>NC_082706.1:179196221-181596221 GCF_030144855.1 Hypanus sabinus
TGCTTTAACCACTTGGCCACACACCAACACTGGGGCTGATAAGTAATAGTCATATCCTACCTCACTAATTTGATTGAACTCATTGAGAGGCTAACTAATAACATTACTGAAGACTGGGTTGTAGATGTCTTGTAGGGACTTTTGTAAGCCAGTTGACAAGATTCCTCATGGTAGGCTGGTCTAGAAGTTAAATTACATGGGATCCAAGCAAATTGGATCCAAAATTGGCTTGGTGATGGGAGGCAGTGGGTATGGGAGGATGGAGTGCCTACATAGTGCTGGAAGGATGCTGTTCTCATTGGAAGTCTGTGATCATTGGTTTCCATAAGTATTGGTGCCTGGAACCTTGTTGTTTGTTAATGTATATTAGGAGGTGAATGCAGAAGGTAGGTTTGTAGGTGATCTTATGAAGGGTGAGGAAAGTTGTTTAAGGCAAGAGCAGGAAGCCGATCAGTTGGAAAGTTAGGCAGAGCATTGGCAAATGCAATTTCATCCTGATAAGTGTGAGGTGTTGCATTTAGGGGTGGGATGTATACAATAAGTAGTACAGAGCTAAAGAATATTGATAAGCAGAGACACCTAGGGGTTTAAATCTATATTTTCCTGAAAGTGGCTGAAGAGGTTGATAAGGTGATAGATAGCAAAGGCATATGTCTTGTTTGCTTTCCTAGGTTAGGGCAGACTATATAAATTTGGGACGTTATATTGAACTTTACAAAGCTTCTAATTAGAAGTATTTTGGAGTACTGTGTGCATTTCTGATTGCCACATTATAAGAAGGATACAGTTGCCCAAGGAATAGGCACAGGAAATTCACTAAGGTGTGGCCCAGATTAGAGGACTTTAGTTGGAGGGAGAGGTTGGATAGTTGGGTTTGTCATGGAATTGGACGTATGTAAAATTACAAGAAGAATAGATAGGGTAGATTGTCAGAATCTTTTTTTTCCGTGGTAAGGGTGCTAAAAACAAATTAAAGCTAAGGCAGATGGAATTTGTGTAAAAGGGCAAATGAGGATGGCACAGACACAGTGAGCTGACAAGCCTGTTGCTTTGCTCTACCACTTAGTGACTGTATAACTCTATAACAAGCTGTAAAGATTTGATAATGCCGAGTGCAGGTGAGCTAAATACTTGACTTAGATGTAATATTCCTCTGGATTTACTTGCCTTTATAATCAAAAGAGAGCTTCCATCTGTGGCTCTCTGATAGGTCAGTTTTTCTATAGTTTCCACAACTGTATATCGCATCACAGAGCTACAGAATGCACAGGAATTCAGACACCCGCACACCTGACCTCTTGATCCACCACTGGACTGGCACTGAGTCTGGTGCATATTCAGTTGTTCTCCGCAGAACAGTCACAAACACATTTTATCTGGCTTGTCCGCTCCACTCCAGTCACTCCAGTCCAGCACAGGTTCTTTCATTTAAATGGGGTTGTCAGTCAAGATTGAGGATTTTATTTAACACTCATAAGCTCGTAAAATATAGGAGTAGAATTGACCATTTAGCCCATTGAGTCTGCTCTTCCATTTCATCATGGCTGATCCAATCTTCCTCTTGGCCCCAATCTCCTGCCTTCTCCCCATATCCCTTCATGCCCTGACCAATCAAGAACAATCAGCCTCTGCCTTAAATATAATTAAACACTTGGACTCCACAGCTTCCTGTGGCAAAGAATTCCATAGATTCTCCTCATCTCCATTATGAAATGACGCACCTCTATTCTGAGGCTGTGTCCTCTGGTCTTAGACTGTCCCACCATAGGAAACATCCTCTCTACATCCACTCTATCAAGGCCTTTCACCATTCAATAGATTTCAATGAGAAAAATTTATCTTCATTTCACCGTTTCTATTTTAGCTATTTTCATTTAAAGTTATGTTTAATTATTTATCTTATAATCTCTATAAGATAATTAAACAAGTTCCACATTTTTCAGGAGTTCATTTGGTCTTGGGCAGTATGAGCTGCTATTCAAGTTGGTGTGTGGGACACGGTCTGGAGATGCACTGTTCTGTTTCATGGGATAGCTGCAACGGAAAGGCCCCCAGGGCAGTCAAAAATGCTAAGCACATTTGCAGGATAGGTGCAAGTGTGGGGCATCTGGAGTGTACAGTAGTTTAGTTTAACAGTATCTATAGTTTGGTTCAAAATATTTGTGTTTTTTGATAGAAATGTTGTTCACTTTCTGATGCAGCTCTGGTACAACTTGAATCACCAGTAGCTCCTTAATTCTGCTCTTTGCACCAAAGAAGTAACTTGACGGATTATTTCTTCCATTAATTGATAGAAATGTAACGTGTAAGTGGTGAGTTTGAACCAGGATTATTGCATAGACCTGCTGAAATTGAGTTTTAAATGAGATTGCGAATAAGCTTGGCAAAGAAAATGCATCATTCAGAAGAAAGTTTGATTACTGGTGAATGGCTGTAATCACTTTCCAATTTTTTTAATCAAATGTTCCTGTAACCGACATCTCATATCAAAAAAAGGTTGCTAGCACTCTAAGCATTATACTTTGTGATCGATTAATCTGTGTTTATGCAAAATTGCTTGATATAGATTTTGCCAGGCCTGTTTGCCTTTGTAAACCATAGAAAGCCAAAGTAAGAAATTGCTTTTCCTGTCATTCTGGCTTCTTTCATTTATTGATTAAGGTTTCCACTGTTTGAGTTGCTGACAGCTTTCCCAGTTATCTCAGAAAGAGAGTGATTGAGTTATTTCTGAGCATGAGTTTACCAGAGGCCTGTTTATCTTTAGTTTATTGATGTGTTAATCATTACCTATCACTTTATGATCCTGTTGTGGCTCAGCAGAGTCCTCATGTTTGCACTGGATAAATAGGCATCAGCTTGTAGGATCTTTACAGTTCAGAAATGGCGCACAAATGAAAGTCACAATTGAATACTGCCCTTCTGATGGAGAAATTAACGTTTCAACCTTTCAGTATGAACAATGAGATCAGACAGCCTCTCCTGTTAAGCAAAGTTCATTTCAACATCTTATCGACTATTAGAACATAGAATAGTACAGCACATTACAGGTCTTTCGGCCCACAATGTTGTGCCGACCCTCGAACCCTGCCTCCCATATAGCCCCCCACCTTAAATTCCTCCATATACCTGTCTAGTAGTCTCTTAAACTTCACTAGTGTGTCTGCCTCCACCACTGACTCAGGCAGTGCATTCCACACACCAACCACTCTGAGTGAAAAACCTTCCTCTAATATCCCCCTTGAACTTCCCTCCCCTTACCTTAAAGCCATGTCCTCTTGTACTGAGCAGTGGTGCCCTGGGGAAGAGGCGCTGGCTGTCCACTCTGTCTATTCCTCTTAATATCTTGTACACCTCTATCATGTCTCCTCTCACCCTCCTTCTCTCCAAAGAGTAAAGCCCTAGCTCCCTTAATCTCTGATCATAATCCATACTCTCTAAACCAGGCAGCATCCTGGTAAATCTCCTCTGTACCCTTTCCAATGCTTCCACATCCTTCCTATAGAGAGGTGACCAGAACTGGACACAGTACTCCAAGTGTGGCTGTAGTGTTCTCGCACAGGTGTAAAAACTCTGAACTAAACACCAAGTATAAACCGGTCAATGAGGCACGATCCCAGTAAGATTAACCGTTTACTGTCCACTCTTCCACATTAACGTATGGTAAAAACTGTTGATAAAACAATACAAAATATATACAGTATTTTCGTTCCTTATTTGTTTCCTTCTTGGCATCACATTTACATCATAAATACTTGCAAAAATAAAACTACAACAAACTATATTACATTGAAGTACAACATACAGTCAGAATCTACCTACGCCATCAACTGCTTTAAATACACTTCAACACAAACTATCCGCAACTCTTTAAATAACAAAGAACATAAACTTTATCAACCATCATTACTTTTAACAGAATCAGCGTTAACATTTTTACTTAAACATATCGATTATCTTATGAACTGACGGCGTTGCTTCTATGATGTTTCTAGTGCGTAGAAAGAAAACTTTTCTCACGCTGATCCTGCACACACAAGCCCCCTCCTTCCCATTTCTCCAAACCGGTATTTTCCCACAGGACGCAGCAAAACCGGGTGTGACGTCATCGCATGCCGTGATATATCACAGACAACAAATTTACTTTCAACAACCTTAACTTTAACTAGAAAATGATTACAAACGAATTACTAAAGCAAAAATATAATAAACTAAATGAATGCCTTAGGGACAACACACTCCCCACCAGACCTTTGTAAGGTCACTATGAACATAATACAAACTTCAGTCTCTAAATCAGTCCTTAGGTAGAAGTAGAATGACTTCTGCAACTGGCCTTTGGTAAGTTTTCAGATCACCTTGGTCAGAAGTTTTCAACTCAACCTTCCTGACATGTCCATCCCTACCAGGGAATGTGGCAGTGATTCTGGCCATTGGCCAGCAGTTGCGAGCGATCTGCTTGTCCCTGAGCAGGACTAAATCATCAACTTGAAGATTCCTGTGAGGTTCTGTCCACTTTTGTCTATGTTGCAACAAAGGTAGATATTCATGGCTCCAACAAGACCAGAACTGATTTGCGAGAGCCTGAACCTGTCTCCATTGCTTTGTGTACAAGTCCTTGTCTGAGAAGTCCCCAGGTGGAGGGGGAGCTCCTGTCTTCTGCGTAAGGAGCATTAATGGCGAGAGTATGAAGGGGCTTTCCGGGTCAATGCATTGCTGCAGAAACATTGAATCAAGGATCCTTCTGGTGATACCAATCATTCGCTCCCATGAGCCTCCCATGTGAGAGGTGTGTGGTGTGTTGAACTCCCAGTTGCATCCCTGCTCACTGAGGTACCTTTGCACCGTCTTGTCCATCCCGAGCTCCTTGGATGCTCCAACACAGTTCGTGCTGCGATCAGACCTTAACTGTTTTGCAGGGCCTCTTAGTGCAAAGAAGCGCCTGAGAGCATTAATGCAGCTGGATGTATCCAAAGATTCGATGACTTCAATGTGTACTGCTCTCAAACTCATGCAGCTAAACATGATGGCCCACTGTTTGCTCTCTGCCTGTCCTCCTCTAGTGCGTCTAGTGGTGATCGTCCTCAGACCAAATACATCGAGCCCCACATATGTAAAAGGAGGGCAGGCATTGAGGCGTTCTGGTGGGAGGTCCGTCATATGTTGAGCTTCCATCTTCCCTCGCAGTTTCCTGCAGGTTACACATTTGTGAAGTACTGAATTGATCAGTGTTTTCCCTCCCAAGATCCACAGTCCTGCTGCCCTGATTGCTCCTTCCGTCAGGTGACGCCCTGATACCTTACCTGTTCATGGTGAGGGCGAGTAAGCAGTAAGGACATATGGCTGTCTTTGGGCAGGATTACTGGGCTCTTTTCTGCAGTTGAAAGGCGAGAGTGTATTAACCGGCCTCCAATGCAAATGAGATCGTTCTTCAGGATCAGGTTGAGTTTCCTCAAAGGGCTGTCCTTTGGTATTGTTTTATCAACTTGGAGGGCCGTAAACTCCCTTGCAAAAGCTGTTCTTTGAGTTGCTTTAAGGATGACATCCTTTGCCTGGGCCAATTTGTCCGCAGTGTACCTACGTGGGATATGAAACTGATTTGGATCTTGAAGTGAATCTCTCCAAGCTTCCCATCTGTTTAGCTTGTCTTCTGGTAGGGGAGTATCCTAGTCGGAGAGCTCAGAGGTAAGTTCTCTGAGAAGGACTCTTCCCTGAATCGTAACTGGTGCCGGTAGACCCAAGGGATTGAAAACACTGTTGACAGTGGAGAGACTCCACCATGGGTGAATGGCTTGATCACGGTCAGCACGGAGAACGTGAATGTGTCAGTCGTAATCCCAAAGGAGGCCCAAACTCCTTTGTGTGGGTATGATTTCTCCATCTAGATCTAGGTCTTTGATTGCCGGAGCACAGTCATCGTACGGAAAGGCCTCCATTACTGCCTGACAGTTTGATGCGAACTTGTGCAAGCGGAGGTTTGACTCAGTGAGTGAGGCTTGTGTACGTCAGAGCAGATCGATTGCTTTGTCTTCTTTCTGTAGCGATATCAAGCCATCATCGACATAGAAGTGCCTTTCTACAAACTTAACGGTGTCATTGCCGTGCTCCTGTGCATCCTCTCTGATGGCTCTTCGCAGCCCATAGATGGCCACGGCAGGTGATAGACTATTGCTGAAAACATGGACTTTCATCCGGTACTCAATGACTTCCTTGTTGATATCATTGTCCTTGTGCCATAAGAAACGGAGGAAATTGTGATGGTCCTCCTGTACTAAGAAGCAATGGAATATCTGCTGGATGTCCACTAGGATTGTGAACTTCTCCTTCCGGAAGCACAGCAGGACCCCGAGAAGGGTATTGTTGAGGTCGGGGTATGTAAGGAGCATGTCATTAAGGGAGATACCAGCGCGCTGAACACTGGAGTTGAAGACCACTCTGATCTGATTGGGCTTTTGTGGGTGGTAAACCCCAAACGTTGGGAGGTACCAGCACTCCTCACCTTCTCTCAGTGGCGGTGCTACTTCAGCATGTCCATTAGCGAAGATCTTCTCCATGAATGCTACGTATTGTTGCTGCATCTCAGGTTTCCTTTTCAGGGTTTTTTGCAAAGATGTAAACCACTTGACTGCCTGCTCTTTGTTGTTTGGCAAGCGCTGGCGTGGTTCTCTGAAAGTTAGTGGAGCGACCCAGTTATTTGCTTCGTCTCTGAAGACCTTGGTGTCCATTATTTTTAAGAAGATGGTGTCTTGTGCTGATGGAGCAAGTTTATTATCATGCTCAGTTTGAGCGAAGACTGACTGTCCCAGTGTCTTGCTGGTTACCTTACTACATTTGTTAAAGCCCTGTCATGCTTCCTTGATACAAATGTAGCTTGTGCAGGGTTGAAAAATTGAATGGCAGCCACTCTCTTGCACATTGGTCTTGAGTGTGTTAACTGTCAGTTTATTTACATTGCCAAGGCTCACCTCTCCTATCACCACCCAGCCCAGATCCAGGTGTTGGGCGAAGGGGGCATCGTGTGGTCCATTGACCTTCTGCCTGACCTTGTGCACCTGGAGAACGTTTCTTCCTAGTAGCAGGAGTATTTCTGCTTTTGGATCCAGTTCTGGGATGTGCTTGGTGATGTGGTGGAGATGGCGTCGGGATCTCAGTGCGGTTATTCAAAATTTCATTGCACTCTAAGAGTGGAGGGAGACAGATAACAACTTTACCATCCAGGGACTCGAGCTGGAAGCCTTCTGCCTTCCTTCCATAAGTTTCCACGCTGCCTGAGCAAGTTCTAAGGTAGTATGGGAACTGATTACTCTCAAAGTTGAACAAATCAAAGAACTCTGGTCTGAGTAGTGAGCGATTGCTCTGATCGTCCAGAATTACATAGGCTTTGATGGCCTTGTCTTTGGCTCCCTTAGGGTATACCTTAGTGAGGCAGATCTTTGAACAAGAATGGTTTGACTGACCTTGACTGCAAACTTCTGTGCAGCTTGAGCTGACAACAGTTGTCTTGGAGTGATCCTCTCCCTCCCTGCCGTCCTCTTGTGAGGGTGAAGGAGCTTTGTCGGTTTGCGGTAACGGGCCACGATGCATGGCCCCATCGTGATTAGTGCTATTACATCCCAAGCACCTCACGGGGATCGTACACTCTCTAGCAAGGTGAGAGGTAGAGGAACAGCATTTAAAACGTATTTTTTCTCCTTGAGAAGGGCCATCGTCTCGTCAAGGGGTTTTTTCCTAAACGTTCTGCATTTTTTGAGGGGATGGGGTTTGTTGTGCAATGGACAATTCTTGCTAGGGTCATTGTTAGTTGTAGAGACTTCAGTTTTACACACTTCAGTTTATTGATGTTAAAATTATTCGAAGTGGACTTAACTGGCTTGGTATGAATTGTACTGCCACCTTGACTCATGAAGCTAGGGTCGTTTCGATTCTTCGCCTCCTAGCACTGAAACCTAGTGAAAATACTCAAAGGGAGGAAATCGACCATCGTTCTTTTCCTTGTACCCTGAGCCAACAGACACCCACCTTTCCTGCAGCCCAAATGGAAGTTTGTCCACGATTGGTCTAATTCTGTATGAAGTATCTAAATATGACAGGCCAGTTAAATAGCCATCTTCTCCAGCGCCTTCAGTCTCCATGAGTAGATCTCCGAGCTCTCTTAGCTTAGTGTGGTCTTTGGCTGACACCTCAGGAAAATTTTCCAGGCGTCGAAATAGTGCTGTTTCAATAATTTCAGGGGCCGCATATCACTCCCGAAGTCTCTCCCATGCTTTGCATAAGGCTAGCTTGAGTCTGTTGATATACACTGAACGTATGTGTATCACCTATTCGCATGATTCTTTTCCCAGCCATTTCGACATAAGATCCAACTCTTGGGTTGCTCTGAGCTGGACTCCGTGGATAGCGTTGGCGAATGTGGAGTACCATGTACGGTAATTTTCAGGGTTATCGTCAAACTGGTATAGTCCTGAAGTGACGAGATCTCGTCGTGCTAAATACTGTGCCATGGGTTCAACTGCAAGTGGCATGCTGGCTGGGGGAATATGTCGGCGGGTATATGACTGAGGGTGTACATTTGTTATGGGATTTGCTGTTCTGAATTCAGCCTTTGCCTCTCCTCTTGCCATATCTGCTAAGTTTGGGGTCGAGAAGTATTTGTCATCAGCCCTTTCATTTTTGAATTTGTCGCAAAGTTGCAAGGATAAATTGTCTTCCTCAGATGGATGTGATGCAATTGGATTTCTCTTTGACTCCTCATGAAATGGGATGTTAGCATATAAGTATGGAGAGGAAGAATGACTCTTCAAATCCATTTGAGATCGGATGTAGTCGCTTGTGCGTTTCAATCTGGTCCTTTCTGAAGTAGATTTTACGTCATCCAGAACATGCATTTCTTCAGCATTTTCTAATATCTCTGCTTCCACCCTGGCAGCTTTGGCTTCTCGGTGTAGCGTCAGCACTTCTAACTCTGCTTCTTTCCTTACCCTTTCCAACTGGTTTTTGGCTTCTCTGGCCGCCTTTTCCATTTTCAATTTTGCTTCCTGTTCAGCATATGACACTCGCACCTCAGCGGTTTCTGCTTTAGCTCTTGTGTGGGCAGTTTTATTTGTTGATACCCTACTGCTCCTGGCGCTGGATGGCAATGACTTGACGCTGGATCGTGATGCCATCATAGTGCTTGAAACACCTGGTAATGCCGCCTTTTAACTATAGTGTTCTCACACAGGTGTAAAAACTCTGAACTAAACACCGAGTATAAACTGGAGTCAATGAGGTGCGATCCCAGTAAGATTAACCACTTACTGTTCACTCTTCCACATTAATGTATGGTGAAAAGTGTTGATAAAACAATACAATATATATACTGTATTTTCGTTCCTTATTTGTTTCCTTCTTGGCGTCACATTTACATCATAAATACTTGCAAAAATAAAACTACAACAAACTATATTACATTGAAGTACAACATACAGTCAGAATCTACCTACGCCATCAACTGCTTTAAATACACTTCAACACAACCTATCTGCAACTCTTTAAATAACAAAGAACATAAACTTTATCAATCGTCATTACTTTTAACAGTATCAGCGTTAACATTTTTACTTCAACATATCGATTATCTTATGAACTGACGGCGTTGCTTCTATGATGTTTCTAGTGCGTAGAAAGAAAACTTTTCTCGCGCTGATCCTGCACACACAAGCCCACTCCTTCCCATTTCTCCAAACCGGTATTTTCCCACAGGACGCAGCGAAACTGGGTGTGACGTCAGTGCATGCCGTGATATATAACAGACAATGAATTTACTTTCAACAACCTTAACTTTAACTAGAAGATGATTACAAACGAATTACTAAAGCAAAAATATAATAAACTAAATGAATGCCTTAAGGGCAACACAGTGGCTTAACTAGAGTTTTATAGAGCTGCATCATTACATCGCATCTCTTAAACTCCATCCCTTGACTATTCTCTTCGCAGTCCAGAATTTAAAGGATTGGGCTAGGAATTGGATGGTATACACCTAAAATTCACACTTGACACTTTCATATTGACAACAAATGCTCATTCCTGACCTTTTCTCTTTTTTCCTTTGAAAATATCACTGACCCACCCCCTCCACCACCGTGTTTGTCAGTCTTTTTTCAGATTTTCAGATGCTTTTCTGTGAGTGATTCCGTACAATCACCATTCTGCAGCTCGTTAGTATTGAACATGAGTCATTTATTTTTCATTCCTCCTAGCTGGAAAGATTGCCTTGAAAACCCAGACAAAATTCCTTCACCATCTGCAGCTGGTGGGACTGTAGCCACCTCTTCTTACATTCACTAGTCCAGTTGTAACCAGAAATCACCTTCATTTCCCCTCCCCCACCAGTAACTTACCCCTGGCCTTCTAATTCTCATCAACTTTGGTATTACAAGTGCATTTAAGGAAATGGGGTTTTAAATTCCCAATACCGACTATCTTGCTGGCAAACGTGCAGTCTCTGGTGAATAAAATCGATGATCTCAGAGCCAGGGTGCTGAATCAGAGGGACATTAGGACCACGTGTGTCCTTTGTTTCACGGAATCCTGGTTAATCCCTTCCGTATTGGATGCAGTAATCCAGATCTTTACTATACACCGTTAGGGTAGATCTATAGAGTCTCTCAAAAGCAGAGGTAGAGTATGCCTCATGATCAACTTTTCTTGGTGCACAAATATATCAGTGTTGTCCCAATTCTGTTCACCAAACCTGGAATATCCAGCAGTAAAGTATTGTCCTTTTCACTTACCACAGGAGTTCTCTGGGGTCATTCTGGTAGGAGTTTACAGTCCACCTCAGGCCAATGTCAAGTAGGCTTTAGATGATCTGAGTAATGGGATCTACATGCACGAAACAGTGCACTCTAATGCCTTCACCATCATTCTGGGAGATTTTAACCAGGCCAGTCTGGAAAAAATCACTAAGCAACTACCATCAACATATCACTTGCAATACCAGAGGAAACAACACACTGGACCATTACTACACCACCATCAAGGATGCTTACTGTGCTATTCCACACCCTCACTTCAGGAAGTCTGATCACCTGGCTGTACTTCTACTCTCTGAGTATAGGCAGGGATTGAAGATCGCAGCACCTGTAGTGAGGAGCAAGAAGGTATGGACAAAGGAAGCACACGATTGCCTACAGGACTGCTTTGAATCAGTACACTGGACTGTATTCAGGGATTCATCTTTGAATCTGAATGAGTATGCTGCAGTTTTTACTGACTTCATTAAAACCTGTGTGGATGAGTGTGTGCCCACAAAGATATACTGTAGATTCCTAAGCCAGAAGCCCGGGATGAACCAGGAGGTACTTAGTCTGCTGAAGGCTACATCTGTGGCATTCAAGTCTGGTGACCCAGGCCTGTACCAGAAAACCAGGTATAATTTGCAGAGGGCAATTTCAAGGATGAAGAGACAATTTTGAACGAGGTTGGAGGCCACATCGGATGCATGGCAATTTTGGCAGGGTTTGCAAGACATTACTTCCTACAAAGTGAAACCCAATAGCATGAATGACAGCGATGCTTCACTACCAGATGAACTCAACCCCTTGTATGCCGCTTTGAAAGGGAGAATACAACTACAGCTGTGAAGATCTCTACTGCACCTGATGAACTTGTGATCTCTGTCTCGGAGGCTGATGTTAGACTGTCTTTAAAGAGAGTGAACCCTTGCAAGGTGGAAAGTCCCAATGGAGTACCTGGTAAGGCTCTGAAAACCTGTGCCAACCAACTAGTGGGAGTATTCAAGGACATTTTCAACCTCTCACTGCAATGGTCAGAAGTTCCCACTTGCTTCAAAAAGGCTACAATTATACCAGTGCCTAAGAAGAATAATATGGGCCTCCTTAATGACTATCTCCCAGTAGCATTGACAGTGATGAAATGGTTTGAGAGGTTGGTCATGACTAGACTGAACTCCTGCCTCAGCAAGGTCCTGGACCCATTGCAATTTGCCTATTGCCACAATAGGTCAACAGCAGACGCAATCCCACATGGCTTTAGACCACCTGAACAACACAAACACCGATGTCAGAATGCTGTTCATTGACTATAGCTCAGCATTTAATACCATCATTCCCAAAACCCTGATTAAAAAGTTGCAGAACCTGGGCCTCTGTACCTCCCTTTGCAATTGGATCCTTGACTTCCTAACTGGAAGACCAAAGTTTGTGCGGATTGGTGATAATATATTCTCCTCGCTGATGATCAACACTGGTGTACCTCAGGGGTGTGTGCTTAGCCCACTGCTCTACTCTCTATATACACATGACCATGTGGCTAGGCATAGCTCAAACTCCATCTATAAATTTGTTGGTAGAATCTCAGGTGGTGATGAGAGGGTGTACAGTAGTGAGATATGCCAATTAGTGGACTGGTGCCGTAGCAACAACCTGGCACTAAACGTCAGTAAGATGAAAGAGCTGATTGTGGACTTCAGGAAGGATAAGATGAAGAAACACATACCAATCCTCAGAGGGATCAGAAGTGGAGAGAGTGAGCAGCTTCAAGTTCCTGGGTGTCAAGATCTCTGAGGACCTAGCCTGGTCCCAACATATCGATGCAGTTATAAAGAAGGCAAGACAGCGGCTATACCTTATTAGGAGTTTGAAGAGATTTGTCATGTCAACAAATACACTCAATAACTTCTATAGTTGTACCGTGGAGAGCATTCTGACAGGCTGCGTCACTGTCTGGTATGGAGGGGCTACTGCACAGGACCGAAAGAAACTGCAGAAGGTTGTAAATCTAGTCAGCTCCATCTTGGGTACTAGCCTACAAAGTACCCAGGACATCTGTAGGGAGTGGTGTCTTAGAAAGGCAGCGTTCATTATTAAGGACTTCCAGTACCCAGGGCATGTCCTTTTCTCATTGTTACCATCAGGTAGGAGATACAGAAGCCTGAAGGCACACACTCAGCAATTCAGGAACAACTTCTTCCCCTCTGCCATCCAATTCCTAAATAGACATTGAATCATTGGACGCTACCTCACTTTTTTTTAATATACAGTATTTATGTTTTGGCACTTTTTAAAATCTATTCAATATATGTAATTGATTTACTTAATTATTTATTATTATATTTATTTATTCTCTGTTAGATTATGTATTGCATTGAACTGCTGCTGCTAAGTTAACAAATTTCACGTTACATGCCGGTGATTATAAACCCGATTTTGATTCTGATTTTAGTGATATTAAGTAAATCTTTGGGTTAGTTTTCTCTGACAACACCAGTCTCTACCTCAACATCAACTCTCTATGCCATCTGACAGCTTGGTAGATATGTAATACCATCATATCAAAATTGCTACATTTAAATATTGAGAATCGTGACGTCGTTTAGCCACAAACAAAAACTTTCTTCTACCCATATGAGTTTTTGGGTGATGCAACTGGTAGAGTTGTTGTCTCATAGCTCCATTTATCCTGATTCAATCCCGACCTTTGGTGCTGTCTGTGTGGAATTTGCAAATCCTCAACACGAGTGCCCCCAGGGCTGTGTGGTGTGCTCATTGCTGTTCACCCTCCTCTCATATGACTGAACACTCGCATAATCGCATTGTCAAGTTCACCAATGACATGACAGTGGTGGGGCTTGTCATGAGGCGGCCTTCAGACAGGAGGAAGAGCTCAAGGCCTGGTGATGATTAACAAAGTCACTCACACCACTCACACCCCTCTAGATAAGAACATGGGGAGAATAAAATCCTACCCATGCCCATCCTTGAATAAACCTTCCAGTGTTTTGCACCTATACTCCCATCAAAATTACATTAAAAACATTGTTCGAGCTCTTGAATTCAGTATGAAATGAAAAGATGAGCCACCTGTTACATTAATATTTTCTTCTCTCCATGGCCATATTGTACTTCTTAACATCAAAATGTCAACAACAAACTTGGAATGGCTGCTGTGAGCTTATTGTGAGGAGTATACAAAAAAACTTCTATCAGAGGTTTCCCAATCATTTTAATGCCATGGACAAATACCATTAAACAAGGGACTGTGGACTGTGGCTGGGAACCCCTCCCTGTAACTGATCGAGACAGATTAAGTGAGTGGGCATGAAGATGGCAATGAAAATGGAGTATTGCTTAGAAGAATGGGTTTGTTCACTGTCCAGTATTTGAACTGGTGAGAAATTATTCAAAGTAATCATTTTTTTTTCAGAGATTTCATGTGCTGGTATATAAAAGCATATGAGTATTGCTGGCAATTAACAAGAGCTGGAGTTATTATATGACTTATTGAATGTTTTATGTATTTTAACATTATTTTTAAGAGCATATAAGTTTGGCCTCAATTTTCAAGTATGTTTTAGTAACAAATAAAGCAGTGGTGTTGGAAAAACATCGAGACTTGATGAGGACTGCCCTGGATTATGTTATGTAGTGTTTCAGTTCCAGATCTAAGGAAAGATAAATTTGCCTTTGGCAAATACTTTCCAAAGTTTAGTGGAATGAAATGTGACCTCATTGAAATATAAAATATTGTGAAAGTCTTGGACATGGTTGACATGAGGGGCTGTTTTCCTGACTGCAGAAACTGGAATAATCAACGTGGAATCTCAGAGTAAGAAATGATTTAGGACAAAGATAAGATTTTAATCGTCAGAAGTCTGTGAATGTTTGATATTTGATAGTTTCAATGTTTCCATATCTGCAGATAATAAATGATTGAATTTTGAACTTCAGTAGAATTCTAGGATAGAGATATGAATGGAAAGGTGGGGTTGAGGTCAAGTCTTGATAGAAAATGATGATCCTAACTCAGGAGGCTGTAAGGTCTCAAAGTCAAAGTCACATTTGTAATCACTGACGTATGTTGTGAAATTCGTTGTTTTGCAGCTGCAGTACAATGCAATACATAAACTATACTATAACTTGTAATATGAAATATATATAAAATAAATAAGTTGTGCAAAAAAAGATCCAAAAAAATAATGAGGTGATGTCCATGGGTCCATTGTCCGTTTGGAAATCTGATGGTGGAGGGGAAGAAGCTGTTCCTAAAATGTTCTTTAAAGTTCATGTTCAAGTCCTCGGGCATCTGTACCTCCACTCTGATGGTAATGATAAAAAGAGGGCCTATGCTGGGTGGTGGGAGTCCATGATGAAGAATGCTATGTTTTTGAGGCATCGCCTTTTGAAGATGTCCACAATGGTGGGGAGGCTCGTGCCCAGGGTGGAGCTGATTGAGTTTACATCTTTCTGTATATTTTTCTGATCCTGTGCAGACACCCCTTCATACCATGTGGTGCTGCACTAGTCAGAAAGCTCTCCACGGTACATACTGTTATGGTGTGTGCTGGCAAGCAGCTGAACCCGGGTGTGGAGGAATGACAGACTCCCACGTAGAAACATAGAGTTTACACATAGGAATTCCAGCAGAGCATCGATAGCTTGACAGAGCACACTGCGAGATAAATCTTTCTCAAAACAAGGCTTCTGTGATTAGTGCTAATTGGGAATCTGGTTAATGATACAAGTAACATGGAATCCCTCAGCCTATCAAAATAAACTTACAGAAGGTATCAGGAGACATATTATAAAGAATGAGTTGCTTGAGAAAAGCACAAGGAACTCTAAACGATTAGTGTCTGTTGTTGAATAATGATTAACCTGTTCAGTTCCTCTAAAAACCTCAGAGCCCAACACTCTCCAGCACAAGCTTGAAGAACTCATTACAATAACAGGGATATATCAACCCATCAGCCTCCATATCCAGCACGTCATTCCCCAAAACTTCTGCTCTTTCCAATGGGCTCCTACCACTAAGCACATCTCCCACCTCCTCCCCCTCCCACCATCTACGTGACTCCCTTAGACACTCATTACTCTCCTTGCAGACATGGAGTGCTATCCCTGCTCCTGTATCTCAGTCACCACCCTTCTGAGCCCTAAACTGTTCTTCCAGATGAGGTAGCACTTCACCAGCGAGTCTGTCGGGGACATCCAGTGTATCTGGTGCTCCCAGTGTGGCCTCCTCTATATCAAAGAGTGCTGACACAGATTGACAGGGCTGCTTTGTCTACTGCCTTTGCTCTGTCTGTCACCAAGGGAAGGCTAGCTATTTCAATCCGACTTCTCATTTTCATTCTGTAAAGTCTGTCCATGACCTCCTGTACTGCTATGGTGAGGTTACTCTCAGGTTGGAGAAGCGGTACCTCATATTCTGTCTGGGTGCCTTCAATATGATGGCATGAACATCAACTTCTCTCATTTCTGATAATATCTCCCCCTCCCTCCTTCATTCTTTTTCCATGCCCCAATCTGTTTACCCTCTCTCACCTTCTTTTCTCTTCTCCTGCGCGTCACCTCCCTCTGATTCCTCTCCCTTTCTTGCATGCTCCACTGCCCTCTCCTACTGGATACCTTCTTCAGCCCTTTACTCTTCCACCTATGCCCTCACCTTCCCCCTCACCTGGTTTCACCTATCACCTGCAGCCTGTACTCCTTCCCCAACCCCCACCTTCTTATTCTAGCTTCTGCCCCCATCCTTCTAGTCCTCATGAAAGGTCTCAGTCTATATCAACTGTTTATTCCCCTCTATCGTGCTGCCTGACTTGCTGAATTCATCCAGTATCTTGGTTTCCAGCATCTGCAAAACTTCTTGTGCCAGAACCCATTCTTCCCTGTTCCTTCTGTTCTCTACTGAGCTAGAACCACATCGATATTCTACACACTCATGCCTCCTCGTGTTAGCCATTTCAGCCCTGGGGAAAAAGCCTCTGACTATCCACACGATCAATGCCTCTCATCATCTTTTACACCTCTATCAGGTCACAGCCTGATTCTTTTTACATTATGTGTCAGTGATTTGGATGATGGAATTGATGGCTTTGTTGCAAAGTTTGCTGACGATATGAAGATAGGTGGAGGGCAGTTAGTTTTGAGTAAGTGGAGAAGCTAGAGATGCACTTAGATTAGGAGAGTGGGCAAAGGAATGGCCGATGGGATACAGTGTTGGGAAGTGTATGGACTTGCACTTTGATGGAAGAAATGAAAGGATTGACTATTTTCTAAATGGAGAGAAAATCCAAAAATGCTGAGGTGCAAAGGGACTTGGTATCCTTGTGCAGGATTCCCTAAAGGTCAGTTTGCGGGTTGAGTCTGTGGTGAGAAAGGCAAATGCAATGTTAAAGGTTCAAAAGCTGAAAAGTGCATATATTATCAAAGTATACAACTCTTCAATTCTCCAAGAAGCATGAAACCAAGAGAAAAAAGAAAGGTAGCACGATCATCAACTCCTAATTCCCACCTCCCTGCAAAAAAAATTGAACAAAAATGGAGCAGGCACATCAACCCCCCAATCCCCCTCCTGCACAAAAAAACAAGCAAAATGGATCAGGGATATCAACCCGTAAATTCCATCTCCCATACAAAAACTGAGCAAAACAGATCAGGCACATCGACCTCCCAGCCCCTCCAATGGGACTGATAGAGTGGATGTGAAGAGGGTGTTTCCTATGGTGGGTGTGTCTACGACCAGAGGACACACCCTCAACATAGAGGGCTGTCCTTTTAGAACGGAGATGGGGAAGAACTTATTTAGCAATGGAGTGATGAATTTGTGGAATTCTTTGCCACAGGCTGCCATGGAAGCTGTCAGTTTGTGTACTTAGGGCAGAGGTTGATAGATTCTTCATTGGTAAGGGCATGAAGGGATACAAGAGATTAGGGCTGACAGGAAAATTAGATCAGCATGATGAAGTGGCAGAGCAGACATGATGGGCCAAATGGCTTAATTCTGCTCCTATATCTTATGGTCTTAGGTTTTACAATTCCATGAGCTCCTATTTTGTTATCACTCTTATATGGATAATTTCTGGGACTCTACGTGAATAACATATAGTTGATATAGTCTTATGTAAAACATTATGCAAAAAGGCATTTTCATTAGATGCAACTTGCTGCTTACAAGCCATGGAAACTTTCTTTTTGGTCAGCACACGTTGAAATGCATAGTCAGATTAACCAAAGATGTGAACAAATCCCCCAAACACCATCTTTTGAGAGAATTGAGTATTATTGCCATGTTCCCAATCCATTGGGGTCAATTAACCATTTCTGCATTGTTTAAGTTCTTTTGTAGCAATATTTATTGGGAAGCTTTATTTTCATCTGAACTTACTTTCAAGTTACAACAAATGAATTAGTTACCGACTATATGTGTTAAAAATAAAGTGGTATTCTCTAATGATTATTTACTTCATGTTCTATATTCATCTTTACTTGTTTGCCATTTAAGATTCAACCGTTCAGCAAGAATTGTTAATTAATTAAATTTGAGCTAATACTTAAAGTTATAATTAGAAATGATGCAACACTGCTAACAAATGCAGGTGATTCTGCAGATGCTGGAAATATAGAGCAACACACACATAAATGTCGGAGGAACTTCTCTGCCATTCGATTTCTGAATGAGCATTGGACCCATGAACACTACCTCTTTTCTTTGGAAATGAATATACAGCCAGGACTTGACTTGAAAGGCAGGCAGAAGATGCTTTAATAAAAAGGTAGGGGTAGGGGAAGGAGGACTGGCTGGAATGTCCTCCTCCCACCTTTTTATTCTGGCTGACTTGCTGAGTTCCTCCAGCATTTTGTGTGTGTTGTTCTTTAATCTTCCTGTTTATGAATTAAACTGCATGGTTGCTTTCTGCTTATCATTTCTTTTTGCTTTGAAATGTGATTCCTTCATTAAAGTGTCTACAAGTTCAGGTTGGACCGGCACTCCATGCTAATGTCTTTGTTGGTAACTGTGGTACTGTCCTCTTCTCAGTACAGATTTGACCTACTCTGAACCTGAAGAAAAAAATCTTCTCTCATTTTAATAGATCTTTCATTCTACACAGAATAAAATAACAGATTATGAAACTGAAGATTATTTGCATGTTAATTGTCTGAGGATGGAATGAAATAAAATGAGCTCTTGTTGATATCTGGACAAAGGAGATCATGAATTAACCTGTTTTGTGCTGCATGTCAATAAGGTTGCAAAATGAAATTTGCTCACATTCTTAGTCGATGACATTACATTTACTATATATTAATGGTAGTGTTGATCACCGTAAATAATTTCTGTCCTTGTATTGATGTGTTTGATTTACTTGGGTTGAATTCAAGGTTGTGGCATGCTTTTATAATTGTTTAATTGTAATGTTTGTGTGTGGCAACATTAGTGTCATTGATTGATCAGTTAGTTTGTTATAGTATGGAGTGAATTTAATCCTTTGACTTGTTTATGTTTGAAAGTGAAGTATTATTTGAATGTGGTTCAGATATATGGCATGGCTGTTTATTTTTGACTTTCTTTGTTTTCTCTAAGTGATCTGTTTACAATGTGTTTGCCTGTGGTAATTTGCATGCTAATGCTTTTTGTTATCTTCTGTAAGTATGTTTAAAAGTAAATGTGAATGCTTTCTGAACATTAGTGTATTGATTTATGCCTGTGTCCAATTCTGCTCTGTTTATGCTGTTATCTGTATGTTTTCTGATAAGGCAGAACAATTGCACAGTAGATGGGGCATTTGGACTTCAGGAGAAATTCTCCTTTGGGTGAACAGTGAACATGGAGGTAGTAGTGATAAGAAGACTATCATTCTGTGAAAATCACCGTAAATAGCAAAGATGCAGGGGGAGGAAAGAAAATATGTAAAAACTAGGTTGGGCAGTGATAGATTGAAAGAGGAATTGGAGGAAGATTATATAGGGTTTTGGCTTTTGGACAGCCATCTAGCAGATTCTGAATCTTTCATTTAATCAATGGGCTGATGGCTGTCAAACCCACTGAACCTGGATGGTTTAAGATTGAGCTATGCACATCCACTTTAATATGTGTCATTATCTTGCATAACCAGATATTTCTTTCTCAAGATTAGATTTTGCGACACCATGTTTTATGATTGAATTTTTATGAAAACTGGAGACTTGCAGAGTCAACCATGATAATTTTTCATTCCAGTTTCCTTCCTGTCTGTTACGTATATGGTTAATTCACAGGGGGCCCGGAGATATTAAGTGACCTCCGATGGCAGAGTGACCCGGATCCTTCTCCAGCTGGTAGCAAGCCTCTACAGCGTGAATGGGACCTGCCTCTGATTGGCTTAAAGCAACTGGGATCTGGCAGAATTTGGTCGGTGAAGTGACTTACTTGTGAGCTTCCATTTGAGCCCGGCCCACTTTTCACGTTGGCAAGCGGCAACTCCCACTTCCCAAGCTTGCAAAGTCACTTAGCAACCTTGCCCGCAGTCTAGTTGGCTGAGCTGGCCTAGCTTCCCTCTGCAGCACTGAACGCACGCTGCAGCCCCATCACCTGCCTCTCAGCTCGAGCCTGATCTGGTCTCTCCGCCCAATCATTATTTCCTACCCTCTCCCCTTAGTGTCTCGACTGGTTCTTTCAGTCTCCCAAGTTACTGACCGAAAACTCCCTCTCAGGTGATTGCAGGTCACCAACACCTTGTTCCTCTCCAGTTCCTGGCAGACAACGCCTCCCCCAATCCTTCTCTCCCCACCTGGTCCTCACTCTGTACTGGTGCAGCTTGTAAAGGAAGCCTGTTGATTGTGGAATGTGATTCCATTAGGTTCTTGGCTAAGGAGTTTCCAGAGTGTTGTTGACTAGGATGGTCCATTAACCTTGCCCCTGTAGGTGCAGTAATTACAGCTTTTTCTTCCTTTAAAACCATCTCTTAAATGGAAAATTTCTTTGGATCTCCCTTCAGTACACTTTTAATCTTAAATTTGTCCCCTTTTTAATCAAAGCATTTTCAATTTGTCAGATCTCCTCTCACCCTTCATTGCTGTTGTTGGAGATTTTCATTGTCAAGCTGTTCTGCGACAGGCTTGCATAGGTAGTGTGATTTTATTATGTAACTTTGACTCTGATTGCTGATTGCCATGATGTGAATCTGTCTAGCACTAGTAAGCAGATAGCGAAACAGAGAAAGCAGTCAAGCATGTTTTAGACTCTACTGTCTGAGTTTCCAAGTTGGAGTACATTCAACCATGAATAGCAGGTGTGGAGTGTGCTGACAGGGATCTACAGTATTTTCAGTGAAGTCAAGGACCAAGGATGGGAGCTCAACATCCAGGAATATTCAATATTCAGGAGGGATAGATAAGAAAGAAAAGGAGGTGGGGTAGCGTTGCAGGTTAGAGAGGAGACTAACGCAATAGAAAGGAAGGACATTAGCCTGGAGGGTGCGGAATCGATATGGGTAGAGCTGCATAACACTAAGGTGCAGAAAACGCTAGTGGGAGTTGTGTACAGGCCACCAAACAGTAGTAGTGAGGTTGGGGATGGCATTAAACAGGAAATTAGAAATGCGTGCAATAAAGGAACAGCAGTTATAATGGGTGACTTCAATCTACATATAGATTGGGTGAACCGAATTGGTAAGGGTGCTGAGGAAGAGGATTTCTTGGAATGTATGCGGGATGGTTTTCTGAACCAACATGTCGAGGAACCAACTAGAGAGCAGGCCATTCTAGATTGGGTATTGAGCAATGAGGAAGGGTTAGTTAGCAATCTTGGTGTGCGAGGCCCCTTGGGTAAGAGTGGCCATAATATGGTGGAATTCTTCTTTAAGATGGAGAGTGACATAGTTAATTCAGAAACAAAGGTTCTGAACTTAAAGAAGGGTAACTTTGACAGTATGAGAAGTGAATTAGCTAAGATAGACTGGCAAATGATACTTAAAGCGTTGACGGTGGATATGCAATGGCAAGCATTTAAAGATCGTATGGATGAACTACAACAATTGTTCATCCCAGTTTGGCAAAAGAAAAAATCAGGGAAGGTAGTGCACTCGTGGCTAACAAGGGAAATTAGGGATAGTATCAAGTCCAAAGAAGAAACATATAAATTATCAAAAAAAAGCGGCACACCTGAGGACTGGGAGAAATTCAGAGTCCAGCAGAGGAGGACAAAGGGCTTAATTAGGAAAGGGAAGAAAGATTATGAGAGAAAGCTGGCAGGGAACATAAAAACTGACTGTAAAAGCTTTTATAGATATGTGTAAAGAAAAAGATTGGTTAAGACAAAGGTAAGTCCCTTACAGTCAGAAACAGGTGAATTGATCATGGGGAACAAGGACATGGCAGGCCAATTGAATAACTATTTTGGTTCTGTCTTCACTAAGGAGGACGTAAATAATCTTCCGGAAATAGTAGGGGACCGAGGGTCTAGTGAGATGGAGGAACTGAGGGAAATACATGTTAGTAGGGAAGTGGTATTAGGTAAATTGAAGGGATTAAAGGCAGATGAATCCCCAGGGCCCGATGGTCTGCATTCCAGAGTGCTTAAGGAAGTAGCCCAAGATATAGTGGATGCATTAGTGATAATTTTTCAGAACTCCTTAGATTCTGGATTAGTTCCTGAGTGGCTAACGTAACCGCACTTTTTAAAAAAAGGAGGGAGAGAGAAACCGGGGAATTGTAGACTGGTTAGCCTGACATTGGTGGTGGGGAAAGGATAAAGGGGAAGCCTTTTAGGACCAAGATAAGGAAAAACTTCTTCACACAGAGAGGGTGAATCTGTGGAATTCTCTGCCACAGGAAACATTTAAGGCCAGTTCATTGGCTATATTTAAGAGGAAGTTAGATATAGCCCTTGTGGCTGAAGGGATCAGGGAGTATGGAGAGAAAGCAGGTACAGGGTTCTGAGTTGGATGATCAGCCATGATCGTACTGAATGGTGGTGCAGGCTCGGAGAGCCGAATGGCCTATTCCTGCACTTATTTTCTATGTTTCTATGAAAGAGGGAGAGGAACCACACACACACACACACACACACACACACACACACACACACACAATTTTGTGATGTCATTGTGATTGTCATTGTGATGTGACACATTCTGAAAAGGAGGTACAAAGAGGCTGGTTCCTTCGTGTGGAAGGTCTGGAACTGAAAGAAATTCAGATTAAGATTCAGAATGTACAGCCATTTAGGAACAAGATATAATATATTTCAAGTTAATTGTGCTAATTTGGCTTTTTTAGTTCCTATCGTTATAGGAGACCAATCAGCCAATTAAGTCCAAGGGAGCTCTCAGTGCAAATTCATTTCCCTACTCAAAGTTAGCTGGCTCTTCACTTGGAGAGTTGTAAATCCTTACTGAGTTCCTTTACTCAGGAAGATGGTGCATAAGATTGGGATCAATAGTTTTTATATAATCAAATAATATAGGAGCCTGATGGTAGTAGGGCATAAGGGGAAATCATTGGCAGAATACCCTCAGTTTGTGGCTTCACCTGCTGTTTTCATTTCATAGCTCTATGGCAGACGCAATCTCAGTGGCTCCTCACACAGCCTTACATCATTTGTACAATACAAATACAATATAATACAAATATCAATGTCAGGATACTGTTCGTTAACAATAGGTCAGTGTTTAACACCATCATTCTCACAGTACTGATCAATAAGCTACAGAACCTGGGCCTCTGTACCTCTCTCTGCAATTGGATCCTCAATTTCCTACCCGCAAGACCACAGCCTGTGCAGACTGGTGATAATACCTTTGTATTATAATAATACCTAATATAATACCTAATACTGATGATTAATACTGGCACACCTCAGGGGTGTGTGCTTAGCCCACTACTCTACTCCCTCTAAACCCGTGACTGTGTGGCTAGGTATGTCTCAAATACCATCTATAAATTTGCTGATGATACAATCATTGTTGGTAGAATCTCAGGTGGAGATGAGAGGGCGTACAGGAGTGAGATATACCAGCTGGTTGAGTGGTGTCACAGCAACAACCTTGTACTCAATGTCAGCAAGACCAAAGAGCTGATTATGGACTTCAGGAAGAGTAGAATGAGGGACCACAAACCAATCCTCATAGAGGGACCATAAGTGGGGAGAGTGAGCTATTTCAAGTTCGTGGCTATCAAGATCTCTGAGGATCTAACCTGGTCCCAACAAATCGATGCAGCTATAAGGAAGGCAAGACCATGGCTATATTTCATTAAGAGTTTGTAGAGATTTGGTTTGTCATCTAAAGCACTTGAAAACTTCTGTAGATGTACCCTGGAGAGTATTCTGACAGGCTGCATCACTGTCTGGTATGGAGGAGTGGGGGTGGGGGGTGCTACTTCACAGGACTGAAAGAAGCTACAGCAAATTGTAAAATTAGCCAGCTCCATCCCACCTTGGGTACTAGCCTCCATAGTATCCAAGACATCTTCAAGGAGCGGTGCCTCAGAAAGGCAACATCCATTGTTAAGGAACCCCATCACCCAAGACATGCTTTTTTCTCACTGTTACCATCAGGAAGGATGTACAGAGGCCTGAAGGCACACACTGATCAATCCAGGAACAGTTCCTTCCCTTCTACAATACAATATCCTAAGAGGACGTTGAACCATGAGCACTCCCTCACTTTTTTAAAATATATACTACCTCTGTTTTTGCATTTTTACTCTTTTTAATCTATTTAATATACATATATATACTTACAGTAATTGATTTACTTCGTACTTTTTCTTTCTACTTGCTTGTCACGTACACCTGTTAGGGTGCATTCTCCAGATAACTTATGAGGTAACCATAGCCTTCAGCCAGGAGCAGATGTCATCAGGTGGTTTCCAAACTTCACAGAGTGTTTTGACCCTTAACCACGACACTCTCCAGTTGGTGGGCCGGCAGTGGTGGCCAAATCACTGCCCGTCTGCTCCTGGCTTCCAGCTTCCCTCCTCTCGCCTACTCCAAATCCAACAAGAGGCTCGTTCTGCCTCTTCCCCCATCCTACAAGCTGCTTGTTGTTTGCTCCTTTTGTCTAGGCCCAGAGCTGACAACAACTACCATGCTGATTTGGCTGGGAAACCTCTGCAGCCGATCTCCATGGGGGAACAACCGTGCCTGCCATCCCTTGTCTTTGCACTCCTGCACTAAGGACTGGTACTTCAAGGCCTTTCTCTCGTGGGCCTCTTCCCATCCCTCCTCACAAGGCACCGTTGGCTCATCTATTGCATTGTATTGCTACTGCTAAGTTAACAAATTTCACGACACATGCCGGTGATAATAAACCTGATTCAGATTCTCACTTTATTCTATAATTTCGAAACATAATTTTTTTCCCTTTTAGCTACATTTTTAAGAGGATTTAGTATATAAATATTCTTAAAATGTCAGTGAAGTCTTGCAAAATGGTACTAGAACAATCTCTAAATTCCAAATCTCCATCCATTAGGGAGCAGTAATTAAATAAGGTTTGGAGTTGAACAGTGTATTGACTTGCAATCAGTTGATCAGTGTTTAGGTTTTGCTAGCTACTAAAGCACTATGCAATCTTAATGAGTACTTACAGGCATTTTAAGTTGTGATGGGCTGTTTAACAAACCTCTTGATTGCCATTTATGGTTTGCAATTTCAATGCTTACTTCAATCTGATGCTCTGGACTGATTTGTGCTAAACTGGCTTTTAAATTTAAGAATGCATCTTGGCTACATCAAACGCTCTTATATGATTGATTTGTCCTTTGCCATTTATCCATGCATGATTCCATTTGGAAAATGTAAATTCAGTTTGAGAATTGGCAGGTCTCTTTCCAAGCTCGTTTGGCAATCAGATTGGTGAGTCAGGCAGCAACAATTGCTTGTGTTTGGATTGCTTGCAGTTCATCATTCTCTAGGTGACTGCAGCTTCCATTTGTCCTCTAAATGCTCCTAACTGAAAACAACTGCAAATGTTGGAAGTTTAACAAATGCTGGAAATCAAAGACATTCTAAACTAAAATGCTGGAAATATTTTGCAGGTCTGGCAGCACGTGTTGAGAGAGAAACAGGAGTTAATCACAATGCCAATAGCACCTCCTAACAGTTTACTCGGTAGATCCAGCAGCAGATCATTCCTGTTCAAACTTCTTGATTCTCAGTCCTCCAAAATATTCCATATGGAATTTAAACTGGAGGTGGCGGAGGGTGGACGTAAAAAGGAGATCTTTGAAGAAGAAGAGCTGTCTTAAATTTAATTGTGTTTGATTGTGTGACTTCTAGAGGTTTGGAAGTTTAGAGGGGTCGGGAGATTGGCTAGAAGTTTCAAGTGTTATTGATTCCTAACAGCATCGAGAAACTTCACCCAGTGACATCCAAATCTTTTTTATCTCATGTAGAACAAGAGGTGGTTCAACTCCAAATAAATCTGTTCTTGTGAGTTGCAAGCAGCTGTTCGTGTGAGAGAAATGTGAATACTCTGACTGAAAGTGAGGAAATTCAGAAACCTTAAATTAGATTTAGAAACAGAAATAACATTTCCTAATTTTAAAAAGTGATAATGAATATTGAATATGTAAATTTCAACTGATAAACTGTTATAAATAAATGTCACTTCCTGTTTAAATATTCCCAAATTATTTATGCTCTTGATGTTAGGACATTAACTTCTCAGATCTCTGACACACAACTTAAAATTCTCACACTTTTTTGCTGATTTCCAGCTCAGTGGTACTCTGAGATACATGGCTAACATTTCACGTTTGGTTTTAACATTACTAACATCTCAGGAAAATCTTGTATAATCCAGCAACCAACACCCTGAATTCATCTTGCTAACTGCTTTTTATTTTAGTTAGAGGGATAATGTTGCTAACAGCTAAACTGTCACTTCTCCTCACCTTGTTATTCTGGCTTCTTCCCCATTCCTTTCTAGTCCTGATATAGGCACTCAGCCTGAAACATTGACAAATTCTTCCGCTCCATTGCTGCTTGACCTGCTGAGTTCCTTCACCATTGTGTGCGTTTTGTGTAAAACAACAAATTTTATTGTATGAGCAGAGAACCGACTCTCTCTAGTGGTGGCAAGTGGAAGTGCAGCATTGTTGCAATACTTGCAACACACACTAAATGCTGGAGGAACTCAACAGGCCAGGCAGCATCTATGGAAAAGAATAAACAGGCGACTTTTCAGACTGAGACCCTTCAGCAGGACTGGAGAAAGAAATCTTTCTTTCTCTAGTCCTGCTGAAGGGTTTCGGGCCGAAATGTCAGCCAGACTCTTTTTCATAAATGCTGCCTGGTCTGCTGAGTTCCTCCAGCATTTACTGTGTGTTGCTTGGATTTCCTGCATCTGCAGATTTTCTCTTGTTTGTACATGCAAATAGTTTATGTCCCTGAGTGCCTGATGTTAGAAAAGTTTTGATCAGAAGATTGATACAGTTAAGAAGACACAAAGCTCTCTATTGAGACATCGATAGGATGCAGAACTGGGCTGAGAAGTGGCAGATGGAGTTCAACCCAGATAAGTGTGAAGTGGTTCACTTTGGCAGGTCAGATTTGAAGCCAGAATATAACATTAGTGGTAAAACTCTTGACAGTGTGGAGGATCAGCAGGGACCATGTCCATGGGACACTCAAAGTTGTTGGGCAGGTTGACAGTGATGTTAAGAGGGCATATGATGTGTTGGCCCTCATCAGCTGTGAGCTTGAGTTCAAGAGCTGTGAGGTAATGTTACTGCTCTATAAGAACTTAGTTAGACCCCACTTGGAATACTGTGCTCAGTTCTGGTCACCTCACTACCGGAAGGATGCGGAAACTATAGAAAGGGTGCAGAGGAGATTTACAAGGATGTCGCCTGGATTGGGGAGCATGCCTTATGAGAATAGGTTGAGTGAACTCGGCCTTTTCTCCTTGGAGCGACGGAGGATGAGAGGTGACCTGATAGAGGTGTATAAGATGAGAAGCATTAATCGTGTAGACATCCAGAGGCTTTTTCCCAGGGCTGAAATGGCTAACATGCTGCGGCATAGGTTTAAACTGCTTGAAAGTAGGTACAAGGGGAATGTCAGAGGTAGGATTTTCACACAGTGAGTAGTGGGTGCATGGAATGTACTGCCAGTGAAGGTGGTAGAAGTGGATACTCTAGGGTCTTCTAAGGGACTCTTGATAGGTACATGGAGCTAAGAAAAATAGAGGGCTATGTAGTAGGGCAATTCTAGGCAGCCTCTAGAGTACATTACATGGTTGTCTCAACATTGTGGGCTGAAGGGCCTGTAATGTGCTGTAGTTTTCTGTGTTTCAATACTCTTTGTAGTCTAAGTGTCACCTGTACCTGCAGTATTCCAATATTTTGGTTTTGACTTGGTACTGTTCAGCCTCAGGTTTGCCAAATTGCTTAGACGTCTCAGTTTTATTCGCACCCACTTTACACCAATCATTGGATATGAGTGTGTTTTATTTGTCTGATTTTTTCTTTGTATGAAGTTTTACATTTTCCTTCTTTCAGTTTCAATTGAACTCATTTTGTCCACCTGTTAGATGACACCAGTGCACTATTTCTATCTTCCACTTTCCTTCTGTTTTACAAATTTGATCATTTTGCTTCTGGAAGCCTCTGGAGTTTCTAGAATCAGTTCTTTCACAGGCTTTTGAAGTAGCAGTTGTGCCAGCAGTAAGTTCTGAGACCAGTGGCGCCAAACTCCAGATGGTAATTAAAAACAAAGTGAATATTTCAGGCCAGGGAGCTGCAATCCGTTCAGATGAATGGCTATTCATCTGAAATACCATAGAAATATGCCTGGCTTGCTGAATACTCACATCATTTTCTGTGTTTTCCTTGTATTTGGCTATTTGGTGCAACTAATAAAATGAATCTATGCTCGAATACTCATTCTAACCCCCCAAGCAAAGCAAAGTGTCTCCCTCATTTTGACCTGGTGGCCTGTGACACAACTGGTGCCAGTCCCCTCTTTTGTTTTGGGCTTGGATTTTTTCATATTAGGTTGTTTATTTTGTGTCATTGATTTCACAAAGGATCAATCACATTTGATTCCTAAGGGTTCCTATCTTTTAAACTACACCATCAGCATTTTTGAACTCCTTGTCCTCTCACATCTCTATCACAAATGTGCTTTTTTTAAATCTTAGGGCATTGCTGTGCTTTTGATAACACTATCTTGCCGTGAACTCTCTTTTGCTGCAATGTTATATAATGTTGGCATTTTTTTTTCAGAATGCTTCTGGGGATCTTTAATTGCATCTTGTTATTAATTTGCTTCTATTTGCATTCCCCCAAGCCAATTTATTTCTGGTTCCCAGTTTGTACTTTCTTGGCAACTTTTAAAAGATCTACATGGCTCTACTGTTCATAAATAATGAGTTGTGTTTTAGGTTGTAAGGATACTTGACATAAAAATAATTTACCTTTTATTGTTATTTACTATCATTTTGCTTCTGTCATCAAATGTGGATGCACATTTAATTGAGGTTTATTATCAAGAGTTTGTTTAGAACATAGAACATTATAGCACAGTACAGGCCCTTCTGCCCAAAATGTTGTACCAACATTTTAACTTAATCTAAGAGCAATCTAACTCTTCCCTCCTACATAGCCCTCCATTTTTCTATCATCCATGTGCCTATCTAAGAGTTTCTTATCTGTGCCTAATGTATAAGCCTCTGTCACCACCCCTGGCAGGGCATCTCATGTACCCATCACTCTGGGTAAAGAACTTATCTTTGACATCACCCCCATACTTTCCTCAATCCCCTTAAAATGATGCTCCCTGGTATTAGCCATTCTGCCCTGTGAGAAAATCTCTTGCTATCCACTTGATCTATGCCTCTTAGAATATACCTCTATCAAGTCACCTCCCATTCCCCTTCACTCCAGTGAGAAAAGCCCTAACTCACCCAATCTATCTTCCTGAGACATGTCCTCTGGTCCAGGCAGCATCCTGGTAATTCTCCTCTTCACCTCATATAAAGTTCTCACATTCTTCCTATAATAAGGTGATCAGAATACTCTAAGTGTGCGTTCGCCAAAGTTTTATAGAGCTGCAACGTTACCTCATGGCTCTGGAACTCACTTGGCCTGTCTAATAAAGACTAACACATTATGTCCCTAACGTGGCAACTATGGTCTTGGACGCCAAGAGCTCTCTGTTGCTCCATACTGCCAAGAATCCTGCATTTAAGTCCGTATTCTACCTTCAAATTCAGGCTTCCAAAATGAATCACTTTGCAGTTCTCCAGATCAAACTCCATCTACGACTTCTCAGCCTAGCTCCGTATCCTGTCTCTATCCCACTGCAACAACCCTTTGCACTGTCCACAACTCCACCAAACTTCATGTCATTTTCTCACCCCTCCAAAGTACTATCAAAGTATATGTACTGTACACAACCTTGAGATTTGTCTCCTTATGTGCAGCCACAAAACAAAGAAACCCAATAGAACTCAATAAAAAAGAAAAACAGTCATACATCCAATGTGCAAACAAAATGGCAGATCAAGGAACAAATAAAAAGTAAACAAAATGTTGCTTCTTCACTTTGAGCTGTCACGAACCAACGACTCAGTGTGGTGTTGCTGCTTTGGAAGGAGACTGCAAGCATTTTCTTGAATCTTTTCCTCTGTCTTCCTGGTGAGTTCCCGGTTCAGTTTGGGAGACAGATTTATCTATTTACAGATACAGTGCGGTATAGGCCCTTCCAGACCAATGAGCTGCTCTGCCTAGCAGCCCACCTACTTAACCCTGGCCAAATCACAGGATAACATCCAACGACCAATTAACCTACTGACTGGTACATCTTCGGACTGTGGGAGGAAACCAGAGCACCCGGAGGAAACCACTGCGCTCACGGGAAGGACACAAACTTCTTTCAGACAGAGCTAGTATTGAGCTGTAATAATGTCACATGGCATCATATAAGCAGCATTCATACGGAAAATGCTAATTAAACATAAATTATGAACAACTTTTTCAAGTTAAAAAAAAACACTGCCCCTTAAGACACTGAAAACGAAACACCAATACTGCCCTCACAACATTCCTCAATTTCACTGGAAAGACAGGTGTACCGAAGTCCATGTTCTCCCCTAAACCAACACTCACAGAACCAAGCCGCTAATTGTACTCAAGCAGCTCCGTTAGGCAGGCCACAGCACTCATGCCCAACATCAGTCACGGTAGTGTAGTGGTTAATGTGACATTATTACAGCTCAATACCAGCTCTGTCTGAAAGAAGTTTGTATGTCCTTCCTGTGAGTGCAGTGGTTTCCTCCGGGTGCTCTGGTTTCCTCCCACAGTCCGAAGATGTACCAGTCAGTAGGTTAATTGGTCATTGGATTTTGTCCTGTGATTTGGCCGGGGTTAAGTAAGTGGGCTGCTAGGCAGTGCAGCTCAATTGCAAATAAGCCACCCAAATACTGTCATATGCACAAGTCCAAAGAAAATCTTACTTGCATTTTCTTTGGACTTGTGCATATGGCAGTATTTGGGTGGCTTATTTGCCATTGGCATTTGTAATTACATTGTAGCAAATTTTTGTGCTTATTGGTAATGCAGATAGATAAATGTGTCCAATAGTCCACCCAGAAAGGCTCCAACAGTCGTCTATTTCTTCAAATTCCTTGTCCATGATTTTGAGCTTTATGATGTGTTGCTGGAGGCTAATGCTAAACCTGTACTTTAGGTGTGTTGGTCAGTTCATGGAGACCACCAAGGGAATGGCAGTGATCTTCCAGTTACTACAGGGCTCAGCCAGAGCAAATCGGTGATTTCACCACACCAGTCATCTTCTCCTTTGCATTTCATATTTTATCGGAGTTGCACTGGAGTGATGAGCCATGTCAAAGGCATAGATTCCTCCTCAACCAAAGAGAAGCTTGTAATTTTCACAAAGCTGATTGTGGCCGTGAATTTTCACAAAGCCATGATCTTATTCCATCTGCTTGTCCCTGCCAATCACCTTCCGTTAGCAACATTAGACAGCAAAATGTGAGATGCAGTGAATATCTCTAGACTTGAAGAAATTAAAAGAGATCATGTTTACAGTCGCCTTGAGAGTGATCTTGACAATGACAGACATTGCAACACTTCTCTTGTACGTTCAAATTCAGCGAGGCCATGTTCACTAAAGCAGAAACAAATAGCGTGATTTTCTTTGTTGAGACTTCAGTTTATGAATTGCTTCCTGGATGAACATGAAAATGCATACAATTGCACCTTTGTCCAGGAGCAAGTAGTTTTTGTAGTATATTTGATGTCACAAGATAAATCCTTCAACACCTGCCAGATTAATTTGTCCCGATGCTATCATCTTTACGGAACACTAGAAAGAAGTTAGCACTTGTTCAGCTTTACCAAGAAACTGAAGCAATCACCCAGTATTTAACTTAAACAAAAGGGATTCTGCAGATGCTGAAAATCCAGAGTAACACACCCAAAATGTTGGATGACTCAGCAGGTCAGAGAGTATCTATAGAAAGGAATTAAAAAGTCAACAGTTTGGGTCAAGACTGTTAAGTTTTGTAACTCCAAAGCATAATTATTTAAAAGCAAAAACACAGAGCCTGGGTTCTGAGTCTAACTTTGTGTTTACTTTTAGGAGGGGCACATTTATCATGTGGTAGCATCATGATGATGTAATTTACATTTTTATATATAACCTGTATAAACAATGCATTTACAAGATTACTCAAATATTACTGAAATATTAAATACACAGCAGAGACCCTTCATTGGCACATGAACATCAATTTGAAATTTGTTTATCTGTTTAATTAACGCTGTAGAGTGGATCTACCTGCCACTAAATGTAGACACGAGGAAATCTGCAGATGCTGGAAATTCAAACAACACACGCAAAATGCTGATGGAACGCAGCAGGCTAGGCAGCACCTATAGGAAGAAGCACAGTCGACGTTTCGGGCCGAGACCCTTCGTCAGGATTAACTGAAAGAAAAGATAGTAAGAGATATGAAAGTGGGAGGGGGAAGGAGAAATCCAAAATGATAGGAGAAGACAGGAGGGGAGGGATGAAGCTCAGAGCTGGAAAGGTGATTGGCAAAAGGAATACACAGCTGGAGAAGGGAGAGGACTATGGGACAGGAGGCCTAAAGAGAAAGAAAGGGGAAGAGGAGCTCCGGAAGGAGATGGAGAACAGGCAAGGAGTGATTGTGAGAGGGGCAGAGAGAGAGAGAGAAAAAAAGGGGAAGTAAATAAATAAGGGATGGGGTAAGAAGGGGAAGAGGGGCATTAACGTAAGTTGGAGAAGTCAACGTTCATGCCATCAGGTTGGAGGCTACCCAGATGGAATATAAGGTGTTCTTCCTCCAACCTGAGTGTAGCTTCATCTTGATAGTAGAGGAGACCATGGATAGAATGGGAATGGGACGTGGAATTAAAATGTGTGGCCACTGGGAGATCCTGCTTTCTCTGGTGGACAGAGCGTAGGTGTTCAGCGAAACGGTCTCCCAGTCTGTGTCGGGTCTCACCAATATATAAAAGGCCACACCGGGAGCAATGTAGAGTGGTCTGTATAATGTAGATGATTGGCCTCTAATGCTAGACAGCATGTTGACTGATCAGCATTGCACTTTGAACAGTGTCACGATCTGCCAATATTGGACACATCAGTTGTGTTTTACTGTTGCTGTGACCAAAGTGGTTCGTGCCTTAAATATAGATGTAGAATGAAAATGATACTGAGTGCCAAAAAACAGAACATAATTTAGTTTTTATTTTTCTACCAGTTAATAGTACTGTAAATATCTGAGTTTATACTATACATCCACTGTCCACTTTAATAATTCACTTCTGGGACTGTATCTTTGTTTCATAAGCACCAAAAATTATGACACAACACTATAATGCATAGTATGTTATTTCACAGTCCATAAAGAATCGATCTGACCCATTATCGGCCATTAGTCTCCTGAACCAGTGGAGATACAGAAACTTCATTCAAATTAACTCACTCCGTCACTGAACTGTTCCCACAACCTCTGGACTCACTTTCAAGAGCTCTTCATCTCATGGTCTCAATATTTATTGCTTCTTTCTTCTTATTATTACTTTTTTTCTGCATTTGCAGTTCGTTGTCTTTTGTATATTGGTTGTCCATCTTGTATGCAATTTTTCATTGATTCTATTGTGTTTCTTTGTATTTACTGTGAATGCCCACAAGAAAAGAAATCTCAGAGTAGTATGTGGTGACATATATGCACTTTCATAATAAATTTACTTTGAATTTTAGGAGTCAGAGTTAAAGTTTTCAATTAATAATTTTTAATAACATAGGAATTATCAATTGTCAAAAAATAAAATATTCAGACTAGCTGAATCAGAGAGGCAGCATTTTTATCTTACAGCATAGCTGAAAGAATTGGCATAACGTATTTAGTTATAATTGAAGATCAGCATTGTGTGATTAATTTCGATGCTAAAACTGAGTATCACCACCAGAGGGGGCACCAGAATTAAGATACAGGTACTTCACCTGTTCTCCTTGAGTCAATGCAATGGTAGAAGTCTTCCGGATTAGTTTTATTCTACTGAGTATTTTTAATTATGAATTTATTTTAAATCATTTCAATAGCTTTTATTCTTCACTAATTTAAATCAAGGACATTTAAAATTACAGGCTTTCATAGGCAAGGCCAGTTTTGCTTTCAGACAAAGCATTGTTGGGGCATTTTAGGGACAGCGCCTCAGAGAAAACCCCTGGAGGGTTCTTTATCACTGGTATCTCATCATTTGACTGGAAGGCTATTAAAATTAGCCATAAGCATCCAGAATAGAGTAAGTGTGTTCAGGGAATTCTGAGAGCAAATTGAGGAGATTAGCTAGCAGTGTACAATGTAAGGGCCTAGAAAAGTTATGAAGCAAGTTTGTAGGTTGATGGATAATTCTGTAAATGGGACAAAGGATTTACTGTTAGGGGTGGGGGCTCCCAACTATTGATATAAGCTTGAAGGCAAAGAATGTGGAAGAGTTTAGTGTCTCTCTCTCTCTCTCTCTCTCACTCACTCAGACACACACACACACTCAGACACACACACACACACACACACACACACACACACACACACACACACACACACACACACACACACTCAGACACACACACACACACACACACACACACACACACACTCAGACACACACACACACACACACACACACTCAGACACACACACACACACACTCAGACACACACACACACACACACACTCAGACACACACACACACACACACACACACACTCAGACACACACACACACACACTCAGACACACACACACACACACTCACACACTCAGACACACACACACACACACACACACACACACACTCAGACACACACACACACACACACTCAGAGACACACACACACACACACACTCAGACACACACACACACACACACACACTCACACACTCAGACACACACTCAGACACACACACACACACACACACACACACACACACACACACACACACACTCACACACACACACTCACACACTCAGACACACACACACTCACACACACACACACACACACACACACTCACACACTCAGACACACACACACACACACACACACACACTCAGACACACACACACACACACACACACACACACACACACACACTCACACTCACTCACACACACACACGCACACTCACACACACACACACACACACACACACACACCTGTTGTTGCGCAGAGTATGTGCATGTTGTCTTTGCAGGTATATTCTACCAATGGGTCTGAAAAGGTTAGCTTTATGGTGCCTTCTCACCATACACAGCAGAATATTCCAATCCTTTAGTAATGGGGAGGAGTAAGTGCATATATAATGTTCGTAAGTTAACTTTGTGGATAATTGAAGATGATATGTTCTGGTGCCTAATAAGTGGAGCTCAGCACTCTCAGTGAGAGAGATAGGTGCTGTCAGGAGTTCTTAGAAAATTAGAAAACCTACAGCACAATACAGGCCTTTGGTCCACAATGCTGCGCTGAACATGTACATATTTTAGAAATTACCTAGGGTTACCCATAGCCCTCTATTTTTCTAAGCTCAATGTACCTACCCAGGGGTCGCTTTAAAAGACCCTATCGTTTCAGCCTCTACCATCATCGGCGGCAGCCCATTCCACGCACTCACCACTCACTGCATAAAAAAAATCCTACCATTACATCTTCTCTGTACCTACTTCCAAGCACTTTAAAACTGTGCCCTCTTGTGCTAGCCATTTCAGCCTTGGGGAAAAAGCCCCGGACTATCCATGCGATCAATACCCCTCATCATCTTGTACACTTCTATCAGGTCACCTCTCATCCTCCGTTGCTCCAAGAAGAAAAGGCCAAGTTCACTCAACTTATTCTCATAAGGCATGCTCCCCAATCGAGGCAACATCCTTGTAAATCTCCTCTGCACCCTTTCTATGGCTTTGACATTCTTCCTGTAGTGAGAAGACTGGAACTGAGCACAGTATTCCAAGTGGGGTCTGACCAGGGTCCTGTACAGCTGTAACATTACCTTTCGGGTCTTGAATTCAATCCCACGGCTGATGAAGGCCAATGCATGTATGCCTTAACCACACAGTCAACCTGCACAGCAGCTTTAACTATCCTATGCAGTTGGACCCCAAGATCCCTCTGATCCACCACACTGCCCAGAGTCTTACTATTAATACTATATTCTGCCATATTTGACCTACCAAAATGAACCACCTCACACTTATCTGGGTTGAACTCCATCTGCCACTCTTCAGCCCAGTTTTGCATCCTTTCAATGTCCTGCTGTAACCTCTGTCAGTCCTTCACACTGTCCACAACACCCCCAAACTTTGTGTCATCAGCAAACTTACTAACACATCCCTCCACTTCTTTATCCAGGTCATTTATAAAAATCACAAAGAGTAAGGGTCCCAGAACAGATCCCTGAGGCACACCACTGGTCACCGACCTCCATGCAGAATATAAGTTGTCTACAACCACTCTTTGTCTTCTGTGGGCAAGCCAATTCTGGATCCACAAAGTAATTTCCTCTTGGATCCCATGCCTCCCTACTTTCTCAATAAGCCTTGCATGGGGTACCTTGTCAAATGCCTTGCTGAAATCCATATACACTACACCTACTGCTCTTCCTTCTTCAATGTGTTTAGTCACATCCTCAAAAAATTCAATCAGGCTCGTAAGGCATGACCTGCCTCTTTGACAAAGCCATGCTGACTATTTCTAATCATATTATGCTTCTCCAGATGTTCATAAATCCTGCCTTTCTTCTCCATCAACTCACCAATCACTGAAGTAAGACTCACTGGTCTGTAAGTTCCTGGGCTATCTTTACTCCGTTTCTTGAATAATGGAACAACATCTGCAAAACTCCAAGCCTCTAGAACCTCTCCCGTCCCCATTGATGATGCAACGATCATCGCCAGAGGCTCAGCAATCTCCTCCCTCGCCTCCCACAGTAGCCTGGGGTACGTCTTGTCCAGTTCCAGTGACTTATCCAACTTGATGCTTTACAAAAGCTCCTGCACATCCTCTTTCTTAATATCTACACGCTAAAGCTTTTCAGTCTGTTGTAAATGTGACTTTAGCCTCTTCTTCTCAAATTTCATGATGAATTTGATCATATTAATGTCACTTTCCCCTAAGGGTATTTTTTTTTACCTTAAGCTCTCTAATCAATTCTGGTTCATTGCCCAACACCCAATTCAGAATAGCTGATCCACTAGTATAGTATCTACCTGCATATTGAAACCCTGCTTGTCTATTAGCATGCATTTTTATCTCCTGTTGTAATTTGTGTGCCACATCCATACTTCTATTTGGGGGTGTGTATGCAACTCCTGTCAGGGTCGTTTTTACCCTCACAGTTTCTTTGTTCTATCCACAATGATTCAACACCTTCCAACCCTATGTCACCTCTTTCTAATTATTTGATTTCATTTTTTTTTACCAAAAGAGCAACACCACCCCATCCTGCCTTCCTGCTTGTCCTTTCGATATAATGTGTATCCTTGGACATTAAACTCCCAACTGTAATCTTCTTTCAGCTACGATTCTACAACATCATACACGCCAATCTGAAGCTGTGCTGCAAGCTCCTTATTCCCTAAACCGTGCACCTTCAGTGCTGTATTCGCCCTTTACGATTTTGTCTGCATTTTACATTACAACTCATCTCGTTGACTGCAATTTTGCCCTATCAACTGCCTCTCCTTACTGTACATTGCCTCCTGCTGCAAACCACCTACCTCATCTTCAGCACCATCATCCACCATTTACCATCGGATTGACCTCCCTATCAAGATTTTTAAAATATATTTAATGAAGGATTCAGCACAATATACTTTATCAGGAATCCTTACTAATATCTTGTGAAATATCTCCTATTTTTCATTATGAGCACGATCACCAGTGCCCTCTAAATCATAAAATAGAGATCTCACATGCTCTCTAACAGATCTAATAGATTTTCTGCCACAGCTTCTCCCCTCAGCAATTCAAATGCATCCTGTCAACTTCTGCAGCTTTGCCTTCCTTTGGCTCATGTCTTATTATGATGTTTCCAGTAGAGGTGATGAAATCAACTTTAGCTTTCTCAATGGCACTTGCCAATAGAATTATTTATAACTAGTTTTAGGTCTCTATTTGATTGCCAACCTGCAGAGGAATTTGTAAACTCTTAATATTTTGTTTTCACAACACATCCAAATTACCCTGAAAATAATGGTTACTTGGCACAAAAACGTATAGCTATTGTAATTTAATACAGTCATGCAAACACACGGACGACGCTACAACCTGAAATGGTTCCAGGAATCTGGATTATACATAATGAAGGTTAAGGTAGTTGTTGCCCATTTGGATTTTCTTTAATTTCACACATCATTATGAAATAATATCCACAACCAGCATTCAAAATTTGAGAAAAAGAATAGTGGATTTTCACGCTAATTTTAGACTTATGAAAAATTATATTTATGAGCTTCTTTTTTCATCCAATGGTAGGAAATCTGAATGATCAATAAAGTCTATAATGACACCTGGAGATTACCTAAAATTATGGGATAACTAAAACATCATTCTGTTGCCTTAATACAAATCCCATCCTGTAGCAGATTTAACAAAAACTCTCCTGGTGTGATTTCTCAGAAACGATTGTCTGTCTGACTTGAGTGATTTGACATTTTAAAAAAGTATACTTTTTTTTGTGTTGTGGGGAGAACGACTGGGAAATGTTTTAAATAATTTTAAAGGTGAAGAGAAATTAATACAATCTACAATAGCATGCATATTACTGCAGCAGGTTATCTTTGTTTCTCAGAGTACAGATGGGACAATTTTCTTTCATGTCTCTTGAGCAGTAACTTAGGGGATTGGGTTTAATTAAATTCAATGAAATGATAGTTGAACATATTTGACAAAGAAGTGGTGATATGCTGCACTTGGTTATTGTCCGGGGATGAAAGTTTAGAATTACCTCGCGATCGATCATGAAGTTGGACAGTTAATGTATTTTATTCTGATAGAGTTTCTGAAATTCCAGGATAATAGGGCACCAGATAAAATGTCAGGGGGAATAATTGAAGTAACTTTATGTAGAAATTGATGTTAACTCTATACAAATGCTTTATCTCTATTATATGATCTTCCTAACTTCAGCGTTTATTAAGGCCACTAGTCCGCTTTTATGAAAGGTGCCAACCTCAGTCCATATTTCTACTTAAAATCAATGGTGTAGAATTGGTAGACTGGGAATAAAAAGAGAGCAATTGGAGCAGGGGGAGGATATCAGAATTTATAGGACTGCTTTAAATTAATGTATTAGAGCATTTTTAGGAATTCATTTTCAGATCTGAATAAATCTACCATGACCATCATTGACTTTATCAAGACCTGATGGATGAAGTGACCCTTTGAGAATATAGAGTCTTCCCAAACCAGGGGCCCTGCATGAACCAGCAGATTCGCAGTCAGCAGAAAGCTAGATCTGTGGCATTCGAGATGGATGATCCAGAAGCCTACAAGCAAATAATTGGAGAAGAATTTTGGAGACAGGATATATGAGCATTTGGAAAAGCATAGTCTGATTTGGGATAGTCAGCATTGCTTTGTGAGGGACAGGTCATGCCTCACAAGTCTGATTGAATCTTTTGAGGATGTGACAAAGCACATTGATGAAAGTAGAGCAGTGAATGTGGTATATATGGATCTTAGCAAAGCACTTGATAAGGTTCCCCTTAGTAGGCTCACTTATAAAGTCTCAAGGCTTTGGATCCTGGGAAACTTGATGGTGTGGATGCAGGATTGTCTTCAGAATCAGGTTTAATAGTACTGGCATATGTCGTGAAATTTGTTGCTTTACAACTGAAGTACTTAACAATGCATAATTCACAGTAATAAAAGCTATGAATTACAACAAGGAGCATATAAAAATGAAAAGTTAAATTAAATAGCATTGCAAAAAGAGAAGGAAATATTGAGTAGTGTTCATGGGTTCAACGTCCATTTAGAAATCTGATGGCGGACAGGAAGAAGCGGTTCCTTGAACCACAGGGGGTGTGTTTTCAGGCTTAATGGTAGCAATGAGATGAAGGCATGTTCTGGGTAATGGAGGTCCTTAATGATGGTTGTTGCCTTTTTGAGGCATGGGCATTTGAAGGTGTCCTGGATGCTGGGGAGGCGAGTGCCCATGATGGAGCTGGCAGAGTTTACAACTTCCTACAGCTTTCTCTGATCCTGTCCAGTGGCCCCTCCATTTCTGACAGTGATGCAACCAGTTAGAATGCTTTCTGCTGAACATCTGTACAAATTTGCGAGTGTCTTTCATGATATGCTAATGCTCCTCAAACTCCCAATGAAATAAAGCCACTGTCAAATTACATCAGTATATTGGGCCCAGGATAGATCTTCAGAGATGTTAAAACTCAGGAACTTGAAACTGCTCACCCTTTCTACTTCTGAATACTCAATGATGACTGGTGTGTGTTCCCTCGATTTCCCCTTCCTGAGGTCCACAATCAATTCTTTGGTCTTACAGAGATTGAGGGCAAAGTTGTTGCTGAGACACTACTCAACCTGCTCCTGTACACCACCTCGTTACTATCTGAAATACTGCCAACAATAGTTGTGTTGTTGGCAAATTGGTCGCTGGTGTTTGAGCTGTGCCTAGCTACACAATCATGGGTGTAGAGAGAGTGCTAAGCAAGCATCCTCGAGGTACGCCAGTATTGATTGTCAATGAGGAGGAGATGTTATTTCTGATCTGCACTGACTGTGGTTTCCCAGTGAGAAAGTCAAGGATCCGGTTGCCGAGGGAGGTACAGAGGCTCTTGTTTTGGAACTTGCTGATTAGAACTGAGGGTATGATTGTGTTGAAGCTGAGCTGTAATCAATAAACAGCAACCTGACATAGGTACTACTATTGTTCAGATGAGTCAAGGCTGAGTGGAGAGCCAATGAGATTGTATCCACTGTAGTCCAATGTGGCGATAGGAAAATTGCAGCAAGTTCAGATCCATGCTCAGGCTGGAGTTGATTCTAGTCATGACCAACCTCTCAAACACTTCATCACAGTAGATGTATATGGGCAATAGTCATTGAGGCAACTCACTCTGCTCTTCTTGAGCATTGGTATGATGGTCTCCCTTTTGAAGCTGGTGAGAGACTGAAGGTGTCCCTGAACACTCCCACCGGTTGGTTGGCACAAGTTTTCAGAGACCCACGAGATACATCATCAGGGCCTAATGCCTTGCGAGAGTTTACCCTCTTGAAACATGTTCTGATGACGGCCTCCAAAACAAAGATCACAGGGTTACCAAATGTTGCAGGGATTTGCCCGAGTGCAGGTTAATACTCCCTTTCAAAGTGAGCATAAAAGGCTTTGAGCTCTTCTGGGAGTGATGCAAATTAGCCATTCATGATGTTTGATTTTGCTTTGTAGGAAGTGGTGGCATCCGTCGGTCTCGAGAGACCATGGATCTGCACCTGGAGTTTCCAGTTGTAGGAAGTATGGCCCTTAAACCCTGCCAGAGCTGATGTGTATCCAATTCCATCTCCAACCTCAATTAGAATTGCTTCTCCATCCTTAAAATAACCTTCCATATGTTGTATCTGAACTCCTTGGATTAATGGTCTTGAATGCCACAGATCCAGCCCTCATGAGGCTACAAATCTCCTGGTTCATCGGTGCAGTAACTCTCTCATCCATGCAGGTGTTGGTGAGGTTAGTGACAACTGTGGCATATTCATTCAGACTTGAAGATGAATTCCTGAATATTGTCTGGTCTACTGTCTTAAGCAGTCCTGAAAGCACTTCTCCACCTCCCTTGACCATATCTTCTTGGTCCTCGCCACAGATGCTGCAATCTTTAGTCTTTGCTCATATGATGGGAGTAGAAGTACAGCCAGATAAATGGACTTACCAAAGTGTGCTCATGGGATAGCATAGCAAGCATTCTTGATGGTGGAAGTGTGTTGGCTGCTCTGCTTCAACAGTGATATGTTGGTGGTAATTGTTCAGAGATTTCCTCAAGCTGGCCTCGTTGGACTCTCCCAAAATGAATGGGAAGGCATCAAGGTGCTGCTTGAATTAGAGGGCATGTCTTACAAGGATAGGTTGAGCACTATGGCTTTTCTCTTGTAGCAAGAGGGAATGAGACGTGCACAAGATGATAAGAGATATAGATTGAGTAGATAGGCAGAGTCTTTTTTTTTCTCAGGACAGAAATGGAAATATGAAAGGGAATAATTTAAGGTAATTGGAGGAAAATATGGGGGGGAGGGTGTTAAAGATAAGTTCTTTACACAGAAAGTGGTGGGAATGCCCTGCCAGTGCTGACAGTAGTGGCAGATACATTAGGGGCATTTAAGACATTTGTAGATAGGCACATGGAGAATAGACAAATGGAAGACAATGTAGGAGGGAAGGGTTAGGTTGATCTTTGAGTAGGTTAAAAGGTGGGCACAACATTGTGGGCCAGAGGCTTTGTACTGCACTATGTGTTCTGTATTCTAAGCAGTCCAGATACAACGTATAGAAGCCCTTTCTGAGTGTGAGAAGGTAATTCCTTGTGAAGTTAGAGACACAATCAAATGCACTGCAGCTGTGACAGTGTTTGCATGCAATTACTTCCTATAAGGCAAAGCCAACTGGCCAAGTGGCAATGATGCTTCACTGCCAGGAGAACTCAATGTCTTTCATGCATGCTTTGAAAGAGAGAATAAGACTATACCTGTCAAATCCCCACAGCATATGGCGACACAGTGATGTCTGTATCGGAGCCCAATATCACAACATCCTTTAAGAGGGTGACCCTTCGCCAAGCATCAGGTCCCAATGGTGTACCTGGCAATCTCTGTAGACCAACTGGCTGGAATGTTGAAGAGCATCTTCAAGCTCTCACTGCTACAGTAAGAGGTGCTTCAAAGGTGCATAAAGAAGAGCAGGGTGAGCTGCCCTCAATGACTATTGCCCAGAAGCATTCACATCTACTGTGATAAAGTGCTTTGACAGGAAGTTCATGGCTATGGAAAACATATGGAAAGTGGTAGCACAACTCAGTTTATCACAGCAAAGTCCTCCCCATCATTGAATGCACTTATATGGAGCACTGCCACATGAAAGCAACATTCATCCTCAAAGACTTCCACCATGCAGGCCATGGTCTCTTTTCACTAGTACCATTGGACGGGAGGTACAGAAGCCCTAGATCCCACACCTCCAGGTTTAGGAACAGTTATTACTCTTCAATTATCAGGCTCCTAAACCGGCTTAAATAACATAAATCACCACTACTCAGAACTGGTTCTGTGACCTACAGACATACTTTTAAGGACTCTGTACAACTAATTTTTTTGGTATTATTTTTTATTTGCATGGTTTTTCTTCCTTTGCACATTAATTATTTGTTAGTTTCTGTTTATATGTAGTTTTTTTTGTAAATTCTATTGCTTTTCTTCCCTTCCTCTAAATACCTGCAAGAAAATTAATCTCAAGGTAGTGAACAGTAACATAAACCTAGTTTGATAATATATTTACTTTGAATTTTATTAGAATTAGCACCTACGTGCACAAGGACCTGGACCTGCTGCAGATCCCCCCACTGCTGCAACCAGTCTTCAGTAGATACAATCTCATTGGCTCTTCACTCTACTTAGGTACACCTAGACAACAGCAAAACATATGTCACATTATTCTTCATCGATTGATGGTTCAACACTATTATCCTATCGGTAGTTAGCAATAAGCTTCAAAACCTGGGCCTTTGTTCCTCCCTCTGCTACTGGATACTTGACTTCTTTATCAGGGCACCACAGTTGAGTGCAGTGTAGATCGGTATTAACATCTCCTCCTCCTGACAACCAATGCCACCGCACCTCAAGGATGTGTGCATAGCCCACTGCTCTACTCTCTCTGCACCCATGACAGTATGGCTAGGCACAACTTCAATACCAACTATAAATTCTCCAAAGATAGCACTATTGTTGTCAGGATCTCAGGAAACAAAGAGGAGGCGACAGGAGTGAGATAGATTGGCTGGTTGAATGGTGTCGCAAAACCACAAGAGATTGCAGGTGCTGTAATCCGGAGCAACTAACAAGGAGCTGGAACATAAGAATATAAGAAATATCTGGCCTGTCAAGCCTGCTCTGCCCTTCAATAAGGTCATGGCTGATCTGGCCATGGACTCACCTCCACCTACCTACCTTTCCTCATAACCCTTAATTCCCCTATATGCAAAAATCTATCCAACGTTGAAGGAGGTCAAACAGGTCAGGCAGCATCTGTGGAGGGAAATGGACAGTTGATATTTAGCATCAGGGCCAGTCATCTGCACTGAGAGAAAGGGATGGGGCAAAATTTAACAAATGATAAGTAAACTCAAGTGAGGAAGGGTGATAGACAGATGGAGAAAGGAAGAGTGGAAATAGTGATAGAGGGTGGTAGCTGTTAGGTGGAGGTGACAATGGGTTGCGGACCCATTGTCTGATAGGAAAGCCAGGTGGATGTGGAGCGGAGGGCACTTGAGGACAATAGTAGGAGACACACTGGACAGAGTATCCGGGTGATGGAGAGAAGGAGGGGGTGGGTGGAGAAGGGAAGAGAACAACTTTTTGGCATGAACGCTCCAATTTCTTATGAAGTGCTGCCCCTCTGCTTCTTTTCTCTTTCCTTCCTTATTAACCAATCAGAATTTCTATCAGATTTCATCACCTTGCTTGCCTGGATACACTTGTCACTTAAAGATAAAGGTCTTAGTGATTAGCTTTATTTGTCACATGTACATCGAAACATACAATGAAATATGCTATTTGTCCGACACAGATTTTGATGGGGGTAGTACATTTGCTAGATCTTGCATCATGCCTCCCTTTCCTTTCTTAAGACTGATTGTGTTCCCTTCTTCTTTCAGTCCAGATGAAGGGTTTTGACCCAAAAGTTCATTGACCATTTCCCTCCATAGACACTGCCTGACCCACTGATTTTCTCCAGCATTGTGTCTGCAGCACCTGTGGAAAGATAACCACCATTAAGAATGATTGTAGGTCTTTTTCAGGTTGGAAGGATATACATGTGGTGTGCCACAGGGATTAGTGGTGAGACCCCAACTAATAAATGACTTGGTTGAAGTCATGGAAGTTTTAGTGCTCAAAGTGGTGTTGGCCCAGTACTGCAAATGTAACATTTCATCATTTAATAAATTCCTCTATCAGCATAGGTAAAGATGTAATCAGGTTGACAGAAATCCCTGAGAATAAAAATAACATTGTGTTTTATACTTTTTAGTTTAAATGATAATACCTGATGAGAGCTTGACGCTCAACAAGTATGATCATGATGGTTTCTAGAAAGTTACTTGGTCAGATCTGATGCTTCCTATCATTCTATCATAAGTTTCAGAAGGCATTTGTGCTTTAGTGCTGCCAAATACCTTAAGTCTAAAACATCTAATGTTTTGTCAAGCCTGGCTCACTTTACTAAATTTCCTTTCTATTGCTGACTGCTGTTAGCCACCAGGTCTCTATATCTATTATTTTCCCACTAGCCTGGTCCCATCAGATGTGTCATGAATTGGAGTTCCGCTGTGTCTCTCAAGAGGTTGATTGGAATCCAATTAACACAGCCTCTTTGTCTCATCTATCTCAATGTGGCCCATTCTCTTCCCCGTACATTTGGCCAACATCCCAGAATGCCTCATGGACATGTCACATTTGGTCGTTCTCAATACTGAGCAAATATCTCTAAATACATATACTCATTTAGGAACCAGGCATTGTCTATATACATATGGTAGTCAGTTTTCAGCCAGTTGTGTCAAATGGCCATCTGCTGTGTAATATCACAGCTGTAGTTCTATGGGAGAGCAATCATTATTTATTCAGCTGCATCTTGCGACTTTAAAATCAATCACTCTTCGACAGTTCACTAAAAATAGTCTGAAGCTTGAATCTTACTTATTATTGTCTATTCCTAAATATTGTCAATGACTCTGTGCTCTCTAGCAAAAGATTTGGTTGCTAATTTTACTGGTAATACAAAGAAAATTGTGAAGAGGACAGTGAGAAGCTATGAATCCAAAGAAGATCATGTTTTAATTCATGATAGGGCAAATAACGTGAAAATGTGACATTGTCAGATGCAGAGTGAAATTTATTATCACTGACGTATATGAAGTGAAAATTATTGTTTCGCAATAGCAGTATAGTGCAAAGACATCAAGTTACTTTAAGTAACAAAAATAAATTAAAATAAATAGTGCCAAAAAAGGAATTATAACCTTAAGTTCATGGACCATTCAGGAATCTGACATATGAAAAGTGGAAACTGGTCCTTAGTTGTTGAGTGTAAGTCTTCAGGCTCCTGTATATCCTTCCCAATATTAATGAGAAGGGGGCATATTCTGGATGGTGAGGGAAGTTAGCGATGGATGTTGCCTTTTTGAAGATGCCCTTGTTGATGGGGAGAGTCCTACCCATGATGGAGCTGGCTGAGTCTATAATCTCCTGCAGTCTCTTGCAACCCACTGTATTAGAGCCTCCGTACCAGGCCATGATACAACCATTCAGACTGTTCTCCACCAGACCTCTATGGAAATTTGTATGAGTCTTTGACATACTGAGTCCCCTCAAATTCCTAATGAAGTAGAATCACTGGCTTGCTGCCTTTATAATTACGTCAATGTGTTGGGCCCAGGAGAGAGATCCTTTGAGATGCTGATCCCTAGGAGATTGAAGATGCTCACCCTTTCCACCGATGACTCCTCAAAGAGGACTGGTGTGTGTTCTCCTAACTTCCCCTTCCTGAAGTCCATAATTAATTCCTTGGTCTTGCTAGCTTTGTGAGGTTATTGTTTGTGAGAGCTCTCAACCAGCTGATCTATCTCATTCCATTGCATCCCCTAGTTGCCATCTGCTGGTCTAACCAGTAAATTTGTAGATGCTGTTTAAGCTATCCTTAGCTACATAATTGTGAGTGTAACAGGAGTAGGCAGTGGGCTAAGCATGCATCCTCGAATTATGCCCGTTTTGATTGTCAGCAAGGAGGAGATTTTACTACATTGACTGTGGTCTCCTAACATGGAAATTGAGGATGTAGTTGGAGAAGGAGGTACAATTTGGCTTGGAAAAAAATAAGCTTATTATCAAAATGATGAAAGATTGCAGAACTCTGAGATACAGGAGAATCTGGGTGTTCTGTTGTTTGATTCGCCAAAAGCTGTTATCCAGATAGAGCAGGTAGTTATGCAATGTAGATTGCCAAGCATTATTGCTAATGGAATTAGTTGCAAAAGTAACGGGGTGGTAAGCTTAAATTTTAAGCACTGATGAGACCATATCTGAAGTGCTATGTGCCGTATCATTTTCTTTATTTTAGAAAATAGATAATTAAGTTCAAAATGAAGAAAATTTGAACGGTAGGGATATGGAGGGCTATGGTCCCAGTGCAAGTTCATGGAAGTAGGCATTTTAAATGTTTTGGCATGGACTAGATGGGCCAAAGGGTCTGTTTCTGTGCTGTACTTCTCTATGACACTAATTTACTAGACTAATATCTGGAATAGGCAAGATGTGCTATGAAAATAGACTGGCCTAGTTGTCTTTGTATTAACTGTAGATTGGAGGACTGAAAGGTGGCTTGATTGAAACATTTCAGATCTCAAAGAGTCTTGACAAGGTAAATTTAATGAAAAGTTTTCCCCTTATGTGAGAATTCTCTACATGCAGACAGAAGAACATTTCACTGAATCTCTTTCTTAAATGGACATCCCTTTATTTTCACTGAGATCTTCTTCAACGTTGGAGAATTGTTGGAGCTTTGTTTCTTGATGAAACAATGTCTGGGAATAGTTTTAAAGCAGGAAAAGATGATTTTATATCAGCTGTTTTGGAGGAACAGATGGAGATAGCGTTCCATGAGTGGCAGATGGAGTTCAATGGAGAAAAGTATGAAGTGATTCACTTTGGAAGGTCTAATTGGAAGGGTTAATGACAAGATTCTCAGGATTCTCAGCAGTGTGGTGGAGCACAAGGATTCTGGAGTCCATGTCTATAAATCCCTCAAAGTTGCCATGGAAAAGTGGTGGGGTTGTTAAGAAAGTATATGGTGTGTTCATCTTCATTAGTCAGGGGATTGAGTTCAAGAGCTGGGAGGTAATGTTGCAATTCTATAAAATCCTGGTTAGATCACATTTGGAATATTGTGTTCAGTTCTGATTGCCTTATTATAGGAAGGTTATGGAAGAGAGGATGAAGAGGAGATTTACCAGGAAGCTCTCTGGATTGGAAAAATGTCTTATTAGGATAGATTGAGTGAGGTAGGGCTTTTTTTAGTTTGGAGCAACTGAGAATGAGAAGTGACTTGATAGAGGTGTTCAAGATGATAAGAGGCAAAGATTAAGTGGGTAGCCATAGAATTTTTTTCACAGAAATGGCTAAAAGAAGGGGACATCATTTTAAGGTGATTAGAGGAAAGTAAAGTGGATGTCAGAGCTAAGTTTTTACACAGAAAAGTTGTGGGTGTATTGAATCCCCTGACAGGGGGCGGTGATGGAGGCAGATACATTAGGATCAATGAAGAGACTTTTAGATAAATACACGGATGATAGAAAAATGGAGGGAAGAGTTAGATTGCTTTTAGAGTTGGTTAAAAGCTTGGCACAACATCTTGGGCTGAAGGGCCTGTACTGTGCTTTAATATTTTATATTCTATAAGCTCAGGTGTGAAAAGCTATCATGGGTGTTTGAGAATACTAAGTTGTAATTATGATCAGGATGATCGTGATTTTATTAAATGGGGGAGCAACTTTGATTGGCTTAGTGGCCAATTCATCTCCTAATAATACATGTTCAAATAAGGCGATGTTTAACTGGAGATAACTGCAGGTTATTGAGCTTAGAATGAATGAATCATTGCATATTGGTGTGAGCAGAGATTTCAGTGTTTTCAAGTTTATAAAGATAGAGGCTGTTTAAGAGTGAACTGGAGTAGTATGTGTGGACATAAGGAGCACAGATTGAAGATTTCAGCAAAGGATGAACAAACCAGACAGAGATGGTCTCTGTTACTATGGTGGAAATAGGTAATTTTAATGAAGTTGTGGATATGTGATTGGTGGGTCATTTCAGGATTAAGAATAGTATCAATCAGCGAACAGACTAATTTTATCTCAGACAGTTGCTAGGGAGAGAGATGGAGTCAGTGGCAAGGGAATTTGTGGTGTGAAAGTGATTATTTTTGTCTCCCTGATATTTAGTTAGAAGAAATTTCTGTGTCTGCTCTGGGTGTTGAACAAACAGACAAATGATTTACAGACAGTGAATGTAACAGACTTCATTAATCCATATATTTGGCATCAATATATAATTCATCAGCAGACAAGACTTGAGATCTGCTTTCAGTTCCACTAATCTGTATGGAGCTTCTGAACCATCAGGCATGTTTGTACAAGAGGAAATAGTCCTTTCTGAATGTTAGTTATACTTTGGTTCTTCTTTGAGTTTAGTCTTGGGGAGAATTTTCTTGCCCTTTCTCTAATCGATGTACAGTAGGATGATGGACTTGCTCCAGGTAATCATTTGTTGCACCTGTGTACATATGTCTCTCGATATTACTTTAATTACTATCTTCCAACAATTCCCTATCCATCCATTTCCTCTTGTTTAGGCTAATCCCTCAGTACTTTGAAATTTGCCATTTTATCTAAAAAATGATATAACCTTTATGAATTAGTTGTCTTGTCCTAACTTCTATTTAATAACAGTGCTCATTTTTTGGCTTCCCTCTTGTCTTTTGCTTTGTCCTTGTGACATTTTTGATTGATTTCCTCATGCCACAGTAATTTTAGATTTGTGAATTTCTGACAACAATGAGAATGGATGTGGCTATTTAGCCTTCCTTGCCTGTTCAACCATTTAGTGATCATGACTAATCCATGCCCTCTCTTCAAAATTCTATTTACCACAAATCTTTCAATAATTTTGATTAATAGGCCTTTGGATATTTTTTCTCCAGATAGTTTGTCAGTTCCTCTTAAACTTTGAAGGCACTGGCTAAGTAATCTTCTAACCATTTGTAATGTTCTGTAAGACGTCACTGCTAATGTAATGGGGTCTCTGTAATGTTTCACTGCTATAGTAATGGTTTCTTTGCAGCAGCAATGTTTGGGTTATGACTAGAGATAACGGAGGCTTTGGAACGTGTGCTATCCAACGAGAGGCATATTGTTCTTTCTTGTGGGACTGGGGCAGGGAGTTTGCGGTCTTTTGTCGGCGAGACTTGAAGGGAGAAGACGCGAATGGAAAGAGTTGGTAGACCAGCGGACAGAGTGGACGGAACGAGGGTCCGACGGTCAGCGACCCTCAGAGGAGGTCGATGGGGAATGAATGGACGAATCTGTGAGCTCCAACGTGCACATTAGACTCTTCCATTAAAATGAGCCCTTTTTATTTTTATTTTCTTTACTAACTCTATAGTCAGATTAAGATTTGTAAAGTTCAATCATTTAATTGCAAAAGGTGCACTATCTGATATTTTGCAATTTGGATTGGTAACCAGGCAACACATCATGCAGCATCCACACAAACGAGATTTCTCAGTTTGGCTGGGCCAGAGGCTGTCTTCCCCTAGACAAACGCATGCTGGCCAAAGCTGAGGGATACACATTAAATTCCTGGAATGTGTCCTGATGTATTTTAACACTAGTGCGGCTGGAGAATTGGAATTCTGATGCAGTGAATGTTGACTACTTTCCTCTTTTTTTTTGTACCTTCGCCCATCTTAGTTCTCATGTTGGAGTTGTTCATAATATATATATATATATACATTTTTCAGTTAAAACATTTAGGAAAAAGGTTGCAACAGACTGAGTTGGAGACAATTTAAATTAATTTCACTTCCAATCCTATGGCCATCACTGAGGGTGGAGGCTTTCATCTCATCAGTCTGATCAAACCCAACTGCAGTTTGTGAATGGGTAGGTTTTAAATCCAGACTGTGAATCAGTGGCTTCATATAAAGAAAGACTTTAGTAGTGTACTGTCACTTCAGGGTGAAAGTATTTCATACAGTGGGCTAGGAGATGGTTTCCCGTTTCACTCTATCTTCACCCTGGAGAAAGCATTATTATTGTGATGGAATGCAAAGTGATGCCAAGTAGGCTCCTTGTGACTTTCCACACAACTGAGTCCCAGTAATTTGTTTACTTTGAAAATCTGTCAGCCTGGCATATTCTGAAGAAACCTCCTAACAAATGGTAGCTGAATTTTTTTTCTGTAGTTGACAGATCTGTACTCCCTCATAATGCTTCTCTTTGTTTCACCAATAATATTTCTTTTTTTTTACTAATTTACGTAGTCAGTGAGCTTGAATTAAGTTTCAGCAAATCTTAAAAAATTTAATTAGGATTGAAGTTCTTAAGTGGTTGCGCAGAGACGCCTCCCAAGAACATTCCAGGGGACCGTTTAACAAATGAATTTATAAGCTCTCACAGGATAGCTAAATAAAACATTATGTAAAAATTAATATTCATATGTTAATCCTATGTTTTTCAGATGTTCTAGGCCAATTTTAGGTGTCAGCATTTTCTAGTCGAAGAAATACACACAGCCGTACTAGTAGGTGAAGGGATTTGGGGTAGGATGAGCGAGGCTTGGGAGGTTATTGCTATTTGATGGATAATCAGTAGGCAGTTTATTAGTTACCTCCTGTACCTAATAAAGTGGTCACTGAGTGTACGTTTGTAGTCTTCTCCTGTAGCCCTTCCATTTCAATATTTGACGTGTTGTGCTTTCAGAGATGCTGTTGTTGTGGCTATTGCTCATTTCTACATGGTGGACTTTGAGGACAGTGTGCTGAGCTCGACAGCCTTACACCCCTTAACGTGCATCGATGACACCTTTGTTGTGTGAGGTGGAGGGGCAGGTAGTGTCAAAGAAGCAGGGAGTGTGTAGAAGGACTTAGATTAGGAGAACGATCAAAGAAGTGGCAGACAGAATACAGCACTGGAAAATGTATGGTTTTGCACTTTGGAAGAAGGAATAAAAGTATAAACTTCTAAGAAAAAATGGCTTTGGAGAGGTCTGGAGGAGGTTCATGTGAATGTTCCTGGGAAAGAAAGGGTTCATGTATGTGGAGCTTTTGATGGTCTGGGCCTATTGTATCTCAGTGGGTGGATATAGAAAGGATGTTTCCATTACTGAGGGAGTCTAAGACCAAGAGGGCCCAGCTTCAGGCCATGCTTATAGAACAGAGATGAGGAGAAATTTATTTAGCCCAAGGGTGTGAATCTGTGGCAATGAATTTAAAGTGGTAATTTGATATGTTCTGGATTAGTCAAGTTTATCAGGAGAAGGCAGGAGGTTGAGGCCAGGATAATCAGCCATGATGAATGGGCCGAATGGCCTGTTTACGATCCCATGTATTATGGTATTGATTTATTTATTTTAGTAATAGCTATTATTGTCCTGCACAACTCTGCTTCATCAAGGAGGAAAGCAGCAAGCAGTGATCAGGTTAATTTAGAGTACACTGATAGTGCCATATTGGGACTCCTTCCCTATGAGGAATAGTTGAGCTATCATCCTCATATGCTTAGCAGTCGACTTGATATGTGAATGAGCGACGTTCAGAAATTGGATAAATCAGTGCCTATTTTAACATAATCTGTCTTCTCCACAGCAGAACACATTATTGATCCATTCTGGCTGAAATTTCCCCAGCTGGAAAATTAGACCAACACTTTTCTGCATGATCCATGTTAATAGCTGATATCCTTCTGGCATTAAACATGCAAATAATGAAATCATATTAATGCTGTTCCCATTTTTGTCATTCTTGACATAGATTGCCCCAAAGAACTTTAAGACATAACAGAGCAGTCTTGGTCCAGCCAGGGGGACAAATCAGGGTAGGACTTGCACGGTGAATGGTAGGGCACTGAGGAGTGAGGTAGGACTGAGGGATCCATAATTCTTTGATGGTGGCGCCGCAGGTAGAAATGGTCATGAAGAAAGCTTTTGGCACATTGGCCTTCATAAATCTAAATATTCAATCCAGGAATTGGGATGTTATGTTGATGTTGTCTAAGATGTTGGTGAGGTCTAATTTGGAGTATTGTGTGCAGTTTTGGTCACCCACAGTACCTACAGGAAAGATGTTAATAATTTTGAAATTTGCAGTGAATTTTTATATGGATGTTGCCAGGATTTGAGGACCTTAGTTACAGGAAAAAGGCGGAAAAGGTTAGAACTTTGTTCCCTAAAACATAGAAGAGTGAGGGGAGATTTGATAGAGGTATACAAAATTAAGAGGGGTATAGATAGGGTAAATGCGAGCAGGCTTTTTCCACTGAGGTTGGGTAAGAGCAAAACTAAAAATCATGGGTTAAGGGTGAAAGGTGAAATATTTAAGGGGAACATGAGGGAGAATTTCACTCAGAGGGTGGTGAGTTGCCAGCAGAAGTGGTGAATGCAGGTTCGATTTCAATATTTAAGCGTAATTTGGATAGGTAATGGATGGGAGTGGTATAAAGGGCTATAGTTCATGAGCAGGTTAATGGGGCTAGGCAGATGAATTGGACTAGATGGGCCAAAGGGCTTGTTTCTGTGTTGTAGTGTTCTAATGATTATGAATTTGGAGTAAATTGTGCTAGGATCTTTTGCATTACTTGGAACTTAAAAGGGATATACTGTAGCTAAAATGAAAGCTGCCTATCCCCCTTCAGAAGTGACTGCAAGCTACATTGTCATTATCCAAGTCAATCTGTGCACAAGTGAAGCAATAAGCTGTAGAGCCAAAGGGCCAGGATACAGAACATTATAATGAGTTAACAAAGTAGTAGTGTTGCAAGTACCTTTGTCTACATTCCAGTGGATACTGACAACATGATGCTCGAATAGCCAGTAGGGAAAGCCCCAGTGATAATAGTTCCTCATAAGCTGCTTTGCAAGTCATCCTGCACCAATCCTAAGGCTTCATTGAATGAATCCTTAACCCAGTCATAGGCTACAACAGAAATAAAATCATATAGCTTGGGGAAAAATGCCTTTGGCTCAATGAGTCCTTGCTCCCTCATGACCTCCCCCTCCTCCCCCATGGTGAGAAGCACAACAATAGACATACAATGATTTACAAACCAGCAAAAGCTCAATAGTAATGCTCTACTATTTTTATTGCTTTCTTATCAACTACTAACCACTCCCCACCAATCCAAGACCTCACCTCTTACTTGCACATTAGGTACAATATCTTTGTGATATGGGAGAAGAGCAAAGCAGTGGAAGAAAGCTCGCACAGCCACAGGGAGAACATGCAAATTCCATACTGACGACATCAGGGACCAGGATTGAAACCCAGTCACTGGAGCTGTAATGTAGCAGCTCTAATAGCTATCCAAAAAAAGATAATGATTCTGTTGAAAGTGAAATGGTTAAATCTCACTTTAATTCTACAAGGTTATGAGAGGCATAGATGGGTGGAAAGTCAGTACCTGTTTCCCAGGGCACCAATAGCAAACACCAGAGGGCATATGTACAAAATTAAGGGAGGGAAGTTTAGGGGAGACATCGGGGTAAGATTTTTACACAGAGGGTTGTGAGTGCCTGGAATGACTTACCAGGGATGGTGGTGGAGGCTAAAACATTAGGGATATTTAAGAGCCTCTTGGACAGGCACATGGATGAAAGCAAAATAGAGGGTTATGGGGTAGTATGGGTTTAGTACTTTTTTTAAAGGATTATGTGGGTCAGCACAACATGGAGGGCTGAAGGGCCTGTACTGTGCTGTAGTGTTCTATGGTTCTATGATAAATAATATTGTTGTGCTTTGTACTTCTCTCAGGGCGCTTGAGTATTATTTGAAGCTTCTACAAATTTTGGCCACCATATTGGGTCTCTCTCACAGAGGTAGTTCTGGGATGAGGAGCCGTGGATAGCTTATTAGCTATATAACAGTGGTCCTTCTTTTTGTCACACTGGACTATTTTATTGAGCATCACATGTTGGGCAGAATGTTTCACAGATGTGTTGTCTCAGTGGCTTCATAAGTTGGAACAGGACACATCCAAAGTACTTATGGGTAATGATCAATTCCAGTGAACACTGAAAATGATCAAAGGGCTGCCTTAAATATATTCTTTTGCTATAGCTGAATAGGTATTGGTGGATTGACTGAGAGATCGGAGTGATTAGAGATTGTGGAAAAGCAAATAACTGCAGTGGATGGAATTCAGAAACTGAGGACAGGAAATGTTGGAAAAACTGAACATTTCAGGTAGAATCACTGAGTAGAGAATTTCCAAAACCTTATGTCTAGCACATGGATATCTGTAAACTTCCAAATGATCAGGCCATCAAAGATCTGGTGAGTATTGTCAGGTGTCTCAGGCCTTGGGGCCATGGCTGCTCACAGGTCCTAATCTTCGATTTCTTTCAGTTGGGGATTGAATCCTTCATTTCTTTCTTGCTAATTGATATCCACTTGAAGAGGTTGGAAGTGTTGCCTCTTGAACTGGATAAAGAATTCAATCAGGATCATGAATTTCCCAGGGAGCTAATTTCTGACAGTCCAAATCTCAGGTCAGCTTAGTTCACGCTATCACTCAAATGAATTATGAACATTGCTTGACGTCTCCAAATCATCCAATGTTTATTAGGGTTGGTATGAACATAATTCATAATTTCATAACTTTGAATTGCAGACGAGGCTCCATTGTCCTGGCATCACAGGCAGGATATCAGTCAGATGGATTAGGGAACCTAAGTTACAATGGATGATACAGCAGGAGAATGTGATCCTCCAGGATTGGGCACCATAGGGTCTTTAAATGCACCTTTGCAATTCAGGTGGTCTTGAGGTTGTAAAATCCAGTATATTGATTGAATTTAGAAACTTTTGGGTTGAATATGATGTGTACAGTACATATTCACTCTGTACAAATTTATGTGCATACATTTGATGGTTTGAGTGGCTTTACTTTCTTAAAAGAAATTATATGTAGAATAAGGATTTCTTTGCGAACTTGGTCTACTTTGTGTATGACTTTATATTAAGCTGAGAATTTATGGAACTGAACAAAGGACATTCTGTTAGGCTTAGAAAGACTTTTTTGGCAATACTTCGTAAAACCACATCCTCCACAGTTTGTAGGACCTGGGCAATAAGATCATGAAAACACTGTCACTTCCGGGTTGCCTTCCAAGTCACACAGCCGCCTAGCCTTGACAAATATTGTTGTTTCCTCGTTACTGAGTTAAATTCCTGGAATACTCTATCCAGTGACGTTATGGGAGTTCCATCAGAGCACAGGCTTTTTCTAGCATGAATTCTAGAAAAAACTTCATCAACTTGTCAAAAGTTACAAGGGATCAATGATAAATATCAGTTTGCCAAAATTATTTTTTTTGCAGAAATGATTACACTGATGGTATTGGCTTACTTTTAAATTGATGAAGGCTTGAAGTCAGACTGCTATCTGTTTGGAACAAGGCAGGACAGCTGCGTACCTGATAAAAGGCAAATTGCAAAATCTGTCTGATATTTAAATGCTTATTGTAGGGGCAAAATCAAATCAAAACCAAAACAATTGCCACTGCCAGTGGTCCTACGGGCTTGTTATACTTGTGTGATGTGCAACTCATCCCTGTAGTAATTGCTCCAAAAGTTGAGGATATGTATTCAAAGTTCAAAATACATTTATTACCAAAATATGTATACTTCATACAATCGTTTTCTTACAGGCAGCTCCAAAACGAAGAAACCTAATGGAAGCCATTGAAAAAGGTGGTCAAGCACACAAATGTGCAGAAAAAAAAGCAAAAACCATTCTGACAATAAAAATAAGCAAATAGCCTTCAGAACTGAAGTTCACAAAAGTGAGTCCACACTGTGATGCTTGCAGGCCACAGCCACAGTTCAGTGCAGAGATGAATGAACCTTGTGGAGCAGTGAGCTGGTGCAGAGTCAAGTAAAACTCAAGGAGCAGTAATTGAACCAGCCCATCCTCGCCTCAATCCCAGATGCCCTGCCCTTTTTCGATCTAGCCTAGTGCTTAAATTGTTCAAACCTCAGGTCATTCCTTGCTCTCGGACCTGGGCCCTGCCACTTCGATACACCCTCAGGCTGGTGCCCCACTACCTTAATTCAGCCCATACCCAACTTTTCCAGTTTGGCTCAGTGCTTAAATCGATCAAACCTTGGGTCCTTCCTCCCTCTCAGGCCCAGGTCTGGAAGCCACTGCCTTGACTCTGCATCGCCTCCACTCTCCTTACCTCTGTTCTGCCAAACTGAATTTCCTCCATTCTCCAGCCGGGACACCACACCTCAATTCAGGTGTGCACACCATGTCACAACTGTCCTGTACTTTCATGAATTCAATTTCTGCAAAAATGACAGGTCATACAGGTGGTTCAAAGCCCAAATCCAACAGGGAAGTTACAGTCTATTGTTTACAGTGATTGTTTACAAGAAAAGTTGCGATTAGTAAAGTACTTAGCTGTTTTCTTTGTTTTATTTGCCACCAGTAAGTAGTCGCTGACCCTCACCAGCGTCATCCTAAACTGGATTTTAAGAAAAATAAGGGTTTTTAATAAAATCATTTGTTAGCAATTAGCAAATGGACAATCTTGAAGTGATGAAACTTAAGCACGTCCAAGTTTCAGCTAAGCATTAGTGAGTAGTCAGCATAAGATACAACAGCCCTCAGTCCCTGGCTACCACAAATTGCAATGAATGAAGCATGAAGATGTTACTTATTCCCTTTGCTTTTGCCACACCTCCACTTATATGACCAATATGCATAATAAACATAATAAACTCACAACACAACACAGATGCTTGCCTCCTGTAAACTTATAATCTTAAAGAAATGGATCTTCACCAAACCCTTGATATCTGTGGTTCATAGCTGCTCAAGATGGAGAATGTGCATTCAGATTAGGTTTGGAAAACTCAAGCCCATGTTTCAGGAGCATGCAGAGATCTGGCGTAAGAGACAGAGAGAGAAATCCCTCGTGTACTACCCGCTCGTCTACTCAGAATCTCCTGCGTAACATGCACAAAATGCTGGAGGGACTCAGCAGGTCATGTAGCATCTATGGAGGGAAATGACCATCTCCTGTCCCATCTGTGGAAAAGTCCATGGTTTTGATCTCAGAGGGCTAAAAATCTAAATGGAATTGAGTCATCTTACATCTGAAGAGATTATTTATGGAGAAGAAGATGATCTTGAATAAATGAATGTAAGATGGAAAACATGCAAACAATTATTGTGATGTTTTACACTTCACAGGCAATTGATTGAAATGTTGTTCAATAGAGTAGGTGCCATATCGGCTCTGGGTAAGTACTTGGTTGTTCAGCTTATCACTCTTTGTGCAATCTGCATTATCTTTTCATGCATTGAATGACAGCATTAGAGCTTCAATGCCTTCTTGCAACTGACCAAAGTTAATTTAGAACTATATTTTGACTCTGTTATAAAGTCTTCAAGGGTGCTTTCAACAAGTTCATCCAACAACCATTTTCTGAAATTTATGGGAAATCTATAGAAATTAACCGTATTCTGAATTTCTTTCTCCTGGCTCCTGAACCATAGGGCAGTCATAAGCATGCTTCACTGAAACGTTAACAAAAGCTGACTACAGCTTCACAGAGCTCTAGGAAAGCTAATAATTTAGAACTAGTTTTAAATAGAGACATGTAATGAAATTCACTTATTTATTCTGAATAAAAAAGGCAGGTTCCATCTTTGTTACATTTCCCAAAACCTATGGATATGTTAGAATTTGTAACACCTCTATCTATGCTATTTTTCTGTGAAAAGTAAAACTTAATGGTGTTTCCTGTGAATTGAGAGTTTTGATACAGTGGAGTATGGTTTTGTAATGTAAGCTGCAGAATGTTTTAACACTCCTAATTGAACAGATGGAATATTAAACCAGTGTACTTTGCTTAGATTTTCAGTTTGATTCCTCTCCACCTAGCTCCCCTCTCATCCAGTAAATCACTCATAAATGGCTGGAAAATTGTGGACAATGTGTTCTCTTGGCAATACTGACCCATAAAATTATCTCTGTGGGGATAGTTTGGAGGACTGTGTAAACATTTTATATAGATTGATGCTAGCAACAGATGTGGCAGTGTATGCAGCTTCCCAGACTGATTGAAAGCTGAAAAATAGTGGCTGGAGTTGCCATTGGTGTCCCTGACACTTGCACTATGGCATAGCCTGGCATTTTGTCCATGCGATGGTGAAAAAAAGGCTGTAAGATATTAACAATCACTGAGCAGGACTTAAGCACAATAATTTCTGGCTGCGTGCCCAAGCCACGTGCAGACAGGTCAATCGGTGGAGTCAAAAGTGGCTAAATGGAAAAGAGTAAATCTGCAGATGCTGGAAATACGAGCAACACGTGCAAAATGCTGGAGTAACTCAGCTACCGAAGGGATTCAGCCCGAAACGTTGACTGTACTCTTTTCCTAGATGATCCCAGGCCTGCTGAGTTCCTCCAGCATTTTGTGTGTGTTGGTTGAAATGGAACAGAGTGATTCTTTGTTCATGGGGCACTGGGACTAAAAGAACAGGAAAGAGCCATGCTGTTGGAAAAGGCTCCAACTGGTCAGGAGGGTATCTGGGACCAAGTGGCAGTTGTCAATAGGTCGAAGGCAAGGGTAGGGCAGTGAGGGATCTCTGAGCCCTCAAAGAGCCCAAAGATAGGGGAGAAAGAGCACAAGAAAGTGTAAAATAAGAGAGGGTATTGATGGTAGAGAGCAAATAGTTATAAACTTCTTAAAAGCTGGTTAGCTATAAAATGAAGAAAGTCAGTCTGTCTGCTCAGCTATGCAGACAGTCTATAATAACACAGGGGAGCTGGAGAAGAGCCAGACGTGCTGTGGATCACTGAGATGCAACTACATAAAATTATGGGACATGCAAACTGCAGGATTTAACATTTTTAGAAAGAATAGACATAAAATGGCAGGTGAAGCTGCGATATTTACTAGGGATATAGGAAAAAGTGACTAGTCTATAAGGTGGACAAATATAGAGCACGTGGATAGAAATAAAATAATCAAAGATCAATTATACTAATAAGCATAGTCTACTGACTACTTAATAATGTTAGGGTGGAGCAGGGGAAGAAATATGCAGACTACTTAGGGAAAAGAGTGAAAAAAGAATAATAATCATGGGCAATTTCAATTACTGTCTACGTCAGTTGGGCAGAATGAGAGATATGGGGGAAAATGGAATGAATTTGCAACATGAACAGGATTTCTTTCCAATCAAACTTGAGAATGCTAACAGCAGAGGATTAGTTGCTCTATCCGGTAGTGCGGAATGAAGCAAAGGAAGAGAAATAGAGGACCCTCCAAACAGTACTGTCCATAATATAGTTAGATGAATGAAAAAGTATTATGAGAACCAGGGCAATTTACTGGAGAAAACCTGATCTTGAAGAATTGAAAATAGAACTTGGACCAGAACATTGACAGAATATGATGTAGGACAACATGGGGAAACATTTAAAATGATGTTTTATAGTTTCTAGAGAAAATAGCTCGGCTAAAATGAAAGTAAAACAACAATAAATTCTCTGGAATTCAGTAGATCAGAAGGCAGTAATCGAAGGCACATAACAAGTCATAGTCATAGAGAAGTACAGCACAGAAACAAGCCCTTTGGCCCATCTAGTCCATGCTGAAACCACTTAAACTGCCTACTCCCATCGACCTGCACTGGGACCACAGCTACTGTCCCTGTACCTATCCAAACTTATCTGAAACATTGAATTGGCAGCTCATTTCACACTCTCACAATCCTCTGAGTGAAGAAGTTTCCCCTCATGTTCCTCTTAAACTTTTCACCTTTCACCTTTAAGCCTGATCTCTAGTTGTAGTCCCACCTAACCTCAGTGGAAAAAACCTGCTTGTGTTTACCCTATCTATACCTCTTATAATTTTGTATAACTCTTTCAAATCTCCCCTCAATATTATATGTTCTAAATACTGTGGTAAAGTCCTAACCTATTCAGTTTTTCCTTATAACTGAGGTCCCCTGGACCTGGCTACATGCTTGTAAATTTTCTCTGCACTCGTTCAACCTTGTTTACATCTTTCCTGTACATTAGTGAGCTAAATGGCACACAATACTCCAGATTAGACCTCACCAACGTCTTTTGCAACATCAACATGACATCACATCTTCTGTACTCAATACTTTGATTTATGGAGGCCAATGTGCCTAAAGCTTTTTTACAACCCAATCTACCTGTGATGCCACTTTTAGTGAATCTTGGAACTGTAGTCTCAGATCCCTCTGGTCTACCATACTCCTCGGTGCCCTACTGTTCACTGTGTAAGACCTACCATAGTTGGTCCTACTGAAGGGCAAAACCTTGCACTTCCCTGTAATTTTTCCAGCTGATACAGATCCCTCAGAAAGCCGTGATAGTCTTACTTGCTGTCCACTACACCCCAAATCTTGGTGTCACCTGCAAATTTGCTGATCCAGTTAACTAGACTATCATGCAGGTTGTTGTTATAGATGACAAACAACAAAAGACCCAGCACTGATCTCTGCGGCACACCAATATCACAGGCATCCAGTCGGAGAGGCAACCCTCTACGACAACTCTCTGTCTTCTCCCACAAAACCAATGTCTAATCCAATTTACTACCTCATCCTGAATGCTGAGCAAAGGAACCTTTTTGACCAGCCTCGCATGCAGACCTTGTCAAATGCCTTGCTAAAGTCCATGTAGCCAAGATCCACTGCCTTCATCGTCTTTCCTGGTAACTTCCTCGCAAAACTCTGTAAGATTGTTTAGACAAGACCTACCACGCACAAAGTCATGCGGACTATCCTTAATCAGTCCATGTCTATCCAAATACTTATATCCAGTCCCTTAGAATATCTTCCAATAACTTTCCCACAACTGATGTCAGGCTCACTGGCATATAATATCCTGGTTTCTGTTCAGAGCCTTTTTTAAACACTGGGACAACATTGGCTATCCTCAAATCCTCTGGTACCTCTCCTGTTGCTTAGGATGTTTCAATTATCTCTGCTAGGTCTCCAACAATTTCTACACTTGCCTCCTGTAGGGTCTGAGGGAACACCTTGTCAGGCCCTGGGAATTTATCCACCCTGATTTCCCTCAGGGTAGCAAACACCTCCTCCTCTGTAATCTGTACAGGGTCCATAAAATTGATACCACTTTGTCTCACTTCTATTGACTCTGTTCCCATCTCCCAAGTAAATTCAGATGCAAAGAATGCATTTAAGCTCTCCCCCATCTGTTTCAGTTCCACACATGGATTACCATTCTGGTCTTCCAGAGGACCAATTTTGTTCCTAGCAATCCTTTTGCTCTTAACATACCTGTAGAATCCCTTAGGATTCTCCTTCTGCTAGAGCAACTTCATGACTTCTTTTAGCTTTCCTAATTTCTTTCTTAAGTGTTCTTTTGCATTTCTTATATTCCATAAGCACCTCATTTGTTCCTACCTGCCTATACTTCTCTTAGTATCTCTTGAAAACCAAGATTCCCTGCACTTGTTATCTTTACCTTTCATTCTGACAGGCATGTACAAGAGGCATATGTTGAGCATGTTGTCAGCAGTGGACAGCATAATCAAAGAAATACAAATTATTTAGAGGGGAATTAGGGCTGAATGAAATTAGATTATCAAATAATATAAGAAATATAAATAATATAAACAAGTAAAATATTTCACAGACACATCAATTAAGAAAACAAGGAATGGATCCATTAAAGAACATACAGGACAAAATCAGAGGTAATGACATGGATGTGGCAAAAATATTAAATCAATTCATTGTTTCATTATTTACAAGGGAAATACTGCAGATTGACATGTCATTGGACAAGGACAGGAGTAAGGCATTTAATAAAATACATATTCAGTTAATTAATTTCAAAGAGGGTAGTTCCCTTGGTCTGGATGGATTTTTATCTCGAGAAGAGATGATGGAAGCATTGTTACTTATATTTTATAGTTTATTAGAAAATGACCTAATCCCAGACAACTGAAAGATGGCTAATGTAATAACTGTAATTTCACAGCTAGGGTAAGAGGTATGCAAGGAATTAGAGATCACCAGCTGAGATATAATAGAATGCCTACCAAAGGAAAGAATAGAATGCTGTGTCTTGTTGTGTTCTGTGTTGTTCTGCAGACTATGATGGGAATGTTATGTTGGTGCGGAATGTGTGGCAACTCTTGTGGGCTGCCCTGAACACATCCTTGTGTATGTCAATTGTTAACGCAAATGGTGCATTTCATTGCACTATATGTTTAGATTTACATATAATAAATAAATCTGGATCTGGATTGGAAGAAAATCCAGAAACAGAAAGGATTTAAAAAAAGTAGGGTTTTTTCTGGTCAAATGTATTGCATCTTTTGAAGAGGTGACAATGAGTAGGCAATAGTAATGCAGTGTATGTGCTCTAGGTTTCTAAAAGCCTTTTGATAAAGTTACCCCATAATGAAGAAGATTACAGAACCAGAACCATTGGACAAGGTGCAGAATGTACAGCAAGATGATTTCAAAATCAAAAAATAAAGTCAGAGTCAAATTAGCTATTTGCAGTGGATGAAGCCGAATAGTGGATCAGTATGTGAAATAGTGCTATTAATAATTTACATTATGGATTTAAACTTGAATCGAAAACAAATTTCTAAATTTCCAGATGATACTAATGTAGGAGTCTGAGAGGAAGGAATATTGTGTGGGGGGAAGGGGGAGGAGTCCATACGGAAATTGACTGAAACAGAATTGAGGAAGACATGGATAAAATTCCAGAATGGGTAAATAATTGGCAAATGAAGTTCACCACAAATGGACATGAAAGAGTACATTTTTGGAAAGAAGAAGTTCTCTAAAAACGTGGAAGCTGTAAGTATTCGTGGAGTACAGGAAGAGAGGGAACTCAAAATTCAAATACACTAGTTAATAAGAGTTGTACCACAGATGAGGCATACTTAAAAAAAACAAACTAAGCATTGGACTTTATTTCCAGAGAGATAGACTTTTGCATATTTGGGAGCTGACCCAATGGAGGTTTTTGAAATTAAAGAAAGTTTTGAGAGAATGATTACAGAAAGAATGCTTCAGTTTTTGAGGCTATCAATGATTATAACCGCAACTCTGCATTGCCATCTGGTCTACATTTCTTCCTACTCCCTCACTTTTCAAGAGCTGTGAACCTCTGCTTCAGAAATATAAGCAAACTGCTTCCACTGACCACAGTAGAGAATTTAAATGGGAGAAAAGAGGGGGAAGGAATAACCTTATTTCTGTCAGATCTCTCTTTCAGCAGTGAACCTTAATTTCAGATTCTCCAACAAGAGGATCATTCTCTCCAAATCTACCCTATCAAGACCCCTCAGGATCTTGCGTGTTTTGAGCATTTATCTAAGCTCAAGTTGATACAGCCTTGCACATCCAATCTTTCTACGTAAATCAATCCAGCCGTTCCTGAGTAGCTGTCTAGTAAATCTTAATTAAATTGCTTCCAACACATTAATGTACTACAAAAATGGAGGCCTGCACACAAACACTTATATTGACTCCCCAATACCCTAGATCGGGGGTCGGCAACCCGCGGCTCCGGAGCCACATGTGGCACTTTTACGTCTGTGCTGCGGCTCCCTGTTGCTTTGGGAAATAATTGGTTGTGGCGACCCTTTTCCTGGCACATCCGAACCGACTCACAATAAGATAGCCTACGGGGGTTTGCGAGCACAGAGCTTTGGAGCCTCTGCGCCATGGGGGGGGGGCAGGTTGAGGGAGGCTTAAAAGTGAGGCTGAAGATTTCGAATAAAGTTTTTTTCCTTCGACTGCAGTTACCGACTCCGTGTCGTAATTTTAGCGCTGCGTGTAGCACACCGCTACATGGTCAGTATTTAATTAATATGTATTTTATGTTAGTTTGTTAGTTTTTGAAATGTAAATCTAAATTTGAAGATTATGGTGATCTTGTACAATCTAAGACGTTGTGGCGACCCATTTCCTGACACATCCGAACCGGCTCACAATTAGCCAGCGTTCAGGCTAAGGGAGATAGCCTACGGGGGTTTGTGAGTACGTGTCTTTTGCAGCATCCGCGCCCATGGGGGGCGGGTTGAGGGAGGCTTAAAAGCAAGGCTGTTTAGTTCGAATAAAGCTATCTTTGACTGCAGTTTACTGACTGCGTGTAGCAACCGCTACAACGTGTTTTTATCGCTGGCTGTCCAGAGGGGAGGTGCTGAAACGCTTTGTCGCGCATCTGGAAGAAGTGAAAACTTTCCTGGGCAGCAAAGGGCTCAACTTTCCTGAGCTGGAACAGCCAGAGTGGCTGGAAAAGCTACACTTCATGGTAGACATGACAGCGCACCTGAACACGCTGAACACAGCTCTTCAACGGGGTAAGGACGTACAGCCCTGCACATGTTGGAGGATGCTTTGCATTCGAGCGCAAGTTGACGTTGCTTGCCAGAGATTTACAGAAAGGCACATTGTCTCACTTCCCCAATTTGAGAGAGTTCAAACAATGTCACGACATGATAAATTCGGAGTATTTACATTCTGCAATCATCGCAATGCAAACATCGTTTGGGAAACGCTTCTGTGAGTTCAGAGAGGAAAAAAACACATTATCCTTCCCGGTCACTCCCCTAAGCATCGATCCATCCCTACTGAATACGACTGCATTGTCAGGTGTGAGTCAACCTGAAGAAGTATGATAAATATTTTAATTGCGTATTATTTTACGTATATTCATATGTTTTCATTGTTCAGTGAAATAGTCCTTTTATTTTTCAGGTTGACAGCTGGCTGACGTTATTTTTGGTTTGCTGCTGGCGGCAAATTTAAGTTTGGCGTTTTTCATAAATACAAGAAGGACTCAAATAGACGTTGAGTATTTTACTTAAAAGTAACCTTCAACCCAACGTCTTTTTTTCGGAGTTCAAAATGTTTTTGTTGCATGCAGAAATGTAATTTCGTTTTCTCTGCAGGAGTTCATCAATTTCATAAATGCAACACATTATAGTTTATTTATACATAGCATAAAGGCAAAACAAAACGTTGTATGCAGTGTTATTTCATTTTAAATGTCAAACGGGTTTTGCGGCTCCCAGTGTTTTCTTTTCTGTGGGAAACGGGTCCAAGTGGCTCTTTCAGTGGTAAAGGTTGCTGACCCCTGCCCTAGATAATGGAAACATAAATCATGCTTCTCTACTCAATATCCTAGCAATAAATTACAACATTTTTAACTTCTCTAATTACTTGCTTTTCTGTATACTCACATTTTGGTAATGCACTAAGTCACAAGTTCGCTCTGCATCTTTGTGTTTGGAATATCAGAATGTTTGTTCTTTGATTTTCTTGCAAAATGGAGAATTTTGCAATTTTGTATGTTACTCTCCATGTACCACTTACTTTGCCTTATCCCTTTGCAACTTTCTTATTTCCTCTTAACAACTTTGCCCAAATACCTTGAAATTCTCCAAGTATCCTGCTTCAGTGACTTCATTAGAAACTTAGAAATCATCGAACCAGCCTACTGGTTTCTGGTAGAGAAGCTAAATTCACTAAAATCAGTTCTTCCTCCATCCTTCCTGTTAATTCCTCATTACAAGTGTTCAGGAATGAATTTATTACCTAATCTGGAATTTGGATCAAGACCCTGCAATCTCTCTGACATACCTCTATGCAGCTTATCCACGTAGGCACAGTATATTTGAAGATCATCATCTTCTTTCTCTTTCAACACAGAGAGGCACAAAAATTGGAAAAGCTCACAATGGCCAAAGTTGCACTTAAATAGGGTTAATTTGGACAGATGTGTGGAGAATACTGACTTTGATGTGATCCTTGGAATTGAAGATTGAATTCATTAAATTTCATGAATAATTCTGACAATTAAGCAATGTCGTATCTAATTTCTTGAGTTAGTTACTGAAAGAAGCATTTGAGTCTTCAAAAATTTTATCATTGTTTCAAAGAGTGCATAAAAGCATCTCAGGCAGTTTCCTTTTGGGAACCATTTGTCTTCTGTGTCCTAAAGAAAGTTCTCTACCCAAAACTTTGACTGTTTATTTATTTCCATTGATGCTGTCTGACCTGCTGGATACCTCCGTCATTCGCAGACTTTCTTGTGTTATCAGTTCTTCTCCAATTATATGGGGCTTTCCAGATTTAGCAATGAGCAATGAGATGTGGTATGAAGCACACAAACCATCGCTGATTTGTTGTGAAGTGCTGGCAGACATTTTTGAAGTGTTTCCCGTTTCTGAAAGTTTTCACGAAGTGACTGAAAATAAGACAAATTTTTGTGTGCTTTATCAGAGTGCATTCCCTTGAAAGTTCAAGGAGCCTGGATGGTTTCATTGCCTCATTTGAAAAAAAAACTTTTTCATACAATCGACACTTTGGCTTCATTGGTTGCTCGGAGCTGGTACAAATCCATATTTTAGATACTCGACACTGTACTGTCTATACTTCTCTTTCGTCTGATCTGCCTCTGCCATTTTCATTACGGATTAACAAGCACGGTCAATTGGCTATTGTTTAAGTCCAACCTCAAACACTGCGATAAATAAAGGGGAAAGTTATGATGTCATCATAGCGCAGGCAAAACCAGACTGTCTGCCTAAAGCTACATAAAGTGGGTCAGGAATAACTCAGTTGGACTGTGGGCTAGAGAGATACAGTCAAGATGATTAAAAGGGGCAGATTCTGAACTTTACCCCATTGAACCCCATATCCTAATTCATAGGAATTGCATCACTGCATGATTAGAGTATGGGAATCATACAAGGTTACACTGTACTACAATAGTGAATGTCAATAGTATGCAGGCTGAGGCTGGCTTTGCTTTTTAACAACAATAATGTGCTTTGAGCAAAGTCTTAACAGAATGGTGGGCTAACAGGAGATGAGGTGTTTAAAAAGTTCAAAGTTTAAAGTAAAATTTGTCATCAGAGTGCGTACATCACCACACGCAAACCCTTAGGTTCTTTTTCCTGCAGGTATACCCAGCAAATCTATCGAACAGTAACTGTAAACAGGATCAATGAACAACAAACAGAGCAAATGCAAATATAAATAATAAGCAACAAATAACGAGCATGAAATAACAAGAGTCCTTAAAATGAGATCACCGGTTGTGGGAATAATGAAATAGAATTAATATAGTTCACCCCTTTTGTTTAAGAGCCTGATGGTTGAAGGGTAGGAACTGTTCTTGAACCTGGTGGTGCGAGTCCTGAGGCACCTGTACCTTCTACCTGATGGCAGCAGTGAGAAAAGAGAAGAGCATGGCCTGGGTGGTGAGGATCTTTGATGATGGTTGCTGCTTTTCTACAACGTTTCATGTAGATGTGCTCATTGGTTGGGAGGGTTTTACCCGTGATATACTAGGCTGAATCCACTACCTTTTGTGGGATTTTCCACTCAAAGGCATTGGTGTTCCCATACCAGTCCGTAATGCAGCCTGTCAGCACACTTTCCACTACACATATATAGAAGTTTTCCATGAATTTTGATGACATGCCGAACCTCGACAAACTCTTGAGGTGCTGTTGCACTTACTTTGCAATTATATATATATATATAGATGGGTCCAGGAAAGGTCCTCTGAGATAGTTACACCCAGGAGTTTTCTCCATCTCTGATCCTCCGATGAGTACAGGCTCAGGTACCTCTGGTTTCCCTCTCCTGAAGCCTACAATCAATTCTGTGGTCTAATTGACATTGAGTGAGAGTTTGTTGTTATGTTCCACTTTGGAAGAACAAACTCCAAGGCAGAGTACAAAGTAAATGGCAGGATACTTGGTAGTGTGGAGGAGAAGAGGGATCTGGGGATACATGTCCACAGATCCCTGAAAGTTGCCTCACAGGTAGATAGGGTAGTTAAGAAAACTTATGGGGTGTTAGCTTTCATAAGTCGAGGGATAGAGTTTAAGAGTTATGAGGTAATGGTGCAGCTCTATAAAACTCTGGTTAGGCCACACTTGGAGTACTGTGTCCATTTCTGGTCGCCTCACTATAGGAAGGATGTGGAAGCATTGGAAAGGGTACAGAGGAGATTTACCAGGATGCTGCCTGGTTTAGAGAGTATGCATTATGATCAGAGATTGAAAGAGTTAGGGCTTTACTCTTTGGAGAGAAGGAGGATGAGAGGAGACTTGATAGAGGAATACAAGATATTAAGAGGCATAGATAGAGTGGACAGCCAGCGCCTTTTCCCCAGGGCACCACTGCTCAATACAAGAGGACATGGCTTTAAGGTAAGGGGTGGTAAGTTCAAGGGGGATATTAGAGGAAGGTTTTTCACTCAGAGAGTGGTTGGTGCGTGGAATGCACTGCCCGAGTCAGTGGTGGAGGCAGATACACTAGTGAAATTTAAGAGACTACTAGACAGGTATATAGAGGAATTTATGGTGGCGGAATATATGGGAGGCAGGGTTTAAGGATCGGCACAACATAGTGGGCCGAAGGGCCTGTACTGTGCTGTACTATTCTATGTTCTATGACACCAGTCAGCCAGGTTTTCAATCTCCCATCCATATGCTCTTTCATCACCACCTTTGATATGGCCCACAACAAACTTGTATATGGTGTTGGAGCTGTGCTTGGCCACATAGTTATAGGTATAAAGAAAATAGAGCAGAGGGCCAAGCACAACCCCTATGCAGTTCTGTGCTGAGTGAGATTAGAGAGGAGATGTTTTTGCCAATCTGAACTGATTTGTCAGCTTGAACTGATTGGTTATGTGAACATTGTAATCAATTATGAATCATGAGGATCAAATGTTTCTGAGAGGTGTTATAAGCCTTTGATCCTCATGCCTCCTTTATTTTTATCACCCCCTCAGATACTCCCATAACCCTCAGGAGGTGATATTGTTCACTTGGGAACTCCTGCACTAGCTGCTATACTATCGAGCCACCCATGCTCTGTTACTGAGCTGCACATTTCTTATTATTCTAACTCTCAGATGTTTGATTTGCTTTTGCTTGTAATTCAGTTACATTATTTCATCATCATGCCTAATTTTACACTTCAGAACTAAACATAATTGAGAACATTATTGAGGTTTCGTCATTGGGTATACACTAAACGTTGCTTTGAGAATCTTAAATTGTTGTCACTGAATCTTTTGCAACAACCATCTCTTGGACCTAGAAGGTTATAATTACTTTTTTCAATGAATGTTTTTCCAGAATTCAGCAGAAGATATTTCTTCTTTCTACCTCTTTTTTCATTTTCCTTAGGCAATCTCTTAGGACTGAGGAAGACTTAGAGTCATAGAGAAGTAAAGAAACAATTCCTTTGGCGTAGACTGTTATAACTACTGCCATGGTCTTTTATTTTAATTATAAATGCAGAAGTAAAACATGTTGTGTTGTGGGTTACATTACCAGAACCTCAAGGACTGAGCTGTTTCTCTCATTCTGAAGAAGATTTAAAAAAGTTAATTTTCCAAGCAACACATTTTCCTAGAATTCAGCAGAAGACTCTTCTTCTTTCTATCTCTTTTTCCTCTTTCTTAGGCAGTCTCCTAAGTCATAGTCATAAAGTACAGCACAGAAACAGGCCCTTCAGCCCATCTAGTCCATGCCAAAACTAATTAAACTGCCTACTCCCATCAACCTGCACCAGGACCATAGCCCTCCATATCCCTACAATTTGCTTCCATTCCAGTTCTGTGGGTTCTGCAGTGACTATTGAGGATAATGTGAACCTTACAGAATGGCCATCTGGTGGAGTAAGCATTGCCTAGACTGCATTTTGGGAAATATGATTACTGCTAAATACTCCTTGTTTTGTTCAGTCAAGTGCTAGAAAATCCCACCCAGTGGGGGCATTACAAGGAAGCTTTGAAGATATCATTAGGTCATTTCCTCTTTTAGCAGAATGGAGTGTTTCAGAAGTGTGGGTTTGGGTCTAGGTGCAATGCAGCCTACTCTCGGGAACTGACTGAGTCACAATATAGGGGACGTTAACCTGGTAGAGGAGGTTGACCATAGAGATATTTTTTTGACAGTGGAGATGGAGATGGTTAGAGACAACATTGATAATACTCTCGGGTCATTCAAAGTGACTGCTATTGATAATCTAATTCATTACATGGTAAAAGAATGGTTGGGATTATTACTGCCCAATAGATCATATTGTTTTATGCCAGATTTGTGGCATTTGTAGCGTTTGTAAATTTCAATGTTGATGTTTGCTGTTGCTAAGTAATATGTTAGAAGAAGTGAGATGTCTTCCATGTTTTTCAGGGTCCCACTCTGGCCCTCAGTTGCTGGGACCTTGTTTTTCACTTTTGTGTTCTGGAGTTAGTGATTTACCCCATAGCAAAGAGCAAGGGGGCCCCCTTTAAATACTGCATTTGAAGTTATTTCCTTTCTTCAGGATGGTCATGATTATGAGACCCTGAAGTTATTTGGCACACCACCTGTATCCCAGATATTAGAGATGAGTTTGTAAATTTATGGCCAATTTGCAACTCCACCAAAGATTAGAACTTGAGGTATACCATTGGCCCAGAGGTCTTGCTATTTTGGATTTGGCATACATTTTTTTAGTAAGGGGTTGCAAGAATGCCAGATAATATATGTGCAACATGAACTTCTACAGGATGAATCAACTTTGCATGATTCTACTTGTCAAGAGGATATGAACATAAAATATTGGTTATGAAATAGAGCCAACTTTATACATATATCAGGATATGTGAGAAAGAAATCTGCAGTGAGAGGTTTGCAATATAAATGCAGGTCTGAAATTCCGACTCCAACCATGACGAAGCTAAGCCATATGATGCTGCATATAAGATTTAGCAGATATATTCAATGAGAGTTTCACAATAAAACATGAATTTTTTTTCAATGCTGAGGAACTTTTTAAAAACATGTTTTCTATTACTGAAGAGCCTTGAATACATTTTAAGCTTGAGACATATTTATACATGTAATATTTTATAACCCATGCTTTAAATGAACAAAATGGTGTTTATGATTACTTTTTCTTACCCCCCAGCTCCTATGCTTCATATAATATAATAATTGTCATAGCTAATTTTCCTAACATGATACATGAGATATGATTATCATTTATAATTCTGCAGGTGGGGCTTACTGAAAATGGTTATTGTTCAAGAAGAACAGTTTCCTTGGCCTTACTAAAATCTGTTCATGTTCCATGAAGTTGGCAAACTCCATATTAAATGGTTTGATGCCAACCCATATTGTAAACCCAGAAAATATCGCTGTTTCCATGAGGATTGTCCAAATAAAATTTGCCTTATTCATCTGGCCTCTGAGTCTTGGACAAGGCAAATCTAAATAATCCTCAAAACTGATGTCTGAGAGAACATTGTTGAAGTAACAGGAATGAATCATTGGAGTATATACCAAGTGAAGAAAAATTCCTTTTGAGCACCGTGAGTCATTTTGTGTTCTTTCCTGTTTATCCAATGAGGTGAAGGAATGACTGTAACTGTGGAGATTCAATTATGGCAACTAGTTGGGTTTGCCAGTGATGAATTTGGACAGCTGAAATGGAAAGATCTTTGTTCAAGGATCATGCCAAAGTATTAATAAGAAGCATATGGAAGAAGTGTCTTACAGTTCTACACCTGCTTGGCTTTGTTATGATATGATGCCTATCACCTTTTGGGAAATGTATGCAGCAAAATATTTTGAGGTTCTACCAAAAATAACATATATCAACAAAAGAAAGTGGTGGGTGACCTCAACACATAATTGCTTTACAGCAGTATATGATGTTTTGATTGCTCCTCTGGGGCAAGCTGAAGTGGTGTATTTTCAAATACAATTTTAGAAAAATAATGTATTTAGACTACATTTCTGCTTTGGTAGTTCTCATTGGATACGGCAGTATAAAATACGCCAGACTATAGATTGCATTAGCTCTTCACAGCTTCTGCAAAGCAAGAAAATAATTTGGCTATTGTTGTCATATGCTAGAATTTTTATTCCCATGATACACTTGAGCTGTGTCACCTTCAAGAGGTTAGATTTTATTTTAAAGCAAATCTACAATCATTTGTATTTTAAGACAGAACTTTATCTTAGAGAACTTAACATTAAGTGTACAAGCCTAAAACTGAAAAAGCTTTGTAAAATATAAAACTTTCCATTAAATTCCAAAAGAGAGATTTTTTACCACATCATAGTGCGATTGACCATCAAGTGCTACAAAAGTATTTAGAATTGTCTTCCTTCCAGGACCTAAAATGCAGATTTCCATTGTTGTAGATTAATGTACAAAGCAATAGAAATGACAAAATTAAGCAAAAATTTGATTTTGGAATACAGTCACACAAATTCATGCAATAAAATTTGCCAGACTTGATGATGTCAGCACTAATGGAAACAATTTAATTTAAAAATTAGTGAATAGAATAATGAATTAAAATGATTTGTAATGATCTATCTATGTTGAAACCAATATTCCAACGCCTTCATGTGCTCCATGGATTGAATTGCTTCAGTTGCCATTATTTATAATTTTTAAAATTTTATCTCTGCAACTTGATGCTTCAGAAGTTTACCTGAGTGCTTTCTATAAATGAATGTCCAGTGAATAGACTGTGCAACAAATAGAACAGCTGATCCTAGAATACACTTCCCCATAACTAATCTGTTTTTTGCTAGTACTGGTTGAGGATGTTTGCTCATCATCAAATATGACCGAACTTCCAGTTCAGCGACTCCCAAAAGATACCCGACTATTAAAATTTAAAGTCATTTTATTCAAAAATTTAGATTTAATCTTTTAAGCAAGTGGAATGAATGGGAGGAAATATAAGGCAGCTGAATAAAGTCTGTAATACTTCGAGACAGACAAGATGGCGGATGCTGGAACCACCAATTAGCTGTTATCTTTATCCATCCCCCTCCTGACTCCATTTAGCTAAATTACTTGCTTTTCTTTTCTTTTGCTTCCTACCTATCACTTAGCAGTGTCAGGAAATGTAGAGGCAGCTTGACCCAAAAACAGAGCAGCAGGGTGATTTAGCAGTAAACAATAATTTTAATAATAGATTACACAATAACAAGCCACAAGAGGCCACAAGCTAGAGAGAACATAAACTAATCACAACAGGCAACAAGTAAATATAGGCAGGGAGAGTAGAAGCTGGGAGCATCTTGTTGAGGACAGTTGGTTCAATGAGTGGTCAAGATGGTGCCAATAAACAACAATTCTTTGGGGAACATCCCCCAGATAGTAAATCTGTTCAGTTTTTCTACATTTTCAACTTATTCTTTTATCTTAATTTTGTTTTTGAAACTGTTGGAACCTGTGACGTAACAGTCTGTCGTTTGATTGAGTGAGTTAGCACCCTGCTGTCCCTGAGAAGACTCCAAAAGAGAAACGGGGTGCCACGAGGAGAAGCTAAGAGATGAGATGAGGGGCCACAATGATAGCATTGGGAAAGATTGAAATATCGAGGCAAATGCGGAGGAGAGTTAACAGTTCTCAGAGAGGCCGCTGGGTTCAAGTCATTGTCCTCACAGGAGCTGCTGGTTTGAGTCACCATCTTCAGAGGAGCCGTTAGCTCGGGTTACCACCTAGGAGGGGCCACTGGGTCAAATCGCTGCCCTCGGAGGAGCCGTTAGCTCGGGTCACCACCTCGGAGGGGCCATTGGTTGCTCTCGGAGGAGCCGTTAGCTTGGGTCACCACCTTGGAGGGGCCACTGGGTCAAATCGCTGCCCTTGGAGGGGTCGCTGATTCGTGTTGCTGCTCTTGGAGGGGCTGCTGGGTTGTGTCACCACCCTCGGGGAAGATGTTGGCTTGTGTCGCTGGACTATAATTCAAACTAACTTTTGTTCATATTGGCCACTTCCAGTTCTATCTTTTTTTGTGTGTTCTCACTCATTCTTTCTTGTTGCTAGTTGCCAGGCTGGGGTTTTGGGATTTGATGTTCTTGCTGCTGTTTCTCTGTCTGGGTGATTTGTTAGTTTCTGTGCAAGGGAGGGGGTTGGGGTTTGCGAGTTTTTGTTTCTTTCTCCTTTCATGCGGGTGATGTCTTTCTCCTTTCATGAGGGTGATGTCTTTCTCCTTTCATGTGGGTGATGTCTTTCTTTCAACTATTTCTATGGTTTTCTGCGGTTTATGGCTAACTGGAGAAGACAAATCTCAGAGTTGTATTCTACATATGTACTTAATAATAAAATGATGCTTTGGTCTTTAAAAAGGCAGAAGCTGATGATTCTGAAAATGAGAGGCAGGTGAACGCTATTAGTGGGGTAGAGACGGGGAGGTGCTTGAATGTCTAGGCTGGAAGGTGTCAGTGAGAGCAGGCCTAATAAGCAGCCTCTGTCTCAACTGTCCCCTTCCTCCATCCGCCTATCAACCATCCCCAGAGGAGCTCTTTGGCCAATGGGAGGAGGTGGTTGTTGAGGACCTTTGTGATAACTGAAGGTAGACCATTAGAAAGAAAACACTGGGTGGTCTTATCATAATTTTCATACAACTGCCAAACATCTAAACTATTTACTACATCTATTTCCGATCTACTTCAAAACACTTCAAGTAATATTTAGTTAGTACACTGTTCTTTTATCATTTGCCTGCTGCATTTACTTTCTATAAGATGTATCTTCTGTGGTCTACCTATAAAGAGGGTTATGCATATTTTCTTCTGATCTTTGTTTCCCTGTTCCATGAATAATTAAATTATATTTTATGAAAATGCTGCCTCAATGAATAGGAAACACAAGAAATCTTTATCCTTGTAGTATTTTATTTTAGTTGCATCCTATCAAAGGAGGAGGCTCAGAGCTTGTACAGAAATAGAAAATACACTTGTTCCATTTTTTAAAAGTCAGTGTAAAGTTACGCTCTCGACAAGGCTATTGCTCACTGTGACAGTTGTATTGTCTCTCTGCCTTTATGGAAAATGATTCACTCACAGTGTATAATCACCATGGCAGTGGCCTTATTTGCAGAACAAAGAACTCTAACTGGAGTTACACAGTGTTCACTTTTGGATACCTTTATCCAGAAATTATTCTGAGTAATGCCAAAGTTATCCTACTCAGACGCATTCTGTTTAAATGGCTTGGAATTAGAGTCCATAGTATATAGGAAAGATACAATCATGGTTAGAAGTTTGGCTTCCTGGCAGGAGGCATCGAGTGGGAATAAAAGAGGCTATTTCTGATTTGCTGCCAGTGACCAGTGGTGTTCTGCAGGGGCCGTTGTTGGGATAGCTTCTTTTCACATTATATGTCAATAAATTGGTTGACAGAATTGATTGCTTTGTGGGTAATTTTATAGATGACACAAAGATAGGTGGAGGGGCAAGTAGTGTTAAGGAAGCAGGGGGTCTGCAGAAGGTTTTAGACAGGCTGGGAGAATTGGCAGATGAAATACAGTGTTAGGAAGCATACGGTCATGCACTTCGGTAGAAGGAATAGGGCATAGACTTTTCTAAACAGAGAACAAATTCAGAAATTAGAGGAGCAAAGGGACTTGGAAGTCCTTGCGCAGGATTCTCTGAAGGTTAACTTGCAGCTGTTAGGAAAAGCAATGTTAATATTCATTTGGAGGAATGGAATATAAAAGAAAGGCTGTAATGCTGAAGTTTTATAAGGTATTGGTCAGACACCACCTAAGAGTGTTGTGAACTGTTTTGGGCACCATACCTATGAAAGGGTGAGATGGCATTGGAGAGGGTCCAGAGGCGGTTCACGAGAATGACCCCAGGAATGAAAGGGTTAACGCCTGAGGAGTGTTTGATGGCTGTGGGTCTGTACTCACTGTAGGTCAGAAGAATGAAGGGGGAATCTCATTAAAACTTATTGAATATCAAAAGACCTAGATAGAATGGATGTGGAGAGAATGTTTAGAATCGAGGGACATCTCTTTAGAACAGAGGTGAGGTGGAATTACCTTAGTTAGAGGCTGGTGAATCTGTGGAATTGATTGCCACTGAGAGCTGTGGAGGCCATGGTATTGAGTATATTTAAAGTGGTTGATAGATTCTTGATTAATATGGGTGTCAAAGGTTACAGGAAGAAGGCAGGAGACTGGGGATGACAGGGGTAATAAAACAGCCAATATGGAATGGTGGAACAGACTTTATGGCCTAATTCTGATCCTGTGCCTTATGGCCAGATGGACTTGTAAAATAGGATTACATCACTATCTTTTAAATTGAATTTACTGGGAAACACGGACTGTTGCAGATGTGATGATAAGTATAGTAACATCAAGCAGGGGATAGAATTTCAGTGCATCATTCCAGAAGCTGTTTACAGCTGTGTCCAACTAGCATATCTCTCTGTATCAGGGAGAGGTGAAGTGATTCATTACTTTCATGGAGTTTTCATTCAGGTTCATTGCTCTGTAGAAATAAAATTCCATCTCCCAACATTTTTTGTTGTGCCTTAGCATGTTTTTGGTACTTCAACTGCATAAAGGCATGCAGTACTTTTTTTTGAAAGAACATGTTTTAACATTTCATGATACTTTATGTTGCAATATGACTGTGAACTATTACTTTGTACGCTTTTAATCTTGTGGATATGGGCATCATGAGTAATGCAAAGATTTGCTGCCCAGATCCAGTTCTTGTCAAGGCAGTTGTGAGTTATCTTCTAGACCAAAGAGTTCCTAAATTTTCTACACAGTGACAATGAAGAGCACGCATTTTATTTCCAAGTCAGAAAATAATTTGGAGAAGCCATTTTTCACTGATATTCTGCTTCTTCTTGTTGGGAGAGGTTGAGTAGACTGAGAAATAAATGAACATAGCATGCATGAATGTTGTCACCATATGCAACCCTGAAATTCATTTTCTTGTGGACAATTATAGTAAATACAAGAAACACAATAGAATGAATGAAAGATCTCACACAACAGGTTGGACAACAATCCATGTATATTAAAAAAAATTAATGAACTGTGGAAATACAAGAGATAAAAAGCAATAAATAGCAAAAACATGAGATAAAGGGTCTATTAATATCAAAAACAGGAGATGAAGGGTCCATAGGTTGTGGGAACAGTTCAGTGATGGGGCAAGTGAAGTTGAGTGAGGTTATCCACTCTGGTTCAATAGCCTGATGTTTGAGGGGTAAAAACTGTTCCTCAACCTGGTGCAGTGGGTCTTGAAGCTCCTGTGCCTTTTTTTTCTGATGGCAACAATGAGAAGAGAACATGGCCTGGATGGTGGAGGTTCTTGATGATGCTTTCCTGCAACAGAGCTCCACATTTTGTAAACGCTGCAATTTCATCACTATGCTACCTCTGGGGTAGTGATTAAACATTTGGGATAGTGGATGTGGTATCAATCATGGGCATCTTCGTCATGGATAGTATAAAGCTTCTGCTCTTCTAGGTTGGCTGATCATGATACTGTCAATAGAAAGGCTTTCAATATTGAGAGTTTTTGCTCTCAGATCTGTTTTTTGTTGAACTCATTAATGTAATAAATATTCAGACTTTTGCAGTTCACACACATGTTACAGTTACATGCTCCATTGGCCTGGTTAGTCATAGAGGACCATATTTTAACAAACAGAGAGATTTTTTATTTCTTGAATTCTACAGCAAATTGAGGTTAGCACAATTATAATATCCCACAAAAAATATCATATCATACTATCAGTTTGTGAATTAAAGATCAGACTTTTTCTATTAATATAAAAAAAATCAAATATTGCAAGGATAAATTTTGATCTTTCCCACTCAAGCTCATGGGGGTGCCATTTGCAATACATTCTTTTCCACAGTAAGAAACCTTCTAGAAGGAAAAGCAGGCAAGATAGCTTCTTTAGGCAGATAAATAAAGGACTAATTGGTAAGAATAATAGTGGTACATTTACTCAGCATGACAGTTTAAAGCTGTTTATATTACCAGCTACTCAATGAACCCATGTTATACTTACTGAAAAAGTACATCCTGATTTACTGCTACTATTCATTTGATCTTCTGCTGTTAAAATTAAGTGGCACCAATAACTTGCCCTTTTACAGTGTCTGTAATGTTCAAGAGAAGGTCCCAAGGCTCTTAGAATTGTTAAAACTCAAACTCTTGAAATATCTGTCTTTGTAAGATAATCATGTTGTCCAAGATGCATCTAGAAAGCCAGGAATCTGTGACTGCACTGCATTCTGATACAACAATAGCCAGGCAAATGTTCTGTTCAGCTTTAAGATGCATACTGTACTCAAGCAGGGAAGAAAACACTTTTAAGTTCAGTTATTTTACTGTCCTGGAGAATGTGAAACGTTTAAAAAGCAGAGTTGTCAAAACTGTTAGTTAAAGGAAGAATGCCCCCAGATATTCCTTGAGACTTTTGACTTTATTTTGGGATGCACATATTGCAAGAAGATAATTGCTCTGATTTTTTGAAAGCATTTTCCTGTGTTCTGTATTACCCTTGGGGTCAAAGTCTGCTAAACTTAGACAGCTGCCTGAACTCGCTGCCTACAGTCTCTCCCCACCCAGACGCATTTTTGCTGGATGAACTGACCTCACAAACCCCACTAACATGGATTGAGATGATCGTCAGACATGTAATTACAAAAGATAATTATTGTGAATATTTAAAAACTTTAAAATTATGTACAGCAGAACACAACAAATAAAACATATATTCCACATGGTCAGCGAACCATTCAGGTGGGTGTCCATTTATACTCTGTATGTTGAAGGGAAAGGGAAGTACGCCAAGTGTCAGGAAAGGTAGAGGTGGCTTGACCCTAAAGCAGAGCAGTGGAAATGATTCAGCAATAAATGACTATTTTAGTAATGGACTGCAAAAATAACAAGTCACAAGAGGCCACAAGAGAGAACAGAACTTAGCACAACAGGCAACAACAAGGTAACAAGACTAGGAGCAAATGGTTCAGGTTGGCTGGTTCAATGGATGAAAGCTGGGGTTAAATAGGCTGCAGGTGATGAGTTAGAAGTGAGTGGCAATGACTCCTGTTAGCTGGGTGCAGACTGGGAGGTGCCTGACATGACCCCCTCCTATGTCCAGCACCTGACCATCCAGGACAATCAGGATGTGTACAGTGGATGACCTCGATGAGTGATGGATCCTAGATGAAACTTAATGGCACCCAAGACTTCTCTTCTGGGCCGTACTCTTCCCAGTCAACCAGGCACCACACACCCTGTCCACAACAATGTGAATCCATCAGCTAGTGAGTCGTGTATGCTGAACCACCTTATGCAATTCTAGGTTCTAGAAGTGTAGGCTCAGGTAGGTTGAGTTGTCCATGGACAATGGGCTTGAGGCAGGACAATTGGAAGGTAGATGAGATCCTGAGAGGTGATGGCAACTGGAGGTGGTAAGTGACTGCATTGATATGAATCTTGAAAGAACCAATGAACCGGGTCAAGATCTTATGGGAGTTGGTGTGCAGGGGCAGATCTCAGGTGGGGAGACACAGTTTCCAGGCCACAGTAGTCTGGCTGGGCACCACTGGTGATTAGCCTGGCAGCAGTAGATGTGGTTGACAGGATGGCCCTCCGTGCCCTCTTCCAAGCATTCAGTAGTGCTGAACCAGCATCCTAGTGGATGGGTCCTCCACTGTTGGTTACTCTATGGGGAACAATGGAGGTTGGTAGCCATGAAGCACTTCAATGGGTGACATACCTGCGGCAGAGGAGATGTGTAAAATGTGGGAACAGGTCAGCCCTGAATAAATACCTCTTCCATGTGGAAGGGTTAGAGGCTGTGAAGCTCTGCAGAAACCTCTCCACTTGCTGATTGGATCTTTCTGATTGACCATTGGTCTGTGGATGATAACCAGAGAAAAAACTCAGTGAGGTGGAGAAGGGGGCAGAAACCTTGCCACAAGCGGGAGAAGAATTGTGGGCCCCAGTCTGACACAAGGTCTTGAGGGTAGCCGTGGAGATAAACTACACGCCGGAGAACAAGGTCTGCTGTTTCAGAGGCTGATGGAAGTTTGAGGAGGGCAATGAAGTGGGCCCCCTTGGAGGAACATCCACCACTTTCATGATCACCATGGCCCCGTGAGCATCGAGGGAATGGTAAAATCCAGGGTCTGTCACGCGCCTGGATGGCTGAAGCGGGATGAGGAATGGGCCCGTTGGAGTGCTTCAGAGTGCATGGCCGCTGCCGTGTGCATGTGGTTATCTGGTATGTCAGTCAGAGCAGGCTAGCGCTGTGGGGCCTGGTTCTCAAGGTCCCAGACTATCAGGCTGAGGATCTGAGAAGATAGCGTGATAGGCTGAGAGTTGATACTCTTTTCCACTAGCTCGAACTGTGACAACAGGGCATCTGCGTTAGTGTTTGTGGATCTAGGTCAGTAGAAGCTAAAAAGAATTGCTCAAAGAGGATCACCTAGCAAGCCCAGCGTGGGTTGACTTGGTGGGTCTGTTGATTGGATACGAGGTTCTGGTGGTCAGTCCAGATCAGAAAGGTCTCTATTCCTCCAAGGTCCATTTAATGGCAAGTAGCTCCCTATCTCCCACTCCATAAGGGTGCTGTGTAGAATTGAACTTGCATGAAAAGAAGGCACAAGGTAGTGTCTTCCTCTCTGGCCATCATTGGGAGAGGATGGCCCTGGCACCCCTGTCAGATGTGTCCACCTCAACTGCAAAAGGTCTGGAAGGATTCGGTTGGCAGAGAATGGGAATGATGGTGAACTATCCCTTGAGTTTCTTGAAAGCGTGGTCTGTGGGAGCAAACCAGGTTATCTGTGAGATAGCAGAGTTGGTGAAGGATGCAAGTGAAGTGGCAATTGGGCTGTAGTTTCAGATGAAATAGTGGTAGAAGTTGGAGAAACCCAAGAAACAGTATAGCAGTTTGGTTACCGTAAATTCCAGTGTATAAGCTGAGAATGTGGCCCTAAATTTTGGTCCTAAAATTAGGGGATCGGCTTACACAGAGGGTGCCAACTTTGGAAAAACAAATACACGGAAGACAGGTCATATTTATTGGCTGTTTTTGAGTCAAATATAAAAGAAAATACAAACACTTATGAAAGCTACACAAAAGAAAAGATCTACAGAACACATTCTGTTTCTCAATTTACTTGTGCACACTGTTGTTGTCAAACATTCAGAGCTTGGAAGTCTCACACTCTTCATTATCTAACTCTCTGAACATCGCGTCCCATTCTTCGGCAGTCACCATATCATCGTAAGTATTGTCAATTTCTGCTTCGACATTGTCATTTGCAGCTTTACTGGCTGCCAAATCTCCATCGTCTTCTTCCCAAAGCAAATGATCTTCAGTGCCGTCCAAAGCATTGCTGATGCTGCCCTTCTTGAAGGCCCTCACAATGCACTCGGCCTTCATTTCCTCCCACGATTGCACTTCCCACTCGCAAACTGTAGCTAGAGATGCGGCCCTCATATTTCCCGTTGGAGTGAATGACTGATTTCCAGACATCATCCATTCGTTCCACTGTCAACACATGAATTCTTTGAATGTTTTGTTTAATTTCACATCTAGTGGCTGGAGCACGGATGTCAAACCACCAGGGATGACTGCAATGTCTGTATTTTCAGTTTTCAAAGCTGCTTTTGTCTCACCTGACAAGTGTGCTTTGAACATGTCCCAGACAAGTAGTGACTTTTCCTTCCTGAAACCTTCGGGACATCGACACCACACCTCTTTAACCTACTTCAAGCAACCCATTTCATCCATCCAGCCGTGTTCTTGAATGTAAACAACAACACCCAGCGGGAATTTTTCTTTCTTTGGGAACGTTTTCCTCTTAAAAATCACCAGTGGTGGTAGTTTGGTCCCATCAGCCATACACATTAACACAACAGTAAAATGTTGCTTCTCATCTCCAGTTGTTTTGACAAGGACTGTTTTCTGCTCCTTCTGATTGACAGTGCCAGCAAAATCAAAGAATATTGGTCCATGTTACCAATCAGTGAGAGCAGGTAAGAATGTGCCTTTCGATGCTTGATTACAAACGATTGGGAGGCCATAATCTTACTTTCAAGGTCCCTCGGCAACTTCTGAGCAATCTTTGTTTTTTGTCTCAATGCAAGATCATGTCTATTCATAAATCAGATGCACCAACTTCGCATAGCTTTGAAATTTTTGCTGACCTCACATGTTTTTCGGCCTACATCAACGCTTGAACTCCAATCATTTCTCTGATAACAATGTATCCAGATGATCACTGGTGATTCACCCACTCTAAAACGTTTTCTTCCAGTTCTGGCCACTGGCATGTTTTCCTGCGGTTTGCACATTTCGTCTTTGGCATTTCCCTCAGCGTGTCCTCTGCCTTATTCCACTCTCTCACTTGTTTCTCGTTTACACTAAACTTCTTAGCAGCTGCAGAATTATTCGTTCCTTTAGCAAAATCAGCAACCTTCAGCTTGAAGGTTTCATTTTAATCTTTTGTACTTGGTGGTCGCAAACTCAATATTGAGTACACGTACTGATCCCGCCACCCCGTGTTATGTTTTAATGAGATTACGATAGGTGCTAAATGGTTTCACGGGGGGTACATTTCAGGGGATTCTTTAGCATTGGGAACTTAATCCAAAACTTCCCTCCCTGATTTATTTATTAAGAATTCGCTTATAATACTCTACAATGTGTAGGCTTATTTTCTTAGCAAGTACTGGTTCACAAAATTTCCAGGTTCTGGATCCGGCAAAGCTGAGTACCGGCATGTGGGATCTTGTGAGTGTAAAGCACTGAACAGAAGTGACAGATGTGGTCTTGAAACTCCTTGGAGAAAATGAGAAAAAGAAGGTAGACAAACATATATCTGTGTAGCCTGTCTCAGAGGATCTTGTTAAAATGCCTTGGAATACAGCTGGACTGTTGGAAAATCCAAAAGGTATCATGAAGTAGCTGTAGTGGTCAGTGGGTGTTACGAAGGCTCTTTTCCACTCATTCCCCTAGTGGATGTGAACCAGGGGTTCTATGTGCTCTGTAGATCCAAGTTGGTGAAGGTCTGAGTTCCACAGAGTGTTTTGAATGTGCAGTCCATCAATGGGAGAGGGCAGCAGTTCCTAATGGTGATGTTGTTGATTCCACGATGGTCGGTGACTCTGATCTTTCTTTTTGGTAAAGAAGAATCCTGCGCCGGCTGGGGATTGGGATGGTTGGATGAAATCATGCTGAAGCACTTCAGCAAAGTAGACATTCATGGCTAGGGTCTCAGCGAGGAAGGGAGAACACACAGCTTTGAGGAGAGGTGGTGACTGGGAGGAGGTCGATCGTGCAGCCGTATGGTCTGTGAGGTGGCAGGGCGATGACTTTCCTTTTAGTGAGGGTGATTGCTAAGCTGTGGCACTCCTGTGTGGGAGTTTGGTGAAGTCAAGGGATTCCTCCATCTCCACAGGTTTATGGGATAAAATCAATTGAGGTTGCAAGTAGGTGGTCTGGCAGGTGGGTCCCCAACTCAACGGTGAAACAGATGACCAGGCAAAGTGAGGGTTATGAATAGAGAATCGGGGCAACCCAAGATGAGAGGAGTGTTGGGTGAGTTGATGAGGAACTGTATGGACTTGTAGTGCTCCCTGATGTCATGTGCGTAGGCCATTTCCATGCTCTGACCATCCCAGACCCCAAGAGACTTCTTTCAATCACTGTGATGCAAAAGGGGTGAGAGATAGACTTGGTAGGGAGACTAAGCTGCATATACAGATTCTGGTCCAGAAACTTGCCTGCTGCACTGGAATCTACCAGAGCCTCCCCTGCATGTAGAGCCATCGGGAAGTGCAGGAGGAGAGAGAGAGTGTGAGTCGGTCTATGTGCTCGATGAAGGGCTGAAGGAAGCTTACAAGATAGGAGGATCTTTGTCCCTACCTGCTGACACTGTTTCCCGGACATAGCAGACATTTGATCCCTGGGTGGTCGGCTGCTCCACAGAAAGTGCACAAGTTATTTCTCCATCGACACTCATGCTCCTGGGGGTAAGGACGTTCTCACTAACAGCATGGTTTCTGGAGACATTGGGTCCTGCAGCCTGGAATGGTTCTGGGAACAGAAATGGGGTTCTGGCTGATGATCTGGAAGGTCACTTGTCAATACAGAGGAAGTGAACAGGAAGAGCCTGCATAGTATTCCAGGTTAAAAGTGCAGCATTGAAGGGACCAAGCTATTGTGCGGTATCCACCTATGGGATGCAAAGACCCAGAAGACACTTTCTAAGATCATTTTCTCCCGCCTTTGCAATTTTCTTCAGAAAGTTTAGAAGAATCTTGTGCATCCTTGTTGCTTGATTTTCAAACGAGACCCAGAGCACATGATTGAAAGGAAATTACTATAAACCTAACTTTTATGCTATGGCCTTCTTTCATCAAGCTACAAAAGATTTTTTTCAGATTATCATTATAAATATATATCAATTGTTGTGACTAACTGTAAGATACAACACTTCGTGGCACTCCCTCCTCTCCATCCATTCTACAGTGCCCCTCGGACACTGAACATAGTACACCATAGAACAGGTGCTTCAGTCCACCCTCACAGGGTATGAAAATATGTTTGGCATGTAGGCCTTCATCAGTAAAGGCTCCGAGTAAGTTTCTGGTGAGGCCACAGCTGGAGTGCAGTGTACAGTTTTGTGAACTTGTTATAGCAAAGGCGTGGTTAAACTGGAAAGATTGCAGAAAAGATTGACAAAGATTTTGCCAGGACTAGAAGGCCTGAATTAGAGAGAGTGATTGGCTAGGGTGGTTAGTATTCCTTGAAGAACAGAACAATAAGGGGCCACCTCAGAGAAGTGTTTAAAATTACAAAAGGCATAGATACAGTGACAGTCTTTTTCCCAGCGTAGGGGAGTCCAAAACTAGGAGGCACAGATTTAGAGTAAGGGGAAAGATTTAAAAGGGACTTCTGGGACAACTTTTTCATACAGAGGTTGAATGTAATATGAAACAAGGCTTGATCAGTAATTTTGTGGATGACATATAATTAGGAGGCATTGTTGATAAAGTCAGATTATAGGAGGTTATTGATCAGTTAGGGAAGAGGGCCAAGGAGTGTCAAATGGATTTCAAAGCAGGTAAGTGTGAGGTGATGCTCTTTGGAAAGTTGGACCAATGTAGCACGCTTACAGGTAGACAAGGTTTTAGCCCATTGGCCTTCAACAGTCAGGACACTCTTGGAGTATCGTGTACAGTTTAGCTTATCCCATTATAGGAAAGTTGTGGTTAAATAGGAAAGCACGTGAAAAATATCTACGAGGATGTTGTTAGGACTGGTGGGCCTGGGTTATAGGGAGAGGATGGCCAGGCTAGGTTTTTATTCCTTAGAACGTAGAAGAATGAGGGACAACCTTACAGAAAGGTTTGAAAACGAGAAAATCTGCAGATGCTGCAAATCTGATGAAGGTCTCTGCCCGAAACGTTGACTATTTACTTTTCTCCATAGCTGCTGCCTGGCCTGCTGAGTTCCTCCAGCATGTTGTGTGTGCTACCTGGAAAGTTTTAAAATTCTGAGAAGTAAGGTGGATGATAGCAGGCCTTTCCCCGGGATAAAGCAATAGGGGCTTAGACTTGGGGTGTGAGAGGGGAGATTTAAAATGAACCTGAGGGAAGTGGGCTTGGCAGGTAAAATAGAATCACTTAAACAGACACTTTGATGGATACATGAAATAACAGGGCAACACATACTAAATGCTGGAGGAACTCAGCAGGTCAGGCAGCATCCATGGAAATAAATAAACAGTCGAAGTTTCAGGCTGAGACCCTTCCTCAGATCTGGAAAAGAGGGGGGAAGATGCCAAAATAAAAAGATGGTGGGAGGGGAAGGAGAACTAGCTGGAATATGATAGGTGAAGTCAGGTGGGTGGGAAAGGTAAAAGGCTGGAGAGAGGGAAACTGAGAAGAGAAGACAGTGGACCATGGGAGAAAGGGAAGAAGGAGGGGCACCAAGGGGAGGTGATAAGCAGGCAGGGCTTAGGGGAATATGGGTCAAATGCTGGAAATTAGAACTAGCTGGATTGACACCATGGGTCAGGACGGACGGTTTGGGCTGAAGGGTCTGTATCAGTGCTTTAATGCTCTGCAACTCTCTGTGACATGGTATTATTGCTCCATTAATTTAACAGCAATAGAATAAGGTGATATACTAGTAAATCAAGATACATTTACAATTAAAATTAACTTACTCCTAGAGTTGTAGGAGTTTTAACTCATGCCATGTCTTTGCCAGGGTAATCTAAATTATACAGCTCAATGGTGGGCCCAAGCATTTTACAAAATAAAAGCCTCTGTTAATTCATGTTGTAATATATTTGAGACTATAGGATTTATTACATTGTACAATTTTGATAGAAATGTGAACCCTCTTATTATATGAAGATGAATGAATTCCGTCCTCTAATTGTCCAGCTCATTTCCAGTGATGATCATATGGGAATTCACCAGGTACTGAGAACTGTTATGATACCTGGCCTATTCTTTCATTTGAAATCTATTTAAGAGGCATGAGCCAGGAAGTTTTCTGGATGGTGAGACATAACTACTATTCTCAAGGTTCAATCGTATCTGTCAACTGGATGAATAGCCTTTTAAATAACAAGCTGTAGTGTAAGGAGTGCTGTGAAAATATTGTTTTCTATGAGTGGCAAATGATGTTTGAAAATGATGTCAGAAAAATATCACCTACCTTCAATCAATGAGCAGAGCACGCTGGATATCCGCACTCCGTGCTGTACAACATATCAAATGTCAGATGTGTGCCAGTGCATTTTCATGACCTGAAGTGCTAGGTCATATTTCCCAAACTAAATAAATCTTGCAGAATGATAGCATTTTTACAGTTTACTCTAAAGCATTGAAATTCAATCAAGAAAAGTTAGAAAGCATAGCAATCCTGTCTCTAGGTAATAAAATTCATAAGGAGGTCGTCTGGGTGGGAGGATACTTTCTCTGCCTGGGAAGTCTAACTCCAAATAAGGCAAGTCTTATAATTCACGATTTAGGACTAAAATGGAGAGAAATGAAAGCATAGAACATGGAATAGTACACCACAAGAACAGGCCTTTTGGTCCATCTTGTCTCAGCTGACAATGATGCCCATCAAAACTAATCCAATTTGCCTGAACGTGGTCTATATTCCTCCACCCCTGATCGTGTGCCTGTCCTAAACATCTTACAAGTTACTGTCATATTTGCTTCCACTTCTGGCAGCACACTTCAGGCCCCTACTATTTGCAATATAAAACAAAAACTTAATTTCATAAACATTAGCATCCTTGCCTTGTAAAATTATTTTCCCTGGAGCTTTGTAAATCTTTGGATGATCAATTGCTAAGTTCAAAAAACAAAGTTTGATATTCAAGGTGGATGAAGAGTAGGTTGTAGAATATGGGGATGTAATGGAAAGGACTCCTGGTCCTGTACCTCACATTACTGTTACTTGATCCTAAAAATAATTACTTTAATTAACTGAGTCTTCAGCCTATTAGTCATAGTTCATATGCAGCCTCGAAACAGCCCAATTAGTCTAAATTGATCATCAAATTCACATTTATATACTAACCTGACAATAATCTCATTGTATTCTCTGCACATTCTCGTTGATTTTTTTCCTGATTCGATCACTCATCTACACATACATTTTCAACATTTAGTGGTCAGTTAACCTACCAAGTTCCGTGTCTTTGGGAGGTTGAAGGAAACTAGAGCACTGTGGGAAGTCCACATGATCACAGGGTGAATGTGTAAACTGCACATGGGTGGCATTGATGGTCAGGAATGAACCCAGCTCACTGAAGTTTTAAGGCAGTAAATCCGTCAACATTGACCCCTTAGCCACCTCAGAACTCATAGAACTAGACTGGAAGAAATCCATCCTTGATCTCAGGGATTTCCAAAGATGATGAGAGGCATTGATTGTGTGGATAGTCAGAGGCTTTTTCCCAGGGCTGAAATGGTTGCCACAAGAGGACACAGGTTTAAGGTGCTGGGGAGTAGGTACAGAGGAGATGTTGGGGTAAGTTTTTTACTCAGAGAGTGGTGAGTGCATGGAATGGGCTGCCGGCAAAGGTGGTGGAGGCGGATATGACAGGGTCTTTTAAGAGACTTTTGGATAGGTACATGGAGCTTAGTAAAATAGAGGGCTATAGGTAAGCCTAGTAATTTCTAAGGTAGGGACATGTTCGGCACAACTTTGTGGGCTGAAGTGCCTGTAGGTTTTCTATGTTTCTGTATTTCTAAGAGGAGCCTAATTCAACACTGCAGAGATGGGTGGATTTGCAGACACTTTGCTGGATTACAGCATGTTTTAAAAATACTAAAATAAATCTAAAGGTGTAAGAAATTGCAAGATGTTGGAACCTGGAGCAACACACAGTTTGCTGGAGGAACTTAGCAAATTGAGCATCATCTATGTAGTGAGGGAATTTCCTGTGTTTTGGGTAATGACTCTGCAGTGGAGAGGGAGAATATCCAGTTTAAAGAGGGGAGGTGGAGGGGGGAGATAAGGGACAGTGGGTGATTGTGGACCAAGGAGGGGTGACTTATAATGGGAAGATGGAGCTTGGTGGACACATGAAGTGAGGAGTTGGGGGAGGGAGAAATTCGATGATAGATGGAGGAAGGCAAAGGAGAAACAAATAGCAGTTGCAGCCAGGTGGGGGGAGTGATGTGAAGGTGGAGTCAACTTCAAGGCTGATAATCAGAAACACAAAGGCTTCCCTTACTGGGACCTGATGAGGAAGGAAAGTGATAATGGGAAATATTAAGAGAGAGGTTAAGGACATTTGGAATCACAAGAGGGCAGGGGATCCAGAGGGTGAAATGTGTGAGTAAGAGGTGGATGGAGCAGGAGGGGAAGAGGGACAAAAATGAGTGATGGGAGCTGAAGGGGTATTATAAGAAAGGGAACTAAATGGGAGGACCAGAGGTGGATTGGAAGGGTGGGAAACTATGGTAGATAATGGTCACCTATAAAAGGAAAAGACTTTGATGGATTCTGATAACAAGCAGAGCACTGTACCATTACAAAATCAAAATGTTATAGGAGCAAGTACCAAATAAAATGCATTATGAACACAGATTGATAAATTATTCATTGTAGCGAGAAAGGTTTTGTAAACTGAAGAAGTATACTGGAAACATCAAAGCCGTTTAGTGTAAATTCATTATGTGAAAATCAGCAAGTTACTGCATACAATGACCTTGAGGAGTTCAGGACTAACAAGATGATGTTGGTGATATACAGGAATATTTAGCAGGCAGCTCACAAGACTATTAGATACTCTACTAGATATATTTCCTTTGAACTATGATTACTGCAATCTGCAATATACTATTGAATCATCTAAACGAACCAGACAATCTCATGAAGGATTTGTCGAATTTGACTTTTGAGAATGCAGGTACGGCTGTCACTAGGATCAAACGCAGAAAATGGACCTGCACCCATTTCCATCACTCTGTGCTAGTTAAAGCGATGAGCCAGGTTAAAATGTCAAGGGCCAAGAGCAGAAAATGAACCGGTGTGCAACAACGTTTGCCTGCGTTTGACCCATCTCCCTTGCTTTTTGTTACTACCATTGTGCAGGGGTCTTGTATCTCCCACCACCAGCTTCGAGAGCAGTTGTTTCCCTGGACGGACCTCACTTGTTTGGCATTGAACTGGCTTGTCAGCTGTGGACTTAGTTTTGGGAGCTCTGCAACTCATGTTCTATGTGTTACAGTCAGCCCTCCTTATCCGCGGGGGATTGGTTCCGGGACCCCCTGCAGATACCAAAAAACGTGGATGCTCAAGTCCCTTATTTAGCCTGATCAGTGCGGTGGTCTTTAGGAGCAGGCGCAGCTCTGAATCCGCAGTGGTTCTATTCACGAAAATAATCACGATCATGATTGAAAATAAGGTGGAAGTAATAAAGCGATCGGAAAGGGGTGAAACACCATCGGTCATTGGAAGAGTGTTAGGCTACAGTTGGTCAACGATTGGAACAATTTTAATGGAGCATGTGAAATGCCCTGCCCCAATGAAAGCTACAATTATTACTAAGCAACACAGTGGTTTAATTATTGAAATACTTATGTTTCTTAAGTGTTTTATATGCATAGAAAGGTAAAATGTATACTATATACTAAGACAAACATGACTAACTGATGCTAAATAATACCCAGATGTACCTGTTTCCACTTCAAATCTGACTTAAAGGCAGACTCAGGAACGGAACTCGTTCATAACTCGGGGATTGCCTGTACTCTTAAGTCATCTCTAGATTACTTATAGTACCTAATACAATGTAAATGTATGTAAATAGTTGTTATACTGTATTGTTTAGGGAATAATGACAAAAAAAAAATAGTCAGTGCATGCTCAAATAATGAGTGCTGGAGAGAGAACTTCCAGGTTTTCTCGATCCGCCGTTGGTTGAATCTGCGCATGTGGAATCCACGGATAAGGAGGGCCGACTGTATTCCTTTGCAATTTGTACAATTTATGTATTAAGTTTGTTATGCATTTACTATATGGATGCCATGACACTGTTACAGCTCAGGGCATCAGAATTCAGGGTTCAATCCCGGCATCCTCTGTAAGGAGTTTGTACATCCTCGCCTTGAGAGGCATGGTTTTCCTCAGGTGCTCCAGTTTCCTCCTACCGTCCAAAGACCTACCGGTTAGTAGGTCAATTGGTCATTGTAAATTGTCCTGTGGTTAGGTTAGGGTTTAATTGGGGTTGTGAGCGGCACGGCTCAAAGGACTGGGAGGGCCTATTCCACACTGTATCTCTTGAGTAAGTAAATCTGTCCTCTTTTACACATTGGCTGTTTGTTGGCCTTGGTTGCAGATTACTTTTGTGAATTCTATTGTGTTCCTTTGTTTTGTGGCTGCCTGCAAGAAGCTGATTCTCCAGATAGTAAATCAGAGTGGACAGCTGTGGGTGGAGCTGAAAGAGGTAGGGGAGATTTTGAACAATTTCTTTTCTTTGGTATTCACTAAGGAGAAGGATATTGGATTGTGTAAGGTAAGGGAAACAAGTAGGGGAATTATGGAAACTATGACGATTAAAGAGGAGGAAGTACTGGTGCTTTTAAGGAATATAAAAGTGGATAAATCTCCAGGTCCTGACAGGATATTCCCTAGGACATTGAGGAAGGTTAGCGTGGAAATAGCAGGGGCTCTGACAGAAATATTTCAAATGGCATTAGAAACGGGGATGGTGACGGAGGATTGGCGTATTGCTCATGTGGTTCCATTGTTTAAAAAGGGTTCTAAGAGTAAACCTAGCAATTAGAGACATCAGTGGGTAAATTAATGGAAAGTATTCTTAGAGATGGTTTATATAATTATCTGGATAGACAGGGTCTGATTAGGAACAGTCAACATGGATTTGTGCGTGGAAGGTCATGTTTGACAAACATTGAATTTTTTGAAGAGGTTACGAGGAAAGTTGATGAGAGTAAAGCAGTGGATGTTGTCTATATGGACTTCAGTAAGGCCTTTGACAAGGTTCCACACAGAAGGTTAGTTAGGAAGGTTCAATCGTTAGGTATTAATATTGAAGTAGTAAAATGGATTCAACAGTGGCTGGATGGGAGATGCCAGAGAGTAGTGGTGGATAACTGTTTGTCAGGTTGGAGGCCGGTGACTAGTGGTGTGCCTCAGGGATCTGTACTGGGTCCAATGTTGTTTGTCATTTACATTAATGATCTGGATGATGGTGTGGTAAATTGGTTTAGTAAGTATGCAGATGATACTAAGGTAGGTGGCGTTGTGGATAATGAAGTAGGTTTTCAATGTTTGCAGAGAGATTTAGGCCAGTTAGAAAAGTGGGCTGAGTGATGGCAGATGGAGTTTAATGCTGATAAGTGTGAGGTGCTACATTTTGGTAGGAATAATCCAAATAGGACATACATGGTAAATGGTAGGACATTGAAGAATGCGGTAGAACAGAGTGATCTAGGAATAATGGTGCATAGTTCCCTGAAGGTGGAATCTCATGTGGATAGGGTGGTGAAGAAAGGTTTTGGTATACTGGCCTTTATAAATCAGAGCATTGAGTATAGGAGTTGGGATGTAATGTTAAAATTGTACAAGGCATTGGTAAGGCCGAATTTGGAGTATTGTGTACAGTTCTGGTCACCGAATTATAGGAAAGATGTCAACAAAATAGAGAGAGTACAGAGAAGATTTACTAGAATGTTACCTGGGTTTCAGCACCTAAGCTACAGGGAAAGATTGAACAAGTTAGCTCTTTATTCTTTGGAGCTTAGAAGGTGAGGGGGGACTTGATAGAGGTATTTAAAATTATGAGGGGGATAGTTAGAGTTGACAAGGATAGGCTTTTTCCATTGAGAGTAGGGGAGATTCAAACAAGAGGACATGAATTGAGCTGAGGCAAAAGTTTAAGGGTAACATGAGGGGGAATTTCTTTACTCAGAGAGTGATAGCTGTGTGGAATGAGCTTCCAGTAGAAGTGGTAGAGGCAGGTTCAATATTGTCATTTAAAGCAAAATTGGATAGGTATATGGACAGGAAAGGAATGGAGGGTTATCGGCTGAGTGCGGGTCAGTGGGATTAGGTGAGAGTAAGCATTCAGCATGGACTAGAAGGGCCGAGATGGCCTGGTTATGTGCTGTAATTGTTATATGGTTATATAAATGTGAACGTTGAACTTTGAAAGCTTGAGTATACAAGTGTTAGCATGCATGTCAACAGTCTGGACTGGCTGAGAGAAATGTATCAGCAAATACACTGGCATGGTATAGGGCTGGTCACAGGTGTCATTTTAAGAGATCATGGTAGATTTGGGCTCTGCTCTAAACCCAGAATGATGCTTCACTAATCGCAGTAGTTTTTTTTAAATGCACAGGTTGCTAGAGTACTGTATTGCCCTCCAGATTTCATTAATGATGGGAGCTCAGGCTGCTGCAACAGTCGGATTTCAAATGCCTATGTGCACCAGTGGAACCATTGATCTGAAGCATGTATCTCCCAGTGCAGTTTCTGCATTCTGTCTGGGCCCCTAGTTGGACCTTGGAGTTATCCACCATCTATGCAACAAGTATCAAAGTTTCTCAAAAGACTGGGCCCAGGTGTGGAGAATGACAGGATCACTAGGAAGTGCAAACAAGTGGTTAAATGTTGGAATCAGAGTCTCGGAGGAGCGACTAAATGATACCATGGGGTAACTTATCCTCTCTGACCAAAGTGAGAATACCAACAGGGCCCCGGAGAAGCGATGTCACGAGAATTCATTCTCTTCAGCATAATGATCAACCTCTGGCACTGACTGAGAGTCCTCTTTAAATAATCACAGAATGCTGGAAACATGTGACCACCTCAATGAACCTGACAAGATTGACTGAAATCTCAAGGGCTTAACCACTTCAATCAAGGCCTTGATTAGTAAATTCAGATGCTTATTAACCCAAGAAGTTCAATGCTCTCCGGCAAGCTGCTGGGTTCATAACAACAAGCTCTGTGCCAAGATGTTTGCAACTTGATGCTGAACATGGATTGCAAACAGATTTTCCAGCAAGCCTACCAATGAACCAACTTTTTGTAAACATACCAATTGACCTCTGTGACAGCAATGAAACGTGCTGCATTTCCCAGTTCTGAAGAAAGGTCACTGACCCGTTTCTTCCTCCACTGACGGTGACCAGCCTGCTCAGGTTTTGAGCCGTTTATGGTTTTGTTTTTGATTTTCAGCATCAATAATTCTTTGCTTTTCCAAGCCAGTACACCGTGTGGTACTGGATGTGTATAATCAAGCATTACAGTCTCTTCATTGTCTGCTGTTGGTCAATGTGATAGTTATTAATCCTTTGAAAAGGCAAAAACACAAAGTCATGGTAAGTGAGAAATGGGAGAAAGTAAGTTGTAAGAGGTTGTGTAGTGATAATAGGAGAATTGTATATTGGGCAGACTTGATGGGCCAAATGGACTAATTATGCTCCTATATCTTATTGACTTATTCTTACATGGTCACTGCAGTGTCACAGAGTACAAACCTCACAATTATTGACCCTATTGTATTCTAGCTCAATGCACTGTGTAATGATTTGATCTGTATAAACAGTATGCAAGACAAACTTTTCACTATATCTTGGTACATCTGACACTAATAAACCAATCAAATCTAATCCACTCATTACAAGCACTGTTTCCTGCCAAGGGCTGAAGTAAAATAGCCAAGTCTAAGGACAACATGTAGCTATATTAATGTGGATGTGTAAGTTTCTGGATGGGAGACTGTATTTCCCTGCGATACCCTTTCACGACAGTGGCAGAATTATGGGGAATTGTTGATGGTTCTGCACCAGGCAGGTGGAGCAGCACATTACAGGCCCTACAGCCCACAATGTGGTGCTGACCTCTTAACCTACTCCAAGATTAATTTAGCCCTCCTTCCCACATAGGCACATAGATGAAATAAAAGTAGAAGGCTATCTAAGAGTTTCTGAAATGTTCCTGATATACGTCCCTATATCACCATCCCTGACAGTGTGTTCCATGCACTTACCACTTTGTGTAAAAAAATAAATAAATAAATACATCAATCTCCCTCTGGCATCTCTGCTCTTTGTTGCTGTAATCACCTTAAAAGTATGCCCTCTTGTTGCCACTTTGGGAAAAGATGCTGGCTGTCCACTGTCTATGCCTCTTATCATCTTTTCTTTGCTCCAAAGAGAAAGCCCAAGCTCACTCAGCCTTCCCTCGTAAGATATGCTCTCCAATCCAGACAGAAGAACGTTGTTATTGGGAAATGATAGTGCAGTGGTCTTCGAACAGTATAGAACATAGAACAGTACAGCATGGAAAGGAGGCATGAAGAAAGAAACATAGCATATTGATGCAGACTGGGAGACCGTTTCGCTGAACACCTACGCTGTGTTTGCCAGAGAAAGCAGGATCTCCCAGTGGCCACACATTTTAATTCCACGTCCCATTCTGATATATCTATCCATGGCCTCCTCTACAGCCAAGATGAAGCCACACTCAGGTTGGAGGAACAACACCTTATATACCAGCTGGGTAGCCTCCAACCTGATGGCATGAATATTGACTTCTCTAACTTCTGTTAATGCTCCTTCTCCCCTTCTTACATCATCCCTGATTTATTTATTCCCCCCCCCTTTTGTTTTCCTCTCTCTGCCCATCACTCTGCCTGTTCTCCATCTCCCTCTGGTGCTCCCCTCCCCCTTTCTTTCTCCCTAGGCCTCCTGTCCCATGATCCTTTCCCTTCTCCAGCTCTGTATCCCTTTTGCCAATCACCTTTACAGCTCTTGGCTTCACCCCACTACCTCCAGTTTTCTCCTATCATTTCGGACTTCCCCCTCCCCCTCCAACCTTCAAATCTCTTACAATCTTTTATTTCAGTTAGTCCTAATGAAGGGTCTCGGCCCGAAACGTCAACATTGCTTCTTCCTATAGATGCTGCCTGGCCTGCTGCGTTCCACCAGCATTTTGTGTGTGTTACATAGCCTATTGATTCCACCGAAATAAACATGCCTCAATTTTCTCCCATTCTTCAGAAATCTTATAAAGCTGGGACTTTTACTTAAACTTCTCAGTGTGATAATTAATATTTCACAACAATCTTTTTTATTTTCGTCTGTTTCTCGTATTTCACAAAAAATCTTAACTCCTTTGTGATTTTTCTGTAAGAAGGAAGAAACAACATTACCTGGAAATATAAGGCCTCCAATAATAATACGTTACCAGCTGGAATTTGCAAATAATTCTGTTCAATCTTGCAGAGAAATGTAGGAAGTAATGTTATGATATTTTTATACTTTGCTCTATTGCAGTACATATGTCAGAGAAGGCTTTCATAAAATATATTAGTTTTATTGTATGGCCAGCTCAAATCATGCATGAAAGGCAATGAAATGAAGTAAGGTCAATTCAGGGTTCAAAATTAAAAAGTCTGCAGGTAGGTTTTAAAATTTTTCAGGTCCTTTCAAGCAATAATTACTAATTTTGCTTTTGCTGTTTAATCCGGTCTAGTTTTGCCTAAATATTTTACTGCTTTACTTTATCAGCAGGAGTTTGTTATAGAATAATGCAAACAGAAAAGCTGATGTGATAGTAGTTTAGAATCATAATCCCCTTCAAATCTGGCTGGAGGTCAGAAAGTAATGACTTGTGTGGGAAAATGCATTTTGAGGAATAACAGCTGCAGGAGATAAAAGTTCTCGCTGTTCAACCACTTTAACCTTAATCCTCCTGATCATTTACAGCTGTTGGAACTGAAAATAAGTTTTCCACACCTGTTCTGCGCTAATTTATTGGTGCGTTTATTCAAATTCTCCTCCATATTTCTAGCATGTACAGTTTATATATCCTTTGCATCCAGTGGGTGGTCTCATAATATTCAAATATGTTACATTCTGTCTGCATTAATGGAAATGTAGAAGTTTGCTACTGTTGCTGGAAATTATAACTACACATTATAGTCCAGAATGTTAAAGTTGAATATGAGCTGAATGTGGTTGCCTGAATCTCAGTTCCTGTTACAGCTTTGCTTGGGCAGATGCTCATTCATGGAAAGCATCAAGAAAGATTACATTTCCAATAACAACTGATGTCTCAGCTCTGAATGAAGACCTGTGACCAACCCCTCTGTTTTATTGCACAATTTGTAGTATTTCTACTATATTGGGACCATGTATTATGTGAAAATGAGAACAAGCTGTGAACTGTAAGTGCAATAAAGCATATACAGAGATATACTCAGTTGTTATGGAAGGATCACATCTATAGAGAAATACACTCAGCTGTTTATGGAAGGTTCATGTCTATACAGAAATGTATTCAGCTGTTAATGGAAGGTTCATGTCCTGGAGCCAATTATCCTCTTCTCAAGAACTTTTGCTCTCTGAAGCTCTTAAACATTCTAAAATTCTCTGGCAGTTTGGCATGAAAATCAGATATAATCCATAGTGCACCACTTACATAGAAGACATTACTTAAAAAGTATAGGTGTCTGCTGTTTTGTCTGTAATAAAACCAGGGAATGTGTGAAAACATCTGTACTTCTCTAACATAAATGCTCAAGCTTCAATACAGTACAAGGGGATCTATTGACCATCAATGCAAAGCTTCACTTTCTACCATATATATGGTATATAAATAAAACTTAAATTAAATAAATAATACAAAAGGAGAACAAAAAGTATTGAGGTACTTACTGTTCAAGGGTTCAACGTGCATTCAGAAATCTGATGGCAGAGAGGAAAAAGCTATTCTTGAATCGTTGAGTAGGCGTTGAGGTTCATGTACCTCCGTCCTGATGACAGCAATGAGAAGAAGGCATATCCTGCATGATGGGGTCCTTAATGATGGATGCTGCCTTTTTGAGGCATCGCTCCTCGAAGATGTCCTGGATGCTGGGGAGGCCAGTGCCCATCAGGGAGCTGACTTGGTTCACAACTTCCTGCAGCTTCTCCTGATTTTATGCAGTTCCCCCCCCCCCCCCCATACCAGATGGTGATGTGGCCAGTTTGAATGTTCTCCATGGTACGTCTGTAGAAATTTGTGAGTCTCTTTGGTGACATACCAAATCTCCTCAAACTCCTAATGAAATATAACCACTGTCATGCCTTCTTTGTAACTGCATCGATGTGTTGGGCTCAGGATAGATCCTCAGAGAAGGTATCACCCAAGAACTTAAGACCATAAGACCATAAGACTGAAGACTTAGGAACAGAATTAGGCCATTCGATTGATCAAGTACGCTCTGCCATTCCGTCATGACCGATTTGTTATCTCCTCTCAATTCCATTTTCCTGTCTTCTCCTTGTAACCTTTGACACTCTGACTAGTCAAGAACCTATCAACCTCCGCTTTAAATATACTCAATAACTTGGCCACTACAGCCGCCTGTGGCAATGAATTCCACAGATTCACCAACCACTGGCTGAAGAGATTCTTCCTCATCTCTGTTTTAAATACATGCCCCTCTAGTCTGAGGCTGTGCCCTCTGCTCCTAGACATACCCACTATAGGAAACATCCTCCCTATGGCCAGTCTATCCAAATGGTTCGGTATTTGAGAAATTTTACTGAGATTTCCACCCCTTCATTCTTCTAAACTCCAGAGAGTACAGGCCCAGAGACATCGCGCGTGCTTCATACCTTAATCCTTTCACAGCTAGATTTATTGTTGTGAACCTCCTGGGCCATCTCCAAAGTCAGGACATTGTTTCTGTGATAAGGGGCTCAAAGCTGCTTGCTGGGCCCCAAGTGTAATCTGAAAAATACTTATTAAAGCCTCAGCTATACATCCTTGCTCTTATATTCTAGTCCTCTTGAAATGAATGCTCATTGCAGTTGCTGTCCCTACCATTGTCTCAACCTGCAAGTTAATCTTTAGGGAATCCTGAACCCCTGAGTTTTGAATTTTCTCTGTATTTAGAAAATAGTCTATACCTTTATTCCTTCTACCAAAGTGCATGACTATACAATTTGCCTAAGTCCTTCTGCAGACTTCCTGCTTCCTCAACACTACTTGCCTATCCACCTCGCTTCGTGTCATCTGCAAAATTGGCACCTGGGAGGGAATGAACCATCCAATTGTCTTCATCATGTCCACAGAATCTTGTGTCTTCTCCCCAGCTATGAAATCCCCTATCACTACTACACTCTTCTTCTTCTCCCTTCCCTTCTGAGCCACAGCACCAGACTTAGTGCCACAGATTTGCTTGTTGTAGCTTTTCCCTGGTAGGTTGATTCCCCGTGGCCCCACAACAGTTCAAAGTGATATACTTATTATTGAGGAGAACTGCAATAGGGTGCACTGCACTGGCTGCCTATTCTCTTTCCCTCTCCTGACAGTCACCCAGGTACCTACTTCCTGCAACTTAAGGGTTTCTACCTCCCTGTAGCTCCTATCTATCAGCTCCTCGTTCTCCTGTGTGAGCTGAAGGTCATTGAGCTGTAGCTCCATTTCCTCAACACAGTCTCCAAGACACAGCAGCTTAATGTAGTTATCAGGGAGACAGTCCAAGAGTAAGGTGAGTGGGATCCTTTATAATATTGTTGGCTTTTTTCCAGCACCTTTCTCTACATATGCCCTTGATGACAGGTAGGCTGGTGCTGGTGATGCATTGGATAGTTTTGACTATCGACCCATTGTAGAGCCTTCTGGACTGCCGCATTGCAGTTTCCATACCAATGCAGTGGTGCAGCTTGTAAGGATGCTCTCTACTGCACGACTGTGAGTGTTGATGGGCATAATCCAGTTCACTTCAGCCTCTTCGGAAAGTCGAGGTGTTGATGAGTTTTCTGGATTGTGAAGGATGTGCTCTGTGTTCGTGAGAGCCTGTGTGAGATGTGGTTTGCAGAGGGGTGTGAGTTATCCTGAAGACGATAACTACCTCATTGTTGACATTGAGGAAGAAATCATTTGTTGGGTACCGGGCTTCAAGCTCACCCGACCCCTCACTGTAGATTGTCTAATCGTTGTTGGTGATGAGCCACACCACGGTTGTGTCACTGACGAACTTGATAATGAGAATACTCGAGTGTTTGGCCGTACAGTCACATGTGGGCAAGAGTGAACTGCAGTGGGCCCAGCACAAAGCCCCTGTTGAGAATGATGAGGAGGGAGGAACGGTTGTGCATCCTGACTTCCTAAGTCTGTTGGCTAGGAAGTCCAACACCCAGTTGCGCAGTGATGTATTTCGATAGAGGAGTGGGAGTAGTTCTTTTACCTTGTTTATCTAGGTCAGGAATTCCCAACCATTTTAATTCCATGAGACCTTACCATTAACTGAGAGATCTGTGGACCCCAAGATGGGAATCCCTGATCTAGAAGTTGATTAATACCTGTTTTTAATCCACTAAAATGTTGTTGAGTTTAGTCAAAAATTTAGAAGTTGGTCAACAATGACACTTGAAGCAGAGTTTGGGCATTTACTCTTAGAAAGAAGCTCTAAGATAATTCTAACTCTAAATAATTCATGACAGGTCCAGGTTCAATGAAATAGAACCATAGGAATTTTCCTGTATTGCATTGGCCCTTAACGGCATACTCCTCATGGGGGGGGGGGGGGGGTGGGTGGTGGTGTGGTGGGAGTGCAGACACCACCAATACAATTATGGCTGCTTTAAAGAAGAGGAGGGAAGATGCAGGAAGAAGGGGAATGAACTCCATAATTTACAAAAGAAACATTGAATTCCTGGTGCATGTACAAAGTGTTTGGAGAAAGAGCACCAGTATCAGTGGTAGAAGAACCTGGTAGAAAGTGGGTAGAGTTGCCTTTTTCCAATAGTGAGAATACCCGTACTGTGGAATAAAGTTTAAAAAATGCCATGATCTCACAGAAGCATCTCAGTGAGCTGTACACCACAATAAAAAGCTTCTTTGCATAGGCACAATTACTCAGAATCTCTCTAATCACACACCCACATGCACACTTCATTTTACAGGATTCTTATGAGCATTATCTTCATTTTATAAAGTCCCTTCTATATAAAAAAAAAGTCAGTGGCTTGCATTGTCTGTGCTGCTGGGAGATTTGGCTTTGGTTTTTCCACAGAATACTCTATTGGCAACAGTCTTGGAAAACCCAAGCCAAAATTTCATTGTACATCAGGATGAAATGGGCTGGTTACAATATCTCTGAAGAATCAGACTCGGGTTTAAGACTGGGACTGAACGCCTAGTGCCACTTGAACCAAAGTACCTGATCCTTTCTGTGTGGCCAATCAGGCCCATGCAGATGCTGCCAGCAGTGAAGAGTTGTCAAAACGTTTCTTCTAAGACTCCTTTAAATGTGTATCTCTGCAGCCAAATGCTGAAAAGAACTGTTCGCTGTTTGTTGTAGCAAGCTCTGCAGACTTTGAAAGTACTTTGAGTAGCTGTGTCACCAGATTCCTATCCTTAGCATCATTATTTAGGCAGGCAGTTATCAGTTATCGAAATCTTCAGTGAGATTACCTTATCTCAGTAGAATGTTCCTTTAACTAGACAAAGGCAAGAAACTGTCACAATTTGTTCCCAGTTATACTCTAGACTGTTCCATGATAGTTGGAGTGTTTAGCTTTAACTTATGTTGCTCAGGGGAAAAATGAGTATTGTTTGAAAATTGATATTCTTAAGTATACATTGGATTCCTGGGAAAGGTCAGATATGGTAATGAATATTATGACTGGAAATAACTTTGTGACCCTGAATAAAAATTGTCTCCAGTTTGAGTTAAAGTTAGATTACACAGTCTTGAAATAACTGGTGTTGTGCAATCAAATCTCTCGGCTGTTAATTCTGTGCAATAATATAAATCAGTGTAAAATTTAAAAAAAATGTTCTAGATACTACATTTGTAATGGATGGAAGAGAATGCCTTTTCATCAACACAAGTTTAATATCTAAATATTGTGGATTTGGTTTCATTGTAATTCACTGCACAAAAAGCTAATTTTTACATATCATTTTTCTCATAATAAAGGGCATTCAGCCCAGCAAATCTATGCTAGCTCTCAGATGAATCACATTAATTGCATTCCCCTAATATTTCCCGGATATTTCTAACATGTCCATCAATCCCTCCCGAGTTATTCCCACCATCACACATGCTGCAATTGGAATTGGTTTATTATGGTTGCCTGTACTGAGATACAATGAAAAGCTTAACTTGCATACTGTTCATACAAATCAGATTATTACATTGAGGTACATAGAATAAGGTAAAACAATAACCATGCACCATAAAGTGTAACAGTACAGAGGAAGTGCAGCGCATGTAAACAATATCGGGCAAGATCATGATGAGGTAGATTGTTATGTCAAAAGTCCAACTTGTCACATTGTAACAGTGGGGTAGAAGCTCTCATTGACTGTGCCTTTCTGTCTTTTGCATCTTCTGCCCAATGGAAGAGGGAAGAAAAGAGAATGTCTAGAGTGAGTGGGACCTTTGATTGTCTTGGCTGCTTTACTGAATCAATAGGAAGTATAGACAGAGTCCATAGAGGGTTGGCTAGTTTCCATAATGTGCTGAGCTGTGTAAGTAACTCTCCCCAGTTTCTTGTGGTCACACGCAGAGCAATTGCCATATCAGGACACGATGGTTCCGGATAGGATGCTTTCTATGGTGCATTGATAAAAATTGGTTAGGGTCAATGGGGACACGCTAAATTTCTTTTGACTCCTGAGGAGACAGGTGTTGCTGAACTATCTTGGCCTTAATATCTATGTGGTTGACCCAGGACAGGCTGTTGATGAATTTGAAGCTCTCAATCCTCTTGACTTCAAAACTCTTAATATAGACAGGAGCATGTGTACTACCCTCTTTCATACATCTGATGATTAGCTTTCTTTTGCTGACATTGAGGGAAAAGTTGTTGTTATAACACAATGCTACTAATCTCTATATCTCCTTTCTGTATTCCTATTTTTCAGTATTTGAGATATGGCCCATTACAGTGGTATCATCTGCAAACTTGGAGATGGAGTTATAGCAGGATCTGGCCATGAGCATACAGGAAGTAGAGCAAGGTGCTGAGGGTGCAACCTTGTGGAGAACCAGGCTTTAGAATAATCGTGTTGGAGATGTTGCTGTCTGTTCTTGCTGATTGTGGTCTATTGGTCAGGAAGTCAAGAATCAGGTTACAGAGGGAGGTGTCGACTCCCAGAGTCTGGAGTTCTGGATGAGTTGCTTGGAATTATAGTATTGAAGGTGCAGCTGTAGTCAATTTATTGTCCTTTGGTATGTAGAAAGAATTTGGGGCCAATAGAAGATGCCCAGATAATCAAAGGGAGAGAGTGTGTGAAATTTCTACATCTTAAATGACAATTGAATCTGCTTCTCTGAAACTATATGGCAGCAGTGATAACCTCTGCACTGCTATGCTGCCATCAATGGAGAAGGCAAAAAAAAGCAGTTAATTTTCTAGACAAAAATAGAGTGATTCATGTCTTTTTAACCTGTCCTGGTACATTCAAAGATTTGTTCTCCGATAGCTCCAGCTCCATCATTGCATCCTTTTAAAATTGTGCCACTTAGAATAAGAAAAAATACAAGTAATCTACCAAAGTATATCAGTTTACACTTTGCTGCACCAAACCTTATCTTCAGTGCTCCCATCCAGACCCCCAGTCTGTGTCCTCCCATATCTGTTATTATCTTCCACATTAATTAGCACACTTTTATGTTATTAAAATAGTTATTAACATAGGTCCAGTAGCCACAATACAAATACATTCTATCTTGATTTGTGAACATACTGTGTCTCCCCAGAAGTTGTTATGCTGCATTTTCATGGCGTGAGTATTAAGGTCAACCTAACAGCGTTTGTTAGCATGGTCCTATGAACATGGTAGTCATCAAATATGCAAACTGACATGTTTGCTTCATCAGATTTTAACCCTACGGGTTACAAGGGAGTATACTTCTTACAAACGTTTGTAATTAATGGATGCTTGAGTGATGAAGGTGGGTTTGAAAGAGTGCATCTAGGTGAAAAGGGGATTTGGACAGGCAGATGTTTCTCCAGGAAGTACTGGTGGTATTCCTTTTTGCAAGGAGGCTTTGGAAATTCCCTGGATGTACAGATGTTGCCAGAGAAGCATCAGAAATTAGTAAAATGACATGAGTTTATGACATGAGTTTATGAATTCCTGTACTTTCTGGAAGCCTGTATTGCAGGCAAATTCCTGTATTTGGAGTAACCCATAAAATCCTGCAGGAACAGACCTGCTGTGTTCCTCCAGAATTTTGTGGGTGTTGCTCTGGATTCCAGCATCCGCAGAATCTTTTGTGTTAAAATCCCTGTGCTTGGTCTGTCTGTATCTATAGGCTAAAGGAAACAAAGCTGTTTCTCCTTAGGAATACAAAGTTACAGTGAGGTCTAATGCAGTGGTGAAGTGGGCAGTAAACTGTGGGCTCAGGAATGATCCTGAGGTGAGGAAACTAAGAAGAATCTTGATTCTCACTTCCACAAGCAAAGCATTTCAAGAATATCTGAGGGGTTGCATTAGAGATTGTAGAAAATCCCAGATGTTAGTGAGTATGATGAATAAAGCACAGCTTCTGGCTCTATCTAATGCAGTTTTAATGGAAAATGGAATTAGTAGAACTTTTCTCTTTGAGTAAATAAGAAATTTTCACATCAGTGGGGCTGGGACTCTCACTGTGGACAGGTTTTGAGAATTGAATGCAATGTTGATATCATTTGGGAGTTTTAAGCTAGAATGAAACAAAAATCTCTTTTAAAAAATGTAGAGACAAATATCTCAAATCGCATAAAGGTACCCAGAAATGTGTTTGTTTTTGTACTCCTATTTAACCTAATCTCCAAATGCAATATTAATTATTAAAATATTGTGGATGTATTTCTAGGGTACACACACAAAATGTTGGTGGAATGCAGCAGGCCAGGCAGCATCTATAGGGAGAAGAAACGTCAATATTTCTTCTCCCTATAGATGCTGCCTGGCCTGCTGCGTTCCACCAGCATTTTGTGTGTGTTGCTTGAATTTCCGGCATCTGCAGATTTCCTTGTGTTTATATTTCTAGGCTATCTAGTTTACCATTTTTATTTGGAATTATAGCAAAGAAGTAGCTATAATATCTGCCTGTATCATCAAATGGTCAAAATATTACTGTAACAGTAGCAGCGAGACCTGGAGCCTCTACTCCAGACAAGAGCGGCGTCTCAACGTCTTCCACCTTTGCAGCCTGAGACGCATCCTGGACATCAAGTGGACTGACTGAGTCACCAACAATGAGGTGCTGGCCTGTGCCCAGATTCCCAGCCTCTTCACCCTGCTCCAACAACGTCGTCTCCGCTGGCTAAGCCACGTACACCACATGTCAGGTGGGAGGATCCTGAAATACCTGCTGTATGGGGAACTGGCCTCCAGCAATAGAGCACAAGGGCAACCCCATCTTCATTTCAAAGATGTCTGCAAGAGAGACATGAAGTCACTGAACATGAATGTTGAGAGGTGGGAGGACATTGCAAGTGATTACTGTCGCTGGAGGCTGGAACTACATAGAGATCTAAAAAGAGGAGAAGAGAATCTGAGGCTTGCTGCTGAAGAAAAGCGCACTCGCTGAAAATCAGCACCAAGCCAACAATGGAGGACAGTATCTTCAAGTGCAGTTGCTGCAGCTGAAATTGTCACTCCCGTGTGGGCCTCTACAACCACAACAGACTCTGTTCTACCAACACAGACTAAAGCAAGACTTTCCAGGCACAGATCCATGGTCTCGCGAGACTAACGGATGCCAACACATATATAGTGATATATAGTCAGATCACCATGTTTTAAGTGATGTTGGCTGAGGGAATCATTTGTTACAACATGTAGAGCACCCTTGTCTTTTTGGAATCTTTTAATGGAATAATGCAATCTTTTAGATTTGCCTGCCTGAAGGCTTGATTGAAAGAAAGCACACTCACTCAGTGCATTATGATGTGCTTGGTCCTAGTTGGATTTGAAGCATACTCCCTTACTCTGTGCAGCTGTCACCCATGACTCTATGAACTCAACAAAATTCACTATTTTAACCCTATTTCTGTGAACGTTTGTTTCATTCCATTTATTTGAATGCAGACCAAAATGTGATGAAAACTCTAATTATCAGCTATTTCGCCAGTAGAGGGAAGCACAGTGACATTTTGTAATGTTCACTTGCACACTAACTTTGTTTTCTTCAGCAAAACTCTTCCAAATTTAATTTACTCTTCGCACATGAAACTAATGATCTTGCTGTCTGACAGTAGTCCAAATTTGTTCATTTATTTTGGCAACTCTTAACTTCCTCTTAGGTTTTTGAACAACTTTTGAGATCAAACTGGAAATTTTCCAGGTTAACATTGAGGCAACATGAATAATTTTCTGAATTATTAACAATTGATGACTTTCATCATATGTAATATTGTACATAATAGATCATACAAAATACATGTATTTAAATGAAATGTAGGACAAATTAGAACACTATCAATACTACTACAATACTGTAGAACAGTGTATTAGTTACTACTTGTTATCAATGGGGGAATTCATTCAGTGTACCTGTATGCTGCCATGTTCTTTTGATTTCCATTGTAACATTCAAGATGATTGTCGATATCTTTGTAGTTCCTAACTTGTTGAAATAGTGAAATCATTGCATTTTCACTCCCAGCTGTTCCTTGCATCTTTAAGCCTGAATGCTTGAAACTGCAGTGAGCAAAACAGTTTTTAATGGTCATACTGCTTATTTCACACAAACTATCAGTAAAAAAAAAATCACTGCTTTTTGAACCCAAGCACATGCAACTGATGCTGTTTAAAACTGTTTGCTCCAAGCACCGTGTAGTGTCAAATGGCCACACAAATGCACTGTTCTGATGCTAGCTCGAAACTGTCCTGCCCATTTAAGCAGCAATAGTGTCCCAAACAAGGGAATCTTGGCTATTTCCTCAAAGAGTTGGCTCAATAAGTGGCCCTGATTAACCTGATCACCTGAAGTCCCAATTAACTGGAATCCACTGTATTTAAGAAAACCTCAGTTACAGAATAGCATGCATCCCACAAGTGCTTTTGCATGTTATAAGACAGTAAATTTAAAGATATCCAAAAGTAAAATAATTATTTTTCAAGGATTTCAAGACGTGAGGATTCTTCACCTACTACTGATTTAACTATGCACAACACGTATTTTACCGAGTAGGTAAGCATTTAAAAATCAATGATCCACTTTTTAAAAAAATTATTTTTGGTGAATTGGGTATCACTGTCAAACGCAATCATAGTTCCCTTCAAAGCCTTGCTTAGTTATTTTAGAGAATAAACATTTGATGTGGGTTTAGAGTCACACATTGTTATGGTACCAAAAGGCATTAAAGCACCATATGTGTTGCTGCATTCCCATATCTGAGCTGTCACTTTATTTTAATTCTAGATCCATTTAATTAACTGAAGCTTAGATTCCTCTTCTACTATGATGGGATTTTATCGAATGTTTGCGGATCATCATTAAGAGTGATTTTTTACACATTATTTGCCCTCCATTAGATGCCTCATTGTGATCGTTGCAGTTCAGTAAACATATAATCTGTAATTTAACATGAACAACTTGGACATCTTCTCGGCACACGTTATTCTCACTGTAAAATCCACAATTGAAATTGTTCAGCGTTGCTGAGTGAGAGCGAAGGAATTTTTAAAACATACAACTGAACGAAGTCTGATTCTGAAAGCACTATTTAATGTGTGCTCAGCCTGCATGATGATACTACTGTTCCTGAATGCCACAGACACCCCAGCTTCCATTAAAAGAATACAAATCAGACTAACCTGGTGAAAAGTGACAATGCCCTGGCCAGAAATTCCTTTTGTGTAGCTATACTGAGGCTAGAAATGAGCATTGTACCTTCTCTGCCAACTATAAAACCCGCGACAATATGTTCGTAATATCTTTGCATCATTTTAATCTTTTTTGAATGAATTTCAAAAAGGTTTGTACAATAATCTGCTCATAATAAATCTAATGCAGATTGTTTAAGTCTTATTATGATATTTGAAAATCAGGTGACTATTGAAGGCAGGGAAGAGATTCAAAAACAGTTCTGCCAGCTTAGATGATCAGATTTGGTAAGGGAAGTTACAATTAGTAATTGATTGCGACAAATAGTATGCACCCCTCCAAAAATAGTTCCTAGTACAACATTTTTAGTGAGCCCTCCCCCACACCCCCATCTTTGATATCTTCACATGAAATGTTCTCTTCTTCCTGAAGATATGTGTAAATCATGTTATTATGATGCTGTTAGTTGGGCAGAGTGGACTAACAATATTGGCAATGGGGATGGGGAGAAGAGGAGGATTGAGAGATAATGTAGTGCTGTAGATCAATGGAAAAGTAATCTGCCACACCCCCCACCCACCCGAGCTGCACAGAAAATACCTTCTTTTATTGACTACAGAGAACTCTGAAGGAACTGAGAGGAGCTGAGTCAAACACTGCTCCTACTCATTAACTCAATTATATAGTGTCTTAAGTATAGTGTCTTAAATTCCCACATGTGAATCTAAATATAGTCATCGTTAAGAGAAGTTATATTATTCGCAAATGTTACTGTTTAATAACTAATTTCCAAATCACTTGCTTCCTACTTGATGCATTTTGATAGATTTAACTTTCAAACAAATTGATAGATCTTGTTGAAATTTCAGAGGACCTGGATGATCTGAGGATGGAGGGCATTACTGATCACGTGCCGTCTGGTAACAGGTTTAGCCAAGGTCGAAGCCTGTACTCTGCAGAGCCTCAAGCCAAAGTTACGCTCAACATCTGCTCGAGGTGTGCCAGGTATTGTAGCACCCGTTTTGTATCCTTACTGCTGATGTATTGTTACTTATAAAGCCACCATCTTTGATTCTCAAATATGGACTTGATTATTCTTTCCCTTTGGAGCAACTTTTAAGCTACATCCAAATTTTCAAGTAACAAAATGCCATCCCCACATTGGCAATACACTGCAATAAAATGCCTAGCCAACCAGTTGCTTCCTTAAAACTCATCTGTAAACTTATTAGCCCAAAATCTATTAGCAGTTTGCAAAATGCATACATTTTTTTAGTGGCAAATTTCTGAATGAAAGCAACTCCGGTGTGGAAGGCCTTTCTAGTTGTGAATAATATTACATGACAGAGCACTTACAAGCTCCACTCATAGAAATTCTTTGTCAGCCAGTTAAGCCATGCTCTCAAATTTACCCAGGTGTCAAAGTTTGCAGGCATTCTAAAATAATTAATTTTAATTAAACCATATTTATTTTTTAATATTATCTAATACAATAATACAATAAAATATTGGGAAATGTGGAAACAATTAAATAGATTTCTGTTAACTAATTCAACAAAAATCTCAAGAATCTTGAGGCATTCCTTCCCTCGTCAATACTCATTTTTGAAATGAGTGCAGGTACAGAACCTGGGCCAGATTTTGTAGCAAGCAGATTTCCTGGCATAACTACTGGGGAAATTATGGAATTTCATGTCCTACTGCTGGACTCCAGGAGGAATACATTGTCTGAGCACAACTAAGAATTAGCTGGGAAGTATCGTTCAGGATCTTTGGGAATAGTGTGTGCATATACAGGAATACTGAACTTCCTGCCAGTTGAAAGAAATATCCAGTCTAATGTTTCTTTTGTCCAGTATTGCCAAATATCTCAATGGTAGTAATGTCAGATCCCACAATGAAACAGACATTAAGTGGTTCCAAAGACTAAAGTATGCTAATATTTAGTTCTAGGTGTCTTGAAATTTTGGTTAAACTTAATCTTTCAAAAGTTCTTTGTTGACCTCCTTTTCAGATTTATTCTTTAAGGTATGGAGTATCATCAGCAAGACAGTACCTGATGTGTTATCCCAAAAATGTCTGGGAACATTATCTGGGTCCTCTATAGGCAGTACAAATGCAGCCTCTTTAAATCCTCTTCCATACTCAGAATTCCACCTCATTCTGTATTGTCAGCAAAACTGGAAATATGACCTTTGGTCCCTTCAAACAAATTGTTGACATAATTTGTGAAAAGATGGTGCCCCAGCTTGTTTTCTCTGATACCCCACTACCAGTCTAAGTATGATTTACTTATTTCCACTCTATGCCTTCAGTCCTTGAGCCAATTCATAATCCGTATCAGTGTATTACCTTTCTCTCATGCTTTCTAACTTGCTGATCACCCTCCTCTCTGGGATTTTATGGAACACCTTCTGAAAATACAAAAACACTGCATCCACTGATTTTCTGTATTCTAGTTTTTTAGACACATCATCACAGAGTTCTGGTTAATTAGTCTAAAATGATTTTTCTTTTACAAACTCATGCTGGTTCTAATCAACCCTTTTATTCTTCACAAAATATTCAGTTATTAAATCCTTCATTATAGATGCCAGCATTTCATGGGCCATTGACTTTAAACTGATAGGTCAGCAGTTCCCTGTTTTCTTTCTTAATTCTTTCTTGAATAATAGGATTACATTTTCAATCTTCCATTCTGCAGGCAAAATTCCAATATCTTTCAAACTTTGGGAAATTATAAGTAAAGCATCCACTATTTCTAAAGCCACCACTTAAAGGGATGTTTGATCATCAGGTTTCTGGATTTATCAGCTTTCAAGCTCACTTATTTCTCTCACATTATTTAAGGACTAAAACTTCACTACTTTGTTTCCTCCTCCTCTCATGATTTTTTTCTTGTATGTTCAGCTGTAACTCTCAGTTCGGCTAGCGACTGAATATAGGGAGATGATAGCCCCCGGCCCGGCCAAACTTCAGAAATCTCATTTGGGTTGATGCTGTGCGATGTGATCCCTTGTTACAAATCAGTACCATGAAATAACAAACAGTACACAATATGCGATTAAACATTTGAGCTTTATAGTTCTTAGTTTGACTGTATGGTTAGTAAAAAAAAAAGAACAAGGGCCCATTCTCATGAAGCAGTCTAATGTGCAATTTTGGAGCTCACTGATAGGGCCACTTGTCCACCATCGACCTCCTCTGATTGTCGCTGACCCTCGGATCCTCGGTCCAAGTCCACTCCATCCGGCAGTCTACCAACTCTCTCCATTCGCATCTTCACTCTTCCTCTCTCCCCGGCAAAAGACCACAAGTTCCCGGCTCTCAGCCACAGAAGAAAGAACAACATCCCGCTCATTGGCTAGCTTGCCCCGTTATCTCTGGTCATAACCCAAACATTGCTGCTACAGAGAAGCCATTGCCTTAGCAGTGGAACATTACAGAGAAGCCATTACATTAGCAGTGAAACCTTCCAGTGCATTACATATGTCTTCTACTATGAAAATGCATGCAAAGTAATTATTTAATTCTTCTGCTGTTCCTTTGTCTATTCTCCTGGTCTTAAAGTTTTTGCTACTTGTTTTAATGTTTCCTGCCTGTCCTCTCCCAGATACTATCTTGCGTTTCTTCATCAATTGTTTGCTCCTCGTTTGTTAAAGCACTCCCAATTGTCAGGCCTTCAGGAGTTTTCTGCAACTTTACAGGCCTCCTCCTTGGATTTAGCAATTTCTTTGGTTTCTATTGTCAGCCACTTGTTGAATTTCTTCTTCTATTGGTGGAGAAAGTTAAAAATAACTTTAGTATTAATATATATGTCATCATATACAAGCCTGAGATTCATTTTCTTGTGGTTGCATACTCAATAACCTTAATTGAATCGATGAATGACTGCACCAACAGGGTGGACAACTAGTGCAGTGTGCAAAAGACAACAAATTGCGCAAGTGCAAAATGGAGGAATAAAATGAGGAATAATAAATAAACAAACAAACAAACAAACAAGCAAGCAATAAATATTGAGTACATGAGACGAAGAGTCCATAGGTTGTGGAACAATTCAATGATGGGGCAAGTGAAGTTGAGTGAAGTTATCCCTTCTGGTTCTAGAGACTGATGGTTGAGGGATAATAACTGGTGGTTTGAATCCTGAGGCTACTGTCCCTTCTTCCTGATGTCAGTACAAGTAGAGAGCATGGCCTGGGTGATGGGGGTCCCTGATGATGGATGCTGCTTTCCTGTGACAACAATCCATGCAGATGTGCTCAGCGGTGGGAAAGGTTGTCCCCGTGATGGACTTGGCCACATCCACTACTTTTAACTTTTTTGAAATTACAACAAATTCTTTCCACAGTCCTACCTTTCAGTGTATTCTCCCATTCAAGTATAACCAGCACTCCTCTCATGCCCTCATAGTTTCCTTTGTTTAAATTTAGGATCACAGGTTTGCATTGAACCACGTTACTTTCAAACTCAGAGCTGATTTCTATCGGATTATCAGTGGCATCACAAGTAGAGCTGCTGCTACACAGATCAAATGATGTGGGTTGATTTCCTGACCTTTGTGGAGTTTGTGTCTGTTGTGACTGATCAAACTGAGCCATACAGAAGCTGTAACTCAGATATACTTTTAGCAAATATTCAAAACAGCAGATAATATGAAGAGAATCTGGTTCTCCCATTCTCACACAATACTTCATACTTTTAAACACAAAGACAGCAATAATTCATTAACCACAGTGACTATAATCACTTACTTAACTTTAACATTTCAAATACAGGAAAGTAACTTTGCTAAATGTATACAGTGGATTCCAGTTAATTGGGACACATTAAGTAACTGCCCCAATTAGCCAAAGTTTCATTGAAGTAGTTAAAAAGGTATAAAAAAGACAAAGTACGATTTAACTGAATAACAAGGTATATATTTACAAAGTAAATGAAACAGAACAAATTAGAACACTATCAAAAGTACTATAGTACCTTAAAACAATGCAATAGTTATTGACAGAGGAATGAATCCATAGTACACTACTGTGTTCTTTTGATTGATTGTAAATAAACAAAATCAATACCTTCAAATTCAGTACTTGCTGAAGTAGTGAAATCATTTCATTTTCACTCCCGACCATTTCTGGCATTTTGAAGCCTGAATACCTGAAACCCCAGTGAGCAAAATTATCTGAATTGTCTTACTGCTTATTACTCATTTCTACTTATAACTATCAGTCACAAAAGTCGCAGATTTTTTGAACACAAACACATGCAAGTGACGCTATTTAACAACTTTTCTCTCTAAGCATGGCGTAGTGTCACACGACATGCACTCGACTAGCTTTAGTTAAAAACTGTTCAGCAATAGTCTTCCGTCCTGGTTAATTGGCATAGTGTCATAAATAAACAAAGGGCTTCCCGGCTATTTTCTTAACTTATTTTTGTTCTTTAAGAGTTGTCCCAAATAAGCAACAACAACTTAATTGGAATCCATTGTATTACAATGGTCACACACCCCAACTAACAGAACTCCTTTGAATATTCAATATTGGTGGCTGGTCTGACAGAGTATAAGCACAAACTCCGAGACACCTTAAGTATATTGTACCTCTTCTGTCACAGTGTTGAGGATGTGTCCCTGATTATGCAACTAGCCAGAATATTAATGTGACAAAACAAACCTGTCTGAACTGTGCTTTGAGTGGCAGGAATATGCTTGTATGATGAATTAATACAGGAAAACACCATGCTCTGTCATGCCCTATTCTCATTCCGTTCATTTACTGTCTTCCCTGCATGGTTTCAGTGATACAGATTCAGAATGTTCCATACCTAGCTATTGCTTTGAAAAGCCTTAAAGGATCAATTGAAGTTAAATTGCGAACAGGTTCTATTTCCTGGACTGGTTCTCATTTTAGTTAATCTGTAGTTATGTGGGAGTAACTTTATTACTCCAGAGTAATTCCTAATTGTGTGTTCTACCTGTGACTGCATGGTTTTTCTTAAGATTTCTCCAATTTTCGCCCACATCCCAAGGAATCACAGGTTGATTGGTTAATTAGCTACAGAAAGTCACATCTAAAGTGTAGGTAAGTGATAGAATCTGGGGCAGTTGATGGAAATCCGGGGAAAATAAAATGAGATTAGTGTAAGTGGGTGCCTGGTGGTTTGCGTGGACCTTGTGTGAGAAAGGACTGGTTTCCATGCTGAATGAGTCTGGTAATATCACTCTTACTTAAAGGACGTGAGAGCAGTGTGGAAGAATGATCTTGTCTCGAGAGATTATGGTATTGAACCGGAATAAATTTCCATCCAGTTGAAGCACAGCTAATGGTGGAAAATATAGACCAGTGAATAATGGTTGTAATATCGGGAACGGCATGACCCAGGAAATTAGAGATATATGTAAATGAACACTATAGCTATCATGGGGAAGTTAACCTACATAGAGACTGGGCAAAACAAATTTGTCAAAATAGGGTTGAAGATGAATCCATGGAATGTACACAAGATAAATATTTTGAATATAGAAAATAGAACAGTACAGTACAGTACAGCAAAGCCCTATAGCACATGATGTCTATGTCAAATTAATCCAATTTCTCTGCACATAGTCTATATTCCCAGACTGTTCATGTGTTTGGTCAAAATGCCTGTCATATCTGCTTCTACCACCTCTCGTGGCAGCTTATTACAAGCATTTACCACTCTGCAAGAGAAACCAGCTTCATAAATCTCCTTTAACATTTTGTCTCTGACTCTTAGACCTTAAGACATAGGGGCAGGATTAGGTCATCTGGCCCATCGAGTCTGCTCCACCGTTCAATCATGGCTGATCCTTTTTCTCTATCTCCTCCTCAATCCCAGTTCCTGTCTTTCTCCCCGTAACCTTTGATGCCATGTCCAATCAAGAACCTATTAATCTCTGCCATAAATACACCCAATGACCCAAGCACCAACTCATCCTGCAAGTTAACCTTCAGGGTGTTCTGCACAAGGACTCCAAAGTCCCTCTGCATCTCAGATTCCTGCATCTCCTCCCATTTAGAAATAGTCCACACATTTATCTCTATTACCAAAGTGCATGACCATGCATTTTCCAACATTGTATTTCATTTGCCACTTTCTTGCCCATTCTCCTAATTTGTCCAAGTCCTTCTGCATCCTACATGTTTCCTCAACACTGCCTGCCCCTCCACCAATCTTCAGATCATCTGCAAACTTGGCAACAAAGCTGCCCTATTCCATCATCTAAACCATTTATAAACAGCATAAAAAGAAGTGATCCCAACACTGACCCCTGCGGAACACCACTAGTTACTGGCAGCCAATCAGAAAAGAATCCTTTTATTCCCACTTGCTGCCTCCTACCAATCAGCCAATAGTAACTTTCTGTAATACTATGGGCTCTGAACATAGTAAGCAGTCTCATGTGTGGCACCTTGTCATAGGCCTTCTGAAAGTCCAAATATACAACATCCACTGCATCCCTTTTATCTCTTTCACTTCTAATTTCCTCAAAGAATTCCAACAGGTTCATCAGGCATGTTTTTCCCTGAAGGAAACCATGCTGATTTTGTACTATCTTGTCCTGTGTCACCAAGTACTCCATCACCACATACTTAACAATTGACCCTAACATTTTCCCAACCACTGAGGTCAGGCTAACTATTCTATAATTTCCTTTCTGCTGCCTTCATGCTTTCTTAAAGAGTGGAGTAACATTTGCATTTTTCCAGTCCTCTGGCACTATACCAGAGTCCAATGATTTTTGAAAGATCATTTCTACATGTTGGCGCGTGCCCTAGTGGGCAAGGCATCAGACTAGTAACCTGAAGGTCACTGGTTCGAGCCTCAGCTGAGGCAGCATGTTTGTGTCCTTGAGCAAGGCACTTAACAACACATTGCTCTGCGATGACACCGGTGCCAAGCTGCATGGGTCCTAGTGCCCTTCCCTTGGACAACATCGGTGGCGTGGAGAGGGGAAGGCTTGCAGCTTGGGCAACTGCCGGTCTCCCTGCCCAGGTCTGCACCCTGGAGACTCCAGGCGCAGATCCATGGTCTCTCAAGACCGACGGATGCTACCATTTCTAATGCCACCGCAATCTCTAATGCTACCTCTTTCAGAACTCTAGGGTGCAGTTCCTTTGGTCCAGGTGACTTTTGTAACTTTATGTCTTTCAACTTTTTGAGCAACTTCTCTCTTGTAACAGTAACTGCAGCCACTTCTCTTCCTTCTCACATTACAACATCAGGCATATTGCTAATGTCTTCCACAGTGAAGGCTGACACAAAATACTCATTTAGTTCATCAGCCATCTCCTTACCCCCCATTAATATTTCTCCTGCCTCATTTTCTAGCAGTCATATATCCACTCTCATTTCTGTTTTATTTTTAACACACATGACAAAACTTACTACCCACTTTGATATTATTTGCTAGTTTGCTTTCAAGTTTCATCTTTTCCTTTCTAATGATTTTTTACTTGCTCTCTGTAGGTTTTTAAAAACTTCTCAATCCTCTATCTTCCCACTAATTTTTGCTTTGTTGTATGCCCTTTCTTTTGCCTTTACAATAGCTTTGACTTCCCTTGTCAGCTACAGTTGTACTATTTTACCATCTGAGTAGTTCTTCATTTTTGGAATACACATGTCCTGCACCTTCCTCATTTTTTCCCAGAAACACACGCCATGGCTGATCTGCTGACATCCCTGCCAGCAGCTCCTTCCAATTTATTTTGGCCAGCTCCTCTCTAATACCACTGTAATTTCCCTTACTCCATTGAAATACTGCTACATCATACTTTACTTTTTTCCTATCAAATTTCAAGTTGAACACAATCATATTGTGATCACGGACTCCTAAGGATTCTTTTACCTTAAGCTCCCTAATTGCCTCAGTTCATTATACAACACTCAATCTAGTATAGTTGATCCCTGGTAGGCTCAATGACAAACTGCTCTAAAAAGCTATTTCTTAGTCATTCAACAAATTCACTCTCTTGTGATTCATTACCAACCTGATTTTCCCCAATCTCCCATGACTACCATAACGCTGGCCTTCTGACTCGCCTTTTCTATTTCCTGTTGTAATCTGTGGTACACCTCCTAGCCACTGTTGGGAGGCCTGTATATAACTGCCATCAATGTCCTTTTACCCTTGCAGTTTCTTAACTCAACCCACAGGATTTAACATCTTCCGATCCTATGTCACTTCTTTCTACTGACTTGATGCCATTCTTTACCAGCAGAGCGAACACCACCCCTCTACCTACCTTCCTATCCTTCCAATATAACAAGTAACCTTGGACATTCAGCTCCCAACTATAACCATCCCTCAGCCATAATTCAGTGATGCCCTCAACATCAAACATGGCAATCTGTGATATTGCAACAAGATCATCCACCTTATTTCTTTAAAGCTATTCCCTTTGGTATTTGACATTTCTACCCTGAATAAAAACACTCTGATGATTGTACCCTATCTATATAACTCATGATTTTATATACTTGATCCACAGCCTCTGATGTTGTTGAGAATGCAATCAAAGTTTGTCCAACCTCTTGTTTGAACTAATACTCTCTAATCCAGGAAACATTCAGCTAAACTTCTTGCTTTTCCCATACCTTTATGATTTTTTGGTGTCTAAATTTCAAGTTTCCCTTCCTTAGACAACCTTGTCTGAGTCTTTTGTTGCTAATTTTCAATTGTTAGTTCAGGGAAAATAATTTTATGGATATATTATCACCATTTTTAGAATGAGTAAATATTTTATACTTAAGAATAATAATTCAAGGTATCAGCAATGTAAAAGAATTATGACTTGACAACATTAGCAAAACCCTTGTTGAGTTTTAACTGTAATTGACAGTTAACTATGTTGTTATTTTATTAATCTCCTCGGTCAGCCAATCAAACCTATTTCCAATAACTGCACTATGTTATGGCATACCAGTATGATAAAATAATATTGATTCAAATATTCTGAAACAACTGTATAGATTTTGCAGATACAGACTTGTTCATCTTTTCTATTTAGAAACAAGTATGAAAAAAGATGCAAAGTCTCAACTTCACATTAACTTCAACTGAGAATAATATACTACCTGCACAGATGTGTGATGTTGAAATATTGTTTATGATAATCTGGACAGGAGATTAAGTCACATGGGATCGCAAAGAGTCATAAGTTGGATCCAAACTTGGTTTGTTTATAGGAGATAAGAATGTAGAAATAGAGGTGTGTTTTTCTAATTGGAGGTCTATGACCAGGTATGTTTGGCAACAATCAGTGCAGTGACCTCTGTTGTTTGTAATATACGTTAATAATTTTGTTTAAAAAAAAATGAAGATCTGATTTGCATATTTGCAGGTGACATGGTGGAGTTGTGAAAAGTGGGAAGGATACAACAGAATATATGCCATTTGGAAGTTTGGGATGTAAAATTGCAGATGGAAAGTGAAATATAAGTATACAGTAATTGGCAAGCACCATTGATGTATAGAGGAATCTGAAGGTGAATGTCTATTGGTCCCTGAAGGTCGCAACATAAATGCAAAGGGAGTAAAGATGGTAGTAAATTTGCTTACCTTCATTGATTAGGGATTGGAATATAAAAGAAGGGAAATAATGTGTCAGCTGTATATATCTTTGGTTATGCCATTTCAGGAGTATTTTGTGTATTCTGGTCGCCACATTGCTAGAAAGATGTGGTGGCTTTGGATGGTATGCAGAAGCAATTTACAGGAATAGATTTGGAGAGCATTATTGGCCTGGATAAGAGAGAACTAATTATAATAACAGGTTGGATAAAGGGATGCTCTAAAAATAAATCGGGAAATTATAAGCCAGTGAGCCTGATGTCAGACAGTAAGCTCGTAGAAGATATCCTCAGGAACTGGATATACAGTACATAACTATTTGGATAGACAGCGATTGATTAAGAATAGTCAACATGGCTTTGTGCATGGTAGGTAAATCTTACAGAGCTTTTTGACACAGTTACAGGAAATTTGATGAAGGTAAGGCAGTGGATGTTCTCTACATAAACTTTAGCAAGGCCTTTGACAAAGTCCCTCATGGGAGGTTGGTCAAGACGGTTCAGTCGCTTGACATTCAAGATGAGATAGTAACGTGGGTGAGACATTGGCTTTGTGGGAGAAACCAGAGAGTGGTAGTAGAGGTTTGCCTCTTTGACTGGAGGCCTGAGACTAGTGGTGTGCCACAAGCTGATAATGTAGTAATCTGGATCAGCAAACTTTCAGATGACACCAAGGTTGGGGGTAGAGTGGACAGTAAGAAAGACTATCAAAGTTTGCAGAGGGATCTGGACTGGGTATAAAAATGGGCTGAAAAATGGAAAACAGAATTGAATACAGACAAGTGTGAGGTTTTGCACTTTAGTAGGACCAACCAGGGTAGGTCTTATACAGTAGGGCACAGGGAAGTGTGTTAGAACAAAGGGATATGGGAATACAGATCTATAATTCATTGGAAGGGCATTAAAGAAAGCTTTTGGCACATTGGCCTTCAATAATTAATGTATTGAGTATTGGGGATGGAGGTGTTATGTTAAAGTTGATTGAGATGTTGGTGAGGCCTAATTTGGAGTATTGTGAGCAGTTTTGGTTATTTGCCTACAGGAAAAATGTAAACAAGGTTGAATGACTGCAGAGATAATTTATAAGGATGCAGTTGGGTCTGGAGGACTTGGGTTGTAAGGAAAGATTGAATAGGTTAGGATTTTATTCTGGGAATGTTAAAGATTGAGGGGAGGTTTGATAGAGGTATGCAAAACTATGAGGGGTCTAGATAGGGTAAATGCAAGCAGGTTTTTTCCACTGAGGTTGGGTGGGACTACAACTAGACGTCATGGGTTAAGGGTGAAAGGTGAGAAGTTTAAGGGGAACATGTGTGGAATGAGCTGCCAGCACAATTGGTGCTTGATTTCAATGTTTAAGGGAAGTTTGAATAGGTACATGGACAGGAGGGATATGGAGGGTTATGGTCCCGGTGCAGGTCAATAGGAGTAGGCAGGTTAAGTAGTTTTGGCATAGACTAGAAGGGTCAAGGGACCTGCTTCTGTGCTGTACTTCTCTATGACTCTATGAGACGCCTGTACGTAGGTGCTGACCTATAATCAATCTATATACAGGTATATAAGCTATCTTGTGTGTCTGTATTTGGTGTGTTTTTTGAAATTATTATTGTGTTCTTTATATGTTGTGTTTTTTTGGGCTGCATTGGATCCAGAGTAACAATTATTTTGTTCTCATTCACACTACTCTACAAGAAATTGTATTAAACATCTTGAATCTGAGGTTGGTTGAGACTCAAACTAGAGGTCATGAGTTAAGGGTGAAAAGGTAGAATGTTTAAAGGGAACATGAGGGGAAACTTCTTCACTCAGAGGGTGCTGAGAATATGGAACAAGCTTCCAGCAGAAGTGGTGGATGTGAGTTTGATTTCAACATTTAAAATAAATTTGGGCAGTACATGGATGAGGGGAGTATGGAAGGCTATGGTCTTGGTGCAGGTTGATAGGACTAGGCAGATTAATTGTTCGACACAGACTAGATGGGCCAAAGGACCTGCTTCTGTTCTGTAGTGTTGAATGACTGTCTGAACTAGTATGATCTATACTAAACTGAAGTAAATTATTTTTTATAAAGTAACATATCTTTCTCATTCTTGAATCTTTGTGAAAATGATTGGGGCCTATTTACCTTTGTCATGTCTGACTGGACACAGGATTGGAGAGGCAGATTGTCATGTGGAGTCCAGCAATGAGGTTTAGTGATAAATTATGGTGGTAATTGTCACTGAGTCCAGGGCTTGTTGTGCATCTCTGTTTTGGACTGAACTGACTGAATGGCTTCTGAATTCCTCTCAAAACCTTGACTGGATCAGGAAGATTCAGCAACAATGTTCATAAAATCAGATGACATATAAAAAGTGCAGGAGGCATTTCTTAATCTTGTCTGTGCCAGTGGTGTAGTGGGATCCACATCAGACTTCAGATCAAGAAGCCCCAGGTTCAAGGCTGGCTAGCTCCTTGCACGAATTCTACTTATGCTGGGTTGAGTGTTCAGCTAGCAACTTGGCCTCGTAAAACAGACAAATGCTTTAGAAATGGCAGAGTTGCCACCTGATGGGAGGAACAATTTCTTAGTTTTACTGTCACCTGATATCTGATAAGACTAACATTTGAACTCATTTATTCATTGCAAATATTCCCTTCATCCTGTAATTAATGACTGTGTAAAAATCATTCATTCTGCCAAATTCAGAACATTTGCAACATTGTATTCTGAACTTCCTCTGATCCACCCATGCGAATCTATTTGCAAAATAATTTTTGTTGTTCATATTCTATGCAAGGTTTTTCTCCTCTTATCTCTATCAGTGATCCTTGGTTGACTGGTTATTCTTCCTGCTTCATACAGTAGCAAGCTGATTCGAATTTTGATTTAATATGCTGTTTAGTTTTTTCAGTTCATGCTCTGCTGAATACTGATGCCAGAGAATGATAATTGGTGCTGGGGATACAGGTCGCTTGTAAGCAGTCAGCCAGATTCCCTGAACTTCATTAATCAGACAATTGAAAACATTTGGTCTGATTGGTGTAAAACATTCAAATTTACTTTCAAAGAGCAGAAATGAATAATTAAACCAGTTCATAATGTGTTTTACAATGTTGATTTTTAAGGGAACTCTGTGCATTTAGACAGAGTCTAGTGGCCTTCATGAGGATACTGTACAACACACACAAAATGCTGGTGGAACACAGCAGGCCAGGCAGCATCTATAGGGAGAAGCGCTGTCGACGTTTTGGGCCAAGACCCTTCGTCCTGACCAAAATCCCACTGACCAAAAACTGTCTTGTCACATTCCTATCCCAACTTCCCCAGATTCCAGTCAGTTCAAGCTTTGCCATTCCACAGTAAGCAAGATAAATTGATAAGGTGATTTGCACTTAGCAGCAAATGATATAGTATGCCATAATAAAAGGTGGTGTTAAAGGGTACATTTCATACTGTGTCTTCCTACTAAACACTCCACCATTGAAGTCTTGGTTGCATCGCTCTCTGTCTGGAACTTCTCCCTTAGTCTTACCACCTTGGGCAACCCTACCAGGAGCTGTGCACCAAATAACTAAACTCTAGCTGGCATCACCTTCAGGATCGCAGGAAATCATAAGCCTCTTCACCATGATGAGGTGGTGATCCTCAGAGATGCCATCCAAGATATTAATAGTAGAACTGGTGAAAAATGATGGCCCCTGGGAACTGCAGTGAAGATAGAAGAAGGCTGCAGCAGTGAAGGGCCCCCAGTTGTCCTGCACCTCGTGCCACTGGACCCTGACCCCTGATCCTGAGCTGTTAAGGACCGTGAGGTGGCTGCCCGTGCATCAGCCTCCCCACGTTCAACAATGCCATGAATAGGCATTCTCCGCTCTAACATTCCACTCACTCAAGTGACTGCACTACTACAGAACACTGAATATCTAACAATTTCAAATAGACTTTTTGCTATAGTGACGCTTTATTCATCCTTTTTCTATTAATTTATTGAGATGTAAAACATGCTTAAGCAAAGTTTGAATCTTAATGCTTGTACCTTTTCCTGATCACTGTGATGCATTTCAGGTACGTACTCAGTACATCCAGGCTCAAGCAAGTGCTACCAGAGATTGCACTGCCTGTATATCTGCACCATTTCAGTGATCAGAGAACGTGAGAGCTAAGTGGGGTGGGGTTCACGGGGCAAGGAGAGGGAGTACCTTGAGCAGAATTCCTGTTTCATACCCTCTTTCACCTTCATCAGCCAATCACAGTTCACTCCCAGAGCAGTAGCATGGTCTGTGCCAAGTGTGTGGAATCCAAAGTCCAAACAGTAACTTGACTATTGTGAATGTTGGTCTATGAAAATGGCCACTTTATGCATGTTAAAAGGTAAGTGACCCATAGCATAAACTTCTACTGGAGCTGGACTCTAATTTCCTCTGCACTCGTTGATTGGGTGAGTGGATGTCCTGCTAGTATCCATGACTAATAATCCTGTGGATGAGTTCCCGAGAACGATGCCATCAGGAGTTTAGCTGTCTGCTGCTTAGATGACCCTGCCCGGTAGGGTCACCTATGGTCGTAAGGTCAAGGAGGAGGTTCCAGACAAAGAACAATCCAGCCAAGACCTGAACAGTGGAGCCGGTGGATGATGATAGCACATCAGAACGGCAATGAAGGTGGAGGAAGGCTACAGCTGTGAAAGGTCCTCAGTTGTCTTATATTCCATGCCACCGGACCCTGACCTCGATTTGTCAGGGACATTGTGGTGGCCGCCCTTGAATCAGCTTCCCCATGTTAAACAGGGTCACTCACAGGCATCTTGATTAAGGAAATCCCCCCTAAGATGACCATTTCGGAGAGCATCATATTTGGCTGGAGTGACTGCACTGCAACTACAGCTGATTAGAGACCGAAGATAGCTGGGACTTGAGATGGGCCATCCACCATTAGTCCCTGTGATTATCATCTGCTCATTTGGTGTGAACTATGAATCAGCATTTGATTTTCTTCCTATATGGATGCACCAAATTGTGGATATCAGAATCAGAATCTGGTCTATTATCCCTGACAGATTCTGTAAACCTTGTTGATTTGTGGCAACCGTACATCAAAATAAATTTAAAAAAATCTAAGTTCCAATAACAATTTTTATATATAAAAATAAATAAATGGTGCAAAATAGCGAGGTAGTGTTCATGGGTTCTTGGACATGGGTTCATGGGTTCAGAAATCTGATGGCCAAAAGGAATAAGCTGTTCCTAAAACATTGAATTTGAGTCTTCAGCTCTTGTACCTCCTCCCCGAGAGTAGTAATAAAAAGAGGGCATATCTTGGATTGTGAGGGTCTTTAATAATGGATACTGCTTCTTTATAAGTCTTCCTGGGACATATTGTGTTTGGGGGGGTGGGGGAGGGGTCTGTCGACTACTACTATGCACATGAGTACTGTGGTGAGGGGGGAAAATGTAGCAGAATTAGAATGTTGCAACTTAATGTCATAATAATGATTTTATTTCATTTATTGTTTAATTCAAATCAGTATGGCTGAGTTTGTAAGAATACAGATGGCTGAAATAGACATGTGGCATGAAGACTATCCTGATCTCTGTGCTAGTTAGGACTAAGATTTTGAGCACTTTCTTTGCAGTTGTCTTAAATATCTTCACTCATTTCAATTTATTCCTTCTTCCTAATACTCTGCACTCTCCTTGCACATTTGATAAGAGAAAACAGACTTATGAATGGGGTGGTGAGGGGCAAATAACATGGCTGTGGCCATCAGACAGACAGACAGATATACTTTATTGATCCTGAGGGAAATTGGGTTTTGTTACAGCTGCACCAACCAAGAATAGTGAAGAAATATAGCAATATAAACCGATAAATAATTAAATAATAAGTTAATCATGCCAAATAGAAATAAGTCCAGGACCAGCCTATTGGCACAGGGTGTCTGACACTCTGAGGGAGGAGTTGTAAAGTTTGATGGCCACAGGTAGGAATGACTTCCTATGACGCTCAGTGTTACATCTCGGTGGAATGAGCCTCTGGCTGAATGTACTCCTGTGCCTAACCAGTACATTATGGAGTGGATGGGAGTCATTGTCCAAGATGGCATGCAACTTAGACAGCATCCTCTTTTCAGTCACCACCATCAGAGAGTCCAGTTCCATCCCTACAATATCACTGGCCTTATGAATGAGTTTGTTGATTCTGTTGGTGTCTGCTACCCTTGCTCTGAAGTGCCTATAATCAGATCTACTGGATCTTGGGGATCAGGTACAGTTGACTGTAGACAATGTTAGTTCTGTTTTTCTTCCCAGTGCATTTTGCCCATGGATTCTGAACCAGAAACAGGATTTTACTTACATCTTCATGTGGATTTTCAATTTTTTTTTGCACTAATTGGGGTGCAGCAGTAAAATATAGTGGATTCCAATTAATTGGGACATATTGGGACCAAAACATTTTGGCCCAATTAAGCGGTTGCCCCAATTAGCCAAAGTTTCATAGAAATAGTTAAAAGGTATAAAAAAGACAAACTACTGTTTAAATGGGTAACAATTTATTTATTTAAATGAAATATGAAACAAATCAGAACACTATCAATACCACTACATGAAACTGTATTAGTTCCTTCTAGTTATCTAATGAGGAATTTATGTGCCATGTTCTTTTGATTGAATGAACAAAATCAGTGTAGGCACCTGGTGCTGATAATGGACTGCCTGTATACAGTGCTTTAGTTGATTGCATCCTCCAAATCTTCATTTTCATTGCAACATTGAAGATGATTACGTTGTGGATGTAGTGAAATCATTTCATTTTCACTCCCAGCTGTTTCTGACATCTCCAAGCCTGAATGGCTGAAACCGTGGTAAGGAAAACAGTTCTGAATTGTCTTGCTGTTTATTTCCTGCCAACTGTCAGTGACAAAAATCACTGCTTTTAGAACACAAACACATGCATCTGATGTTATTTAAGGTGTAGTGTCTATTGACCATGCAAGTGCACATGACCGATGCTAATTAGAAACTGTTTGGCAACAGTCTCATGCTCCAATTAAGAGGTACATTGTCCCAAATAAATGAAGGGAATCCCGGCTATATTCTTGATCCAGTTTTTGTTCTTTAGGAGTTACCTTGAGTAAATGGCTGTTCTGATTAACTGATGGGCCAATAAACCAAAATCCTATGTACTATCTACTTTTAAATGTAGTTCAGTAATAATTATTCTTTAGATTGAGATGAAAAGAATACTTTTAATACCAATTAATTGACCAACTAATTCAACATCAGCTACTTTCTGGAAAATTTTGCATTCTATCAATGAAAAACTTATGTAGTTTTGTTCTGAATGTCTTATTTGTCACTCTGCTGTTCTATCAAATACTCCGGCATAAAAGAATTTTCAACAATGACCCATACTTGTGCTTACAATATAATCAATACCATTCTTTGTCATTTCAAAATGAAACTGAGAGGAACTTTGGGATTTCTGTGAAAGCAGTTTAACAAGAATCGAAGAAATCTTATGAATTGTTAAGAACTATTTTCAAACAGGATCACACTAAGCTGGTGTTAAGGTTCTGTTGAAAAACCTAGTGTATAGTTCACATGTATGAAAATTATTATTGGATGTAAATTTCCTCTGATTTTATATTACTATATAGAGATGATGAGTTAGGCTATGAGAATGACTCAATTTCTTATTAGTATTTTACATGAATTTACAAACTTAATTGAATATAAGTTGGAAAGACACACATGTTTATACTGGACCAAATCATTTTTATTCACTCCTGCAGTATTCCTTAAGGTCTGCTCTTTAAGGTACAGTGGTTTTGCTGAACATAAATGCTGATAATTTTCTAAAGCATTGCAAATCTCAGGACAAAATTAGTAAATAGTTGTACTGTTTTGTCTAGATTCCAGGGAGATAGTTTAATGGAAGAATCTGATGATGGAACACAGATGTCGCAGTCCCCTGAACAGGCAGTCCCTAACCTCCATGCAGCTTGTAAGTAAGAACATTCAAATATTCGCAAAAAAATGTTAAAGGTGAAGCATGGCAGTGGCCTTGTCAAATAAATAACAAAATCTGAACAAGAATACAATATTAACTCAATATATTGAGTGGGAAATTTCAGCGTGTTTCAAGTTGCAAAATTAAAAACTCAATGGTGAAGTAGGATTATAAGATTATGAGGCATAAGAGCAGAATTAGACCATTCAGCCCATTGAATGCTGCATCATTCCATTGTGGCTGATTTATTTTTCTTTTCACCTCCATTCTACTACCTTCCCCCTATGACCCTTGACACACTGACTAATCAAGAACCTATCAAATTTAAATTGCTAAAACAGCGTGAGGTGTCCCGGAGTTTGGAGTTCAATTCCGGCACTGAGGATTCTCCGTACATCCTCCCCATGGAATGTGTGGGTTTTCTCTGGATCTTCTGGTTTCCTTCCACAGACCAAGGACGTACCAGATAGGTTAATTGGTCATTGTAATTGTCCTGTGGTTTGGTTAGGGTTAATCAGATTGCTGGGGCTGCATGACTCGAAGGGCTGGAAAGGCCTAAGTATACCCAATGTCATGCTCACCATAGCCATATGTGGCAATTAATTCCACAGTTTCACCACTCTCTGGCTAAAGAAATTCCTCCTCATTTGGCATGTCAAATTAGTTCTGTTCTCGTTAGAATCATGAGTATATAGAATGATGGATTTCATAGATCTTGAAATCTGAGATAGTGGGCATGAATGAATGTATCATCAGAATCAACTCAATGCCAGAAAATCCATTACTACTTCAAAGTTTACATCCACTAAGATCGCAATGTTTAAACATATGTCCATGAGGTAGCCCCTCCAGAAGTTATGTCCAAGTAAGGTGACTCAGAGCAGAGGTAGGATTGGTAATTGGATTTATGCACTTCTGGAGGTAGAAAGCTTAGAAAGATGATTGCAATCCTCATTCTTTCAACAACGCAGTGGACTGTCAGCTTAGATTATAGTGTGTGGAGTTGGATTTAAGTCCATTACCTTCTGACTCGGAGGCAAGATTGCTAAATTACAAGATTGCACAACAAGCATTAAAACTAATCAAATAGTGGATCTCAGGAAGTATTTTAATGAGGTTTCTGATTTATGCTCCAGCCTGCTGAAATGTTCAATGTGACAATGTAATTGCTATCTTTTATGTTCAAGGAGAAGCATCGACATGCATTTGCTAGAGAAGCACTGTTGATCTTGATGCTCAGTCATGTTGAACTGAATATTCAACTGGATCATCTACAGTGAAAATCAGTGAGTTGTGTTAGCACCTGGGACCAAAAAGTCAGGAATGGCAACAAAGAAGTAGACCTAATTAAAAAGTGGCTTGAAAAAGTACAAGTGGAATCCTTTCACCATTTATCCTTCAGTTAAGCTAAATTTAGGAGTATCAGAGAAAATAATAATAGTTTTGTTGTGATGTCATGCAATATTCTTCACCTTAAAAATGTCTTATTAGGCATCTACTTTTTTGCATTTTCTTCATTGCTTCTATATCCTTGTATTATCCTTATCCTTCTTGTCCATCAAACCAAATTTTTGTACATTTGTCATAGTTTCCATGTTTTTGAGTTAGGAATGATTTGTACTACTATTTTAAGGAGCTGTGTATTTCCTCATTGCTTCCAATGAGTAATTGCCTCCATATTTCCCCCCCAAAAAAGTGTGCATCTCATAATCTTTCATGGTATTAAAATCCATTTGCCATTAATGTTCTGCAAACATAATTTTATCTTGTAACTGAAGTTTGTAATTTGAAGTTAATTCCCTCACTATTGAACATGAGTCCATAAATTAAAACAGATATTGAATTTCTCTTTCTGATTCTCAAGTACATGATGAATGGTTACTTCCATATGTAAACTGCTGTTCAATGGGACAGTTCATTGAGGATGCTCTGGCAAATATTATGGTGCATGGGCTTAGTGCAGTCCCTCCCATTGATGCCATCAGTCATCAACCAACGAGAAGAATACTTGAACATTTTCCACTCCTCTAATGCTAAAGCTTAATGCTATTGAGGCAGCTTAGTTTCAATCATCATTAAAAATCCTGAATAGATCAGATTAATTTCCTTGCACATCTTCAGCTTGGGAGCTGTCTCATTGTGTACATCCAGAAACAGGCTACATTTTACTAGGAAGGCCCACCCAAGTTACCCAGCTAGCAATGAAATGGTAACCAAGGGGCTCCCATTACCATCTCCTTGTCCACTCTGTGAGTTTAAGTTCAAGCTTAATTGTCATTTAACCATACACATGATACAGGCAAATGAAATGGCGTTTCTCTGGGGCCAAGGTGCAAAAGACTATACCAACAGTCACATACAGTGCAAGGCACATATAGCACAGACAATCACAATAACAACAAAACAGAAAGTCACAAAAAATATGTACAAACTTTGTATAATCTAAGTCCCTGAGTGTCATGGCCTGTAGATTGACAATACATTGGATGTTGTCCTGTAGCCACGTTCTCTGCAAAAAAAAACAAGCTGCAGTTCCTCATCTCACACGTGTGCAGCAGCGGATGAATGCAGTCCAGCTCGTGCTCCACGGAGTTAGCACTGGAGGGCAGCACTGACAAGAAGGGAGAGCCCCCAACCAAACATGGATGCCTGCTGCTCCATACCATCTCTTCCCCTGCACTGCTACAACAGGGACCCTGTATATTCTAGTCATTGTGCACAAACTCAACAGCATTAATATTTTACCCATTCATTTTGGAGGCTATCAGTATTTGAGAAATCAAAAGGTACAGATTACTTAGATGTTTTAATTTTAACCATTCCTTTAAGAACATCAGATTTAAAGAGTGTTACAAAATGAAAAATATTGGAAATTTGAAATGCAGCCATAAAGTGCTGGGAACATTTAGTAGGTTAGGCAGTTGTCTGACATGCTGAATATTTCTGGTAATTTTTGTATTTGTATGTTATAAATAATGTATATGATTAATATTATTATTGCCATATGTTCTGAGGTACAGCAGGAGACTTGCCTTGCATACTGTCCAAAGAGATCATTTCATTACAACACTGCATTGAGGTTGTACAAGCAAGAACAGTAACAGAATGCAGAATTAACTCCTCGAGTTTCAGAGAAAAACATGAGGTGCAAGGTTGTAATGAGGTAGTTATGAGGTCAAGGGTCTATTTTATCATGCAATGAGAATGTTCAAAAGACTTACAACAGCAGGATGGAAGCTGACGTGGAGCGAGAGGTTGTTGTCATGACACCATCTCAATAGGCTCTCTATTTCCAACTGGTCCTTATTTGAGATATAGCCCGGTACAGTCGGATCATCTGCAGATGTGAAAAGGAATTAGAGTAGAATATGACCACACAGTCAGCAATGTACAGGGAGTAGTGCAGTGAAGTCTCATGGGGCACTAGTGTTGAGAATAATTGTGATGGAGGTGTCCTTACTGATTGCAGTTGGGGAGTCAAGGATCCAGTTCCAATGGGATTGTTGATTCTCAGGTTTTTGAGGTACGTTTGCTTGGAATTATAGTACTGAGGGTGGTGCAGACAATAAACAATGTTTGACCATGGGTGCCTATACCATGCTGATACTTCACAGATTTATTTGCTTCATGGTTTAGCTGGAGATTAAATTGGTGGACATTAGTAGTGGGTAATGGTCAACAATGAATCAGCAGCTGGTTTCACACCACACATCAACAGTTGAACTGTATCGAATTGATTTTATTTCTTATATCCTTCACGTACATGAGGAGTAAAAATCTTTACATTACATCTCCGTCTGAATGTGCAATGTGCAATCTGTAGTAATTTGTAATAAATAAGTACGTACAACAGGACAGTCAACATAGCATAGAAATACAATTTTGTATCCGCGTGAATTTATCAGTCGGATGGCCTGGTGGAAGAAGCTATCCTGGAACCCGTTGGTCCTGGCTTTAATGCTGTGGTATCATTTCCTGGATGGTAACAGCTGAAACAGTTTGTGGTTGGGGCGACTTGGGGCCCTCAATAATCCTTCGGGCCCTTTTTACGCACCTGTCTCTATAAATGTCCTGAATAGTGGGAAGTTCGCATCTACAAATGCAGTGGTCTGTCTGTACCACTCTCTGAAGAATGCTGCGATTGAGGGAAGTACAGTTCCCATACCAGGTAGTGATGCAGCCAGTCAGGATGCGCTCAATTGTGCCCCTGTAGAAAGTCCTTCGGATCTGCGGACTCATGCCAGTTCCCTTTGGAAAATGAGTTTAAAAAAAAACACATATATAAAGTTGACTCTGATTTGTATTTTTACATTACTGATCAATATCACTCATCATTACTCAACTCCTAAAATAGAAATAGTGAGTTTTGCGTGTTGGAAAGATCAACTTTTATATTGGATGTTAAATTGTATTGAGATTAATCCATAAAAGCTAGGAATATTATGAATGCATTATATGAAGGATTGTCACAGTAAGTTAGATCTAATAGGGTTGATCTTTGTGTTCTGGAATAAATCAGTTCTAATTAAGTATCCAGACATAATAGAAAAGCAGTAATAGAAATGCTTTGAGTGGCTGGTTATGGCTAGAATCAACTCCCACCTCAACAAGGACCTGGATCCACTGCAAACTGTCTATTGCCACAATAGATCTATGGCAGACGCAATCTCACTGATTCTCCACCCAGCCCATCTATAAATTTGCTGACGATTGTTGGCAGAATCTCGGATGGCGACGAGAGGGCGTACAGCAGTGAGATATATCAGCTTGTTGAGTGGTGTCACAGCAACAACCTTGCACTCAACATCAATAAAACCAAAGAACTGATTGTGGACTCCAGAAAGGATAAGACAAAGGAACATGAACCAATCCTCACAGAGGTTATCAGAAGTGGAGAGAATTTGGAATTTCAATTTCCTGGATGTCAATATCTCTGAAGACCTAGCCTGGACCCAATACATTGATGCAGCTATAAAGAAAGCAATACCACAGCTATATTTTATTAGGGGTTTGAGGAACCTTCGCAAATGTATACAGATGTGCCATGGAGAGCATTCGAACTGGTTGCATCACTGCCTGGTATGGGGGGGGGGAGGGGATACAGTACAGGATCAAAGTAAGCTGCAGAGATTTGTGATATTAGCCAGCTCCATCATGTGCACTAGCCTCCAATGTATCTAGGTCATCTTCAAGGAGAGGTGCCTCAGAAAGTCAACGTTCATCATTAAGGACCTCCATCCCCATCAGGACATGCCCTCTTTTCATTGCTACCATCAGAAAGAAGGTACAGAAGCCTGAACGCACACACTCAACAATTCAGGAACAGCTTCTTCCCCTCTGCCATCCAATTCCTAAATGGACATTGGACCTAGAATACTACCTCAGTATTTATTTTTATTTCCTATTTTTTGCATTACATTTACAATAGACAATAGACAATAGGTGCAGAAGTAGACCATTCGGCCCCTTGAGTCTGCACTGCCATTCTGAGATCATGGCTGATCATTCTCTATCAATACCCAGTCCCTGCCTTGTCCCCATATCCCTTGATTCCCCTATCCATCAGATATCTATCTAGCTCCTTCTTGAAAGCATCCAGAGAATTGGCCTCCACCGTCTTCCGAGGCAGTGCATTCCACACCTCCACAACTCTCTGGGAGAAGAAGTTTTTCCTCAACTCTGTTTTAAATAACTGACCTCTTATTCTCAATCCATGCCCTCTGGTACTGGACTCTCCCAACATCTGGAACATATTTCCTGCCTCAATCCTATCAAATCCTTTAAATATCTTAAACGTTTCAATCAGATCCCCTCTCAAATCTCCTCAATTCCAGTGTGTACAAGCCCAATCTCTCCAATCTCTCTGCGTAAGACAGCCCTGCCATCCCAGGAATCAACCTAGTGAATCTACGCTGCACTTCCTCAATTGCCAGAATGTCCTTCCTTAAACCTGGAGACCAAAACTGTACACAATATTGCAGGTGTGGTCTCACCAGGGCCCTGTACAAATGCAAAAGGACATCCTTGCTCTTGTACTCAATTCCCCTTGTAATAAAGGCCAACATTCCATTTGCCCTCTTCACTGCCTGTTGCACTTGCTCATTCACCTTCATTGACTGACGAACTACTAGGTCTCTTTGCAGTTCTCCCTTACCTAACCCTACACCGTTCAGACAATACTCTCTGCCCTCTTGTTCCTGCTTCCAAAGTGGATAACTTCACATTTATTCACATTGAATGACATCTGCCAAGTATCTGCCCACTCACCCAGCCTATCCAAGTCTCACTGTATTCTCCTAACGTCCTCTTCGCATGTCACACTGCCACCCAGTTTAGTATCGTCAGCAAACTTGCTGATATAGTTTTCAATGCCCTCATCTAAATCGTTGACATAAATCCCAATACAGAGCCCTGTGGTACCCCACTAGTCACCTCCAGCCAGTCTGAGAAACACCCATTCACTGCTACCCTTTGCTTTCTATCTGCCAACCAGTTTTCTATCCATGTTGAAACCCTGCCGCCAATGCCTTGAGCTCTGATTTTACTCACCAATCTCCTATGTGGCACCTTATCGAATGCCTTCTGAAAATCTAGGTACACAACATCCACTGGCTTACCCTCGTCTAACATCCTTGTTACACCCTCAAAAAACTCCAACTTAATTCAACTATTTAATATATATACTTACAGCAAGGGCCTGAATCCACTGCAGTTTGCCTATTGCCACAATAGGTCAACGGCAGACGCAATCTCAATGGCTCCTCACATGGCCTTGGACCACCTGGACAATACAAACACCAATGTCAGGATGCTTTCATCGACTATAGCTCAGCATTTAATACCATCATTCCCACAATCATGATTTGAGAAGTTACAAAACCTGGGCCTTTGTACCTCCCTCTGCAACTGGATCCTTGACTTCCTAACAGGAAGACCACAATATGTGTGGATTGATGATAAGATCACCTCCTCACTGATGATCAACACTGGTGCACCTCAGGGGTGTGTGCCAACCCCACTGCTCTACTCTCTATGTACACATGACTATGTGGCTAGGCATAGCTGAAAAACCATCTATAAATTTGCTGATGATACAACCATTGTTGGTAGAAGCTCAGAAGGAGACGAGAGGGCGTACAGGAGCAAGATATACCAACTAGTGGAGTGGTGTCGCAGCAACAACCTGGCACTCAATGTCAGTAAGACAAAAGGGCTGATTGTGGACTTCAGGAGGGGTAAGATGAAGAAACACATACCAATCCTCATAAAGGGATCTGAAGTGGAGAGAGTGAGCAATTTCATGTTCCTGGGCATCAAAGATCTCTGAAGGCTTAACCTGGTCCCAACATTTCAATGCAGCTATAAAGAAGGCAAGACAGTGACTATACTTCATTAGGAGTTTGAAGAGATTTGGCATGTTGACAAAAACACTCAAAAACTTCTATAGATGTACAGTGGAGAGCATTCTGACAGTCTGCATCATTGTCTGGTATGGGGATGGGGATGCTTCTGCATAGGACAGAAAGAAGCTGCAGAGGGGTGTAAATTTAGTCAGCTCATCTTTCAGGAACAGCTTCTTCCCCTCTGCCATCCAATTCCTGAAAGGACATTGAACCCGTGAACACTACCTCACATTTTTCTGTTTTTTGCATGACTTTTTATTATTCAATATACATATACTGTAATTTATTTATTTATTTTCCTCTATATTATGTATTGCATTGAACTGCTGCTGCTTAGTTAACAAATTTCATGACAGTTGCCAGTGATAATAAACTTGATTCTGAATCTGATTCTAATTCAGTTTTATTTTTCCCTCCATCATCATTGTACTGCTGCTGTAAAGTTAACAAATTTCACTACTTATGCCAGTGATATTAAACCTGATTCTGAATTCTCCCACATCAGTACATTGACAATTTTGCTTAATGATTTAATAATGAACCTGAATCTGATGTATTGGCACTGATCTATATGGATCACCGAGGTTGTTATTGGCCTTGGTGTATTGTGAATGGGTAGTTCCAATGAAGCATACATCATATTATGAGGCAAAAAAATCTGACAACATATGCCAGTGATGTTACACCTGATTCTGATTCCGATTCTGGCCTTCCCATCCCACCACTGTGCCACCGGTTTGCATTTCCAATCACTTTTGGTTAAAGAAGTGTCTGAGGCACTTAGTATTTACTAGAGAAGAGAACAACATGGCCAATTGAAAAGTGGCACAAGCAGTACTGGAAGAAAGGTCGATAATCCTTTATTTTCACTCAATATTTGTCACTTGCCCCAATATTAATTGTTCCACAATTAACTCTTACTTTTTAATGGATATCTTTAGCATGAGTCACAATTTTAACATTATATGAAAATCATTAAAAATTCCCGATCAAATAGATCTGGGATGAAGAATAACACTTACCTACCATTGTGAAACACAATATAATTTTTCCCTTTTGTAGATTTTTTGTGCTCTTTTATGTAGCATCAAATACTAGAGTCAATTGTGAAATGTTTTCTAAAGAATGTGCTTGGGTCTTATTTATTTTAAGATAATATTTATGGCCATACTTTATGAGAATAATTATTGTTCAAAGTGACTTCTGGAAATGAGTTATGTATTCTCTTGGAACAGCTCCATTGCTGGGGGTGGAAAGAGTGATGCAAGATGAAGAAGAATTTGAGAGTGCTTCTCAAGTGTCAGGGACTGTAAGTAGATTTAATTACAGACAGCTTGTCTGTTGCAATTGATGATCTGTTGTGATAAACCTTCTTAGAACATCTATTCCCAGTCTGAAGCTTTGTTTGAATATTTGGTTCAATTTTATTGCAGTATTATGCAAACTGAAAGAGGATAAAACGATAAAATCAGCAATATCTGCAGACTACTCGTTGAAAATGGCTTACTTACAGGAAACTGATAAGGAAGTTCCAAAACCTTTTGAAGACTGATTATCTTTTGTCCTATTTTTCATGTCTAAGTGTTTTTTAAAGTTTAGGTATATAGTTAGTAGAAATATGCAGCTATTTTCACCAACATATTTTGTACCATTCATAATTAAATTTCTTGCATTATTTTTTGTTAGCATAACTTGTGTAACTTAACTTTGGTTTTGTTTAAAAAAACAAACAGTAGAGTATTGTGTTCCATCTGTAAAACAGGTTTCATATTCTCAGGGCATTCTGAAACAGTTGGCAGTCAATTTTTTTAAGACCAGTTACTTGCACACTCACAATGTTAACAAACATAGAAGTCAATTTGTAAATGGCAGGGTAATACAAATAATTTATATAATTGATAATATGATCTATTTTAATATAACAGGAACAAATTTTGATCAGCAAAAGAAGTTACTAAAGGACCTCCACATAAGGGCATGAATTTGTTATAAAATTGCTGTCCAATCTGTGTTTCATTTGAGTTCAATCACTTGGCGTGTTAAATTATCAAGTTACACTTACTTTCTGCACTTCTGAGTATTTTACCTTTAAAAGGCTTTTGGCACATTTAAAAGAGATCCAAGAAAGCAATAGAAATAGTTTCAAGATGTTGCTTTACAAGTTGTGTGGAGAGAGAGGGAGATGCAGAACTAAGTTTGTTTTCACTAAAGAAGTTTGAGAGAGGGGTATGGTGCAATGAGTAGTTAAATGATTGGGTGAATGTAGGCTATTCAAAAAGAGTCATTGAACAATATAAGCCATTTGATCAATTAATCTCTTGCTGGTTGAAAGAGCTACTCGATCGGTATTGCTTTTCTGCACTTTCTGTTATAGCTCTGTATTTGTTTACACATAAGTTTAATTAGCAATCTTAATTAGCATTAAGGCAGGCCAAATTGAAGATCTTAACAATTTTCTGCATGCACATGTTTATGCCATCTCTGGTCCTTTTGCTTATTACTTCAAACCTGCACCCATTGTTTACTAACATTTTGCTTCTGGAAGCAATGAGGCAGTAATCAGTTTTTGATCTATGATTGTTAGAGCGTGTGAGTGTGGTGGTTGTTTGTATTTATACCTGCACAACGGATTCCACATTGGAACCAAGCCATTGAAGATAACTACAACCGATAGCTGATGCCCTCAAGCTGACTTAATATTAGCCACCAGAAACATGTATTATTTCATTATTTCATGTGTGCAGTCAGAAAGTTCATTTTGAGGGATAAATATTATGCAACGTCTTCAGGGGCTTACAGCTGGGTACAGTGTAAATTTTAATCGACATTTTCATGATGAAGTCCACCATCTTCATTCGGGATGATGCCTAGGCACATCTAGTCTGGCAGTATGTATATTCAGTTCCCGCCGTCCGTGCCTTCTGATTGGTTAGTCCTCAACCAATCAGGTTTCTGCTGTGCCATCTTATTTAAAATCATATTCCAGTTCTTACTAAGAGCAAGACCTCTGCCATTGTTGAAATTCTTATTCTCTACTCTTAATTTCAATGGCTTCCATCATCAAGCCCTCCCAAAAGCTATTGGCATGGCACAGTAGTTTTGTGCTGTCAAAGCCAATCCAGTGGTCATTGCCCTGCTGATTTCTCTGGTTAACCCAACGGATACACTTCTGCTGATGTGGGTTTCCATCATGCATCCTGTCTGGCCGATATATGCTGCTCTGCATTCACTTGGAATCCTCTAAACACCAGCTGAGCTGAGTCCCAGGTCATCTTTGAGCTTTGAGCTGTGCTTTGAGCTTCCTTATAGGTTTACGGGTATTAATCCAATATTTCTTCAGGATCCTGGTAATCCTTCCTGAAACCGTGGTAGTATAGGGAAACGAGGCAGTAGCTATGGGTTCTTCCTCATTAGTATATTGTATTTCCTACAGGGATAACTCACCTACTCTTCTTTTGAATACTATCATGGGAACTTCTATGTTGACCTGAGCAGATAGGCAGTGCAGTACTCATGTCAGCTGAATCTCGAGCAGGCGTTCACAAACTTCTGATTCAGGGGGAATATTGGTGATAGCCAAATCATACATAACGCTGTTATCTCTTCCTTTGCACACTATTATGTTTATTTGATTTTTTTTAACTTCAACTCTGTCTTCTTGTCTTCAGTTTTGTTTTCTGCTGAACTAGGAACCTTAATTTTATCTTAGCCCATTTTTTCTGTTCGTTTCATTTGACCTTTCAAATCTTCCATCATCCCTGAACCTCATCCTTCCCCCTCTCTGAAATATGTTTGCGCTGCACCAGAACTGTTCCTCTTCAGAGGCCTTCCATTGTTTATTTACAGTTTTACCTGCAAATGTTTGATACCATCTGTGAGAGATCTCTTTACAACTCTGAAATTAGCTGTCATCCAATATAAAAATGACAAATGATAGTACAGACAAAAATGATCAATATGCTAGTTTCTGTGGCGCTTCGAGCATAAATGTGTCATCTGTGAATATTAACAAACTAGAGATAAATAAATGAGATCTTCGAGTAGGTAAATATTCTGGAATTCCGCTCTAAGCTATCAAAAATTCAGTTCACTAAATTGTCCCTCAGGCAATTGCGTTTACCAGGTGGGATCTATGTAAGGAATTTATCATGAATAACTATTGTTTTGAAATGAATAAATAGCCCCTCAAATTTTAACTTTTGAAAGTGAGGTTTCAAAACTTTACCACATTGTAAAGTTAACCACTGTAGTTGGTGATATCCTTAAGGCAGTTATGACAGTTGGTCAGAGGGGAACTTCCCATTATGAATACAGCCCACTATTAACCAGATTCCTGTTGCACATTTGATCCTCTTGCCATTAATATTTCATCTCTAAGTGAAGATTGTTAACTGGTGAGCAATATGCTAAACAGAGAATTCCCAAATCTAAATCACTGTCAATTAAAAATGCACTAGGTTCATTTTCAAGGTAATTTATGTGAAAACAAAATACATGATCTGAGTATCCATGGCAGGTTGTGGGTAGATTTTATTAGTGTTTGCAAAAAAATGTTTATAAAATCCACTGACCAATTGGCTAATGGAAAGCTATTTGTTAGTTATTAATGCATAAATCCCTGGTATAGCAACATTGAAATTGTAATTTGAATAAAACAGAGCAGTAGTACTGGATGAAATAATGACTACCACTTTGTGTCTTGTTCCTGTATTTTATTTCTACATAGTTTTGTTATCCTAGGTATTTTTCTTTTAGATGCTCATTTTGTAGTGGATCTCAGAAGGTACCATGGAATTCTGTTTGCTAATTCAAACAGGGAACAGAAAATGCTGGATGAAGTCAGCATTCAAACAGTGTGTGTAGTGAGCGAAACCAGTTAACCTTTCAGTGCAGGATCCCTTCTCGGGTCCTGAATCCTACTCAGTTCTGGAGAAGATTCCCTGATGTGTAAGTTTGACTGGTTTCTCTTTAACACAGATGCTGCTTGAGAGGCTGAGTTCTTCCATCATTTTCATTTTTTGTTTCAGATTCCAACATCTGCAGTTTTGTTTATTTTTTTTAAATTAAGGTATCAAAATTTAACAGAGAAGGTTTATGCATAAACATATTTATCACTTTGGGGGTGGTTTAGAACAAGAACTTTATTATGGAGGTTAGTTTTAGTTGAAGAGCTGCCGCCAAATATAATTGATGGAAGTCAGATTTATTTTTGGGATGTTTGTGATAGAGATAGGAATGTCTTTTCTTTCCCTTGAGAAGGTGACAGCAAATTAACTTCTTGGCCTGTACAGAGTCGATGGATTTATTGTTTAACACTGCAAATGGAATGCCAGACAAGTAGACTGTTCATTCAGTCACTGTGAGTCACTCACTGCACAGCCTTTGACCTGCCCTTGTCTGTAATTAAAATTGCTTAAAGAACTCCAAATAAAGCTGAACACGCTACAATTATCAGCCAACAGTTTTTTGCTAAGGCAGTGATTTCACTTGGCATGCTGATCATTAAATGTTGGGGTGGGGGGAGAGAAGAACAGTAAAGGATGGAGTGAATGATGTGAAATCCCAGGTGCTAACAGGGTGTATTATAAATACAAAAACAGCTTATGTACAGTTTTGGAATTATTTCACACCTTATTCACAAGCACAGTGATGCTACAGGTAAAGCAGATGTCTGCACAGCTTCAATGAGATAGTTACTGTTTTGACCTCCAGTGCTGGCTGTGTAGAATTTGCACAAACTCCATGTGACCGCATTGTTTTCCCTGGTGTGCTCCTGTTTCCATCCACATTCCAATAACTGCTGGTTGTTAGATTAATTGGATGGATGACTCCCACCCCCCCCCCCCACCCCCACCCCCAGTATTATTGTGTGGTAGGAGAATCAAAAGCGTGTCAGTGTGCATGTGTGAGAGAATGCATTGCAGGTAAGTAAGTGGAGGAGTTGGAGAGATGGGATTGCTTTGACAGTTGGCTCATATTTGATAAGATAAATGTTCTATATTGGAATTAAGTGAAAATATGAAAGAGCAAACATAATAAAACATGTGTGCACTCAGGCTATAAGATTACCTCAGTAATTGTTACTGTCTTTAATCCAGACTCCCTGAGTAGGCAATTCAAACTACGTTTCCAAATTGGAGTTATATTTTTGGATTGCCTAGCTTAGTGCTCTGCAGTTTTATTGGATGGGAACCAACAATCACCAACTTCAAGGGCACCCATGAACCTAATACACTGAGACCTGGCCCATGTTGAGATATGCAACAAATCTGTTATCTTGGATATTACAATGGAAATAAAATCACAATACAAGAAATTAATGCAATTCTGGAAGTTGGACAAACAAAGAGAGAGCACTTCTGGGGCGCAACAAGAAATGAAGAAATACCCCTGGTATCTACGGGTCAATGGGGTAGATGCAGCTGCTGAATTATTCCACGTTTACTTTTTCTTTATTTGCATGTTCTGGCTTGCTGGGCACATGTGCCATTAGAAATAAAGAAACAAATTCTGTCCTTGATTACTCTTTAAATGCTCCATTAAGGTTCTGTTCCTGAAATGTTAGCTGTTTCTCTCTCCACACTTGTTGCCTGACCTGCTGGTGTTCTCATTTTTATTGAGTGATTTTCAGTTGCTGTGGAATGGTACATGAGAATAGGTTTCAAGGAAATAAGACATGACTCTATTAAAACCGTAAAGACTAAACAAAACACATAAACAGAAAAGACTATAATACTTGATAGATTAGGCAGTATATGTGAAGCAAACACCGAACTGATGTTTCAGAATGAATGAACTAATCTTTCATCGAAAAGGCCAAAGTGAGCAGACAAATTTCATTATGTTGATGGTACACATTGAAGCTGCAATGTGTTGATGGCAGATGGTGTTTAAGGCAGAGAATGAAGTGCCAAATGAGCAGGTGTTGAGTTGATTCAGTGACTTTTCTACTGCTTTCAACAAGACCAGTGGAAACTATACAAGCATACTTCTGAATTGCATCTTCTGGAGTTGACTGACATCTTGTTCTTCAGACACATACTAAGAGGAATTCAGAAGTATTCTGGTATAGTTTCCACTTGTAGTTTTGGAAGTCACTGTCGGGAGGGATACTCCAACTCTGGTGAAGCAATTCAGATAAAAATTGAACATATGAGTTATCAAAGATACTGACTGCGTTCTTCAAGTTGGCATATCTTGCAATAACCATTAGCTTGGGTTCTATTCACTTTAACAATATTACTCTCAACAATCTTATCAATCAGAACACAGCCCTTCAAACCCTAACCTCACTGTCATATAATTAGAAGTGTTGCCAACCTCACCAATAACTCAGCTCAGACAGAATGAGAACTATCCAATCATGCAATAACATCATCTGAACCTATTGTAGACATTCTCTAACATGATCTTTTTTGCAGGGGATGGTGACATGCAGAGAGGGTGCATCAAAGATTTACCTGGATGTTACCTGAAATGTAGTTCTAAAAAGGGTTTGTGCAACCTGTATTTATTCTTACTGGAACAAAAGAGGCTGAGAGGTGATCTTAGTTAGGTTTATAAAATTGTCAGGGACCCAGATAAAACAGATAGAGAGAATATTTTTTTCCCAGGGTAGGGGAATCTAGACTTAGAGGACATGGTTTAAGATGATAAGGGAAAAATTTGTGGACATCTGAGGCTTAGGCTTTTCATACCGAGGGTCATAAATATCTGGAATGAGCTGCCAGAGAAGGTGATGGAAGCAGATACATTTATAATCTTTAAAAGGCATTTGGTCAAATACTTTAATAGGAAAGGCATAGTGGGATATGGGCCCTAATGTGGGCAAATGAGATGAGATCATTGTCAGAGTCAGCATGGATCAGATGGCCCAAAGGGGGTCATTTCTGTGATGTACATTTCTGTAGTTCAATAAGAGTAGGAGGTGGTGGGAAAACTAGAGGACGAAGAGCATGTCAGTTGATTTTCATTAGATAGAGCAAATACTCATGGGACAGGGCACTGTGGTTATTGCAGGATGGCTGGAGTCAAAGTTCAAAGTAAATTAATTACCAAAGTACATATATGTCACCATATACAACCCTGAGATTCATTTTCTTGCAGGCATACACAGTAAAATCAATAATAGAATTAACGAAAGACCACACCATCTTGGGTGTTCAACCAGTGTGCAAAAGACAACAGAACGTGCAAATACTAAAAGCAAGATATTTAGATAGATAGATAGATAGATAGATACTTTATTCATCCCCAAGGGGAAATTCAACATTTTTCCAGTGTCCCATACACTTATTGTAGCAAAACTAATTACATACAGTATTTAACTCAGTATAAATATGATATGCATCTAAAATCACCCTCCCAAAAAGCATTAATAAATAGCTTTTAAAAAGTTCTTAAATAGTTTACTAAAGTGCATTGAGTGGTAACTTAAGCTCAGTCCTAACCCCGGCACTTTAACATGTCTTGCCCCTGGTGGTTGAATTGTAGAGCCGAATGGCGTTGGGGAGTAATGATCTCTTCATCCTGTCTGAGGAACATTGCATTGACAGCAACCTGCCACTGAAGCTGCTTCTCCGTCTCTGGATGGTGCTGTGCAGAGGATGTTCAGGGTTTTCCATGATTGACCGTAGCCTACTCAGCGCCCTCCGCTCTGCCACCGATGTCATATTCTCCAGTTCTGTGCCCACGACAGAGCCCGCCTTCCTTACCAGCTTATTAAGATGTGAGGCGTCCCTCTTCTTAATGCTGCCTCCCCAGCACGCCACCACAAAGAAGAGGGTGCTCTCCACAACTGACCGATAGAACATCTTCAGCATCTCACTACAAACATTGAATGACACCAGCCTTCTGAGGAAGTACATTCAACTCTGTGCTTTCCTGCACAGGGCATCTGTGTTGGCAGTCCAGTCTAGCTTCTCGTCTAACTGCACTCCCAGAGATAGTAATAATAAATCAATCAATCAATCAATCAATAAATAAATAAATAGATAGATAGATAGATAGATAGATAGATAGATAAATAAATAAATAAGCAAGCAAGCAAGCAAGCAAGCAAGCAAGCAAGCAGTAAACATGAAGAAAATGAGATGAAGAGTCCTTGAAAGTGATTCCATATGTTGGGGGAACATTTCATTGATGGGGCAAGTTAAGTTGAATTGAATTATCCCATTTGGTTCGAGAGCATGATGGTTGAGGAGTAGTAACTGTTCCTGAACCTGGTGAGGTGAGTCCTGAGGTTCCTGTACCGCCTTCCTGAGAGCAGCAGTGATAGAGAGCATAGCCTGGGTGGTGGGGGTCCTTTTTTGTAGGATTTTCCTTCCAAGGGCATTGGTGTATCCATACCAGGCTGTGTTGTAGCCAGGCAATATATTCTCCAATACACATCCATAGAAGTTTGTCAAAGTTTTAGATGTCATGCCAACAAACTCTTAAGGAAGTAGAGGTGTTGCCGTGCTTTCTTTGTAATTGCGTTTACATGCTGGACCCAGGACAGGTCCTCTGAAATGAAAAAAAAGAGTAGAAAATTATGATGATACAATCATACTAAAGACACATCAGAGATACATGCGGGAGTGGCACCATCACTACCGAGAATGACACTGTTCAAGTTACTTCCAGGTGATCATAGCAGTCCATCAGTCTGATCTTCAGTGTTCTGATGAGACTATAACCTTACAGAGTAACAGTATTTGCATGCACCTGTGTCACTTTGTTGCTTCAGTTAAGTTGGCTTGGGTTGAAATTGGGGCCAGAGCTACTCAAGGTCCTTCTCCTCGGCTACCTGCAGTTTACTTAATGAAAGTCAGCCGCCAGAGGAAAAGAGGGTAAAGGTAAACAGATTGCATTGGAGGGAGTAGGGTGGATTCTGGTTAATTGAGACATATTGGGGACCAGTACATTTTGGCTCAGTTAAACGGCTGCTCCAATTAGCTGAAGTTGCATGGCAATAATTCAAAATATATGAAGAAGACACTACCATTTAACTGAGTAACAAATTATGTATTTAAATGAAATACAGAACAGATTAGAACACTACCAATACTACCACAGTACTATAAAATTGTGTACTAGTTCCTAATAGTTATCAATGGAAGAATTAATCCAGTGTATACTGCTGTGTTTGTTTTGATTAAACGTAAATGAACAAAATCAGCGCAGACATCTAGAGCAAATGATAGACTGCCTTCATACACTGCTTTCGGAATTTGCATCTTCCGAATCTTCATTTTCATTGTAACATTCAAGATGATTGTCGGTACTGTCAAATTCTTCGTAGTTCCTAACTTGTTGAAGTAATGACATTTTCATTTTCACTCCATGCTGTTTCTGTAAAACTATAGTGAGCAAAACAGTTCTGAATTGTCTTACTGCATATTTCTTGCCAGCTGTCAGTGACAAAAATCACTGCTTTTAAACACAAGCACACGCAACTAATGCTGTATAAAAACTGCTCACTCTCAGCATGATGTGGTGTCTACTGGCCACGCAAGTGCTTGCAACTGCTACTAACTAGAAACTGTTCAGCAACAGGCTCCTGTCCCAATCAAGTGGCAGAGTGTCCCAGATAAATGAAGGAAATCTCAGCTACTTACTAGATTAGTTTTTACACTTTAAGAGTTGTCCCAACTAAGTAGCTGCCCCAATTAACCAATAGCCCCATTAATCAGAACCTACTGTACTTAAGTATCTGAAATTGAAATGAAATGTGAATTGTCATCTGTTCATCCTGTTTATCTGAAGTGTGGAAAGAGGAGGATGGATAATCAGTGGAAAGGGAAGTGAGGATAAGGTTATCCATAGTTTTTTGAATTACTTAGAGCCACCTGAAGTGTGTTGTCTACATTACAACCCTTTCCCCTAGTTTTCACTTCCACTGCATTTTCATCCTCTCTTCAACCTCCTCCCTTGTTTCTTTACCAGTCATGAGTAGATGAGCATTATTATATAGTATTCAGCCTTTGACTTGCCCAGATAGTTCAAATACAGGTGGAACAGAGGACCAAGGAATGATAACAGCCAGCAGAATAAAGGAGAGAAGCAAAATTTGTGTTCACTTGTGACCATTTTTCATTTGCACATAAAAACTGCTTCATCAGGATGGATCACACTCGCAATCACTTTAAGGACAAATTACACTCATCACTCAATTCATCTGCACAACTCAAATTAGCATGGCTGATCTTTCGGAGAATCTGGTGACATCACAAGTTGCAAACCACACACCATTTCCATTACCAAAATAAACTGGAGCTTCTTGCTGCAACTGGTGATTTTTTTTGGACATTCAGAGAAGAATCTGGTTGTCCCATTACCATTCACCACATTTTAATGCAAACCACATCCCAGCTGCCTCTGTGATTGCCCCACATCTTCTAGTGACGTTGAGCTCCTCAAGGCATTGGGACATTGCATGCACTGTATAAACACAGATGAACCACCATGTCCTCCCTCCCTCATACTTTGCCTTACCTCTATAATAGTCCTCTAGAGATCTGTTCTGTGGCATCCAGGGGGAAAGTTCCTTTAAGCTCAGATCTCAATGTAGCTGTATCAGTTGGCCAATTTCAGTTATAATCTCTTTTCCATGCACCACTGATCAACATTGATCCTTTCCAAAGATGAATTAAGGAAAATGTCCCTGCAGACTGTGGGGCAACATGCTGTCCTGCTGTTTGGCTTCTCCTTGTGGTTTTCTGGAAAGTTGCCTTCCTTCCCTTCCATGGTTTCTTTTCACTTGTTCAATCACTAATTCCCAGAGGAAATTCTACCAGGCCACACACATCTGGTAACTTTTCTCAGTGCAGGCTTTTAATGTTGCCAAGAGAACAGAATGTGCTTCCACACCAGTGACCATTCCCTGTCATATGGTCAGATTTTTAGCAGATCCAAGAAAATTCCAACATTATGGACAATTGCATCAGCAGTCACAAGAAATAACCCAGCTGCAAACTCATTTGTGGTTTATGTTTCCTTTTAAGTACTGTAGGTGGAAGTTGACGTTATGGAGACACAAGAGACTGCAGATGCTGGAATCTGGAGCAACATGCAATCTGCTAGAGGAACTCAGTGGATTGAGCTGATGAGTTCCTTCAGGAGGCTGACTTTGTGTTCAGAATTATGAATTGAATGCGTCAAGTGGAGTGAAGTGTGTGAAAAGAGCAGAACCAAAATCAAATTTCATTGATTAACATCTTGATCTTCACAGTCCTTATGTCACTTGCAGTTATCAGGTACACGTGTATGCTCCCCTAACCATTACAGCAGCCTGAACATTACTTATTGATAGCAACACACACAAAATGCTGGATGAACTCAGCAGGTCAGGCAGCATCTGTGGAAAAGAGTAAACAGTCAAAGTTTTGGGCTGAGACCCTTCTTTGGGACTGAGAAGGAAGGGAGAAGATGCCAGAATAAAAAAGTGGGGGATTGAAGGGAATGAGGCTAGCTGGAAGATGATAGGTGAGGCCAGGTAGGTGGGAACGATTAAGGGCTGGAAAAGAAAGAAATTAATTGGAGAGGAGAGTGGACCATGGGAGAAAAGGAAGGAGGAGGGAACCCAGAGTGAAATGATAGAGAAAGTAAAAGGTCAGAGTGGGGAGTAGAGGAGGTGGGGTGAATTTGTTTACTGGAAAGAGAAATTGATATTCATGCCATCAGGTTGGAGAGTATCCAGATGGAATATAAGGTGTTGCTCTACCACCCTGATATTTGTACATATCTGGCAGCTAAACAATGGATGCTACACTACCTATTTAACCACCTACCCCCTTAGCTATGGGGAAACAACTGAAAGAATGGAAAAGCATTGCATTTATCAAATGTATTTTGTAACCTTAGAAATTTTCAACAAATCATTGAATGCATTCAATGCGATTTTCTCTGGTCCCAGTGGAGGTTCTTCGAGCTGCCTGACCTTGATGACCTGTTTGATTTGTGGACCAACAAAAATGCCTTCCTTAATCTTCACATCAGTTAGTCTGGCTTGAATTATGAATTGAAATAACAAACATAGGCAATTTTATAAAGGGTGTATGATAGGGAAATTTTGTGGTAATTTTCACAATCAGCCGCCTAAAATCCATAAGATAAGCACAGACAAAGTTAGGAATCAAAAGGTTGAGCATAGTGTGACAAAACTGAAAAGGGTGAATACAGGACTGAAGGTATTTGAATGCACGCAGTATATGGAATAAGGTAGAGGAACTTGCAGCACAGATATAGATTGGCAGGCATGATGTTGTAGGCGTCACCAAATCACGGCTGAAAGAAGACTATCGCTGGGAGCTTAATGTCCATGGATAGACATTGTATTGAAAGGACAGGCAAGAAGGTAGAAGGGGTGGTGTTGCTCTGTTGGTAAAAAATGAAATCAAGTCATTAGAAAGAGGTGATATGGAGCCAGAAGGTGTTGAATCATTGTAAATAGAGCTAAGGAACTGCAAATGTAAATACACCCTGATGGGGGTTGCATACAGACCCCCAAAGTGTAGTAAGGATGTAGTCTACAAATTACAACAGGAAATAAAAAGTGCGTGCCAAAAGGGCAATGTTAAAATAGACATGGGGGAGTTGCCATATGCAGATAGATTGGGATAATCATGGTGGTGCTAGATTACAGGAGGGGGTATTTTTATAGAGCCTATGAGATGGCTTTTTAGAGCAGCTCATGTTTGAGTCCACTAGAGGATCAGCTATTCTGTATCGGGTGTTGTGCAATGAACCAGAATTGATTAGAGAGCTTAAGGTAAAGGGGGGAAAGTGATCAAAATACGATTGAATTCACCCTGAAATTTGAAAAGGAGACGCTAAAGTTAGATGTAACCATATTACACTGGAGTAAAGGGAATTACAGAAGCATAAGAGAGGATTAGGCCAGAATTGATTGGAAAAGAAGACTGGCAGGGATGACAGCAGAGCAGCAATGGCTGCAATTTCTGGAAGCAATTCGAAAGGCACAGGGTATATTCATCCCAAAGAGGAACAAGTATTCTAAAGGCAAGATGACACAACCATGGCTGACAAGAGAAGTCAAATCCAACATAAAAGCCAAAAAGAGGGCATATAATACAGCAAAAATTAGTGAGAAGTTTTGGATTGAGAAGCTTTTAAAAACCAACAGAAGGAAGCTACAAAAGTCTTTAAGAAGTTAAAGATGGAATATGAAAGTAAGCTAGCCAGTAATATTAAGGAAGATACCAGAAGTTCCTTTAGAGTGGATATCGGATCATGGAAAATGATGCTGGAGATGCTTTAATGGGGGTCAACAAAATGGCAGACGAACTGAATCGGTACATTTCATCAGTCTTCACTGTGGAAGTTCCAGGTGTTAGGGAGCAAAAAGTGTGTGAAGTTATCATAACTAAGGAGAAACTTCTTGGGAAACTGAAAGGTTTGAAGATAGATAAGTCACTTGGACCAAATGGTGTACACTCCAGAGTTCTGAAAGAGGTGACTGAAGAGATTGTGGAGGCTTTAGTAATGATCTTTCAAGAATCACTAGATTCTGGAATGGTTCTGGAAGACAGGAAAATTATAACTGTCTCTCCACTCTTCAAGAAGGGAGAGAGGCAGAAGAAGGGAAACTATAGGCCAGTTATTCTGATCTCAGTGGTTGGGGAGATGTTGAAGTCGATTATTAAGGATCAAGTCTCAGGATACTCGGAGGCACATGATAAAATAGGCCATAGTCAGCTTGGTTTCCTGAAGCGAATATCTTGTCTGACAAATCTATTGGATGTCTTTGAAGAAATAATGACCAGGATAGACAAAAGAGAATCGATTGATGTTGTATACTTCGATTTTCAGAAGGCTTTTGACAAGGTGCCACATGTGAGGCTGCTGAACAAGCTACAATCCCATGGTATTACAGGAAAGATTCTAGCATGGATAAAGCAGTGGCTGACTGGCAGGAGGCAAAGAATGGAAATGAAGGGAGCTTTTCCTGGCTGGCTGCCAGTGACCAGTGGTGTTCCACAGGGGCCTGTGTTGCGACCGATTCTTTTTATGTTATACATCAATGATCTGGATGATGGAACAGATGGCTTTGTTGCAAAGTTTGCAGACGATATGAAGACAGTGGAGGGGCAGGTAGTTTTGAGGAAGTGGAGAGGCTTCAGAAGGACTTAGACAGATTAGTAGAATGGGCAAAGAAATGGGAGATGAGTGTCGGGACATGTATGTCATGCACATTGATAGAAGAAATGAAAGGGTTTTAAATGGAGAAAAAATACAAAAAACTGAGGTGCAAAGCATCTTGGGAGTCCTTGTGTAGGATTCCTAAAGGTTAATTTGCAGTTTGAGTCTGTGTTGAGGAAGGCAAATGCAATGTGAGCATTCATTTCAAGAGGATTAGAATATTAAAGCAAGGATGTAAGGTTGAAGCTTCACTTGAAGTATTGTGCACAGGTTTGGGCCCCTTCTCTTAGAATGTATGTGCTGAAACTGGAGAGGGTTCAAAGGAGGTTAACGAAAATGATTCCAGCAATTGATTGGCTTGTCATATGAAGAGTGTCTGAGTGCTCAGGGCCTGTATTCACTAGAATTCAGAGGAATGAAGGATGACCTCATTGAAACCTATTGAATGGCAAAAGGCCTTGGTAGAGTTGATGTGCAGAGGATGTTTCCTGTGGTTGGAGAGTCAAAGAGTAGAGGGCACAGCCTCAGAATAGAAGTGTCTTTTTCGGACAGAGATGAGTAATTTCCTTAGCCAGAGAATAGTGAATCTGTGGGATTCTTTGGAGGTCATCTTTAATGTATATTTAAGGCAGAGGTTGATAGATTCTTGGTTGATCAGGGCATGAAGGGATACGGGGAGAATGCAGAAGGTTGAGGCTGAGAGGAAAAATGGATCAGCCGTCATGAAATGGCAGGGCTTTACAGTCAATGAAGTACTTTTGAAGAATAGTCAGAGCTATAGGAAGAAATACAGTGTTTACTTCTGTACATGGGCAACTCTTAGATGAAGCATGATAATAATGACAGTCAAAATTTTTTTAAAAACCATTGATGCTGGAAGTCTAAAGTGAAAACAGAAAATACTGGAAGTGCTCAGTTGGTCAGTTGGCATCTGTTGGAAGAAAAACTGGGAAGGAGACAAAAGAAGCTTCTGCAGGGAGAGTAGGGGAGGGGAGATGTCTCTGATATGATCATCTGTTGCTCTAGGATAATCTATTGCCAGATAATCTGTTTAATGTTAATTAAGGGATTGAGGGGAACTTGACTTCTGATTTTATATTAATTGTTTAGCCTAAAAGAGTTTGTTGATTGGAGGCATTATAAAACATAAACACTGATTGAGCCAGGAAATGCTATGTAAAAAGAACTGTGATCAGTGTAATCTGGTATCACTTGGCAGATTGCCTATAATATCTGGATACAGACCAGTAGATCAGTGCATACTGGTGCCTCCAGGTAGATGCAGAATCTCTGTCTGTACACACACTTGATTCTTTTGATTGCATTTTTTTTAAAGATCAATTATAGGAAGCATTTGGTTTCAAGATTGCAATCTTTTAAGAAGCCTACAAGCAGATTTAGCAAGGTCTCCTAATCAAGTAAACAGTCTGTATCAGGTCAAGGTTTGTGTTTACCTCACTAAGAGTTTATGTCCTCAGTATTGCACAATATGCACAATTCTCACATGTATTCAACCCTCTGGTATTGCCCTTGCCCGCTAATAGAAATAAATCAGTTAAATAATAGAAAATCAGCAGCTTGCTCACCCTGAACTGTTGTACAGTCAAAACACCACTCAAAGGTTTAAAAGCAAATTCAATGCACAAATGACATGGATCAGAGGGAAGGTGGCTGAAAATGTGGGTGTGTGTGAGATCTTGGATTATGGAACTATGGCCCCGCTGTGATGTGGCGAATGCATCAGGCACATGTGAAGTCTACAAACTATCCGAACATGCAATAAGTGAGTCAGACAGCACTGACTCCATTACTCTTCTGTGGCTCAACATTGCTTTGCTTTTCAATTTTCTGCAGGTAAACTTGAAGAAAATGAGGGTCGAGGTCCTATCCAGTTGAATGGTCTCCATGTGAGACATCGATTGTCCATTTTGCTCCACAGATGCTGCCTGACCCTCTGATTTCTTCCAGCAGTTGTTTCTTTTAAGCTTTGCAGTCCAGGACTAATGGTAGCAACAAGGCTTGGAAAGGAAGAACTGGAGACACTGGTCACTTATCAATGCTACTTAAGACATAATGTGTGCCTCACTATAGGAAGGATGTGGAAACATTGGAAAGGGAACAGAGGAGATTTACCAGGATGCTGCCTGGTTTCAAGAGTGTGCATTATGATCAGAGATTAAGTGAGCTAGGGCTTTACCCTTTGGAAAGAAAGAAGATGAGAGGAGACATGATAGAGGAATACAAGGTATTAAGAGGAATAGATAGAGTGGACAGCCAGCGCCTCTTCACCAGGGCACCACTGCTCAATACAAGAGGAAATGGCTTTAAGGTAAGGGGTGAGAAGTTCAAGGGGGATATTAGAGGAAGGGTTTTCACTTAGAGAGTGGTTGGTGCATGCACTGCCTGAGTCTGTGGTGGAGACAGATACACTAGTGAAGTTTAAGAGACTACTTGACAGGTATATGGAGGAATTTAAGGTGGGGCGATATATGGGAGGAAGGGTTTAAGAGTTGGCACAACACTGTGGGCCAAAGGGCCTGTACTGTGCTGTACTATTCTATGTTGAGAAAAGCTTTTATGATGTAGCTTGTTGTTTCGTGCTGACTGGTGGCACCTCTGAATCTGAGTGGCACACTATCTGCTGTTTGCTCACTCTCAAGACATGTGTGCAATCCCAAACTTAGGTGCCGTCTATATAGAAACATAGAAAACCTATGGCACAATACAGGCCCTTCAGCCCACAAAGCTGTGCCAATCATGTCCCTACCTTAGAACTACCTAGGCCTTACCCATAGCCTTCTATTTTTCTAAGCTCCGTGTAGCACATCCAGGAGTCTCTTAAAGGACCCTATCGTTTCCGCCTCCACCACCACCGCCGGCAGCCCATTCCACGCACTCACCACTCTCTGCATAAAAATCTTACCTCTGCGTATTTTTCGTGCGACCAAGTGGGTTACCTGCAGGTGCTCCTGTTTCCACTTACATCCAACAGCAGGTGGGTTGGTGGCAGAATTGCCTAGTGCGGGCAATTCCCACATTCCCACACAGGAGAAGAAGAAAAAGGAGTGCATAAATTGATGGGGATCCAAGAGCAAAAGTTGAATTAGCATGGCTGGGTGCTTGATTGTTAGTGTGGGTTTGGTGAACCTAAAATTTGATTTTGTGCTGAATAGATTCTATGGCCAGTGAGTTGCAGGGAGGTCAGTAGATGTCCCTCTCTCATCGTATACTTAAAATCCAGTTAAAGTGCACCCTGTAAGGAACTTCAGACCAGGGTCTGGTAACTCGTAATATTTGCAAAACTAATGGAAGCAAAAGCCTTACTTTTTTTTTGACTTGGGAGTCACATTAGTCCTCAAAAACCTCAGGGAAGTAAGAAAACAACAGATAATTAAGATGCTTAGAATAATGGCACACCATGTTATTAAACAGAATATACAGTAAAGCACAAAACAGAGTATATAGCCATGCTTGTCAGAGTATGACATCTCCCATCAATTATCATCAAGGGTTTCTGCCTCCTCAATCAATTGGGGGTCTCTATTTCTGTTCTACTTTAAGGTGGCATTCCTTTTATCTGTGATTTTAACTCTATCCAATAGGCTGAGCAACCTGATATTTTTTTGCTTGTCTTTATTCATATGCATTTATCTTCCTTTTTAAACTCCTTTTGGCTAAAGGCTGGTGAATCTGTGGAATTCATTACCACAGAAGGCCGTGGAAGCCAAGACATTAGGTATTTTTAAAAGTGAAGGTTGATAGCCTTTTGATCAGTATCAATGCCAAACGTTGTCAGGAGAAGGCATGAGAATGGAGTTGAGAGGGATAATAGATCAGCCATGATGGAATGGTGGAGCAGACTTAATGGGCTGAATGGCCTAATTTAGTTCCTATATCTTATAGTCTTTTGGCCAGTATTTTCTTTAACTGCTACCTACCAGTGGTAGTGAGTTACGGATTTTCCTTGCTGCCGGAGTTAAAGAGTTTTTGCTTTGATGCTCACTACCACTTGGTAATAGTAAATGTAATTTGTTCCAATAATTTCCAACAAAACAAAATTTGAGAAGCAGTGCAGAGCACATGGTTGCTCTAGTATAGCAAATCTATTACTGCTGACTTTGATGATTACCAATGGGCTTCTAGCTTTGCTCTTCTCCTGATGCGGAAAATCTCCCTGTATTTATTCTCCCCAACTGTGCAATTCTAGAAATTATCTCCATTATGTCACTCTTGTGCTGCCATTTTCTAAGATAAAAGGCTCCCAGCCTGATCATCTTTTCCTAAAAGCTACAACCTTGTATACTTGCTACCATCCTTGTAAAATTATTTTGTATGCTTCCCGGGTGTCTCTATACAATTTTTTTATAGTGTGGCATAGAACTGCAAGAGATATTTCACTGTGGTCTAACCAAGGTTCAATACAAGTTTAGCATAACATACTTACTTTTCTGTTCTAAAAGAAACAAATCCCAGTGCTTGATATATTCGTTATTGCCTTATTTATCTATATTTAATCTTTGTGATTTTTATGTAACAAAGTGAGAAATTTATGATGCTTAAGTTCATTAAATCTCTTTGATTGTATTGGGTAATCATACAATCAGATTACTTTGGTCTTAGCACATGTTTTTAAAAATAAATCCTTTATCTTCGCTTCAGCAATCTCCGAAGGTGATGCAGCGGAGGGAGGACCGTGGGAAGGCAGGGAGGGTTCAGGGTGGCAAGACGGGGAGAGTTCGGGATGGGAGATCAAAGTTGGTCTGGTATCGCAACTTCCAGCACATGTGATCTTATTTTTCACACTAGCATGCATTCTCAGTTATCTAGATTGAAATCAGTTCATCAAATATGTAGCCATTCCTTGTTTATTAATACGTTGTTGTAATGTCCAATAATCCTTTACAGTACTGATTACATAAAATTTTCCAAATATATAGAGTAGCACTAAAATTTGGTATTTTCAACAAATTTTAAAAAACATGACTTTGATTTCAAAGTTAGCGTTACTAATATAAGTGATAGTTAGGGATTGATCTGACTGATAATTAAGGGAACTGATTTTCCCTAAATTTCTGATAGAAATGTTAGTGATTGGACAGCCTCTCATAATTAAGGGACCTGACTTCTCCAATTTTAACCAAATGATGTCATATTTACCACTACTCCATTTTCTGACTTTCAGGCACCCATTCTGTTACTTGACTCATGATGCCACTGACACTGTCTTTTCTAATTTGTTCATTACACAGTAAATTATCAAAGTTCTTTTAAAAACCTACATTTATTGCATCCACCACAATAGCCTTAACTATTCTTGCTATTGCCTCCAGTGAATTTGATGGTTAGTCAAGCGAGACCCTAGCATGAAGTAAATCATTGAAAATAAAGAATCATTTTAAGTATGTTATGTTGGGAAATTAAAGTGGATTGAATACAAACTTCAGTGATTTTTCTCATTTTCTCTGCACTCAAGTATTTTGTGAACTGAGTTAGTATACTGTTTTCTGCTATTACCATTGCACATGTTTTTAATAATACAGACTTTAACAAGTTAATTAAGAATCAAGAGGGATCCAGACATGTGGGATGGACTTTTTATCTTCTCAATTTTGTTTTGAAATTGTAAGCAAGTGGAAATAAATTACAGCTCCTTTTTTCAACTCCACATTGATTTACTGCTTTACATTCCCTCCCTCCCAGGAAGTAAGCTTATTCGGGAGAAAAATATTGAAGAATGTTCCATCTTTTCTAACAATTGTAACCTCTTAGTTCTGATAAAAACCCTGTAAATCTTTATTGCAATTTCTCTGTATTCTTTGTAGATAAGAGATACCTGAACTTTAGATTGCAAGCCAATTGTGTTCTTACCAAAATTATGTGCAAGTTTAACATAATAGCTCTGCTTTTCAATTATATTCTTCCAGAATTAGACACCTCTGCTTTGCATTCAGATTTTTATTTGCCTGATTAACCTGCTACTTTTAATGATTTGTAAATATTTATCTGTAGTTCCCTTTGCTCCTCTACATAATTTAGACTATTGTTTTTAAAGGACCAATTCTTATTCTGCCAAATTGCTTATCATCAAACTAGAGACTGATCAACTCTAATCAAGGCCATTCAGCCCATTGCCAATATGCTGGTCAGAATAAAGCTATTGAGATTAATCCCATTTCCCATCTCACCATTTGTTGTCTTGCAGGTTGTGGCTATTCCAGGCATGGGCAAACTACGGCCCGGGGGCCATATGTTAAGGTTTTTTATTCGGCCCGCAGAACTTGATGAAATTATATTAATAAACCTTGTTAACGTTTTTTCCCCGCAATTCTGGCGTTTTCCCAATAGATGACGCACTCTATATACATTGACCTTTGTTGAGGTGCAGCGTATTACTCCACATTTGCACTTTACTCTTTGTTCGGCTCGACCTATTTGTGTGAACAGGCGTTCAGCGTCATGAACATCAACAAAGCCAGCCACAGATCCAAGTTAACTGGCCAACACCTCAGATCCATCCTGAGAATCGCCACAACAAAACTAAATCCAGACTTTGATGCGCTGGCTAAAAAGGGAGACCAACAACACTGTTCCCACTGAAATTAAAAATAAGTTTCTTCGTTGTGTTATGTAAAAAATGCATTTGAAAATATTTTTTTAATATGCCTTACATGTTACATGTCATTTCTGTTAAGTGATGGACATGAGTAGTGCGCAGGTGCACGTACGTTCTCAAAATAAAAAACGCGCTCCAGATCAAATAACGCGCTCCGCATACTGGCGCGCTGTCACTGTTCTGTCCTTGTGCTGGTCATTGTTGAGTTTTGGCAAAGGGGACAATTGAATAAGAAGGAGCAGGACAAGTAGACCTGCATCTCCTACCGTTTTTGAAATAAAGACAGTCAGGAGGAGAGTGATGATGATAATGTCTTGAAGGATAACAGAATTTTCAGTGCTTTAAAATAATAACTGTTACTATTAAAAAAAGCTATTTTATTCATTTAATTTTCAGTGTTTTAAAAGTCATTTTAATAAATAGCTAAATACCATGGGACTTCAAAGACAGATATTTTGCTGTAATGCATTTGTTCATTTTCAATTGAAATTAAAGCACATGTTTTCTACATATCCCATGATATTTTATTTTCTCTTATGAGGTGTATTACCAAAACACTCCATCCATCTGCTCCTGGTCCGGCCCCCCTGTCAAATTTTAGAACCCTTTGTGGCCCACAAGTCAAAAAGTTTGCCCACCCCTGGGCTATTCAAAAGCTCACTGAGACATCTTTGAAATGTGAGGAGTTTGGTCTCCACCATTCTCTTAGGCAGAGATTTCCAGACTAGCTTTGCTCGGTGGGCTGGGCCTGTAGTCTTGTCAATGTTGCACTTTATGAAGGCAAACACTATGGATGGAACTATCATTCTTAAATTACCTGTCGTTAGTTAACAACCACCTTGCCATGGGAAATAATTGATCAGGACAACGCATAAACACTTGAGTGTAAATTTATTATTGTTTTTGTATTACAATTTATCTTCTATTGACACAAATGCACAAGAGTTATGAATGTTTTTTGTATTTGCCTCTGTGTTCCACAGCAATCACATAGTACTTTCTGTGCAATGCATGGATGATTAGCTTGGCCATATTATCAGAAACTTGTAATGACATGAAGCAAGAAACAAGGCACTAAGATAATGAATATTCTTTCTAAACATTTTAACATGGGACATATAGAGAATTGAGAATATATTGTAAGGATAATTCTCTGCAAAGCAAGCCCATTATTTGGGTTTCTACAAACAGTTCTTCTGAGACTAGAGTCCAACATTTTTTGTGCAAAATTGGTGAGCACAATGACCCCAGCAACAGTCACCTTCAAATACCTCACCTGATACTCTGTATGTATAAGCAGAAGTTAATTCTACAGTTCAGCTTCATTTGTGATAACTTTTTCTCTGGTTAGTGGAGATTATGAAGACTATTTGAATATTTCCATATTGCAGTTTGAACTGGAAATAGTGTCAGATTTTTTAAAAATTAAGGACATGGAGGTAATTTTTTTGGCAAGACTGAGTAAGTAAATTCAACCCACCTTTTTTCACTTGTTTACCAACTTACAAATGTCTGTTTTTCTAAAGGAGCTTGTATCCTTGCATTCTGGCAATGTGTTACAGTAGTCTATTTGATTTTTTAAAAAATTACTTCATTCCAGGTACTAAAAGTGATATGTCACTCAGTATACCTGTAAATGCACTGTTATATTTATAATGCTTATTTTTTTGGCCAATATCCTGAAAAGTAAATAGGGACTTTCCATGATTTATTCCATTTGGTTACATAATGAATTAACTTACAACCTTGCATTTTTCTTTATTACAAACTTTGCACTATCAGATTTCATTGTAATTATATTCTGCTGCATATATAGTAGTGTTAGTAGCACCAAATCTAAACATTCAGAGTTCTGCTTCTTTGAGATAAACCAGAATTGTAAAGATTTATTACGATCACTGCCACAAGCAAAGAAAAGTGGAAGAAAAGCTTTGCTTTCATTAACGTATTCAATTATTTTCCCTGAAATGTGTTGGTAACATTCTATTTGGGATTTGGGAGGAGGAAGACAATGAAAGAGGTCTGGTCTTTTGATGAGGATGTATAAACTTACTGCTACAGAAAATTTGCCAGGTCCCTGGATTTGTCCACAGGTTGACTGGAGGAGGTGGATACAATAGGATCTTTTAAGGGATTCTTAAATAAGTACATGGAGCTTAGAAGAATAGATGGCTATGCAGTAGGGAAATTCTAGACAGTTTTGAGAGTAGATTACATGGTCAGCACAACGTTCTGGGCCGAAGGACTTGTAATGTGTAGTGATTACTAATCGCTTTAACCCCACCAAGAGGGCAGTGGGTCTACTAGGTAGTAGAAAAAGATACCTGTTTGAAACTACATGATTAAGGATTATATGAACAAAGGACAGCATAGAGCTCCGATAATATGCATGGTGAAACAGCCTCTGGTATTGCAAGCCTAAAATTACACAGTTCTGCGTATTTATAACCATATAACAATTACAGCACGGAAACAGGCCATCTCGGCCTTCTAGTCTGTGCTGAATGCTTACTCTCACGTAGTCCCACCCGACCTGCACTCAGCCCATAACCCTCCATTCCTTTCCTGTCCATATACCTATCCAATTTTACTTTAAATGACAATATCGAACCTGTCTCTACCACTTCTACTGGAAGCTCGTTCCACACAGCTACCACTCTCTGAGTAAAGAAAATCCCCCTCGTGTTACCCCTAAACTTTTGCCCCTTAACTCTCAACTCATGTCCTCTTGTTTGAATCTCCCCTATTCTCAATGGAAAAAGCCTATCCACGTCAATTCTGTCTATCTCCCTCATAATTTTAAATACCTCTGTCAAGTCCCCCCTCAACCTTCTATGCTCCAAAGAATAAAGACCTAACTTGTTCAACCTTTCTCTGTAACTTAGGTGCTGAAACACAGGTAACATTCTAGTAAATCTTCTCTGTACTCTCTCTATTTTGTTGACATCTTTCCTATAATTATAATTCCTATAGTTTTGTCTACTTTATTTGAATTTTGTGGGAGAATCACAAGTCCCATGTGAGATATCATAGATGATGTTAGTATCTGTGTGGAATTTCAATGCTGCAAGGTCTAGATTGATGTACTGGTAAGATAATATGGAGTAGCTGGTGTACATTACGGCCTGGTATGGGTACACCAATGCCTTTAAGCAGAAAATCCTACAAAAGGTAGTGGATTCAGCCTAGTACAGCATGGATAAAACCTTCTCAAACATTGAGCACATCTACCTAAAACATTGCCATAGAAAAACAGCATCCATCATCAAAGACCCTTCCAGCCCAGGCTGTGCTTTTTTTCTCATTGCTGCCATCAGGTAGAAGGTATAACTGCCTCAGTACCTGCACCGCAAGGTTCACAAACAGTTCCTACCCTTCAACCATCAGGCTCTTGAACAAAAAGGGATAACTACCGTAATTTAAGGACTCTGTTACATTGATAATTCATGCTCATTATTTATTGCTATTAATTTATATCTGCATTTGCACAGTTTGTTGTCCGTTGATCCTATTTATATTTACTGTTCTACAGATTTGCTAAGAATGCCCACAGGAAAATTATATCAATATTGTATGTGATGACATGTATGTACTCTGATAATAAATTTTACTTTGAACTTTTGAACTTTGATGTATGGATTTTATTTCCAAGGTAAATCCATTCAATTATGAATTGCAAAATTCTTTTAGAAACATTTTCTCTATTTTTTTGCAAATGTAGCGCCAACCATTCTGGGAATCCTGTATGTTGTCAAACCAAAGTGGAGCCTCCCTGAATCAAAAGCAGTCAAAAGATTCCTCAGCCTCAAAGGAATTGCTAGCAGCGGAGAAGCAGCTCAATGGTAAGATTCCCTTTATTTAGCTCTTATTTGAGTGTTAGTCATCATCTGTAATCTTCACTACAAAAATGACATTGCATTATGATTTCTGAACATCTGCACAAAAATGGGAGGATTTTGGAGCGACACAATTAGTAATAATGTTGAAGAACAGTAGTTGATATCCTTCTGGGGTATTGGAATCAGTTTACTAACACACAATGTCATAATAATTCAGACACTAGTTGAGTGTTAGCTCCCTATGTGGATGGAGTTGACACATATTTCTAAGGGGGTACAGTATATAATACTTAGTGAGAGAAATTAACAATTCTTTAGTCTCTTTCATGAGTTTCCTGTCGTCCATGTCTTACCTAATCTTTGCAGAAGAAATTACTAAAAACAGTTAAGAGCAAACCGAAGTGTGACCTTCTACTGCACGCGTCAAAGAGTTTTCCTAGTCTTGAAGTCGAGATGTTTAAATGATGCATGTCTGAATAGGGGTGCACTTACAGATATATGGGCAATGCTAGAAAATTTGCCTTTCATTGTTCTTCATTTTGATTGTATTACGTAGCAAAATGGTAGGGCAAAAAACACCAAATCTGCTACTTGAGGGGACACACAGCCTTGAAAGTTCTATGCCAGGAACACATAAGAAATAGGAGCAGGGAACAGGCCATTTGGCCCCACCAGTTTGTTTTGGCATTCGAAGATCTTTATTCCTGATCTGCCTCAAAACAGTTTTTCTGGCATATCCCCAAAACCCTTGATTTTCCTTCTATTCAGAAGTCTATCAATCTCCATTTTGAATGCAATCAACAATTTTGCCTCTGCATCTATCTAGGGTAAAGAACACCAAAAACACAGCATTCTCTTGAGTAAAAGAAATTCCTCATTTTACAAAGACCCCTTATTTTGGCCCTAATACCAAATGAGACAAGAGGAAACTGCATATTATTGGAGCACAGACAGACCAGAAGTATGGGAGGTGATTCTTCTTTGACTAGATGTCAAGGGAAAAGCCTATCTTTTTGGCATTGTGTGGAATGCAAAATATGGCAGAGGACAGGTATTTAACAACTATTTCTTCAATAAGACCTCTCTGAGTTTAACATCTAGACAAACTTACTTCACTGTTTCTGAAATTCTAGGGATGGCATAGAGAAGGCAGCCAATTCTCAAGTATGCAGACCGGTTCATCAGGATCTGTAATTTATTTCCCTGCCTTTCCCATTTCACTCATTTCAGTCACTGGAGATAATTCACTTAGCCATGTTAGCGTGTTAGAAAGAGTTCATTGAAGTACACTACAAGATGTTTTGCTTCATGAATGACGAATGTGCCAAGTTATTAAATGTTTCTTTGTTTTTATGTTCTAAAACTTTACTGCTTGCAGCACCAGATTGAAGTTGAAAAAAGATAGTGAATGTGGTGAAGAAAACAAACAGTGTTAGGATAGTTTCTATCTGGTCAGTAATGCTACAAAAAAGCAAGAGCTGGAGAAACTCGGCAGGTCAGGCAGCCAAAGGTTAGTTGATCTTTCAGGTCAGGGCCCTTCATTTAGACTGAAGACCAGATCAATGGAGTAAAAAACAGAAAAATGCTGAAAACACAGATCAGGTGCAGACTGTGGAAAGAGAAACAATTAACACCTTTGGTGCAAGATCCTTCAAAATTGGGCGGTGGAATACATCATTGTAATTGTTTTATGGGTATCTTCCAAGTTAAGTGTCAAGAGCCTTTGCAGCTCCTTATAAAAGAGATTTCAATGGTATTGTGTCATTGTAGTGCCCACCTGCTGAAAGACAGTTTCTCTCCCTAAGAGTTCACTCAAAAGTCCTCAGTGAATGCCAATATGAAACATTTGGGCTGACTGAAGGAGCAATCTGGGATGATGGGCTGTATTCTGAAAAGCTGTGATGGGATGTAATTGATTATGTTGTGAAGGGTGCATTAAAATGAAATTGCACATTCCAGGAAGCTGGCAAATTTTCTGTAGCAGTAAATGTATGCTTTTGTGCCTATGATCAGACCTCTCTCATTGTCTTCCAACTTCCAAATCCCAAACAGAATGCTAGCAAGAAATTTCAGAGAAAATAACTGGACAAGTTAATGAAAACAAAGATTTTTCTCTCAGTTTTCTTTGCTTATGGTGGTGATCAAATGGTTCTGTTTATTATCAGAGAATGTATACAGTATATGACCCAAAATTCTTAACAGAAGAATCCCAGAAGAATGAATGACAGTAAAATGTTAGAACCCAAAAGCCCCCTCTCCTCTCTTCCCCCCACCCATTTCAGCAAAAAGCATCAGTGCCCACCACCCACCAAGCAAGCAATAGCAAAACGCCCAAAGAGAGACCATGATCTGCAGTCAACAAAAACTATTGTTTACCCAACGGTTTGACATGCCAGAGGCTCTATCCTTCTCACTAACAAAGGACAGAGAGATGTCACTCATTCCACAGCGAAAGGGGAGACCAACAACAGGCACTGTTATGATTTTACAGTCTGCCACATCGCTTTTTATTCTGAAACTCTCTGACTAGAGAATCGGCAGCAAACTCCCCCCAGCATCGAGAGAAAGGTAGAGGGTGAGCGATCGTATTGAGGAAGTAGAAAAGCTACAGAAGGACTTGGATAGATTAGGAGAATGGGCAAAGAAGTGGCAGATGTTGGGAAGTGTATGGTCATGCACTTTGGTAGAAGAAACAAAAGGCTTGTCTATCCTCTAAATGCAGAGAACATTCAAATATCTGAGGTGCAAAGAGACTTGGGAGTCCTTGAGCAAGATTCCATAATGGTTAACTTGCATGTTGAGTAGGTGGTGAGGAAAGCAAATGTGATGTTAACATTCATCTCAAGAGGACTAGAATATAAAAGCAAGGATGTAATGCTGAGGCTTTAGGAAGCACTGGTGAGGCCTCAATTGGAGTATTGGTAGCAGTTTTGGGCACCTTATCTTAGAAAGGATGTGCTGACACTGGAAAAGGTTCAAAGGAGGTTCACAAAAATGCTTCCAGTATTGCACAGTTTGTTATATGAAGAACATCTGATGGCTCTGGGCCTGTCTTCATTAGAATTCGGAAGAATGAGAGGTGACTGAATTGAAACTATCGAATATTGAAAGGCCTCGATAGAGTGGATGTGAGGAGGATGTTTCCTATGGTGGGAGAATCTAACACCAGAGGAGACAGCCTCAGAATAGAGGAGTTTTAGAATGGAGGTGAGGAGGAATTTCTTTAGCCAGAGAGTGGTGAATCTGTGTAATTCGTGGCACAGGCGGCTGTGAAGGCCAAGTCTACCTATTTTTAAGGAAGAGGTTGATAGATTCTTGATAAGTCAAGGCATGAAGGGATATGGAAAGGAGGCAGGGAATTGGGGCTGAGGGAGAAAATGGATCAACCATGATAGGGCAGTGGATGTGGTCTACATGGACTTTAGCAAAGCATTTGACATGGTCCCTCACGAGAGACTCATCCAGAAAGTCATGAAGCATGGGATAAGTGGAACCTTGGCTGTTTGGATAAAAAATTGGCTTAACGGAAGAAAGCGGAGGGTAGATGTGGAAGGAAAGTATTCTGCCTGGAGGTCAGTGACTAGTGGAGTGCTGCAGAGATCTGTCCTAGGACCCCTGCTATTTGTGATTTTTATAAATGACCTGGATGTAGAGGCGGAAGGATGGGTGAGTATGTTTGCGGATGACATGAAGATTGGAGGAGTTGTGGATGGAGCTGCAGGTTGTTGAAGGTTACAAGAGGATTTAGACAGGCTGCAGAGTTGGGCAGAAAAATGGCAGATGGAGTTCAATCCGGATAAGTGTGAGGTGATGCATTTTGGAAGGACAAACCTGAAGACTGAGTACAGGATTAATGGTCAGTTACTTAAGAGTGTGGATGAACAAATGGACCTTGGGGTTCAAATCCATACATCCCTCAAGGTCGCTGTGCAGGTTGATAGGGTAGTTAAGAAGGCCTGTGGGATGCTAGGCTTCATTAACAGGGGGATTGAGTTCAAGAGTAGAGAGGTCATGTTGCAACTCTACAAATCTCTGTAGAGACCGCAATTGTGTTCAATTCTGGACACCTCATTATAGGAAGGATGTGGAAGCTATGGAGATTTACCAGGATGTTGTCTGATTTGGAGAACAAGTCATATGAAGCAAGGTTAGCAGAGCTGGGACTTTTCTCTTTGGAGCACAGGAGAATGAGAGGGGACTTGATAGAGGTCTACAAGATTATGAGAGGCATAGATAGGGTGGATAGTCAGTACCTGTTTTCCAGGGCACCAATAGCAAACACCAGAGGGCATATGTACAAAATTAAGGGAGGGAAGTGTAGGGGAGACATCAGGAGAAAGTTTTTTACACAGAGGGTTGTGAGTGCCTGGAGTGAATTGCCAGGGATGGTGGTGGAGGCTAAAACATTAGGGGTATTTAAGAGCCTCTTGGACAGGCACATGGATGAAAGAAAAATAGAGGGTTATGGGGTAGTGTGGGTTTACTAATTTTTTTAAAGGATTATGTGGGTCAGCACAACATGGAGGGCTGAAGGGCCTGTACTGTGCTGTAATGTTCTGTGGTTCTACGGTTCTATGAAAGCTGACTCAATGGTCCAAATGGTCTAATTCTACTCTTATATCTTAAGGTCTTATGGTCTTATCTAGTTATTGTGTGACTGGGGGCAGTTAGAGAGAGGGAACAGAGACAAATTAATGTCATAATTGCAAAAAGCAGAACAGGTTAGGCTGGGCATGACCTCTGCTCCAAGAGGGGAAGAGGAAGATACATATATTGAGCCAACATCACAGATAAACAATTGATACAGGCACAGAAGTTAAGATCGTATTGAGTCCAGAATAGTGACACAATAGAGGTGCTGTTCCTCAAAGGCAACACGAGTGAATCTGCAGATGCTGGAAATAAATAAAAACACAAAATGCTGGCAGAACTCAGCAGGCCAGACAGCATCTATGGGAGGAGGTAGTGATGATGTTTCAGGCCAAAACCCTTCATCAGGAATGAAGTAACATGGGATGGTCGTGGAGGGATAAGAAGTGGGGGGAGGGATGAAGTAGAGAGCTGGGAAGTGATAGGCTGGAGGGAAATGGGCTGGGGGAAGGTGGAGAATTATGGGAAATAAAAGAGAAAGAAAGGTAGGGCTGGGGGGGGGGGAGAGATTATAGTGAGGGGGGAAAAGAGAGAGAAGGAGAACCAGACTAAAATTATAGATAGGGATGGGGGTAAGGGGGGGGCAGGGGTATCAATGGAGGTCTGTGAGTTGGATGTTCATGCTGGCAGGCAGGAGGCTACCTAGGCGAGAGATAAGGTATTGCTCTATCGACCTGCGTGCGGCCTCATCTTGACGGTAGAAGAGGCCATGGACAGACATGTCGGAGTGGGAGTGGTCTGTGGAATTGAAGTGTGTGGCCACAGGGAGATCCCGCCACTGCTGGAGGACTGAGCGTCGGTGTTCGGCGAAATGGTCTCCCAGTCTGCAGTGGGTCTCCCCAATGTATAAATGGCCACATCGGGAGCACCGGATACAGTATATCACCCCAGTTGACTCGCAGGTGAAGTGGTGCCTCACCTGCAAGGACTGTCTGGGGCCTGGGATGGTGGTGAGGGAAGAAGTGTGGGGGCAGGTGTAGCACTTCTTCCGTTTGCAGGGATGAGTGCCCGGAGGGAGATCGGTGGGGAGGGATGGGGGGGATGAATGGACAAGGGAGTCGCGTAGGGAGCGATCCCTGTGGAAAGCCGAGAGTGGTGGGGAGGGGAAGATGTGTCTGCTGGTGGGATCCCGTAGGAGTTGGCGGAAGTTACGGAGGATTATATGTTGGATCTGTAGGCTGGTAGGGTGATAGGTGAGGACCAGGGGGCCTTCATCCCTGGTGGGCTGGCGGGGGGATGGTGTGATGGCAGATTGCGTGAAATACGGGAGACGCGATGGAGGCCAGAGTTGATAGTGGACGAAGGGAAGCCCCTTTCTTTAAAAAAGGAAGACATCTCCTTTGTCCTAGAATGAAAGGCCTCATCTTCCCCTCCCCTAACTCTTGGCTTTCCGTAGGGATCGCTCCCTACGCAACTCCCTTGTCTATTCATCCCCCCCCATCCATCCCCACCGACCTCCCTCCAGGCACTTATCCTTGCAAACATAAGAAGTGCTACACCTGCCCCCACACTTCTTCCCTCACCACCATCCCAGGCCCCAGACAGTCCTTTCAGGTGAGGCACCACTTCACCTGCGAGTCAACTGGGGTGATATACTGTATCCGGTGCTCCCGATGTGGCCATTTATACATTGGGGAGACCTGCCTCAGACTGGGAGACCGTTTCGCCGAACACCGGCGCTCAGTCCTCCAGCAGGCGGGATCTCCCTGTGGCCACACACTTCAATTCCACAGACCACTCCCACTCCGACATGTCTGTCCATAGCCTCCTCTACCGTCAAGATGAGGCCACACGCAGGTCGATGGAGCAATACTTTATCTCCCGCCTAGGTAGCCTCCTACCTGCCGGCATGAACATCCAACTCACAGACCTCTGCTGATACCCCTGCCCCATCCCTATCTATTATTTTAGTCTGGTTCTCTTTCTCTCTCTTCCCCCCCCCCCCCCACTATAATCTCCCCCCAGCCCTACCTTTCTTTCTCTTTTATTTCCCATAATTCTCCACCTTCCCCCTAGCCCATTTCCCTCCAGCCTATCACTTCCCAGCTCTCTACTTCATCCCTCCCCCCACTTCTTAACCCCCCTCGACCATCCCATGTTACTTCACTCCTGATGAAGGGTTTCGGCCCGAAACATCGTCACTACCTCCTCCCATAGATGCTGTCTGGCCTGCTGAGTTCTGCCAGCATTTTGTGTTTTTATGCTGTTCCTCAAGCTTGCATTGTAACCATGGAAGAACCTCAAGACCAAAAGGCCAGAGTGATACTGAAATGGAGAATTAAAGTGTAGACAACAGAAAGTTCCGGCTTACTTACTCCTGCTGGCTGAATGAAAGTGCTCTGTCAAAGTTTTCATGCAATTTTGATTTGTTTTCTCTAACGTAGGGGAGGGGTGAGCCATGGTATAAACATGGAAAGCAGTACACTGGATTGGACAAAATCCAATCCATACCTGGAAAGTATGTTCGGTTCTGTGGACAGTGAGAAGAGAAGAAGTGAAAGAACAAGTATTGGATAGCTTGAGGTTGCAAGGAAAGTGTTCTAAAAAGAGGATTGGTTGGTGGAAACAGAAGAGTTCAATGCTGAAGTAATCTCTCCATTCCTTTTCTTATTTGACCCACCAGCTTTTTCATTGTATGGAGCAGGGGCTCCCAACCTTTTTTATGCCATGGAATCTTACTGCTAACCAAGTGTCTGTGGAATCCAAGTTGGGAACACCTGGTATAGAGTGATGCACACAAAATGCAAGTCAGGCAGCATCTATGGAGGGGAATGAACAGCCAACATTTTGGCTTGAGACTCTTCATTAGGTCTGCTTATGAACAAGTGTTTAGGAGATAGATTATAAACAGTTTACAGGATCAGAACTATATTGTAAACTGTAAGCACATCTAATTAGTGTGAACCAAATTGCTGCCAGTTGTATATCCTGCATAGATTTCAAGCCAATAATTGGTCATTTTGTTCAGTAGCTTCAATTGAAACTGATGTTACCAAATAAATTCTGCAAAGCTCATTACATTACTGATGGACAGTAGATTTAACTGATTTGAAATCTAATTCTTTATTATGAACGATAATTGTTACTTAGCACTGACACAATAATCAGTCAGTGGTACATTGTGTTGAGGATATAAAGATTGTGCAGCTGGATATTGACAGGTTGAGGATAGACAAAATGATTTTAATGTGGGAAAGTGTGAGATCATGAACTTTGGTAAGACAAGTCTAAAGGAATGCATAATGAAATGAAGACCTAATAGAAATGAACAAAATGAAGAGGAACTTAGGTCTTGTGTAGAAATTGCAAAATGTTAGCACACAGGTTTAGTAAGTGGTTAGGAAGACAAATGTCATAAGGGGACAAGAGTGATTGAGTTGTACAGTGTGGTCTAGTGCTGGTCATCATAATTTAAAAAAAAGATGTACTTGCAACAAAGACATTCAAATGAGATTCACTAAGCTAATTCCTAGTATGACTGGGGTGTCCTATCACAAGCCACTGTAGCAATCAGAACTCTGTTCTTTGCAGCTCAGAAGAATGAGTGGTAATGTTATCGAAACATAAAAGTCCTTAAGGGGGCTTGACAGGATAGACGTTCACTCATTTTCACCTATTGCGGAATCTAAAATGAGTGGACATTATTGCAAAATGAGAGGGTGGTCATTTAAAAGGTCTGTACTAACTTCTCCTTTAAGAGTGGAGTGAGATGGAAATCAGATTATTGGTAGTATTCAAAAAAGAAGCAGACATATTTTTGGAAACTTGAGGAAATCCAGGCTGTGCAGACCTTGCATAGAAGCGGAGTTGAAGCTTGGTGCAGAGCAATCATGATTGTATTGAATGTCAGGGCAGGCTTGAAGGGCCGAGAGATGACTCCAGATCCTTTTTCTTACATACCCTACGCCCTGCATTGGATTTCATTAAGAACCTATTGAATATGTACAGTTTACAATTGGTCTGGAATTTTAATCCTTCATTACAGCTCCTCAATTTTTGCTAAATATGTTGAGATACTCATTACACAACAATATTAGTGATATCTGTGTAATTATTGCTCAACATATATCAACAGTTCAAAGCGATGTAGATTTTAACCATTCTTAGCATCAGCATTGAGGAAAGTAGTTGTATATAGAGTTCAGGAGGTAGAGTGATTCTGTAGCAAAACAGTTAAGTAAAAGATCAGGAATTAATTCATTGATGCAAACCTGAAAAGTAGCATGAGAGGATAAATGGTATGACACCTAGGATTATTTTTAAGGTATGCAGCCATGATGAAAGTCAAAGATTTGAAAAGGAACTCATCTCATGCCAGGTAAGTCAAAGACTATGCTTAATATTCTTCAGAAATTTCCTCACAGTTAGGGGGCCCTCAGTAATCTTCTCCTCTGCACTGAGCAAGATCACTTAGTCCACACTTGCAGCAGAACCTCCCCTTCTGGATTGTCATTGGCCTCTTCCCGTTCCTGCGCATCATCACCGCTAAGACTACTTACAATGACCAATTACCCTACTAACCAATACTAACCAAAGATGGACTGTGTGAGGAAACAGGAGTACCCAGAGGAAACACGCTCTCCCTGTGAGAGTACGTACAAACCCCATTACAGACAGCGCCAGAATTGAACTCTGAGTTCTGGAACACCCTGAGCTGTAATAGCATTGTGCTAACCGCTACTCTACTGCGGCAAACTCATCTCTATCCAATTTATAGTGAGCTGATGGCTTGCAGATTTGAGAGCAGGCTTCAGGGTGATTGAAGGCTGTGCCTCGGAAGGGAGGCCAGTGACTAGTGGTGTGTGCTGGGTTTTGTGTTAGAACTCTTGTTCTTGAATATTTATATTATGATATTCAATATTTATTTATATTATATTTATATATTATATTTATTTTTGTCTCCAAAGGTAGTCATAGCTGAAGGGTGGTAGTGGGGACGAGCTCCCACTGCTAAACAAATACTCTTCATGGCGTGCGTCTCAAACAGCCTCTGGCAACCAAGTCTGACTCCTGGCCTTCACGTGTGGCATAATTCTTATGCCCGGTGGAGCTGTTCTCACTGAAAGGAGAAGGGGAAAAGTTGGACCAATGGCGCCTTAAACCCAATTGCTCTGGGCAGATGGGGCTCCTTAACCACGGATGGTAGCTCATCTTGGAGAGGGAAAACGCCAATTTAAAACCACCGCTGCCTTGCGGCTATACCCACTCACAGGAAAGGCTTTGGGAATAAACCCCGAGGAAAAATCTGGAGTCGGAGTCCCGAAGGCGGCTGACTGCTGTACCCAGCACCGGCACGGCAACTCCTGCGATGCTGCTGGCACCAAACTGTATCGAGTTCCGTCGTTCCTCTGGACCTGTTGTCAGCTTGGAGAGGGGGGTCCCACTGCATGGGCAACAGACGGATCTCCATATCAACTCTACCCTGGCTTGCACCCTGGAGAGGCCACTCCTGGTGACTACCAGACGTGCAGTACCTATGGTCGACCATGACCGACGGAGGCCAAACATAAATGATTTGGATGCATATACACAATGCTTGATCAGTAGTTTTACAGATCACATGAAGTTAGGAAGTGTTGTTGACAGTGAATAAAATTATCGTGGAATACAAGGGGATCTTGATCAGTTCGGGTATGGGGTCGAGGAGCGGCAATGGAGTTCTGTACAGATAAGTGCAAAGTGATGCATTTTAGAAAGGCAAACCATCTTAGGAGTTATATATAAGCATGCTAGGGCACTAGGGATTGTAATGGAACAGTGGGGCTTAAGAGTACTCGTGCACAGCTCATTGAAAGCACCCATCATATCTAGACAGCATTGTGAAAAAGGCATTTAGCATGCTAGCCTTCAGTGTGTCAGGGCAATGAGTCTAGGAGTTATGACATAATGCTGCAGTTGTATAAGTCACTGGACTTGGCTTAAGAGGGATATAGGCCAATCACAGGAAATTCCCTTGTCAACTTGTCTTCCACTAAGCTTCCTGCTGGCACATATCCCTACAAACATCAGATATGCTACACTTGCCCATTTACCTTCTCGTTACCTCCATTCAGGTCCCCAAACAGTCCTTCCAGGTGAATACTTCACCTGAGAATCTGTTTGGGGTCGTGTATTCGGTGTTCCTGTTGCTGCCTCCTCGACATTGGTGAGACCCAACCTAAATTGGGGGCCACTTGTCGAGCTCCAAGGCTCCATGTGCTGACAGTGGAGTTTTATTAGCTGAAGTGTTATTATGCCAATCCACCATTCTTAAAATTTTCTCAAGATTGTCTCAAGGAAACAAAATGCTTACCTTAAAAAATAGTTATTCAACGTTAATTATTTTTCTTATTAAAATGAAATAAACTGCAAAATTTAATGCAGTAGAATCAGATAGTGAAATGTATGTTAATTCCTTTAACCTGCTCATTTAATGCTATACTTTTTTGTGCACTTGACTAATAATAAAGTTTTCTGAGGCATTATGCCTTGGTGTGCAGGATATGGTAATTTTAGTAAATACTGGTTAATCGCTTCTAGTATATTTTAGATTTCTTTTTTTTTGTCATTACTTTCTATCTATATCATTTTTAGTTCATCTCTTATCGCAGTTAATTTGAATTAAAAAAAAATCTTTTATTTGAGATTCTCATTTACTGTTAATATCTGGAGCCAAGACTGAATTAAACCTTTTCTTATTACAGAACTTGACAAGGATCTTGCTGCAAAATCACTAACACTTGAATCTGAAAAGCAACGGAGCTCCAATATTCAAAGTAGATTAAGTATGTCAAATTACCATGGAAGTCTGTCGCAAACATTATTGGGCCAAAGTTCTAGACCTCAGATACCATCAAGCCCTATTGGGAAAGACTTTCCACTGATCCAAGGAAGCAAGCTACTGCAGAGCTCCAGTAACCAAAGCAGCAGGCCAGAGACTCCAAATGGCCAGCATACCAGATCTCGAACATCATCAGCACAAGCAAGCAGGCCTGCAACGCTGAACAGTCAATTATTTCAAAGTCCACTTTCTAGCCACCCAGTGACTAAAGAAGAAGCATTCAGTAATCCAAAGAACAAACTGACAACATTTACAACTCAAGTCGGGAGATCCCTTGGTTCTCCAATTAGTCAGACTGGAGTTACGGCTGGGAATATTTCACAAAGGAGCTATTTTTCAGAGGTGAGAAGAAATAGATTGATATGATGGCTGGTTACAAGTACTTAAAGGGGTGCAGAATGAAGTAAACCTCATTTGGAAATTAAACTTTGCTCCTCTGCAAATTAACTAATTAAAATGTCACCAAAAATTAATGTATGTGTGAAAAAGATTTTTATAAGGGCTTCAATATGTAGTTTTATTGGAGTTAAAAACAAACAAAGATTTACATGATCAAGGAGAACTATCCCTGTCCCACAATATTATTAAAGAAATATTAGTACAAACGTGATTTAAAAAATGCAACTGCATGTTGACTTTCATTTGGGCCATGAAAAGTAATAGCATGTTTCAGAAAAATTTAAATGGATCTTTATGTTTCTGGTTTAACCCATAGTTCATAAGTTCACCATATTAGTATTGGTATTAAATCTAATCATTGTCAGCATTGTTCAGTTTGTCTCTCAGGGGAGGAGGCATGGTATCTTTTGCTTCACAAAATGACATGTTAATTTTTAATGATGAAAGCCATTCAGCCCACTTTCTTAGATGTCTTAATGAAAGCATCCTGAGTTCTAGACCTAAGAGTACATAATTTAAAGTGATGTCGCTTTCTTGTACTGAGACATAACATCGTTAAATTGCAATGTTAAGTTGTTACTACAGATACTTTATGATGGGGGGGGGGGGGGGTTGAGATAAGATCCCTTGCAATCTTTGAAGATGTACAATGGAATTTTCTCAGTGCCCTGGCCTGTGTATGTTCTTCTATCAATAATGGACGTTTTCATTGCTTTATGTTTGCAGGGCTTTGCTTAGCACAATTTGCCTGTTGTGTTTTGTCATACAGGCCAATCCAAAGTTAAATATGTTGAACCTATAAACACTCCCTACATTTGAATGAGCTCTCATAACACTATTAAAATAAAAAGTCTGGCGTAAGTAGAAATGTGTGTTCCTAGGAAGTGTGGTAGTATTTTCCTTTCCCTCTGCACGTTTTGTAGCTGTTCTTCACACTGATTCCATTCATTTGTAACATTGTGGTGATGTGGTTGCCATATTGAGTAAATTTTGTGTATTTTTTTGATTTGGACAAATGTAACTTATAGTTGTCTTAAAAATGGAACCTATTCATTACCTGGTGACAGCCTGTATAAGTTTGATGCCTCAGAAAGTAATCATTAGCTTTAAAGGAAGATTGAAGCATCGAGTGGCAGGAAACATGCAGTTTTTATCCTTTCCTTAGCACATACTCCCTACACCAACCACATCGTAGCAGCCATTTTCTTTTGCATTTTCAAGTTATGTACCTCTACTTCTCTCATTCTGTGAAAACAAATCTTTTTAGTATTTATCTTAAATTTGCCATTTTAAAGACAACACTGTGTCTTAAGTGATTTTACAGTTTTACCTTTCCTGTACTCTTAATCAACCTTGTATATCTCTCAGTCACCTCATTTTGAGACTGAAAATTCCATGTTTCTCCAAACTTGTCTCAATGCTGGAGAGCTGAAATTACTTTTGAGACAAAGCACCTAATGCTTAATGTCTTCCTTTTCTGTCTTTATCTTAGCTTATTTCAGAACCATTCATGGAGAATACACGTGACTCATAATGTTTCAATATAGAACACTCTACTCCTAACAGAGTTCAGTCTTAGCTAGAAAAGTTTTTATCAGCCCATTACAACTCATTATAGATTTGCATTCATTTTTGTCTGAACACAGTTCCAGAATGGGTTTGAGATGTATTTTGACATTAAATGCACTTTACGTAGATGAGTTGTGGCTTACTGCAATTCATGGCTAGTTTGCTGTAATTTTGCCTCTTTAGTGTTGCAAATCTTTGTGGCATCTGGGCTTGGATCAATAGAAGATTAAAACAAAGTGCTATTCCTCCCTTACGAAGGGGTTCAAAGGATGCAGGATAGTCTTACATTCGTAGTGTTTTTCTGCCACAGGTGTGCTCTGAGTGGCCTGAGTATTTGTCAGCCTTCAATGAAGGATGGTCTTCTTGGCCTCGCTGATGTCAACAGCATTGGTGCCAGAGTTTCTTAATAACTATATCCTATTGTGCTTACGTTTAGCCCCTGTGAATTTCAGCTTATTAGCAGTATAACATTCATTCATTTCAAATGGAACTTCCTGTTTATTTTCCCCAAATCCTCAATTCCTTTACTTAAGTGATTCAAGTTTGGTGCCTGCCAAGAACTTTGTCTATGAAACAAAAGCACCTTAATGTTTCCTGTGAACCATGTCATGTTTGCAGTAAGATTGCAGAGGAAATAAATCTGCTTTTTTTTGTTTCACTTTCAAAAAGAATACAGATGTGCAAAGCCCTTTAAGAATGCATGTCAGATAATCAATAATTATCCCCAGTCAGCAGTTTGGCACAAATTAGATTTAATAAGAAACAGGCATGTAACGTCAAGTCTTAAGAATTTACATTTATCTTAAATCAAACCAATAACTACTTGTGGAAACAAATGCATTAAAGATCATTGTATGTTTATGAATATATGTTTCACAAAATGTAATTACTTATTATGTAGAAGGTCAGAGAAGAAAGTCCACTGCAATCATAACCTTCTGTTCCTTGTGCAGTGTTTGATAATTCTCTTTTCTCCCAGGTAAAGTTGCATGTGCTGATCCAGTTTCGACTCTTGCATTGTATAGGTTGGACCTTTGATTTCAATTTTAGCAGTGGGCTGCTCTTTATTTCTAATTTTAGAGGGATCAGAGCCAACTCAGCCCTCTATTCTATATGTTATTGCTTCCAGCAGGGCCTCAACTTGCATTCACAAGTGACCGTCTCACACAATATTTGATGTGGGTTATACTTTGCGCATTTGTTTAAAACAGAAACGTATGTGCTGACTTGTATGGAGTAAAGCATTCTGATGTTGATATCCTCTGAAAGGTTTGTGCCGTATCAGTGCCTGTTTTTAATTACATTGGGAGACTTTTTGATGCTTAACCCTGTAAGAGCAGCAGTGAAACCCTTGCACCTTGATCATGTAGTAATTTGGCAGGTGAGTTTGGATAAACAATATAATATGAACCCTTAATCTGCACAGTGTAATAGGTTTAATTGCACCTTAAAAAATTTCTCATCCAACTGAAATCTTGGAATGTATGCCCCAATATTACAATAAGAAAGATATGGTAGAAGTGAGATCAGAGAGTAATTAAGAAATTTAGAAGACATTCAGTATCATTCACCATCCATCTAACGTACTAAGCCAGCCAGTAGTGCAGTGGCATCCACACTGGACTTCAAGATGAATGGCCCAGAGTTCAAATCCAGCTGGCTTCTTGCATGCTTTCCATCCAGGCAGGGTTGAGCATTGACCTAGCAATTTGGCCTTGTAAAACATAGTTAAATGCTAAAGAAATGGCAAGGTTGCCACCCATTGTGCCACAAGGTGTGAAGAGGAACAGCAACAAACTAATATACTTTTGAATGCATTGTATATCAGAAAATCCTTGAAATATCCTGCAGACTGGACAGCGTTAGCAAGGAGTAAAGAACTGAGGTAATATTACAACTTGATGAACTTCAATTGGGAATAGAAAATTCTGAGGTAGATTAGATATTCCTTTTCTTTATCTGTCTCCATCACCCCCACCTCCTCCACCCCCCCACCACCACCCTTCTCTGCAACTTAAATTGTTTTCTAGCTTTCTCATGAAGATTAAATTTGTTTCTCTGAAATACTGCTAGGCCTGTTGAGTATCTGATGCGTGGAATGATGTGTCAGCAAGGAAGGCCCCCCTTCCCCAAAGGAGCAGACTCTCTGACTGGACACAGCTTATGTTAGGAAGACCCTAGGCAGGGCAACCCACGTAAAGCTGCAAGATCTGATAACGTACCTGGTCAGATGCTGAGGGTCTGTGCAGCCGAGGTAACATCTACAACATCACTCTGGAATGGCCCACTCTCCCTGTATGCTTCAAGGAAGACAACAGTAACTTGCCTTAATGACTACCACAATGTGGCACTGACCTCAACAATAATGGATCACAGTCAGTCCCATCCTCCTGCTACATTGGACCCTCTCCAGTTTACTTATCACTCAAATCAGTCCACTGGTGATGACATTGCTTCTGCCCTCCTGTCCTTCCTGTCCCACCTGGAAAATGGTGCCTCATATGCCAGGATGCTGTTTATTGACCAGCTCAGCATCTAATTCAATCATCCCTCAGAAGGTGGTGGCTAAACTGTCCTGTCTGGGCCTCAGCAGCTCTCTCTGTAACTGGATTTTGGACTTCTTGACAGAAAGACCACAGTTGGTCCGTGACTGCATCAATGTTTCTAGCTCCTTCACGATGAGCACTGATGTCCCCAGGGCTGCATCCTCAGCCCGCTACAGTTCACGCTACTAACACATGACTATACTGCTAGATCCAGCCCAAGCCAAATCACTGACTTCGCTGATGGCTGGTCTCATCAACAATGACAACCAGATGGCATACAGGGAGGAGGTAGAGCAGCCGGTAGAATGGTGTGAGAACAACAACTTGAGTTCAGCGTGGACAAGACTAAAGAGATTATTGTGGACTTAAGGTATAGGCTGACCACTCCTCTTTGCAGATAAATGGCCCCTCCATGGAGAGGGGTAGGAACACCTTGTTTCTGGGAGCGCACATAATGGATGATTTCACCCGGTCCCTCAACACCACCTCACCACTTCCAGAGGAGATCTCAGTGAGCCTTCCCCCGTCCACCCACAGTCTACCAATTTTTACAGGAGCACCATCAAGAATGTCCTGACTAGCTGCATCACTGTTTGGCATGGGAGTTTCAAGGCACCTAATTTCAGGACCCTATAAAGGGTTTTGAGGTTGTGCCCTGTAGTTCTGGATACTCACACCATAGGAAACAGCCTCTGCACACCCACCCTATCTAGTCTTTCAACATTTGGTATGTTTCAATGAGATCCCTACATGTTTTTCTAAATTCCCAAAGCTGTCAAACACTCCTCATATGTTAACCCCTTCATTCCAAGAATCATCCTCGTGAACCTCCTCTGGAATCTCTGCAATGACGCCACATCCTTTCTGAGATATGGAGCCCAAAACTTTTGACAATACTCCAAGTGCAGGTTGCAAAGGTTGAGACCGTCATTGGGTCTCTCTTCCACTCATCTGGATATTGATCAGAAGTGCTGCATACATAGCACCTTTAGCATTGTCAATGATCCCTTCCATCTGTCCAATAATCTTTTTGACCCCCTACCATCAGGCAGGAGGTACCAAGGCATTATGACAAGGACTGTTAAGATGGAAAACAGCCACTTCCCACAAACTGTGAGACTACTGAACTCCCTGCCACCATCCAGGTCTTCATACCACACACATGTGAAGTTCTAGTAGCGTTGTACTGTTTACCTTTTAATTTGTGTCGTAAATGCACCTTATTATTTGTTAATATATTTGTAGTATTATTACTTTGTGTTTTGTGTGAGTTATATGTACAGTATTGTGCACCTTGGTCCAGAGGAACACTGTTTTATTTGTTGGTATATGTGTGTGAGGGTGAAATAAAAATAAACTTGAACTTGATTTCCGTTATTTTATGGATTTACTTCAGATTTTCAGTATCTACAGTTCTTTACTTTTTAGTCACTGATCTCCACTTTTGCCTCAGTTCAGCAGCTACCAAAGCCTTTTTTTATATTCCTTTGCTACTTTCAAGCTCAGTATTAAATCTCCCAAGTTGCCATCTATCCAGACTCTTTGATAATCCAAAACTCTATTTCCCACTTGTCATTGCTGAACCACATTAGCCGAGCCTCAGTTTTAAAATTCCCCTCTTATAATGTTTTGCCTCGTCTTTGTAGCTCCTCTCAGCTCCTCGATTCTGAGATTGTTGGTCAGGCAGCATCTGCGGAAAAGGAATAAGAAATAAATTTCAGGACAATGGGAAGGGGTGTAGAGAGCAGAGAGCTGCCCATGAATGAATGGCGACTATTTGTCAAGATCATAGAGGTCATGACCTTCTGTGGATTAGACCAGCTCATCAGGGTGCATTTCTACTAAATGAGTCACATCAACTTGGCTGCTCTTTTGAAATCTTCATCTAGATCCTTCAGTACAGAATCTCTGTGTGATCTTGAAAAGCTGGCAACTAGTCGCTACATTCCCCTCTCTGATCATAAACCATTTATGCCTGATGACATACCACTTGTAAATTCTCCCATTACTTTACATGAAGTATCTGAATTTCTGCTAGGTTAGGGTTTAGTTGAGAGGAAGAGCAGAGAAAAGAGCTACACATTTAAGTCATGTACAGCTTGTAAATTACAAGAGATTGTAGATGTCAGAAGTACAATTACATATGGCCCATTTACTTAGTATTTCAAGTGAATAGGTTTGATTGCTTCTGCATATGAAGTCATTAAAGTTGCTCCAACACTGGATTATTATCTGAGGCTTGACCTCTTGAATTGATCACTATTGCCTTCAAATTGTATGATCTCCTGGCTCCTGTAGACACAGGACATCCCTCTTTCCTCTTATTTCCAAGAAGGCTTTCTTTGCAATATCAAGTGATCAGGGAGCTCCTATGTGATGCAGTGTGTCTCCTTGATAGTTTTACAGGTTGGTTTTAAGCCATGCTGTGCAATATCAACTGATTGGACAATCACTAAATTGGGTTTTGTAGTTATTTCTGAGCACTAACTTTCATCATTTGATTTGCAACTTTATTACTAGACTTCAAAAATACAACAACTAATGTACAATGGCCAAATACACTTCGCAGCTGCATCTTAAACCTCCTTTATTTGGTCTTGGTTCCATTGTAATATCACCGATACTGTTTCATTTGACATATTTGTTCAGATGTCGTTTGCTTTTCATGCAAATGCTGAGTGATGAAAACTGAATGCTGTTATTATGAAACTGACCCTGTAATGAAAGTGTCAGCTTTGCTTCTGAGATTGCATTCTCATTTTTTGAGTTTGTAGTTCATGGGTTTAGAATTTCAAGCCTGAGCGTGTAACTTAGGCTGATGTTTCAGTGCAATTTTGGAGGATATGAAAATTCTCAGATTAGATGTTATAACCGGGGTCATGATCTGCCCTCTTAAATAAAAGATGCCAAGACAATTTTCAATGTCCTGCCAGCAGGACTCTGAGTGATGCAATAATATCTGAGAAATATGTAATGAAATTATAATCAGTAGAAGTGAGGCAAATAAAGCATTGAAATAGATGATCTGAATCTTCAAGATCTGCAGTGCAAAGGCTCCAAGTTGTTGGTGGAGTGATTCTGAGATGTTTGTTGCCTAAGAGAAAAGCAAACCCCAGGAAAGGTGTTAAACTTACCTCACCATAGGGCCCTTTTTAGCAGATTTCTATCAATGTCCGTAATAGGACTCTGCCTGTATTCATGAAGCTCCCATTTAAATCAGGTAGGTATCCCAATACCTTCCCCAAACCTCCATCCCAAATAAAATAACAATTAAGATAGCTGAGAGGTAGAAATGACTCAAGTCCAGCAATGAACTTTTAACACTTGTTTTGCTCATTTTTCTTCATGCACAAAAAGTTAAAGATTCCCTCTTTCTGTTTCAAAGGGATGCAGCTGCCCAGTACCAAGAACTGACAGTTGAAAACAATTTTGATGCCTCTGTCATTTTATTCTTTTATACATCTGGCTAATTAACCTTTTCATTTTTCCCTCACATTTTACAGCCTATATATCATATATTATACGCCAACAAGTCAATCACACAAGAATACACAGTCCGCGTCATCTTTTGCACAATACTGCTTAAATTATCTTCTAGCCTAGGGCCATATTTGAAGCCATCAATCATAACTGCTAGCAAATCTGAGTCACAATAATAGTTATAAATTTGTTGTTTCTTACGAGTTTCCAGCTATGCTGACACTGCGTTCTTTTCTGACTCAGACCTGACAACATCTGAGTGATATTAAGAATTAAATTATTATCTGTAAGACTGAGGCAAATGCATTTCTATTCCTTCATCCAGAGCAGCATACTGTAAATGATTCAGAACGAAGTCTCGTTTTCCATTTAAAGGGAGTGAATCTCAATATATTAGAAATAAAAAGACTGAATATGAATTCCTGATTTAATTTGCTGCATCACGGTGACTGTTAAATATTCATGCTATGTTATCATTTGTTATCATTTCCAGTAGAATTAGTCTACTGGATAAAAGAGCATGCTGAAACTTCAGCAATGTATTTTTTTCAGACAACTGATCATGTTAACAAGGCCTTGAAATTATACCACAGGGCACTGGTAGAATAACCACTATCATTGACTGGAGACATTGAAGTGTTTAGTTTAAATGATTTACCATCTCCAATAAAATAGCAAATTAAAGAATTTTGCATGACTTATAAGGAATAAGCATGTTAGCAGTGTGTGGTGTACTGGGTAGAGTTTAACCCAGGAGGTGCATTTTTTGCAACATCTTTGTAATATGCATTTACTGTTGAAACAGCAGCAAGTCTTTGTTTATTGTACTATTAGTTTTGTTTTCATAGACTAGGAAAGAACTTTTGTGGTGTGGAGTTCAGTTATGCCATTTTCAACAACTCACTGAAGATTTTATCCAAATTTGCATTTACTCGTAGTTACTTCTGTCGGCTAATGTCCTTTCGGTTGTTTATTTACATCTAATGCAGAATTTCTAAAAGTAAACACTCTCGAGTTAAATATTAATCTCAGCCATGTCAGTCCATTCAGAATGAATCTGTGCAATAACTGAGCGGATCAGAACCAGAATCAGGTTTAATATCATGAATTTAATGATATTAAATAATGATATTTAATGAATATCATGAATCATATGTCATGAAATTTGTTAACTTTGTATGATAAATCAATATAGAGGGAAAAAACCTGAATTACAGTAAGTATATATATATATATATATATATATATATATATATATATATATATATATATATATATATATGTCTAGTAAATGATTAAGTTAAAATAAGTAGTTAAAAAAAAACAAATAAAAATTAATGAGATAGTGTTCATGGGTTCAATGTCAATTTAGGAATCGGATGGCAGAGGGGAAGAAGCTGTTCCTGAATCACTGAGTGTGTGTCTTCAGGCTTCTGTACCTCCTACCTGATGGTAACAATGAGAAGAGGGCATGTTCTGGCTGGTGGGAAAGGATCAGCATTCCTTTTCAGTTCACAGTTTTACAATCAATGTTAATTTTTGCTTTTTTTAAACATGAAATTTGGAGAGTCTTACCACTTACATGCTAAATGTCTTTCCAGTTATAACTGTTCAATGTTGTTTCGTGAGTGAATACCAGATTCCATTCATATTACATGATTAGAGATTTTCTGGGATTTCTCAGTGGATTTCAGAATTGGTTTCTGGAGAGGACAGTAATTCAATAGTTACAAGAAACTTTGTACAGTAGCTTGAGGAACCCAGGTTCAATCCTGACTTTAGCTTCTCTCCATGTGAAATTTGTACATCCTTCCATTATTAACCACTGTATATTACCCCTTATTGTGAATTAAAGGGGGGAAAAATTACAGGGCTGTAGGAAAATAGAAAGGGGTGGGAACATGACATGCTGTGCTGAGAGCTATCATGAGCCTGATGATATGAATGATCTAATTGTATAATACATAAGATATTACATGCTTTATTCTTCAAAACCTGCAAAACTCATTCATCCACCTTTAATTATCTGTCTTCCTCCCTAATATTGTAGAATATCCTCTATCCTGAACAGTCTTTTGCAGTTTGTACACCAATTAAATATAACACAGTAATGTAAAGATAACAGGAAAAGGGCTTCAAACAAATGGGACAAAGGGTGGGATCCAAAAAGACAAAGTGCAGATTGGCATATGAAGGGAAACAGGCTTAAAGTCAGTAAGTGAGATCAGTGCAGATATGCATTACAGCTGGCATTGATGAGGTAAGGTCCTTTTCTGTATTATTGTGTTTCGATGATTCATTCCCATATTGGAAGGCTTCCTCTAGGTAATAACTTTAATGAGCAGATAATAGTTATAAATGTTTCTTTAATTTGTCTACCCATTGCACTTACTCATTGCAATGAGGTAAAACAAGTAGAGACATAATGAACTGAACAGATAGCCTACCTTATTGGAACTATAGTTTATATAAATGCATTTTATCAATATCATTTCTATAATAAGCATAAAGTATAGCATCTATATAATATAGATAGTTTAGGTTAGCTCAAGAGAAAACAGTAATAGTATGTAACGCCACTTTCTTTTACAACTTCCAGCTCAATGACTCCACTCAAATTATAAAAGGGTTTGGGGATATTATGTGCTTCTAAAATTATAGACCCAGTGGCTACCTTATCAGGTACACGTACATCAGCTCGTTAATGCAAATATCTAATCAGCCAATCATGTGGCAGAAACTCAATGCATAAAAGCATGCAGATGTCATCAAGAAGTTCAGTAGGTGTCCAGACCAAACATCAGAATGGGGAAGAAATGTGATCTAAATAACTTTGACAATGGAAGGATTGTTGGTGCAGGTCGGGGTGGTTTGAGTATCTCAGAAACTGGTTATCTCCTGGGATTTTCACATGCTACAGTCTGTAGAGTTTACAGAGAGTGGTACAAAAACAAACAAAAAAATCAAATGATGGCAGTATTATCTCGATAGACAGGGTCTGATTAGGAACAGTCAACATGGATTTGTGCGTGGAAGGTCATGTTTGACAAATCTTATTGAATTTTTTGAAGAGGTTACTGGGAACGCTGACGAGGGTAAAACAGTGGATGTTGTCTATATGGACTTCAGTAAGGCCTTTGACAAGGTTCTGCATGGAAGGTTAGTTAGGAAGGTTCAATCTTCAGGTGTTATTATTGACATAGTAAAATGGATTCACCAATGGCTGGATGGGAGATGCCAGAGAGTAGTGGTGGATAACTGTCAGGTTGGAGGCCAGTGACTAGAGGTGTGCCTCAGGGATCTGTACAGGGTCCAATGTTGTTTGTCATATACATTAATGATCTGGATGATGGGGTGGTAAATTGGATTAGTAAGTATGCAGATGATACTAAGATAGGTGGCGTTGTGGATAATCAAGTAGGATAATCAAAGCTTGCAGAGAGATTTAGGCCAGTTTGAAGAGTGGGCTGAAAGATGGCAGATGGAGTTTAATGCTGATAAGTGCGAGCTGCTACATTTTGGTAGGAATAATCAGAATAGGACATACATGGTAAATGGTAGGGCATTGAAGAATGCAGTAGAACAGAATGATCTAGGAATAATGGTGCATAGTTCCCTGAAGGTGGAATCTCATGTGGATAGGATGGTGAAGAAAGCTTTTGGTATGCTGACCTTTATAAATCAGAGCATTGAGTATAGGAGTTGGTATGTAATGTTAAAATTGTACAAGGCATTGGTAAGGCCAAATTTGGAGTATTGTGTACAGTTCTGATCACCGAATTATAGGAAAGATGTCAACAAAATAGAGAGAGTACAGAGAAGTTTTACCAGAATGTTACCTGGGTTTCAGCACCTAAGTTACAGAGAAAGGTTGAACAAGTTAGGTCTTTATTCTTTGGAGCGTAGAAGGTTGAGGGGGTATTTGATAGAGGTATTTAAAATTATGAGGGGGATAGAGTTGACGTGGATAGGCTTTTTCCATTGAGAGTAGGGGAGATTCAAACAAGAGGACATGAGATTTAGGGGGCAAAAGCTTAAGGGTAACATGAGGGGGATTTTCTTTATTCAGAGAGTGGTAGCTGTGTGGAATGAGCTTTCAGTAGAAGTGGTAGAGACAGGTTCGATATTGTCATTTAAAGTAAAATTGGATAGGTATATGGACAGGAAAGGAATGGAGGGTTATGGGCTGAGTGCAGGTCGGTGGGACTAGGTGAAAGCGTTCGGCACGGACTAGAAGGGCTGAGATGGCCTGTTTCCGTGCTGTAATTGTTATATGGTTATATGGCAGTACTATGGGCAAAAATGCCTTTTTAAGATGAGAGGTCAAAGAAGAATGGCCAGGCAGGCTTAGGCTGATAGGAAGGCAACAGCACTCAGATGTTACAACGTGTTACAACAATAGTGTGCAGAAGAATGGACACATCGAATCTTGAAGTAGATGGGCTACAGCAGCAAAGAAACATGAACATTTTATTAGGTGCAGGAAGTACATAATAAGGTTGCCTCTGAGTGTACAAGTGAATTTGAGATTTCAGTAAGCACACCTTGAAGCTTTTATCAATTTTTCATTTTCGAACATCCTGCTTTTTTTTTAATGTACATTTTTCCTATTATCAGTAAATTCATTATTTCCCTTGTAGAGAATCCTCAATCAAAAATTTCAGTTTGGAGTCCTTTGTTTGGTTAGATAATGAAAGTAAACACTATTAAATGAGAAATGGGGTGTCATCTCTGTGTCAGTATCTCAGAGGAGAGAAAGATTCCTGAAAGGTCTCCATCTAGACAATAATCAGTCCTCAAATGCTGAATGAGCGACTGCAGAAATTGCAGCATTTGTAGAACCTAATTTACATATCTAATCTATGTGTCTTAATCTGATACATTTCTGGAAATATATTTGGTAATTTTGTTAATGGAGGAAAAACAAAAATGGGGAAAAAAAGCAGAGATGAGGTAATCAATTTACCTGAGAACCTACAGAGACAATCTTAGCTCAAACACTCATGCTGTTTGCAAAGAAATCTTCCACAAGTTATGTTAGAACTAAATCTATTGCAGTGGTTTTTAATGATCCTATTTTCCTTAGACGCTCTGCAGTGAACTCAGGTAGTGATTTCACACCATGAGTTTTTCTTTGTGAAAGGAACATTTTCAGGTGTAAAGTGCATCCCGCAATATTCTGGTATTGATGATAATCTACACCACTCCACCGCTCCCACCCAGCATGCCCAAGGGTTTCCTCCAATTTAGCTGCTGCAACCTATATTAATAAGACATTACAATATTGGCAGCTGAGTAAACTTGAGGGCAATAAACTATAAAAGCTGGCAGTTCCCTAGATGCATGATGTATGTCATTGTATTGTTTATTTGAATGCTTCCCTCTGCTGTGACACGAATTCCAAAGGAGGATTTATTATATTTTGAACACTCTCCTATTTATTAATTTGAATATTTATTTAAATATGTTTATTGAACTTAATGTTGAATGTAATGCTGAATAGTCAAGTATTGCTCATTTTCCTTTCTTAGCGTCAACAAGAATACATATCGAGTCACCCTGATTTGGAATAAAGCTCTCATTTCTCAAACCTCTGAAGTTTCAGAAATTCTGTTTTAATGTAGCCAGCATTTTACAGTAGCTCCTCTTTCTGCTAATGCAGGCAATTTTAGAAATTTATTATTGAATTACCATTTGTTAATGAAGATCAGTGTGTTCTTGGAGCCATTTAGGGGAAAGGTATGAGTGCAATCTTACAGTACTTTTACATTCATCAGAAAATTAAACGACCTTTGACCAAATGACTTTTTTTTAGCATAAACCCCAGTATTAAATCTAACTGTCCAGATATGAATCCACAGTGCTATTAAATCTCTATTAAATATAATATGGCATAAATGAACGGAAAAGCTATTCTCCTTTTATTTCATTACATTGGACTTTTGGTTTATAACATTGTTAATCACAGCTATTTCTTAATTCAAATTAACTGAAGCAAATAACTAACTAGATAAAAATTATAAGAAATTAAATCAACAAACACTCTCCCATGTTATAGTGAGCATATGTTCAACCATGAGAAAATACGAGACAAAACTTGTAAGTCTCTTAAAATTGTGAAACCGCTTTTTAAAGTGGATGATCAAATAGGTGATCATTATGTTCATTCAAAAATTTATAAATCTAGTACTGTCATGATGGTGTGGCTGCAGAATCTCTTGTGAAGTTTCAAGCTTAATTTCAGAACGTGACTATATAGTCGGGACAGTTAAATAATTGCAGTGCTGAAGTACTGCATTGTCAGACACACTGTCTTTCAGAGGTTAAGCTAATGTCCTATGTTCATTCTGAAGTGGATGAAAATGTTACGTATACGATACAACTTAAAGAATAGAGAATTTTCTTCAGATACATATATTTCTCAATAAAAATGTTAATAAAATGTGAATCAATATTCATTACTTTGCTATTGCAGAATTTTCACAAGAAAAGGCCATATGGCATTGGTGAAGAATTAAATAAGCTGAATATTTGTAGGATGAATATTATAGATAATTGTTTTGTTAATGCATTTGTTTTACAGTTTTAAATTGGTCAGAACATCTTCTATGGACAGAAACATTCTATACAATTAAAGTGAAATGCCATTATTAAGATGTTACTAAAGTTTGCTATTAATTAGTCCATAGGTTCTAAGATGTACTTTACCTTTCCTTAGGATGAATCCTTTCCACAGTCGTTAGCTACTCGTCAGCCATGGACTTTACCCAGTAATACCGATAATGAAGGTGCAGGTCCTGGTCAGGACAAATGTGAGTATGTATGACGTGAAATACAAGTCAATGTACTTGTTAATTTTGCTACCGATGCTAGTTCCAGATTTGATGGCATTGCAATCAGCATGTATCTAAACCTCCCCTCTTGAAAATCATCAGTGTTATTTCACTGAATTCCCATCCACTGAATGCCATAATTCCATCCCATCTTGAAAAATCAGCACTAAACAAGTACTTCACATCAGTATTCACCAAGGAGGGGAACACGGAAGTCAGTGAGATCAGGGAGGGATGTGCTGATATTCTGAGGCCTGTAGATATGAAGGAGGAGGAGATGTTGGTTGTCTTGAAGACTTAAAGGTGAGTAAGTCCCCAGTGTCTGATAGGACCTATCCTAAGTTATTGTGTGAAGCAAGAGAGGGGTTTGCTACAGCCTTGAAAAAAATTTTGTATTCTCTTTAGTCACAGATGAGGTCCAAGAGGACTGTGGAAAAGCCAGTGCTAAGCCTCTGATTAAGAAATGCAGTAAAGAAGAAGCTGGCATTTAAAGTGGCACTCACATCTGGAAAAGCAAAACATTAAGGATAGTAAGTTTTTTGAGGAGGTAGTGAAGACATTTGATAAGGGTAGGGCAATGGATGTTCTGAGCACGGACTTTAGTAAAGCTTTCAACAAGGTCCCTCAAATCCTTCTTCTCTGACCTGGAAGAGTGAAGCATAAAGGACCCATGGAGACTTGGTAGATAGGATTCCAATTTGGCCATTGAAGAGACTGTTGTCTCAGGAAGCAGGTTGTTTTGTAGATATTTAATGTAATGCTCATTCTTAACTGTGCTTCACTAAATGAGTCACAAATGACTTACAGCAGAGTCTCCAAGCATCACATATGGAAGAGTCATCTGTGTGGTGCTGATTGATGATGGAGGTTGAAGTGACCATGGCTTCGAATGTCAGTGATGTAGGTCTCCCAGTTTCCCATTTGTCCAGTAGATTAGCTCCAATCTGGTGAAAAATTTGTTTCCAACAGCAGCATTGAATTTACTCTGGAGGATCAAATTGTCTCCCCCAGGAAGTAGATAAGGTCTTTTAAAGTGAACAGTAGAAATATTTATTGATCACATTTCTAGATTCTGAAGAAAAGGGCTAAAACACTGATGTATACTGATTCTGTGTTAGAGTGAGTCAAAATGGTTCCTTATTCCATTGGGGCAGTTGCTGACGCACTGAATTAGCTCATTTTCGAAGGAAAAGTGCACCACACTTAAATTGGGTTCCATTTCCTGTTTGGTATCCCAGAAGAAGTGGTGTGCTTTGTACTTTGAGCTGGCAATTTCAATTGGCATCCACTGAGCTTCAGTGATCTCTTTCCTTCAGTGTGCCTTTGGTCATAAGACATAGGTGCAGAATTAGGCCACTTAGCCCATCAGGTCTGCTCCAACATTCATTCATGCCTGATCCTTTTTTGCCCTCCTCAACCCCACTCTCTGGCCTTCTCCCAATAACCTTTAAAGCCATGTCCAATCAAGAAACTAACAATCTCTGCCTTAACTACATGCAGCAACCTGGCCTCCACAGCTGCATGTGGCAACAAATTCCACAGATTCACCACCCTCTAGCTAAAGAAATTTCTGTGCATTTCTGTTTTAAGTGGACACTTCTGTGTCCTGAGGCTGTGCCCTCTCGTCCTAGACTCCTCCACCATGGGAAATGTCCTTTTCACATCTACTCTGTCTAGTCTTTCAACATTCGAAAGGTTTCAATGAGATCTCCCCCATCCTTCTAAGTTCCAGTGAATGCAGACCCAGAGCCATCAAACGTTCCTCATATGATAGCCCTTTCATTCCCAAAATCATCCTCGTGAACCTCCTCTGGACCCTCTCCAATGCCAGCACATCTTTTCTAAGATGAGGGGCCCAAAACTGTTCACAATACTCATGGTGAGGCCTCACCAGTGCCTTGAAAAGTCTCAGCATCACATCCTTGCTGATCCAGATGTTGGTTATTCCATCATTTGCCTATTGAAGTTTACATACTTCCAGACCCACCAACAATATGCTTCCCACATGCATATAAGGTTACCATTGGAGCCGTGTAAAATTGTACAGTTATGTTTCATTTTATAATATTCCGACAAGATTCATTGCTTGACTAACCTGACTTGCATAAAGATGAGAAAACTAACCCTACTTTTATGCCAATGTAACAAGAACAAAAGAAAACAGCAGAATTATTGCAGAGTAAGTCTGCTACCTATTACAGCCAATTATCATGGCAGTTCTCATACAGAGTGCAGTAAAATTCAAGTACTTTTGCAGCAAGGTATTAAGTACTGTTATTGTTTATTTTAACTGGATTATTTGGAGGAGGCATAAAGCTTCCCCAATCAGTAGAAGGAAATTAGAGGTAAAGTCACCTTGACCCATGTTTACCTCAACATACCATGGTACTATTTATGCTGAAAGAACTTCGGAGAATTGCTCCATTGACCCTGCTGTTATTCCCAGAGCCAGCTCATTAGAGCATTCAATAACGTGCCAGGAATGCTGCTTCTCAGCAACAAGTGCTTAGACTTGCGGCTGTTGTGGAATTGGTAAAAGAAGTATATTGCTGCAAAGACTTTCAGCCAAGAAATCTAGGGAGAGCAAATGAAAACTTGGAGCAAGTGTCTCGAGAGAAGAGAGGAGCTGAATACATTCTCTGCTTCCCATCAAGATTCTGAAAGTGGCTTTCTTTGGATTCCTAAGAAATGGACTCCAATGGACTCCAATCTCAGGGACTCTGCAGTGGGAATACATATGTTCAATGAGTAGCACACCTTCGTGAGTCCGTGACTCCTTTCCCAACCCGAGATTTACAATGGTTATGGATAAGGGAGCTTTCCCCATAATGCAGCAATTTCGTGGAGATGTTCTTTCAGTTGAATGACAACTGGAATACTTGGAAGTCAATAGCGGGGTGCATGTCACACCTGCACTCCACTTTGGTATGACACATTCATTTCGGGCAGGGCTATGCCAGTGGTGCTGCAGGCCATGAAACTTAGAAACATAAAAAACCTACAGCACAATATAGGCCCTTCAGCCCACAAAGCCGTGCTGAACGTGTCCTTACCTTAGAACTACCTAGGCTTTGCCCATAGCCCTCTATTTTTCTAAGCACCATGTAGCCATCCAGGAGTCTCTTAAAGGACCCTATCACTTTCGTCTCCACTGCCACCGCCGGCAGCCCATTCCATGCACTCACCACTCTCTGCATAAAAAAACTTTCACCTGACATCTCGTCTGTACCTTTCCAAACACTCTAATCAGCCACAGTTTGGCATAAACATATGCGTTGCACCTGTCTCATGGTTTACAAGAGGGAGGCAGGAAAATCTATGCCATGATGTTCTAGGGATTGTATAGAGTCATAGAAATGTACAGCACAGAAACAGGCCCTTTGGCCCATGCCGAAACCATTTAAACTGCTTAATCCCATTGACCTGAAGCGGGACCATCCAAACTTCACTTAAACAAGCTCACATGCATGCACCACTTGTTTGCTGACAGATCGTTCCACACTCTCATGACCCCCTGAGTGAAGAAGTATAAATTCTTGTAGTTCCCAAAAAATTTATCAGAGAGGAAGTGTATGGAATAATTAACATTTCAAGGAATTTTTCTGGATCCTGTCGCAGATCTCGCCTTACCTCGGAGATGAAAGAAGCGAAGCACTGCAATGGATAATGATGCCATACAATGTGACCCAGATACCACAACCTTCCCACCATCACTACTTAACAATAACACTATTATTTGGGAAGAGTACAATTGAGTATGGTCTCAGCATCCAAGCTATAAATGTGTTGTGAGGCAACTTCCTGACCTCATGAGCTAGAACAAGTGGCAGGAATGGTGCTTCCACTGCCTACTAGGCCACCTTATTTAGAGACCAGATAAACTTCGGTATGGTGAACAAACTGTAAAAACAAGAGAAAATCTTCAGATGCTGGAAATCCAAACGACACACACAAGATGCTGGAGGAGCTCAGCAGGCCAGGCAGCATCCATGGAAAAGAGCACAGTCGATGTTCTGGGCCGAGACCCTTCATTATTTTGTGTGTGTTGTAGAAATAAAGTGCTTACAGCTAAATCTGTATTAGGTTGAGTGGGTGGGTGCTGGAGGTGGCAGTATTGCAGAACAATTTTGAGCCATCCCATTAAGGAATATAGCTAGATCACTCGGTGTTGAGAATTATTGAGAGCCCATCCAGAGCAGTTGAGGTTGTGGCAGATGGTGAAAGAACAGGAGGGAGAAATCTACTTTGCCACATCCTTGTCAATCTAAAGTTCACAGAGGCATCTGTTCTTGACTTACATAATCATTCTGAAAGTACAGTCTTTACACTGAAAGCATCCATATTGTGCAGCTCTGCTAAGCAGGGTAGATCAGAATGAATCTAAAAGTTCAAATGTGCATACCTGAGGTGCACTGCAGCATCTATGATTTGAAGACCATATTTTTGGTTTACCATGACTAATAAGTTAGGAGAATCAATCTGCTTTCAAGCTGAGTAGAGAAGCATTTTAAAAATGTGAGGGTGGTGGGGGGCTGGTGCATTCTGATGAGATGACAATACAGTGTCTGAGCCCAAAGCCAATTGATTTTCTGAACGCAAGAGATTCTGTGGGTGTTTTGGAAATTTTGAGCTTAGACCACAAGACCATAAGACATAGGAGCAGAATTAGGCCATTTGGCCCATTTAATCTTCTCTGCCATTCAATCATAGCTGATCTATTTCACCCTTCTCAGCCCCACTCCTTGGCCTTCTCCCTGTAATGCCATAGCCAGTCAAGACACTATCAATCTCTGTCTTAAATACACCCAGCAACCTGGCCTCCACAGCTGCATGTGGCAACAAATTCCATAAATTTACCAACATCAGGCTGAAGAAATTTCTCTGCATCTTTGTTTTAAATGGATGCTTGTGTATCCTGAGGCAGTGCCCTCTTGTCCTAGACTCCCCCACTATGGGAAACATCATTTTCACATCTACGTTGTCGAGGCCTTTAAACATTCGAAAGGTTTCAAAGAGATCCCCCCTCATCCTTCTAAATTCCAGTGAGTACAGGTCCAGAGCCATCAAACGTTCCATGTATAATAACCCTTTCATATCCAGAATCATCCTTGTGAACCTCCTCTGAACCCTCTCCAACGCCAGCACATATTTTCTAAGATGAGGGGCCCAAAACTGTTCACAATACTCAAGGTGAAGCCTCACCAGTGCTTTATGAAGCCTCAGCATCATATCTCTACTTTTATATTCTAGACCTCTTGAAATGAATGCTAACATTGCATTTGCCTTGGTCTTCACTGACTCAACCTGCAAGTTAACCTTTTTGTTCTGCACAAAAACTCCCAAATCCCTTTGCAGCTTAGATTTTTGGATTTTCTCCCCATTTAGAAAATAGTCTGCACATTTATTTCCTCCATGAAAGTGCATGACCATGCATTTTCCAACATTGAATAATCTTATTAAATGGCAGAACAGGCTTGGAAGCCTAAAATACCTGCTCCTTATCTGAGTCTGTATTCCTTCCACAACTGGCCTACCATGCTTTACATAGTTTACAGTTTACAAGATTCACTGTAATAACTTGCCAAAATTTCAAAACCTACAGTTCCTACTCCTTTAAAAACTGCAACGGCAATCTCAAATTTCCCTCCAAGTTATGAGTTATTCTCCTTTAGGAATATACTGTATGTCCATTCCATGAGTGAATGATAGAAAAATGCAGACCTTGTCAACAACTAACTATTTGTGATTGCAATTGTTTTAAGTCCATTAAGTAAGCTAAAGTTCATGAGAATCCAGGAAAGAGTGTAATACTGAGCATTCAAATATTTTCATGAAACAATTTAAAGTACTTCCACATTTAAGGTATTTTAACATGTGAGACATAAAAGCTTTAAAAAAATCAGAATCAGGTTTGTTGTCGTCACGTGTTTAGTGAAATTTGTTGTTTTGTGCACAGTACAGTGCAATACATAAAAATCTCTAAGTTACAAAAAATTTACAAAAGTGGACTTGAGTAAAGCATTTGACAAGGTCCTGCATTGCAGGCTGGTCAAGGCACATGGAATCCAAGGAAAGCTGACTAAAATTGATCCAAAATCAGCTTGGTGATAGGAGGCAAAAGATGCTTTTCTAATTGGAAGTCTATGATCACTGAATAAGCAGAGGAAGGGGTGCTGAGAATTCCCTTTGTAATAATTATTAGTGTCTTGTGGAGGAGGTATGTCTTGCAATTCTAAAGGTGACAATAAGGATGGTGGTGATGTGGATAATGAGGAAGACTGTCTAAAACTAAAACATTAGGCCAGGATATAGACCAAAAGAAACATTTGCAAGATAGAATTTAATCCTGACAAGTATACAGTGATGCATTTTGGGAAGTTAAATAGGGACAAGACATACACAACAAGTATTGTGTGATGGGGGATCAAGTCCAAAGTTCCCTGAAAATGTAACTAGAGAGGATGATGAAGAAGGTATATGACATGCTTACCTTCAATGTTTGGGGCAGAAAATATAAATGTCAGGAGGTTGTGTTACAGCTTCACGTAGTCGCACGTCAAGTATTGTGTCATCGCACTGTAGAAAGGATATGGCTCACTGGAGAGAACACAAAGGAGATTCACCAGGATGCTGGCTGGACTGGAGCACCTTAGTTATGGGGAGTGATTGGATAAACTGGGAAGTGACCCGATAGAGTCACTTATAAGAAACACAGAGGAGGTAGTTAGAATCACTTTCTCATAGTAAGTGTATCAGGAACAACATGACTTTGGCTGAAGGGAAATGGAGGAGTTTTAAAGGGGATCTGAGGGGAAAGTTTATTTTTAAACAGAGAGTGGTTGACATTTGGAATGTGTTGCCAGAGACTGAGATGGTATTGAATACAACCATATTTATTAATACTTAAGACAGGCACTCTAAGAGGGGAGGCAGTGGACTGAATGTGGACAAGTGTGATTACTGTGGATGGGCAACAAAAACAGTGGCGTGGATGTGGAAAACCAAAGGACTCACTACTCTCAATTCTGTGCCAAAAGACTCTGACCCAAATTTGTTATTTGTGCTACAAAATCCTGATGCAACTCAATAATCATTTTCATTCCATTTCATTCCTCAGAACATTAAAAAGATGCAATATAATTTGTATTTGGTGAAGCTTGTAATTTAAAGCTACTAGTTCCAGTTTTTGTTAGATACCACAAGGAGTTGCATTTAACATAGACTGACACTTTGACTGAAATAGCAAAAAGCCTGAATACAATTTGTGCTCCAGTGATCTCATTTGGGTCTCAGGAAGTGAATGAAATTATTCAACATTCATATGTTAGAATACAATTATGTTTTATGATCATAAATTAATTTATTATTGAAGAATTCTGTGCACATCTGTTAGTGTTTTAAGGGGGTGTGGGTCTTTAGTTCAAATATAATACTGAAAGTGAATACTGTAGTGCACAGATTTAAACACCAAGTGAAACTTTAGTATTGACTTTAGTTCTAAGTTCTTGTCTACATTTGTTTTTATATAGCTATCCAAACATTATTAGAAAAAGTTAAAATTCTCAGACAATAAGACCATAAGATATAGGAGCAGAATTAGGCTATTTAGAGTCATAGAACACTATACAGCACAGAAACAGGCCCTTCAGCCCATCCAGTCCATGCCAAACCATTAATCTGCCTAGTCCCATTGACCTGCACTCAGACCATAGTCCTCCAGACACTTTTCATCCATGTACCTATACAAATTTCTCTTCAATGTTGAAATTAAACCCCCATCCACCATTTGCACTGGCAGCTCATTCCACACTCTCACTACCCTCTGCGTGAAGAAGCTCCCCCTCGTATTCCACTTAAGTATTTCACCTTTCGCTCTTAACACATGACCTCTAATTGTAGTCTCACCCAGACTCTGTGGAAAAAGCCTTTCAGCACTTACGCTATCCATACATCTCATAATTTTGTATACCTCTATCAAATTTCCCCTCAATCTTCTATGTTCTAGAGAATAAAATCTTAACCTATTCAACCTTTCCCTTTAAATCAGGTCCTCAAGTCTGAGCAACATCCTTGTTAATATTCTCCTTGTAAATTTTACATCCTTGTAAAATTTGACTCATTAAATCTGCTCCACCATTCAATCATAGCTGATTTATTATCTCTTTCAACCCCATTTGCCTGCCTTCTCCCCATAATCTTTGACATCCTTGCTAATCACGAGCCTATCAACAGCAAACCCCACTTTAAATTTACCCAATCGACAATGAATACCACTGATTCACCACCCTCCAGCATAAGAAATTCCTCATCTCTGTTCCAAAGGGACATCCTTCTATTCTGAGGCTGTATCCTCCTGTCCTAGACTCTCACACTATTAAAAAAATCCGCTCCACATCCACTTTATTTAGGCCTTTCAATATTCAACGGGTTTTGATGTGATACCCCTTCATAGAAACATAGAAAAACTACAGTACAATACAGGCTCTTCACCCCACAATCCTGTACTGAACATGTACTTACTTTAGAAATTACCTAGGGTTACCGTAGCCCTCTATTGTAGTAAGCTCCATGTACCTATCCATGGACCTTAAAAACCCTATTGTATCCGCCTCCACCACCATCACCAGCAGCCGATTCCACACATTCACCACTCTCTGCAGAAAAAAACTTACCCCTGACATCTCCTCTGTACCCACTTCCAACACCTTAAAACTGTGCCCTCTTGTGTTAGGCATTTCAGCCCTGGGAAAAAGCCTCTGACTATCCACACGATCAATGCCTCTCATCATCTATACATCTCTATCAGGTAACCTCTCATCCTCTGGTGCTCCAAGGAGAAAAGGCCAAGTTCACTCAACCTAATCTCATACGGCATGCTCCCCAATCCAGGCAATATCCTTGCAAATATCCTCTTCACCCTTTCTACAGTTTTCATATCCTTCCTGTAGTGAGGTGACTGTAACTGAGCACAGTACTCCAAGTGGGGTCTAACCAGGGTTCTATATAACTGTAATGTTACCTCTTGGCTCTTGAACTCAACCCCATGGTAGATGAAGGCCAATACACTGTATGACTTCTTAACCACACAGTCAACCTGTGCAGCAGCTTTGAGTGTCCAATGGACTTGGACCCCAAGATCCCTCTGATCCTCCACACTGCCAAGAGACAACACTAATACTATATTCTGCCATCATATTTGACCTACCAAAATGAACCACCTCATACTTACCTGGTTTGAACTCCATCTGTCACTTCTCAGCCCCGTTTTGCATCCTATCAATGTCCCGTTGTAACCTTTGACAGCTCTCCACACTATCCACAACACCCCCAATCTTTGAGTCATCAGCAAATTTACTAACCCATCCCTCCACTTCTTCATCCAGGTCATTTATAAAAATTACAAAAAGTAGGTGCCCAAAACAGATTCCTGAGGCACACCACTGGTCACTGACCTCCATGTTGAATATGACCTGTCTACAACCACTCTGGATCCACAAAGCAATGTTTCCTTGGATTCCATGCCTCCTTATTTTCGCAATAAGCCTTGCATGGGGAACCTTATCAATGCCTTGCTGAAATCCATATAGACTACATCTACTGCTCTACCTTCATCAATGTGTTTAGACACATCCTTAAAAATTCAATCAGGCTTGTAAGGCATGACCTGCCTTTGACAAAGCCGTATTAACTCTTCTTAATCATATTATGCCTCTCCAAATGTTCATAAATCCTGCCTCTCAGGATCTTTTCCATCAACTTACCAACCACTGAAGTAAGACTCACTGGTCTATCATTTCCTGGGCTCTACTCCCTTTTTAAATAAGGGAACAACATCTGCAACCTTCCAATCCTCCGGAACCACTCCCATCCCCAATGATGATGCAAAGATCATTGCCGAAGGCTCAGCAATCTCCTCCCTCACCTCCCACAGTAGCCTTTCAAGTGCTTTTCTTCTTGACTAGATTTACAACATCCTTTATACACCACTGTTCCTGTACCCTACAATCATTTCCCTTTCTCATTGCGATGTACCTATGCAGAACGCCACGCAAATATCCCCTGAACATTTGTGATCACTATCTCCAAAATGCTCTCCCGCTGAGAGACCTGACACCTGACCAGTTTCATTTCTGAATACAACATCAAGTACAGCCTCTCCTCTTGTAGGTTTATCTACATATTGTGTCAGGAATCTTTCCCCAACACCCTTAACAAACTCCACCCCATCGAAACCCCTTGCGCTAGGGAAATGCCAATCAATACTGGGGAAATTAAAATCTCCCATCACAAGAACCCTGTTGTTATTGCATTGTTCCAGAATCTTTCTCCCATCTGCTCCTCGGTGTCCCTGTTACTATTGGGTGGTGTATAAAAACACCCAGTAGATTTATTGACCCCTTCCTGTTTCTAACTTCCACCCACAGGGATTCAGTAGACAATTCCTCCATGACTTCCTCCTTTTCTGCAGCCATGACTCTATCTCTGATCAGCAGTGCCACGCCCCAACTCTTTTGCCCCCCTCCCTGTCCTTTCTGAAACATCTAAAGCCTGACACTAGCCATTCCGGCCCCTGAGCCATCCAAGTCTCTTTAATGGCCACAACATGATAGCTCCAAGTACTGATCCACGCTCAAAGCTCATCCACTTTGTTCATGATACTCCTAGCATTCTTCTACATTCTAGGGAGTACAGGCCCAAAGCATTTGAACACTCCTCATATGTTAGCCCTATCATTCCCAGAATTCCTCACATGAACCAACTCTGGACCCTCTCTTGGATAGGAGCCCAAAATATACAGTACTCCAAGCATGATCTAATAACAGTTTGCATCAAGTGTAATTCTAATGCAGTTTCAGTGATCAATGACAGCCAGGGCATAAATTTCAAATTGCCTGTATCTAATATGGAAAAGACCCTTAGTAACATCCAATGGTGTTATGGCGAATGACATTACCAATATCATTGTTGGAATTCATTAATGTTGTGTAGCCTACAAGCTTAAAATCTATGGAACATCCTAAATACAAATGTTCTGTGCTTTCCAATTACAGAGATTAAATGAATAACGTAATTCTTTTATCTTCATCCATTGGATTTGGTTACTGATGGCCAGACCAACACTTTCTACCCATGAGTAATAAACCTTGAGAAAAGCGTTGCTATGATGCTTTCTGAGTGCATTGTAATTCATGGAAAGATACTTCCATAGTATTGCCAAAAGAGTTCCAGAACTTTAACTCAGTAAAGTTCAAATAAATTTTTATTATCAGAGTACATACTGTATCTGTCACCGCAAGCAAACCTGAGAGCATACTCAGCAAATCTATAGAATAGTAACTATAACAAGAACCAAAATGCAGAAGACAACAAACTGCGAATACAAATAAAAATAAATGGCAATAAATAACAAGAGCTGGAACTAACAAGACAAAGAGTCCTTAAATTGAGTCATTGGTTGTGGAACATTTCAATGGATGGGCAAGTGAGTGTAGTCATCCCCTTTTGTTCAGGAGCCTGATAGTTGTAGGATAAAGGATGGCAATATTTGTCCAAGTCAGAAAGGTGCATGATTGGAGGGCACTTGAGGACAGAATTGTGCCCATGTGTTTCTGAGGTTTTTGTTCAAGATTGTTGAGCTCATTAGTCAAGGAGTTGTTGCCACAAAAGCCTTGACATACCCTGTAGTGAGCTGCATAATATTGTTACAGTTGAAGAAGGATTACTTAAGTGATGATTGGATGGCATTGTGTTTCTTGAGAGGTCTTAGATCTGCCTCCATCCAAGAATGTATTCCATCACACTCTGGATTTCACTTTGTCAACGATGGACGGCTGCGGGAGGCAGAATGTAGAACTCTTGCTGCCAAAGCATTTTTGTAATTGGTGGATTGAACTTCTGGTAACACTCAGGGTATTTGTACTATTTTTTAGCAAGGTTGTGTGCCTAGTCTGCTGGATCAACATACACAAAATACTGGATGTTGGTTTTTTTTTGGGAATTGCTGATTGGCTCCGTAATGAGGAGAATTCCGAGGCCAGTCAAGTCAAAGGCATAGGGCCAGAAAGGAACCCCTGTCTTATAAGTTTTGTTTTTTTCTACCTATTGAATTAGAACATTGTGAGAAAGATCAGTGTAGAAATGTTTCATAATATATCCACATGACATCACAGGTAGACAGGGTGGTGAAGAAGGGGTAACCAATGGTTGGCTATTACTATTGGTGTAGAAGACATTGAATATATGATTTGGGACATTACATTGCAATTGTACAAGATATTGGTAAGGCTGCCACTGAAGTAATGTGTGTGGTTTTGATTACCCTGTTGTAGGAAGCATGTATTAAGCTGGAAAGAGTGTAAAGAAGATTCAGAAAAATGTTACTAGGACTTGAGGGCGAGTTATTGAGAGAGTTTGAGCAGACTAGGAATTTATTCATTTGGAGCGTAGGAGACTGATGTGTGACCTATAGAAGTGTATAAAATTATGAAGGGCATACATAGCGCGAAGGGAAAGGGGATCAAAACTAGAAGACTTCTGCTTAAGAAGACAGGTTAATATAGTGCATTCTGGTTAATTGGGACACATCAGGACCAGTACATTTTGGCCCAGTTAAGAGGCTGCCCCCAATTAGCCAAAATTTCTTTGAAATATTTTAAAAAGCATAAAAAAAAACAAACTACTGTTTAACTGAGTAACAAATGGAATACAAAACAGATTAGAACACTATCAAAACTGCTACAGTACTATAAAACTGTGTATTAATTCCCAATAGTTATTGATGGAGGAATTCATTCAGTGTACACTGCCATGTTCTTTCGATTGGCTGCAAATGAACAAATCAGCACCACTTTCAAACAGTGCTTTTGATGATTACATCCTCCAAATCTTCATTTTTATTGTAACTTTCAAGCAGATTGTTGATAGTTTCAAATTATTCATAATTCCTGACTTGCTGAAGTAATGAGATTGTCTCATTTTCACTCTTGGCCATTTCTTGTATCTCAAAGTCTTGGTTCATTATTCTTGGTTGGTGTGGCTATAACGAAACCCAATTTCCCTCGGGATGAATAAAGTATGTCTGTCTGTCTTTCTGTCTGTCTGAATGCTTGAAACCGCAGTGAGCAAAATAGTCCTGAGTTGTCTCGCTGTTTATTATTTGCCAACTGTCAGTGACAACAATCCCTGCAAGTGGTACTATTTAAAAATTGTTTGTTCTAAGCAAGAGTAGTGTCTACTGGCCACACGTCGTGCATGACTCACGCTAGTTAGAAAATGTTCAGCAACAGACGCCTGCCCTAATTAAGTGGCATATTGTCCCAAATAAATGAAGGGAACGCTGGCTATTTTCTTAAGACTTGTCCCAAATAAGTGGCTGCCTGGATTAACTTATGGCCCAATTAATCAGAATCCACTGTATGTAAAAGAATTTGAGGGTCAACTACTTCAGCAGATGGTTATGCATCCATGGAAAGAACTGCCAGAGAAAGTGATTGAGGCAAGTCCATTAACACATTTAAGAGTCACTTGGACTGGTACGGAGATTGGAAAGGTTTAGAGGACCATACGCAGGCAAATATGGCTGGCTTAGTTGGGAATCTTAGTTGGTGTGAATGAGTTGGCCAGTGACCCTATTTCTGTACTCCATAATCCTATGACATGGAAGGAAACCATTCATCCCATTGAGTTCATCCTGGCTCTCAACACAATCCCATTCCTCACTAATTTTTTCCAGCATTCACATCAACTCCCCTCTCCCCACCATTGCACTCATGATTCTACCTAACACCCTCCACCTATCTACATACCAGGGATACTTCAGAGTGACTGATATCTTATCAATATGCATTGGCAGACAAGATCTTAGTCCCATTGTTAGACATACATTAAAAATTTGGTTTCAGTTTTGCATATTTTTTGACTTAAATAACTGTTCTTTCTAGTAATATCCATCTTAACTATTTTTTTAAACCATCAATTTTAGATAAGGCCTTTTAACTTGGAAAACTAAGGGAATAAAGACTTTTCTAGATTTGTTTTTAGAGGATTGTTTAACGTCTTTTTCGCAGCAAGTGGACAAATATAAATCTAATGCACAATTTTTTAGATATTTACATGTCAGAAACTTTTAATGCAATTTGTTACTGAATTACCCATTTGGTCATTTACCAAATATGATAGATGTTATCTTTCAGCTTAAACTATTTCTATAAGGATTAATAGCCATTATATATAAACGGCTATTGAATTTACGAATGATGTCTAATGATAAGGTTAAACGTGCTTGGGAATTAGAACTTCAAGAGTCACTTTCAGATAATCCATGGAATAAAATTTGTCATTTAGTTAACAATTCATCTATCTGCGCCCGTCACTCCTAGCGCATATTTTTTCTAATGTAAATCCCACCTGTGATAGATGCAATACTGAGGTGGCTACCTTAACTCATGTTTTGGGCCTGCATAAAGTTAAATAATTTTTGGAGAGTTGTTTTTAGAACACTATCAAAAGTCATATGTTTGGACCTACAACCTAATTCATTTACGGCAATCTTTGGGATTATTCCAATGGAAGCAGGAAATGATCCTGCTTCCACTCAACGCTTGATAGCTTTCTCAACTTTATTTGCTAGGAGAGCTATCCTATTGTATTGGAAGGAGCCCAATCTACCTACTGATTTTTCTGGCTCTCCTCCATTATGCTGTGTTTAAGTTTGGAGAAAACTGGGAGTCGGATGTTTGATACATCTTTTAAATTTGAACAAACTTGGCGACCTTTTATTCAATATTTTCATATGATCTAATTCTTTTTACTTCTTCAGTTAATTTTTTTTTCTTCTCCACAAAGTTTTAGATTTGACCTTTTTTTTTAAAATTGTATCCTCAAAATGGATTGCCCAGTCCCCTTTTTTTTGTTTTAGGTTAGTTTGGTGGGTTTTCTTTTTCTCTTAATAACAGATGTTTTTGAGTTTTTTTTTTGGATGAATTGTTAAGAGGAGATGTGGTTCTTTTTTCCCTCTTTATATTAGCTTAATACTATGTATGATTTTGATAGTGTGTATTTATTGAAATATGTATTTGAGATAACTTCTCCTCTGACTTGTATTTATCCTTATTCTTTTAAATCGATAAAAAAAGATTGAAAATGAAAATATGCATTTTTGGGAGGAAATTGGAGCACTTGGAAGTAGACCATGAAGCTACAGTGAGGACTACAAGTTTTTTACAGATGATTTTTTATGTTTGCCAATGTGTTGGTATTTTGGGGTGGGTTGGAGAGGGAGGGTGCATTCCTGTGCTCTTGAAAATGGGTGTTGATGGATCTCAGTTCTGTTGTTTGATTTATATAGGAATATTGTCAAGTCGAGTCAAGTCACTTTTATTGTAATTTCAACCATAACTGCTGGTACCATGCATAGTAAAAACAAGACAACGTTTTTCAGGACCATGTTGTTACATGACACAGTACAAAATCTAGACTGAACTATGTAAAAAACAACACAGAGGAAAAAAAAACGCACAACAACTACACTAGACTACAGACCTACCCAGGACTGCATAAAGTGCACAAAACAGTGCAAGCATTACAATAAATAATAAACAGGACAATAGGGCAGTAAGGTGTCAGTCCAGGCTCTGGGTATTGAGGAGTCTGATAGCTTGGGGGAAGAAACTGTTACATAGTCTGGTCGTGAGAGCCGGAATGCTTCGGTGCCTTTTCCCAGATGGCAGGAGGGAGAAGAGATTGTATGAGGGGTGTGTAGGGTCCTTCATAATGCTGTTTGCTTTGCGGATGCAGTCTGTAGTGTAAATATCCGTGATGGTGGGAAGAGAGACCCTGATGATCTTCTCAGCTGACCTCACTATCCGCTGCAGGGTCTTGCAATTCGAGATGGTGCAATTTCCAAACCAGGCAGTGATGCAGTTGCTCAGGATGCTCCCAATACAACCCCTGTAGAATGTGATGAGGGTGTGGGGTGGGAGATGGACTTTCCTCAGCCTTCGCAGAAAGTGGAGACGCTGCTGGGCTTTCTTTGCTATGGAGCTGGTGTTGAGGGATCAGGTGTGATTCTCTGCCAGGTGAACACCAAGAAAGGTGAACAGCCAGATGCTCTTAACAATCTCTACTGAGGAACCGTCGATGTTCAGCTGGGAGTGGTCGCTCCGTGCCCTCCTGAAGTCAACAACCATCTCGCGCGGTACAGCAGCAGCGGCCTTTCTGACCAGGTGTTACTTTAATTTAATTTTCTAATTTAAGTTTGAATATTCAACAGTACACTACAAACAATATCCCAAAACTTGCAAATAAAGTATACTTTGACACTCCAGCAGGGTTGTGTCTGCAAATCACATAGTGCTGTAATCCTAGTGTGCTTCTGATTGGATTGATGTACCTATCAATTCGATATTTCTTGCCAGAGTTCCATGCTTAGTACAGTACAAATAATTTGTGTTTTCTGCTTCTTCCAGGTTTATGACGTGAAAAAGTGATTTCCGGAAAGATTTATAACATGTTACACAGTAGAAGACAAATGAAAATCTTGAATATCTTCTGTGCATTGAAGTAAAACTACACAATTTTTATATTTTTATAAGGACAACCAGTTAAAATGAGCAATTATACAATGGATATAATAGAATATTGCATTGCACCACTAATTATCATAGCCTGTTTGTAATAAATCATTTAAAATAAATGTAACAAGAAATAAATCTGTGTTAATAATACCATGTATGTTTCATTGGGAGTATTATATTTTCAGTGTATTTTTATAAAATGTTTATTGGGGAATCAAGTGAATGTTGGTCTTTTATGTAAATCTTTAGTTTCAAATGCATGAACACTTATTAAATGAAGTACAAGGATCCTTGCTTTAGAGAGCTTACAACACAATCCACTGACAGACCACTCCACTAGATCTTACTGCAGCTTTCTGATTAATGTGATGGGATCTTTGATCTTGGGTCACAAATAAATAATGATGTCTACTTAATTGAAAATTATATCACTGGGAAGATATTGCACTTTTATTTCATATTAAATTCAAAGAAGCAAAATAAACTGAAACATGAAGGCACTGAATTCATTAGCCCTCATTGCCAAGAATAATATGATGAAAATTAAATTCTTAAGATTAATGATACAAACAACTATTATTGCATTTTCCATTCTAGTCACAAATCTTCAAACCCAATACTATCTATTCTTATCTTATCTTCTCATTCACTATGAAATAGCTCAATATTGTTATTGAAGCTTCTAATAAGATGGCAGCATACTTGGACACGGTGGCTTCTGTGGGTCTACCAAAGGTGGTATTGTCTTTTAAAAAATTCCTTGTTTCGATTGTAAGATGCTGCTGAACATTAAAAAATTCAAGTACTGCAGGTCTGTCCCAAGAGTGAGTTGCTTGATGGTGGACATGCTGGACTTGGTGTGGACCGTGCTGCCACCTGCTACAAGGGAGGTGTCAGAGTCGTTATGGAAAGGTGATCTGAGTCTAACAGCGAATGATTTTCTTGGGCATTTTTCTTGTGATTGAAAGTCCCTGTTGGACATTGTTAATGAGGAATGGCTGCAAGTCTGGTTCACTGGCTTATTGAAAGGATCGGAAGCAGGAGAACTGCGTGGCCTTGGTTACAACACGTACTATGCCTCAAGCCATGGCGTTGCCTGTTTTCTGCTGCCCCAGAGAGAGGCATTGGAGTTGGTCTGATGTGGTCTCCATGCTGGCATCGGTGCTGCCCTCCAGTGTTAGGTAGAACACAAGCTGGACTGCATTCGTCTGCAGACTGCTGCATGCTTGCTCTTGCCGATAACATTCATTGACTCAGGGATTTGGGCTAATATATTTTTTGTGTAACTGTATGTTTACTGCTATCTTATATGTGCTCTATGTGCCTTGTGCTCTGTATGACTGTTTTGCATCTTAGCCCTGGAGGAATGCTGTCTTGTTTGGCTGTATTCATGGGTATTCATGTATGGTTGAATGACAATTAAATTTGAGCTTGAATTTGACACCCTAAAATTGTAAGTGCTTCTTCTCTGCATTGGGAAGCAGGGCAAACAACCAACCATCTCCAGGAAGTTGGTTTGGGTACTCATTTAAATGTTAGTAAGACTGAGTGCATCAAGTATAATCTTAGTTCTAAGTTTAATATTGGCCAAACTGTTTAGTACATCTCTTTGTGCACTTTGCTTAACTGCACAATCCAGCTAATTAAACTTCCCCCTTTCCCTCTGCCCACATTCAGAAACCACTCAAAAATGCTTCTGATCTACCCCTGAAACTTTGATCTCCTCTAGGCTTTTTAAACTCTCCTGTAACCTTTCTGGTCACTTGTAACCTTCCTACTTCCCATTAACATTCCAGTAAACACCTGACTATCCATCTTCCCCCCATTAAACATTATGATTTCCAGCTTACCTGGCTTGGAATATCTAATGCTGAAGTGTCACCCATACTACCTGCCATGGGCATTCACTTTAGCATCCCTGATAGCATACATTACAGCCTGCCTTCAAAGAACTATACTCCGTGATCAACAGCTCTGAAACAGGATACCCGGAGGCACTCTTCATTATAGCTAGTGACTTCAAACAGGCCAGCATCTCAAGTGTGTTACCAAAATACTACCAGCATGTCTCTTAACCCAGTAGCAGCCCAAACACCTTGGACCATTGCTACACAGGTGCCAAAATGTGTATTGAACTACACCACCTCTCACAACCCACACTTTGGTAAATCAGACCACTGGGCTGTGCTCCTTCTCCCAGTGTACAGACAGAAAATGGAACAAAAAGATCAGGTACAGAGGAATAGATGAACTTCCATGACTCTTCCTGAGATTCCTTGACTCCATTTTAACATAAGAACATAAGAAATAGGAGCAGGAATAGACCATCTGCTGTAGCCTGCTCTGCCATTCAATAAGATCAAGGCTGATCTGGAGATGCCCTCATCACCACCTACCTGCCTTTTTCCCCATAACCCTTAAACATAAGAAACACACACATGAGAACACAAGAAACAGGAGCAGGAGTAGGCTATCTGGCCCATCGAGCCTGCTCCACCATTCAATAAGATCATGGCTGATCAGACCATGCACTCATCTCCACCTACCTGCCTTCCCCATAACCCTTAATTCCCCTACTATGCAAAAATCTATCCAACCTTGTCTTAAATATATTTACTGAGGTAGCCTCCCCTGCTTCATTGGGCAGAGAATTCCACAGATTTACCACTCTCTGGGAAAAGCAGTTCCTCCTCATCTCCATCCTAAATCTACTCCCCTGAATCTTGAGGCTATATCCCCTAGTTCTAGTCTCACCTACCAGTGGAAACAACTTTCTTGCCTCTATCCTATCTATTTCTTTCATAATTTTATATGTTTCTCTAAGATCTCCTCTCATTCATCTGTATTCCAATGTGTATAGTCCCAGGCGACTCAATCTCTCCTCATAGTCTTACCCCCTCATCTCTGGAATCAACCTGGTGAACCTCCTCTACACCGCCTCCAAAGTCAGTATATCCTTCTTCAAGTAAGGAGATCAGAACCACACGCAGTACTCCTGGTGCGGCCTCACCAGTACCCTGTATAGTTGCAGCATAACCTCACTTCTCTTAAATTCAATCCCTCTAGTAATGAAGGCCAACATTTCATTTGCCTTCTTGATGGCCTGTGCACCTGCAAAACAACCATTTGTGATTCACACACAAGCACTTCCAAGTCTTTCTGTACAGCAGAATGCTGCAATTCTTTACCATTTAAATAATAATCTGCTTTCATTTTTCCTTCCGAAGTGGATGACCTTGCATTTACCAACATCGTACTCCATTTTGCCAGACCTTTTCCCACTCACTTAACCTATTTATATCTCTCTGCAGACTCTCCATACCTTCTGCACAATTTGCTTTTCTATTCAATTTAGTACCATCAGTGAACTTAGATACACTACACTTGGTCCCCTCTTCCAGATCATTAATGTATATCGTGAATAGCTGTGGGCCCAGCACTGACCTCTGCAGCACACCACTCACCACTAATTGTCACCCAGAGTAACACCCATGTATCCCAACTCTCTGCTTTCTATTAGTTAAGCAATCCTCTATCCATGCTAATACATCATCCCCAACTCTATGCATCCTTATCTTATGGATAAGTCTTTTATGTGGCACCTTATCAAATGCCTTCTGGAAATCCAAGTACATTTATTCTGTTCCCCTCTATCTACTGCACTCATTATATCCTCAAAGAACTCGAGTAAGTTTGTCAAATAGGACCTGCCTTTGATGAAACTGCCTGATGGATCCATTTCTTTCCAGAAGCCTTGCTATTTCCTCTTTATTGACAGCTTCAAGCATTTTCCCAACTACAGATGTTAAACTAACTGGCCTATAGTTACCTGCCTTTTGCCTACATCCATTTTTGAAAAGTGGCATGACATTCGCCGTCTTCCAATCCCCCAGGACCTGCCCAGAATCCAGAGAATTTTGGAAAATCATCACCAAAATCTCTTCTATAACTTCTGCCATTTCTTTTAGTACCCTGGGATGCATTCCATCAGGACCAGGGGAATTATCTATCTTCATCCCCACAAGTTTGGTCAGCTCATCACTACCTCTTTAGTGATAGCTATTGTATTGAGGTCCTCTCCTCCCATCACATCCATAACATTTCTCTTTGGCATGTTAGATGTGACCTCCACCATGAAGACCAACACAAAATAGCCATGACCTTGTTACCCAATAACAATTCCCCCTTCTCATCCTTCAAGGGTCCTACATGGACTTTAACCATCCTTTTCCACTTTATATAATTACAAAAATTTTTACTATCTGTTTTTATGTTTTTTGTGCTAGTTTATTTTCATAATCTAGCTTCCCCTTTTTTATTGCTGACTTAGTACTACTTTGTTGCTTTTTAAAATTTTCCCACTCCTCTTGGTGACTTTACATGCATGAGCTTTTAGTCTGATGCCTTTTATTTCCTTGGTTATCCAAGGCTGGCTCTCCCCATGCTTACTGTCCTTAGCCCCCTTTTTATACTGCTTGATTCAGTCCCATCTACCTCTGTGACATTTCTCAGTCTCCTCAACCAATTTCAGGCCTAATCAACTCATTTTCATCAAAGGTGTCCAGTCGCAATACACTTTGATTCCCCATCAAGAAGTCCTTAAAGTTCTCTGCTTTTTTTCTTGAAAACAGACCCAAACAGTTCCCCTCCACCACCATCCTTCTCTGTCTGGCAAAACTGGTCCTCACATGCAATAATTTCTCTTTTGGCTCCTTCCACTTTCTCCATGCTTAAGGTGTAGCTATGGGCACCTGCATTGGGCCTGGACCCGACCATGCCTGCCTTTTCATTGACTACGTAGAGCAGTCCATGTTCCAAGCCGTCGCTGGTAATGCTCCTCAATTCTGTTCAAGATGGCGCTGCTGAACCAGGGTGACATGTTGTGGGCTGCTAACAGAACTTCTAGATTGCTCTCTTTTGAATTAAACTCACTGCAATCTGCAGCATGTGATTTCCCTTTAAGCAGCGTACTTTTGAACCATCTTAATGAACTAGCGATTTCGCGATCTTCTGAAGCATTCAGTGGACTTAGCTCTCAAGTGTGCACTTATGGAACCTTTAAGCAGAAAAAATGTACATTGCTATGGCTGGAAGAAGCCAGGCTGAATCGCAGTGGAATGATACCCCCTTTACCCATTCCGTATCAGAAGGAAATGAGGAATTGCCGTGTTCTGTGTTTCACAGAGATATGGTTCACTCTAGACACTCTGGATACATCAGCAATACCTGAAGGTTTCTTGATACACAGGATGGACTGAACTGCTGATTTGAAGAAGGCTAGAGAAGGTGGTGTATGTGGTGTTTGTGTGCGACTAAGCTCAGCCCCAATACAAAATTTAAGTTTGCTGATGACACCACTGTTGTTGGCTAAACCAAAGGTGGTGAGGAATCAACATATATGAGGGAGATTAAAAATCTGGCTAGTGGTGCCAAAACAGCAATATCTCTCTCAATATCTGCAAGTCCGAGGAACTGATTATTGACCAGGAGGAGGAAACCAGAGGTTTTTCCCATGTTATCATTTCAGAGGATCTGCCCTGGCGCCATGAAATTATGAATTAAGTATGACAGTGCTTTTACTTCCTTAGAAGTTGGCAAAGATTTGGCATAATACCCAAACTTTGATAAACTTCTATAGATGTGTTGTGGAGAGTATATCGACTGGTTGCATCACAGTCTGGTATGGAAGCACCAATGCCCTTGAATGGGAAACCCTACAAAAAGTGGTGGATATGGCCTGTCCATCACAGGAAAAGCTCTCCTCACCATTTTCCAGCTGTTGCTGGAAAACTGCATCCATCATCAAGGACCAGCACCACTCACACCATGCTCCCCTCTCTCTGCTATCATCAGGAAGAAGCTACAGGAGCCTCAGAACACACACCACCAGGATCATGGGTAGCTATTACCCCTCAACCATCAGGCTCTTCAGCCAGTGGGGTAACTTCACTCAGCTTCACTTGCTCTGTCGCGGAACTGTTCCCATAACCCGTGGACTTATTTTCAGGGACTCTTCATCTCATTCTCTCAATATTAATTGTTTATTTATTTATTTATTTATTATTATTTTTTTCTTCTTTAGTATTTGCACAGTTGTCTTTTGCACATTGATTGATTGTCTGACATGTTGGATGTGGTATTTTATTGATTCTATTATGTTTCCTGGATTTACTGTATTGCAAGAAAGCAAATCTCAGGGTTGTATATGTATTTTGATAACAAATTTTGAACTTTGAACTCTTTCTGTGCTGTATTGACAACTGAATTGGTGCTGTTCCAAGCATCCATGTTGAACTCATCAACTTCATCAACTCTACCAACAACTTCCACCCTACCCTTTAATTCACGATTCATTTCTGACACATCTCCCCTTTCTCAATCTCTCTGTCTCCATCTCGGGAGACAAACTGTCTACTGATGTTTTATAAACCTACCATTTCCCATGGCTGTCTTGACTATACCTCTTCTCACTCTGTCATCTGTGAAAATGCCATTCCTATTTTCTCAGTTCCTTTCTCTCTGCATCTGCTCCCAAGATGAGGCTTTCCTTTCCAGGACATCACAGATATATTCCTTCTTCAAAGAGTGGGCTTTCCTTTCCTCCGCCATCAATGCCGCTCTCACCTGCATCTCCTCTATATCCTGAACATACACCTTCACCCCGTTTTCCCCGGTCTTAACAGGGATGGAGTTCCTCTTATCTAACTACCCCATGAGCCCCTGCACCCAGCACATCATTATCCGCAACCTCTGCCATCTTCAGAGCCCACCACCAAGCACGTCTTTACCTATCCCCCACTCTCTGTTTTCCACCAGGTATTGCTCCCTCCATGATTCTCTTGTCCATTCGTCTCTCCCCACTGTTACGAATCCCGTAACTGGAGAACTTACCAGAAAAGATAGAGAGGTCCGTTGAAGTCTGATGTCACTATTTTCAAACGTTTTTATTGATAAAGGGACACAAAAGTAGGGTTAATACAAAGATTCAGATAGTGCACATCGTCAACACTCAATCTAAAGCGCGGGTATAGTAATAATCATCATTAAGAAGTGAGCTCTGCTGGTGTCTAGGGGTTAATAGATTGTAAGTTGGAAATATAAAAGTCACTCAAAGTCTGCAGGCCTCAGCCCTTTGAAAATCGCTGGGTTTTCTGTGGGGCGACCGAGAGAGAGAGATTGGGGGAGAAGAGAAAGAACTTGCCGAGTCTCGATGAATCTTCTGTGAAATCGGGGGAGCGTTGGTTTCCTCTCCCCGATGTTAGTTAAAAGCGGTTTTCTGTGATTCCAGCCACAGATTCCAATCCCGGAATCTAACGCACGTGGCTTCCTTCAGAATGGCTTCCCGCTGCTGCGGGAAAACTCTCGTGTCTTCTTGGTGCGTCTGAGGGGGCTGTCCCCCTGAGACTCTCCTTTATACTTCCTCACGGGGTCGCAGGTGTCAATCAGGTTGTGATGATGCAATCTCTCTCTCAACCAGCCCACCTTGCCCAAGGGCTTTTCACGTGGTCTCCATGAGACAATAGTCGCTGTTGTTATTCTGTATCCCTGGTGGGACCTGCAATTTGGCATGTTTCTCTCTCTCTCTCTCCGACTGGGTCTACTGACCCCCCCCCCCCCCCTTCGACGGGTGCTCTTGCGATTCTCACAAAGGAGGGGGCTGGGATCATAACACCACTAATCACCTTTCTGGCACTTATCCCTGTGAGTGGAAGAAGTGCTACACCTGCCCATTCACCTCCATTCAGGGCCCCAAATTGTCCTTCCAGGTGAGGCAATGCTTAACCTGTGAAGCTGTTGGGGTTGTATACCATTTCAGGTGCTCTCGATGCAGCCTCCTTTGTATTGGTGAAAGCCAACTTACTGTCGGTTGGGGGACTGCTTTGTCAAGCACCTTTGCTCCTTACAAGACAATTTTGAGATAGTGCAATGATCCATATTCAAATACTCAGCAACCAGCCTAGATAAGGATGTCAGCAAGTGAGCAGTGGACAGCATACTAAAGAGTTCAATCCAGGTGTTCTCAAACACAAAACCATAGATGTACTGGGACACCTACTCTTCACTGAATTGCAGCATTCAAATCAAATGACCCTGACCTATACAAGAAATTGAGGTACGACCTCCGTAAATTTTTCAGGGATGCCAAGAGACAATACCAGTAGAAAATTGATCATGGACCAGCTGTTGGTTATGGCAGACCTTACATGCTATAGCAGACTTCAAAACAATGGTGCTAATCATCTCTGACAGCAGCCCATCTCTTCCTGAAGGGCTCAACACATTATCTACGCATTTTGAACGGAAAGGGAATGGAATGTCACCACCTACCCTGACAGTCTCCAATGTTCCTGAAACTACAGTCACCACAGCACATGGTAGATCATTCTTCCAGACAGTGAACCCAGAGAAAGCACTGTGGGTTCCTGGTCTTGATCTCAGATCCTCTGCAGGTTAGCTGGCAGGGGCATTTGCAGACTTTTCAACTTCTCCTGGCTGTGGTTCCCTCTTGCTTTAAGAAAACTATTGCCATCCAGGTAGCTAAGAAAAATAATGTGCTTAATGAACACCACCAGAGTCATTGACATCCACCATCAATTTCAACATCCCAGATAACCACGAGCATTTGCAATTCTCCTTTATTGTAAACAATTGAAAATAGCTCTGGGTTTCAATCTTGTCAGTTGTACACATTTAAATGTGCAATAACCAGCTAAATATGAGGTTAGATGTAAATCACCCTATTTAACACCAGCTGTTTCCCATTCCATAAGGAGACAATTTTGGATTGTTGTCAGCCCCAAGGCAAGAGATTCCATTGCTTGTTACTCTTCACTCTCCTCACATGTCGCGATGTAATATGGTTTTATTAGCTCTGTATAAATCCTGTTAATTAGAGACATTTATCATTAACCTGTTTTTGGAGTTCAGATAGCTTATCAGGCTTAGTCCTCCAAGTGATGTACACTCCTCAGAATTTGAAGCTTTCAGTAGTCTTGACCTCAGCTCCCTCAATGTAAGCAAGAGTGTCTGCATGCCCTCCACACTTCATGATGTCAATGCCCAGTTTTTTTGTTTTGTTAACATTGAGGGAAAGGTTGCCATCGCACCACGTCATACTATTCTCTATCTCCTTCCTGTACATTGCCCAGCTACAATGGTATCATCTGCAAACATGTAGACAGAGCTGGAGCAGAATCTACTGGTTGGCTTCATCTTGTTTTGTTTATTTGCTATTTAAGTTTGTATCAGCTCAACTTCGATTGCATATGAAGGTTTGGCCTCACTCTGCACCCTCTCCTTTCCCTGTTTAGAGCTGGAAGAGCAGGTATATCTGCCTCAAAAGCAAAAACAAATCCACCATAAGCATCAGGAACAAGACCCTTGCCATTTGCGTTAAATGAAAGGATATTAAGAGAACATATATCTGCTTGGGAAGCGGGTCCATATATTAAATGGAGACCAAACATAAATGGGCTTAATGTATACTTCCTATGCAAGCTGGTGGGAGTAAAACTGAAGGCTGCAAATAAACACAAATGTGCTGGACTCTTGGCTTGAGATGCTATATCCAAGACTTTGTATGAGGTGAAGCCTTTTCCCAGACCAGACACCGCCAATGTGTCAGAAAGGACAATAGCTTAGGATGAGAGAATCAGGCATAAAGAGAATGTCAACTGGAAAGAGTTTTCCTGGATCAGCCATATTTTCAATGAGGGGGCATTGTTTCCCCCTGGAAAAGTTGGAGAAGTTGTTTCCTGCCTAGAGTTTCACAGCTTTAACCTTCTATTCAGGTGTGCTACATGAATTTTCTGTATTGTGACTTAAATGTCCAAAGGTAGTGAGCTCAGAAAACACAACAGAAAATCCCGCGATAAGACCAAGAACTTCAAATCATCAGAGCGGACTGAAGAACTGTTTAATTCAATCAGAGTTTAGGAATTTTATCAATGTATTGTTTCCATAAGACCATAAGATATAAAAATAGTATTAGGACATTTGGCCCATTGAGTCTGCTCCACCATTTCATCATGTTTGATCCAATTTTCCTCTCAGCCCCAATCTCCTGCCTTCTCACCATATCCCTCCATGCTCTGGCCAATCAAGAATCTATCAACTTCTGCCTTAAATATGCATAAAGACTCGGCCTCTATATTTGCTTGTGGTAAAGCATTCCACAGATTCAGTACTTTCTGGCTAAAGAAATTCCTCCTCATCTTTGTTCTAAAAGGACACCCCTCTATTCTGAGGCTGTGTCCTCAGGACTTAGATGCTCCCTCCATTGGAAACACCTTCTTCAAATCCATTCTATCACTATTCAATCGTCCTCAGTTTCAGCATATCCTTTCTAAGATAAGAGGCCCTAAACTGCTCACAATACTCTGAGTATTGCCTTCCTCAACGCAGACTAAACCAGTAAATAACCCTTTTGGGAATCCTGCACATGGTCTCCCAAGTTCCCTTTGCACCTCAATGTTTTTAAATTTTCTCTCCATTTAGAAAATAGTCAACCCTTTCATTTCTTCTGCCAAAATGCATGACCATACACTTCCGGACACTATATTCTATTTTCCATTTCTTTGCCCATTCTCCCAATCAGTCTTAGTCCTTCTGTAGCTTCTCTACTTCCTCAAAAATACCTGGCCCTCCACCTATCTTCGGACCCTCTGCAAAATTTGCAACAAAGCCATCAATTTCATCATTCAAAGAATTAAAATATTCAAAGTATCAAAGAAAGTATAAATTATACGACCTTGAGATATGTTTGCTTACAGGCAGTCGCAAAGCAAGGAACCCGAAAGAACCCAAATGAAGAAAAGACAAACCACAATGCACACAGAGAAAGAAAGAAAGAAAGAGAGAGAGAAATAAAACAAATCATGCAAACAATAGAAGCAAGCAACGACATTCCAAACCAAACTGAGTCTTTAGATCCAAATCCCTGGAGCAGCATGGAGTAGGCCCAAAACCACAATATTCAGTAACCATATTAGCGGGTCAAATCACTGCAAAGATCGCAGACATGAAGCACAGCAGTGGGGGCAGTCTCACACCCTTAGTGTTGCAGAGAGAGGAGCCCCCAGTTTGTCTGGGCCAGCGTTTAAATTGACCGAACAGCAGATCATATCTCGCATTAGGACCCGGACCCCGCTGCAGCAAATCGTTCCAGGTTTAGATTTCACTGCTGGAGAAGCCAGCAGCAAATGCAATTCATCATTTTCTATGTATTGGACCTTGCCTAGTTCACTGGCACAGTATTGGAGAATACTCAAGTACTGGGCAGCTGATGGACGTTTGCTGAACAGGTGGCTGTATTATGTGGTTATGACTGTATCAGGGCTCTAGGATGTGTTCAACATGTTTCTTTCAGTACTATATTAAACACTTAATAAAAAATACATCAAAAGGTACTATTTTTAGTTTGTAAAAGGAAATCTTCTTCCTTAGTTTGACTCTGGAATTTCACTCTGAATTCAAATCTAATGAAAATGAAAAGTGGTCAATTTTGGTTCTTCTTAAGTCAAACGGCTTACAGGACCAAATATTTTTGGGTTGAAAGATGAGTCATATCATGAAAGGTTGGCTTCAGGATTCCATAAGACCATAAGATATAGGAGTAGAATTAGGCCATTTGGCCCATCGGGTCTGCTCTGTGATTTCGTCATGGCAGCCCCAATCTCCTGCCTTCTCCCCGTATCTCTTCATGCCCTGACCAATCAAGAATCTATCAACCACTGCCTTAAATATACATAAAGACTTGGCTCCACAGCTGCTTGTGGCAAAGAGTTACACTCATTCACCACACTCTGGCTAAAGAAGTTCTTCCTAATCTCCATTCCCAAAGGATGCCACTCTATTCTGAGGCTCTGTCCTCTGGCCTTAGACTCTCCCACCAAAGGAAACACCCTCTCCACATCGACTCCATCAAGGTCTTTCTCCTTTGAATAGGTTTCAATGAGGTCACCCCTTATTCTTCTGAATTCTGATGAATACAGGTCCAGAGCCATTGGATGCTCTTTGTACGACAAGCCATTCAATCCTGGAATCAATTTCATGAACCTCCTAGTCCTCTTGAAATGAATGATAACTTTACATTTGCCTTCCTCACCACAGATTCCTTGCTCTAGCAAAATCATAGCTATTAAGTTCGAATTTCAGGGCTTTGTTTGAGTTATTTATTGACCTGCTATTTCAGTTTACTATATGGAACTGATTTTCATCCAAGCACTTCGTGGTGAGAGGAACCAGCCAAGAACATTTTGTACTTGATGAAAGGTTCAATGTTAGAATAACTTTGATTTATCCACTAGCAGTTCCAATCTCTTAGCCATACTGATAGTTTCTGAGGTAGAGTTACTTTCTTGACAACCGTCCCTCAACTAAAAAAGGCATTTTAAAGATAGGAGTTTTATTTCTGTGATGCCACTCAAACTTTATGGATTAAGAGGGGAACATTTAAAACACTAGAACCTCACTCCATAACTATTAATCTTTGTGAGGTGCATTCCATCAATGACTACACTTGAAAATGATTTCTTTGGTTGCAAGTTATATTTTTTTTAATTTTTTTTTTAGTGATACATTGTGGAACAGGCCCTTTCAGCCCATTGAGCCGCACTGCCCATAAACCCACCTGTTTAACCGTAGCCTAATCACAGGACAGTTTACTAACCTACAAACTCGTATGTCTTTGGGCTGAGCAAGGAAACCAGAGCATTTGGGGAAACCAATAATGCCAAAACATATGAGCAATGTGCTAAATAAAAGCACATCCTTGCGTGGGAAAAAATTGGCATCAAGTTTTAGGTTATTGAGTCTTGATGATTGACATAGACTAAATATTTGTCATATAACTGACGAGGAAGCTCTGGTGTTTGACACAAAAGTGCTGAAAGGGATGAGATGCATGCTGAGATGAGCCCATGCACTCACTTGTGAACAGTTTAATGGGAAAATTAATAGATTATCCTAAAATAGTGCTTTTCCAGCGATTAAGCTAGAACTGAATGGCACATGTAGCTTAACAGCTGGTGGTAAACATATTTATCTGTTCCATTTTGAGTTATATGTTCAATACATTAAATAAGAGAAGTTCCCAGTGGTGACTCAGTAAAGCCTGGAGATGTTCAGACTTGCCTCATGATTCAATAGAAACTCTCATTTTGGCTGGAATGTATATTTTCACCTCTGATTAAGTTTCTGGTGCAGCCTCTACTTTAAAACATAACATATCCTATGCTTCCAAGTCTTTTTCAGTCCAACCAATGATTCTTTAGCTCCCTTACCCTGCGGTGGATGTTTGCCTTGGCTCTCAAGATGTGCCAGTGACCGACAGTGACATTTTGTGGACAGCACACTAAACTACTAAATACTCTTGCAGATATACTTCTGAACTGTGAACCTGTAATGCAACCTGCAAGTTACCTTTTAAGGATGTTCTTTGGAACTGAAAAAGGATCTAGTGCTAGTGTTTTCCCATTGTATATGACAAATAAACTCCTCTTGAGCTTCCAGCCGGGTACAGGTATTGATTTTAACTGACATTTCAACGACAAGCTCTGCCATCTTCATCAGGGATGATGCCTGGGCATGTCTAGTCCGATGGTATTTATACCCCCGTTGTCCATTTCCCTGATGGGTTAGCCCTCATCCCATCAGGTTTCCACTCTCCCACCATGTTTACAATCAGATTCCAGTTCATATTTAGAGTGGGACCTTTGTCTTTGTTAAAATTCTTTTCCTCTAGTTTTATTTAAATGGTTTCCTTCACCAGGCAGTGTCAACATTAGGCAAAAATTCTTGCACGTATCTTTGTCAACTGACTCCTTCTGCCATCTGGAGTACTCCCTGAATCACAGTGTGTTTCCACCAATTACAGGAAAATTGCCGTGAACAGAAGCAAGTCTTGTACTTGGCTGTCAGAGATTTGACAAAGGCATTTGATAGAGTTGACCACCAAGATCTCTGGCGTATACTATCTAGACATGGCTGTTCTGACAAGTACTTACAAATATTGCAAGATGGCATGTCAACCACAGTACTTAGCAACAGTGGCACTAACAGATCAGAACCCTTCACTGCCAAGGCAGGAGTCAAGCATTGCACCCACCCTATTTCCATCTTTATTATTGTCATCCTTCACCTCACTGGCCAAGACCTGCCACAGGGAATCCCATTCGATTACAGAATGGGCAACAGGCTTTTCAGCCTCAACTGGTTCAAGGGCACGAACAACTCCAGCACCACCTCATGGAACTTCAGTATGCGGATGGCAACACCATCTCAGCACATTCTGAAGAAGACCTCCAATGAATCCTAAATGCCTTTGCCAAGGCACATAAAGCTCTAGGTCTTGTTCTGAATATAAAAAAAAACACAGATCCTATATGACAAAATGCTGGAGGAACTCAGCAGGCCAGACAGCTTCTATGGAATGTGCAGTTGACATTTCAGGACTGGTAAAAAAAGGATGAGTTGTTGATTTAAAAGGTGGGGGAGGGAAAGAGAAACACAAGTTGATAGGTGAAACCAGGAGGGGAAGGGATGAAGTAAAGAGCAGGGAAGTTGATTGGTGAAAGAGATACAGGGTTGGAGAAGGGGGAATCTAACAGGAGAGGACAGAAGGCCATGGAAGAGAGAAAAGTGGGGAGGAGCACCAGTGGGAGGCAATGGGCAGGCAAGGAGTTAAGGTGAGAGAAGGAAAAAGGAATGGGGAATGGTGAAGGGGGGGCACTACAGGAAGTTGGAGAAATTGATGTTTATGCCATTAGGTTGGAGGCTACCCAGACAGAATATAAGGCGTTGTTCCTCCAACCTGAGTATGTTCTCATCGCAGCAGTAGAGGAAGCCATGGGTTGACTTACCGGAATGGGAATGGAAAGTGGAATTAAAATGGGTGGCCACTGGGAGACCCAATGTAGATTGGGAGAGTGCTTCACTGAGTACCTACGCTCTGTCCACCTGAAGAAGCAGGATCTCCCAGTGAACTAGGACCCTGGTGGATGGGACCTCCACCGCTGGCTCCTTTGTGGGGAACAATGAGAGTTTGTTGCCATGAAGCACTTCAAAGGATGACATACCTGTGGTAGAGGAGGCATGCAGATTGTGAGACAGCTTGGCCCAGAGCAGACACTTCTTCTAGGTGGAAGGGTTAGAGGTGGTGAAGCATCACAGATACATCACCACTTACTGATTGGCTCTTTCTGAAAGCCAGAGGCCAAATTCACTGAAGCTGAGAGAAAGGAGCAGAAGGCTCACCAGAGGCAGGAGACAAATTGGAGGTCCCAGTCCAACAAAATATTCTGAGGGAAACCACGGAGACAAACTATATGTTGGAGAACCAGGTCTACTGTCTCGGCAGCTGACAGGAGTTTGGAGAGGGAAATAAAGTGGGCCACCTTGGAGAATCCATCCACCATTATCATGATCCCCATAGCCCTGTAGGATGGTGGCAAAGCTGTGATGAAATCCATGGTGATGGGGGTGGGAGGCACAGGACTAGTAGGTGCTGCAGAAGCCCTGGGGGCCATTGGTTGGGGGAAATGGGCTGGGCACATTGAGGACAGGCAGCAATGTACATCTGGGATCATGGTGGGCTACAAGAACCAGTGTCACAGAAAATACAGAGCCCATTGTGCACTTAGGTGGCTGGAGATGGTTGAGGAGTAGGCCCATTGGAGTGCCTCAGATTGCAAGACCACTGGCACGGATGTGTAATTGTCAGGTGTGTCAGCTGGAGCAGACTCGTGCTGCGAGATCTGGCAGATCTGTTTCTCAAGATCTTAGATGATTAGGGTAAGGATCTGTGAGGGTGGAATGTTGGCCTCCATTTCAGCTAGGTTGAACTGTCATGACAGGGCATTTACCTTAGTGTTCAGGTCAGGAGGAGGTGGTGAAGTTGAATAGCTTGAAGAAGAGGAGCCAAGAAACCTGGGTTGAATTGGTGGGTCTGTTGCATGGATATGAAGTTCTGGTGGTCATTCTATATCAGGAAGGGCTCAGTGTTCCCTATCAGCCAGTGTCTCCATTTCTCTAAGGTCTACTTAATGGCGAGTAGCTCCATGTCTCCTACTCCATGATGGCACTGTGTAGGTTTAAACTTACATGAGAAGAAGGCATGAGGGTGTGTCTTCCCATTCAGTCCTCACTGGAGAGGATGGTCCCAGCACCCACATCAGGTCCATCCACCTCTAACACAAAAGGTCTGGAGGGGTCACATAGCGGAGAATGGGAGCGTTAATGAAACGTTTCTGGAGTTCCTCAAAAGGGTGATCTATGGCAGCAGACGAGGTTATCCATGAGGTAGTTGATTTGGTGAGTGAGTGAGAGGAGCAGCAATTTGGCTGTAGTGCCTCATAAAATGGCGGTGGAAGTTGGAGAAGCCCAAGAAGCACTGTAGCTGTTTGAGGAAGTGTGGGAGCAGTGAATTACTCATATTTATTGCAAATGGTGACTTTATTGCCCCAGTTAATGGCAGCTCAGGTCAGAGCTCACCCAGTCAGGATAGAGATGATTAAGGCAATCTTGGTTGGTCTGTAGAGTACAGAGATGGCTGGAGCTCGAAGTGTAAGGTGCACTGGGGCAGGAAGTTGTGGCGTTATTTTGTGAATCCATTGAAGCATTTGGCTACCAGAATCTGGGACTCCAAGGGAGCAGTAAGACCGGTGCAGCTTGACCGGAGACGGACAGTTGGTTGAGAGTGGCAAGCAGATGGTTAATGTTTTCCTGCTGCTTCAGGATCATCTGCTCCTGCCCAACACTGACTTCCTTTAGGTGCTCATACTTTGCTGGACAATTGTTGGCTCATCTTGACATCTTGTCAAGAAATCTAGAGGATGCTTGACTCAAACGCAGATCAGCAGTGAGTGATCATTTTAATAATAAACTGCAAAATAACAACCCACAAGGGGACATGAAATGAGAGAGAACAGATACTTAACATGACAAGGCAACAAGGAGCAATTGGTTGAGGCTGGCTGGTTCGATGGGTGAACAAAGGATTGTGGCTAAGAGCAGGGTTTAAATAGGCTGCAGGTGATGAATTGGAAATGAGTGGCAGGTGAGTCCTGTTAGCTGAGTGGAGAATGGTTGGTGCCTGCCCGAGCAGGTCTGATGAATTTTTTTTTTATTTCAAGTCCTGAATGTTAAATAACGTAGTTGAGTCAAACTTCTGTTCTGAAAATTTGAGCCATGGCATTTACAATATTTCAGAGTGCTGTTATTTTGGATTATAAGTGTGATCTGGAAAATTAACCTGTAGAAACTTGTGTTATTTCCATTTAGTTTTAGAAAAGAGTGCAAACCTATAGCCCCAGTACCTGGGTTGCTTGCGTGAAAAGTAAAGAAGGAAGGAAGCTCATTCAGTAATTGAACTAAGCCATCAATAGTAGCTGATAAATTATATGGATATTTCATGTAACTCTGGCAAAAACCAAATTGCAACTGCACATAATGTTACCAGGTTTGGATATGGCCCAAGTGCGGATTGAGAGACACTGAAGAAGGTCAATGGTTCACAAACTTTAATGCAAACAGTGTTAAAGGGAAAATGAAACAATAAATGCTAGGCCAAATAATGCCACTAACTAAAACTCTCAAATGGAAAACGAAGCCTATGCTGCGGCTGAAAAAAGAATCTAAGCTTTAAACGAATACCGCTAGTCTTCAGAGTTAGTTGACTCGGAAGTCCAATTTCCTCAGAGAAGACCAAATGCAAGGAGACAGCGAAGTGTTGCTGTTGTCTGTCCAAGCCTCAACAAGCACTACGATGACATGTGTGGAGTTAAATACTATCATGTTTAAATAATAATTAGCTCACACGTACAAATTGGCAAGCACAATTGCCGTATCTACTGTGCTGCCAAATCCGTGGATGTGATACCTAAATGCTATAGACTCCAATAAATATGTTTTTTCTCTCCAAAAGGAAAGTAAATAAGGAAATTGCCTGTTGAGGCTCCAGAAGGCACTCGTGAGACCACACTTGGAGTATAGTGTGCAGTTTTAGGCTCCTTATTTTAGAAAGGATATACTGACATTGGAGAGGGTTCAGAGAGGATTCACGAGAATGTTTCCAGGAATGAAAGGGTTACTATATGAGGAATGTCTGGCAGCTCTTGGGCTGTATTCCCTGGAGTTCAGGAGAATGAGGGGGGATCTCATAGAAACATTCCAAATGTTAAAAGGCCTGAACAGATTAGATATGGCAAAGCTATTTCCCATGGTAGGGGAGTCTAGGACAAGAGGGCATGACTTCAGGGTTGAAGGACATCCATTCAGAACAGAGATGCAGAGAAATGACTTCAGTCAGTGGGTTGTAAATCTGTGGAATTTGTTGCCATGAGTGGCTGTGGAAGCCAAGTCATTGGGTGCATTTAAGGCAGAGATAGATAGGTTCTTGATTAGCCAGGGCATCAAAAGGTATGGGGAGAAGGCAGGGGAATGGGGATGACTGGAAGAATTGGATCGGCCCATGATTGAATGGCGTAACAGACTCAATAGGCCAAATGGCCTACTTCTGCTTTTATATCTTATGGTCTTATTATATTATTGTAAAATCACATGCAAAATGGATACAAATTTTTGTTTCTGGTTTGTAAAGTTCCTTCTCTAATGCCTAAAATAAGCACTCCATTTGCTGGGGCAATACCTTCATAAGGAAGTTTGGACAGTTGTCAGAATTTAAACATCCCACCCCCAAGACAGCAAGTCTGAAGCTCAGACTTCTTTGGTGGTTAAACATTGATCCTACTTCTATCAGAAAGTCAAAGACGGAAATGTTTGCAGATAATTGCATTGTCATCAACTCCATTCTAAATCGATGGCAAATGAATCAATGCCCATCTGCATCCAACAAAGCTGGAGTCTGGACTGGTAACTGGTAGGTGACATAAGCATCACAAAAAATGCTTCCTCCAATAAATGGAAATCTAGCCACCCCACCTTGACGTCAAATGGCATTAACATTGGCAGATCCCTCGCCATTTACATCTGGGGGTAATCACATCAGAAAATCAATTTGGCCAGCCATGTAACACACTAATGGTACAAGAGCAGAGGCTGCTTTCTCTCTGGCACTCTAAAACCTGTCCACCATTTGCAAGGCACAATTCAGTGTGCTATCAAATCGACTTTGGTTCCTTAGATTTAACGATGCTCAAGAATCTCATCAGCAGACAGACCAGAACAACTCATTTGACTGAGCAAAGTACCACAATGCTGCAAACTGAAACATGGAAAGAGCTGGAGTCCCTCAGTAAGTCAGACAGTATCAGTAAGGAGGGAAGACAAATTAGTGTTGCAAATCAAGGTTCCTTTATCAGAGCTGGAAAGGATTAAATCCTCTTCCAGCAGTATTAGTTTTCATTTCCACTCAACTGTTTATCCATCCATTACTTAAATAATCACTCCATCACTGGCTCATGGTGGCTGTTAAGTTACCATCTGCAATATGGATAGCAGTTGTCTATTCTAAATCTCACCAAAAAGACAAGAGCTTCAGGCTCAAATATATACGAACGCAGCACCTGTGGATTCCTATCCAATACTTACATAAAACTGACCTGGAAATACATCACCTTTCCTTTAACACTGAATCTAAGTCCTGGAACACCATCACCAAAAAGCATGGTGGAAATGCGCCCATAAGGTTTGCAGTGGCTCAAGACGAGAGTTTGCTGCTTCTTCCTCCAGCAAAATTAGATACGGACATTAGTCTTTCCAGTGATGCTCAGATTCCATAAACGATCAAGTAAAATGCCATCTATCCCCCTTTTAAAATGTTGCAGCCTGAGTTTGAACCTATGATATTCTGCTTTGATAGACTTGTGTCTGAATTAAGTAATCCACAGAAATTGTAGTCAGTTGCTCTTTTTTACAATCTAATTCTCAATGCTTAGAGTTGCACTGAGAGAGCCCCTCTGCAAGATTATTCCCGAGGAGCTCTAATTCTGTGGTGCCTGAGAGTCGGTTTCAATCAAGATAAAACACACCTCGCATGCCTGGGTTGTTATTCTGCTTCCTTTTACCATGGCCAAACTGAAGATTACAGATAAAGTGGGATGCCAGTTGCCATGAGTGACAGGGAAATATTTGATGATGGAGTGGGGCTACTGTCGACAGAGAAGAGGGATGATCTGTAGAGATCAGGTTTAGTGTGGAGAGGACTAAAGGTGAACTGATTGGGGTTACTGGGAGAAGATTGGAGCAGATGGGTTTGAGATGGGGAAAGAGAGTGGATAGACTTTTGATGCTGGAAAAGAGATTGGAGGGTGAATAGAAGTTTAGCGAGAAGTTCAGGTAAAGAGATAGAAAACCAAGAGTATTAGGTAGTAATGAAGGTTAGAGTGACATGGCTAGAATAGCTCCTTCCTCACAGCTCAGATAATGGTATCACCAAATGGATGTCTGATAACTGGGGACCATCAGATGCACTGATGTAAATAGTGCTTGGAATTGCCTGGTACAACTCTCAATAATTGGATTCAATCCTGACATCTGTGTGGAGTTTGCATGTACTCATTGTGGCCATATGATTTTCCTCTTGATGCTCTAACATTACAGTGATGTGGTAGGTAGATAAATCGATCTGAGTGTGTAGGGATTATTGTTGGGAATGTGAGGAAGATAAAATAGGTTTGGTGCAAAAAAAGTGTAAATCAGCTTGATAGTTGGCAAGGATTTGGTGGGCTCAAGGTATTTTTTTGTGTTGTATGATTCCACGATACCACAAAACAAAGCACAAATCAGTGTAGAATTGGTTTTGCTCAGAATAGATTACATACATATTCACGGTTAGGTGGATTCACACTTCAGTTGAACTTCCTGGTTTATCATTGTCACATGTACTGATAAAAAATACAAAGCTTACCATTTTGTGATGCTGGCTGCAGCTTACATACCACCAAAAGTTGTTTGTTAAACAAGGGATTGAGTGCAGTGATTTTCAAACAAGAAAATGCCTACCCCGACACCTTTCAAATCATTGTTCATTATTCAGGCTTGATTGAAGAAATCTCAGCCCAATTATCATCAACATATCACCTGCAGCACAAGGGATCCCAACACACACAGCCACAGTTCCACTACGATTAGGAATGCATACCATCCCATCCCCAGTTTGCATTTCAGGAAATATGACCCGCTATCCTCCTACTTGCTTACAGAAAGAAGCTAAAGAGCAAAGGTTAGACAAAGACAGTGAAGAGGTGTTCACAGGAGGAGGAAGAGTGGCTAAGGAATTGCTTCGAGTTGGCGGACTGGGCTGTGTTCAAGTAGTCATCAGTGGACCTGAATGAATACACTAAGGCGGTCATAGATTTTATATAAACAATCATAGGCAAGCATGTCCGTAAAAAATCATTTAAGGTCTTCCCCAACCAGAAGCCCTGGATGAACCTAGTGATTAGCAATTTGAAGGTCAGTAACATTCAGGTTTGCTCACCAAGTAAATTTCAAGAGGTCTAGGTATGATCCCCAGAAAGCCATCTTACATGTGAAATGGCAATTCTGGACCAAACTTGAATCACTGAAGGTGTCATGGTCCTGTCTGGCAATTCCCCATTGCCTCTTCAATCGGGCCCAAACGCCCTTGCCTGATTTCTAATCGTTCCCAATTCAGCAAATTACACACACCTGCTTCCCAACAGTAACTGCAGGATGAAAGCCCTGGAAACACAATGAGGAACTGCCAGTTTGTTGGTCAACTCTTATATGAGTAACCTTGTTTCATGGTTAGGTAGGACTGTCAGTTCTAAGTTCTGCATTGTCTCCTGGATTCTCCATGTGAACCTTGTCTCTGCATAGCAACTCTCCAAGATACTGGCTCTCAGTGGTGCTAATGCCTAACAACTCTGCCTCAGTGCCTGTGTCCTGCACCTGGGTTTGTTCCCCAGCCACATCCCTGTGACAGAAGGATGCCCGACAGGAGTGGCAGAGCTTGAATGCTATCATCTCCCACAAAGTGAAATCAAGCGACATCGTCCCATAGTTTGGAACTATAGCATTGAAGGTGGAGAAATATTCAATAAACAAGTGTTTGTACTGTCCTGATATTCCAGAGATGAATAAGGAAAGGGAATTGGTGTCCACTGTAAACCTGTTTCGGTGGTAGGAGATTTACAGTGGATTGAGGTTGTCTGGGATGCTGGAGTTGATCTTTGCCATGACCGGCCTCTCAAAGCACTTCATGATGGTAAATATGGGTGGTAGTCATTAAGCTATGTTACCTGTTTTTTTTTCCAGATTCTCGAATGACAGTGGTCTTAAAGTAGGTGGGAACCTCAGAATGAATAGGCCAAATATTTGTGCCAGCTGATCTGTGTAAAATCCAAACACACAGCCAGGGACACCATCCATGTCAGATGCCTCCACATAATCACTGAAGACTGAAGTTCTGTCCACAATAGCATTGGGAGCTTTCAGAACAGGTGCTGACATCCCAGTCTCCTTCTGTTCAAAATGTGCTCAGAATGCACTAAGCTCGTCAGGAAGGGCGATGATGATGACGATGATTGTTATGGTTGTTGATGATGCTGCCGACTTTATTATACAGCCTGTTATCATATGTAAGCCATGCCACAACTGACAGCAGGTTTGGGACTGATACTGCCTTTTTGGCATTCCTGATAGATTTATCAGAGTTGTATCTCAAATTTTTGTGTAGGTCAGGGTCATCTGATTTGAATACCATAGTCCTGGACTCCAGTAAGAAGTGAATCTTTTTGCTTCATCTGGTTTTCAGTTCGGGAACACCCAGTCAGTCCTCAGCACTTGCTGATTAAGTTTGTGTTAGTGGTAACACACTCACTCATCTGGGAAATTTGACCAAGTATTTCCATGTTCTATTCACTGTAAGAAGTTTGATTTTTTTTTCAGTAATCAGACATTCATTTAGTGACATCAAGATATGAGCAACACACATTTGCTCCCTTATATAAATTAGAGCTGACAGGTGCAACCTGTAAGTATTGTGCATTAGTCTCATCATAGCTAAGAGCATATTGTGTTTTTATTCCCTTTATTATTTGTTAATATTGCTGATTACTTACACCATGTTCTTGCTCTTGAGGTGGTTTGAGGCTTGGTCGCTCTTCTTCCAATTAATTACAGCTCATGCTGTCTCCTCTGTAGTGACAGGCATTCTCCTCCCATGCAATACCTTCCTACTCCTTTTTACTTTTGCCTAGAGTGCATGAGCGACCTTGCATTCTTGCACCTTTGGACAATGAACCACTGTGTGGGTGGTGGAAGAGATGGATTATCAATGGTGGGATGAAGATGAGCACTCATGTAGGAGAGAGGTATAATGGCAATAGAACCAAAAGACATAGGAGCAGAATCTGACACCCTGACTAATGCAAAACCTAACAACCTTCACTTTAAATATACTCAATGACTTATCCTCCACAGCCTTCTGTGGAAATGAATCCTGCAGATTCACCACCCTCTGGCTAAAGGAATGTTTCCTTGTCTCTGTTCTAATAGATGTCTCTCAGTTCTGAGGCTGTGCACTCTGATTCTAGACTCCCCCACTATGGGAAACATCCTCTCATCATTCACTCTATCTAGGCCTTACAATATCAAAAGGTTCAAATGAGATCCCCCTCATTCTGCTAAACTCTAGCGAGTACAGGACCAGGGCCAGCGAATGCTTCTCATACTTTCATTCCTGGAAACATTCTCATGAACCTCCTCTGGACTCTCTCCAATGCCAGGGCATATTTTATTTGATAAGGGGCCCGAAACTGCTCAGAATATTTCAAGTATGGTCTGACAAATGCCTTATTAAAGCCTCAGCATTACATCCTTGTTCTTATATTCTTGTCCTCTTGAACTGTATGCTCATAATGCATTTTTCTTCCTTACCAATGACTCAACCTGGAAGTTAACCTTCAGGGGATCTTGAACAAGGGTTCCCAAGCCCCGTTGTACCTCTGATTTTTGAGTTTTCTCCACATTTGGAAAATAGTCTATGCATTTATTCCTTCTACCATACACTTCCCTACACTATATTGTTTGTACCTCTTCATTGCCCATTCTCCTGATCTGTCTAAGTCCTTCTACAAACTCCCTGCTACTTCAACTCCACCTGCCCCTCCAACTATCTTCTGTCATCCAAATCATTGATATACTTAGTGAAAAGTAGCAGTCCCAATATTGACCTCTGCAGAACAACACTAGTCACTGACAGCTAAACAGAAAAGATCCCCCCCCCCTTCTTCACACTATTTGCTTCCTGCCAGGCAGCCAATCTTCTATCCATATTTTCTGTAATATCATGGGCTCTTATCTTTTTAAGCAGCCCCATGCACAACAACTTGTCAAAGGTCTTCTGAAAATCCAAGTACACTGACTCTCCTCTATCAATCCTGCCTCAAAGAATTCCAAAAGATTTGTCTAGCAAGATTTCTCCCAAAGGAAACCATGTTGACTTTGGCCTACCTTATCATGTGCCACCATGTACCCAAAACTCCATCCTTAATGGACTCCAACATCTTCCCAATCACTGAAGTCAGCCTAACTGGCCTAAAATTTCCATTTTTCCTGCTTCTCTCTTGAACCAAAGGGGATAATTTCATTCCAATTCACTTGCCCCATCACTGAAATGTTCCCACAACCTATAGGCTCACTTTCAAGTACTCTTCATCTGATGTTCTTGATATTTATTTATTTATTTTATTTTTGTATTCGCACTGATTGTTGTCTTTTACCCAGCTGGTACGGTATTTCATTGATTCTATTATGGTCATAATTCTATTAAGGCTTTATTGAGTATGCCCACAAGAAAATTAATCTTAGGGTTGTATGTGATGAAATACATGTACTTTGATAATAAATTTACTTTGAACTCTGAAACCCCTCTTAAAGAGTGGAGGTACATTTACAAATTTCCAGTCCTCCAAGAGCTATTCCAAAAAGATCACTATTAATGCCTCCACAATCTCTTCAGCCACCTCCTTTGGTGTAGTCCATCTGGTGCAGGTGATTTATCTAACCCGACCTTTTAGTTTCCCAAGAACCTCCTCCTTATTAATAGCACCTACCCTCACTTCATGCCCTTGACACACTCAAATTTTTGACATACTGCTAGTGTCCTCCACAGTGAAGACTGGTGCAAAAAACTTATTAGGTAAATCTGCTATTTTTTTTTGTTTCCCTTTACTGCCTCTCCAGTGGCATTTTCCAGCTATCCAATATCTACTCTTGCCCCTCTTGTTATATATCTGAAAAAAAGATTGCATCCTCTTTTATATTATTGGATAGCTTGCCTTCATATTTCATTTTTTCTCTCCTAATGGCTTATTTTAGTTGCCTTCTGTTATATTTTAAAAGCTTCCCAATTTTCTAGCATCTCACTAATTTTTGCGCTATTATATTCCTTCTCTTTTCCATTATGTTGTCTTTAACTTCCCTTGTGTGGTGAACTACATATACCTGTCTGGACACGCCTCCCCCCCCCCCCCCCCGCTGACTGCTCCTGTGGCTCCTCCCACTGATCGTGGCTTCTCCCACAGACCCCGGTATAAAGGTGATTGGGGCCTGAGCCCTGCCTCTCAGTCTCCAGGATGTAGCATGGTGGTCAATTGCTGCTTGTTCTTTCTTCCAGTCAATAAAGGCCGATATCTCGCCTCACGTCTCAGAGAGTTATTGATGATGCATCACCTTGATAACCACTCCCTTCACAGTATTCCTTTATCTTTGGGATGTATTTATCCTGCACCATCTGAGTTGCCCCCAGAAGCACTAGTCATTGCTGTTCTGCCATCATCTCTGCTAGTGATCCCTTCCAACCAACTTTGGCCAGCTCCTCTCTTGCTTCTGTAATTGTCTTTACATCCATGTGTAACATGTGTATATAACAAGTAAGAGAGGCAAGAGTGGATAGAGCTTCCAAATTCCTTCAAAAGGCAGTAGTTCAGACCACTACTGTGAATGGTATACTGCATACTGTCAGAGGCTGTATCATACTGCATGCCCACTCTGTTGGAGAACACACATGTTTCACCTTAGCATTTATTTCCAAGTGTAAGCCATCAGCTTGTACTTTTGGTCAATTTTGCTGTGTTGCTCTGAGCACATTTTTTAGCCCATAAGTTAAATTTTTGGCATTGATGCCCATTTTGGTGCCCAGTGATGAAGCAGGGCTTCTGCTTTGAAGCCAGCAGAAGAGTCTTAAATTTCCTAGCTGGGTGGGTTTTTGTTACTTCTGGCCACAGGATGAGGTACAGCCTTCTGATTCAGTGGAGCGTTGGCCCTGGGACATATGGGCTCTGTCAACGGACTCCTCATGGTGTCTGACAAGGCCACGCAGACTAACTCAGGTTTTACAGCTTTCCGCTGTGAAATCTGCCTTCTGAATCTGGCGCAAATCCAGCAGCCTCACTGAAATGAGTGGGAAGAAACAGCTGTAGGGAGAACAGTAAACAGTCTCTTCCATTTGATTTAATTCAGTTAATTTACCTTTACTTAATACTTTTTAAACATTTGTGTGTGTTCTGGTGTTTGAATTTGCGATAATTTAATCTTTTAAAATATTATATTTTGCCATTAGTCCTGCTATGTTGTTGAATGTTTGCAAATTTCAAACACGAGTACCAACATCCAATCTTAGTGTCAGATTTGAAAACTGGTGACTCCGGGGTCAAGGCCCCCACTGGCTGACATTCTGGAGGTACCGCTGGGCTTCAGAACTTGGAGAAGCACTGTGCTGGGCCTCACTGATCAGTAAGAGTGACCTCCCAGCAGAAAGCTGCACTCACTGCCATGTTGTAAAAAGCAATGTGGTTAAAAAGCTGATTTACCAGTCAACCAAATACCCAATATCTTTTCTGGGGTTTGAAGAGCACTGATTTCTGTGTTGTACGTGCTATATTGTGGAACAGTCCTGACAAACTTAAACGATTCAGAATCCGGGTTAATATCACTAGAATATGTTGTGAGTTTTGTTGTCTTTGTGGCAGCAGTACATAATAATAGAGAAAAAATGTGAATTAAAATAAATATATTGCCACACAGTCATGGCATAGAGAGAGTAAAGCAGTGACTAAGCACACATCTCTGAGGTATGACAAGGTTGATTGTCAGCGAGGTGGAGATGCTATTTACAATCTGCACAGGTTGCTGTCTTCCCGTTTGGGAGACGAGGATCCAGTTGCAGAGGGAATAATGGCCTGCAAACCCTGTCAGAGTTGATGTGCTTCCAATTCTGCCTCCAACCTCGTCTGCTGTAATTTTTTAAGCAAAAGATGGGAAGTCTATTGCTATAAAGAGATTAAGTGCGTCTCACTGTGTAACTGCACATGTGTATGTAAAATGATATGGCAAAACATTCTAGAGCTATTTGGAAGGCTTCAGCTTTTTAAACTCAGAACATAGTACTTAGGAATAGTACAACACAGTATGTCCCTTTGGCCATGAGGTTCTGCTGAGCCATTATAACCATACTCCATGATCAATCCAGCCCTACCTTCCTGCGCAGCCTATAATCCCCGAATTTTATTACATCCATGTACCCATCTAAGAGGCTTTAAATATCCATATTGTACCACTGCCCCCAGCAGCGTACTCACTGCGTTAAAAAAACCTACCTCTGACATCTCCCCTAAACTTTCCTCCACTCAAGTAAATGTTCTCTGGTATTGGCCATTGTGGCTCTAGGAGAAAGGTGCTGGTGGTCCACTCTATTTGTGCCTCTCATAGTCTTTACTTATTTATTGAGATACAGAGTGAAGTAGGCCCTTCCAGCCCTTTGAGCCATGCTTCTCAGCAACACCCTAGTCTAAAAATGGGACAATTTACAATAACCAATTACCAACCAGAAGAAGCCCACACAGTAACAGGGTGAACCTACAGACTTCTTACAGGCAGCGGTGGGAACCGAACCCAGGTCACCTTTATTGTGAAGTGTTGTGCTAATCACTGCGCTACTGAGCCGCCCTTCACCCACTTCTATGAAGTTGTCTCAGCTTCCAAAATCCAAAGAAAGAAGCTTTGGCTTGCTCAACCTTTCAAATTTGCTTTGTGTTAGTATTCCTCAAGCGAGAAACAGAATTTATATGCACAAACTCCAGTGTGTAAAGCACAAGTATTGCTTTTCGGCAATATGCTCATCCCATAATTTCAGACGGTCAGAAATCAAAAATGCTGGATACACATTTAAGACAGTCTGTCTATTTTGAATTTAGTATTAAGTTTCTTTTTAAAACATTTGAAAGTCTCCAAGGGTCTGCAACAATATTTCTTGTGTCAGCCACGTACACTGACTATGTCAACTCTGCAGTCTGAGAAATAGACAGATGGTTTTCTTCTTCTTGATGCTGACTAACAGCTTAAATCTCTTTTGGTTATATTGAGTAAAACCATATATATGCTATTAGCCTGCATACCACTAACATACTTATGAAAATTCTTTTATCTGCAGTTAATCCGTTTTTAAACAATCTGTTATTAAAATGATGCACAGAGAAATGCATCTGAATATTTTATACCTTGCATGATTTTAAGTCTTATTTATTTTTCTTCTGATCAATAGAAATTCCTTTCCTCATCTCCAGAAAATCAATTGAAAACCAGCTTAACACAAAACAATTAGTTCAGGATCACACTCTCAGTTTCCTCTCCTGAGGAACACTTCAGTCTGCTGTTGCTGATATTGTGCATTCTGTTATCTCCCCTCCACTGATAGCAGGATAATTTATACAGTAACAACGCTCCTCTACTGATTGTGCTGTGGTGCACCTCTCTGAAAGAGCACCAGTGAGAGGCACAGCTCTACGTTAAAGCCATTAAAATGTAACATGACAACATGTCTACAGGATCTTAAGTTCAGGCCAGTTAACTGCAATAATCCCTTCTGCAGAAGAAGATGGTGCACAATTACAAGGAACAGTGAGCCAAGTTTACAAGTTGTGTGAAGAGGGGACTCTGTCGCTTGATGAAATGACAATGGAAATTGGGAAGATGTTGAAGATACATAAGTAGTCAAGTGGATCATTCCTTTTATATTGTTTCTGCATATTTTTCAGTTTTTAATAATTTTCCTCTTAAGAGACTGCAAATTGTTGATTTTAATTGAGATGTTGCATGCATATTCTCCCTGTCGACTATGGAATTTTGCCTTTAGAGCCTGCAGGAGTGCTAACGACCACAAAGAATGATGGTGGTCAAGTTCTTTGTAGCTCTGCTAATTTTGGCGATTACTCGATAACATTCACCTTTGCTCTTATCCTTCCTATTGCAGAGACAAGTCCAAATAGTGTGGATGATGGGTGGAATACGCCACTGAGTCACGAGTCAGAAAGTACAGGTGAGAACATAAAGCTTGGTGGGGACAAGTGTAAGATAGAAGAACATGCATTGAATGCCTTGGGTTCTTAGCCTGACTTGAAGCAGTGGAACATAAAGTGTACAAGGAACAAGTTGCTCAGTACTCTCCCAATATGTGTGCCAGATGTCCACTAACTTGCCAAGGGCTGATACCCAAGCAGCTGATATTCCCCCACTCGCACAATGGTACATTCTCAAGGTAAAAGTATCAAATTAGCCTATGGGACAATGAATTGAGGAAAGTGGCAGCTTCAGACTTATCCACCAACCTTCCCCTGCATCAAGATGATTCTAGGTGAGTAAAGTAAAGAATATTTATGTCAGTAATAACACTTCCTATGTCTTCTCAAAACTCACTCACCCAGCAAAGTACTTTTGAGATATTGTCATCATTGCAATGTAGGGCAGGAAACATCTGATTTCACCATTTTGCAGCAATCTGACATGATCAGAATTGAGTTGACTGAGTGAAGGACAAATATCAGGCAGGAATCTGACAGAAGCTCCCCTCATATACCTTATTGCAGTAGGACAAAAAGCGCAAAGTGTTAACAATTTATTTGTTTTTGTGAGATTAAATCTACCTAGGATGTCCCATACCAGCATCTTGCTCAGATTTTATTTTAATCATAATTTCAGTATCACCTGACCCACATTCCAGTTCTGATGCTTTTACCCTGAGGATATAACATGGCGTGAGTACTGTTGTGGTGCAGGTAATTTACAAAGCATAATCGTGTCATGGAAAACAGTGCCTGTAAAGATATATTTTACTTAGAGAGAATTTCACTTTGATGGGGAAAGTAAGCCTCCTGATGTTGACACAGCCCCAAAGACTGTCACAAGCAAGATTAAGACTGTCTAGCACATTGACAAAAGAAACAAGCAGGGTAAAATCAGGGTAATTTTCATCCATATCTGCTTAAAGTGTTGATCAGAATGAGAATCAGGTTTAATACCACTGGTATACGTTGTGATATTTGTTAACTTTTCAGCAGTAGTACAATGCAATACACAATAACTATTTTTAAATGAATTACAGTAAGTATATATGCATATGAAATAGTTAAATTAAAATAATTATTGCAAAAACAGAAATAAATAAAAAAATGAGTAAGGTAGTTTTCATGGGTTCAATGCCCATTTTAGAATCGTATGGCAGAGGGGAAGAAGCTGTTCCTGGACTGCTGAGTGTGTGCCTTCAGGCTTCTGTACCTCCTTCCTGACAGTAACAATGAGAAGAGGGAATGTCCTGGGCGTTAATATATAGCTAGTTAATATATATTTACTTACTGTTATTCACATTTTTTTCTATTGTCATGCATTGCATTGTACTGCTACTGCAAAGACAACAAATTTCATGACATGGTGGCAAGGATGGCCACGGGCACCAGGACAGGAAATGCCAGAGGCATATCAAGCTGTACAGGTACAGCAGAGTCTCCAGGAAAATGGTGTGGGAGGAAATGGGAGATTGCTGACGGGTGTAGGCAGTGCCTGGGGGCCTTCAAACAATTTCTGATTAACTACTGACGGTTACTGTCAGTGGGCATTTGGAAGATCTGGCCCACCGTGAGCACTGTAATAGCTACATTTTTAACGGCAGGGTAACTCAGGATATTAACTCAGTGGCGACACAAGAGACTACAGGTGCTTGAGTCTGGAACAACAAACAATCTGCTGGAGAAACTCAATGAGTCAAGCAACACCTATGGAAGGAAAGGCAGCTTTGATCTGAAACACTGACTATCACTTTCAAGGCTTCTCAGTATAATTTAGTATTGTGTTGGCACAATTTGTCTTTTGAGCGTTGTTTTTTAGCCGTCTTTGTTTATGCACTGTGGGGTTTTCATAAATTCTGCTGTGTTTCTTTATTTTCCTGTAAATGATTGGAAGAGAAAGAACCTCAAGGTGGAATATGGTAACATATACATACTTTGATAGTAAATTTATTTTGACTCTGGCCTTGAATCCCTTTCCTCCCATAAATTCATTCGACCCATTGAGTTCTTCCAGTAGATTGTCTAACTAGAATGTTTTTCACTGTACGCAAATATTAAGCACAAAGATGCTTGATCAAGAGAAATCTGTGCTCTCCTGTGTTGTCCCTCAGCATGTAATTCCTAATCCCTCTGATTAAATTATCTGCCAGCACTCACCTCCTGGTTTGGGCTCATGTAAAGCACATAGAACAGCATGGCAAGGTAAAGTTCCAACCTGGATAGAGGAAAAGAAATGTTTAAAAGTCTCTCTCTTTAACATAAGCTGCCAGTGAAGTTTGATTTTGTATGTGCACACTTAAGGCATGAAACATTTGCTGGTGAACTCAATCTGTGATTGTGGTTTGCATAAATTTACAGTAGATTTCAATCTAAGAAAAACATCAATGAATATGAATGCTTTGGAGTTAAGTTCTTACAGAAAAGCCTATGTACTTATTAAGAACATTGAAGGAGATTATCAAAGTACAGAATAATGCCACCTAAATGATAGATCTGAGAGGAATTCTCAGCACATAAGACATTGTAAAGCTGAAGTAGATGAAATTGCTGCTAAATTTAGGGAACAACGTTCTTAACAAAGTCACTGGCCTATTCTTGCTGCATCAGCACTGTAAATTCTTTAAATGCAGTCATACATCAGGGAATACAATTATTGTAGAGTTTGAGTTTCTAGCCTTAATGTTTTTACTATATTTATCTCAGAGACCTCAGTAAGAATTAGCACTAAATTTGATACAAAATGATTGCCTATTTTGTGTCCTTTTGGATTAGTCTAGACATTTCAGATTAAATAAAGGTTTCTTACAAGTGGAAGTTCTATGCATTCAAAATGAGGCCTCTTTTGTGTGTGAATGTGGTAGTTTTGACGAAGATGAATAATTTTGTTGATCAGGCGAAGTAAGCATCTTTTCACCATGGGCACTTACTGTGTGACAATGATTGTTTTTCATCATGTCAGGGTTGTCTCCATGGATAGAAGGGCTCTGACTTTCCACCCTCTGGTGGAAAACAAATAGCAGTTGGTTTGTAAGGATTTTCTGTAGATTTCAGATCCTAGGAAACAGTTTTCCTCTCTATAAACCATTCTTGTTCTGTTCAATCGTATGACATTGCTACGGAGGGTAAAATACTGGTTAGAAAGTTCTTAAAGTGTCCTATCCTTGACTTTGGTCAGGTGCTGAGAGTGTACAATGAGCACAGGTAAAAGCTGTACATTTTTCTTCTTAAGGGGAAATAATAAATTCTTTGTTTTTAACAAAGGATCTCTCAGCTGAGTTGGGGCATGATTTTTGTTATTTTTAAAATGGTGAGTCCGGCAGTCTTTGAGGATCATTATTAAGTGTTACCATGATTTGTGGTTTATGCCTTGGAGATCTTTATCAAGGGAAGACAGAAATCTGTACTATTTCTGTTTTAATTGACTTTAGAACTGAACCTTGTTTGAGAACATTGATCCTGTAGGGAGTTTATGCAGCTGGTGTTCACAGATATATTAAAACAACCACTTTCTGTTTTTATTTTTCTCAAAGGAGCAATTCTGAAAGGATTGAGTTGCGACAAGAGCCATCACTCATAAAGTAAATGCTAAAGGAAAGTCATGTAAAAAAAAAATTGACCTCCAGAACACCTGCTGCTCTCAGTGATTTCAAACACAGAGCAGTAGCAGATGGAGCTGGCTGTAGATGTCTGAATCCCAAAATGAGGGAGAATTCCTGGAGGACAGAGCTCCCACCTGTAACAGGCAGGAGCCTCATGAATGTTTGCAAGCCTAGTTACATGATGTCATTATCGCTCTGATGCAATTACCCAAATTTGCCACCAGACTATAAGCACTTCTTTCTCTATTCCAGAAAACGTGATTGATCTGAATCTGAGTTTATCATCTCAAAACTGATTTATAGAGATCCAAAGCACTTCTTGTGTAAAATTAAAAAAGATTTATATATCTTTGTATTGATTGACATTTAAATGAAAAAGTGATTATTGATGGCTCTGATTGTTATGGGATCTTTATGTGGGAAAAGCATTTTCACTAGGTTTTCTCTATGAATAAAATGGAAAATCGTGGAAATATTCAGTCGGTCAGACATTATCCACAGAGTGAGAAACACAGTTAACATTTTAGCTTAATGACCTTTACTCAAAAAGGAAACTTCTTGCTCTTTTTCTGGGAATACAGGGTTTATGGTTTGTGCATTGAAGTTCATGCATTCAGTTTGTGACTATCACTGTTAGATCCAGACACTTGTTGGGTGGTCCTACTCTGGCACCAGCTTCCTTCACATTATAATCTATTCAAGAAGCTTGAGGAATAAGCTGTCCAATCGTCATGAAAAATCTCTGGAGTTGAGTTCTTGAAGGAAACAGCAAAAAGGTGATGAAATTACAACTGTATAATCTATTGTAATGTTGGAAATAACCAATTTTCTGCCAGCATTTGGAAAAAGAGTTGTTAGTCTTATTTACTGCAGAAGATTTGTAATGCAGTACATTTATATAATAGGAAACCCTATAAAACTGTTTACTGGAAAAGAGTGGACAGATGATCAAAAGACATGCGCACATCTTTTCTAACAGGAGTAAAACAAATAGACAGGCAGGAAAAGACCACATGATTCATCAAATCTGAATTCATATTAATGCACTGAGCACTGATCTCACTGCTGGCCTGGTGAATGAACAGGGTCAATGAAGGAAAATACTCTGGAAAGTTCCTTTCTGATCTGCCAGACCAGCTAAACCTACCCAGAACCATTGAAACACTGAAAATAGTAGCAGGAGCATGTCACTTTGTCCTTTGAACCTACGCTGTAATGGTTTATGGTTAATCACAGTTATTCCTTTATCTCTATACAATATTACAGTTCTCTCCCAAAACCCCTCAGATCTTTCATCTTGCGAAATCTAGTTACTTCCGTCTTAAACATATTAATAATATCCACTGCCTTCTGAGGTAGCAAATTTCAAAGGCTCACCATTTATTTGGTAAATCAATTTCAGACCCTAAATGCCTTACCTTCAGATAGCTCGCTCATTAAGGACCCCTTTAGCCAGAATAACTTTCTCCCTGCATCCAGACTATCTTACCCTGTCAAAATTTTATACATTTAAGTGTGGTCTCTGGTGAACTCAAGCCTACTCCATAAGACCATAAGACATGAGCAGAATTAGGTCTTCTGGCCCATGGAGTCTGCTCCACCACTTCATCATGCTTGATCCATTTTTCCTCTCAGCCCCAGTCTCCTGCCTTCTCCCCCATATCACGTCATGTCCTGACCAATCAAGAATCTATCAACCTCTGCCTTAAGTATGCACACAGACTTGGGCCTCCACAGATGCCTGTGGCAACAAATCACAGATTCACCACACAATGGTTAAAGAAAATTCTCCTTATCTCTGTTCTGAAAGGATATCTGAAGCTGTGTCCTCTGGTCATAGACTGTCCCACCACAGGAAATATCCTCTCCAGATCCACTCTATCAAGACCGTTCACCGTTCAATAAGTTTCAATAAGGTCACCCTCATTCTTCTGAATTCCCGTTAATACGGGCCCAACCTCTCCTCATTCAAAACTCCTGCTATGCCAGGAATCAGTTTGGTGAAAACTTGCTTCACTCTTGTTCTGGTTAGTATGTCTTTTTTTGGTAAGGAGGAGAAAACTGCAAACAAAACTCCAGGAAAATATTTGGATAAAATGTAACCTCTATACCTGCCTAGCTCAGTGTATGATATAGTTCCTACCAGAGACAAGAGCTGGTCCTTCAGATACAACTAGCATGCAGGGATACATTTTTGATACTTCAGTGGAAAATGCAGACTTACCTAGTAAGTAGTCTATGTCCAATCTTACACAATATATATTTCAATTTGCCAGTGATATCTTGTGCAATTTTAGTAATGAAATGATCTGAAGGAAATGTAAGGAAGGACACTCATCCTCAGCTGTGTATATAGTAGATAACTGCAGGGCCTACAGTGGAAATTGAGTTATTTACACTGGCCAGTTGGTGGGACCAACAGCTTTGTTATTTTCCTGTTAATGGCATGCTGTAAATATGTGAAAGACTGAAATCCTGGAGATATCTCTCAAATTCCCTTTAGAGGGGTTTTTTACCTGCAGGGAACACATTCTGGTTTGTTAAATGACAAAGAGTCTTTTGACTCTAACGTAAACTGAACTGCATGTTCTTCTTAATTGGCACATATCTAAAGAGGAGACACTGAAATATTTTGATGTTCTGTGTTTGAATTTGTTCATCTTTGAGATAATAGCTTTACCAAGCAAAGCTCTCAGCTTATAGCATACATTAAGAGGGGGGGAAGCAACAATAAGTGCTATCAGTACAGATTAGGCAGAGCTGGCAATGCTTGAACTATGTTCATCTTAGACCTGCAGGTTGGATTCTGCAATGGATCATTCTATAAAGACTGTAATTCATTTGGACTGTTGAAAGTGCAGGAAAAAGAGTTGGATCCCTGCTTCTCTCCAACCCCACTGAAGGTATACCATAGATAAACAGAACCATTCCAGAAAATGGTCAGGATTTTGGCAGTCCTGATGAACCGTGGAGGGAGTCCTGCATCAGCCTTTGTTCATTAACCAAGGCATTTCCAATTCTTGGCCATTGCTTCAGCACATCATTCATCAATCCAGGGCTGCGTGCCAACACCAATATTTAATTAGGACATGTCTTTTTTCAGCAGTGAACTTGAGGTGCTTGCTTTGAGTTCAGATGAAATTTGGATGTTTTTCTAATGGTAGGTGGGATACCCACCCAAGTGAGCAACTTCCTCCGTATAACAGTTCCACTTGGCCCTCTAATCCTTGTGGCTGGTGCTCCTTTCAACATACCATGAAACTCTGGTTGGAAACCAAGTTATGGTCAAACAGACCAACTAATACTTTAAGGGATAATACTAATCTTTCACTTAGGCACTTTATAGCCTTCAGTACTCAAGAGCTCCATATCTTTAAGCAGCAACTGCTGTTTAACAATTCTTTTATCCTGTATAATTATCCCCTTTTGCCATTAACTCTTCTCTGCCCTTCATTCTCTCTGACAATTTCTCTTGTGATTTATCCTCTACTTTGCCCTTTCTCTAACTCACTTGTTGTTTATAAACCATCCCATCTGTAAGAGTTTCCAGTTGTAATGAAAGTTTTTTAACCTGAGTCGTAATTCTGTATCTCTCTCCAAAGATACTGCCTGACATGATGAGTATTTGTCACATTTCCTATTTCTATCATAACTAATGTTTACATTTTGTTTCCCATGAATAATGTAACAGAACAGAATTCATTTCTTGTTCAACCAACACACACAAAATGCTGTTGGAACACAGCAGGCCAGGCAGCATCAATAAGGAGAAGCACTGTCGACGTTTTGGGCTGAGACCCTTCGTCAGGACTCATTTCTTGTTCGTTTGGATCAGGCTATGTCTGGTGCTTGAATTCAAGAGCTTGGACTAAGATTGTCACTTTTCTCTGTCTTAACAGTAAATCCTTTCATACTCGGGAGTGGAATACACAGAGTCGTGGAGGATGGTTTCAGTTCAGTCCTGTGGGTGGAGGATTGAATTTCTCCTCTGGGTGCATTCAACCATTTGTTTAAAAAGTCTGCCCCACGTGGCAATTGACTCTAAAAGAAGTTTTTATCCCCCTGAGATTGCTCTGAATCACATAAGCAAACATAAAACTTACAGTAAACATGGCTCTGCACATTTTTAAAACATCTTTAAGAAAGATTCTTTGATATATTGAAATGACAATTTGATAATGGTTAGGACTGAAAATACTTATGAATAAAAAGATACTTATGGCAGCATTAAAACAAAATTTGAGGAACTTGATTTTAAATTACTGAAAAATAACTTAATATATATATGTGAAACTGCCTTTTGGTTATATAGGAGTGAAGTTACAAGATTGTTAGAACATTTTAAATAATACAGTGGATTCTGGTTAATTGGGACACATTGGGTAATAGTACATTTTGGCCCAATTGGGCGGCTGCCCCAATTAGCCAAAGTTTCATGGAAATAATTAAAAGGTATAAAAAAATGAACTACCATTTAACTGAGTAATAATTTATGTATTTAAATGAAATACAGAACAAATCAAAAAACTACCAATACCTCTAACTAGTGTAAAACTGTGTATTAGTTCCTACTAGTTATCAACAGAGGAATTCCTCTGCTGTGTCCTTTTGACAGATTGTAAATGAACAAAATCAGCGAGGGCACCTACTGCAGATAATGGACTGCCTTCATACAATGCTTTAGAGGATTGTATCCTCTAAGTCTTCTTTTTCATTGTAACTTTCAAGATGATTGTTGATACCTTTGTAATTCCTGACTTGTTGAAGTAGTGATAACATTTCATTTTCACTACCAGCCATTTCTGGCATCTCCAAACAAGAATGTTAGAAACTGCGGTGAGCAAAATTCTCTTACTGCTTACTTCTCGCCAACTATCAATGACAAAAATCACTGGTTTTTAAATAGTAACTGACAATGCTTAAAAACCAATCTTTCTAACCACAGTGCAATGTCTAATGGCCATGCACATGCATGCGATTGACATTAGTTAGAAACAGTTTGGTAACAATCTGAGCAGCTTGGAAGTAACATCTTCACTTTGGATATGTGCTTAGCCCACTATTCTACTCTCTCTACACCCATGACTATGTGGCTAGGCACAGCTCAAGTAACACCTATAAATTTGTTGATGATGCAACCATTGCTGGCAGAATCTCAGATGATGACAAGAGGGCGTACAGGACTGAGATATATCTGCCAGTTGAGTGCTGTTGCAGCAACAGCCTTGCATTTAACGTCAGTAAGACCAAAGAGGTGATTGTGGACTTCAGAAAGTGGAACACGAACCAGTCCTAATAGAGGGATCAGAAGTGGAGAGAGTGAGAAATTTCAACTGGCTGCATCATGGGCCGATATGGGGGTTGCTACTGCATGAGATCAATGTAAGCTAAAGAGAGTTGTAAAATTAGTCAGCTCCATCATGGGCACTAGCCTCCATAGTAACCAAAACATCTGCAAGGAGTAAAGTACACTGCAAATGCTGAGGTCAAAGCAACATGTACAACATGCTGGAGGAACTCAGCAGGTCGGGCAACATCCATGGAAACGAGCAGTCAACATTTAGGGCTGATACCCTTCATCAGGACCCTTCAAGGAGTGGTACCTCATGAAGCTACAGTCCATCATCCAGGACCACCACCACCCAGGACATACCCATCTATCCCTGTTATCATCAGCAAAGGAGGTACAGAAGCCTGAAGGCACAGACTCAGAGGTTCAGGGACAGCTTCTTCCACTCTGCCATCCAATTTCTGAATGGACATTGAATCCATGGACACTACTTCACTACTTTTTATATCTGTTTTTGCACTACTGATTTAATTTAACTGTAATTCACAGCTTTTTTTCTATATTATCATGCGTTGTATTGTACCGCTGCCACAAAGTTAACAAATTTCGTGACGTATGCTGGTGATATCAAGCCTAATTCTTATTCTGATCTTCTACTCAATTAAGTGGCATATTGCCCCAAATAAATGGCTGCCCCGATTTCACAATGGCCCAATTAACCAGAATTTACTGCGTCATGTTCAAATTTCTTAAGATTTATTGGTGTTGTTAAGGCCAGAAGATCAAACAGTTTTTGAGGTCCCACATAAACAATGCCAGAGGAACTCAGTGAGACAGGCAGTATCTACGGAGAGCAATAAACAGTTGACATTTTGGGCTGAGACCCTTCATCCAAGTTCAAAGCAAATTTCTTCTCAAACTACATATATATATATGTCTCCATATACAATGCTGAGCTTCATTCTCTTGCAGACATTCACAGTAAAAATAGAACAGAATCAATGAGAAACTATACACAATGAAGACAAACAACCAACGTGCAAATGACAGCAAAATGTGCAAATACAAGAAGAGAATAAAGCAAAATAATAATAATAAAAATAAATAAATAAGCAATGAATATTGAGGACATGAGTTGTAGAATCCTTGAAAGTGAGTCCATAGGAAAGGAAGTCATCAGGACTGGAAAGAAAAGGAGAAGAAACCAGAAGAAGTTGGGGGAAGAGAAGGAGTACAAGAGGGCAGGTGATAGGTGAAGCCAGTTGTGTGCAAAGGTGAGTGGATGTGTGGAGGGGGGCAGATGAAGTGAGAAGCTGGGAGGTGATAAATGGAAAAGTTAAAGGGCTGAAGGTAAAGAAATCTGATAGAAGAGGAGAGTGAGCCACAGGAGAAAGGAAGGGAGGAGGGGAACCAATGGGTGGTGATAGGCAGGTGAGGAGAAGAGAATGGGTAAGAAGAAAGCCAGAATGGGGAATAGAGAAAGAGAGAAGGGGAATTGAACACCTGCAAAAGGACTGGTGATATTCTAATCATCCAGAAGTGTGGTCAGATTCAAACACAGGGTTTTGTTTTATTTTAATCATTATTAAATAAGTGCAAATGATTCATTCCCCTTTACAGCCTCCTCTAAACGATGCTTCCACACTCTCTGAAGTGTTCTGCGTGGTGGTTCACTTCTTACGTGTTGTTGAATCGACAGCAAGTTGGACCTCTCCATGATATCCACTTGATCCACGAGGTACAAAGGACAATTTTCCATCACTTGCTCAGTAGCTTGGTTCAATCAAAAGTTGTATCTCTAAGATTAATGTCCCATGCCTCAATCAACCTCTAGGCATAAAATGAACATCAAAGGTATTTTGGACCATGTTAGTGAACACTTCTGGGTTGATGAAAAACCATTAGGAAACTGGCCCAGGAGTGTCATATAAAGTCCCCTTCTTACCCCATTTTTGCATTTACTGATAGCTATTAGCTGATAAAGTCTTGTACCTACAAATGGCATGAAAGCAGAGGGAAACCCCACGAGAGATGTGTAATAAAATGTGACATGAAGGGTTACTATAATTCTATTGATGTACTGATCTCTGCCTTTGTCAGCCTCCAAATCATTGTGTCACCAGTCTGGGAAGCTTGCTTCCAACTTTCTCATGTCCTCAGCATACCCTCCGCACAAATGACAATGATTTGCTTCAGGATAAGAATGTAACATGGTTATTACTTCTGGAGATCTTTTTATTGCAGATGTCATCGATTCTGCTCTTCCTCCAATTATTTCAGGCATATGCTCATCTCTCAGCTTCAGTCTTTGGCTCTTAAAGCAATAAAGCCTTTTAAACACTGCAGTGGCATTAAATTTCCCTCATGGTCTGAGAGTCAGTGAGCTTGTCATAACTGGGAATGGTGATGAAAACTCATCTGTATATCAAATGAGGCCCATTTGGGGAAATACAGTGGATGTCTTTCTTGTCAGAATTAGAATCAGAATCAAATTTATTACCACTGACATATGTCATGAAATTTATTGTTTTGCAGCAGAAGTACAGTGCAAGACATAACATAAATTAGTTCAAGTTACAAAATAAATAATGTAAAAAACAAATAATGAGGCTGGGTTCATGGACTGTTCAGAATTCTGATGGGGGTGACAGAAGAAACAGTTCTTAGAACTTTGAGTGTGGCTATCCAGGCCCCTGTATCTCCTCCCTGATAACAGTAGTGCATAGAGGGCATGTTCTGGATAGTGAGGGTTTTTAATAATGGATACCATCTTCTTAAGGCACCACTTCTCAAAGATGTCCTCAATAGAAGGTAGGGTTGTGCCTCCAATGGAACTGGCTGAGTTTACAACCCTTTGCAGGCACCACACTCCTGTGCTTTGGAGTTTCCATACCAGGACGTGTTGCAACCAGTCAGAATGCTCTCCATTGCAATCCTGTGAAAGTTTTTCAAGTGTTTGTGGACATTTCAAACCACTTCAGAGTTCTAATGAAATAGAACTTGTGTTTGCATGCCCTCTTGGTGATTGCATCAAAGTGCTGGACCAATCATAGATCCTCTGAGATGTTGACACCCAAGAACTTGAAGCTGTTTGCCCATTCCACCACTGACACCTCAATTTCTCTCTTGGGTTCCTTTCTTTCTTTCTTGTATTTACTTTCTTATGTTGCAAGGGGAGAAAGAAAACATGCTGTCATCTTTTTGACATGTCAAAGGAAAATCCAGCTGAGCCTTTGGAGTTGATCTTTACTTGCCACACTGTTACTCGAATTATGCAGTTTTCTGTAATCTTAGCATCAGCTTAATATTACATGATATCTTTAATTCAGCAGAATGTCATGAAGTATTTAAATGAAAGTGGGAAAAGCAGAAACTGAGCAGAATCAATGAGATAATGAAGAGCTGCTGGATACTTTCCAGAGTACAGGGAACAGACTCAAAGTGCAAAGTAGTGTGCGATGGTCTAATGTAATTTTATTTGGAGATGAATCAATAGCTGATGACTTTAAAAATTTTATAGCTTTTTGTGGCTTTTATTTTTCTATGTCACGTAATAATATACAGCATTTCCATCCAGCAGCAGCACCAACAACATTGCACACCTGAAGCAGCAAACATCTCCAGGTAGATTAACAAGCATGGTCAAAGCAAAATCAGATGCTTCAAAAAATATGAATATTGATACCAGAAGCATGGTTGAAGAAGTAAGTCTGAGATGTGACTTAAATAGAAGAAAATATAGAGAGCAGGAATGTTTGTAGGAAAGTTTTGAAGAATTTAGAACCTTAGTGGATGAAGATATATTAGAGGTTTTTGAGCTGGAGAAGTTTGCAAAATGGGATTGAGTGGAATGATACGATGAAGAGATTTTAAAAAGGTGAGCATTTTAAAATGATGCTAGTTAACTAGTAGCTGATGTATCAGCAATCACAGGTTGATACGGGAGTTTGACCTTCTCATGATACAATAATTTGATCTACTTCAGCTTGCAATATATTTTATTTTTCATTAGTTCCATCGAAGTCATCTCATAATAAAGTATAAACAAATTCTTGAAATGCTCAGAAACTCAGGCAACATCTGTGGAAAGAAAAACAGAAATAAGTTTGTTAGTGAATGGAAAGAGGGGAGAATAAATGCTTCCACAGATACTGTCTAACTTGCTGAGTTTCTCTGGTTAGTGAAGTCATTCTCATGTCTGGTAGGTTTTACAGTGCCCAGTCAGAAGATGAAATGTTGTTCCTCAAGTTTACATTGAATCTGCTGGTATCATGTAGTGATAGAATTACACAGCACAGAAACAGGCCCTTCAGCCCATCTTGTCCATGCCAACCAAGGTGCCTACCTGAGTTAGTCCCATTTGCCCCATATTACTCGAAACCTTTCCTGTCAAAATAAATAGATTTTCTATTGTAAATGTATCTGAAATATTATAATGCTACAATTCCTCTGGTGGTTTCTTCCATATACTCACAACCTTCTATTTGAAAATCTTGTCCCTCAGCTCTCCATTAACTCATTTCCCCTTCAACGTAAGCCTATACACTCTATAGATTTCTCTATCATGAACAAAAGACTGTGGCCACTCACCTTATCTAAGCCCCTCTTAATTTTATATACATCTATATGATCACCCCTCAGCCTCCCATACTATAGTGAAACACAGATTTACTGTGTAGGCCCTGCCCTATTTTAACTTCCCAAAATGCAATACTTCGCACTTATCTCAGCTAGATTACTGTACACCTGCTATTCTTTGACCCAGTATCTAGTAAATCCTGCTGTAATTTAAAATATATTTTTTCTCAGTCCATTACTCCATTAATTTTGCTGTCATCCATAAATGTATTATACATGTCACCTATGTTCTCATCCAAATCATTAATATAGATGATAAAGAATGGGTGACCCAGCACCGATCCCTTCAGCATGTTACTGAATAATCTGAATAATGACCCTCCATAAATATTCACCTAGTAGTAATTTTATATCCAGTTGGCTACTTCACTCTGGATCAATGTGACTAACCTTCTGGGCTAGCCTACATGTGGGATCTTGTAAAAGGCCTTGCTAAGGTCCATGTTTACATATAATATCTATTACCTTGTTTTGTCAATTCTCTTCAAAAAACTCAAATCAAATTCACACGGCACAATTTCCCACATACAAAACTATGCCATCAATCTCTAATTAGTCCTTGCCTGGTCCAAATTCAAACAGATCCTGTCTCTCAGAATCCCCTCTAGTAATTTTCTTACCACTGGTGTTAGGCTCACTGGCCTGTAATTTACTGACTTGTCCTTGTGGCCTTCTAAAATAAGAGGCTAAGGATAGTTGGAAAGGGGAGGCCAAATGTAGATCTGATGACTGTTTTGCTAAATACCTTCATTGATCATTGATCAGTAAATGATCAGAAACTCAGAATCGTGCTTGTGGATTGAATGAAGGTATTCAGCAAAACAGTCATCAGATCTACAACTGGCCGCTCCATCATGACACAGCACTTAATGAGCAACAAATGTAAACAAAAATAAGCACAATAAGATCATCTTTTCCCTGAAAGGAACTCTAGGAAAAGAGGAGTTAAAAGGGAAGGTTTTATATCTTCTATTCTTGAATTTGAATGTGCCTTGGAAGCTGGGTAGAGGTTAATTATGAGAAGGCCAGGGTGTGGGGAAGGGAATGGTATTTTCAGAGTGAATTGTCTACAATGGGTCATACTTCTGCACCCTGATGAGTGTATCCTAACAAACTGTCACACTGCCTTTTCTTAAGCTTATCCTCTGAGGAGCATTTGATGGCTTTGGGCCTGTACTCTCTGGAATTCAGAAGAATCAGGCAGTATCTCTTTGAAACCTATTGAAAGTCCTCGATAGAGTGGATGTGGAGAGGTGGTTTCATATGGTGGGGAAATATATGACCGGATGACATAGCATGAGGAAGAATTTCTTTAGCCAGGGAGTGGTGAATCTGTGGAATTTGTTGCCACAGACAGCTGTGGAGGTCAAGTCACTGGGTATATTTAATGCAAAGGTTGATAGTTTCTTGATTGGTCAAGGCAGGAATGGATATGGGGAGAAGGCAAGAGACTGGGCTGAAAAGGAAATGGATCAGACATGATGAAATGGTGGTACAGACACAAATGACTTAATTCTGCTCCTACATTTTATGGTCTTAAGGTCTTTTCAAATCTTTCCTAGCACCAATTTGTCCCAGAGGAATATTTCAACTCCCTGTCAATGACCTTGCCTGCAAGCACAGCCTCTCAATTTTATGTATGATATTCTGCTGCATCATAGTTACGATTAAGAAATGCTCTCCATCCATCAATCTATTCATTCAGCACATCACGTTAGTCTAAATTGAAGGCCTTAAAAGTGCTCATACATGATAAATTCACATACTTAGGAGCATAAAATATAAAGGACTACAGTCAAGTAAGTGACTCCGAAAGGGGTTGTCTGAAATTCACTTTCATTCTCTTTGAACTGACTGAAAACTTACACTGAGTGGTGCACAAGCCATAGGCCTCTAGTTTCCCTAATGTAATATTGAGGCAAAGACTTCCTGCTGAATCCATTCACTCTGATGTACCTCTCTCGCTGATTATTATTTTCCCTGCATCTGCGAAGGGAAGGGAAACAGAAAACTAAGTGAAGATCTATTTACTCACTGGTAGAAACCATTCCGCTTCTAGCTTAATAAATATTCTAGTTTGTATCAATGAAGAAAGATAAGCATATTGCTCCTCAGTGTATTATTTCCAAATATAAGACGTGGCAAGTGCTTGCAAAGGGTTCAGAGCAGAAAATAGTGCAGAGCAGCACATTAATGTAATGGCCAGCACAGCAGTGCCAGTCACCCGGCCTCATTTCCTGCCGTTGCCTGTAAGGAGTTTGTATGTTCTTGCAATTGCATGGGTTTCCTCCCACAGTCCAAAGATGTACTGCATTGTAGGTTAATTGGTCACTGCAAATTGTGCCACGAGTAGGCTGGGTTTAACTCAGGAGATGCTGAGTGGTGTGGCTTGAATGTTGGAAGGGCCTACACTGTGCTGATCTCCACTCTGCACTCAAAGTGAGTGCAGTTACTATTACAAGGGAGAGGATGCTCGGAAAGCTGAAAAGCCCAAGGGTGCATAAGATGAACTGCAGCCAAGGGTTCTGAAAGAGGAAGTGGTAGAGATTGTGGAGGCATTAGTAATGAGCTTTCAAATATCATTGGTCTCTGGTATGGTGCTAGAGGATTGGAAAATTGCAAATGTCACTCCACTCTTTAAGAAAGGAGGAAGGCAGCAGAAAGAAAGTTATAGACAAGTTAGCCTGATCTCAGTGGTTGGGAAGATGTTGGAGTCAATTGTTAAGGATGAGGTTATGGAATACTTGGTGACACAGAATAAGATAGGACAAAGTCAGCATGGTTTCCTTAAGGGAAAATCTTGCCGAATAAACTGGTTGGAACTCTTTGAGGAGATTACAAGTAGGAAAGATAAAGGGGATGCAGTGGATGTTGTAGAGTTGGAATTTCAGAAGGCCTTTGACAAGGTGTAACACATCAGGTTGTTTGCCAAGTTAAGAGCCCATGGTATTACAGGAAAGTTAGTAACATGGTTAGAGCATTGGCTGATTGGTGGGAGGTAGTGAGTGGGAATAAAAGGATCCTTTTCTAGATGGCTGCCAGTAAATAGTAGTGTTCCACAGGAGTTGGTGTGGGACCACTTCTTTTTATGCTGTATATAAATGACTTAGATGATAGAATAGATGGCTTTGTTGCCAAGTTTGCAGATGATAAGAAGGCTGGTAGAGGGGTAGGTAGTGTTGGCAGGTAGGCTGCATAAGGACTTAGACAGATTAGGAGAATGGGCAAGAAAGTGGCAAATAAATACAATGTTGGAAAATGCATGGTCATACACTTTGGTAGAAAAAATAAATGTTCAGACTATTTTATAAATATGGAAAAAATGCAAAAATCTGAGATGCAAAGGGACTTGGGAGTCCTTGTGTAGATCACCCTAAAGGTTAACTTGCAGGTTAAGTCAGTGGTAAGGAAAACAAATGAAATGTTAACATTTATTTCAAGAAGTCTTGAATACAAAAGTAGAGATGTGATACTGAGGTATTATAAGGTACTGGTGAGGCCTCACTTTGAGTATTGAGAACAGTTTTGGGCTCCTCATCTAAGAAGAGATGTGCTGGCATTGGACAGGGTCCAGAGGAGGTTCACAAAGATGATCCTGGGAATGAAAGGGCTATCATACAAGGAACATTTGATGGCTCTGGGTCTGTACTCGTTGGAAATTAGAAGAATGAGGAAGGATCATCCCTCTTTCAATATTTGATGTGGAAATAATGTTTCCCATGCTGGAGCAGTCTAGGACAAGAGGGTACAACCTCAGGATAGGGGGCATCCATTTAAAACAGAGGCAGAGAAATTTCTTCCACCAGAGGGTGGTGAATTTGTGGAATTTATTACCACAGGCAGCTGTGGAGGCCAGGTCATTGGGTGTATTTAAGGCAGAGCTTGGTAGGTTCTTGATTGGACATGGCAATGAAGGTTATGGGGAAAAGGCCAGGGAATGGGGCTGAGGAGGGCTGAAAAGGATCAACCATGATTGAACGGCAGAGCAGACTCAATGGGCTAAATGGCCTAATTCTGCTCCTATGTCTTATGGTCTAAAATCAGATAAATATCAATGTTTAAGAGCAAAATGGGAGTTCAGGATTGAGGAGAATGTGAAATTGAAACAAAGGAGAAAGATTGTACAGTGTCTCTGAGGAAGACAAAGCTAAGATTGGACAGGATTTGTAACTCGTTACCTCAGATTTTTATGAGAAGTGCAAATAATTTGGAAAAGAATTATTGGCATTCCCATCCCAGGAACAATCAGGAAAGTTGGGAACCCCATTGCAAGATTTTGCATGTACAGAAGTTGCAAACTTGTAACAGGGACTTGTTGAGTTTTCTTGTATGTGCTTTAATGTATGATTCTTCATGAAGTCCAGCAATAGAGTTTCAGTGTCTGTAACCTCCCAGCAGTTAACATGGTGCAGGTTTATCAACTCCATTCATTTCAACAGATTTATATCTTTTAAGTGTTTTTGGCTGTCTTTAGGTATTAGTTTTAAGAAAAAGTTCTCATAACTCTGAATGTTTTAGTGTGGTGTTGAATTTTTAATAGCTTTCAAAGGCGAATACTTTTGAATCTTAGAAATATTCATCAACATGCAGATTGTTTGGCAGCTTTGATGGTCATACAAGCCTGGGGCCATAGCTGCCTGCCAAAGGATTTTTGTAGTGGTGGATGCTCTGGTTAAAACTCCACCACATAATGCTATTAACAACCAATCAGCCATAGATTACAAGGCCTCCCCACATCATTTGTGGGTTGCTCAGGACTTTACCATTTGTACACACAGAGCTTTAGGTAAGGCAACAGTGAATGCAGGTAGCTCACTATGGCCAAGAAATTCCAGGCTAATATTTTCAGGGAATACAGTCGGCCCTCCTTATCTGTGGGGGATTGGTTCCAGGACCCCCCGCAGATACCAAAATTTGCGAATGCTCAAGTCCCCATTAAGACTTGACAGTGCAGCTCTGAATCCACAGTGTTTCTGTTCACAAAAATAATCATGATCGCGATTGAAAGTAAGGTGGAAATAATAACGCGATCGGAAAGAAGTGAAACGCTATTGGTAATTGGAATAGTGTTAGGCTACAGTCGGTCAACGATTGGAACAATTTTAATGGAGAATGTGAAAGGCCCTGCCCCGATGAAAGCTACAATTATTACTAAGCAACGCAGTGGTTAAATTATTGAAATACATATATTTCTTGTGCTCTATATGCATAGCAAGGTAAAATATGTACTATATACTAAGAAAAACGCTTGACTAACTGACAATAAATAATACCGGATGTACCTGTTCTGACTTCAAATCCGACTTAAAGATGGACTCAGGAATGGAACTCATTCATAACCTGGGGACTGCCTGTATTTTTAAGTCATTTCGAGATTACTTATAATAGCTAATACAATGTAAATGCTATGTAAATAGTTGTTATTCTGTATTGTTTAGGGAATAATGACAAGAAAAAATAGTCTGTACGTGCTCAAGCAACCAGTGCTGGAGAGAGAATTTCCGGGTTTTCCCGATCCGTGGTTGGTTGAATCTGTGCATACGGAATCCTCAGATAAGGAGGGCCAATAGTATAGAAAGTTGGAAAAGTATGTGGCACAATATGTTGGTGAATAATTTTTTCTCAAAGCAAGATCACATGGCTGTACTAGATGATAGTATTAAAACAGGAAAGATACCGATAGTTGGAAGAAATAGGAGGGGTAAGTGTACAATTCCTCATCAGTATTTTTGGTCTCCAAGCAGTGAAGATAACCCAGGTAAAAAAATCAGCAGGCATTTGAGAAAGAAACTTAACTAGAGCATACTGGGTGATAATATCCATGTCAGTGTTAGCTAAAATTGAGGCTGGTATTGACCCAGTGTGAGATGAGAACTGCTGCATGCTTGTTCTTGCAGAAACATGGCTCCAGGACAACATCCCATACATCATCAACCTTCAGGCTATGCCACTCAGGGACATGTGTTATTATTTTGTGACAATGCAGTATGTGCTAATGTGCTGTGTGCTGATTGTATGTACTGCGCTTTGCACCTTGGCCTCGTTTAGCTGTACACATGTGTATGTTTGAATGACAATTAAACTTGAACTTGATATGCAATCAGATGGTGGGGCATCCTTTTGATAGCATACCCAATCACACACTTCACAACTGAGATTTTTGTGAATAATTTTTTTAAACTGCAAAGGTGGAAATCCTGAAACAAAATCAGAAAATGCCTGAAAAAGCCAGCAGATCAGGTTACAAATTTACTAAGGAAAGCTGATGCTTATTCGATACAGATCTATCTTAGAATTTTTTTTTTGATTTGAACAGTAACTTTCATTCTTGGTTTTAAAGCCTCAAAATATTATGTAGCAGTCCATTAGTTCAGTGTGAAAATACATTTTATTTTCCACCATTTATAATTAATTATAGAAGGAATTAGTGTTTCTGATTTCATTGGAACAATTAGATTTTTAACAAGTTATATTTTTGACCTTAAAAGTGATAGCCATAGGAGAGCAATAGCAACAGTTTTACTTCCTGCTGGTTCTATGGTAGAAATTGCTTTAATCTTTTGCAAGGGCAAAGTGTCATCGGAAATAATGGTGTTTGTTTCTTGAAACTGCTGACTTGCCTTTGTGCTGATCCATTAGATTCCTCGTTTGAAACACTGAGTGCACTGTGATGAGAAACATCCATCTCGCCCCCACTTAAAGTTCAGAAAACAACACTGATTTGTTTATTATCCATGATATGGAGAGGAATCATCAAAAGGAAGGATATGGAGGGGCTTTATCTGCATCCTTTTAGACCCCTCTATTGATAAATGTTAGCGTAGTACTGTTCCAAGTAAATTCAAATGGGCTTGGATTGTCTCCTTCATACTATAGTTGAAATCCACTATGTGTATGACCTCAGCAGTTGCACTGAAATTTTGGGTCAGCAAGGTTACCGTTTTACCAAGCAGTAATGTTTTCCTGTGGACATGCAGACCTTGCTTAGTTTGACTGAAGACGCTATCTTTCAGTTTTGTTATAAAGCTGCATAATAGATGAATCCCAGGTTTAAAATGGAAGCAGCGTCGGAAAATATCCTTCACATTCTTCTTGCAGCTTACTTGAGACAGAGAGCTGCACATGGCGCAGATGTGGGCCAGTCTTCACTACACAAGTTCTCTTGAGGCATTTTGTCACCAATTACAAAGTCTAAGCATTGCCAAGCATTAAAGTGTACAAAGAGCCTTGTGTTGTACAAGATACTTCAGCTGCTGTTGAGAAGCTTAGTTTTTGCCTTTTAATAGAACAGAAAATTAATTTTGAAGGTTTATCCATTTTAATTAATTCTGATTAAATAATGTGCCTACTTACCCTGTCTGGTATGTAAATTAACTGTGGGCTGTTAGTAAAACATGACTATGCTATAGCAATATTGAACAGAGAAGACAATAATTCAGTCACTGCCTTGTACAACTGCATTCTGGAAATCAAAACTGTAGTTACAGTAATTACAGTATTATTTGACAGATGCCAGAGCAGAGAAATTTCAGATCATTGTTTTCTTAGTTGTAGAATCAATCTTGGGAGGAGAATGACTCAGATTACAAGTTTCCATGCCTGATCTCCCTGAAAATGCTTGGGAACCATTTTGAAATTGACAGCATTCAGCCATCTTAAATTAAAGGCTATTATTCCCACACAAGGATCCTTTTGTTGAATTGATCATGGGAATGCCCAATTCACCTATTCTTTGCTTTGTTCAGTATATCAGCAGGTTGCTTCAGTGACATTTAACAAATACTCAGGCCTTGGAGAAGTCTTCAGTTCATTGATATAGACTGCTCATGTGGTTCCTTTCCTCTTTTGGGTTTATATATAGGTTTTAAGTCTTTTGGAATCTTCTGTTGTAATACTTAGTGTAGGATCATGAGATTTTATTGGTGATGAATGGGTCCGTGAGAGGTCTGCTGTGTGAAATGAGGAAACAGATTTCTGCAGTTGCTGCTACAAGAGAGGAAGGGAGAAGGGTATAGGAGATCTTGCACCATTCATGGTGGCCTGCAGAAGGAGGACTGACCAAGCAGCATTGGGCCTGAATGAGCTCTGATCAATGGAACCATCTGCTCAGCCTTTGACATTCAACATGTGGTCATCTTCTGCATCTGTGCCCTGTGGCACAGAAGTTAGCAACGTGTGAGAGACCAGAAGCCATCAGATGTCCACCTGCTGTGAACCTACCTTTGAGTCCAACAGCAGTTCTATTTGTTTTTGAACGTCAGAGAAATTTAAAAGCAGTGTTAAGTGCCTTTCAATATGTCAACCTGTCAAAGGCCACCATGGTTGTGCTGGAACAGGGCCTTAAGTTCCTACACTAGAGGTCTAGTTGCTGCTAGTTCCTAGTCTACCTCATGAAGGAGCCATTGGCGTGGAAACATTCAGGTGGCCCCTCCCACAAAATACTGCAATGTGGCAACATCAAGCTAAAGATTGGCTTGAGCACTGAGTTCAGGTAATGGGTTGCATTAAACACAACTGAACCTAACTAATGTGCTTGTTTTTTTCTAAGGTTGCTATCACAGAGCTAAGCTGCATGAACTGCATTTGAGTTGCTGGCCTATTTGTACATAAACGTCATGCTTCTTCTGCCCTATGAGAAATCCAGGGTGCAACCGGTATTATAACCAACATGCACCTTTTGTTCTGTGTCTGCACATGAAAAAATATTATAAAGTTCTCCTTGGTAGCCTCCTCCCAGGGTCTATGAAGATGCTTACCAAATTGCAGTGTGGCTAGTCCACCTGGAGACTCAGTGGACATGATCTTCATCCTGACTTATCTCAATGAGAAATAAAAGGAGCAGCAACAACCGCTTAACATAGCTTTTTTGACCTCACTACATATCTGACTGCTCCTCCTGCTGTACACTAGGCAGGATCTCTGGATTCAAGATTCAAGGCTCAAGTTGATTTGTCATGTGTACATCGAAACAAACAGTGAAATGTGCCATTTGTATGAACAATCAACAAAACTAAGGGTGCAGGTGTATTGGTTGGGGGCAGCCCACGAGTGTTGCTATACATATGGCACTAATGAAGCATTCCTATGATGCTTGGAAGAACAACACAGAAGAAGTAACAACAGCAAAACAAGCCCCCATTCCTGCCCCCCCCCCCACCAATGCACGTACACAGTCCTCTAACCCCAAGACAATGCATACTGGTGATGATCTGCCACTCTCTGTATATCTTGACACCTTGAGAGAGATTGGACACAAAACCCAGGCAGGGCTTGGCCTGGAAATAAAAAAAAAATACAGATCACTTTCTACAGATGTACTGTTGAAGGTATTCGGACTGATTGCATCATTGCCTGGTATGGCAATTTGAATCAACAGGAATGTAAGAATCCACAGGTACTAGTGAACTCAGCTCAAAACATTACAGGCACAGCACTCTTGTCTATCAGTAATATCTACAGGAGATGCTGCCTCAAGAGGACAAAATCTATCATCAAAGATTCCCACCATCCACACCATAACATCTTCTTGTATCTACCATTGAGCAGGAGATACAGAATCCTTAAGTCCCACACTATCACATTAAAGGAGAACTACGTCCTTTCAACCATTTGGTTCTTAAAACAAATTCGCCCAAACTTAACCACTACAGTTTAGCAGCATTGTGACTACTTCAACCACGTTGCATTAAAATAGATGTTTGTTGTCCTAATTCTGTTTTTAATGAAAATTGTATATAATTGGAATTGGCATTGGAATTAGAACTGATTTATTGTTGTCATACAGTAGGTACCAAGATACAGTAAAAAATTATTCCTGCATACAGATCAGACATTACACAATGCATTGAAGTTATAGCTTGTAGTCAAAGTAGAAAAATAGCAATGTCTAATAAGTGTAACAGATACAAAGAAAGTGCAGTGTAGGTAAAGAAGAAGGAATAAGATCATAATGAGGTAGATTTTGAGGAGTTGAACTTATCATACTAGGGAACTATTTAATAGTCTTATAACAGTGGGTTAAAGCTGTTCTTGAGCCTGGTGATATGTGATTTTTAGGGTTTTGTATCTTTTGCCTGATGGAAGAGGAGAGAAGAGAGAATATTCAGGGTGGGTGGAGTCTTTAATTATCTTAGCTGCTTTCTCAATGGAGTAAGAATTATTGACAGAATTTATAGAGGGGATTTATGTTTCAATTTTTCCTGTGAATGCAGCTGACATGTTATGCGTTTTTGATGCTGTTGCAAATTTTTCATTGCACATAAACTTGAACATAAATAATGAACTGAACTTTCACTTTGACATAGATGCTAGAAATCTCAAATATAACAGAATATATGAGAAAACTCAGCAGATCAGGCTGCATCAATGAAAAGAGGCCTTGCATCACAGTTGGAAAAGAGAGAAAAAGAGTCAGTTTTCAGAAGCAGGAAAGATGGCAGTGGAATGGATAGATCAAGATAATATCTCTGAGGGGCTGAATCTAACTGAGTTGAGGCAACAGTTAGAATTCCATTATGTTGCTCTTATCATTTATGTTTCTGACAACAAGCCTGTGCGGTGGGTCCAGTAATCTTGACAGTACTAAAAGAGAAAACAAAATTGATCCAAATTACTGAAGAATGACTAGCCAGTCCTGATACTAGCAGAAAGCTGGAGAATTCATACTAAGTCAGAAGTAAGATGAGGTGTTGTTCCTCAAGCTTGCATGCCCATTCATTGGAACTATGGAGGAAGCCAAAGATAGATATTGGGATGGGGAATTGTAGGCAACTGAAAGCTCGGGATCTCTCCTCTGAGTGCAGGTGTTCCTCAAAACAATCACCAAATTGGAGAAGACTGAGCCATGTAAAGAGGAGAAAATTCATCCAGGCTTTACAAAAGGAATGGACCAAATTGATATAGGTTCCAGCCAACACTGGAATTTCAAGAACTCTTCACCTTTCACCAAAACAAATCAATCCTGCAAACAGTTAGATATCTTCCTCCATTTCAGCATCAATCATTTTCTCGTTATTCTACACGATATGAAAGCCCTTTTACCAGTCACGAATTGCAACGAAGCATCCACAAATAATAGTTAATTGAATCTGAATGATTGAAAATAAATGTTCTGACTTGGTGCAATGCACCATCTGTAATTTCCTGTAAATTGTGCAAAGCTCAAATCACCCTCTTTCTGGAAGTCCAATGTATTTCAATCTCTGGGATTTCAGTAACTTCAAAAACAAGATGGTCAGATTGTTACTCAGCTTTTGGAACCCATGTGGCCTGCATTTGGAAGGTTTGCCCATTTGAACACAAAGCCAAATGAGTAGTCCTGAATGTTGGGGAGAAACCCTCTGATCAAAGATAGAAACAGAAATTCATCAAAATATATATGAGTTGCCATGGAAGTTGTTAGCAATGTTACTGAAATTAAAAAAGAATGCAGAAAAGGGTTTAGGAAGATATGGCCAGGACTTGAGAGACTGAGGTATAGGGAGTGATTGCATATATTAGGTCTTTAAATCTTGGCATGTAGGATGTTGAGTCATGATCTTATAGAGCCATAAGAAATCATGAGGGGCATGGATAGGGTGAATGCATTAGCCTTTTTTCCAAAATTAAGTGAGAAAGGAAAGATTTAATAGGCAACTTTTTTACAAAGGAAGCCGTGTATGTGGAATGAGCTGCCAGAGGAGGTGGCTGCGGCAGGTACAATAACAACTTTTAAAAGGGAGTTGGACAGGTCTATGGATATGAAAGCTTTAGAAGGTTCCATATGGAACTAGTGTGGTCTGCATGGATCAGTTGGGCTGAAGGGACTGTTTTCATATTGTTTGATTCTAGGATTCCATTCTTCTTTCTATATAGATGGTCACTGATCTTCTGAGTAATTCCAGCATTTTCTATTTTAACTTCAGATTTCTATTAACTCTACACTTCTTCACTTTTTTTGTGCTTTTCTCTTTATTAGAGCCCATATCCCTATCAACTTCGTGCTTCCGGTGGTTCTGCCAGACTTCTTTGCCAGAAATGAGCAAGATACTTAGTGGGTTCTGAGATCTAAGTCTAGTCTACCATAGGTCCTATATAGGGATGCCTCACTGGGGGAAGGCCGATGCATTGGTCTAATTACTCCACGTGAGAGATGAGTATTTTTTTCTAAGGAAGGGTGTAGTTGGAAGTGAAGAAAGTTGTAGATCTAGAGAGTCAGGGACAATGGGGTGAGTTGGAATTTGAGCTTGGCAGGCTGTGAGGAAACATTCTACTCCTTCTGGACCACAAGCACTACTGCAAACACCCCTTCTTCATGGATCCTGCCTTTCTCACCTCTATTTCCTTCCTGGGGTTCCCATTCTCTAGAAATCTTGGTGTCCTTGAGATGAAAATGAAAGTCAAGTAAGGTTGTTGCCTACTCGCTGATGTGTCTTCATTACAACCAGCTTGCAGGTGGTTTGAAATTTAAAACAGTTAGTCAAAACCATCATCTCCACCTAACCTTATAGTCTAAATGCTTGCTCTAACCCCCACCCCTATATTTCATTGTAAGTATGTTATTTCAAATAACATTACAATGATTAGTGACTTATAAGGGCTCAGCATTAGCCTCTTCCTTTTATATTCTATTCCCCTTCTCTCTGAAGGCACTGGCATCCTATTTCATGGGAATGAATGGGATAATGAACTTCCCATCATACATTTTTGATCGGCAGGAATACTGTGCTCATTTCCCCTTTAGAAATCTATTCCTCAGCTCCAGCTCTCTATGTGATAGAAAAGCAGAAAGGGACCCAGTGAGGGCTATGATTGTAATGCTGCCCACCAAGGTTTAATGTACGAGCTAATTTTAGCTGCCTCCATTTTGTTGGCCTATACTTTGGAAGCTCATGAGAAAATTTGCTCACATCTTAAGATCAGGCATTAAACCGATTTAGATTCTTGGATTGATCAACACTTGAATGTCACATCTAATGAGCATCAAGCAAAGAGGAAATGGCCAGCATGTGCATGAATGCTGAATGGCATCTTTCTGTGTTGCAAATGTCTAAGATTCTATCAATGCTGCAAGGTAAGATGGTTTGCCCTATAAACTCATTTGGCTGAGCAAATTATTTTGTGATGCATTCTTGCATCTGTTGAGGACATACAGATCGTTTCTTTTATGTACACTGATGAGAAAATTTAAAAAATGAATCCACACAGACGATAAGGCCCCTGGGAAAATGTGTGCATGCCACAGAGCATGTCTGGTGCAATACTGATCAAAGCATACTTTAAAAATTGGGATTAATGACATTTTTAGATGCCAGCCATGAAACAATGAGCTTGTTTTCTGTGAGCAGCCACACCAAAGGCATATTGAAGAAAAATCAATGACTGATTATTTCTTTTCAATGAATTCATTGTGAATGTTCATGTTTTTTTCTTCAAGGCTCTTTATAAAGCATTATACTGTCAGTTGCAAAATTAAAAATTGAAACCAGACAGTCAGTACATACAAGAAAGAACTGTTAATTTTTACTTGACTTCGTAATTTTTATCAGCTTCTGATAAGTCGCAGCAAGGTGTGATGGTCTTTGATAGAATCGGCATAATCTTCTCATAACTGACCAGTTATTGGAAAATGGGCCAGAATCAAATTGTATTCCCTCTGAAGTATATATACACTGCTACCTATCAAATTGATTATTGTTTAGGTCATAACTTGGAACCTATTTACACTTATATGAAATTTAGACTTCCTGCACTGTAGAAATTGTTAACAGCAAGACTTGCAAATTATAGAATTTATCTTAAAGTTTTTGTGTACAATATAACTCATCATGAATAACATACACCATTTTTAAGCAGTCCAAGTGGAGCCATGCACCACCACATCAAAGACACAGATTGATTTATATCCTTATCAGAATTTTAAGAATGTGAGAAAATGGTCTCTATTTCCATTGATTCTGCACAATCCATTCTAGGGAGGACTCCAGTGTCTGTTTAACTTACAAGAAAGGAATCTGAGCTTTCAAAGCATAGACAAAAAAAGAGAGGCAGCTAAAATTAAGCTTACCATTCTTGTCTTTAATGCCCTAACTAGGGCCTGTGTACTTTATATCTTCTTAAATGTGTTATCTACTTCCACTGCCACCTTCAAGAACCTTTGGACATGAATGCTGAAATCTGTTTCTCAACATTCTTGGGGACCTTATCATTTGTGGAGTATATCCTAGTCTTATTAATACTCCAAAAACATTTTACTTCACATTTAATAAATAAAGCTCGATCTGCCACTATCACCCAGTTGCCTAAGACAAACATGTACTCTGTCAAGAACTCCACCATCTTCATATCATTCACGAACTTGGAGATAATGCCTCCTTCATTCACATTCTCTTCATGCTGTATTCATTTACAAACAACAAATATCCCAGCGTTGATCCACAGCCATCCAATCACAAAGCTGCATTCTATCATTACACTCTGATGCTAGTTTAATTTTGGAACCATTCTGTCTTGCATCCCACAGTCCCTAAACTGTTGTACAAGTTGGAACTTCATGGAAAGCCTTAATGGAGTCCATGTAGACTGTTTCTCTCCTATCCTTGCCATTTGTTACAACATCCAAATGACCAGAAGCTTGAGGTACAGCTTACTTGAGTTCTTGTTATGTATTTCAAGAAATAAAGGTTCAGACTGGATGCAAAATATTAGAAAAATTCCCTTTGATTTCAGTAGGGTGAAGATACTTGATTTCAAAGATCAAAGTTCAAAGTAAATTTATTATCAAAGTGTGTATCTGTCACCATATACACTTTGAGATTCATTTTCTTGCAGGCATTTACTGGAAAAATAGAAAAATACAATAGAATTTAATAACAACTATATGTAGACTGATAAACAACCAATGTGACAAAAGGCAAATTGTGTAAATTTTTAAAATACTGAGAACTTGAGTTGTAAAGAGTCCCTGAAAGTGAGTCTGTAGGCCATAGAAACAGTTTATGAGTTGTGGTGAGTGAAGTTATCCATGCTGGTTCAGGAGCCTGATGGTTGTAGGGTAATAACTGTTCCTGAACCTAGTGGTGTGGGACCTCAGGCTTCTGTACCTCCTGCTCCATGTAAATGTACTCAAATAAGAGCTGGGGTGGGGAAAGGCTTTTCCTGTAATAGACTGGGCCACCACTTTTGGTCGTCTTTTCCATTCCTACTCATTGGTGTTTCTATAGAAGGCTGTAATACAATCAGTTGGGATACTCTGTGCATCTATAGAAGTTTGGTGACATCCCAAATCTACATAAACTTCAGAGAAAACAGGTGCTTTGCTGTGCCTTCTTTGCAACGGTATTTACATGGTAGTCCCAGGACAGAGCCTCTAATATAATAATATTAAGGAATTTAAAGTTACTGACCCTCTCCACCTCTGATCTCCCAATGAAGACCGGCTTACGGACCTCCTGTAGCAGATAATCATTTCTTTTGGCTTGCTCATGTTGAGTGAGAGGTTGTTGTTGTGGTACCACTCAAGCAGATTTTCAGTCTCCCTCCTATATACCAATTCATCGCCATCTTTGATTTGGCCACCAAAAGCTCTGTAATCAGCAAATGTAAATGTTGCATTAGGGCTGTGCCTAGCCATTCAATCATAGGTATAAAGTGAGAAAAGCAAGGGTAAACACAAGGCCTTGTGTCACACCTGTGTGATGGTGAGTGTGCTGGAGATGGTTTCCAATCCATATTAACTGGCATCTGCTAGAGAAGATATAAAACCCTACAGAATGGTGAAAGGCCTTGACAGAGTGGATGTGGAGAGCATGTTTCCTATTGTGGGAGAGTCTAGGACCAGAGGTTACTGCCTCAGAATGGAGGAGCATCCTTTTAGAATGGAGATGAGGAGAAATTTCTTTAGTCAGAGAGTGGTGAATCTGAGGAATTCATTGGCACAGGCGTCTGTGGAGACCAAGTCTTTATGTAAGTATAAAGCAAAGGTGGATAGATCCTTGATTAGTCAGGGCATGAGGAGATACTGGGTGAAGGTAGGTGATTGTGGCTGAGAAGGAAATGGATCAGCCATGATGAAATGATGGAGCAGACCTGATGAGCCAAATGGCCTAATAAATCTTCTCAAATGTCTTATGGTCTTATGATTTAATGAAGAAATCAATACTGCAATCTTGTTGCACACAGAGGTATTGAGGTCCAGGTCTTGGAGCTTAGAGATGAGCTTTAGGGGGCTGATAGTGTTAAATGTTGAGCCATAGTCAATGACAAGCATCCTGATGTATGTACCTTCATTTCAATATATGATTTAGCCAATCAAACAACGGAATGCAGAAGCTACTGGAATTGTTGTTAAAATGTCAACTAAATAAATTTCTCCTTTAACTTTCTAAGCTAGGCAATTGGTCATGCACACATTTCTCTGCTTTAAAATATTATCTGGACCAATTTTGTTATACTCAATGTGACAATAACACATTTCTGTGCAATGTCTGAAAATTGCTAGCATTAAAATGAATGACAGATGATAGTAATCATAAAACCGAGCAGCAAAAACAAATTCAAAATTATATTTCATTTTTCTATTAAATCATGTAATATGCAGTAAATGATGTAAAATAAAATGACATTTTCTGTCTGGCAAAATGTTGAAGATTGTATTTCACAATTGTAGATCACCATCTATGTTTTGCAGTGTCCTTTAACATAACATAGTGATAATGACTAACAGAGAGTACCATTGAGCCCGTATGTGAAACTAGAGCCTATGCATCATGAAGTAAAATCTTAGTTAGAATTCTACTGAGTTGTAAATCTGGTACATGTTAAAGTGAGGAGAAACTGGAAGCGTATTTATTGAGAATAATGTTGTCTAAGGTCTGGAGGCAAGCTACCTATTTGTTCTTTTTGGGCATTAAGGACACTGAAGGAGGAGAAAAAATGAAGAGAAGAGAATAGAAATTAAGAACAGTAGAATGATCTTTGGTTAAAATCGGAGGACCGTTACCATTTGTGCTTGATTTATTAGCCTGAGTTTGGGCCATATGATCATGTAGCAGTTAGTGCAGCACTTTACAGTGCTGGATGTAAGTTCGATGTTAAATTTCCACCACTGTCTGTAAGAAGTTTGTACGTTATCCCTGTGACCACATGACTGCAGTCGTTATCCCTGTGACTGCAGGTTTTCCGATTTCCTCCCACGTTTCAAAGATGTATGGATGCAGTTATTGAGTCATGGGTACACTATGTTGGTGCTAGAAGTGTTGCAATTGGGAAGAGCATTGGGGACACTTTCAAAGGCAGTCACAGCTTTGCTGCACAAATGGATACTGATCAGGAGAGATGGGACTGAGGTAGAGATGTGTTCAATTTCAACACTTAAGAGAAATTTGGTTAAGTACATAGATGGGAGGGGGTGTGGAGGGCTATGGCCTGGGTGCAGGAGCATGGGACTATGCAGAACAATTGTTTGGTAGGATCCAGATGGGGTGAAAAGCCTGTATCTGCACTGTAGTGTTCTATAACTCAATGATTGGTGATCTTTAGTGAGCATCTCCTGCATGATTATCTGACATGATTGATGCTTGCATTGTGAGTGGGTGAATGCCATAGAGAGGAATGGAACAATCAAAGGATGGAGATTGCAGCATACAGATCAAATAGGAGTTGTACAAAGAGATCAAAACTATGCAAAGGCCGATGTAAATTCAGGCATCCATTGAACACTGATGAGACGGAGGCTATGAGCAAAGCCAATGCAGATCATAGGGTGGCATAGTAGCACAATGCCTTACAGCACTAGTGACCCAGGTTCAAATCTCACCACTGACTGTACGGAGGTTGTATGTTCTCCCTGTGACCATGTGTCTTTCCTCCAGATGCTCTGGTTTCCTCCCACAGTCCAAAGGCATACTGGTTGGTAGGTTAATTTATCATTGTGAATTGTCCTGTGATTAGGCTAGGGTACATCAGGGATTGTTGGGCTCAAAGGGCTGGCAGGGCCTATTCCATACTGTATATTAATTAATTAATTAATCAACATAATTTAATTGACATTCTATTGCTAAAGAGTGCCTGAATATATTCCTATTTATTATTTTTTTAAGTGTTAAGTTGCATTTGCAAGCTCCAACTTATGCTGACAAGAGAAGGATAAAATCATTTGATTGGAGACTAGTTCTGAAAAATGCCTGCCACTCTACAATGTCTGGCTAATTTCCTAACAACTGGAAATTCACCCTGAAGAAATCACCAGTTCAATTTGACATGGGTAATTTTGTTCTTGTGATTTGTATGTGGCCTATCAGCAGCTATAACCGGAGCACTAAATGTGAATTAGATAGCAGGGAAGGTTCAGGCATAAAAAGCAAACACGGACTCGTGGAGTGGTCATCGATGGAGTGATCTGAGCCAGAGTGGTAGGGCTTTGGCTCATTCAGGCTTCGGCGCTAACGGGTCGAGACGTGGCGAGGTAAGTTACCTGTGAGGAATAGAAACAGGAAGTATGTCTGTGAGGCCGGTGTTCTTTACTGGGTGTCAGATGTGGGAAGTCCGGGAGACTCCCAGCCTCCCGGACAGCCACATCTGCGCCAGGTGCGTCAAGCTGCCATCCCTTAAGGATGGCGTTAGGGAACTGGAGATGCAGCTCCATGACCTTCACCTGGTCAGGGAGAATGAGGAGGTGATAGAGAGGAGCTATAGGCAGTTAGTCACACCGGGGACTTGGGAGACAGATAAGTGGGTAACAGTCAGGAGAGGGAAGGAAAAGATTCAGAAACTAGAGAGTACCCCAGTGGCTGTCCCCATTTACAATAAGTACTCCTGCTTGAGTACTGTTGGGGGACCTCAAAGGTAGTAATCTCAGGAGTGTGCAAAGGAGGATAGGCAGGTAAAGGGATGCACTCAGACCAATGGTTTGAGATGTGTCTATTTTAATACTTCGTGTATTATGAACAAAGCAGATGAGCTTAGAGCATGGATCAGTACTTGGAGCTATGATGTGGTGGCCATCACAGAGACTTGGATGGGTCAGGGAGAGGAATGATTACTTTGAGTGCCAGGCTTTAGATACTTCAGAAAGGACAGGGAGGGAGGCAAAAGAGGTGAGGGCGTGGAACTGTTGATCAGAGAAAGTGTCATGGCTGTAGAAAAGGAGGAAGACATAGAGGAATTGTCTACGGAGTCTCTGTGGGTGGAAGTTAGGAACAGGAAGGGGTCACTAACTCTACTAGGTATTTTTCTAGACCACTCAATAGTAACAAGGACATCTAGGAGCAGATAGGAAGACAGATTCTGGAAAGGTGTAATATAACAGGGTTGTTGTGGTGGGAGATTTTAATTTCCCAAATATTGAATGGCATCTCCTTAGAATGAGAAGTTTAGATGGGGTGGAGTTTGTTAGGTGTGTTCAGGAAGCTTTCTTGACACAATATGTAGATAATTCTACATGAGGAGAGACTGTACTTGATCTGCTATTGGGAAGTGAACCTGGTCAGGTGTCAGATCTCTCAGTGGGAGAACATTTTGGAGATGGTGATCACAATTTTATCTCTATTACCATAGCATTGGAGAGGGATAAGAGTAGACAAGTTAGGAAAGTGTTTAATTGAAGTAAAGGGAAATTTGAAGCTATCAGACAGGAACTTGGAAGCATAAATTGGGAACAGATGTTCTGAGGGAAATGTACGGAAGAAATGTGGCAAGTGTTCAGGGGATATTTGTGTGGAATTCTGCATAGGTACGTTCCAATGAGACAGGGAAAGGATGATAGGGTCCAGGAACTGTGGAGTACAAAAGCTGCTGTAAATCTAGTCAGGAAGAAAAGAAGAGCTTACAAAAGGTTCAAATCATTAAGTAATGATAGAGATCTATAAGATTATAAGGCTAGCAGGAAGGAGCATAAGAAAGAAATTAGGAGAGCCAGAAGGGGCCATAAGAAGGCCTTGGCCAATAGGATTAAGGAAAAACCCAAGGCATTCTACAAGTACGTGAAGTGCACGAGGATAAGACATGAGAGAATAGGACCAATCAAGTGTGACAGTGGAAAAATGTGTATGGAGGAGATAGAAGAGGTACTAAATGGATACTTTGCTTCAGTATTCACTACGGAAAAGGATCTTGGCGATTGTAGGGATGACTTACAGCAGACTGAAAAGCTTGAATACTTAGATATTGAGAAAGAGGATGTGCTGCAGCTTTTGGAAAGCATCAAATTGGATAGGTCACCGGGACCAGACAAGATGTACCCCTGGCTACTGTGGGAGGCAAGGGAGGAGATTGCTGAGCCTCTGGCAATGATCTTTGCATCATCAATGGGGACAGGAGAGGTTCCAGGGAATTGGAGGGTTGCAGATGTTGTTCCATTATTCAAGAAAGGGAGTAGAGGTAGCCTAGGAAATTATTGACCAGTGAATTTTACTTCAGTGGTTGGTAAGTTGATGGAGACGATCCAGAGAGACAGGATTTATGAACATTTGGAGAGGCATAATGTGATTAGGAATAGTCAGCATGGCTTTGTGAAAGGCAGGTCATGCCTTACGAGACTGATTGAATTTTTTGAGGATGTGACTAAACACATTGATGAAGGTAGCACAGTAGATGTAGTGAATATGGATTTCAGCAAGGCATTTGATAAGGTACCCCATGCAAGGCTTATTGAGAAAGTAAGGAGGCATGGGATCCAAGGGGACATTGCCTTGCGGATCCAGAACTGGCTTGCCTGCAGAAAGCTAAGAGTGGTTGTAGACAGTTCATATTCTACATGGAGGTCGGTCACCAGTGGTGTGCTTCAGGGCTCTGTTCTGGGACCCTTTCTCTTCGTGATTTTTATAAATGATCTGGATGAGGAAGTGAAGGGGCAGGTGAGTAAATCTGGTGATGGCACAAAGGTTGGGGGTGTTGTGGATAGTGTGCAGGGCTGTCAGAGGTTACAGCGGGACATTGATAGGATGCAAAACTGGGCTGAGAAGTGGCAGTTGGAGTTCAACCCAGGGAAGTGTGAGCTTCATTTTGGTAGATCAAATATGATGACAGAAGACAGTACTAATGGTAAGATGCTTGGCAGTGTGGAGGATCAGAGGGATCTTGGGGTCTGAGTCCATAGGCACTCAAAGCTGCTGCGCACATTGGCTATGTCGTTGCAGAGGAGATTTATAAGAATGTTGCCTGGATTGGGGAGCAAGCCTTATGAGATTAGGTTGAGTGAGCTTGGCCTTTTCTCCATGGAGCGACAGAGGATGAGAGGTGACTTGATAGAGGTGTATAAGATGATGAGAGACATTGATTGTGTGGTTAGTCTGGGGCTTTTTCTCAGGGCTGAAATGGTTAACACAAGAGGGCACAGCTTTAAGGTGCTTGGAAGTAGGTACAGAGAAGATGTCAAGGGTAAATTTTTTACGCAACGTGGTGAGTGTGTGGAATGGGCTCCTGGCAACAGTGGTGGAGGCAGATACGATAGGGTCTTTCAAGAGACTCCTGGAGAGGTACATGGAGCTTAGAAAAATAGAGGGCTGTGGGTAAACCTAGGTAATCTCTAAAGTAAGTACATGTTTGGCACAGCATTGTGGACCGAAGGGCTTGTTTTGTGCTGTAGGTTTTCTATGTTTCTTCTGCTGTGTATTTGTTGAGAAATAATTAATGATCAGGAATCATCCTAATGAATTCAAACCTCAGGGTTTTTAAATACCCTGGACAATGTAATGTGGCATTCTTACCAGTGAGTTGTTGCCGATTAGCTGTGTTGTAAATTTTCTTTCAGGATCTCTGCAGAGTCATTTGTACCATTTATCATTTTGCTCTGCAAACGCTGCTCAGACTAATATTTTTGGATTATTTTCTCATTTCATTTTGATGCTTTATTATTTACTTTTGGTTTTGCTGCTGCTTTGTGTTTGCTTTCATAAAGTCACATAATATATTTAAAAATGTTGGCTAGCAAGCTGGGCATAATAACAAGAGAGCTCCATTGTACTGCCACTTCAGTCCTCAGTTAATCATTCCCCCAGGAGAATTTGGCTCCTAGAAATAACATTTCGGGAGCCAAGTTTATATAAAAATATTTTCGAGGTAAGCCATGTGGAATGCCACAGGCTGCTGTGAGTGAAGTAAACTGTGGAAATTTTTAGGTACATTAACAACAAAATAATTCCTCTCCTTCAGCTTCAAGTCAGTGTTGTAAATTCAGTTCACCTCCCAGTGCTTTTTTATCAACTGTGGGTAAGATACAAACCACCAAGTTTTTTTTTGAATGAGCAGAAGTATCAAAATATATGAACTCACTTTACAGTGAAATTTTGAAATACTTTTAAAAACATGATTGTGGAGTTGAAATTCATTTATTTCACAACTGTGGACACTTTGAACTGGAATATTTCTCAGCTCTCTAATCAGAGGTAGATAGTTCCTAAAGTGTTTAATTACTGGAACATCAATCCAACTGTACATCTCTCTCCTCCAAAGCCAAATTATTTTCATCTCCCAAATCTGTGTCCACTTTCCTGCAACTACATGTTGATTGTCTTTAGTTTCCCAACGCAAATAACCATCATCACAATCTCAGGTGAGATCTTTGGCAATGGCGACTGTGGTAAACTATCCATCCTCAAAATGGCCTCGGCCTATGTACCATCGTCCTCTAAAATCTCATCTCAATTACCCCATACTATTTACATTTCTATCTACTCTCAAGAATCACCTGGAATTTCTTTTAATTCCCTTTGGTTGCATTGCCACCTTAGAGTTTATCAACGATTTATCCTTGGTGAAAACGAAAGCAGAAAATAAAGGGAATGCTCAGCAGGACAGTCAGCACCTCTGGAAAGAGAAATTAATTTTATGTTTGAAGATTCTCTGACCTGTAATACAACAAATATTCCTGTTTTTAGACCTTAAGACATAGGAGCAGGTTTAGGACATGAGGCCCATCGATTCTGCTCTGAGATTCTATCAAGGCTGATTTATTATCCCTCTCAACCCCATTCTCCTGTCTTCTTTGTCTTCTTCCTGTGACATTTGAAACCCTCACTAATCAACAATCTCTCAGCTTCCACTTTAGATATACTCAATAAGTTGGCCTCCATGCAATGAATCCCACAAACTGACCACCCTCTAGTTAAACAAACTCCTCTGTATCTCTGTTCTCAGAGAACACCCTTCTTAGTTGTTTACAAATTGTTTTCATCAACTTTTGCTTTTGTTTCAGACTTCCAGCAACTACAGTATTTTTACATCTTCATATGTGGCCCTATCTTATACCAAATGAATGAGAGATGATCCACCTTCCCAACACTATCATATTTTAACCCATCTGAAGTATCAACTTGCTTATTTGGTATTAACTCCTGATTCAGTAAAAATTTCCTCCAGTGGAATATTGGGAAGTCTAACACCACTGTCTTCAGTCCATGCCACTCATGCTGCTCCCTCATTATTCAGTCTTCACTCAATCTCTGGTAGACTTCTTGCAAGCAACACGTGATATATTTCAATCTAATACCAATATTGCCAGCAGCTACTCAAATCCTCGTCCATCTCTTTATTATCTCTAGGTTTAATTATTCTCATAAATTTGTTTAATTATTTAATATACATGTATATATTTACTGTAATTCATCTAATTTTTTTTCAATATTTATCATGTATTGCACTACGCTGCTGCATCTGTTATGAAATTTGTGATATTGTACTGGCAGCAGTACAATGAAATACATGGTAAGTATAGAAAAAATAAATGAAGGACAGGAAGTATATATATATATATATATAATAGTTTAATTAAAAATAGTGCATAAAGCAGAAATAATTTTTTTAAAAGTGAGGTAGTGTTCATGGGTTCAATGTCCATTTAGGAATCGGATGGCAGAGGGGAAGAAGCTGTTCCCGAATTGCAGAATGTGCGCCTTTAGGCTTCTGTACCTCTTTCCTGATGGTAACAATGAGAAGAGAGCATGTCCTGGGTGGTGAGGATCCTTAATAATGGATGCTACCTTTCTGAGGCACCGCACCGCTCCATGAAGCTTTCATTGATAGTTCAGAGACTAGTACCCATGATGGAGATGACTTACTTTTATAACCTTCTGTAACTTCTTTCAATGCTGTGCAATAGCCCCCAACCCACCCCCAAAACCCCCATTCCAGTCTGTCAGAGTGCTCTCCAAAGTACATCCATAGAGGTTTTTGAGTTTTTAAAGTGACAGACCAAATCTCCTCATGCTTCGAATGAAATACAGCCTTCTTTATAGCTCCATCGATATGTTGGGATCAACATAGATCTTCAGAGATCTTGACACCCAGGAACTTAAAACTGCTCACTCTCTCCACTCCTGACCCCTCTTATGAGGACTGGTTTGAGTTGCCTCATCTTACCCTTTCTGAAGTCCACAATCAGCTCTTTGTGGTCCTATTGACGTTGAGTGGAAGGTTGTTGCTGCGACATCACTCAACTTGCTGGTACATTTTGCCCCTGTATGCCCTCTCTTTCCATCTGAGATTCTGCCAACTGACATACTGATCAGTTGCTACTTCTGCAACAGCCACCTATCAGCAAACTAGTATAAACAACTACAAAGAATAAAAAATAAAGTTAGAAACACTGAAGCTACCATCCTGGGCACCATCTTGGATGTCAATTGTTCAGTTTACCATCATCCATTTACCATCCAGTCTGGCAATTTGTAATTTTAAAAATTCTCACCCCAGTTCTCAAACTTCTAATTGTTTCCACTCCTCTGGTTCACTACCAGTTCCTCCAGTTTGACGTTTGCCTGAGATATCCAGTCCCTTCACATCTTTGATTTTAATTGTTCTATAATCAAGATCAATGCATTTAGCCCCCTGCTCTACTCACTTTTCACTTATGAATGTGAGGCTAAGCACAGCTCCAATGCCATATTCAAGTTTGGTGACACCACTATTGTTGGCTGAATCAGAGGTGGTGACAAATCACCATTTAGGAGGGAGATTTAAGATCTTCTTGAGCGGTACCACAGCAACAACCTCTCACCCAATGTCAGCAAGACCAAGGAGCTGAGTATTGACTTCAGGAGAGAAAAGCAGAGGTCAGTGACCCGGCCCTCATTGGGGATCAAAGGTGGAGAGCATCAGCAATTTTAAATTCCTTAAAGTGTTATCATTTTAGAGAACCTATACTGAGCCAGCATGTATGAAGAAAGCACAACAGCTCCTCTAACATCCTTAGAAGTTTGTGAAGATTTGTCATGATATATAATACTTTGACAATCTTCTATTGATGTGTGGTGGAGAGTATATTGACTGGTTGCATCACAGCCTGGAATGGAAATATCAGTGCTGTTGAATAGAAAGTCTTACAAAAAGTAGTGGATACCTGGTCCATCACAGGTAAAGCCTTCCCCACCACTGAGCACAGCTATACGAAGTGTTATCACAGGAAAAGCAGCCTCCATTATCAGGGACCACAGTCCACCCAGGTCATGTATTCTTTTCATTGCCTCCATCAGGAAGAAGATACAGGAGCATCAGAGCCCACACCAATAGGTTCAGAAACAATTATACCCCTCAACCATCAGGCTCTTGAACCAGTGGGGGATAACTTCATTCAACTTCACTTGCTCCATCACTGAACTATTCCCACGATCTACAGACTCACTTTCAAGGACTCTTCACCCCATGTTCTCAATATTTATCATTCTTTTATTTATTATTATTACTTACTTTTTGTATTTGCGGTCTGTTGTCTTTTGCACATTGGTTGTTTGCCCACCCTGTTGGGTGTAGTTTTTCATTGATTCTGTTATGGTTCTTGGATTTGATGAGTTTGCCAGCAAGAAAACAAATCTCAGGGTTTTATATGGTGACATATAAGTACTTTGATAATGAATTTTCTTTGTACTTTGAGCAGCCATTATTTCAGAAGTTTTGTTTTCAGTGTTGGAATTTCCTTCCTTATTCTACTCACATTCCCTCTTTACACTCACTCTCCTGCTGTCACTTCTTTAAGTATGCTGAATACTTTTCAGATTTTTAAATTATTTCTATGACATACTGATCAGTTATTATTTCTACAACAGCCACCCATAGTTCTGACAGTTGAAGGTTTTAATTTCCCAGAATGTGCATACACTCAAATCCTTTTGCTCCCCAAATTTGGAATAGCTGGTGCTGCTGTGCAGACCCTACTGGCTGCCGAGTGAGTTCACGGCTGATATTATCACAGCGGTGTACATTCCACTGCAGGCTGATACTGACCTGGCTCTCAACGGACTGTACGAGATCTTCAACACGCTGGAGACTGCACACTCAGAGGCTGCCTTCATTGTCACTGATGACTTTAATATAAGCGTCGCTGACGAAAGTCTCTCTGAAGTTTTGTCAGCACATCCAGGTGAGCACTCGTGGAGATAACATACTTAACCACTGTTACACTCCTTTCCACAACACTTACAAAGCTCTCCTTTGACCAGCTTTTGGAAAATCAGACCACTCTTCGATCCTGCTCTTGCTGACATACAGGCGGAAGTTGAAACAAGAGGCGGCCATAGTTGAAACTGTCCACTGTTGGTCCGACCAATCGGCCTCCATGCTGCAGGACTGCTTCAATGACATCGGCTGGAATGTCTTCCATGAAGAGGATGTCTCCTAGCTCACGGATGGAGTCATGCGCTTCATCCGGAAGTGCATCGACGATGTTGGTCAGGGTTTTCCCGAACCAGAAACCCTGGATCAAGAGTGGCACTTACCACACGACACAGAGCTTACACTGCCAGCAATCAGCAGGAGCTCAAGAAAAGCAGCTATGATCTGCGCAAAGCTATCAAGGCTGTGAAACAACAGTACAAGTTTATGTCAAGATTCACAACAAATAGCACATGTGACTTGTGGCAAGGGTTGCGTACCATCGCATACTTCAAAACCAAACGTAGTGGTGCCGCCAACATCACAGCCTCTCTCAATTGCTTTTACACTTGGTTCGATGTCGCTAACTCTGAGCCTCCGAGGAAAGCCACCGCTACAACCTGCAACCTGGTCATCTCTGAGGGTGAAGTACGCAGGTTTTCCAAGACCCAAGACTGTGAGTCCGGCCAGCATCCCAGGGCGGGTACTCAGGATGCGCGCAGCGCAACTGGCAGGTGTGTTTACTGACATTTTTAATCTCTCCCTCTCCCAGTGTAGAGTGCCCTCCATTGTCCTTGTACCAAAAAAGACCAAGGTATCCTGCCTGAGCAACTGGCGTCCTGTTGCACTCACCTCAATAATAAGCAAATGCTTTGAGAGGCTGCTAAAGGACTACATCTGCAGCTTGCTACCACCCATGCTGGATCCCCTACAATTCACCTACCGACAAAACTGATCGACAAGTGACGGAATAGCCACTGCTCTACATACTGTCCTTACACACCTGGAGCAGAAGGATGCTTATGTGAGAATGCTGTTCTTGGACTACAGTTCAGCATTCAACACCATAGTTCCATCCAGACTTGACAAGAAGCTCAGAGTCCTTGGCCTTCACCCTGCCTTGTGCAGCTTGGACTTCCTGTCAGATCACCAGCAGGTTGTAAGAGTGAGTTCCCTCACCTCCACCCCTCTGACTCTCAACACAGGAGCCCCTCAGGGCTGTGTACTGAGTCCCCTCCTTTACTCCCTGTATACCCATGATTATGTCACCACCCACAGCTCTACACTGCTAATTAAATTTGCTAATGACTCTACATTGATTGGCTTAATCTCAAACAATAACAAGATAGCCTACAGGGAAGAAGTCATCTCTCTGACACAGTGGTGTCAAGAAAACGACCTCTCCCTCAATGTTGAGAAAAACAAAGGAGTTGGCTGTGGATTACAGGAGGAATGGAGAGGGGCTAACCCCTATTGACATCAATGGATCTGGGGTTGAGAGGGTAAATTGCTTTAAGTTCCTCAGCATCCACATCACCAAGAACCTCATGTGATCTATACACACCAGCTGTGTGGTGAAAAAGACACAACAGTGCCTCTTTCACCTCAGATAGTTGAAGAATTTGGTATGGGCCACCAAATCCTAAAAACTTTCTACAGGAGCACAATTGAGAGCATCCTAACTGGCTGCATCACTGCCTGGCATGGGAACTGTACTTCTCTCAATCGCATCTGTAGTTGTGAACTTCCCATGATTCAGGACATTTACAAAGACAGGTGTGAAAAAAGGGCCCGAAGGGTCATTGGGGACCTGAGTCACCTCAGCCACAATCTATTCCAGCTGCTACCATCTGAGAAACAGTACCGCAGCATAAAAGCCAGAACCAACAGGCTCTGGGACAGCTTCTTCCACCAGGCCAACAGACTGATTAACTGATGCTGATTTGAGTGTATTTCTATGTTACATTGACTGTTCTATTTATTATAAATTATTATAAATTACTATGATTGCACATTGCACATTTAGATGGAAACATAATGTAAAGATTTTTACTCCTCATGTATGTGAAGCATGTAAGAAATAAAGTCAATACAATTTCAACAGCCTGTAGATCCAAGGCTAAGACAAGCATTAAGGGTAATGCCAATGCCAGTTTGAAATAACCACAGAAAGGAGGATTATATGTTTGGAAGTTGTTTAAAAATATCTGTTTCACAATCTGTAAGGGCAACAAATAGTTCAACCATACACATATATACAGCTAAATGAAACAACGTTTCTCAGGGACCAAGGTGCAAAACCCAGTACATATAATCACATACAGCACATAACATAGTATTAACACAATAATAGTAACAAAATAAAATAGTATTCTGTAGATGTACAAGTTATATATTTACAACAGTATATTTAACTGCTAATAGTTCATTCTGGGAGGTAGCAGGGTGTTCAGAAGACTCACAGCTCGGGAGAAGAAGCTGTTACCCAGCCTAACAATCCTTGTTCTTGTATTGCAGCACCTCCTGCCTGATGGCAGAAGGTCAAAGAGATTGTGGGATAGATGGGAGAGGTGCTTGACGATGCCAAGGTTCTGCAAACACAGCACTTCTGATGAATGTTCTGGATGGGAGTGGAGAGAAAAGAGACCCCAGTCTCTCAGAAGTCCACACAATCCATTGTAGGATCTGATAGCCAAATGCCTTGCAATTCATATACCAAACAGTGGGCAGGGCACTCGACGGTGCTCCAGTAGAATGTGGTTAGAATGGGGGTAGGAAATTCCGTTCGCTTTAATTTCTCAGGAAGTGGATGTGCCTGTATACTTCCTTGACTAAAGAGTTTCTGTTGAGGGAGCAGGTGAGATAATCCACAATGTGTACTCCACAGAGGAGCTGTTGATGTGTAGCAGAGAGTGGTCAGCCTGTACTTTCTGAAGTCCACAATCATCTCTTTAGTCTTGTCCACGTTGAGACTCAGGATATTATGTTTGCACCAGTCCACAAGTAGCTCTCCCTCCTCTTGTTTCATCATCATTATTGATGAGTCACCAGTGAACGTAATGATGTATTATAGTTAAAGGTGGATCTAGCAGCTCTATCATGTGTCAGCGGCGTGGACAGTGGTAGGGGCCCTGTGTGATGGAGCAAGAGATGTTGCTACCAACACAGACTGCCTGAGGTCTCTCTGTCAAGACATTCAAGATGCACTTACAAAGGGAGGTGTTAAGACCAACAAGGACAGTTTACCCACCAGCATCTGAGGAATGATTGTAGTGAATGCCAAAATGAAGTTAATGAACAGCATTTGGACATAGGAGACACCATTCTCCAAGTGGACCAGGACTGAGTAGGAGGCAGAGGCTTTTGAATCACCAGTTGACTATTTCAGACGATTTGCAAACTGGTAGGGGTCCAATGTAGTGGGAAGACAGAATTTAATTGAATTTATAACCAACTGCTCAAAGCACTTCATTATTATTGACGCCAGTCCCACTGGTTACCGTCAGTCTCTTGAACATCAGCATGATAGTTGCAGCTTTGAAGCCTGCAGGGACAATGGTCCGTTTCAGAGAGATGTTAAAAATTTCTGTGAGAACATGGCCATCTGGGCCATACAGTCTCTCACCACCTGACCAGGTACGTTGTCAATACTCAGACTTTTGAGTATAATTGTTCATTAATAAATGAGTGCATGGACATGCTAATTAATATTCTGAAAGACAATTGGATTCAGGTTCAATGCTCAAGTTCAGTTCAAGATAAATTTATTATAAGGTACATTTATAAAATCCCATATTACCCCAAGAACCATTTTCTTGCAGGCATTCAAAGTAGATATAAAGAAACACAAAAGAATCAGTGAAAAACTACATACGACCAAAAATGGACAAGCAGCCATAGTGCAAAAGATGACAAATTGTGCAATTACAAAAAGAAAAACAAAATAATAATAATAATAATAATAATAATAATAATAATAATAATAATAATAATAATAATAATAATAATAATAATGTAATAATTATTACAGGGAACACCAGTTGTAGAGTCCTTGAAAGTGAGCCCCTAGGTTCTGGAATCAGTTCAATGATGGGGTGAGTAAAGCTATCAGATTCAGATTTATTTATCACATGTACATTGAAACGTATAGTGAAATGTATAATTTCCATTCACAACCATCACACCCAAGGATATGCTGGGGACAGACCACAAGTGTTGCCATATATTCCGCCAACTTAACGTGTTTAGCAGAACAGCTCAGAACACAACAAGCAACAAAATGACAATAGCGAAACAAGCCCCTTTTCTTCCTCCAACCCACCCACCCACACACATATTTAGTCCTTTACTCCCAGGACAGGCTGTCTTCAGCCTCCAGCGGACTTGTGGATTCACAGAAATTCGCACACCCATTGACTTGATGATAAGATAAGATCGCCAGTCTACAAAGTTCAGCCAGTTGCCATTGACCAGACACACAACCATTTCTAGAAAATGATCTTTAAAACTAGGCCTCTCTCTGTAATGAACTGCTGAGCTGTTATTATTGATTGCTTGTTCCATCACACAAAGCCTGGCTCAGTCTGTAGCGAATCTTTACACATTGACTGGCTTTATTTCAGAATCCATGTGCTCATATTGGAGGTTCAGATTGTGTAGCTACTTTGAATTGCTAAAATTCTTCTTTTTTGTTTCTCTTCTTGGGAAACTATTAATGTTTCATGTCACAGAATGGTGACGTTTAATGGTATTAAATGCAAATGGAGTACATACTGTAACACAGTCATTTGAGCTGCCCATCATTGAAATTAACTATACAAATGGTGAAAATTAATGGAGAAGGGTGGGTTGAGTCAACTCAAGCTGAACTGGAGGAATGCCTGCACTATTGATGCTTTAAAATCATACTTTCATATATATTTTTGGATGTGTGACAATGTCTTAACAGCAAGAAATGCAAAAGTTTGCGTGGGATCCATTGAAAATTTGGTCTAATACAGGCCTTGACCAGACCAACTCTAATAATCAGAAGAAGGAAATGAAGAGGTTAAAAAAATAATATGCCTGTGAAAACCGGTGAGATTGAGCAAACTACACCAACAGTGCAAGTCCCTTAAGCAGACAATAGGCTGGTGCTGGGTGAAAGCTATAGTGTCACACTAGGTCAGAATGTACTTCACAAGACTTGTCAACTGGGTGAGTCAGATCAGAGGATTTACAGCACTGAACTGCTCTGAAATCCAGACGCAAAAGAATGTTGACAAGGATGGTCAAGAATACCTGACCATATATGGTATAAAAGGACTTTATTCATTCACAAGACTACAGAGTCCAATCATTATCCAAGGGTGAGGATAAATAAAATTATGATTTGATCACTGGTTGTGGAGCCAAGATGATCTGTTGTTTGGCATGAATATCAAAAAAGAAGACCTCCTATGAGGTTACTTCTATGAGCATGGTGTGAAGTTGAAGAAAAGCAAATGTGTGATATTGTAATGAGAAGCAATGTACCTTAGTTTGAAAAATGGTCAGTGCTTACAACCACTGAAGAAAAAGATGGAGGCCCTTACTAGTGAGCCAAAGACTGAAACGCAGCAGATCTAAAGTTGCTCCTGGGTTCGTGCAGTATTCCTCCAGGTCTTATGATGAAGCTCTTTCCTTGCAACACATATTGCAACAGGATGTGAAATGGATGAGGAGCAAGAAACAACATAATGAGTTTGATAAATGCAAGAGGAGCTTGATAAGTGGAACTCCCCATATTCATGCAATGCCATGTCTGCTTTGAGTTAGGCACATGAAGGATCAAGTTATGGAGTAATTGCAGTGGTATACCACATGATGGATGATGGGCAAGAGAAACTCATCACTTTCACTTCTTGAATTCTTATAAGAAACAGGTGTAATTACCCACGAATCAGGAAGGAAGCATTAGAAACGTGGTTCGGTCGGAAATTCCATTCGACTTTACGAGATTTTTCCTGTACGTTAGTAACAAATCATAAGCAATTGCTGGAGATGTTAAGTCCCAAAAGTACCTACTATGGCAACACCAAAGGATCAAATATGGGTAATCTTTCTGTGGTGGACATTGACACTAACTTTCCTTATGTTACTACAGCGAAGGAAACTGAGCTATTTGCTTTCAGGTAAGCACAACCTGTTTTAGTTCAATCCTCTGAATTCATTTTGCTGGTTAACTGCTGACAAGCCAACACTGTGGCAACCCAAGGCAGATAAGCACAATGAATTACTTCAGAAAATAGAAAGAAGACAGTAAACTTTCCTGGACAAGACTATACAGACTGGAACTGCTCATAGGCACAGAGCATAACTGTTATTGACCTTGGGCTGACATAATGTCAAACATCAGAACAAGTTTAAGACATTATTCTGCACTCATTTAGAACTTGCTATCATCTAAGAAAACACAGTCCAGTTTTAAATTCTAGTCTTTCTTGTACATGCAGTTGCCGTATTAGATGTCTTTCTTTGGGAATATTAGGTTCATGCGAGATCAGACATCCGTTAACATGAGGAAAAGGCTGTGCCTCAGTGTTGTAAGCAAGAACAAAGACTTCTACATCTCTGTTTTCATCTGCAGTGGGGAGCATAATGGTACAGCTCATAGAGACACTACAAACAAGCTGGATGAACCCAGCAGGTCGGGCAGAATCCATTGAAATGAGCAGTCAACGTTTTGGGCCGAGACCCTTTGTCCTGATGAAGCGTCTCGGCCCAAAACATTGACTGCTCATTTCAACGGATGCTGCCCGACCTGCTGAGTTCATCCAGCTTGTTTGTACATCTTGATTTGACCACAGCATCTGCAGTGTACTTTGTGTTTCATAGAGACACTGCCTCACACCACCAATGACCTGGGTTCATTCATAATATCTGGTGCCGTCTCTGTGACGATATGCATTTCTTTCAGGTGCTCCAGTTTATCCTACATCCCTAAGGCTGATGTGTTGCTAGACTGGTAGGTGGGTGAAAGGACCAGACGAGTGTTGCCAGCAGTGTAAGGAGAACAGATCGCCTCCTGGGTGGTCGGATATTTTGTTACTGTAGGTGTTATAACCAAGACTTTATCCATGAAGAACCCTATGTTTTCTAGCAAATGCAAAATTTGTTCCATGTGTAACCGGGTGACCATCGAGTCTTATTCATTTTCATTAAAAGTGTACAGTACTTAGGCATCCAGCTGGGTAATGCTAGAATAGTTGTCAGTGCCTTTAAGTGGAGACAGTAATGTCATTATGCATGTGCGGGATAGTCGGGAGACAATTTTGTTTTCTGCAGCTTTGGAGACTGATGGGCAACCTGACAGCAGTGTATAAAACTATGAGAGATGTAAATTGAGTAGATAGTTTGAACCTTTTTCCCAGGTTGGAAATATAAATACGAGAAGACATAGATTTTAAACGAGATGGGTAAAGTTTAAAGGAGGTGTTCATGGCAAGTTTTTTACGCAGAGTGTGGTTGAGAACTGTTAGGGGGTAGTATCAGATAACAATATTTAAGAGGCATCTAAGCAGACACAGGACAGGCAGAGAAAAGCAGGATACATTCCATCTGCAGGTAGATATGATCAGTACAGATTGGCATCATAATCAACATACACATGCAGTGAAGGGCCTGTTCCTGTGATATACTGTTCTATGTTCTATATCCTCCAAGCAGAGTTTCCTAGAAGTCAGCCAGAATAGTTAAAGAGGTAAATAGTAAGGAGCTTCTCAAAGCTCAGCACAGATATCACTTGGTAAGTGAAGGCCACACAAGAGGGAAAGGCAGACTATAATAAAGTTTGTAGAACCAAAAGATTGTTGGCTGAAATTAGCTATAAAGTACAAAAATGATCACTATTAGAAATGAGCCAATTCTGGACGAGGTTGTGGCTAAATTAGATCCGGTGAAGGCTTCAGGAAGTAAAATATATATCCACGTTAAGTATGAGAAAGGATCCTCTTTAAATTCAAATGAAAATCCAAACAGCCTAAGAGTCAATTCAAAATCAAAACCTGTAAAATTTGAAAAACCTATTACTGCCATAGATCTGTATCAGTTTGTTAAATTACTTGTATTTCAATATTACTTTTTCAGAAAATAGAGAAAAGTATTTGTGTGCTTTTGCATAGGAGAATGCTGTTATCTATGTTTCCATGAGTGCATTTCATAATGTAATCCTGATTGGACTGCAGGGCTATGTGAGATGCCTGCTTTGCAGTAAGGTAATAATTATCACAGTCAGACCAAGTTTACATCAACTCTGGAAAGTCTGCACCTGCAAATAATTAACAAAGCAAATATATCATTGCTTCCTATGCATGTACTGTATATGCTTCTTTGCTTTCGAAATGACTTTGCATGGTCTTTATAAATGGCATCACACCATCTGACTTTCAATAGGAATGGCTGACAGCACCGTGGTTGAGCAAGACCTCTGTTCAGTAATAAGTACAAGGTGGCAGGCACAAAATAGCTTGTGTCAAAAAAATGGAGTCAAGGGGCAGAAAACAGAAATATTGCAATAAAATGGGTGAATAGCCATGGCTGCCTTGAATAGTAGGACCCATGGGATCTTAGGATAGCGAAGGCCCAACTCCACGAAGCCAGCCAGCCAGACGTTCAGTCGAACATCACAGGTAGTGGGAATAAGGCAAGAATGGGTGCTTGTGAACACATTACAGTCTATATAGGTTAGTGATTGAATATTTCATCATCTCGGTGGATTCTGGATAATTGGAGCACACTTTGGCCCAATTAGGCAGCTGCCCCAAATAGCCAGGATCATAGAAATAGCTGAAAAGGTGTCGAAAAAAGACAAACTACTGTTTAACTGAGAAACAAATTATGTATTTAAATGAAATACAGAACAAATTAGAACACTGTTAACACTACCACAGTACTATAAAACTATATATTAGTTGCTTATAGTTATTAATGGTGTAATTCATCCAGCGTATTCTGTGTGTTCCTTTAATTGACTGTAAATGAACAAAATCACTGCAGACATCTAGTGCTGATAATGGACTGCCTTCACACAATGCTTTTGAGAATTGCATCCTCCAAATCTTCATTGCCATTGTAGCATTCAAGATGACTGTTAATACCTTCAAATTCTTTGTAGTTTCTAACTTACTGAAGTAGTGCAATTAATTAATTTTCTCTCCTGACTGTTTCTGGCATCTCCAAGTCTAAATGTTTGAACCCACAGTGAGCAAAACAATTCTGAATTATTTTACTGCTTATTTCTTGCCAAATATAAGTGACAAAAATCACTATTTTTTGAACACAAACATGCAAATTAATCTATTCAATATAAGTGTACTGTAAACACAAGGAAATCTGCAGATGCTGGAAATTCAAACAACACACACAAAATGCTGGTGGAACACAGCAGGCCAGGCAGCATCTATAAGGAGAAGTACAGTCAACGTTTCAGGCCAAGACCCTTCATCAGGACAGTGACAGTGCTTCTCCCTAGATATGCTGCCTGGCCTGCTGTGTTCCACCAGCATTTTGTGTGTGTTGTGTAAGTATACTGTAATTGATTTACTTATTTATTTGTTTATTATTTTTTCTTCTTCTATATTATGTATTGCATTGAACTGCTGCTGTTAAGTTAACAAATTTCATGACACGTCAGTGATAGTAAGCCTGATTCTGATTCTGTGTGCTCTAAGCTCAGCGTAGCATTTAATGGCCACAGAAATGCATGCATCTGACGCTAATTAGAAATTGTTCAGCATCAGTCTCCTGCCCTAATTCAGCCGTAGAGTGTCCAAATAAACAAAGGGAATCCCAACTATTTTATTGATCAGTTTTTGTTCTTTAAGAGTTATCCCAAATAAGTGGCTACCCCAATTAACCGATGACCCAGTTAACCAGGTCCATTGTATTGTCTCGGGAAAAGGAACAATAGGAAGACAGACTAAATGGATCTTACGTTTCCACAGCCACTTCAGATTTGGGTTGCATTCAAAGTTTACTCCAAACTCATATCCTTTGAAATGACCACATCACCAACCAATTGGTCAAGCTGAGAGAAGTTTCTAGAAGGACATCAGTAAGGGATAACTTCAACCTGGTGCCAGCTGTGAAGAAGCTTGACCACAGCCAGTGAAGCTGGCAAGGACCATACCCAGTAAAGATCTACCTTGAGGGCTCCACCAAGGTAATGAAGATGTCACTGACACAGTCTGAGACGGGAGACCAGTCTATGTAAAGAACAGAGAATCCTAGACTCCAGGAGCTCAGGAAGGACAACTGTGACTGGCTCCAAGCATAAAAAGATGGTGCTTGGGACTCACTCAGTTGATCAGCACTGGTCTTTAGTTTTACCTAGAGTAGATCAATCTAATAATAATTTCTGAATGAAATTGGACCAGGCAATTCCTGCTGACTGAAATTACCTTTAATCAGCATTTGGACCATTCATAATGTTATCATCATGAATTCTGTGCCCATTTATGATCTTCCTGACATAAACTAGGTCTTAAATGTGCATCTGCAACTTCAAAGAGACAATTCTTGTAATGTATTTTACGACGTCTTTGGACACACTGAATATATAGCAAGACTTTTGCATAGTACTGTATTTGTCAACGTGGAGTGGAGAGCCAGTTTGTAAATTTGGCGGGAGCAAAATGATTTTGGAAATGTCATTTTCAGGGTGGACCACTGTGGGAGGGCTGTGGGAGAGTTGACAGAGGAAGAGAGATGGGGAGGGAGTTGGCACAAGAGCAGACACACCCAGCCCTGAGACACCAGGCAAGGTCAGTTGATTCCAAACAACTGGTTTATTGATTCCACTTCCTCCCTTCTCCCCTTTTCCCAACCGTGTGTCCACTCTTCCCACCTTCTTTCCACTCTCAGTCCACAATACAGACAGATATCAGAATCAGGTTTGTCATCACTCAAAACATCATGATTTTTCTTTTACAGCAGCAGTACAATGCAATATATAAAATTACCACAGTACCGGACAAACATCTTGGGCGCCCTAGCTATACATAGGTGACTAAGACTATTGCACAGTTCATGTACAGCTGGATAGTGTTATACTGATCTGTTGTTTCTTATGATTTAGAGTGATCTTGAGCAGGTATCGGTAGGTCAGACTGAGAAGCTTCAGCATCACTGCCTACTCATTATTCACCTTCCAAAGCTTACAGTTTTCTTCAACATTTAGCTGTTAAGATGGTTATTCCAGTGGCCCATCAGTGACCACACTAGCGGTAGAGGTTTATTACTGAAGTCATTATTGCCACGACTGAGGGAGCTGGGTAATTGGCTGAGACACATGCTGATCCTTCTCTCAGACAGCTTTTAGAGGCTTCAGACTTCAGCCTGTCTCCCTCCACCAGACAATCTTGGCCAGCTTTTTCCAGGCTACCTTCAGCTATGCTACTATGCCTTGAAGGTCCAGATCACCTTGACACGCAACACTCTTGCCAGAGGAGCATTATGAGCAGATTCTTCCGATCACTGCCAGGTTTCCTGATCTCTTGCTTGCCCAGGCATTCTAAAATAAAAAAAAAACTGAAAATGCAGGAAATATGCAATAGGTCAGGCTACATCTAAAGAAAAAGGAATGGAGTTAATATTTCAGGTCAAAGGCATTTTGTCAGAACTTGGAAAGAAAAAAGAAGCTTGTTAAACTGCAGGAGAGTGGGGAAGGGGGAATGTTTCTGACAAGAAATGTTTCCTTTATTTATTAAAGTCTCTCCTTACTTAATAGGGAAAAAATGCACTTTTTCTCATGATGTGTCTTTTAGAGTATCGAAAGGGTAAAATATTTACTTTAAAATGAAAACATAAATCTTAACCAAAAGTTATAGATTTCTACTGCAGTAAAATCTATTTTAGTAACTTTGCAAGCAGTTCATTTTTACCTGTTCTAAATGTTGGTGCTCTACATATTTGCTTCCTTCACCTCCCCACTCTATTCCCTGTATGTGCATGACTGCATGACCATATTCTGCTCTGACTCCATCTGCAAGTTTACGCTGGCCTTGCCTCTCAAATAACAATGAGTTGGAGTACAGGTAGGAGATTGAGAGCTTAGTGACATCGTATCACGACAACAACCTTTCCATGAATGCCAACAAAACAAAAACACTCGTCGTTGACTTGGGAAAGAGGGGTGGTGCACATGCTGCTGTCGACATCATGGTGTTGAGGTAGAGAGTTTCAAGCTCCTAGGTGCGAGCATCATCAATACATGTCCTGGTCTAACCACACTGATGTCATGGCCAAAAGATCTCACCAATTCCTTTACTTCCTCAGGAGGCAGAAGAAGCCCTGCATGTTCCCAATAACTCCTACCATATTTTTTTTGATGTAGTCTATCTGGATGCAGAACAGCTTGGTACACCAACTGCTCTGCACATGACTGCAAGAATCTGCAGAGTTGTGAACACATCATGGAAACCAGTCTCCCTTCTATGGACTCTGCATATACATTTCCTTGCCTCAGTATGGCAGCCAGCACAATCAAAGACACCACCCACCCTGGACATTCTCTTCTCTCTGGTCTCCCACAGCACAGGAGGTATAAAAACCTGAAAGCAATTACCACTAGGCTCAAGGACAGCTTCTATTCCACTGTTACCAGAGTCTTGAGCACACCTCTTGTACAATAAGATAGACTCTTGGCCTCACAATCTACCTTGTTATGATCTTGCACTTACCTGCACTGTACTTTTCTGTATTGTTACAGTTTTACCTTACTCTAGCTCAACGCACTGTGTAACGATTTGATGTGCATAAACAGCATGCAAGACAAGCTATTCACTGCATCTTGTTTCATGTGACAATAATAAACTAGTACCAATATACCAGTAAGAGAAGAAAGCTAATCTTGCACATTGACATTGAGACACTGGGAGCATTGCAATTTAAAGGAAAATTGAATAATTATATCAGCATTAATTTAGTTTTAGGCTTCCTCTCCAACTGGTATGGAAATATTTCACTAAAATGTCATTGTATCAGAGGAACATTTGAATTTCTTAAAATAATCTCAAACCCTACAACCTCATAGGACCATATTTTCCAATAACTGGCAGAAACTATTGCTAAATCTGTCTGTTGGTGCGGGTTCTTTTTCTAGTAAGCTGATCAAATGTGCACAGCTTATTGCTGGAATATGCAAAAAATATTTGAGACAAAATATACTTGGAGCAAAAATGAACTGCTGAACAAATTCAACAGATTGAGCAGTGTTTATAGAGGAGAAAAACATCTCCTCCAGGATCTCCATCAGCATAGGAGCACCACAGGGATGTGTACTTAGCCCCCTGCTCTACTTGCTTTACACCTATGACTGTGTGGCTCAGTACAGCTCCAACACCATCTACAAGTTTGCTGATGACACCACTGTTGTGGGATGTATCAAAGGTGGTGATGAATCAGCATACAAGAGGAAGATTGAAAATTTGGCTGAGTGGTGTAATGACAACAACCTCTCACTCCAGGACACCCTGCTCCAGGTCTGAGAGTACTGAGAGTACAGGAAGACTGACAGAATGTCACAACTACTGACTCCGCCACAGGATTTGCACTCTCTCGCAGGTGGAATACGGAATAAGGAACAATCACGCCGGTGGGTGTGCATGTTGTAGTGTTTCAGTGTGGTGGTATCTAACTCCCTTTTTCTCATTTCAGTCTTGACCAAAAACAGAGAAGTGTCAACGTTCCCTGCTTTTCTAGGAAAGAAGGATACCATATAGAATGAGGTTATTTATTTTGTATTAAGCTACTACTGCCAAGCTGCTGTATTGGTGTTAGCTTTAGTTTGAAAATTCTAGCTAATGGCCCTGTTGACCTAGCATTTGGCACAGACTAGATGGGCCAAGATGTCCTGTTTCCATGTTGTAGTTGTTATATGGTTATTTATTGTGTTTCCCTTATTTCTGCACAGTTCCTGTTGAAAGTCATTAACTGTTGATCTACTTCAGTCTCTCTCCCTCTCTGGGCTATCAGGGCATATCCTTGTCACCGCATGAAGCACGTATTCCTAAAGTTATGTTTTGTAAATTCAAAACATTGAACTAGTTCAAAGAAACTCAAGGGGAGTCTGAAAATACCGGTGTAGTTCAAGTTCACTTTAAGCAAGGCACACACGTATCACATGGTAGTGTGATGACGTATGCAATTCACGTAATTTTACATATAACTTGTAATGAATCATTTAAACAGATAAGGATACTTAATGAACCAATATATATCATAATTGTATTCCATTACATTACAAGGGAGGACTGAGACAGAGGCTAGAAATAGAACCAGATGGAGATAATGGGCAGATGGAACAAGGTGGGAGAGGAGGAGGTTTAGTATTGATGTAGGCACAGTTTAGTGATAGTTGATAATCTACGGAAAGAAAAAAAATAAGAGGCAAATAGATATGGGTGAGAAAGGGGAGGGGGAAGGTACAGTATGGGCCAAGGGTGGTATGTGATAGGTGGATCCAGGTAAGGAAGAAATGATTGACAGATGGATCCATGAAGGGTGTGTATTGAGGGATGGGTTAGGTGAACAAAGGGAGAGAGACCTTAAGTGGACTGATGGGAGAGGGAAATGAACATGGGAGTTGTTTGCATAAAATTGCAGAATTCCTTGTTCATACCAGAGGGTTGTAATCTACCACTGTGGAATATGAGATACTGTTCGAGATTGGGTTTGACCTCACCATAGCAGTGGAAAGGCCAAAAACAGACAGATCGACGTGGGGATAGGAAGGAGAGCTGATATGACAGATAAGCAGAAGCTTAGGATAGGCAATGCAGACAGAACCCAAACGTGGTGCAAACTAGTCTCATCGATGTGGAAGGGGCCACATTTCAAGCACAGAACGCAAAAGGCCAAGTTGAGGGAGGTGCTTCTGAGTCTCTGCCTGACCTGTAAAGGACATACAGGTCACTGGATGGTGATGAGAAATGAGGTCTACGGGTTGGTGGACTCCTATAGTTGCAGAAGTGCCACAGGATGAAGATGGACGGATGGATGGTAGGGACGAGTAAACCAGAGAGTCACAGAGAGGGTCATCCTTGCAGAAAGGGGGTGGGGCTGGTGGTGAAATCGCGTTGGAGCTGGCGGAGGTGGCAAAAGATGATGAGTTAGATGCACAGGCTCGTGGGGTGAAAGAAATGAGTGGGGTACTTCATCTTTGTTTTGTCTGGGTAGAGGGAGGGAAGTGAGAGCATAAGTGGAGGAAATGGCTTAGCTCAAGCAAGAAAGAACCATCGCTGTGGGGGATAGAGTGTCTAGGAGATGTTAGACCAGCAAATAACATATTCAGTAAAATCAACCAAGGGAGATACAGACACTCTATATACAGTATTAGAGACTGCATTCATGGACCCTGAGGTTGTATGGCATTCCCCTGAACTCTTCCTAAGAATATTCCCCCCCCCCCCCACAAAATGACACATAGCTATTTTCAGAACCCCACAGAAATTCTACACAAGAGAGGACATTTTATCGATTTCTATCTTCTGTAGATTTACAAATTCAAGTTAACAATCACCAAGTCATTAAAGGTGACAAAGTGCATCTTTCCTAGTATTCTGCACAGGACAGATAATCCACTATTTAATAAGACAGGGACTTGAGTTGTGTGGAGAAAGTGATAGAACCATTGGTGATTCTGCAGAGGGAATAGATGAGTTAATGTTTTAGTTGTGGATCCTTCAAGGGAACATTTACACCTACACTTTGAAAGCTTGGATGGCTTGTTGCTGCAATAGGAGGCTGCCCAAGTCTCAAAGTCTGTGAGTGTTTAGACTGGAGCACCAGGAACACCATAACAAATGAGATATGCACAGATGTACACACAGAGATGCACATGCACACTAATGTAACACAATACTGAAGAGTGACGCGTGAGTTAGACTGTACACTGTTTTATAACCTCAAGGACATTTTTCATGAGCATTTCCAGATTATGCCCACTTTCCTAGCCATTGGGCATAGCTTTTGCCTTTAGAAGGAGGTCATCTGCAAAGATGGTGGCAGTTTGGTGTTCCTTTGCTGCAAATGCTCCACCAGGGCCTAAATCTCTTGAATATCTGAGGGAGTACTGCTGGTGTCATTATCAACACCTGGTCCAATTTGTTGTCATTGCTTCTCCTATAAAGGCAAGTTGCAGCCTTTTACTAGTTCTTCTTCATCAGATTGCACAGGCACCAGTCAAGTATGTTACAGCAACAACACACACAAAATGCTGGTGGAACACAGCAGGCTAGGCAGCATCTATAGGGAGAAGCGCTGTCGACGTTTCGGGCCGAGACCCTTTGTCAGGACTAACTGAAAGGAAAGATAGTAAGAGATTTGAAAGTAGTGGGGGGAGGGGGAAATGCGAAATGATAGGAGAAGACCGGAGGGGGTGGGATGAAGCTAAGAGCTGGAAAGGTGATTGGCGAAAGTGATACAGAGCTGGAGAAGGGAAAGGATCATGGGACGGGAGGCCTCGGGCGAAAGAAAGGAGGGGGGGAGCACCAGAGGGAGATGGTGAACAGGCAAATGACTAAATATGTCAGGGATGGGGTAAGAAGGGGAGGAGGGGCACTAACGGAAGTTAGAGAAGTCAATGTTCATGCCATCAGGTTGGAGGCTACCCAGCCGGTATATAAGATATTGTTCCTCCATCCTGAGTTTGGATTCATTTTGACAGTAAAGGAGGCCATGGATAGACATATCAGAATGGGAATGGGATGTGGAATTAAAATGTGTGGCCACTAGGAGATCCTGCTTTCTCTGGCAGACCGAGCGTAGGTGTTCCATGAAATGGTCTCCCAGTCTGCATCGGGTCTCACCAATATATAAAAGGCCACACTGGGAGCACCGGATGCAGTATACCACACCAGCCGACTCACAGGTGAAGTGTCGCCTCACCTGGAAGGACTGTCTGGGGCCCTGAATGGTAGTGAGGGAGGAAGTGGAAGGGCAGGTGTAGCACTTGTTCTGTTTACAAGGATAAGTGCCAGGAGGGAGAACAGTGGGAAAGGATGGGGGGGGGGGACGAGTGGACAAGGGAGTCGTGTAGGGAGTGATCCCTGCGAAAAGCAGAAAGAGGGAAAAATGTGTTTGGTAATGGGATCCCATTGGAGGTGGCGGAAGTTACGGAGAATTATATGTTGGACCTGGAGGCTGGTGGGGTGGTAGGTAAGGACAAGGGGAACCCTATCCCGAGTGGGGTGGCGGGTGGATAGGGTGTGGGCAGATGTGCAGGAAATGGGAGAGATGCGTTTGAGAGCAGAGTTGTTGGTGGATGAAGGAAAGCCCCTTTGTTTAAAAAGGAAGACATCTCCTTCGTCCTGGAAAGAAAAGCCTCATCCTGAGAGCAGATGTGGTGGAGACGGAGGAATTGTGAGAAGGGGATAGCCTTTTTGCAAGAGACAGGGTGGGAAGAGGAATAGTCCAAGTAGCTGTGAGAGTCTGTAGGCTTATAGTAGATATCAGTAGATAGGCCATCTCCAGAGATGGAGACAGAAAGATCAAGAAAGGGGAGGGAGGTGTCGGAAATGGACCAGGTAAATTTGAGGGCAGGGTGAATGTTGGAGGCAAAGTTAATGAAGTCGACGAGCTCAGCATGCGTTCAAGAGGCAGCACCAATGCAGTCGTCAATGTAGCGAAGGAAAAGAGGGGGATGGATACCGGTATAGACTTGGAACATGGACTGTTCCACAAAGCCAACAAAAAGGCAGGCATAACTGGGACCCATACGGGTGCCCATGGCTATACCCTTGGTCTGGAGGAAGTGGGAGGAGCCAAAGGAGAAATTATTGAGAGTAAGAACTAATTCCGCTAGACGGAGGAGAGTGGTGGTAGAGGGGAATTGGTTAGGTCTGGAATGTAAAAAAAGACCGAAGAGCTTCGAGACCATCTTGGTGGGGGATGGAGGTATATAGGGGCTGGACGTCCATGGTGAAAATAAGATGGTGGGGGCCAGGGAACTTAAAATCATTGAAAAAATTCAAAGCATGGGAAGTGTCACAAACATAGGTGGGAAGAGATTGAATAAGGTGGGATAAGACAGTGTCAAGATATGCAGAAATGAGTTCAGTGGGGCAGGAGCAAGCTGAGACAATAGGTCTACCTGGACAGGCAGGTTTGTGGATTTTGGGTAGGAGGTAGAAACAGGAAGTGCAGGGTGTGGGAACTATGAGGTTTGTGGCAGTGGATGGGAGATCCCCAGAGCTAATAAGGTTGGTGATGGTATTGGAGACAATGGCCTGGTGCTCCTTAGTGGGATCATGATCAAGGGGTAAATAAGAGGCTCCTCCCTATAGATGCTGCCTAGCCTGCTGAGTTCTACCAGCATTTTGTGTATGTTGCTGTTTAAATTTCCAGCATCTGCAGATTTCCTCGTGTTTGCTCTTTAAGTATGTTACAGGCTCTGTTTCCTTACCAAGCTTTGCTATGCCGGAGGCCTAGTGGGAAGGTCTGCAGTTCATCTAGACCAATGAAGTTCGGTTTGTCCAGGGAAACCTAGAAAAGAAAATCAGGACAACAAAGGAAGAGAAGCAGACAATGATTCCTGGAATGAGGGAGTTGGGTAATGGCTGCAATCATGGTAATGGCAGAACTCAGCAGTAGCAACTGACGAGTCAGGCCCTCCATGCACCTGATGAATCCAAAGGATTGGCAGAGACCAACAGTCTGGCACCAATGGCATCACAGGAAGTTCCCAGTCAGCATTGATCTCAGCATTGGACTGCCTTAGGGACTCCTGCTCCAGATCTCTCCTCAGAGTTTAGTCCCAAAGCCCTCCCCATAAGTAGGTATAGCCACAAGGCAGTGGAGGTTTTAGATCCGAGTTCTCCTTCTAGATGAGCTGCCAACCATGTCTGACAAGCCCCATCTGCCTGAGGTGAGTAGTTTTAAAGTATCCGTAACCTGCCGTTGCTCCTTCTCCTGTCAGTAGAAATGGTTTCACCGGGCTTAGTGGCTAACCCACGCGTGAAGGTCAGGAGCTGGACTTGGTTGTCAGAAGCTATTTGAGATGCACACCATTGGGAGCATCTAATAGGTAGTGGGAGCTTATCGCCAATACCACCCCGGTTATAACAACCTTAAGGAACCAACAGGGAAGTTCAAGTGAGGAAACAGAATAAGGTGGATCTAAAAAGATATGCGTATTGAGGTAGAAATTTATCCCCATTTATTTGTTGTAAGCTCACTATAATAGCTATGGCAACTAAATTTTAGACTGCTTCCAAATTTCAGATCAGTGATTTCACTCTATCCATCTAAGAATTTATTTCTATCTCTGATCAAACTAAAATCAGTGAGAAGCAGTCATTTCAGAAAAGATCACTGACCTTCAAACAGATTCATTCATTGTGCCATGGTGATGCAGCAGGTAGTGTTGTTGTTTCCGCAGTTCCAGTGTTTGATGCTGCCGCTGAATTTTCCACACTTTATTTCGTTGTATGCAGATGACTTGTTAGTTTATATTTCAGATCCTAAGAAATCTATTCCTGCTCTGTTATCTATATTTTCTGAATTTAGTAGTTTTTCTGGATATAAATTAAATTTGCACAGAAGTGAGTTATTTCCTATTAATAACTACTTGGATCAATATGATCAAGTTCATTTTAGCATTGCTAAAAATAACTTTACTTATCTTGGTATTAAAATTACAAAAAATTTTAAGGACCTGTATAAATACAACTTTCTTCCATTAATTGAATACATGCAGCAAATACTTTCTAAATGGTCTCCTATGACATTATCATTAATTGGTCAAATTAATGCTATTAAAATGATAGTGTTATAGAAGTTCTTATATGTATTCCAAGCAATCCCTTCTTGTGTTCCTAAACTGTTGTTTTTTGATAGAATAGACTCAAAAATTCTATCTTATATTTGGAATAATAAAAATCCTAGATTGAGTAAATCTTCATTGAAGAAATTTAAAAAGTATGGTCGTATTGCTTTGCCAAATTTTAGAATGTATTACTGGGCAATTAATATTCAATATATTTCTTTTTGGATTCATTACTCAGACATACATGACTGTCCTTTATGGGTGGATTTGGAGAAAAACTTGGTGAAGGGGTATTCTTTGGCCTCTTTACTGGGAGCTCCTCTTCCTTTTTTGGTTTCTAAGATTGGTAGTCGAGACCTCAATCCCATTATTAAACATACATTAAGAATTTGGTTTCAGTTTCGTAGATTTTTTGAGTTTGATAACTTTGTTCTTTCTGGTAAAATCCATCTTAATTATTTTTTTAAACCATCAATATCTGATCAGACCTTCTTAATTTCGAAAACCAAAGGAATAATAACTTTTTTAGATTTGTTTATGGGGATTGTTTAATGTCTTTCACTCAGTTAGTGGACAAATATGACTTATCTAATGCACACTTTCTTAGATATTTACAAATTAGGAATTTTCTATGTAGTTTACTTCCAAATTTACTCTCTGCTTATTCACTCAATATAATAGATACTCTTTTTCAGGTTAAACCATTTCAAAAAGGACTGTTAGCTGTAATTTATAAATGGTTGTTGAATTTGTGAATGGTATCTAACGATAAAATTATAGCTACATGGGAATTGGAATTTTGAGAGTCACTTTCAGATAATCAATAGGATAAAGTTTTTCATTTGGTAAATAGTTAATCTATTTGTGCCCATCATTCCTTGATACAGTTCAAGGTAGTACATAGGGCACATATGTCAAAGGATAAATTAGCCCATATCTTTTCCAATATTAATCCTATTTGTGATAGATGTAATATTGATGTGGCTACTTTAACACATATGTTTTGGTCTTGTATCAAGATAGATAATTTTGGAAAGATGTCTTTAAAACTTTATCAAAAGTCTTGAATTTGGACCTACAACCGAATTTCTTTACAGCAATTTTTGGGATCACTCCACCAGAATAGACAATAGACAATAGACAATAGGTGCAGAAGTAGACCATTCGGCCCCTTGAGTCTGCACCACCATTCTGAGATCATGGCTGATCATTCACTATCAATACCCAGTCCCTGCCTTGTCCCCATATCCCTTGATTCCCCTATCCATCAGATATCTATCCAGCTCCTTCTTGAAAGCACCCAGAGAATTGGCCTCCACCATCTTCCGAGGCAGTGCATTCCACACCTCCACAACTCTCTGGGAGAAGAAGCTCTTCCTCAACTCTGTTTTAAATAACTGACCTCTTATTCTCAATCCATGCCCTCTGGTACTGGACTCTCCCAACATCTGGAACATATTTCCTGCCTCAATCCTATCAAATCCTTTAATTATCTTAAACGTTTCAATCAGATCCCCTCTCAATCTCCTCAATTCCAGCGTGTACAAGCCCAATCTCTCCAATCTCTCTGCATAAGACAGCCCTGCCATCCCAGGAATCAACCTAGTGAATCTATGCTGCACTTCCTCAATTGCCAGAATGTCCTTCCTTAAACCTGGAGACCAAAACTGTACACAATATTCCAGGTGTGGTCTCACCAGGGCCCTGTACAAATGCAAAAGAACATCCTTGCTCTTGTATTCAATTCCCCTTGTAACAAAGGCCAACATTCCATTTGCCCTCTTCACTGCCTGTTGCACTTGCTCATTCACCTTCATTGACTGGTGAACTAGGACTCCTAGGTCTCTTTGCATTTCTCCCTTACCTAACTCGACACCGTTCAGACAATACTCTGCCCTCTTGTTCCAGCTTCCAAAGTGGATAACTTCACATTTATTCACATTGAATGACATCTGCCAAGTATCTGCCCACTCACCCAGCCTATCCAAGTCTCCCTGTATTCTCCTAACGTCCTCTTCGCATGTCACACTGCCACCCAGTTTAGTATTGTCAGCAAACTTGCTGATATAGTTTTCAATGCCCTCATCTAAATCATTGACATAAATCGTAAAGAGCTGTGGTCCCAATACAGAGCCCTGTGGTACCCCACTAGTCACCTCCAGCCAGTCTGAGAAACACCCATTCACTGCTACCCTTTGCTTTCTATCTGCCAACCAGTTTTCTATCCATGTTGAAACCCTGTCCCCAATGCCATGAGCTCTGATTTTACTCACCAATCTCCTATGTGGCACCTTATCGAATGCCTTCTGAAAATCTAGGTACACAACATCTACTGGCTTACCCTCGTCTAACATCCTTGTTACACCCTCAAAAAACTCCAACAGATTAGTCAAGCATGATTTGCCCTTGGTAAATCCATGCTGGCTCGGCCTAATCCTATTTCTGCCATCTAGATGTGCCACTATTTTGTCCTTAATAATGGACTCAAGCATCTTCCCCACGACTGACTTTAGGCTAACAGGGCGATAGTTCTCCGTTTTCTCCTTCCCTCCCTTCTTGAAAAGTGGGACAACATTAGCCACTCTCCAATCTTCAGGAACTGATCCTGAATCTAACGAACATTGGAAAATGAAGCAGGCTATGTTCCTGTTTCTGCTCAACGGATAATAGCTTTTCCAACTTTATTGGTTAGGAGAGCCATTTTGCTTAAATGGAAGGACTCTAATCCATCTACTGCTCTTTATTGGCTTACCTCCATCATATCCTGTCTAAGTTTAGAGAAAATAAGAAGTTGGACATTTGAAACATCCTTTAAATTTGAAGAAACCTGGTGAACTTTTATTCAATATTTTCATATGGTTTGATTTATTGCTCTTGAAGTTACTTTCTCAAAGCTTTGGATTTGATCAGTAAGTTTTTCTTTTTTCTTGCTTTTACTGTCAGTATGAGCTCCCCAGTCCCCTTTTTTTTTCTCTTTTTCTTTTTTTTTTGTTTTGTTTGTTTAGTGGGGTTTCTTTTTAAGTATATAAAAATTATGAAAGTTTCTTTATCTTTTTTCTTCTTTTCATGGATTGATAAAAGGAGAATTGATTACCTTACTTTTTTATTATATACTATTAGATTAATACTATGTATGATCTTGATAATGTTTATTTTACCTTTTATATGAATTGTTATCGATATAGATATTTGAGATAATTCTCCTCTTGTTTATGTATATGTACTTTTTTAATTAATAAAAAGATTGATAAAGAAAGAATTTTCCACACTTCCAGACATTGAAAGCTGTAGCTGGCAGATGAAGAGTGCAGCGTGTCGATGTCATAGTACAGACCCATTTCCTCACTGCCTCATCTCCAAATCTTGCTTGCCATGCTTCTAGCTTTGCTGTGAGTGACTGAATATCAAAAGTTGTAAGTCACCACCAGAAGTTCTAGTTTCTTCCAGCACTGGAAGGGAAGTGTGCTGTGTGTCTGGGATATTATTGATGCATGTCCACTGCGGGAAGGCATCAGCAGCAATAGGGTGAATAGTGTAGGCAAGAGCCTAGTCTAATTTCCCAGTGGATGGATTCACCCAGGAATAATTACTGACCTGAACCATTGTCTAGGCTGCCCCCCCCCCCACCCGCCCCATTAGTGAAACCCCTCCTATGTACGATTTGTGCACAGAAACATACAAATTAATCTAAGATCTTGAGTATTATAGCAATGTAATGATGAGAACATGGATTCATAACTGACCAAGGGGTAAAGGGTACAGAAGAGCAACACGTGGATGAATGAGTCCCTGGCAGTTGGTATGTGGATCATAGTTTGTCCTTGAATGGTCATGGGGACTGCAGTTTCAGCACCTTTTCCTAGGGCTGAGGAAACAAGAACTAGAGGTGATGGTGGAAAGATTTAATAGGAGTAACTTTTTTACACAGAAGGTAGTATGTATGCAGAATGAGCAAGTGGCTGAGGTGACTAGAATAACAACTTTTAAAAGACAGTCAGGGACAGAACAGGCTAGAATGTTATGGAAACGGGGACTAGCTTAGATGGGTATTTTTGTTGGTATAGACCAGCTGCACCGAAGGGTTAGTTTCCATGCTCTATGACTCTAATATTTACAGGTGATACGTAACATCGAGCAGGTCACTAGTGCAGTCTCATAGGGATATGTGGTGTGATTCTGAAAGTAATGAAAGGTGAGTGATTGGAAAGGGAAAAGTCTAGGCTGAGGTTGGGTAGGAGCCCTGTCAAAAGGTTAGCAAGCACTGGCAGTCCAAGCCAGCTCGTTTTGTGCAGTAGGACTTAATGACTGTACAAATGTTGACAAAATATATGCTTGAAATAAATTGATGGCTCAGCAATTAAAATTGTCCAGAATTCATTCTGTTGCAGGCAGTCAGCAAAGTTAATTCACCCAGGCAATTTCTACCTAAAAACATTTGAAAAATAAAGTCACAATCACCTCCAGAACAAATCACATTTCTGTAAAATACCTGTGGACACTTTCAGTGGGAGGCTGAACAATTAATCACTTTGTTCGAAGGGAGGGTGAATCAGTGAAAGGTTTACAACCTTGTAGCACCAGCCAATAATCTCTTCACACTTAACTCGACCCTAAATTTACCAAATAGTTCCTTACCTAGTATTACCTCAGGGATATCTAACTGAGCTGCAGGGAAATGTTAAATAGGTTAGGACCTTATTCCCTGGAGCATAAGAGAATGAGGGGAGATAAGAGAGAGGTACACAAAATTATGAGGGATATAGATAGGGTAAATGCATGTTTTCCACTGTTTAGGTGAGACTACAACTAGAGATTGTAGGTTATTTGAATAGAATTGACTTTATTTCTTACATCCTTCACATATGAGGAGTAAAAATCTTTACTTATGTCTCCATCTAAATGTGCAATGTGCAATCATAGTAATTTATAATAAATAGAACAGTCAATATAATATAGAGTACACTCAAGTCAGAATGAGTTCACCAGTCTGATGACCTGGTGGAATAAGCTGTCCCAGAGCCTGTTGGTCCTGGTTTTTATGCTGCGGTACTGCTTCCCAGATGGTAGCAGCTGGAATAGATTGTGACTGGGAAGGCTTGGGTCCCCAATGATCCTTCGGGCCCTTTTTACACACCTGTCCTTGAAAATGTCCTGAATCATGGGAAGTTCACAACTACAGATGTGCTGGGCTGTCCGCACCACTCTCTGAAGAATGCTGCGATTGAGGGAAGTACAGTTCCCATACCAGGCAGTGATGCAACCAGTCAGGATGCTCTCAATTGTGCACCTGAAGAAAGTTCTTAGGATTTTAGGGCCCAAACCAAACTTCCTCGACTGTCTGAGGTAAAAGAGGTGCTGTTGTGCCTTTTGTCATCACACAGCCGGTGTGTACAGACCACGTGAGGTCCTCGGTGATGTGGATGCTGAGGAACTTGAAGTTAAGAGTGAAACTTGAAATGCTTAAGGGGAAGATGAGGTTGAAATTCTTCACTCAGAGGGCAGTGAGAGTGTGGAATGCGCTGCCAGTGGAAGTGGGCTCGATTTCAGCAATTAAGATAAATTTGGATAAATGCACAGATGGGAGGGGTATGGAGGGCTCTGGTCAGTAGTCTATTGTCTATGGTTGCCACAAGTGCCTGTGGAGGCCAGGTGCATTCTTGATTACTCAGGATGTTTAAGGTTACAGGGAGAAGGCAGGAGAACAGGGTCAAGAGGGAAAATAGATCAGCCATGACAAAATGGCGGATGAGACTTGACGGGCCAAATGGCCTTGTTCTGTTCCTATCTCTTATGGTCTGACCGTGTCACAAAATGGTGGATGGAACCAGGCAGAATTAATAGTTCAGCATGAACTAGATGGGCCAAAGGGCCTGTTTCTGTGCTGTAGTACTCAATGACTATCAGATAAATGGACAATGTGGTTTGTCATGCAATGATTTTCTGAATGAATGCTTTTGACTGGAAATCACAAAAATTTGACAGCCTGCTGGCTGTAATTAAAATGAACTAATGGTTAATAAGGGCTAATACATTTCTTATTAACTTTGTGCATTCATAATATTCCAGTACTATTCTGTAATACTTCAAGAGATGATGCTACTATGAAAATTCAGTTTCTTCCTTTCCTTTGAACAGTAATTAAAGATACTAATTTGCAGTTAAAGTACTATTGTGTCTGCTCTATAACCTTTAATAATTCTACTTTGAAGCAGATAAAAATATTTTGGATGGAATTCATGTTTTTCTTGAAATTAATAGCTTCATTAGACAAGGATGGATGAAAAGTTGGGGCACTAGATTCTGTATTAGCACTTGAAAATTAGATCATTTGGCATGCAGATATTGCAGCTCTTTCTCTGGAACTCTTGAATCTTGTCACTCTCAGTTCCATTCAGATTTAAATTTAAATGAAAGGAATGATAATGAACAGAAACAGATATCCAGAAGAAATTCCTAGTCTGTTATTAATGATTGACAGCTATAACATTGTTTAATTGTATTAAGAATGTAATAGATGATGACATGGTTTAGGTAATTAGGATGTTAGTTACTAACTATTAATCCCATTACGCTGCTGGCATTTAGCACAGCGATGAAGGTCCTCCATCTGTGGCAGCGTTAAGGGCTTAGGGATGTTAACAGCGCCATTTCTTAATTCCATAAGATATAGGAGCAGAATTAGGCCATTTGGCCCATTGGCACTGCTCCACCATTTCATCCTTGCTGATCCATTTTCCCTTTCAGCCCCAATCTCCTGCCTTCACCATTCATCCCTTCCTGCCCTGACTAATGAAGAAGCTATCAAACTCTGCCTTAAATATACCCAAATGACTTGGCCTCCACAGCTGTCTATGGCAACGAATTCCACAGATTCACCACTCTCTGGCTAATGAAATTCTTTTAAGCAGTATTCCATTATTCCAGGATCCCGCTAGTTACTAACTACTTTTTCTAACTGAAGTATTCGTGTAACGTAATCTTTCTAGTTATTTCACTTGAAGGATTTCAATGCATTCGATTTGGTTACTATGCATTCGATTTACGTAGGAAAATGAATGTATTCATGACAAAATATATTTTAAGAAACAACTAAGCTTTCTAAAATTTAAGAATTAAGACCAGTATCAAAAGTATTCTTCTGTTGACTATTGTAAGAACATTAGTGCTAAATATAGATGAAGGCTGTTACAATATTTTGTAGTTTAAAACAAAGTTCTGAATAAATTTTAAATAGTAATAAAAATCTGCAACATTTTGAGATTTCTCCTTTCTAGATAATGTACAACCAGGGAATGTAACTGTCAATGCTTCCCACGCAATAAATAACAAAGACCATAACATGCCTTAAGACTATCCATTGATATTCACTGATATTGGTCTCTTCCAAAAATAACCCCAGCTTCTTTTCAGACCCTTGAGGATCAATGATCAGCAACAGTCTTCATGAACCAGTACTCCTAATTTCCAGTGAAGTGATGCTCACTGCAGATCAAGTAATATAATGTATTATTTACCTGACTCTGGCCTTGTTGAAACAACAATTATGATGATTGTGATATTCTTTAAAGAATTGTTGGGATAGATCTTGGCCATTTGAACTGCATCACACCACGTTCAGAAGTGTCTGCCTTGGAGAACTCAAGTTACCTTTGGAATTGCATTATGCAGCTGTAAGACTTCAGAAAATGATTAATAACAATAATATTATTAAAATTTGTTATAGATAAACAGCCATATATTCATAAAGCAATTACAGCACCAAGTTAATGTTGAATCGATTGAGCACATCTGCATGGAGCACTGTCACAGGAAAGCAGCATCCATCATCGAGAGCCCCCACCATCCCAGCCATGCTCTCTCCTCGCTGCTGCCATCAGGAAGAGTGTACAGGAACCTCAGGACCCACACCACCAGGTTCAAAGGTGCAAAGGTACCATTTAATGTCAGAGAAATATATACAATATACATCCTGAAATGCTTTTTCTTTGCAACCATCCACGAAAACAGAGGAGTGCCTCAAAGAATGAATGACAGTTAAATGTTAGAACCCCAACGTCCCCACCCCCAGCTCCCCTCCCTCAGGTGCATAAGCAGGAGAGGGCAACAATCCCCCTCCCCCCACCATCAAAAATAAAGCATACCCGCTCCCAGCACTCAAGCGTGCGCAAAGCAATAGCAAAGACACAGACATGCAGTTACCCCAAGGACTGCATTGTTCATCCGATACCTTGACATGCTGCAGGCTCTCTCTCTCCTAATAAGCGAGAAAGAGGTGACTCCATTTTCCTACGGGGAGGAGACATAACAAACAACTCGCTGTGCTACAATGTTAAAAGTCCGTTACGTCGCTTTTTCCAAGTTCTGTGCGTGAAGATCGCAAGGATCCTGGGTCCCCAGACACACAGCAGATGTTCCAACTTCCCCAATGTTACACGGATCTCCTATGGCGACACCAACCCTTGATTCATCCATCTCCATAGAACCATAGAACATTACACACAGAAACGGGCCTTTTGGCCCTTCTTGGCTGTACTGAACCATTTTTCTGCCTAATCACACTGACCTGCACCTGGCCCATATCCCTCCATACATCTCTCATCCATGTACCTGTCCAACTTTTTAGTGAGCCGGCATTTATCACTTTATCTGGCAGCTCATTCCACACTCCCACCACTCTCTGTGTGAAGAAGCCTCCCCTAATGTTCCCTTTAAACTTTTCCCCCTTCACGCTTAACCCATGTCCTCTGTTTTTTTTTCTCCATTAGCCTGCTTGCATTCACTCTATCTATACCCATCATAATTTTATATATCTCCATCAAGTCTCCCCTAATTCTTTTCTACACTCCAGGGAATAAAGTCCTAACCTATTCAACCTTTCTCTATAACTAAGTTTCTCAAGTCCCAGCAACATCCCTATAAACCTTCTCTGCACTCTTTCAACCTTATTAATAGCCTTCCTATAATTTGGTGACCAAAACTGCACACAATACTCCAAATTTGGCCTCACCAATGCCTTATACAACCTCACCATAACATTCCAACTCTTATACTCAATACTTTGATTTATGAAGGCCAATGTACCTAAAGCTCTCTTTACGACCCTATTTACCTCTGATGCCACTTTTAGGGAATTTTGTATCTGTATTCCCAGATCCCTCTGTTCTACTGCACTCCTCAGTGTCCTACCATTTACCTTGTATGTTCTACCTTGGTTTGTCCTTCCAAAGTGCAATACCTCACACTTGTCTGTATTAAACTCCATCTGCCATTTTTCAGCCTATTTTTCCAGCTGGTCCATGTTCCTCTGCAAGCTTTGAAAACCTTCCTCACTGTCCACTGCACCTCCAATCTTTGTATCATCAGCAAATTTGATCCAATTTACCACATTATTATCCAGATCATTGATCTAGATGACAAATAACAATGGACCCAGCACTGATCCCTGTGGCACACCACTAGTCACAGACCTCCACTCAGAGAAGCAATCCTCCATTACCATTCTCTGACTTTTCCCATTGAGCCAATGTCAAATCCAATTTACTACCTCACCATGTATACCTAGCGACTGAATCTTCCTAATTAACCTCCCATGCGGGACCTTGTCAAAAGCCTTACTGAAGTCCATGTAGACAACATCCACTGCCTTCCCTTCATCCACTTTCCTTGCAACCTCCTCAAAAAACTCTAATAGATTTGTCAAACATGACCTACTGCGCACAAAGCCGTGTTGATTCTCCCTAATAAGTTCCTCTCTATCTAAATACTTGTAGATCCTGTCTCTTAGTACTCCTTACCATAATTTACCTACTACCAACGTCAAACTTACCAGCCTATAATTTCCTGGATTCCTTTTAGAACCTTTTTTAAACAATGGAACAACATGAGCTATCCTCCAATCCTCTAGCACCTCACCCGTAGATAGCGACATTTTAAATATATCTGCCAAGGCTCCTGCAATTTCAACACTAGTCTCCTTCAAGGTCCGAGGGAATACCCTGTCAGGTCCTGGAGATTTATCTACTCTGATTTGCCTCAAGATAGCTAGCACCTCCTCCTCTTCAGTCTGAATAGGTTCCATAACCTCACTACTTGTTTGCCTTATTTCCATTGACTCCATGCCAGTTTCCTTAGTAAATACAGACACAAAAAACCCATTTAAGATCTCCCCCATTTCTTTTGGTTTCATATATAGCCGACCACTCTGATCTTCAAAAGGACCAATTTTATCCCTTACTATCCTTTTGCTCTTAATATACCTGTAGAAGCTCTTTGGATTATCCTTCACCTTGACTGCCACTGCTACCTCATGTCTTCTTTTAGCCCTCCTGATTTCTTTCTTAAGTATTTTTTGCACTTTTTATGCTTCTCAAGTACCTTATTTGCTCCCTGTTTCCTATACATGTCATACATCTCTCTTGTCTTTTTCATCAGAGTTCCAATATCCCTAGAGAAGCAAGGTTCCTTATTCTTATTCACTTTGCCTTTAATCCTGACAGGAACATACAATGTCTGCACTCTCAAAATTTCTCCTTTGAAAGCCTCCCACTTAAGAACGACATCCTTGCCAGAGAACAACCTGTCCCAATCCACACTTTTTAGATCCTTCCTCAGTTCTTCAAATTTGGCATTTTTCAAGTTTAGAACCTTAACCCGAGGACCAGATCTATCTTTATCCATGATCAAGTTGAAACTAATGGTGTTATGATCACTGGAACCAAAGCGTTCCCCTACATGTACTTCCGTCACCTGCCCAAACTCGACACACACTTCCGTCACCTGTCCTAACTTGACACATACACTTGACCACACACATATCCAGTTACTCGAGATCCTAGGCTTCCGAAACTGTGCTGAAATCTTAGGCCGAGACTTTGGCATGTCGAATAGTGGCTGATTGTGGAACCCCGAGAGTGGGTCCCATTCTCGCAAAGAACCGAAATCAGGTCAGGGTCTTCAAAAGAACCCTGAAAGGGAAAAATAGAGGTATTAAAGATGGAAATAGGACTGTTTTTCTAGAAATAGAACAGTTATTGCCCCTGTACCATCAGGTTCTTGAACCAGAGGGGATTACTTCACTCAACTACTCTCACCCTATCACATACGTTTACACAAGCTATGGTTTCACTTTAAATGATTCTTCATCACACGTTCTTGATATTTATTTCTTATTGCTTATTATGATTATTATTGTTAAAATAATTTGTTTCCTTAAGGTTGTTATAGCTGGAGGGTGGTAGTGGGGATAAGACCATAAGATGATAAGACATAGGAGCAGAATTAGGCCATTTGGCCCATTGACTCTGCTCCACAATCTCATCATGGCTGATCCAATTTTCCTCTCAGCCCCACTCTCTTGCCTTCTCCTCATATCTTTTCGTGCCCTGACCAATCAAGAATCAACTTCTGCATTAATTATACATAAAAACTTCCCCTCCACAGCAGTCTGTAGTAAAGAATTCCACAGATTTACCAAACTCTGGCTAAAGAAATTCCTCCTCATCTCCATTCTTCCTCAGCTATTTCATTGTCCCCCATTATTACCTTCCATTATCTATAAAATGCTGCCAAAGGGTGTGTCTCAAATAGCCTCCAATAACCAAGTCCAGCTCCTGGCTTCATGTGTGGTTTAGCTACTAGGCCCGGAATCAGAGTCAGAATCAGGTTTATTATCACCGGCATGTGTCACGAAACTTGTTAACTTAGCAGCAGCAGTTCAATGCAATACATAATATAGAAGAAGAAAATAAAATAATAAAAAATAAACAAATAAATAAGACCATAAAACCATAAGACAAAGAAGCAGAAGTTGGCCATTTGGCCCATCGAGTCTGCTCCGCCATTTCATCATGAGGTGATCCAATCTCCCCTTTAGTCCCATCACCTCACCTTCTCACCATAACCTTTGATGCCCTGACTACTCAGATACCTATCAATCTCAGCCTTAAATACACCCAATGACTTGACCTCCACTGCCGCCCGTGGCAACAAATTCCATAGATTCACCACCATCTGGCTAAAAAAACTTTTCTCACATCTCTCTTCTGAATGGGCGCCTTGCAATCCTCAAGTCATGTCCTCGCGTAATAAACTCCCCCACCATGGGAAACAACTTTGCCACATCCACTCTGTCCATGCTTTTCAACATTCAATATGTTTCTATAAGGTCCCCCCTCATTCTTCTAAACTCCAAAGAGTACAGTCCAAGAGCAGTCAAATGTTCCTCATATGTTAACCCTCTCATTCCCAGAATCATTCCAGTGAATCTTCTCTGAACCCTCTCCAACATCAGCACATTCTTTCTTAAATAAGGAGCCCAAAACTGCACACAGTATTCTAAGTGAGGTCTTACCAGTGCCTTATAGAGCCTCAACATCACATCCCTGCTCCTATACTCTATTCCTCTAGAAATAAATGCCAACATTGAATTCGCCGCCTTCACTACCAACTCAACCTGGAGGTTAACCTTAAGGGTATCCTGCACGAGGACTCCCAAGTCTCGTTGCATCTCAGAACTTTGAATTCTCTCCCCATGTAAAGAATAGTCTGCCCGTTTATTTCTTCTACCAAAGTGCATGACAATACACTTTCCGACATTGTAATTCATTTACAGATAGAAAGCAAAGGGTAGCAGTGAATGGGTGTTTCTCGGACTGGCTGGAGGTGACTAGTGGGGTACCACAAGGCTCTGTATTGGGACCACAGCTCTTTACGATTTATGTCAACGATTTAGATGAGGGCATTGAAAACTATATCAGCAAGTTTGCTGACGATACTAAACTGGGTGGCAGTGTGACATGCGAAGAGGACGTTAGGAGAATACAGGGGGACTTGGATAGGCAGGGTGAGTGGGCAGATACTTGGCAGATGTCATTCAATGTGAATAAATGTGAAGTTATCCACTTTGGAAGCAGGAACAAGAGGGCAGAGTATTGTTTGAACGGTGTAGAGTTAGGTAAGGGAGAAATGCAAAGAGACCTAGGAGTCCTAGTTCATCAGTCAATGAAGGTGAATGAGCAAGTGCAACAGGCAGTGAAGAGGGCAAATGGAATGTTGGCCTTTATTACAAGGGGAATTGAGTACAAGAGCAAGGATGTCCTTTTGCATTTGTACAGGGCCCTGGTGAGACCACACCTGGAATATTGTGTACAGTTTTGTTCTCCAGTTTTAAGGAAGGACATTCTGGCAATTGAGGAAGTGCAGCGTAGATTCACTAGGTTGATTCCTGGGATGGCAGGGCTGTCTTACGCAGAGAGATTGGAGAGATTGGGCTTGTACACGCTGGAATTGAGGAGATTGAGAGGGGATCTGATTGAAACGTTTAAGATAATTAAAGGATTTGATAGGATTGAGGTGGGAAATATGTTCCAGATGTTGGGAGAATCCATTACCAGAGGGCATGGATTGAGAATAAGAGGTCAGTTATTTAAAACAGAGTTGAGGGAGAGAGTTTGGAGGTGTGGAATGCACTGCCTCGGAAGAGGGTGGAGGCCAATTCTCTGGATGCTTTCAAGAAGGAGCTAGATAGATATTTGATGGATAGGGGAATCAAGGGATATGGGGACAAGGCAGGGACTGGGTATTGATAGTGAATGATCAGCCATGATCTCAGAATGGCAGTGCAGACTCGAGGGGCCGAATGGTCTACTTCTGCACCTATTGTCTATTGTCTGTCTATTGTCTATTTGCCACTTCTTTGCCCATTCCCCCAATCTATCCAAGTCTCTCTACAGACTCTCTGCTTCCTCAGCACTACCGGCCCCTCCACCTATCTTTGTATCATCAGCAAACTTAGCCACGAAACCATCTATTCTATAATCCAAATTGTTGATATACAACGTAAAAAGAAATGGCCCCAACACAGAGCCCTGTGGAACACCACTGGTAAACGGCAGCCAACCAGAATGGGATCCCTTTATTCCCACTCTCTGTTTCCTGCCAATCAACCAACGTTCTATCCACATATGTAACTTTCCCATAATTCCATGGGCTCTTATCTTCTTAAGCAGCCTCATGTGCGGCACCTTGTCAAAGGCCTTCTGAAAATCCAAATACACAACATCCACTGCATCTCCCTTGTCTAGCCTACTTGTCATTTCCTCAAAAAATTGCACTAGGCTTGTCAGGCAGGATTTTCCTTTAAGGAAACCATGCTGAGTTCTGCCTATCTTGTCATATGCCTCCAGGCACTCCGTAAACTTGACAATCGACTCCAACAACTTCCCAAACACTGATGTCAAGCTAACAGGTCTATAATTTCCTTTTTGCTTCCTTTCCCCCTTCTTAAATAGCGGAGTGACATTTTCAATCTTCCAGTCCTCTGGAACCAGGCCAGAAACTATCAACTTTTGAAAGATCATTGCTAATGTCTCCACAATCTCCACTGCCACCTCCTTCAGAACACGAGGGTGCATTCCATTTGGTCCTGGAGATCTATCTACACTCAGACTATTGAACTTAGTGAGTACTTACTCTGTTGTAATTGTGACTGCGCATATTTCTCTTCCCTGACACCTTTGAATGTCCAGTATATTGCTGATGTCTTCCTCAGTGAAGACTTATGCAAAATACTCATTCAGTTCCTCTGCCATCTCCTTATCTCCCGTTACAATTTCTCCAGTGTCATCTTTTCCCTCTTAATGACCTTCTTAGTTTCCTTTTGTAAGCTTTTAAAAACTTCCCAATCCTCTGTCCTCCCACTAATTTTTGCCTCCTTGTATGCCCTCTGGTTTGCTTTTACTTTGGCTTCTCTTGCCAGCCATGGATGCATCCTTTTTCCATTCGAAAATTTCTTCTTCCTTGGAATATATCTGTCTTGCACCTTTCTCACTTCTCGCATAAACTCCAGCCACTGCTGCTCTGCCTTGCTTCCCATTAGTGTCCCTTTCCAGTCAACCTTGGCCAGTATATGTATATGTATCTTGAATAGATTAAAAATCATGCAAAAAACAGAAATAATATATATTTAAAAAGTGAGGTAGTTTTCAAGGGTTTAATGACAATTTAGGTATTGATGGCAGAGGGGAAGAATCTATTCCTGTATTGCTGAGTGTGTGCCTTCAGGCTTCTGTACCTCCTACCTGATGGTAACAGTGAGAACAGGGCATGCCTTGGGTGCTGGATGCCCTTAATAATGGACACTGCCTTTCTGAGACACTGCTCCATGAAGACGTCCTGGGTATTCCGTAAGCTAATACCCAAGATGTAGCTGACTAAATTTACAACCCTCTGCAACTTCTTTTAGTCCTGTGCAGTATCATCCCCCACCCTTACTGTACAGTGATACAGCCTGTCAGAATGCTCGGCGGAACCATTTCTACCACTGCCTTAAAACCAGTTGCTTTGGGCAGATGGGCCTCAGCAGCTGTGGTTGGCAGTTCATCTAGGAGAAGCAAAACCCTGTCCTCTACACTCTGCTGCCTTGCAGCTATACCCACTCATTGGGAAGGCTTCAGGAGTAAATCCTGAGGACAAATCAGGAGCTGGAGTCCTGCATTTAGTTGAGTGCAGACTGGCTACTGCTGTGACACTGCCAGTGCCAAACTGTATCAGTTCCTTTGGACGCATCAGCTGCATGGAGAAGGGTAGCCTGCTACATGGGCCACAGCTTGCTCTCCTGGCTCGAGTACTCATGTATCACCTGGGCAGCTGGGTCTCAATATGTATGGGGGACCCCAACCAACAGACAACCTCAAGAATTATTATTATTTCTTTTCTTTCCGAAAGAAGAAAAAAAGTGTGTTGTCTTTTGCATACTTGTTGTTTGTTCCATCCTGTTGGAGGCAGTCTTTCATTGATTCTATTATGTTTCTTGTATTTACTCTGAATACCCGCAAGAAACTGAATCTCAGGGTTGTATATGGTGGCATTTATGTACTTTGACAACGAATTTAGATTCTGCATCAGAAACAGGTTCAATATCACCCACATAAGTTGTGAAATTTGTTGTTTTTTGCAGTGGCAGTATATTGCAATACATTGTCATATAAACTAAATCACAATAAGAAGTGTATAAAAAATAAATGAAATATTGCAAGAAGAAGCACTCATGCGTTCATTCTCCATTCAGAAATCTGATGGCAGAGGGGAAGAAGCTGTTCCTGAAACATGGAGTGTGTCTCTTTGGGCTCCTGTACCACCTCCTCGATGGTAGCAATGAGAAGCGGGGATGTCCTGGGTGATGGGGGTCCTTAACAATGCTTTTAGAGGCATTGCACTTTGAAGGTCTGCTGGATGCTGTGGAGGCCAGTGTCCATGATGGAGTTACCTGAGTTGACAACTTCCTGCAGCTTTTTTTAATCCTGTGCAGTGACTCTCCATTGTATATCTGCAGACAGTTGTAAGTGGCTTTGGTGACATCCCAGTCCTCTTCAAACTTCTGATGAAATATAGTTGCTGCCAAGATGTCTTTGAAATTGTAACTTGCTTTGAACTTTAAAATAATACAGAAGCTACAATCCAATTAATAAGTGCATTAAATAGAAAGAACAGTCGAATTAAATTCATATGTATATTTTGCATATCTTTTAAGTAAGCAGTAGTTTTCTCAGTAAATGAATAGTTGTTATTTGCTGGTTTCCATATGTTATGGATATCTTCCAATGAAGCCTCCCAATAATTAGAGCCAAGTCAAAATTCAAACTAAACATAATATCTGAAGTTCTCTTTCATGTACCCTTAAAATCCTTTGCAAAGTGATTTCACCAGAAGGAATATGCATCATGATGTCGTAACACACAGTATGCCAATGGAGTTGTGCAGCTGCATGTTATTATCACCATTAAATATTTCTCAACGTATCTGTAGTATCCTTCATCTTGCAGAACATGAGAGCAATGATGGGAACAAATTGCCAAAAGTGGTCTCTCAACATTTCAACACGTTAATCACTTTTAAAGATGTTGTGAAAATTTCCAGGAAAACACTAGGGGAATGAGGAGTCAATAAAGCAAGGACCTTCTATGCTCATGAATAATACAAGTTTACAATGTGGAAATCAAACCTTTCGAAGGATGGTATATTGGATCGGAAGATGTTGAATCCTTGAGGGTAGAGTTAAGAAATTGCAAGGGTAAGAAGATCCTGATGGGTGTTATTTACAGACATCTGAAAAGTAGGCAGGATGTGGCCCACAAATTGCAGTGAGAAATAGAAAAAGCTGTCAAGAAGGTTGGTCATGTGGATTTCAATATGCAGACAGATTGGGAAAGTCAAACATGAGGAAATCTGCAAATTCAAACAACAAGACACACAAAATGCTGGTGGAACACAGCAGGCCAGGCAGCATCTATAGGGGAAGCACTGTCGATGTTTTGGGGCAAGACCCTTCGTCAGGACTAACTGAAAGGAGAGATAGTAAGAGATTTGAAAGTAGTGTGGGGAAGGGGAAATGTGAAATGATAGGAGAAGACCAGAGGGGGTGGGATGAAGCTAAGAGCTGGAAAGATTATTGGTGAAAGTGATACCGAGCTGGAGAAGGGAAAGGATCATGGGACGGGAGGCCTCGGGAGAAAGAAAGGTGGGGGAGCACCAGAGGGAGATGGAGAACAGGCAGCGTGATGGGCAGAGAGAGAGAAAAAAACAAACAACTAAATATGTCAGGGATGGGGTAAGAAGGGGAGGAGGGGCGGCTAACGGAAGTTAGAGAAGTCAATGTTCATGCCATCAGGTTGGAGGCTACCCAGCCGGTATATAAGGTGTTGTTCCTCCAACATGAGTGAGGCTTCATCTTGACAGTAGAGGAGGCCATGGATAGACATATCAGAATGGGAATGGGACGTGGAATTAAAATGTGTGGCCACTGGGAGATCCTGCTTTCTCTGGCGGACCGAGTGTAGGTGTTTAGCGAAATGGTCTCCCAGTCTGCGTCGGGTCTCACCAATATATAAAAGGCCACACCGGGAGCACCGGATGCAGTATACCACACCAGCCGACTCACAGGTGAAGTGACGCCTCACCTGGAAGGACTGTCTGGGGTCCTGAATGGTGTTGAGGGAGGAAGTGTAAGGGCAGGTGTAGCACTTGTTTCACTTACAAGGATAAGTGCCAGGAGGGAGATTGGTGGGAAGGGATGGGGGGGGGGGGGGTGGTGAGTGGACAAGGGAGTCACATGGGGAGCGATCTCTGCGGAAAGCAGAAAGAAGAGGGGAGGGAAAGATGTGCTTGGTAGTGGGATCCCGTTGGTGGTGGCGGAAGTTACGGAGGATTATATGTTGGACCTGGAGGCTGGTGGGGTGGTAGGTAAGGACAAGGGGAACCCTATCCTGAGTGGGGTGGTGGGCGGATGGGGTGAGGGCAGATGTGCGGGAAATGGGAGAGACGTGTTTGAGAGCAGAGTTGATGGTGGAAGAAGGAAGACATCTTCTTCATCCTGGAATGAAAAGCCTCATCCTGAGAACAGATGCGGTGGAGACGGAGGAATTGTGAGAAGGGAATAGCATTTTTGTAAGAGACAGGGTGGGAAGAGGGATAGTCCAGGTAGCTGTGAGACTCTGTAGGCTTATAGTAGATATCAGTAGATAAGCCGTCTCCAGAGATGGAGACAGAAAGATCAAGAAAGGGGAGTGTGGTAAACTATGTATACCTGTCTGGACACGCCCCTCTGCTGACTGCTCCTGTGGCTCCTCCCACAGACCCCTGTATAAAGGCGATTGGGGCACTGCTCCTCCCTCAGTCCTCGAGATGTCATGGTCTCGTTTGCTGTTGATAAAAACCTATCATTTACTTCCGCTCTCCGAGAGTTATTGATGGTGCATCAGGGAGGGAGGTGTCGGAAATGGACCAGGTTAACTTGAGGTTTCAAGTTCCTGGATGTCAAGATCTCTGAGGATCTAACCTGATCCAACATATCGATGTAGTTATAAACAAGGCAAGACAGCAGCTATTCTTTTTGAAGAGATTTGACATGTTAACAAATACTCAAAAACTTCTATAGTTGTACCATGAAGAGCATTCTGACAGGCTGCATCACTGTCTGGTATGGAGGGGCTACTACACAGGACGGAAAGAAGCTGCAGAAGGTTGGAAATCTAGTCGGCGCCATCTTGGGCACTAGCCTACAAAGTACCCAGGACATCTTTAAGGAGCAGTGTCTCAGAAAGGCAGCGTCCATTATTAAGGACCTCCAGCAACCAGGGCATGCCCTTTTCTCACTATTACCATCAGTAGGAGGGACAGAAGCCACACTGAGCAATTCAGGAACAGTTTCTTCCCCTCTACCATCCGATTCCTAAATGGATAGTGAACCCTTGGATGTTACCTTTACTTTTTTAATCTACAGTATTTCTGTTTTTTACACATTTTAAAATCTATTCAGTATGTATACTGTAATTGATTTATTATTTATTATTATTATTATTATTTTATTTTCTTCTTCTACATTATGTATTGCATTGAACTGCTGCTGCTAAGTTAACAAATTTCACGTTCCATGCTGGTGATAATAAACCTGGTTCTGATTCTGAAGATATAATACTGAGGTTCTGATAAGGCCTCACTTGGAGTATTGTGAGCAGTTTTGAGCCCTTTATCTTAGAAAGAATTCCCTGATAGTGGAGAGGATACAGAAGAGGTTCACAAGAATGACTCCAGGAATGAAAGAGCTATCATATGAGCAGCAATTGAAGGCTTTGAACCTGTATTCGCTGGATGAGAGGGGGATCTCATTGAAATCTATCTGGTCTGTGTTTAATATTTAAGTAATATTTGAGTAATCTTGTAAATATGTTGTTGATTAAGCATTCTTCTTCATTTTAAATAAATCATTACATGCTGTATGCACAAATGTATAAACATGTGACTGCATACATCATCACGCCTCCACCTGATAAGTGAGCATCTCACTTAAAGTAAACACGAACTTGGGCATGCATTTTAGACTGCTGTGTCTTTCTTTGAATTAGTTTAATGTTTTGAAGTTGCAAAACATAACACTATCAAATGTAAAAAGGCCTGGATAGAGTGGATGTGAAGAGGAGGTTTCCTTTAGTGGGAGGGGTGTCTAGAACTAGTGGGCACAAATTCAAAATGGAGGGATGTCCAGATAGAACAGAGATGAGGAGGAATTTCTGCAGCCAGAGGGCAGTGAACTTGTGGTACTTGTTATCACAGGCAGCTGTGGAGGCCAAGTCTCTGAGTGTATTTCAAACAGAGGTTGATAGGTTCTTGCAACACACACAAAATGCTGGTGGAATGCAACAGGCAGGCAGCATCTATAGGAAGAAGCACTATTGACGTTTCGGGCTGAGACCCTTTGTCAGGACTAACTGAAAGAAAGATAGTAAGAGATTTGAAAGTAGAAAGGGGAAGGGGAAATGCGAAATGATAGGAGAAGACCTGAGGGGGTGGGGTGAAGCTGAGAGCTGGAAAGGTGATTGGCAAAAGGGGTATGGAGCTAGAGAAGGGAAAGGATCATGGGATGGGAAGCCTAAGGAGAAAGAAAGGGGGAGGGGAGCACCAGAGGGAGATGGAGAACAGGCAGAGTGATGCTGAATCTAGTATTCCCTTTGTAATAAAGGCCAACATTCCATTAGCCTTCTTCACTGCCTGCTGCACTTGCTCATTCACCTTCAGTGACTGATGAATAAGGACTCCTAGATCTCTTTGTATTTCTCCCTTACCTAACTCTACATCATTCAGATAATAATCTGCCTTCCTGTTCTTACTCCCAAAGTGGATAACCTCACACTTATTCACATTAAACGTCATCTGCCAAGTATCTGCCCACTCACTCAGCCTATCCAAGTCACCCTGAAATCTCCTAACATCCTCATCACATGTCACACTGCCACCCAGCTTAGTATCATCAGCAAACTTACTGATGTTATTCTCAATGCCTTCATCTAAATCGTTGATGTAAATTGTAAACAGCTGTGGTCCCAATACCGAGCCCTGTGGCACCCCACTAGTCACCACCTGCCATTCCGAGAAACACCCATTCACTGTTACCCTTTGCTTTCTATCTGCCAACCAGTTTTCTATCCATGTCAATATCTTCCCCCCAATGCCATGAGCTCTGATTTTTCCCACCAATCTCCTATGTGGGACCTTATCAAATGTCTTCTGATAATCGAGGTACACTACCTCCACTGGATCTCCCTTATCTAACTTCCTGGTTACATCCTCGAAAAACTCCAATAGATTAGTCAAGCATGATTTGCCTTTGGTAAATCCATGCTGGCTCGGCCCAATCCTATCACTGCTATCTAGATATGCCACTATTTCATCTTTAGTAATGGACTCTAGCATCTTCCCCACTACTGATGTTAGGCTGACAGGACGATAGTTCTCTGTTTTCTCCCTCCCTCCTTTCTTAAAAAGTGGGATAACATTAGCCATTCTCCAATCCTCAGGAACTGATCCTGAATCTAAGGAACATTGGAAAATGATTACCAATGCATCTGCAATTTCCAGGGCCACGTCCTTTAGTACCCTAGGATGCAGACCATCTGGACCTGAGGATTTGTCAGCCTTCAGTCCCATCAGTCTACTCATCACTGTTTCCTTCCTAATGTCAATCTGTTTCATTTCCTCTGTTACCCTATGTCCTTGGCCAAACCATACATCTGGGAGATTGCTTGTGTCTTCCCTAGTGAAGACAGATCTAAAGCACTTATTAAATTCTTCTGCCATTTCTCTGTTTCCCATAACAATTTCACCCAATTCATTCTTCAAGGGCACAACATTGTTCTTAACTATCTTCTTTCTCTTCACATACCTAAAAAAGCTTTAAAGGAATATCCTCCTTTATATTCCTGGCTAGCTTGCATTCGTACCTCATTTTTTTCTCCCTGTATTGCCTTTTTAGTTAAGTTCTGTTGTTCCTTAAAAATTTCCCAATCATCTGTCCTCCCACTCACCTTAGCTCTGTCATACTTCTTTTTTTTAATGCAATGCAATCTCTGACTTCCTTTGTCAACCACTGTGGCCCCTTTCCCCCATTTGAATCCTTCCTTCTCTGGGGGATGAACTGATTTTGCACCTTGTGCATTATTCCCTAGAATACCTGCCATTGCTGTTCCACTAGGATATCTGCTAGGATATCCATCCAGTTAACTTTGGCCAGCTCCTCCCTCATGGCTCCATAGTCTCCTTTGTTCAACTGCAACACTGACACCTTCGATCTGCCCTTATCTTTCTCAAATTGCAGATAAAAACTGCAAATTGCAGATAAAATTGCAGATTTTTTGTCATTCTTCACTGTGGAAGACACTAGTGGTATGGTTGAAGTTCCAGGTTTTAGGGGTCATTAAGTGTGTGAGGTTACCATAAACAGAGAGAAAGATTTTGGCAAACTGAAAGGTTTGAAGTTAGATAGGTCACCTAGACCAGATATTGTACATCCTGGGTTCTGAAAGAGGTGGCTGAAGAGATTGTGGAGGCATTAGTAATGATCTTTCAAGAATTACTGGAATCTGGAATGGTTTTAGAAGACTGGAAAATTACAAATGTAATTCCACTCTTCAAGGAGGGAGAGAGACAGAAGAAAGGAAACTGCAGGCATGTTGGTCTGACTTCAGTGGTTGGGAAGATGCTGGAGCCAATTTTTAATGATGGGACGTAAGGGTACTTGGAAGTACATGATAAAATATGCCATAGTCAGCATGGTTTCTGCAAGGGAAAATCTTGCCTTACAAATCTGTTGGAACTCTTTGAAGAAATAACAAGCAGGATAGACAAAGGAAAATCGATTGATGTTGTGTACTTGGATTTTCAGAAGGCCTTTGACAAGGTGCCACACATGCTTAACAAGTTATGAGCCCACCGTATTACAGGAAAGATCCTAGCATGGGGTCAATCAGTAGCTGATTGGCAGGAGGCACACAGTGGGAATAAAGAGAGTGCTTTTGAGTTGGCTGCTGATGACTAGCAAGAGTGTCAATGATTGGATGATTGAATTGATGGCTTTGCTGCAAAGTTTGCAGATGATATGAAGACGGGTAGAGGGGCAGGTAGTTTTGCAAAAGTAGAGAGACTACAGAAGGACTTAGACAGATAATGTGAATGCACAAAGTAGTGGCAGATAGAATACGGTGCCGGGAAATGTATGATCTTGCACTTCAGTAGAAGAAATGAAAAGGTTGACTAGTTTCTAAATGGAGAGAAAATACAAAACAAAACTGATGCGCAAAGGGATTTGGGAGTCCTTGTGCAGGATTCCCTGAAGGTTAATTTGCAGTTTGAGTCTGTGGTGAGGAAGGCAAATGTAATGTTAGTTTTCATTACAGGAGAGCTCTAGCAGAAATATAAAAGAATATGAAAGCAAGAATGTACTGAAACTGCAAGAAGCGCTCAAAAATGATCCCAGGATTGTGACATGAAGAGTATTTCAAGGCTCTGGGCCTCAATTCACTGGAATTCAGAAGAATGAGGGATGAGCTCATTGAAACCCATCAAATGGTGAAGGGCCTTGACAGAGTAGATGTGGACAGAATGGTTCCTATGGTGAGAGAGTCTAGGACCAGGAGACATTGCCTTAGAATAGAGAGGTGTCCTTTTAGAACAGAGATGAGGAGTAATTTCTTTAGCCAGAGAGTGGTGAATCTGTGAAATTTCTTGCCAGAAGCAGCTGTGGAGGCCAAGTCTCTATGTACATTTAAGACAAAGGTTGATAGATACTTGATTGGTCAGGGCATGAAAGGAAATTGGGAGAAGGCAGGAGATTGGGGCTGAGAGGAAAACTGGATCAGCCATGATGAAATGGCAGAGCAGCCTCGACAGGCCAAATAGTTTAATTCTGCTCCTATATCTTATGGTCTTATGGTCTACCCTTTCATGCCCTGACTAATCAAGAACCTATCAAGCAAACACGAGGAAATCTGCAGATGCTGGAAATTCAAGCAACACACGCAAAATACTGGTGGAACGCAGCAGGCCAGGCAGCATCTATAGGAAGGAGCACTGTCGACATTTAAGGCTGAGACCCTTCGTCAGGACTAACTGAAAGGAAAGATAGTAAGAGATTTGAAAGTAGGAGGGGGAGGGGGAAATGCAAAATGATAGGAGGAGACTGGAGGTGTGCTGCAGTGAAGCTAAGAGCTGGAAAGGTGATTGGCAAAAGGGATTCAGAGCTGGAGAAGGGAAAGGATCATGGGACGGGAGGCCTAAGGAGAAAGAAAGGGGGAGGGGAGCACCAGAGGGAGATGGAGAACAGGCAGAGTGATGGGCAGAGAGAGAGAAAAAAAAGGGGGAGGGGAAAAAAACTAAATAGATCAGGGATGGGGTAAGAATAGGAGGAGGGGCATTAAAGAAGTTAGAGTACAAGAGCAAGGAAATCCTTTTGCATTTGTACAGGGCCCTGGTGAGACCACACCTGGAGTATTGTGTACAGTTTTGGTCTCCAGGGTTAAGGAAGGACATCCTGGCTGTAGAGGAAGTGCAGCATAGATTCACAAGGATAATTCCTGGGATGTCTGGACTGTCTTACGAAGAGAGGTTAGAGAGACTGGGCTTGTACACGCTGGAATTCAAGAGATTGAGCGGAGATCTGATTGCAACATATAAGATTATTAAGGGATTGGACAAGATAGAGGCAGGAAATATGTTCCAGATGCTGGGAGAGTCCAGTACTAGAGGGCATGGTTTGAGAATAAGGGGTAGGTCATTTAGGACAGAGTTAAGGAAAAACTTCTTCTCCCAGAGAGTTGTGGGGGTCTGGAATGCACTGACTCAGAAGGCAATGGAGGCCAATTCTCTGGATGCTTTCAAGAAGGAGCTAGATAGATATCTGATGGATAGGGGAATCGAGGGATATGGGGACAAGGCAGGAACTGGGTATTGATAGTAGATGATCAGCCATGATCTCAGAATGACGGTGCAGGCTTGAAGGGCCGAATGGTCTACTTCTGCACCTATTGTCTTTTGTCTATTGTCTATAAAATACTTATTTGTCTGTCATTTTGTTGTCCCCTGTTACTACCTCTCCAGTATTGTTTTCCAGCTTTAACATCACCTAACTCCCTAAAATCCCTGTGCAGAACCTCATCACTCGTCCTATCCATGTTATTGTTACCTGCATGAACTATTCACTTTCCCACCTAAGAATGCTGAGGACGTGATCGAGGTATCCCCGACTCTGGCACCCAGGAGGCAACGTACCATCTGGGAATCTTGTTCTCGCCCACAGAACCTCCTGCCATTCCCCTAAATAATGAATCCCCAATCACCCCAACGAGCCTCTTCTCCCCCCCCCCGTCCTTCTAAATCACAAAGGCAGATACTGTGCCAGAGACCCGACCACTGTGACTTCCTCCATTAGATGTTCACCCCTGACAGTATCCAGAAACATATGCTTGTTGTTGAGGGGGTTGGCCACAGGGTTACCCTGCTCTGGCTCCTTAATCCCTTTCCCCTTCCGGACTGTCACCCAGTTTCCTGTGTCCTGCATCTTGGGTGTAACTACCTCTCCATATGTCCTATCTATCATCCCTTCAGCCTCCCGAACAATCAGGAGTTCAACCAGTTCCAATTCCAACTTGTTAACATGGATTGTTGAAAGCTGCAGCTGAATGCACTTCTCGCAATTGTAGTCATAGGGAAACTGTCTTCCCATATCCCGCAAGAGGAGCATTCAACTATTCTGCCTGGCATCTCTACTATCTGTGGTAAACTATGTATACCTGTCTGGACACGACCCTCTACTGACTGCTCCTGTGGCTCCTCCCACAGACCCCTGTATAAAGGCGATTGGGGCACTGCTCCTCCCTCAGTCTTCGAGATGTTGTGCTTACTTTTGCTGTTGATAAATGCCTATCATTCACTTCCAGTCTCCGAGAGTTATTGATGGTGCATCACTATCCTAGCTGAGCAGATACAAAGAAGGGAAGGGGAAAAAAAATTAAAATGGGGCTTTTCTTTCTCTGATTCAAGATTGCTACTTTGATTACTCAAATAACAGTCATTAAGCTTGCCCCTGGCTTCTTTTAATTTGCTCCTGCTAATCAATCCTATATGCCAATTGGTTTCTCGTCAAAGCTCTTTCTTGCTGTAGCGACCTGCTGCTGCCTTTTGTACTTGGGCAGGGGACCTGTTTGAAGTCCCCTCCTCTCAACACTTCTGATGTTCGGATTGACTGCTGGTCAAAGCTCTTATGGCGAAAACACAGGAGAATTGGGTTGAGAGAGAAATGTATCAGACAAAATGAAATACAGAGCAGACTTGATGGGCGAATGACCTAATTCTATTCCTATGTCTCATGGTCTTATATTAAACATTAGTAACATTGCAGACAGTATTGTTATTTACAAATGATGTTTGAAACTGATGGGACAGTGGGTTAACATTTTATTAGATAAAGGAAGGAAACTGCTTTTGCTTGCTTTCAAATCTCAGCACTCTATCTATGTGCTCATCATTTTCCCCTGGTTATCAGTATGACCACTCCCCTACAGAGGATGTAGAAAGTGAAGGGTATTCAAGGTGAGTACACTGGGTGGAGCTAAATTGTCTTCTGCCAAAACAGAAGCTGCATCAGCAAAATAGTGGATATGTGAATAGACAAAATATCTCTGTCACAACATGCATTGAATTGAAATTAATGAGCTTCCTATTTCTGACTTATGATTGCATGACTGTTTTCATACAGGAGCACGACATGGACTCACTAGCAGAAATCCCAGACAGGAAGATCTGTTAAATACATTAGCTATCTTGTCTCTACCCAAATCTGCACTATAGATTTCTCCAGTGGATTTTGGGTTTTGATGACTTTGTAAATCCAAGCCTCAGTATCACAGGGAAACTAACCCACCACCACCTTTTTATTTCATTGGGCAACCTGATAACAGACTTTTTTTCTCTCCTAAATAAACTTTATACCTCTCTCTCTTCGTTAATTCTGCCTGACCTGTTGAGTTCTTTTAGTGCTTTTCGTGCTGCTCCAGATTCCAGCATCTGCAGTCTCTTATGTCCCGTCCTTTGCTCCTCATCTCCAGTCTGAGGACAGACATCTCAGGAAACAGCACAGCCACACGCTTCGCCCGTGAGACACTCCTCTGATGTGCCACATTGTGGGGAGCTCAGTAGCCACAGCTAACTCCTCAAAGTAATCCCTCCAGTCCACAAAGACACCACACTTCCACCCATTATTCCTTGAACTTGAGCATCAACTTTCTCCCAAGAACCCCAGTCATTGAATTCCACCACTTTCCCTGATGTCTCTGCTTCCAAATCCATGAGCCTTGAGTCAGAGAGATACCTTGGTGATGTAGAGTACAGCAGTGTTGCCCTCTGAGATATTTGTTCACATGTCCTTGGTGTGGTAAAGGAGGGACTTATCTCTGACTACCAGCCCAATGGACATGGGAACATCCCATCCAAACCTTATTGTCCCACAGTATTAAGTAACAAAGAAAAAAAAATTGGCATGACTTATTTTCTCTTTCATGTCAGCCTGTTCCATTTGTGAGCTGATGCTTATGATTCAGTCTCCAGAGTTTTTCTTTGATTATCATCTTCCACCCAGGTTCTCCCATTAAATCTAAATGAAAATTCTGTGCCGTGCAGTAAAGCTCTGCATTTTGGCAGTCTGAGATAGTTTGACATCTGGTTCAGTGAGTGTTGATTCCTGCTATCCCTTCACACGCAAGGATGTTATTCCCACGCCCTTCTTAACACCTTCAGTTCCTGCACTCTCCTGAAAATCTCTATGGGCTGCTCTGCACACTCATTTGAAACTCACCAGAGCCCAGTTCCCATGCTCCCTGTAATCCACTCAGACCTCATTTAAACTCACCTGGATTTGTTTCCCACACCACTTTGCAGCACATAAGGACCCCATTTCCACACTTCCTTGAAGATCACCCAGTTCTGCTTCATGCACTACCTTTAAGTTTACTAGGTTTACCAGGAAAATGCGTAACATCTAATATGTGTGAACTAAAGATGTATCGGAATAAAAACATCCGATAGGCTTGAAGATCAGCCAGTGCCAAATGTCCTGATTGACAGAACCTTACTCTATTATGTCATTTTTGTTTATTAACTTCAAAGCTAAACTTAAAGGCTGACTAAGTATATACATTTGTGCATGTTATTTCACATGATACCAAGCGAGTGGACATGCACCGTTCACAATCCATCCTCCAAGTTGTCATGTCTTTCAACCACTGAGTGAGTTCACACTGAATGCTAGGAATCCAGAAAATTGCCTGCATATGGTGGGTAAGAGACTACCAGCATGTTCACAAAGCATAACTCTTTGCCTTTATGGAATAATGTTAGGCTTGCTCCACTGTCATCAGTGACTCTGTGGGCCATAGAGCTATTATTCATTATATAATAATATTTTAAGGAATTTCTGGTAGCTTTTGAAATTCTCCCCTAATCCCCCACATTATGAAAAAGAATCAGTGTAACAGCTACCCTGAACTTATCATAAAACCTGGAGCTTGAAGTTTGTCAGAGCATAGAAGGTATCAGTCAGTTAACATTTAATTAATACTCACAATGGCAGCTTAAATAATCAATTTCTAAGTCAGCCTGATTGAAGTAAAAAAATATTTGCTTTGACTACTAAAGGCTCAGAAGGCATTGATTTTTTAAGGTCAAGATATCTATTGAGAGGTTATAATAACAGAGTCTGTAACTTGGCTCTACTCTTAGCTTAGTGGAGTGTGCATCATGAAACAGTATATGCTTTGATGCAGACTATTTTATACAAGTTCCAAAAGAGGTAAATAAAATATAGAATTAAAAGGTGTTGTAAGTGAAAAAGAGAGAATTGGAAGGCACTGCAAAATAAAGCTGTCTTTTATGATAATTGAAAGTACTACAGTGAATAGTATCGAGGGGGTGCAGAGGAGATTTACAAGGATATTGCCTGGATTGGAGGGCATGCCTTATGGGAATCGATTGAGTGAACTTGCCCTTTTCTCTTTGGAGCAACGGAGGATGAGAGGTGACCTGATGGAAGTGTATAAGATGATGAGGAGCACTGATCATGTGGATAGCCAGAGACTTTTTGTAGGGCTGAAATGGCTAACATGAGGGGACTTAGTTTTAATGTGCTTGGAAATAGGTACCGAGGGGATGTCGGGGGTAAGTTTTTCCACAGAGGGTGGTGGGTGCATGGGATGCACTGTCAGCAGCAGTGGGGGAAGCGGATACAATAGGGTCTTTTAAGGCAAACACGAGGAAATCTGCAGATGCTGGAAATTCATGCAACACACACAAAATGCTGGTGGAACGCAGCAGACCAGGCAGCATCTATAGGGAGAAGTGCTGTCGACGTTTCGGGCCAAGACCCTTCGTCAGGACTGACTGAAAGGAAAGATAGTAAGAGTTTTGAAAGTAGGAGGGGGAAGGGAAAATGCGAAATGATAGGAGAAGACCAGAGGGGTGGGGTGAAGCTGAGAGCCAGAAAGGTGATTGGCAAAAGGGATACAGAGCTGGAGAAGGGAAAGGATCATGGGACGGGAGGCCTAGGGAGAAAGAAAGGGGGAGGGGAGCACCAGAGGGAGATGGAGAACAGGCAGAATGATGGGCAGAGAGAGAAAAAAAAAGGAGGGAAAAAAATAACTAAATATATCAGGGATGGGGTAAGAAGGGGAGGAGGGGCATTAACGGAAGTTAGAGAAGTCAATGTTCATGCCATCAGGTTGGAGGCTACCCAGACGGTATATAAGGTGTTGTTCCTCCAACCTGAGTGTGGCTCTTCTAACCCAATCCCTGACATATTTAGCTTTTTGTTCCCCTTCCTTTTTCTCTTTCTCATTCTGCCCATCACTCTGCCTGTTCTCCATCTCCCTCTGGTGCTCCCCTCCCCCTTTCTTTCTCCCTAGGCCTCCTGTCCCATGATCCTTTCTCTTCTCCAGCTCTGTATCCCTTTTGCCAATCACCTTTCCGGCTCTCAGCTTCACCCCACCCCCTCCAGTCTTCTCCTATCATTTTGCATTTTCCCCTCCCCCTCCTACTTTCAAATCTCTTACTATCTTTTCTTTCAGTTAATCCTGATGAAGGGTCTCAGCCCAAAACGTCGACAGTGCTTCTCCCTATAGATGCTGCCTGGCCTGCTGTGTTCCACCGGCATTTTGTGAGGGTTCTTTTAACAGCCTCTTAGATAGGTACATGGAGCTTAGAAAAATTAGAGGGCTATATGCTCGGGAAATTCTAGGCAGTTTCTAAAGTAGGCTACATGGTGGACACACATTGCAGGCTGAAGGGCCTGTAACGTGCTGTAGATTTCTATGTTCTATCTTCTATGTACTTATTCAGAAAGTTAAAATTGTGTGATTGTCCATGGCCAGGTTTTCATTTGATAAGATACAGAAATTAAAGCATTGAATACTTACACAAGGGTACCCTATTCATTGCATGCTTGATTTTACTGGGCAGACAGAAAAGATCCTAAGGCAGGATGCAAAGAGCAAAGGAGGCCTTTCCAGTTCGCAGGACAATATTTAACCCTCACTGAAGAATATACCAGACAGTTTATTTCAGTGCTGGTTGAACCTTGTACAAATTAGCTGACAGATGCTCCTGGGCCCTGACCAATACTTTTTTCTCTCAGCACCATAACAAAGGAGCTATTTGTTCATTCACCTCCCTCTGCCTGCCCGCTTGCCGATGGGCAGCTTGGCTGCCACATCTCATACATCACAACAGTTTGATTTCAAAAATATTGGCTATAAAGATCAAGATTTGAAATTGTTTATTGTTATTCTTCAGTAAACGATTGCAAAGAAGAATGGATTGACTGTTTGTTGGACCCAATGCAGCATCAAAACACAAAAAGCATAAAGAACATTGGGGGTGGAGTGGGCAGCGAGGAAGACTACCATGGGTTGCAGCAGGATCTGGACCAGCTGGGAAAATGGGCTGAAGAATGGCAGATGGAATTTAATGCAGACAAGTGCCAGATGCTGTATTTCACTAGGACCAACCAGAGTAGGCCTTACACAGTCAATGGTAGGGCAATAGGAGTGCGGTAGAACAAAGGGATCCGGGAATACAAGTCCAATAATTCATTGAAAGTGGTGTCAAAGGTACAGTCGTAAAGAAAGCTTTTGCACATTGGCCTGCATAAATCAAAGTATTGAGTACAGGAAATGGGATGTTATGTTGTTGTACAAGACATAGGTGAGGTCTAATTTGGAGTTTTGTGTTCAAATCACTAATGTGAAAACCCGCAGATGCTGGAAATTCAAGCAACACACACAAAATGCTGGAAGAACTCAGCAGGCCAGGCAGCATCGATGGAAAAAGTACAGTCGACGAACAGCGTCAGCCCGAAACGTCGAATGTACTTTTTTGCACATACGCTGCCTGTATGTCTATATGTCTGTATGTCTAATTCTATCTCCTTTAAGGATTGGAGAGGGAAAGGAGACTATTCAGGAAAACATTTAATTGGAGTAAGGGGAAATACAAAGCTATCAGACAGGAACTTGGAAGCATAAATTGGGAACATATGTTCTCAGGGAAATGTATGGCAGAAATGTGGCAAATGTTCAGGGGATATTTGTGGGATGTTCTGCATAGGTACATTCCAATGAGACAGGGAAAGTATGGTAGGGAACAGGAACCATGGTGTACAAAGGTTGGTGAAAATCTAGACAGGAAGAAAAGAAAATCTTATGAAAGGCTCAAAAAACAAGGTAATGATAGCGATCTAGAAAATTATAAGGCTAACAGGAAGGAGCTTAAGAATGAAATTAGGAGAGCCAGAAAGGACCATGAGAGGGCCTTGGTGAGCAAGATTAAGGAAAACCCCAAGGCATTCTACAAGTATGTGAAGAGCAAGAGGATAAGAGATGAGAGAATACGACCAATCGAGTGTGAATATGGAAAAGTGTGTATGGAACCGGAGGAGATAGCAGAGATACTTACAAAATACTATGCTTCAGTATTCACTACGGAAAAGGACGTTGGCAATTGTAGGGATGATTTACAGTGGATTGAAAAGCTTGAGCATATAGACATTAAGAAAGAGGATGAAAACACAAAAATCAACTGCAGATGCTGTGGATCAAAGAATACGTACACAACGCTGGAAGAACTCGGCAGGTCAGGCAGCATCCATGAGAAAAGAGTAGCCAACGTTTTGGGCCTAGACCTTTCATCAGGAATGGGGGGGTAAGAGAGGGCCGAAGCCCAGTAATAGAGATAGGGGAGGGGGTAGTGCCTAGATCTTCCCACTTTCCCCAGATCAAGGGCATAGCCATGGGCACTCGCATAGGCACCAGCTATGCCTGCCTTTTTGTGGGTTATGTGGAACAGTCTATGCTCCAAATCTATACTGGCACCACTCCCCAACTTTTCCTCCACTACATTGATGACTACATTGGTGCTGCTTCCTGCACCCATGCTGAGCTCGTCAATTTCATCAACTTTGCCTCCAACTAATGTCCTCTTTCTTTCAGGATCGTGATTTCCTTTTCGGCATCATCAAAGATGCCCTCACCCTCATCTCCTCCACTTCCCGCACTTCAGCCCTTAACCCATCCTCCAGTCACCACAACAGGGACAGGGTTCCCCTTGTTCTCACCTACCACCCCACCAGCCTCCGGATCCAGCATATTATCCTCCGCAACTTCCGCCACCTTCAACAGGACCCCACCACCAAGCACTGTCGGCGGTTCGGGAAGACCCTTTGTCAGGACTTGTTGTTGGAATTTCCAGCATCTGCAGATTTCCTCATGTTTGCTCGAGGTTACTATCATAATGGGATTTCTGAGAGGGTGTAATAAAATATCTTATCAAGTTTTTCCAACCAAACCCCCTCCATTTCTGTGAACTGGTACACTTCCATTGATACCTCCATATTGTTGTCCATTCTTCCTCAGATATAATTATCCCTCCTTCCTTCTCCCATTTTGTTTTAATGTATGAAGTCGAATGTGTTTTAAGATTTGACAGCCCCTTATACATGCTTGAAATGATTCTACTACCATTATCTAGGAATTATATGCTTTTCTAAAGAGCTCTATCAAGCATGTACTTGCCTTGGTTACATTTTTAAGCATCTTACTAACATATTGTCGCATCTGTAAATACTGATAAAAATCTTGTTTTTCTAATAAGTGTTTCTCTTTAAGCATTTCAAAACTGAACAATGTTCCTTCTTTCATTATGTTGCAAAGAACTGTTATTCCTTTAGCTGTCCAGTCCTTAAATCTAGCATCCAATTTATTTGGTGTAAAATCTGAGTCATATGCACACCATTTAAGAATTGCAGTTTCTCCCTCTAGATTATATTCTTTTATAGCAGTTTTCCATATTTTAAGAGTCAATTTCACCCATGGGTTATCAATAGTATTTATGTACCTTTGTAGGTTGTTATCATCCAAAATTGCTAGTATGGGGATGGGAAGTACCCGCTCCTCAATGTTTTGCCATTGAGCGTCATATGATGGGTTGCACCAACATATCACAGCTCTCAACTGTGCTGCAAAATGATCATCTCTAAGAGAAGGTAGGCCCCATCCCCCCTTTTCCTTTAATTGAAGAAGGTGTCACATCAATTTTTGATCCAGCTCTTCTTTGACCAATACTACAGAGTTCACGGATTCAAACCAGTCATCAGGGATGATTTCATACTTTACACCTTTATCCTGAAGCCCTGGGGCCTGCTGTAGTAGCCTGTCATTCTATTCAAATCTACTAATTTGATAAACTCAAAAAGGCCTGATCTCCACATCTAGGCACCAGGTCATGTGGTTTATCATCACCTTGTCATTGTTGTTGCCCCATTGAGACAGTTTTCCAGTGAAAGACAGAAGCAACATATATTTGGAAGTGTTAGCACCGCAGCCTTTCTTCCTGTGGCAAAAGTGCTAGTAGTTAACATATGGCTCTCCTGTTCAATTTTCTACACAGATCATTCCATAAACTTTGAAGAAGAACATTTGTGGCAAATGTGGTCATAATTTAACCTGCCATTGGGCTAAACATTTAATTATATATAAACTTTCTGTTTTTCATAATCATTGACACAAGTGTTTGGATTCAAGCACTCCCTCTCCTAGGCGCCATTCTGAGCTTTCAGAACTTTTTTCCAATCCTCTGACAGATGTGTAATTATTAGACAAACAACTTTGGTTGCAATCTAAACAAAATGAACCACCATGGCAAACACGCATATTTCAATCCAATTCAACTCTGTTAGTTAAATCTATGAATACAGCCTGCACACTAATCTATTGACAATATGGCTCTATTTGAAGTACTTAATTTTTTCAGTTAAGATTTTCTTAAACCACCAATGGAATATATTCACTGTTGAGTGGAAAAGTAAATTAATGAATGTATGTTCTACTTTGAACATAATGCAAAAGGTTAAGCAGTGTAATGCAGGGGAATGAAGGCTAATGAGCCTCATTAAGCATTATGCCAGTATCCAAAGACCAGTCTGCTTCCATATCTCTGTTTCAAGGAAATTCTCATTGGAAACTCTCAGATTGGTACCTGTGACTTCTCAGCCAGGATTGTAGTTCCCTCGTTGCCTTTTGGAGCAGTAGCCGGTTCTATGTTCTTACCTATCTTGTACTCCAGACAATCCACCATCTCCATCACCCTGGCAATCATTCACACCCATGCCCATTTTTACTGCTCGCCCTGAGGACTGGGTGCTGTGGAAGATCCGGTTCCAAAAGTCAAATCATAGCTCATGGACTATAACGTTAAGGCACATGTCTGATGTATGCTCTGTCCTTTTATGTAAAATGGCTGAACTTAGGAGACCACAGTGTAAAACCTCTGCTGATAAGAGAGTAAGAATAAGTTAGTTCACTGTCCTATTTTCTCAGTTAACAATAATAAGCCAGAAACAAGACCTAGCTTCTTCATGGCAGAAATATTTGGGTCACAGAGGCAAATAAATAAGGCATGGAACATACTGTTGACATGTATTTATGAGGCGATGTGTAAAATCTCATGCTGCTCAGGGTGGCCTTGGAGCTGTAGCTGTTGAGCATTGCTGCTAACCACAATGTCTGAACTTGGACTCCAGCCTAAGTTCAATTTGTGCTGAATGGGAAGGTTTTGCCTGGTCTTTTGGGTAAAACTCGGGGTTTCTGTCAATTGCCACATCTCCCAGGAGAGGAAGACACACGGGTATTATTTATCCCACAGGAGCATAAATCACACTGTTCGACCATTAAACACCATTAACAAGTTCAACAGTGCTCAGAACCCACTTAACAGAGTTAATGAAGAAATAATTAGTTTTATTTAAAATATGTTATTATTAAGTATGTACAACAAAGTAATTTCAAAACACTGTTAAATTCCCAAAATAATTACTTAGTTTCTAGAACATCAGTCTACAATTCCATCACTTTGGATTATGCAAACTCATTTACATAAAGGCAGTTCTTCACTTAATATTTTTTAAATTAATATATTGTAGTTTGTAAGCTATAAATGGCTGTTATGTTCTTAAAATGAGGCACTTAAACAATCACCTCCTGATGCTGGATTGCAACCAGCTCCAAAGCAAATAGGTCTGAATCAGCTCAGCATAAATAGTCTGATTTAAATCCCTGTTGGTTTCCTGTTCTTCCTGGCACACCAGTGCTTATGGGTAACTTGATAGTGTCCAGCATAACTCCAAATAGAGGGTAGAGAGAAGTGTAAACTTTGGAGAGATAGAATTCAGCCTAGCTAAACAGAGCACTGTGTTCCTGGGGTAACAGTCACCAAACAGAAATGCATTAGTGGCGAGATCTGTTTAGTTTTGAGAGGGCAGAAAGGACTGTTGACACTGGCTGTCAATGACTTTGCAGCACTGAGAGAAATCCTAATCTCTTTATTCAACTGGAGATGAGGATAAGTTTCATCTTCCAGATCACATATTATGTCTGAAGTCAGTTCTCTGAGATTAATTTCCATGTGCCTCCATCATTTGAACGATTAAATTCTGGGAGCTGGATTGCTTTTAGCAGACATGCACCATCATTCTTTCTCTCTGTTCAAAGAGTCATGGCAACCATGGTGGAAGTAGACCGGTTATGAATTGGATTAAATCAGCGACACTGCAAAACTGTGATTGTCAGTAGTAATACCTAAGTTGTGACAATTATAACTTGATATATGTTAGCTGGCTGAAATTCATAAGAGCCTGGGAAACACAGCAACTGATTGGTCAGTTTAGCTTTCCATATTTCCTAAAGTAACTGGAAGTTATCATTAATTAAGAGTACCCATTTGAAACCCCTTATTCACAGGACTGTGATTAACATCCGACAAAATATACAATATACGCTTTAATGTAGCCTTACAGCTGCAATGTTGCCATGATGTATCAGTCCCCGGTGAAACAGATCCATTGATATTTTCAAATAGTTATGTTTTCCATTTGCCTTCTGTACTTTGTTGTCAAACTTTGACACTTGTGTACAGGGTTAAGTGAATCACAGAAAACCTCTGGCAGGGGCTTTTTGAAATATGGTGAAGAAAGTAAGTTTGTCAATCTTGACATTTCTATGTATATTAAGCATAAAAAAGTTATGATCAGGTTTAGTGATTCATAAGAGCTAAGGCATTGGTGTATGTCCTGTATGGAGGGCAATGTTCATTAGGACTCCGAAGTAACAAAAGCAAAGAGTTCATGTAAATGGATGAGAACAAATCAAAATCGTGATTTAACTCTAAACTACCTATGGGTGTTTAATGCAGATTAAGTCCATTTTTGCTTTCAATATACTGTAAAACAAAGACTTGCCCCATCTCAAGATATGCATATCAATGTGATCTTTATCGTTACTACAAAGTGTTCATAGAACATAGAGCAGTACAGCACAGTACAATCCCTTTGGCCCATGATGTTGTGCCAACATTTTAACATTTGAATTCGATCTAACCCTTTCCTCCCACATAGCGATCCATCGAAGTGCCTACCTATATAAGAGCTTTATAAATATCTCTAATGTATTTGCCTCTACCAACAACCCTGTAATACATACCCACCATTCTCTATGTGAAAAAAACTTACTTCTGACATTCTCCCCAAACTTTCCTCCAATTACCTTAACATTATGGTCCCTCATACCTTCTCCACCCAGGAAAGAATCCTCTGGCTATCCATTCAATCTATGCCTCTTATCGTCTTGTACACGTCCATCAAGTCACCTCTTATTCCCCTTTACTCCAAAAAATAAAGCCCTGGCTCACTCAAGCTAACCTCATAACCTCATAATACAGTTTAGAGTGTTCATGTCCTGTTCTAAATCTCTCCCATTTAGCACAATCGCAATGCTATGCAACACAAAAGAGCACGTCCTCAGTATGAAATTGGGGCTTTGTTCCATTCTGTGATCATTCTATCAGTGCTGTCAATGACAGATGTGTCTGCCACAGATAAATTGGCATGTGTGAGGTCAAGCAATTGTTCATCGTTACCAGCCACTGACCCAGACTGGCAATTACATTAATAAGCACTTAGTCAGCATTAATGCTATCGAATTAGCATTGCTGATGGACATTGATGTCCAACAAGCAGTAAATCATGAAGAATTGGATTTAAATCTTTGGCCTTATTTATATCCTGAACTGAGGGACAAACAGTTTATATAGCTGCATATAATGTGCAGGAGGAGCTCAATGGGTTATGCAGCAACTGAGGGAGGATAGAAATTTCTGATGCATGTCCCAGGTAGACTCTCTATCTGCCTCCGGTGCTCTGACATTATAGGAGGTTCAGCCCACTACGGTGGTATCATCTGCAAACTTGCAGTTAGACAGAATCTGACCACACAATCAGGAGTGTATAGGGAGTACAGTAGAGGACTGAAGATGCAGCCTTGTGGGCAACAGTGTTGAGAATAATAGTGGCAAAGGTGTAAGCAATAGTCAAACGTAAGTGTCTCTAGATAAAATGCTCTAGACAGGAATGTTCCGCCAGTAAGATGGCATCCTCCACAAACTTGTTCCAGTGGTAGGCAAATTGCAATAGGTTGATGCTGTCTGAGAGGTTGGAGTTAACGTATGACATGACCAGTCTCTCAAAGTACTTAATGAGGACGGCTGTCAGAGCCACCAGTCGGTGATTATAGTGATCTTCTTAAAGCAGATGAAACCCTCAGACAAGCAAGGTGAGGTTAAAAATGTCTGCAAATATCCCCACCAGCTGTTCTACAAAGGATCTAAGGAAACAGCCATGGACGTCGTCCAGGCCTGATGCGTAAATTAATAGTTTTACCATGAGGTCCTTTCAGGCAGCTAGTGTAAAGTCATTTATCAGGTTACTCACAATATATTCCACATAAGAAAAGTAACTAGATTTAAAATTTGCTTCCAGTAGCCTGCCATTTTGATTCACCAACCAGTTCCCATACTGGCCTTTCTGTCTCTTGCCTCCTACAACAAGACCCAACATGAGCTCCAGGAACAACACCTCACCTTCTGTCAGAAAACTTTGCAGCCTTAATATTGAGTTTGATGACTTTAGGTAACTCTCACTTTCATTCTCCTTGACAAGAAGTGGCCATTTTTGCCAGCTATTATTTTGGCTCATTCATTCCGTTGTTTTGTTGTGCAGTCTGGCCTAGTGGATATTCAAGATTGAAGATTGTTTAATGTCATTTCCAGTAATGTCATTTCCAGTAAGAGAGAGAGAAAAAAATACTCTGACTTCAAATGCAGCACCAAAAAAAAACACAATAAAGAACATAGTAGTAAAAACAACAAATGTAAATATATGAATTGGTTGTATTCCCATAAAATGGCTCTCAGCTGTACATAAGGTGACTGACTAGAAATAATAAAGTAGGGGCAAAGTTAGTGGGTGGAGGTGTTGATCAGCCTTACTGCTTGTGAAAAGTAACCGGTTTTGAGTCTGGTGTTCCTGACATGGTCTCCATGAGTGGGATGAGCAATCCAAGACCAGGGTGAATGGGATCCTTCATGATGTAACTGGCCCTTTGCTGGCACCGTTCTGTATATATGACCTTGATGGTGGGTAGGTTGGTGGCAGTGATGTGTTGGGCAGTTTTGACTACATGTTATAGAGCCTTCCTGCCAGCCGTGGTGTGGTATCCGTACCAAGCAGTAATGCAGCGTGGTAGGGCGCTCCCTACTGTGAATCTGTAAAATGACTTGAGTATGGATGTGCAAAGTCCTGCTTTCTTCAACCTCCCAAGAGGTGTGTCACAGCCTTATGTCCCACAGACTTACCATTAACAACAAACACAAGGCATAATTTTTTATTAATTGTTCCATATCTGCTGCAAACGTCAACCAGTGTCACTCTATGAGAGAAGTTTGCTTTGTTCCACACATTCTCTGTTACATAAATTAATTTCTTTCTCTCTTTCCCATTTCTGATGGAGAATCATAGATCTCAAATATTAGCTGCTTCTCTTTCTACCAGCACTGCTCAAGTGTTGCTAGTAGTTTCTGTTTGCTACTTTTTATTTTTGCTTTTTACAAGATATTTAAGGGTATTTTGAAGTCCAAAATCACAATAGGTCCCTTATTTGTGAAAGAAAAGGAGATTTCATTCAGCTGGGCCCAGCTACCAGGTAGCTGCTTGGTAGAGCCACATAGCTTCACATAGTTTCCTCTTAGGTCGTACTACAGGTAGCATTGGGAAATCTTGCAGAAATCAATGAAATGGCTGGCTGAAGAGATAGTCGTTAGCCAAGACACTGGTGCTGCGTCACAGCTTTAGGTGCATGGGTTTGTTCCTGACCTCAAGTGCTATCTAAATGAAATGTGTATGTTCTCCCTGAGATTCTGCAGATATTGCCCATGGTTTCCTCCTGAATCCCAAAGACAAATAGGTGGAAGGACAATTGATTACTGTGTATTGTCCTAGTGTGACTTGGTGGCCAGAGAATTTGGGGAAGTTGATGCAGATGTGAGAGAAAATACAAAGGTATTACAGTTGATGGGCACTTTACAGTCAGTACGGAGATAATGGGCTGAAAGGCCTTTTTACATTCTGTTTGGTGCTATGAACATAAAACAAAGAATTCTAGAAACAAATATAACATTTTCTTAAAATTGGTATGTTCAGTTTTCCAGTTTTTTCAATAAAACTTAGAAGTTGTTACAGCATGAACCTGATCATGCCAGCTTCGTGGGTTTAGACACTCCAATTCTTCAGAGAAGATTCTGGGCCCACTCCGCTAATTGGCGGCCATGCTTTGGTGTCAAGATTTGGATATTTAAAGAGCACTTGAACTCAAGTTTCATGTTCAATCATTAGCTCAACCTTGGTTCAGTCTGTGATTGGATTTAGGATTTCTTTCTCGTTTGAATTCTCATTTTGTCTCGTCAAGTTCTTGTCTAGCATTTAGTCAAGAGCCCTGTTCTTGTATCAGTCTCAAAATTGTGTCTCAGTTCTAGCCTCATATATTCCAGCACATGGGTCCTTACCATCCAGGCCTAGGTCCCTTGTAACCAGAAAGTTCTTGGGCAACTCTTCTTAGACTTGTGAGACAAGCACCGTGGTGATAGACATGATACCACAAATGAGGAGACGCAATTGAGAGAATATTAAGGAGTTAAACATGTGACTTCACTACCTCAAGAAATCCAAAGGTTCTCAACAAAATTATCCTTTGCATATAACCTATCAAGTTCCTCTTTGTGCTTTCCAAACCAGGAAGGATTAATTTGGGAATTTCTATGTGAAGCGGCCCCTACTTACTTTTGAATATAAAATGAAGCATCATGAAGGCTATGGATCAGTGGACTCCTTGGACATTGCTCTAGGGAACATCAGAGCTCAGTGTTCAATGACATAGTCTCACTTCTGTAATAGTTGATAGTACCTCAGGCACCCACAATAAACAAGCTTCTATGGTGTGCCATAAGGGATGGCTGCGGACTATAGACACTGTTGAGTCTCGCTTGATAAATTTGTTTAACAGTTCAGGGAAAAATTAAATAGCAGCAATAACATGGAACTATGGAATTAAGACAACATGGCTAACAGCCTCCTTCCTTAGCACAATAATCCTTACTTCATTCTGCAGCACTGACAATGTACCTAAATTAAAGTTTTATCCTTTTCACCGAAGACACAAAAGGGATCCTTGGTGACTGACATTTTAAATTCTGCAGAAAGCAATTATCTAATCACAGTTGTCTGAGTATCTGAAGAAGAATTCAGTGCAGACAGAATTAATGTTTGTTGTAATTAAAGTTGTAGAATAGGTGCATATTGAAGCATATCGAGTTTCAGAAATGTTTTTAATAGATTTTCACCTTGAAATATTGAATGCATTCTACTTGTAAGGTATTCAATGCTTTAAGCATATTTTAACTGTAGGATATATTTTTAAAAAATTGCTTGAGTGACAGATCACATGTTAATCGTTACCTGTTCCTCTGAATGCTCTTTGGGGGGTGTCAGATCTAGCCTCTAAATTTCTACTAGTAACAACAATACCATATTGATCAGTTAATGGTTGAATATTTAAGTAACCCTAAGAAATATCAATTGAAGCTGTTCATCATCACCAAGCTCCCCTATTCCCACTACTTTCCCAATGAAATAACCTGCTGTCTGTCATTTTGTTTTGTTTTTTTTTGTTTTGCCAATTTGTCTCTGAGTGACGGTTAGAAGAGAGAGCAATGCACAAACATTTGCGCAGTTAAGTTGACCATCTTACATATTTTTTAACATAACTTCATTTACAATAATTATGTCTTTTTAATCTCAAAACATTACATCTATGGGAGTGTTTTAAATTCTTGGATCGTAACATATTGAATATCCTGTCCTGTGTCCAGTATATACATGAATTCAAAAGGAGAAATGTCAGAATCTTTAAGGAGGTCTTGTGGCGGCTCATTTCCTAGCGTATGCGAACCGACTCACAATTAGATAGCCTACGGGGGTTTGCGAGCACAGAGCTTTGGAGCCTCTTCGCCATGGGGGGCCGGTTGACAGAGGCTTAAAAGTGAGGCTGAAGTTTTCGAATAAAGTTTTTCCTTCGACTGCAGTTACCGACTCCGTGTCGTAATTTTAGCGCTGTTTGTAGCACACCGCTACAATTGGTGACCCCGACGGTCCAAACGATTTTTGGACCAGAAATGACCGACGCCGCCTCTGTTCATGCGGTTTCGTTGAAACTGCCGGGTTTCTGGACACAGCGCCCAGACCTATGGTTCCAGCAAGCCGAAGCCCAATTCCACGTTCGCCGGATCACCTCAGAAGACACCCGCTACTACTACGTGGTGGGCTCCCTCGACCAGGACACAGCTGCCCAGGTCGCGGAGTTCGTACAGTCGCCCCCGGCAGACGGCAAGTACACGGAATTCAAAGCCCTGCTCCTCAGGATTTTCGGACTCTCACGGCGCGAGCGGGCTGCCCGTTTACTGCACCTGGATGGCTTGGGCGACAGACCTCCATCGGCTTTAATGAACGAGATGTTGTCTCTGGCCGAGGGACACACAGGCCTCATGTTTGAGCAGGCATTCCTGGAGCAGCTGCCCGAGGACATACGCCTGCTGCTGTCCGACGCGGATTTCAGTGACCCCCGGAAGGTGGCAGCCCGGGCGGACTTGCTGTGGAACGCCAAAAAGGTGAGCGGGGCGTCCATCGCACAGATCTCCCAGCCACGCTCCCGGCAGCAAACCAGTCCAGGCCCGGCCGCAGAGCCCACTAACCCCCGGCCCAATGACCACTGGTGCTTCTACCACCAGCGGTGGGGCGCAGAAGCCCGCCGTTGCCGCCCGCCCTGCAAGTTCCCGGGAAACGCCAGGGCCAGCCGCCGCTGATGGCTACGGCGGCTGGCCATCGGGATAGCCTCCTGTATGTGTGGGATAGCAGGTCGGGACGCCGCTTTTTGGTCGATACTGGGGCTGAGGTCAGCGTTTTACCTCCGACAAGTTACGACACTCGCAGCAGGGCACCGGGTCCCCCCCTGAGGGCCGTGAATGGCAGCACAGTAAGGACCTATGGCACCCGTCAGGTGCAGCTACAGTTCGGCCCCAGCCAGTTCACGTGGGACTTCACACTGGCCGCCGTAGCCCAACCGCTTCTGGGTGCGGATTTTTTGCGAGCTCACAGCCTGCTGGTTGACCTGCCCAGGAAGAGACTGGTACACGCCGAGACTTTTCAGACGTTCTCCCTGGGCGCGGCCCAGTTGCCAGCCCCTCACCTCGGCTCCATCACGCTGTCCGACAACGACTTCACCAGGGTCCTGGCGGAGTTCCCATCGGTTCTGGCACCGCAGTTCACAGCAGCCATGCCCAGGCACGGCGTACAGCACCACATCCCGACACAGGGACCACCCCTCCATGCCCGTGCTCGGCGGCTTCCCCCGGACAAGCTCCGACTGGCGAAGGAGGAGTTCCAGAGAATGGAGGAATTGGGGATCATCCGGCGGTCCGACAGCCCCTGGGCTTCCCCCCTGCACATGGTGCCCAAAGCGACGGGGGGCTGGAGACCGTGCGGCGACTACCGCAGGCTGAACGAGGCTACCACACCGGACCGCTACCCTGTGCCGCACATTCAGGACTTTGCGGCAAACCTGCACGGCGCCCGGATCTTCTCCAAGGTCGACCTTGTCCGAGGGTACCATCAAATCCCGATGCATCCTGACGACGTCCCCAAGACGGCTCTCATCACCCCGTTTGGCCTCTTCGAGTTCCTCCGCATGCCGTTCGGCCTGAAGAATGCCGCACAGACGTTCCAGCGGTTAATGGACGCGGTGGGACGGGACCTGGACTTCGCGTTCATCTATTTGGATGACATCCTCATAGCCAGCGGCAGTCGTCAGGAGCATCTGTCCCACCTCCGTCAACTCTGCGCCCGACTGAGTGAGTACGGTCTTACAATCAACCCTGCCAAATGCCAGTTCGGACTTGATACCATTGACTTCCTGGGCCACAGGATTACTAAAGACGGGGCAACCCCTCTGCCCGCTAAGGTAGATGCGGTCCGCCACTTCCCCCGACCCACCACGGTCAAAGGCCTTCAGGAATTCGTAGGTATGGTCAATTTCTACCGCCGCTTCCTCCCTTCAGCTGCCCGGATCATGCGCCCCCTGTTCGCCCTGATGTCGGGTCCGAGCAAGGACATTACCTGGGACGAGGAGTCCGCCGCCGCTTTCGTTCAAACGAAGGAAGCTTTGGCTGACGCCGCAATGCTAGTACATCCCAGAATGGACACCCCTACCGCCCTCACAGTGGACGCATCAAACACGGCAGTCGGTGGGGTGCTGGAGCAGCTCATCGCAGGTCGCTGGCAACCCCTGGCGTTTTTCAGCAAACACCTGCGGCCACCCGAGCTCAAGTACAGTGCTTTTGACCGGGAACTGTTGGCGCTCTACCTGGCAATCCGGCATTTCAGGTACTTCCTAGAAGGTCGGCCCTTCACCGCGTTCACGGACCACAAACCGCTTACCTTTGCGTTTACGAAAGCATCCGACCCCTGGTCATCCCGCCAGCAACGCCACCTGTCCTACATCTCTGAATACACAACGGATGTCCGGCACGTCTCGGGTAAGGACAATGTCGTGGCGGATGCGCTCTCTCGCCCTACCGTTCATGCCCTTTCTCAAGGGGTAGACTTTGAGGCACTGGCAGAGGCACAGCAGGTAGATGAGGAGATTCCGAGTTACAGGACTGCAGTCTCTGGTTTGCGGCTCCAGGACTTCCCCGTGGGCCCAGGTGAGAGGACCCTACTCTGTGACGTCGCCACCAACCAGCCCCGTCCGGTCGTCCCCGCAGCCTGGCGGCGACGTGTTTTCGACTCCATTCATAACTTGGCGCATCCCTCCATCCGGACAACTGTCCGGATGGTTTCCAGCAGGTTCGTTTGGCACGGACTCCGCAAACAGGTCAGTGAATGGGCCAGGACGTGCATGCACTGCCAGACGGCCAAGGTTCAGCGGCACACCAAAGCCCCACCGCAGCAGTTCCATCCCGCCCACCGGCGTTTCGACCACATTCATGTGGATATCGTGGGCCCCCTGCCAGTGTCGCGCGGAGCGCGTTACCTCCTGACTATTGTGGACCGGTTCACAAGATGGCCAGAGGCGGTCCCGCTCACCGACACCACCTCCGAATCTTGCGCCCGAGCCCTGATCGCCACCTGGATATCCCGCTTTGGTGTACCAGCCCACATTACCTCCGACAGAGGCGCCCAGTTCACCTCCAGCCTGTGGTCAGCTATGGCCAGCCTTTTGGGGACTCAGCTGCACCACACCACTGCCTACCACCCACAGTCGAACGGGCTAGTGGAGCGTTTCCACCGTCACCTGAAGTCGGCCCTCATGGCCCGCCTGCGAGGAGCCAACTGGGCGGACGAGCTTCCCTGGGTCCTTCTCGGCATCCGCACAGCGCCCAAGGACGACCTGCACGCCTCGTCGGCCGAGTTGGTATACGGCGCGCCCCTGGCCGTCCCCGGGGAGTTCCTACCAGCCCCGAGGGGGCAAGAGGAAGAACCCGCTGCAGTCCTGGGCAGACTTCGCGAGAAGCTCGGTAACCTGGCCCCCATACCCACTTCACAGCATGGGCGGCACCCGACCTGCGTACCCAAAGACCTACGGAACTGTAAGTTTGTGTTTGTACGAAGGGGCGGGCATCGGCCACCGCTGCAGCGGCCATACGAGGGGCCGTTTACGGTGCTCCGGAACAACGGGTCCACGTTCGTGCTGGACGTTGGGGGGAAGGAGGAGGTTTTCACGGTGGACCGCCTCAAGCCGGCCCATGTGGACCTGGCGCAACCGGCCGAGTTTCCGGCGCCTCGGCGCAGAGGCCGACCTCCCAAGCAGGTTCTGGCCCAGGCTGTGGACATTGGGGGGTGTATCGCCGGTTCTGGGGGGGGGTTATGTGGCGGCTCATTTCCTAGCGTATGCGAACCGACTCACAATTAGATAGCCTACGGGGGTTTGCGAGCACAGAGCTTTGGAGCCTCTTCGCCATGGGGGGCCGGTTGACAGAGGCTTAAAAGTGAGGCTGAAGTTTTCGAATAAAGTTTTTCCTTCGACTGCAGTTACCGACTCCGTGTCGTAATTTTAGCGCTGTTTGTAGCACACCGCTACAGTCTGACATTTTACCAAACTCTCTTACAAACTGTAGGAAGTATCCTGACTGGTTGCAACAAGGTCTGGTGCAGTAATGTGAAAGCAGAGGAATTTAAGAATCTGTAAAGAGTAGTGAATTCAGCCAAATACATCAGTGGCAGATCCCTCCCTACCCTTAATAGTATCTACATGAGGTGTTGCCTCAAGAAGTTAGCACCTTTTGCAAAAGGTCCCCACTCTCTGGGCCATGCTATCTTCCCATTACTATCATTGAGCCGGAGCTACAGAAGCCAAAATCACACTCCAACAGGTTCAAGAACAGATCCTTCCTTATTGGATCTTGAACCAACCTTTTCAACTGTACCTCAGTATAGCAACACTATAACTACTTTGACCAGTTTACACTTCAGTAGACGTTTGTTCTAATTGTGTTCTTCCTTGTAAAATTTTGTATCATATACGTCTACTTGGCTTTCCTCATGAATGCTGTGTCTCTAATGTGCTTGTGAGGCCACTGTAAGTTTTTAATTGCACCTGTGCATACATGTACTTGTGCATATTACAGTAAGCTAGATTTTGACTTTGAATGTGTTAAAAAGTATTTCAATTAGTGTTTGCATGATTGCATCACATTCTTGCTACGGCATTTAACTCATCCTTCAACACATTCGCATTAAATGGATTAATGATTGCATTAAAGTGGTGCATAGAACAATTTCTAAAATGTAATAAATGCAGTCTGAAAAAGACCCTTGTCCCAAAATGTTGAATATTTATTAATTTCCATCGATGCTGCCTGACCTACTGAGTTCCTTCAGCATTTTGTGTGTGTTGCTTTGGATTTCCAGCATCTGCAGAATTTCTTATAGTTTTAAGCCATGTTCTTGAAGATCCATAACGAATATAACATAGACCTGCAGAAATACAAGGTTACACAAAGCTCTGCTACCTGTATCCAAAGTTTAATTGTGTCCTATATATAGCACAAGACACTCTGCTGTGTTGACATGCATAGCGTCCAAGTTAAGCAATGTCTTCATTTGAAAATTCTCATCCTACTTTTCAAATCCTGCTGTGGTTTTGTACCTCCCTATCCCTGCAGTTTCTTTCAGCCCCTATAAAAATCATATATCTGTTTTCATCCGTTTCTTACCACTGATCATTCCTCAGATGAAACTTCTTCTACTTCTTGCATCCTTTTCATCGTGATGGAGGATGATGTGCTTCCACTCTGGGTCCAGGAATTCAAAGGTGATTGATGAGATCAATATAGGAACTGCAGTCTCTGTCACAGACAGCACAGGAGTTGACAAATGGAGTAGAGAGATGACTTTGTTATTTTGTGATTGTGTATACTCCACCTGCTTCTGCATGCTATTGACACATGGACTGCAGGGGTTTTAAAGCTATTCTGAATGTTCCTTCTCTGGATTGAGACATTGTGAGCTAAGTATTCCCAGGAATCAATGGGAATGTTGATTTTTCTCAAGAAAGCTTTGCTTTCTTCTTTGGAGAGTTTGACAATGGACACTGCATCAATGACAACACTGCCTTTCTTGTCTCTGGAATTCAACTTCTTTGCTATAGAAATGAGAATTAAAATTCCAAAGGAAGATAAGGAATACACTATAAAATGAAGTTATTTGACCAAGATTTTGGTAATCAGCTCAAATGGCAGGACTGTCTTACGCAGAGAGATTGGAGAGATTGGGCTTGTACACGCTGGAATTGAGGAGATTGAGAGGGGATCTGATTGAAACGTTTAAGATAATTAAAGGATTTGATAGGATTGAGGCGGGAAATATGTTCCAGATGTTGGGAGAGTCCATTACCAGAGGGCATGGATTGAGAATAAGAGGTCAGTTATTTAAAACAGAGTTGAGGGAGAGAGTTTGGAGGTGTGGAATGCACTGCCTCGGAAGAGGGTGGAGGCCAATTCTCTGGATGCTTTCAAGAAGGAGCTAGATAGATATTTGATGGATAGGGGAATCAAGGGATATGGGGACAAGGCAGGGACTGGGTATTGATAGTGAATGATCAGCCATGATCTCAGAATGGCGGTGCAGACTCGAGGGCCCGAATGGTCTACTTCTGCACCTATTGTCTATTGTCTATTGTCTATTAACTCTGTCCTAAATGACCTACCCCTTATTCTTAAACCATGCCCTCTGGTACTGGACTCTCCCAGCATCTGGAACATATTTCCTGCCTCTATCTTGTCCTCTATGTAGCTAAATACTTTATTGAACCCAAAGGAAATTACAGTGTCACAATAGCATTACAAGAGCACAGATATACAAATATTAGAGGAGAAGTAAGAAAGAATAAAACAATAAGTTACCTCAAACAGCCCAACAGGAGGGGGTCATCACTTCCCCAGCTGCAGGTTGATTCATTATAGAGTCTAATGACCAAGGGCAAGAATGACAAACAAGAGAGATTTTGCAGATGCTGGAAATCTGAGCAACACACACAAAATGCTGGATGATCTCAGCAGGCTAGGCAGCAGCTATGGAAAAAAGTACAGCCGATGTTTCGGGCTGAGAGCCTTGGGCAGGACTTCTGTCTCGGCCCGAAACATCGACTGTACTTTTTTCCATAGATGCTGCCTGGCCTGCTGAGTTTCTCCAGCACTTTGTGTGTGTCAAAGGGTAAGAATAACCTAATATAGTGCTCTTTAGAGCAACACAGTTGTCTTATTCTATGACTAAAAGTTCTCCTCTATTCAGCCTATGTGGCATGCAGAGGTGAGAAACATTGTCCAGAATTGTCAGGATTTTCCGTAGGGTCCTTTGTTCTACCACAGCCTCCAGGGTGTCCAGTTTGATCCTATAACAAAGCCAAACTTTCTAATCAGTCTATTGAGCCTGTTGGCATCACTCATGTTGATGCCATTGCCCCAACACACCACTGCATAGTAGGTTATACTGGTGACAACAGACTGGTAGAACATGTGAAGGAGAGGCCTGCCTACTCCAAAGGACCTCAGTCTCCTCAGGAAGAAGAGGCAACTCTGGCCCTTCTTGTACACAGCCTCTGCGTTGGTACTCCATTGAAGTCTGTCATAAACTTTGAAATCCAATAATTTCATATAGTTTTGATCTTCATGGTTGAATCTAAATTCCTACACGTATACAGTAGCTTGAGTTTGAACTTGCCAATAATACAATACAGGATAAGTGATTTACTTGTTCATTCTGATAACCTTATATTCTGCAGCATTACAGTGAGATTTGCAATCTATTCCTATAAATGGGGGCAATTATCTGAGCTAACACAAGGACAAAGGGCTTCATGACATTTACTTAATGAAGGGTCTAAATCAGTCCTTAACCATACTTGAATCCAATCAGTCCTTCAATTTTGCATTTGAATATAATCTGATCAAGGGTATTTCAAGAGAAGATGATATCAGGTCTGAATATTAATAAATTGCAGATGTTAGTCATCTGAAATTAAAAAAAAGGAAGTGCTGAAAATACTCAGTTGGTCAGACAACATTAGTAGAAAGTGAACATGAAGCTTTAGGTTGTAAACTCTTAGTTAGAACTGAGAAGATGGAGGAACTTTGCAATGCTGGGAGGGAGTAATAACTAAGGCAATTGGAATATCCTTGAATATCAACAGTTGCCATGGGTTACAATTTGTGGATGAAGTTATCTGGTTGATAGGTTAGTAAGCACAGGAAGGGAGAAAGAACATGAAGAAAGAATGATAAAAGCTGTGAAATGAGGGCAGTTAGAGAGAGAGGGGAAAAAAAGCTGTGAAATGTAGAATTCAAAGTAAATTTATTATTGAAGTATGTATATGTTACTATATATTAACTTGAGATTAATTTTTTGCAGGCATTTATAGGAAAATAAAGAAATATAATGGATTTTATGAAAAACTATACATTAACAAGAACTGACAAACAACCAATGTTCTAAGGAGGACAAATAAAAACTAATACTAAGAGCTTGAGTTGTAAAAAGCCTTTTTAAATGTTCATAGAAACATTTCAGAGTTGTGGTGAGTGAAATTATCCCTGCTAGTAAAGGAGCATGACGATCAAGAAAATAACTTTTCTTGAACCTGGAGGTGTGGGACTTAAGGCTTCACTACCTCCTGCCAGGGATGGTAGGAGTGAGAGGAAAACATGGCCTGGATGGTGGACATCCTTGATGATGGATGCTGCTTTCTTGGGGCAGCGCTCCTTGTAAATGTGCTCAGTGGTGGGGAGGGCTTTGCTTGTAATGAACTGCGCTGTGTCCACCACTTCTGGTATGCTTTTCCATTCCAGGTCATTAGTGTTTCCATGTCAGGCCTGTGAAATGCTCTAGGATATAGTCACATGTTAATGGAGAGAGAGAAACTGAGACATTACAGAGAGTACAACTGGATGACCTGCAGCAAAACTGGCAAGTCTGACACAAAGAGATGGAAAAGTGGAGACTGCGTCCAGCAATTTCTCAGGTTTACTTTGGGCTTTGTTACAATGGTCCAATAGAAAAGGGGCACATTAGACACACGCGTTTATTGTGATGCAAGTGTTACCAGGGTTATATTCCCTGGGACTAAAAGGTGAAAAAGCAGAGATGCAATGCAAGTGCTCAAATTTTGGAAGACATTAAGGAATCAAACAACAATTACATTCATAGCAGCAAGGAAGCATAATCTCTGAACTGATATAAGAAATGTAGAGCAGAAAGATAGAATTATTCCCCTCTGAAAAGATTATTCAGATTATTCAGAAAAGAAAATTCATTATTATAGGTGTCTGTTGGAGACAGATTGATCACGTACTTCGACTGAATTGAATTTGAATTTGATATGACTTCCAGCTGAGGATTTCGATTTTTCCACAAAAATACACACTGATGTTTGTTTTCCCAAGTGATCATGATTCTTCCCGTAAAGTTATTGCAAATATTCAAGAGAAATCCCTGGGGAATTTTACCATTAAAAAAGGAACAATATTCAAAACAATATACAGCCAGTGCAGGAAACTGATGAGAGGAAATTGATCGGGGGGAGTGAAACTAGTGCAATGGGCCAAAGACTTTCTGCATTGAAATTCCTCTTACTCTGTGATCTCACGTTCTAAGCAATATTCTCGATATTCCACTTTGGGAAGACACAGGCATTGCTGTCATGAATATTTTTAAAAACAATTTCAAGTGTGTGATGAATCTTATGAATGAACTTAACTTCTTTAACAAGTGAAGTGTTTGCACTGTCAGAAGTTAAAGCATTTAAACTTTGTTGCGGTTCACCCCAATCAATAGAAAAAACAAAATGGCTGCTAAATTAGCAGTGGCAGTCAGCAGGGTTCTTAAAACATTTTGGATGCTATTGGTTCTGTAGTACCATTCCTGCCATTATTTTAGATGCATTGACAAAGAAAGCCCCAGCGCACAGAGGTCCAAGTACCAGTTCTAAATACTTGGTTGATGTTCTTTAGGTAATGGGTCTTTTCTACTTGGTTTGAAGTCTTCGTTGCAGATGACTTCAGTGAGCACCTGGGCCAAAGTTATAAAATCACATGCAAAGCCAACTTAGCTGCTTCCCCCGTAAGTCCATTTATCATGAGAGTTGAGTTAGGAGAACTATCTCAGGGGACAACATAGAATCAGAATCAGTTCAGGGTTGTTGTCACTGGGATATGTTGTAAAATATGCTGTTTTGCAGCAGCAGCACAGTGCAAAACAAAATATCACACTATAATTAAATAAATAGTCCAAAGATGAACAGTTCATGGGTTCATGGACTGCTCAGAAATCTGGTGGTGAAAGAGAAGACCATAAGACCATAAGAGATAGGTGCAAAATTAGGCCATTCAGCCCATCAGAAGAAGCTGTTCCTATAGGTCTTCATGCTCACGTATCCCATTCCTATCCATAATAATGAGAAGAGGGCACACCCCGGATGGTGAGAGTCCTTAATGATAGAAACCACGTTTTTGAAGCACTGCCTCTTGAAGAGGTTCTCACTGGCAGAAAGGGCTGTGCCCATGAAGCGACTGAATGAGTCTACAGCCCTCTGCAGCCCCTTGGGATTCTGTGCATTGGAGGCTCCATACAACGCTGTGATGCAAATAGTCAGACTGATCTCCACCGATGAACAACCAGTTAAATGCTTCAATTTGCATTGGAAATGGGCAGCTAGAATTCAGGACTATAGTTATTGTGTTCCCACTACCTATAAAGTACTCGAAATGGCATGCATCTCCAACAGCCTCTGACAACCAAGTCCAACTCTTGGCCTTCACGTATGGCTTAGCTACTAGACCTGGCGGAACTGTTTCTACTGACAAGGGAGGGGGCAAAGGCGGACAACTGGCGCCTCAAAACCATTTGCTTTGGGCAGGTGGGGCTCGTCAGCCTTGAACGGCAGCCCACCTAGGAGAAGGAAAACACTGATTTTAAACAGCAGCTCTGCCTTGTGGCCAGACCCACCCGTGGGAAAGGCTTCAGGAGTAAACCTCGAGAAAGAAATCCGGAGCCAGGGTCCCTGAGGCAGTTTGATGTTGTTTCAGCTTCACTCTGGCAACCTCTACAATGACGCTGGTGCCAAGCTGTATCGGCGCTTGCCCTTCCCTTGGACTACGTCAGTGACGTGGAGAGGGGGATCCCGCTGCCTGGGCAACAGCCGGTTCTTCAAATCTTCCCACCCAGGCTTGTACCCTGGAGAGGACACAGTCCACCAGACGCGCAAATCCATGACCCCCTGGGATCAATGGCTGCCTACCAGTTAGTGTGTTACAAATGGAATTAACTCAACGGTCAATTATTCTTCAATACAATTTTTTTCCACATCACTCAAGATATTCTGAGAAAACGAGTTGTACTTTACTCATATTTGTAATATGCACTGATCCCCAAGTACTCTTTCAAATCACTACATGATGTGTGTGGCCAATGCTCCTTATAATAATGATATGTAGAACAGACCTGCAGTTCTTTGTCTCTGTCTAGGCTTATGATATCACTCATAAAAATAATTCTCCATTAGTGTACTGTTACTAGAGACATTTAGATCATTTAGATAATGATAGAATGCTTTATTTGTAAAAAAAAAAGACATCAAAAAATTCTATGGTAATTCTGTATTCCATCAGAGAAAGCAGAGCATAAATTTTCCAAATGTAGTTTTTATTCTTCGACCAGAATCAGTAAGTCAACGTAAGCATTTTTTCTGGGGGTTTTTGTCCTGGCTGTGAATAAATTGTTGCCATGTTTAGTCAAGTCATAACAATAAATGCCAAATAAGTTTTATTGGCTGTGAAACACTTTGAGCTACACTGTGCATTTTAAAGGTACAGTATAATTTGCTGTTCCTCTTCAAGATTTAACACTATGCCAACACACATTATTAAAGATTTGCATGTGCTATATGGCCAATGCCCCAACATGGATAAGTCTACAAAAAATGAGAAACAGCCCAGTCCATCACAGGCAAAGCCTTTCCCACCACAAACACATCACCAAGGAGTGCTGATGCAAGAAAGAAGCATCCATCATCAAGGACCTTGTCATCCAGAGCACACTCTCTTCTCACAGCTTCCATCAGGAAGGACGTGTAGGAGCCTTAGGTCCCAGACAGACAGACTTTATTGATCCCGAGGGAAACTGGGTTTCATTACAGCCGCACTAACCAAGAATAGTGAAGAAATATAGCAATATAAACCCATAAATAATTAAATAATAATAAGTTAATCATGCCAAGTGGAAATAAGTCCAGGACCAGCCTATTGGTTCAGAGTGTCTGACACTCCGAGGGAGGAGTTGTAAAGTTTGATGGCCACAGGTAGGAATAATTTCCTATGATGCTCAGTGTTACATCTCGGTGGAATGAGTCTCTGGCTGAATGTACTCTTGTGCCTAACCAGTACATTATGGAGTGGATGGGAGTCATTGTCCAAGATGGCATGCAACTTGGACAGCATCTTCCTTTCAGACACCACCGTCAGAGAGTCCAGTTCCACCCCCACAACATCACTGGCCTTACGAATGAGTTTGTTGACCCTAGTCAAGAGGAAGGTTACACACCATCAAGTTCAGGAACAATTATTACCCTTCAACCATCAGGCTCCTGAACCAGCATGGGCAACTTCTCCCATCTCAACTCTGAACTAATTCCAAGCCTATAACAAATACACACACTTTACAAAACCTGTGGAATCACTTTCAAGGACTCTACAACTCATATTCTTAGTATTATTTATTTACTTGTTAAAATTTGCCGTTTGTCTTCTTTTACACATTAGTTGTGTGAAGTCTTTGTGTGTGGTTGTTTGTTGATTCTGTTAATTTCATTATTTTCTCTGCAAGAAAATGAATCGCATGGTGACTTACTTTAATAATAAATTTCCACCCATCATTGAACTTTGAATGTGCTTGTTAGGAAAGAGAAGGTAACCAGAGTGGTGATGTATCAATATTTCAGATACATCTTTAATGAATACAGTCTGATTGATTATTTTACAGTACACAGAACTCAAGAGTTAATCAAAAACACTTCATTATTTTCTTTGTGTGTGTTGACCATTGTTAGAGGAAATCGGAAACAAAAGAGTGAATGAAAAACATAGGAAAATATTATTTGTATAAAAATTAAATACAAGATATTTAAATGAGTTGATTGTTTATGCAAACAGGTTTTGAATCCCTTATACATCAGAAACTACACCAAAAAAAATATCATCCTAGAAACTCTCTGGGTCCTAAATATGCAAATTTTAAAAAAGGTCAACAAATGTTTTGCTCAGAAGCAAGCAGATTCAATATGTTATTGCTCAAAAGACACGCACAATCATGAACATTGGACAAGGCTTGTAGGCCTAACAGGCTCAGACTTTCTAATCAGGGAAAACAGCAAGATCGCAAGTTCATATTGTGTGCGGAAAGCATAAGGTGCTGAAGGATATAGAGGTTGGGGGTTTTGTGTGCCTGCCACACTGAGGAGTGAGATGTTCAGAAGTAAACAAGGATGTCCGGATTTGACATAGTGAATAAATGCTTGGGAATATCAGGGTCACAATTAGATAATGGGAATGGATTCAATTTGGACATTGACTGTTGCTGGCAGGTTCAGCCAAACTTATCTTTATTTACCCAACGGGTGAACAAAGCTACTGGTTTCAAATAGGCAGCTGCAGAAACAGACAAGACATGTCCTAGGTCATTGATACTTACAATAAACCAGTACATAAATGTAGGAGTTACGGAACATGGAGTAAGAAGTTATTTGTGCAGTCCAGTTAACAGAGGTTCTAACAGTTCTAACAGTGTTAACAGTTAACAGTTTCTAACAGTGTCTCTCTGGAACAGTGTAGTGTCCATGCAAGCTTCAAGGTAGTCACCATCATCCTGGTGCCCAAGAGGACGACACTAACCTTAATAACCACCATCCAGTGGCAGTGACTTCAATGATAATTAAGTTCTTTGTGCAACACGCACAGGATGCTGGAGGAACTCAGCAGGCCAGGCAGCATCTATGGAAAGAAGCACAGTCAATGTTTCAGGCCAAAATGTCGACTTGCTTTTTCCAGAGATACTGCCTGGCCTGCTGAGTTCCTCCAGCATCCTGTGCGTGTTGCTCAGATTTCCAGCATCTGCAGATTTTCTCTTGTTTGTAAGTTCTTTGTGCAACTGGCTGTGGCTAACTTCAAATCCAATCCTCCTGCTAAAATGGACCCTTTCCAGTTTTATCGCTCAAATTGGTCTACTGATGATGCCGTAGCCTCTGCCCTCCGCTCCATCCTGTCCCTCCTGTAACGTGGTGCTTCATATGCCAGCATGCTGTTTAGCAACTTCAGCTCGGTGTTTAATAAGGTAAGATGACAGAGTGTTCAAAACAAGAGGCCTCTCAGGGGCCAACCAAAGGTGAACTTTCTTTATAAAATGTGTTATCTATTGTCATAAGACTATACTGTACTCCAACAGGTACAGCAAGTCTACCGCATTACTGATTGTCTCATTGTTTGGAGGAGCTGGTGGACAAGTGAGAGAAGGAGAAGCCAGCACTCAGCTGGGACAAGGTGAAGCCAGCGTACAGGCCAAAGAAGGAGAAGGTGGAAGTCGGTAGGGAGAAAGAGAAGCTGGCGGATGGGCCAGAGAAGGGTTGGACCTTCTGCACACCATGCTGCTACCAGCTACTCGAAGACATCGGAGATGGTCTACGAAAGCAGAGTGCACTGTAACCATGAGTGACTGTCTTGGACGTTTTCTCTTGCGATCACAAGATGCTGTTGGACATTGGTAACGTGAGATGCTGCAGGCCTGTTTCCCTTGTTTGGTGGCGAGGTAGGCAAAGAGGCAACTGTGTGGCCTCGGTTGTAGCAAAGACAGGGCCTCAAGCTGCAGGCTGTCCTCCAGAGTTCAAAAGGCAGGACAGGTTGGATTGCCAGGAGCTGTACCATTAATTTGCATGTCACTCAGGGTCTTGGACATGTGCTTTCTTACATAATGATGTGTGTTTTTTTCTCTAGCTGTTTTGAATGTATGTTATGCACTTGGTCCCAGCAGAACGTTGCCTCATTCAACTGTATCCATGCAGTGTCTGAATGATAATTAAAGTTGATTTGATTTGATTAATACGATCATACCTCAGAAGTTGGTGGGTAAATTGTCCTCTTAGGGTCTCAACACCTCTCTCTGTAACTGGATCTTGGACTTCTTGACAGAAAGATCACAGTCGGTCTGTGTTGGCTGCAACATCTCCAGCTCTATCACACTGAGCACCAGAGCACCCCAGGGCTGTGTGCTCAGCCCGCTGCTGTTCACCCTGCTGATGCTTGACTGTACTGCTACATCCGGCTCAAATCAAATCCTCAAGTTTGCTGATGACCAAATAGTGGTTGACCTCATCAATAACAATGATGGGATAGTGTACAGAGAGAAGGTGGAGTGGAGTGCAAGTACAACAACTTGAAGCTCAACATGAACAAGACTAAGGAGATGACTGTGGAGTTTAAGAAGGTACAGCCTGACCTCTCCTCCCTGTACACAAATAGTTCCTCCCTGGAGAGAGTTAGGAGCACCATCAGAGAGCTAGGAGTGCACCTAATGGGGGATCTTACCTTGTCCCTCACTACCACTTCTTTAGTTAAGAAAGCACATCAGTGCCTCCACTTCCTAAGGAATTTTTGCAGGAACACCATTAGAATATCCTGACCGGCTGCCTCACTGTCTGGCACAGGAATTGGACTGCAAGACCCTACGAAGGAGAGATCGTCAGGGTCTCTCTCCCAGCCATCTAAGATATTTATTGGGAGAGCTGGGTATGCAGGCCCTTAGCATTGTCAAGAAAACCTCGCATCATCCTACAATATCTTTGACCATCAAGGAGGAGGTACCAACGCATTAGGATAAGGACAGATAAGATGGGAAACAGCTTCTTCTCCCGGGTTGTGAGAGCATTGAACTCTCTGCTGCCAACCAGCTCTCATCCTGTATGAAACTCCAGTAGTATTGTATAGTTCATTTTTTTAACTTGTGTCATGTTTGCACCTCATGCTGAATATCAATCTTCTGGACTATACAGTATGTTATTATTTGTTAATATATTTGGGCTGATATTACTTTATGTGTTGTGTGTAAATTGCACTGTGTTGTTCACCTTAGTCTGGAGGAATGGTGTTTCATCTGGCTGTATACATGTCTACAGTTGAATGACAACAAACTTGAACTTGATTATCAATCTGGGCATGTCCACTACTCCCTCAGAATTATAATTTCTTCTTTTTTCTCTCTCTTAGAGTGAAGGACATGTTCAGACGAAGCTGTCAGGAATGTCATCCTGCTCCATATTTTGAAACTGTTACTTTATTTTGTTTATCCTCTTTTACCTGTGTTCCCACTCTCTAACAGATCCCATTACTCACTGACCAAATAACTTTGTCTGGACTTTATCCCGTGGTCACCCTGGTTTTACCCAATCAGTGAGACTAAAATAAGCTCTATGTATTGTTTGCAGCCACTAAACTTACCCGAAGATGCGTGTGCATATGACATGCCGTACACATTAGGATCCAAGCCTCTTGTAAGGTAGTGTGATACCATCTAAGTAGTTGGGTTTTTAGTAACAACCAGTTCCATTCAAGACAAAACCATTGCACTGTGCAGGTTTTCCTAATAAGAAATTTTCAACTGTGCAGTGACAAAAATCAGATTTTCTGTGAAACTGAAGTGCAAGAATCTTGTCAGATTGGTTTAAGGTATCAGAGCTAAATTTCAATGCTTTTCACTATGGATAGTCACTCCCCACTCATTATCCTGCACATCACAGTAAGGAGTCAACCTGGAGTCACCTGCAGGGGCAGTAACCCTCAGTTATCCTGACCAGAGTAATCAAGCTATGTATCTGTGTGCTCTTCTTTCCCAGCATCAGGGTACCAATTAAACATAACCAGAAAATATTTGCTACTGAAATTAAATTAAAACAGAGACATTTGCATCTGCTCCATCATCAACAGCCTGGGAACCTTCCAAATTTCACTTCACATAGATGCCATTACACTGAATCATGTGAGAGCATTCTCTGCTGATAATCTCACCCCATTGCCTGAATCTGGTTTGTAGCATTTCACATGCTACAAATCTAAACGTGTTTTTGTAAGCCTAGATCAGAAGTATAGTCAACATATGCAAGAGCTGAGAATGTCACAGCAGGGCAAATTGAAAATTGATTTGTGGGCCAAATGACATTTTCTCAAAGCTTACCTTTTTCAAAGAGGAGATCATATCACTGTTTAGTTGAAAAATAAGGCACCAGGGGAAAAAGTGCATTCATTGTATTCAATAATACCAATTCGCTCATTCCACATTATTTTGCAGTTAATGGGTTACTGCCTGACCATTTGTAAGTATAACAATGATCTAAGCATCATTTGTGGTGATTTGCTTTTCCAAATTCTGATAAGATAAAGACCAGGCACTAAAAGCACTATATTGTGTTTGGAAGGCATTAGCAACAAGCAAGTGCTCTGCTTGGAGATTTTTAAATCTGTGTGCATTTATCTGTAATGGCAGTTACCATTGCAGAAGTACTGAGTATTTTTGCAACCCAATGTCCCCAGCCGCCCTACTCACTGCCCTTTTCCACTTCTCAAAATATTTTTCTTTACGGATTTGCCAGTGGCAACATGTGAAAGGAACACTGGTATCCATCACATTCATTTGTAATCTTCTGATCACAAATCATTTTCATGCCAATTCCAATTTTAAATATAGACATGACCATTTTAAAGTATTAAGCATAGACTTGTCACATGTCTAAAATCCTGATCTAACACAAGAAAATTTCAAACCTGCAAACTTATGCAGAGATTAATGATAATAAAGGTTTATGACTCAATCCGCCATCATTGTTTGTAAAGATTTAGAATGAAAAATCTAACAAACCTTTATACAGAAGGTAAAAATTATTGCATTAGAATTTTTCAATGAACACAATCATTATCATAAAGATTACAGGAGTATTGTCAATTAATCAGTTAGGCTTTGTTGTAAATATAGTCAGTCGGACCAGACAGCTAACAGAACATTTTTTTTTACTGAAGAAAGCTATTATAAAGTAACTTATCCTCTGACATCTCTGTCTTCTCTGTTTCAATTTCAGGAACAAGGTTAGCAATCAATATCCATAACAAACCTACAGTCTCCCACAATTACCTTGACTGCACCTCCCCTCAATATATCATATCATTCCTTTCTCCCAATTACTCTGGCTTCATTGTACCTGTTCCAATGTTGATACCTTTCACACCAGTGCTTCAGAGATATTCTCCTTCATTTAACATGGCTTCCCCTCACTTATATTACAGGGTTCTCAAGAATATATTTCAATTTTCACACTTCCACTCCCATCCCCTCTCCTCCCAGCCAGAGCCAGGATATGGTTTCCTATGACCTCACCTTCTATGGCATGATTTCTGTTCATGTGATTCCACTTACCCTCTCTTCCCCTTTAAGCATTCAAAGGAGATCTTCCCTTCTGAGACTCCTGGTTCATTCTTCTATCTTCATTAAGTATTGTCTCTTTTCCATTGTGCTTTAATCTCTGCCCTTCCTACTATCAAAGCACAATGGTACTCCTTCCAAATGACACAGTGATTCACAGTATTTCATTCAATTTACTGCTGTACATTTGGTGTTCATGCTACCTTGCCTTCAACAATGAAGAAATCAGATTACATGACTGCTCTGCAGAACAGTGCGATCACTCTAGTCGAGTATGGTGTTCTCCTCTGGGGTTGCTATCAGAGAAGTTAGGGTGGATTCCCTCAATGGAGAATAACTGTGTGTGACTTTGTTTAATGTGGGGAAGCTGATTCATAGGCAGCCACCAGTTAGTGATCTCAGGGTCAGGGTTCAGCGGCACAGAACGCATGACAACTGAGGACCCTTCACTGCTGTAGCCTTCCTCTGCCTTCACTGGCATTGTCATGTCTCATCATCTTCCACCAGTTGTATTGTTAAGGTTTTGGTTGGATCACTCTTGGTCTAGAATGTGTCCCTTGACATTACTCCCATGGGTGACCACCTGATGGCTAAACACCAGACAACATTGGTTTTGGGATCTCAGTCATGACAAGGAAAGATGCTTGGGAGATTTGCAGAATACATTCAGTCAGTCTTCAAGGATAACCCTGGCTTTCCAGTTTAATTCTCCAACACTCGTGCACTGAAATACTTATCACTGACCTCTTAAGTTGCTCCAATAAGAACATATGAAATAGGAGCAGGAGTAGGCCACGCGGCCCAGCCTGCCCCAACAGTTAATAAGATCCTGGCTGATCAGCTCCATCTACCTACCCTTTCCCCTTAACCCTTAATTCCCTTACTATGTAAAAACCTATCTAACTGTTTCTTAAATATATTTAGTGAGGAAGCCTCGACTGTTTAACTGGGCAGGGAATTCCACAGATTCACCACTCTCTGGGAAAAACACTTTCTCCTCATCTCCATCCTAAATCTTCTCCCCTGAATCTTGGGGCAATGTCCCCTAGTTCTGGTCTCACCCACCAATGGAAACAACTTTCCCACCTCTATCCTACCTATCCCTTCCAAAATTTTGTATGTTTCTATAAGATCCCCTCTCATTCCTCTGAACTCCAGAGAGTATAGTCCCAGGTGACTCAGTCTCTCCTTCATCTCTGGAATCAACCTGGTGAACCTTCTCTGCACTGCCTCCAAAGCCAGTATATCCTTCCTCAAGTATGGAGACCAGAACTGCAGGCAGCACTCCAGATGCAGCCTCACCAGTACCCTGTATAGTTGCAGCATGACCTCCCTGCTCTTGAATTCAATCCCTCAAGCAATGAAGACCAAAATTCTCCTTGCCTTCTTAATAACCTGTTGTACCTGCAAGCCAACTTTTTGTGATTCATGAACAAGCACTCCCAAGTCCCTCTGCACAACAGCATGCTGCAATCGTTCACCATTTAAATAATAAAATGCTCTTCTATTATTCCTTCCAAAGTAATAATAAAACCCAGGTTAAGCTAGAAGAACACTATCATCTGGCCAGCTCTGATAAAAATTGGTTACCAATTAGTAGCATTATCACTGTTTTCTCTCCCCAGGATCTGCCTGACCTAACGGGTGCAACTTTCTCTTTTACTTCAGATCATCAACAATTGTCAGAATCACAATCAGGTTTAATACCATCAGCTTAAGTCATGTAATTTGTTAACTTTGCAGCAGCAGTACAGTGCAATACATGATAATATGCAAAAAAAAACTGTGAATTGTGTGTGTGTATTAAATGGTTAAAATAAATAATTAGTGCAAAAACAGAAATAAAAATGTTGTGAAGTAGTGTTAATGTGTCCATTTAGGAATCGGATGGTAGAGGGGAAGAAGCTGTTCCTGAATCGCTGAGTGTGTGCCTTCAGGCTTCTGTACCTCCTGCCTGATGGTAACAGTGAGAAGGGTGCATGTCCTGGGTGATGGGGATCCTTAATGATGGATGCCGCCTTTTTGAGGCACCGCTCCTTGAAGAAGCCCTGGATACTACAGAGCCTAGTACCCGTGATGGAGCTGACTAATTATACAACTCTTTGTAGCTTACTTCGATCCTGTGCCATAGACCCCGTCCCCCCATCATACCATACAGTGAATCAGCCAGTTAGAATGCTCCACACGGTATTTCTGTAGAAATTTGCAAATGTTTTAAGTGAGTGGTTTGTGCTTTGTTTCTCTGAAGACCAATATCGTGCAATCATCTCCAACTTCAGTTTTCATTCATTTTCCTCCATCTCCTCTTGACAGAATATCTGCAATTAACAAGTATTCACCACCATTTTTCACCTGCCACCGGAGCACAGATGTTTCCCCCAGTCAATCCACCTTTCCCATTCTCTGCTTGATTTCTAACCTTTTCTAGTAATGTTGAAATGCCATTGGCCTCAGATGTTAATTCCGTTTCTCTCTGCCAAACCCACTGAATATTTCTAGCATTCACTGGTATAAGCAAACCTAGCTACAACAGGAACTTCCTTTTCTGGCTGTACTGGTATGTTTCAAGACCCGCTCATTGTATCATGGTTGAATCCACGATACCTAGTAAAATTGGTGTGGCAGGGTGGAGATACGTCTCTACCAAAGGGGATGTAAGATGCTCCTTCCCTCCGGTAGCATGCAGGATACCCTTGGGAAAGGTGTAGCACCTGCTTAGCCCTCGATCACAGTCACATGAAGCCGTGGGAGCGGGTGGTGGATGGTCATATGAGCAGCTGGTGTATATCACAATTCATGGTCATGTGACCACTGACGCCAGGCAGACAATCTCTGAAGAGTATTGATAGTAGGATGGGGTTACCCATCTTGTAAACACCATGCCCAGAAGAAGGCCCCTGCTGTAAAGAAAACTAACTGAGAACAATCATGGTCATAAGTTCATGATTGCCTACATCATGCGACACAGCACATATGGTTTCCCAATAAAATATATCAGTATAATTTAAGATGATAGATTTGGAAGGGTTAGACATACTCCTGTAAATGTGTTAAAGGATAACTGAACTGAGAGCCCATACTGGTTTGTTCCAGTAGCATTGGAGGAAGCTTTATGTGATTGCTCCATGGCTTTTACAACTTCAGCACCACAGTTCACCATCCTATTCACATCACATCATTTCATGAGGTGCATGAAACCACTGTAAAAGAACACATGTTGTTCAAAATAATAGCTACATTCTTTAAAGCAGTGGTTTATCCCTTTCCTTCTGCATCAAATAGGTTCTAGGTTTTGCCAGAACATTGTCTTGGGTGTTGCTCAAAAAAAAGTGGGAAACTGGATCTAGCTTCTTTTATTGTTATTGCAGTTGTTATCCTCTCAAAAGTGCCAAACTTTGTCAAGCAGAAACCTGCTGTATCACTCAAACAGTGACTCGTGTCACTGTCCTGGTGAAGAACGTAGAACGGCGGGGAAATGATACTCACATCAAGGTGATGACAAGAAGTACCCCATCCATTTCCCCAGTCGGTGCATACACTGCACAACAGGTGCAAAATATTTTCTTAGCAAAACACGTCCATTAAAAAAAATCAGGGCTGCATGGAACCAATTTCAAGGCAGCTGTTTCTTTATAACAAATGTTCAAACTGATACCTTAGCAGTGGTGGTAATTGTGCTAAGGTGACAATTGATGTACCTTAGACAAATGTACAGAAAGTGAAGATATACACGCTTTAAATTACAGACAGTATTTAGACATTTTATTAATGTAACATTTCAGTGATGCAACACTCAAAGAAAGTGGTGTTATAAAATTAACTTTCAAGGCTAATATGTTTTTTTGGTGACTTTCATCAAGTAACCAAACAGAGTAACATAGTTGGTCCCTCAAGATCCTGAGAAAGCAATAAGTTTGCCCAGTATATTGCCAGAGAGTTCAATCCTTTTCCTAGGTTCAGTCTGAGTTGTGCTCCATGAATGTCATCACTCATTCTCTGGCAAATGTCCCAGGATTCTGCCACAATGTATTTATTTCACCTCAATTGTCACTTTGCAAACACTTTCAGACAAGATAACAGCCTGAAGGGCTGTTGGTGGATAAGCATTCAGCCCTTTCTATCATGAATAAGATTGTTCTGGCATGGTATGAATTGTAGCCTGTGGATTCTGCAGGTGATGATGGCTCAGTGAAAATCAGCCGCTGACCCAGCTCAAGTTGAGCAAAACCTTAAAGGAAAAATACATAATTTTTTACTCAAAAACAAATCTGCAATCACAATGCACTTCTGTCAAGAAATTTTGGATCTCTTTGCCCACATTTCTCCAGCATAAAATCAGTCTTGCACATTAGGTTCCTTTAGTGATCATTTCCAAGTTGATTAAAGGCCACCTTAAATTTGGGTGACGATTTCCAGACATGACTCACCTGAGTGCAACCACCTGGAGTCAGTTCATAGAGTCATAGAGAAATACCGCACAGAAATAGGCCCTCTAGCCCATCCAGTCCATGCATGATCAATCAAACTGCCTCCTTCCAATGACCTGCATCTGGACCATATCCCTACTATCCATGTACCTGTCCAAATTTCCCTTAAGCATTGAAATCGAGCTTGCATGCACCACTTGTACTGGCAGCTGATTCCATTCTCTCACAACTCTCTAAGTAAAGAAGTTTCCTCTTATGTTCTCCTTAAACTTTACATGCTTCACCCTTAGCCCTTGACCGTTGGTTGTAGTCCCACCCAACCTCAATGGAAAAAGCCTGCTTGCAATTACCCTATAATTACCCTACAATTACCCCTCATAATTTTGTATATCTTTGTCAAATCTCCTCTAAATCTTCTACGTTCTAAAGAATACAGTCCTAACGTATTCAATCTTTACTTCTAACTCAGGTCCTCCAGACCCGGTAACATCCTTGTAAGTCTCTGTACTCTTTCAGCCTTATTTACATCTTTCCTGTAGGGAGATAACCAAAACTCTGCACAATACTCCAAATAAGGCCTCACCAACATCTTTTATAACCTCAACCTAACATCCCATCTTCTGTACTCAGTACATTGATTTATGAAGGCCAGTGTACCAATAGCTTTCTTCATGACCCTGCCTACCTGTGACACCACTTTAAACGAAACATGGACCTGTATTCCCAGATCCCTTTGTTCTACCACACTCCTCAATGCCCTACCACTCACTGCGTAAGATCCACCCTGGTTGGTCCTTCCGAAGTGCATTTCCTCAGCTAGGCGTGTCTGCTTCAATGGGGGAAGGCTAGCCTCTTTGTTGTTAATTCGTAAAGTAACAAGAAGAACAGTGAGTAAGGTTTCAGAAATTTAAAAATTTGCACAATCGCTTTGATAACTTGCACATAGCACCTGGCAGCATCACTTCCCAAAGGTCAGTTTAATGTGAGATGATTCACTGAGTTTCCTTCACTGACTGCAGCTTGGGCAAACTGATCATTAGTGAACTGTACATCGTGATCTCTGGAGCCTCAATCAGCCTGCACCTCACCTTGACTTGGGATCACTCATGGCAAGGGAATCAATCAGACCAGATAACCATGCAGTGGGTCCTTGGGGACACAGGAGAGCATGGTGTCCCCCATACCCCATGGTTTCCCTTACCTTGGTGGTAGCCTGTTCCGCAGCTGGGGACTCGTCACGATAGGTGAGTAAAGCACGGACTCACATCCCAGTGATCAGCACAGTGACAACGCAGCAGCTGCAAGCAATTCGTGCAGTGTCCAAAGGGAACCCAACAGGTTCTGTTTTAGCACAGTATTTATTGTGCAAAAAACTGCATTTGAAGCACATTTTTCCCATTTTCAGGAAGTTTCTCTGGAGATTGGAATGGTTGCTAGATCTACATGGAATTCATGCTCAGCACACTAAACTCCACGCTCCAGCAATGAATACTTAGGGTCATCTATATCCCATGGTCGTGTCTTGAACAGGAAATAATTGAGAATTTAGCATGTTTTGCATTGTTGCTTTGCAACAGTTTGATGATCTGTTGTGTTTCAAATACCACCTTCCCCTTCAGAGTGCTGATGGAGCAGAGTTATAAAAATGTCATTGCCAGCCCAGCTTCATATTCCAGCCGCATCTGCACAAATCTGCTCTTAGGCCACACACACATCAGACTTTCATTAATCCAACAGCAATCTTGCAGAATGATACCTTCAGCGTTGGGGAAAAAATGATGACTGAATCATTCCTTATGTTTTCCTCTGAACTACGCCTTTCCTTCTTAAGAGCTTATTGGCATCACAGAACCAAGAGCCAATCTTCAGTAAGGCAGCTGTGGTGAGGTTTTAGCCCTGACTCATGGATTTCTTTTGTATCTCCATTCTTGGAGCGGATGTGGGCAAATGCTTTTCTGGACTTCTTGGCATCCGCGCAGATGAGCTTTGCACCCTTGTGTCTCCACTCTATCCACATTTCAGTTTACTGTGCAACCGAGGAAAATAATACTTCAAAGAATTATCATTTGTAAAGGTAAATTGAGAACAGCAGAGGTTTATTCTCTCAACAAAGCAATATATCTTGTCTGTTTGATTTCAACTTGACTTATTTGCCTCAGTGTGGACCTGGCTTCACACTACCCACTATCTTGCCCTCCCCCCACCAGTGTTCCACAACCATGGCCCCAACTTCCATACCTCATTGGTTCCTTTCACTCAAATCTAGCCAATTAGCACCTTCAGTGGAATTCGGGAAACTAACAGTGAAGAACTAATTAGAGATTAACAGTCCACCTAAACAACAAAGCTGTCAATACAACCCCACCCTAACATTGTGCAGCAGTCTATCAAGAAAGCAAATGGAATGTTGGCCTTTTGAATGAAGTTGGAGGCAACATCGAATGCAGGGCAACTCTGGCAGGGTTTGCAAGACGTTACTTCCTACAAAGTGAAACCCAATAGCATGAATGGCAGTGATGCTTCACTACCAGATGAACTCAACGCCTTCTATGTCGCTTTGAAAGGGAGAACACAACTACAGCTGTGAAGATCCCTGCTGCACCCAATGACCCTGAGATCTCTGTCTCTGAGGCCGATGTTAGGCTGTCTTTAAAGAGAGTGAAACCTTCACAAGGTGGAAGGTCTTGATGGGGTACTTGGTAAGGCTTTGAAAACCTGTGCCAATCAACCAGCAGGAATATTCAAGGACACTTTCAACCTCTCACTGCTATGGGCGGAAGTTCCCACTTGCTTCAACAAGGCAACGATTATACCAGTGCCTAAGAAGAATAATGTGAGCTGCCTTATTGACTATTGCCCAGTAGCACTCACATCTACAGTACTGAAATGCTTTGAGAGGTTGGTCATGACTAGACTGAACTCCTGCCTCAGCAAGGACCTGGACCCACTGCAATTTGCCTATCACCACAATAGGTCAACGGCAGACACAATCTCAATGGCTCTCCACATGGCTTTAGGCCACATGGACAACACAAACACTTAAGTCAGGATGTTGTTCATTGACCATAGCTCAGCATGTAATACCATCATACTCACAATCCTGATTGAGAAGTTGCAGAACCTGGGCCTCTATACCTCCCTCTGCAATTGGATCCTCAACTTCCTAACCGGAAGACCACAATCTCTACGGATTGGTGATAATATATCCTCCTCGCTGATGATCAACACTGGCACACCTCAGAGGTGTGTGCTTAGCCCACTGCTCTACCCTCTCTATACACATGACTGTGTGGCTAGGCATAGCTCAAATACCATCTATAAATTTGCTGATGATACAGCCATTGTTGGTAGAATCTCAGGTGGTGACGAGAGGGCGTACAGGAGTGAGATATGCCAACTAGTGGAATGGTGCTGCAGCAACAACCTGGCACTCAATGTCAGTAAGATGAAAGAGCTGATTGTGGACTTCAGGAAGGGTAAGACAAAGGAACACATACTGTTACGCCTGTGCCCCGACTCGGAGGGGCCAAAGGGTACAAAGTAGCCCCCTCCTTTTTGAGAATCGCAAGATTGCTATTAATTCAGGTCAGGAGACCCAGGAAATGCGAGAAAGACATGCAGAATCCACAAGGGGTTTGAAATGTCCTGGCCCCTCAGCGATACAAAGCCACGGGAAACGGCCATTGTCTCTTGGAGACGGAATTGTGTATTGAGTACTGTACTATTCATTGAAGCCCTCAGGGAATGACCAGAGTGGGCTGGGTTGAGGGATGGCACCATCCCAACCTGATTGACATCTGAGACCCCGTGAGTAAGGATAAAAGAGGGTCTGGGGAACAACCCCTTTAGATGCACCAGGAGAAACGCTAGAAATCCCGTGACAGCGTTTCATAGCGACAGCCGGTGGAGGGCCCACGTGTGTCCTTTCCCGTTGCTTGGGATTGGGGCCTTACCACGGAAGACGACTTAGCTAAAGAAGAGATCACCACCAACGAAATTTCGAAGGGTCGACATCATAAAAAGGAAAAGCTGGCAAGTTCTAAAAATCTGTCTTTCTCCAACCAAAGGCTGCAACCTGAATGAACTAAAGTGACTTTTATATTTCCATCGGACAATACATTATCCCCTAGACAACGATAGAGCTATTTCTTATTGATTATTATTATACCCGCGCTTTTAGATTTAGTATTGACGATGTATATTATCTGTATGTTTGCAATGATATTATTTTTGTGTATTTTTATCAACAAATACTGTTAAAAATAGTACCATCAGACTTCAACGGACCTTTCTATCTTTGCTGGTAAGTGACCCAGTTACGGGATACGTAACAATACCAATCCTCATAAAGGGATCAGAAGTGGAGAGAGTGAGCAGTTTCAAATTCCTGGGTGTCAAGATCTCTGAGGACCTAACCTGGCCCCAAAATATCAATGTAGGTATGAAGAAGGCAAGATAGCGGCTATACTTCATTAGGAGTTTGAAGAGATTTGGCATGTCAACAAATACACTCAAAAAGTTCTATGGATGTATTGTGGAGAGCATTCTGACAGGCTGCATCACTCTCTGGTATGGAGGGGCTACTGCTCAGGACCGAAAGAAGCTGCAGAAGGTTGTAAATCTAGTCAGCTCCATCTTGAGTACTAGCCTACGAAGTACCAAGGACATCTTCGGAAAGCAGTGTCTCAGAAAGACAGCATCCATTATTAAGGACCTCCAGCACCCAAGGCTTGCCCTTTTCTCAATGTTACCATCAGGTAGAAGGTACAGATAGGATAGAGGCAGGAAAGTTGTTTCCATTGGTAGGTGAGACTAGAACTGGGGGACATAGCCTCCAGATTCGGGGGAGTAGATTTAGGACAGAGATGAGAAGGAACTGCTTTTCCCAGAGAGTGGTGAATCTGTGGAATTCTCTGCCCAATGAAGCAGTGGAGGCTACCTCAGTAAATATATTTAAGACAAGGTTGGATAGATTTTTGCATAGTAGGGAAATTAAGGGTTACGGGGAAGGCAGGTAAGTGGTGATGAGTCCATGGCCTTGATCAGCCATGATCTTATTGAATGGTGGAGCAGGCTCGACGGGCCAGATAGCCTAATCCTGCTTCTATTTCTTATGTTCTTATGTTTTGCCAGTTATATTTACAACATAGTGCTGATGCTATCCTTTGCAGAAAGTTCCCAAAACATTAGCGGGAGGATGAAAGCCAATGAATTGGTTCCACCTCCATTTCCCTTCCCCTGCCCACCCAGTTAAAGACAAGCTTGCTGAAGTCACAAAGGTGGAAGTTTGTCCTTTGGATACACAGTTTATTTAGAGGTGCACAGGCACAAGGAGAATGTGGAAGCATCTTAGAGGTAGCAGCAGGAACTGAACCTGGGTTGCTGGCGCTGTATAGAGTTGAACCAACTGCTCTGTTGCCACACAACCTGCGATCACCAATGGCAGCAAGCAACGGAATAAAATGTAATTATACTGATACAATAAATTCAGTTCACTGACCCTATAACATAATAGTCCTGATATTACAGAATAGTGAGCTAAAGTTTTCCAACATAAGGTACTTACAAGTGCACCAGGGTCTGTTGTACGGTGCCAATTAATGGGGTTAATTGTGAAACCTGTACAAAAGACATAGAAGGATACAGACCAAGTGTCAGTAAATGGAATTAGTGCGAACTGGTAATTAATAGTTGTGCAGAGATACAAGATCATGAGAAAATAGGAGCAAGATTTGACCTGGCCCCTCAACTCCACTCATCGTTAAACATAGTCAAGGCAATTCTTCACTGACCTGAACTCTTTTGGACCAGTTCCTCATAACACTCACTACTCTGATCTTTCAAAAATTTCGTCTACCTCTACCTTAAATACTTTTCTTTCGCTTTTTTATGCAGAATGGTTATACAACTTATTAATATACATAATGGAACATTTGACTTGTCCATTACGTGCCTTCTATTTCTGTTGTCTAGAGGGAAGAGTTAATCATGATGGTTTGGTTGGAACAAATCCTAAAAAGTGAAAGGGAAGGGTTTTATACAAAAATATCTCAGCAAAAGATGTCAGAGACAGGATAGAAAACAAAGAAATCTGTACTGATTTTGTAGTGAAATGTTAAATGACAACAGAAGAGAGACTATTATTAAATAAGGAATTAGATAATAGTTCCGTCATATTTGTTGAACTTCTGATTGCCAAATCATTCTCATTCCATGAATTTCCTGTTTAGTCTTAAATTCAAAAGTAAAAGTCCGAAGTTTCAACATGAATTTGGTATAAAAGTGATTCATTCTAGGGACTGATGTCAGATTCCAACTATGCACCAGACTCACAGAACTGTCTGGGTTATAATTCATAAAGGCCTCACTCTGCAGTTCCAGGCAGCGGGGGCATGGGAACACCACACACAGATTTCCCTCCAAGCTCTACACCTGATTTGAAAAATCATTGTCCTCTCCTTCATCATCACGGTTATAAAATGCTGTAAGTCTCTTCCCAATAACATCACCGGAGTACTTTCACCAGAAGAACTGCAGGGGTTTAAATTCCTAGCTCACTAGCTCCATTCCTAGTGACAACTAAGATTAGGCAATAAATGTTGGCCTTACCAGCAATGTGTAGGGCTTGGAAATTAATTTTTTGAAGTTCAAGTTCAGTCTATTTTCATTCAACCATACACATATGATGCCATCAAATGAAACAATGTTTCTCCAGACCAAGGTGCACAACACAGTACATACAATAAAGCACATACACTACACATAGAGTATTATCACCACAAATAAATTAACAAATAACAAGGTGCATTTATGACACAAGTTAGAAAGTAAACAATATAATGCTACCGGCACTTCATACGTGATGAGACCTAGGTGGTGGCAGGGAGTTCAGTACCTTTACAGACTTGGGGAAGAAGCTGATCCCCATCCAAAGATTTTTCGCCTTAATGCCATGGTGCCTCCTGCCTGATGGTAGGGGATCAAAGATATTTGTGGCTGAATGGGAGGGATTATTGACAATGCTAAGAGCCCTATGTACGTAAAACTCCTGACAGCTATCTCTGATGGGTGGAAGAGAGACCCCAGTGATCCTCTCAGCAGTCCTTGCAACCTCAATACCATCATAATTGACCAAAAATACAAACGGACCAGCCATGTAAACTATCAGTACACGTCAGAAGCTCAGTCAATGGATTTCATGACACCACAAAGCTTTACATGTTAAGAATGTGCTGGGATTATCTGGATGAGTGCAGCAACAGTAACACTTCATGTAAGTCAAGGGAGAACAACCCATCTGCACTCAGAGTGATGAAGGACTATCTCCGTTCATGTCTCCGCTCCATGCTTGAATGCCAATGATGTGGACAGATGATGCAGGTTTTTGGCTTGTCCCAGGTTGGTGAATCCTAGGATGGGATGTCTATGCAAGCAGAAAGCACATGAAGTGACTAGGGCTGATGAATCGACGTGGCCAGAATTTGAGCTTGGATTTCGGGCTCCCATCATCAGCTAGTCTGGGGATTGATACCAAAGATCAAAGCCCAGAGCACAACTAGAAGGCTGGAAGTCAAAGCACAATGCTGAAGCCTGGAGGCCTGGAGGACTGTCCGTCTGTGTGGTTGGGTGGAAGGGAGGAGGAAGGGAGAAAAGAGACTCATTTTGCTGTTGCTGCTTTGTTGCTTGCTGTGTTCTGTGTTCTGCTGATCATTGTGGGCATGCTATGTTGGCGCCAGAATGTGTGGTGCACTTGTGGGCAACCTCCTTAGGTACGTTGGTTGCTAACGCAAATGATGCATGCATGCTCACATGTACGTGTGATAAATAAATATGAGGCTACATCCACACCATGCCAGATAAATCCGTAACTGAAGCTTTTTCTCTTCATTTTTACCCTCCGTCCACACTAAAATGGTGTTTTCGTTCCCCGAAACTGGAGCTTTTCAGAAACACTTTCCAGGGTGGGTATTTTTGAAAACGCTGCTCGGGCAGATCAGTGTGGACAGAGTAACCGGAGACTTTTGAAAATGCTGTCAGACAGCAGCGTGCTATTTCATTGTTTTCTTGAATGCAACCTAACAATTTCAGAACACATGGCAAAGAGACTGAAGCCAGAAGAGTTAGAAATGTACTCACCAAATGTACTCACTTTGACCCATAACTTACTGAATAAATAAGTATACTCACTTTGCCCTGTTTTCTGTCCTTTCTCGTATGAAGGTGGTTTACCTATTTATGCAAGTACTTCTCTGGCAATAGATGTGTAACAGCCTAATGTAACATTGTATGGAAGTACAAGATAACACTGATGCAGACATGTTTTATACATTTAACAAGGTACTTTATTAATGCAACAGAGTTAGTCAGTTTTTCAATGTTCATCATCAGCTGGGTCAATCTGTCCGTGAACTCCCTGTTGGTTGCTGCTGTACGCTCCAGTATTATTTTTAGTTTTAAGTTCTCTTGTGCAAGAGCCAACAGCTGTCTGTCGTTTTAAGCTTTTCTAGTCTGTAACTACACAAACACACACTTTTACGGCGAGATTCGACACCAAACATGTCGCTAGTTTTCAGTAGATATGTCCTGCGCTTGAGCAGGAGGAGGAGATTCGCCAAAATCTCCATTTCAGTGTGGATAGAGATATTTTCAAAAACGCATAGTGTGGACACCTATTGTTTTTTATGCGAAACCGGCGTTTTCAAAATTACCCGGTCTAGTGTGGATGTAGCCTGAGTCTGATCTGAATATGATTTGGATTTTCAATAACCATTCTCTTCACCGCTAGTGCATTGCTGTTGTGGTGTTTACCAGCTCCAGTCACTCACCTGGTTTACCCTGACAGCTTCTCCAAATAACACTTAAAATTGCACGCTGTCCTCTTTTGGGAGTCCATCACTGGCTCTTCATCATTGCTGAGCCTATGTCCCAAGGTAATGTCACTGAGGAAGTACATTTGCTGATTGAGGAAAATGGCCAAACATCATCACGAAGGCAATTAGAGCTGAGAAGTAAATGATGGTCTTGACAGCAATGCACAGATTCTGAAAAATGAATAAGATAAAAAGAAACATAGCACATAGATGATGGAAAGATAGATGGTTATGTAGGAGGGAATGGTTAAAGTGATCTTAGAGGAGGTTGAATGGTCAGCTGTAGGACCTGTACTATGTTCTATGTTCTAAGTATGGAAGGGGTGCTTCAGTTTGCAGAAGGATATGTTGATGTGTTGAATCAGTGGAGTGAAAATTAACATAATTAATTCAAAAGATAAGAAGATATTCTTTAAGGAATGTCTGGTTTATTTTTTTCTCAAGATTTTTTCACTGTAGCATACCAGATGCTCAAAGAAATTGATAAGTAAATGCAGATTAACGCTGTGGAGCTATTTTGTTTAGCTGAAGGTTTTGGAATTAAGTGATACAGTCTCAGACTTAAATGACCTTGACAGCAAGCCACACATTTTCATGAACAAAAAATCATAAGATAAATTCTAGACATTCTACTTGTGGTATACACTGGATCTGAGCAAACAGAGATAACACAAAGGTAAATACTATGATATTAATTCTGCAGAATCTAAGATATGCTCCATGAGGTCTAGAAATCCACTTATTTTCTTCAATGGTTCTCCCAAAATGTGTATGTGACTGATCAAAGCATAGTTGGTAACACAGACAGGTGTGGGAGCAGCTGTGTTGGATGTTCACGACGTACAAACTGCATTGTGTTGGCTAGTTTGAGAAAGCTGGGAGTGAAACACATCGGCTTTATTACAAACTGCTCATTATTTCAGTTCTTCCAAGATGGATGTGCCCCCACAACCAAGGTTAGCTCATCCAACAATTTTATTTTGAGATAGGGCTTTTGAGATCTGAGTCCAGGAGCTAGGAGCTACCTGTTTACTTTTTTTTTACTATTTGAGCAATTTGTCCTCTTTTGTACATTGGATATGCAGCAGTCTTTGTTGTGTGTGGTCTTTCATGAATTCTGTTGTGTTTCTTTGTTTTGTGAGTGCCTAGAAGATGAATCTCAAGGTTGTACACGATATACATACAGTACTTTGATAATAAATTTGAACTTTGAACTCTGTCTTGGCATGATTATTAAACTAATTCTCTGACCATCAAATAGACAGGGTTGTCTGCCCTTGCTTCCACCCTTGACACATTACCTATCACATTCTAGGTGGGAATCTTATTGCCAAGCAGACCATCCCTCCTGCTCAACGTAGTGGATAATTGGTAGCCCAAAACATGCTGCTCATTTCTTCGATTTGCCTTGAATGATTGCAGCAAATCAGGAAAACTTTTAAATACGTGAGAGCTCAGCCCAGAGCTATCACTCTTCCCTTTGATTTCAAAAATGCACAAAGTTACATTCAACGTTAATCAAGGCTGTCAATCAAATTGGATTTTAAAGGGATTACAATGAATCATACATCTTTGAGACTCAGAAAAACTATCGTAATGAACATATTTCTTGGTCACAATGTATAATGATTAGAGAGGCCTTAGTAATGAGTGCTGGAACAGACAATTATGATAGTTGGTTACCAATGTTAATTATTTTCTTCATCAAGTAGATTTTCTGTCTACTTATTTAACAGGTGAGTCATTATCCTTTGAAATCAATGTTTATGCAAGTGAGATTTAGCAATCAGTGTATTCTCTCAGACAGCTGTCATCAAGATTTTATAAACATTTTGCCATAAGGATGTTGTTTTTAACATAAGGGCAAAATTGCTATAAAATCAATGAAATGAAATTCTTGGCTCCAAGGGTAGTCATAGCTGAAGGGTGGTAGTGGGGACGAGCTCCCACTGCTAAACAAATGCTCTTCATGGCGTGCGTCTCAAACAGCCTCTGACAACCAAGTCTGACTCCTGGCCTTCACGTGTGGCATAGTTCTTATGCCCATTGGAGCTGTTCTCACTGACAGAAGAAGGGCTAAGGCAGACCACTGGTGCCTTAAAACCAGTTGCTCCAGGCAGATGGGGCTCCTTAACCACAGATGGCAGTTCATCTAGCAGAGCGAAAACTCCGATTGCAAGCCTCCGCTGCCTTGCGGCTATACCCGCTCACAGGAAAGGCTTTGGGAATAAACCCCGAGGAAAAATCCGGAGTCGGAGTCCCAAAGGCGGCCGACTGCTGTACCCAGCACCGGCACGGCAACTCCTGCGATGCTGCTGGCACCAAACTGTACCGAGTTCCGTCGTTCCTCTGGACCAGTCGTCAGCTTGGAGAGGGGGGTCCCACTGCATGGGCAACAGACGGATCTCCAGACCAACTCTGCCCTGGCTTGCACCCTGGAGAAGCCACTCCTAGTGACTACCAGATGTGCAGTACCCATGGTTGACCACGACCGATGGAGGCCACAACACAAGGAAATGATCTTAAATTGAAACAGGAGGTATCTTCATTTTTATTCCAAAAAAGAATAGCTAGATAGGTACAGTAGTTTCAGTTCAGGTCATTGATCTAGCAACTTGTATGCTCACACCCCCTGTAAACCAAAGTGTTAAATGTTATTAATAACAAAATACCACAAAATTATTCCCTTTCCTTCCCCACACTGGCTTTCCTCTTACTCCTTTCTCCTTCCACTGTCCTCTTGTATCAGATTCCTTCTTCTTCAGCTCTTCACCTTTCCCAGCTTCTCACTTCATCTCCCCTCCCTCACTCACCTGGCTTTATCCATCACCTTCCAGCTTGCACTCCTCCCCCAACCTTCTTATTCTTACTTCTAACTTTTCCTTTTCAGACCTGATGAAGTGTCTTGGTCCGAAATGTCAACTGTTTCTGCCTGGCCTGCTGAGTTTCTCCAGCATTTTGTGTGTGTTGCTCCGGATTTCCAGCATCTGCAGAATCTCTTGTGGTTATGATTAACAATAACTATGTATTTTCTGGCCCAATAGAAGAAAAATTGAAACAAGATGTGTTGGATTGATGTATAAACCCAATATGTTCAAAACGTACTTCAGAAACAGGACTCTGCGGTCCTCTCGCACTCTAGTCTATGTCTGACTCAATTCATATTATGGAGTCAACTCTTCTTTCCCCTGCAGCTATGTTCATGATACCTGTGAAGCATTGACAGTTTTACAATTAATATGTTATATTTTGTGCTTCTTCTCATCTGTTTATAACTGGCTTCTCCACTAAATATCTACTCAATCAGTCCATGAGGATGTTTATGAAAAATTGCTGTATATCGTTGTTAAATCGTTACTAAGATGTATGTGGGTCATAAAGTTAGGTCTCTACATTGGAAAGACAGAAACAATTTTGTTGCAGAACAATTTTATTGCAAAACAGTTTTATTTATTCATGCTTTTTATTTCCACAATTTAAATTTCATTTCACAAGGATGATCCTTAGAAATGCTAGTATTCCAGACATTTTGCATTTTGGTAAAAATTATATTCTAAGTACTATTTGACTTTCCTTATTGATGAGAGGAATGCAGTTTCTGGAACAAGTTATCCAAGTGCAGCCAGGAAATTTGGCCAATTAATTTGAAACATGTACCCCATATCTGTTTGAACTGGAACATTCTGCAGTCTGATATTTACCAATTTACTCCATTTGACATTCCGATCCACCAATGACTTTAGTCCTCTGCTCCAGATAAAACATATCACTTTCCAGCTCAGGTTGCTCAGAATTACGGAACTGTTTACTGGAGGCTGGAGCATAGAAGGGAAATGAAATGTAGCACTTACCAAGTACACTGGAACAATAAGGAACTGAAAGAATCTGCTGTTAGTAAAAGTTGTATAATTATTAAAAGTGGTCTGTTACTCTTCTCAGACAACAATTAATCTAATTGTTTGTCTCAGTTAATGTCTTCAGGTTCTCAGAGTTGGCCTGGTAATGGCATTTTTATATCTGCACTTCGTCCATTCCAGAACTGAGCATATAATCTGTACTGCCACTTCGGTACAGAATAGGTTGAATGCTGATGTCATACATGCCAGTTTTGGATAAGATTTTGAACTGAGGAGCTGTCTATCCACTTTGGTCGATCCAAAAGGTTCCATGGTGAAATTCAAAACTCTCTAATGAAGATAACTTGGTATTTGGAACTTACAGTGTTGTTTTGGGGATTTTTTTCTGTTAAAAGTGGAATGTTACATGTCTCAGTTCTCTCTACATTTTTGTCATAGTCACAATATTGCCATATGGCAATACAGCATGAAGACAGGCCCTTGATTCCAACAAGTTCATGCTGATCATGGTGTCCACACAGCTACTCCATATCCCTCTCGGCTCCATCCTTCCATGTAGTTTTTCAAGTGCATCTGAAATGATGATGTTGTTCCTGCCTCAATCACTTTTTCTGGCAGCTCATTCTATATCCTCACTACCCTCTGTCAAAAAGTTGCATCTCAGATCCCTTTTAAGTCCTTCTCCCTCTCACCCTAAAATAATGCTCCATAGCAACACACACAAAAAGGCCAGGCAGCATCTACGGGAAAGAGCAAACAGTCGGTGTTTCAGGCCAAGACCTTCATCAGGATTGGAAATGAAGAGGAGAATTCAGAATAAGAAGGTGGGGAAGGGGAGGAAGAAGCACAAGGTGATAGGTGATAGGTGAAACTGCATGGGGGGTGCGAAGTAAAGAGCTTGGAAATTGATTGATGAAAGAGATAAAGGGCTGGAGAAGGGGGAATCTGACAGGAGAGGACAGAAGACATTGGAAGGAAGGGAAGGAGCACCAGAGTCAGGTGATAGGAATGTAAGGAGAAAAAGTGAGAGAGGGAAACAGGAATGGGGCATGATGAAGAAGAAGGGAGGGGGGCAATTACCAGAAGTTTAAGAAATTGATGTTCATGCCATCAGGTTGAAGTGGGCACAGATGGAATATAAGCTGTTGCTCCTCATTACAGCAATGGAAGAGGAGGCAATGTCAGAATGTGAATGGGAAGCAGAATTGAAATGTGTGGCCACCGGGAGATCCCACTTTTTGTGGTAGATGGAGCGTAGCCATCTCCCAATCAACATCAGGTCTCACCGATATACAGAAGGCCGCACCGGGAGCACCTGAAACAGTAGATGACCTCAACAGCCTCACAGGTGAAGTGTCACCTCACCTGGAAGGACTGCTTGGGGCACTGAACGGCAGTGAGGGAGGAGGTGTAGGGTAAGGTGTGGCACTTATACCATTTGCAAGGTTAAGTGGTAGGAGGGAGATCAGTGGGGAGGAACGAATGAACATAGGTGTGCTGTCTTTACGACAGTTATTTAGTTTATAATATTTTCGCTTAGTAATTCATTCAATAGTATTTTCTAGTTAGAATTAGAAGTGTTTAAAGTATATTCATTGCATGTAAAATATATCGGCATGCGATGACGTCACATCCGGTTTCGCCGCGTCTTGTGGGAAAACACCGGTTTGAAATTAGCGCGAGGGTGGGGGCTTTCCACGAGGCTCACCTGAGCACAAGCAGTTTTGCAGGCATGAGAAATCACAGTGAGAGCAACGCTGTAAGTTAATAGATAATCGATATATTGAACTAAGATGTTAATGCTGATCCTGTTAGAGGTAACGACGGTAGATAATGTTTATGCTTTCGTTAGTTAAAGAGTCGCGGATAGTTTGCATGGAAGTGTATTTAAAGTAGTCAATGGAGCAGGTAAACTCTCCCTGTATACTGCACCTTAGTGTAATGTAGTTATAGTCACCTTTGCAAGTATTTACACTTGAAATGTGATATTAAGGAAGGAACAAATACTGTATCAATCTTGTATTGTTTTATCAACAGTTTTCACCATATGTTAATGTGAAGAGTGAACAGTAAATGGTTAATCTTACTGCGATCTGGTTCTTATTAACTGTGGTTTATCCGGACGTTAAATTCGGCGTTTCGTTACACCCGAAGGAGAACGTTACAATAGGAGTCGTGTAAGGAGTGATCCCTGTGGAAAGTGGGGGGAGGAAAAGATGTGCTTGGTGGTGGGATCCCGTTGGAGATGGCGGAAGTTATGGGGAATTTTGTGCTGGATCCAGAGTCTAGTGGAGTGGTAGGTGAGGACAAGAGGAACTCTATCTTTGGTGTGGAGGCAAGAGGATGGGATGAGGGAAGATGTGTGCAAAATGGAAGAAGTGTGGGTGAGGGAAGTGTTGATGGTGAGGTAAGGGAAACCCCTTTCTTTGAAGAAGGAGACATCTCCATAGTTCAGGAATTAAAAGCTCCATCCTGAGAACAAATGTGGCAGAAATGGAGGAACTGAGAAAAGGGAATGGCATATTTACAAGTGCAAAGAAGTATTGTCAAGAAAGCTGTGAGAGTCAGTGGGTTTATAAAAGATATCAGTAGCTAGACTGTCTCCAGAGATGGAGACAGGGAGATCGAGAAAGGAGAGAGAGGTGTTGGAAATGGACCAAGTAACATTGAGGGCAGGGTGGAAGTTGGAGGTAAAGTTGATGAAATCAAGGAGCTCAGCATGGATTCAGGAAGTCATCAGTATAGCGTAGGAAAAGTTGGAGCATGATGATTTGAAAAATAGACTTCTCCACGTGGCTGACAAAAAGGTAGGCATAGCGGGGCACCATGTTAGAGCCCATAGCAACACCTTTGGTTTGAAGGAAGTGGAAGGAGCTGAAGGTGAAATCATTCAGGGTGAGGACTGTGCTATAATGTGTGTACATAAAGAACTTCGGTTCCCAGTGTGCAATGCAGGTAGTTTGACCAGAACCAGAAGTGATAAGGGTGAGCTGGTTGCATGTGCTCAGGTCAAGCTGAAGCCTTTACTGGGATGTCCTCTGCTCCACCACTTCACCATGGCTGATCCAATTTTCCTCTCAGTCCCAATCTCCTGCCTTCTCCCTGTGTCCCTTCATAGCCTGACCAATCAAGAATCTGTCAACTTCTGCCTTAAATACACATGTAACATGCTGTAGGGTTTCACTGCTGTGTAACGTGCTGTAAAGTTTCACTGATAATGTAATGGTTTCTCTGTAGCAGCAACGTTTGGGTTATGACTAGAGACAACAGGGTTAGGAATGCTGTTGTTCATTCTTGTGAGCTGGAAGAGAGATTTTCTCAGTCTTTTGGCCAGGGAGAGATGAGGAGAGAAGACACGAATGGAGAGAGTTGGTAGACCGCGGACGGGATGGACTTGGAGCGAGGGTCCAAAGGGCAGCAATGATCGGAGGAGGTCGATGCTGGACGAATGGCTGTATTTGTGAGCTCCAACATTGCGCAACAGACTGTTTAATAAGATTGGACCCTTTTTTTTGTTTCTTTACTAACCATATAGTCTAAGTAAGAATTATAAACTTTAATCGTTTAATCACATATTGTGTATTGTTTGTTCTTTCAGGGTACTGGTTTGTAACATGGGACATCGCGCAGCATCCACCAAAACAAGATTTCTTAAGTTTGGCCGGGCCAGGGGCTATCACCCCCTATATTAAGCCACTGGCCGAAGCAAGAGTTACATATTTAAAGACTTGGTCTCCACAGCTGCCTGTGGCAAAGAATTCCACAGATTCACAACTCCCTGGCTTAAGAAATTCCTCATCTCCGTTCTAAAAGGACACCTTCTATTCTGAGGCAGTGTCCTCTAGAGCTAGACTCTCCCACTATTGGAAACATCCTCTCCACATCCATTCTATCAAGGCCTTTCGCCATTCAATGAGGTTTCCCCTCATTCTTCCGAATTCTTGTGAATACAGGCCCAGAGCCATCGAATGGTTTTTTTAATACTTATATATGCTTTCATATGATTTTCATAAGGGGCAAAAGTTTAGGGGTAACATGAGAGGGAACTTCTTTACTCAGAGAGTGATAGCTGTGTGGAACGAGCTTCCAGTAGAAGTGGTAGAGGCAGGTTCGATTTTGTCATTAAAAAAAAAATTGGATAGGTATATGGACAGGAAAGGAATGGAGGGTTATGGGCTGAGTGCAGGTAGGTGGGACTAGGTGGGACTAGTAGGCGTTCAGCATGGACTAGAAGGGCCAAGATGGCCTGTTTCTGTGCTGTAATTGTTATATAGTTATATATGACAAGCCATTCAATCCTGGAATCATTTTCGGGAACCTCCTTTGAACCGTCACCAATTTCGGCACATCCTGTCTATGCTAAGGGCCCAGAACTGCTCACAAAACTCCAATTGTGGCCTGACCAGTGCTTTAAAGACTCAATATTACATCCTTGTGTTTATATTTTAGTATTCTTGAAATGAATGCTAACATTGCATTTGCCTTCCTCACCATAGACTCAACCAGCAAATTAATCTTTAAGGAATCCTGCACAAGGACTCCCAAGTCCTTTTGTGCCTCAGTTTTTTTGTATTTTCTATTCATTTTCATTTTTTCTACTAAACTGCAGGACCATACACTTTCTAACACTGTATTCCATCTGCCATTCATACTGACTGTGGTCTATTTTATCATAAGCCTCCAAGTGTCATAGTCCCGATTGTTAATTTCCCAAATTGCCTCCAATTCTCTTTAATGATGGCACGCCTGGTTTCCATCAAAGACTCAGTATAAGTGTGGTGAACTACATATACCTGTCTGGACACGCCCCCTACTGACTGCTCCTGTGGCTCCTCCCACTGACCGTGGCTCCTCCCACAGACCCCGGTATAAAGGCGATTGAGGCCTGAGCCCGGCCCTCAGTCTCCAGGATGTAGTATGGTGGTCAACTACTGCTTGTTCTTTCTTCCAGTCAATAAAAGCTGATATCTCGCGTCTCATCTCAGAGAGTTATTGTTGGTACATCAATAAGAACTTCTACATCACAACTACAAGTCGCCAGTTTGTTGGTCTTTTTTCTGTAAGTAAACTACGTTTCCTGATTACTTAGAACTGTTTGTTCTAAGTTTAGCTCCAGTTTCAAGGTACCTATGAGACTCCGTTTCTCTGAGTCAAGGCTCCGTGTCAAAATCCCTCCTGCTTGCTGCTCAGCGTTTACGCCTGTATAAACATCCAAACTCAATCTCCATGCCTGTGTTCTGCACTTGGGTTTGCCTCAGTTACTCATTGCAACACCAAGCACCCTGAGACCTCATCCTTAATTATTGACGCTAACATCTGAGATCAGGTCTATAGTTTCCTTTTTACTGCCTCGGACCCCCTTGAAGAGTGGAGTAACATTTGCAATTTTCCAGTCTTCTGGAAGCATTCCAGAATCTAGTGATTCTTGAAAGATCATTACTAATGCCTCCACAATCTCTTCAGCCTCCTCTTTCAGAACTCTGGGGTGTACACCATCTGGTCCAGGTGGCTTATCTGCTTTCAGACCTTTCAGTTTCCTAAGAACCTTCTCTCTAATTATGGTAACTTCACACACTTCATGCCTACTGACACCTGGAACTTTCACCATACTACTAGTATCTTCCACGGTGAAGACTGATGCAAAGTATCTATTCAGTTCATCTGCCATTTCTTGTCCCCAATTACTACAGCATCTCCCCAGCATCGTTTTCGAACGGTCTGATATCCATTCTCGCCCCTCTTTTAACTCTATGTATCTGAAGAAACTTTTTTATCCTCTTTAATATTATTAGATAGCTTATTTTTGTATTCCATCTTTATCTTCTTAATGACTCTCTTTAGATGTCCTCTGTTGATTTTTAAAAGCTTCCCAGTTTTCTAACTTCCCACTAATTTTTGCTCTATTATATGCCCTCTCTTCAGCTTTTATGCTGGCTTTGGCTTCTCCTGTTAGCAATGGTTATGTTATCTTGCCTTTAGAATACTTTCTCCTCTTTGAGGTGTATATATCCTGGGCCTTCCGAATTGCTGCCGGAATTTCCAGCTATTGCTGCTGTGCCATTATCCCTGCCAGTGTTCTTTTCCAATCAATTCTGGCCAACTCCTCTTCCATGCCTTTCAAATTCCCTTTACTCCACTGTAATCTTGATACATGTGACTTTAGCTTCTCCTTCTCAAATTTCAGACTGAATTTGATCATATTATGATCACTTGCCCCAAAGGGTTCCTTTACTTTAACCTCTCTAATCAATTATTTTTAATTTCACAACACCCAATCCAGAACAGCTGATCCTCCAGTGGGCTCAACCATGAGCTGCACTAAACAGCCATCTGATACACACCCCAGAAACTCACCCTTGTGGAATCCAGCACTAACATGATTTTTACCAGTCTAATCTGCAGATTGAAATCCCCCATGACTCCTGTAACATTGCCTTTTTGACATGTATTTTCCATCTCCCATTGTAATTTGTAAGCCCCATCCTCACTACTGTTTGCGGTCTGTATACAACTCCCATCAAGGTCTTTTTTACCCTTACAGTTCCTTTGCTTTATCCACAATGATTCAACACCATCTGACCCTAGGTAACCTCTTTCTAATGATTCACTTTCATTTTTTACTGCTCCTTTGCCTTCCTGCCTATCCTTTCGATTCAATGTGTGTCCTTGGACATTAAGCTAGCCAAAAATCTGCTAGCTGGGCTGCACCGTCTCTCAACACTTCACCAGGTATATTGTCAGTAGTCAGACTTTTAAGTATTATTGTTTATTAATAAATTAGTGCATGGACATATGTATTAATATTCTGAAAGACTATTTGAATCAGGTTCAAAGTTCTAAATTAAAAGTATTAGCAAAATACATATATGCCATCATCTACTACCCTGAGAATCATTTCCTTGCAGGCATTCAAAGTAGATTCAATGAAATACAATAGGATCTATGAAAAACTACATACAACCAAAGATGGATAAGCAACCATAGTGCAAAAGATGACAAATTATACAAATAGGCTCCAAGCTATAATCTTCTTTCAGCTATGATTCAGTGGCCTATAACATCATATCTGTCATTCTGCAATGGTGCTGCAAGTTCATCTATCTTATTCCATATACCACGTACATTCAAATATAACACCTTCAGTCCAGTATTCACCCATTTCAATTTTTTCTGCAACTGATCCTATACACAGCCTCTCCTCATTACACTTTGCCTCTGTTTGTAAACCAGCTACCTCATCTCCAGCACTGTTATCCACTTTTACTGTGATACTTCTATGCTGAAATAGAAATGGGCAGCTCTGAACACTAGTTGCACCATGCTCAACCTTTTGATTCCTAACTTTGTCTGAAGTCTTACCAACATCTGCTTCTACAACCACTCTCTTAACTGTTCTGGCACACTGGTTCCCATCCCCCTGTAACTCTAGTTTAAACCCCATGGTGCAGCATTAACAAACCTTCAAACTATCCCTTCTGTACTGGTCCCAACTTCCCTAGAAGAGAGCCCAATGATCCAAAAAACTGACGCCCTCCTTCCTACACCAACTCCTTAGCCATGTATTAAACAGTATAATCTTCCCAGTTCTGCCCTCACTAGCACATAGCAATCCCGAAATCACAACCCTAGAGGTCCTGCCCTCAACCTAGAGGTCACTGTACTCCCTATGAAGAACCTCGTCCCTCATCCTACTCATGTCATTGGTACCTATATAGACCGTGACTTCTGTCTGTTCAACCTCCCAGTAAGAATGCCAAGGTCTTGATCTGATATATTCCTGACTCTGGAACACACGGGGCAACATGCCATCCAGGGATCTTGTTCTCACACACAGTGCCTCCCGTCCATTCCACCATCACCACAGCATGCCTCTCCTTCCCTCTTCACTTCTGACTCACAGAGGCAGACTCAGTTCCAGAGACCTGACCACTGTGACTTTCCTCTCTTAGGTCATTTCTTCCCTCTTCTAAGAGTATCCAGAGTGATATACCTGTTGTTGAGGGGGATGGCCACAGGGGTGGTCTGCACTGGTTTCTTTACCCCTTTCCCCTTCCTGATTGTCAACCCGTTTCCTATGTCCTGCACCTGGGGAGTAACCACCTCTCTATATGTCCTATCTATTACCCCCTCAGCCTCCTGAATGATCTGGAGTTCATCCCAGTTCCAGCTCCAATTCCTTAACATGGTTTTTAGAAGCTGCAGCTGGATGCACTGCTTGCAGTTGTAGTCGTCAGGAACACTGGAGGTCTCCCTGCCTCCTCAGTCCGAAACATCGACTATTTACTCTTTCCCATAGATGCTGCCTGGCCTTCTGAGTTCCTCCAGCATCTTGTGTGTGTTGCTTGGATTTCCAGCATCTGCAGATTTTCTCCCCTTTGTTATGCTCCCTACTTCTGGATTCAGCCACCCTGGAGTAAAGACTGTTCCCATCTGCCTTATCTATGCCTCTCATAATTTATAACATTTCTGTAAGGTTGCCCCTCACTCTTTTGTGTTCCAAATAATAAAGATGTAGCTGGGGAAACCCCTCCCTCTGGTCCATGTGACATATTTGTAAACCTTTTCTACACTTTTTCCAGTTTAATCACGTCTTTTCTGTAACAGAATGGCCAAAAATGAACACAATACTCAGTGTAGCCTCATCAACAAATTATTCAACCACTAAATAATGTCCCAGCTCCTGATGGCCAGCATGTTAAATACCTTTTACACCACCATATCTATGTCTGGATACCACTTTCGACAAACTATGCACTTCAGAATCAGAATCAGGTTTATTATCACTGGAATGGGACGTGAAATTTGTTAACTTAGCAGCAGCAGTTCAATGCAATACATAATCTAGCAGAAAAAAGTAATAAATAAAATAAAAAATAATAATAATAATAAACAAACAAGTAAATCAATTACACATATTGAATAGATTTTTTAAAATGTGCAAAAACAGAAATACTGTAAAATAAAAAAAAGTGAGGTAGTGTCGAAAGATTCATCATCCATTTAGGAATCGGAATCGGATGGCAGAGGGGAAGAAGCTGAGTGTGTGCCTTCAGGCTTCTGTACCTCCTATCTGATGGTAACAGTGAGAAAAGGGCAAACCCTGGGTGCTGGAGGTCCTTAATAATGGACTCCTAAGTCCTTCTGTTCCATTACACTCCTTGGTGCTTTATCAATCATTGTGTAAGTCCTACACTAGTTTGATTTTGCAAAATACACTTATCTATTTTGAAATCTATTTGCCGCCCTTTGGCCCACTTCCCTAAGTGAACAAGATTCACCTGTAACACTGGACAACAAATTTTTTTGAATTGTTACTTCTCCAGAATTTTTTTTTTTTGTTCATAGACTGCTTGAAACTGAACACAAATAAAATTTCAGACTATTTGTACCACATTGGAATTTGGAGAAAAAAGGAATTAACTTTTGGCCTCCGTCTGTCAGGGTTGACTATGGATGTTGCACCCCAGCTGTCTAGATACACAAGCCTGGGCAGAATGACATGGAGAGTAAAGCTGTTGCCCACGTAGCAAGCTCCCCCTCTCCACACATCTGATGAACCCAAAGGAACAGCAGAGACTGATACAGTTGGTACCAGCAGCATCACAGGAGATGTCAGTCAGCGTTGAACTCAGTGTAAGACTGCCTTAGGGACTCCAACTCTGGTTTTTTTTCCCCTCATGATTTACTCCCAAAACCTTCCCCATGAATGAGTATAGCTGCAAGGCAGTGCAAGTTTGAGATCAGAGTTTTCCTTCTCCTAGTTGAGCAGTCAACCACAGCTGACGAGCCCCATCTGCCCGAAACGACTGTTTTTATAGTGCCAGTTACCCACTTTTGCCCTTCTCCTGTCAGTAGAAACTGTTCCACCGAGCTAGGAGCTGGACGTAGTTGACAGAGGCTATTTGACACACACACCATTGGGAATAGTTAATAGGTAGTGGGACCTTGTCCCCATTACAACCCCTGGCTATAAGAATCTTAAAGAACCATTTATTGAACATAATGCATTTAATTGCACAACAGTGCTGACATTTTGCTATAGTTCAACTAAACTATAAATGTTTTGTTGATGATTTTCATTTGTACTCAGTTTATGAAGCTTCTCACTTGAGTCTCCAACAATAATCAGCCTTCATTGATGGATTCCGGTTGCTCCGATACCATTTTTCCATGACCTCATTCTCCTGTGAAACCTTTCACCATGCCTGTCATTGGCAGTGCCAAGATTTGCAGGGAAGAAGTCTAAATGGGAATGCAGAAAGTAAATCTTTAGTGACATGTTGCACTTCATGGGTTTGTATGCTGAAGCATATTGTCAATGAGCTACATATAGTTTGGTTCTCTGTAGTTGCCAAGAAAATTGTCAAAAACATTCTGGAAAGACTTCCATGCAATTTTCTCCAGTCCCACTCCAAGCTCTTCAAGTTACCTGTCATTGATGATCTGGTTGATTTGTGGACCAACAAAAATGCTTTCCTTAACCTTGGCATCAGTTATTCTGACATGAATTATGAAATACGAAGTAATAAATCCAGGCAGTTTCAAAAGGATGGTGTGTGATGGGGAAATTTCATGGTGATTTTCATGATCAGCAGTCCGAAGTCCATTTAATAAACCCAATGTGGTCGATGATAACTTTCTTCACTATCAACAGCACTAACCAATTCTCTATCACTCACAAGTTTATTAATCAAGCCATATGTATTTGCATCAAAATCATTTTTATAAATAATGAGCAACGAGCATCTTTGACCCCCTTTGGTACAGCACAAGTCACCAGCCTCCATTCAATGAAACAACCTTCAAGTATCACTCTTTGCTTCCTATCTCTGAGCTAATTTTGAATCCTCCTAACTCACTCCTAGGATTCCGTGGGACTTAATCATGCAGGTCAGACCACCATGTGATACCTTTTTGAAAGCCTTGCTAAAGTTCTAATAGACAAAATACAGTGCCTTAACCTCAGCTATTTTTTTGGTTACTTCTTCAAAAACTCAAAGGTTCATCAGGCACAATTTTCTATGCAGAAAGCCTTGCTAATCAGGCTTTGTCTAATCAAAATGCTGATAGATTATGTCCCTCAAACTTCCATCCCATAACTTCCCCACTACTGATGTCAAGCTGAATAGTTTTTAGTTCCCTTGTTCATCCTTTCTACTCTTCTTAAACAGAACAATTTTAGTCACCTTCCAATCCTGTGGGACTTCACCAGTGGCTAATGATGAAGCAAGGACCTTTGCAATTTCTTCCCTAGCCTCCCATAAAATCTAAGGATGCTCATGACCAGGATTTATTCATCCTTATGAGGAGAAATTTTTATTAAAAATCCCACCCACCCCCTGCAGCTCGAGACATGGGTAGCCCTGCTGATCTCCAAGGGGACCTGCTCTCTCCCTGGCCACTGTTTTACTCCTAATATAGCTAAAACACCTCTTGGAATTTTCCTTAACTCTACCTGCCAGATATATTGCGTACCTTTTTCTCCCTCCTGATTTTCCCTCTTAAGAATATTTTTAATCTTTTTATCACCATCAAGGGGTTCATTTGATTCCAGCCTCCTAAGCCCAATGTATGTAAACATCCTTCATTGTCTTGACCAAGATCTCAATATATTGTCTCAGCCAAGGTTCTCAAGACTCGCCAGATTTACCATTCAACTTTCACTGGCTGATTAGCAGGTGACAGAGTGGCAATAAAGGGAGCTTTCTCTGGTTGGCTGCCAGAGGCTACCAGTGTTCCACAAGGGTCTGTGTTGGGACTGCTTCTTTTTACATTATATGTCAATGACTTGGGTGATTGAATTGTTGGCATTGTGGCCAAGTTTGTGGATGATATGAAGATAGGTGGAGCAGCAGGTAGTTTTGAGGAAGTAGAGAGGCTACAGAAGGACTTAGATTAGGAGAATGGGCAAAGAAGCGGCAGATGGAATACAGTTTTTTTTTCTCCTGTGTAAGTCTCTAGCATCATTGAGGACTTCTCTAACGGTTGCATAGAAACTGTCTGTTGTAATCAGCCTCTGGAATTATAGATAAAGCTGACCTGGTTTCCATTTCCATTTTCAGTGATCCTTATGATCTTGTGATCTGCTTCAGCACTACTATGCAGTTCTAAGCATGACAGCTCACCTTTATCAGACTCTGTGTCGCCTGTTTCACATTCGCTCTGTCACCACTGTTCGGATATGGCCCAAGTGCGGAGTGAGAGACACTGAAGCAGGTCGACAGTTCACAGACTTCAATTCGAAAAAAGGGAAAATAAAATAATGAACGCTAGGCCAAACAGGGCCACTAACTAAAACTCTCAAAAGGGAAACGAAGCCTACACTGCGGCCGAAAAGAATATCTGAACATTAAACGAATACCACTAGCCTACAGAGTCAGTTGATTTTGAAAGATAATGGCTCAGGGAGGGCCGAATGCAAAACAGCAACAAAGCTTTGCTAAGCTCTGTCCAAGTCTCGACAAGCACTACGACGACAAGAATGTAATCAAATACTATCACGATTAAATAATAATTACTTGACATGTGCAAATTCACAGGCGCAATTGCCTTATCTACTGCGCAGCCGAATCCGTGGTTGTGACACCCTCCCTTTATGCATTTGCTCAGTTTTGTGTGTGAAACATTTCACTTGACGTGGTTTTCTCTTTGGTATTGCGTTTTGTCTGTTGTGCACACTCTTTCTGAGTGACCCTGTCTGTGACACTTCCTGCAAACTTCTTCTTTGAACCAACAGCCATTTGCATCATAGGAGGATTTGCCACATCGATGACATTTTGCACCACTCAGGGACATTTTGTGCATTTCACATTCTAACCTCTTTTTCTGTAGTTCTGCTGCATCCTTTGCTGTAGTCCCTAACGATTTTGCAATGGTCAATGCCCATGCTAAGGTTAAGTCTCTTTCTGACAGTAGCTTCTTTTGAGTGCTTTGGCTAGGCATGCCACATACAAGTCAGATCCTTAATACATCAGAGAGCCCATCTCTAAAGTCACAATACTAGGAGAGTTTGCACAGTTCTGCAATGTATTCAGAAATGCTTTCATCCTTGACTTGTTCCTTTTGTAAAATTTAAACCTCAGAGCTATTACCAATGGTTTTGGGCTCAAGTGATTTTGCAAAATTGTAACAATTTCATCAAACATCTTGCTTACTGCCTCTTCAGGGGTTACTAGGTTGCATACGAGTCTGTACATTCTAGCACCCATTAAGCTACAAAGTGTGGGGATTGCTTTGCACAACCACATCACACTCCCTACAATACAGTTCACCCCTTTCTATGTAAGACTCCCAGCCTTCATTAGCACTATCAAGTTTTTAAAACTTTCTGAACAAAATCATTGCCACGTTATTTTCACTTTAAGTTTGCTAGGGTCCTGCTGAAGGGTCTCAGCCTGAAACATCAACTGTACTTTTTCCATAGAAGCTATGCCTGTGTTGCTGGCAGATGACTTAATCTGGTCTGTTCACATTGCAGCGAGGGAGGGAGGGAGAGAGAGAGAGAGAGAGAGAGAAATGTGCATGCGGAAACAACAGATCAATACACATGTGTAAACAGATCATACGTAGTTCTGTAAAAGAGATAGATCCAAATATTACAATGAGGATGCCTGAAAACAGTTACAGAATGGGACAAACCATAGAAACAAGAACTCTTAAAATCAAGGAGTCAATGTGGATATCATTAAGTGAAGTTGCCTATGAAAGTTCAAATACTTTTTCTGATTGGATGGAGAATTGAGGCCACGTTGTCCTTCAGTTCTCCTGGTCACCTGTGCTCACTACCTGCACTGTTCACACAATTGCATTTTCTTTCTGTGACCAACATCCAACAAGTCCGATTGGCCTTGGGATCTGGCTGCTGCCTTTCTCTGGTGCGCAAGTGTGACCAGGCCTTTGGCAGCAGCTTCTGAATGCTTTCCTCTGAATTGACCTGATGTCTTTTGGTTGCCCCCCCCCATCTTGATTTTTGAGTAGTTTTTTAAAAATCTCCAATGATCAGACATTTAAGAACATTTCAGAGTATTTTAATATATTTTCAACAGTATAAAATGATGAAAAATAGAAACAGAAAATGCTGCTGACACTTAGCAAGCAGATCAAGTAGAACCCACATACGAAAAAACAAGAGTTCATTATTTCAGGTCAAAGATCCTTCGTCAGGTTTCCAGCATTTCCAGTTTATTTGATTTCCATTTAAGAGCTAGAAGTTACTTAACAACACTTAGGTTCAATAATAGAAAGGATCCCTGCTAGATTAATTTCCTGTTTTTGGTTTCCCAGTCCTTTAGCTCAGCATGCTGATGCTCTGTCCTTCAGTGTGGTGCAGATGAGCTGGCAAACTGTAGAGATAGAAGTTCCACAGCAGATGACCCACCACACACACTCTCACTCACACATTCTCACACACACACACACACACACTCACTCACACACACACACTCTCACTCACACACACACACTCTCACACACACACACACACACACTCACTCACACATGTGCACTCACACACACACACTCTCTCTCTCACACACACACATGCTCTCATATACACACTCTCTCACACACACACTCACACTCTCTCACACACACACTCACACTCTCTCACACACACACTTACACTCTCTTACACACACACTCTCTCTCTCAGACACACATTCACACACACTCACTCACATACAGTCCCACATGCTCTCACACACACACGCGCTCACACTCTCTCACACACACTCTCTCTCACACACACATTCTTACACACACACTCACTCACACACACTCTCTCACACACTCACACTCTCTCACACACACACACTCACTCACTCACACAGTCCCACATGCTCTCTCACACACACACACTCACTCACTCACACACACGCTCACACTCTCTCACACACACTCTCTCTCACACACACACACACTCTCACACACACACACTCACACTCTCTCTCACACACACACACACTCACACACACTCACTCACTCACACAGTCCCACACGCTCTCTCACACACACACTCACTCACTCACTCACACACACGCTCACACTCTCCCACACACACTCTCTCTCTCTCTCTCACACACACACACATACTCACACTCACACTCACACACACTCACACTCTCTCTTTACCACCTAAAGGCAACCCCTGTGTTCAAGGGTTTCAGAAATTTACCCTTCCAACATTCACAAATCATTACACAAAAAATGTTGGAAGATGGAATAAAATCCACTCCTGTTAAATAAATCAAAGCATTTGTAGACACCTTTGCAAGTATTGTGGTTTCACTTTATGGAAAATGGTGGTAAGGCCTGTTTTCTATGAATGCAATCACCCAATATCACGGGAATCACCTGTATTCACTGAGGCTACTTAATTGTATTCTGTATTAGTTTATTCATTTCTCATAATTTTAAAACTTGAAAAAACTCAAGACTTGAAACTACTTACAGGCCTGGGTAGATCTGTAGACTAGTATAATTCTTTTCTGTGTTGTTTTTTACGTAGTTCAGTCTAGTTTTTGTACTGTGTCATGAAACACCATGGTCCTGAAAAACGTTGTCTTATTTTTACTATGTACTGTACCAGCAGTTATGGTCGAAATGACAATAAAAAGTGATTTGACTTGACTTGACTTGAATGATGTAAATAAGGTTGAAAGAATACAGAGAAATTTTACAAGGATGTTGCTGAGTCTGGTGGATCTGAGTTATAAGGAAAAATAGAATAGGTTAGGACTTTATACCTTGGAATGTAGAAGATTGAGAGGAGATTTGAAAGAGTTATACAAAATTATGAGGGGTATAGATAGGGTAAGTGCAAGCAGGCTTTTTCCACTGAGGTTGGGTGAACTATACCAAGAGGTCATGGGTTAAGGATGAAAGGTGAGAAGTTCAAGGGGAACATGAGGGGAAACCTTTTCACTCATAGGGTCGTGAGTGTGAAGCAAGCTCAGTTGGTACATGCGAGTTTTATTTCAACGTTCAAGAGAAGTTTAGATAGGTACATGAATGGTTGGGGTATGGAGGGCTCTGATCCAGATGCAGTTCAATGAGGGTAGTCAGATTAAATAATATGGCATGGACAACGGCCTGTTTCTGTGCTGTACTTTTCTATGACTCTATGAAATGAACCAAAGAACTAAAAAAAACCCTAGAAACTTAAAAACAGTTACACTTATAATGCATTTCAATCAATTCTTTTATACAAACAAATACTAGAAATTTAATCCTTGCAGTTAAAACAATTTATTTTTCCACCAGCAAGATCTCAAAAGAATGTGGTAGAATTGTGTCTTTTTCTGGACCTAAACATTCAAACTGTGTAGGAGTTGATAAAATATGTTTTCCTTTCTGGGTTGAATATTTATCTTGTAGATAACTATCAGTTAATCTCCCACTACCTACTGACTGATTAACCTGCTCAGGGATTAAAAGCCACAGACACCACTCATGCAGTGTCTCAATGCATGATAGAACCATGCCTATCTAAACTCTACGTGACAAGCTGCTCAATAATTTCTTACTGCTTGTGCTTGAACCTGTCCATCTACAGTTTTTCTGCTATTCAACTTTTGTTCATACTTGGGCCATGCCCTCACATTCCAGAGAAGTCAGATAATAGTCTCTATTCCCAGGACAACATTGCTCTGACTGTCACTCTGCTAACCACATAGACAGAGGCATCAAAGTAAAAATGGTGGAAGCACTTTTCCAGGATATTGAAGAGGCGCATGGTTTACTCTTGGACAAGGGGTAACACCTACTTAGCCCCCCGATCAGGGTCATGGAAGCCATGGAAGCAGGTAGTGATGGTCGTATGAGCAGCTGGTGCATATCACAAATTATGTGAATACCGACACCAAGCAGACTATTTTTGAGTTGATAATGGCTGGGATCATCTGTCTTGCAAAGACACCTGCCCAGAAGAAGGCAATGGCAAAACTCTTCTAAAGAAAGATTTGCCAGGGACAATTATGGTCAAAGATCACGATCACAATCGCATATGACATGGAACACAATGATGATAATGAATGCTTGGTACAACAAAATCTGTCTTAATTTTGTGGACAACTCTGGCCCCACACTTTAGGAAGGATGTAGATATATTAAGAAGGTTTAAGGGAGGTTCATTATATTCTTTCTTTATCACCTCTTATCCACTGACATTTTCACCTTCAAGAATTAATATACATGGAAGTTAAGATTACACTGTATATCTGGGTCTGTGGAGACTCCATCTTCCTCTCAACCTACTATCACTGAGCACCCCAAACCTACCTTCTCCTCAGACACTACCAATCCTCTTCCCCCTCCGATCCCAGCTCTGATTCATGTCGGGTCTTCACTATTCCCTCTGACCTTCCCCTCTCTGAGGCAGAATGTTCTGTCCTCAGTGAGGGCCTCACCTTTGTCCCCTTGCGCCCACACCTCAGTGAGTTCTGCGCCTGCCACGATGCTGAGATTTTCTTCCACCGCCTCCATCTCCGAGCCTGCTTCTTTGACTAGGTCTATCCACCCTGCACCAATGACCCCTTCCCCCATCTTCAACCCTTCTCATCTTCCTGGACACGCCGCTCTGGTCTTCTACCTGCACTGGATCCTTTTATTGCCAACTGCTGATGGGACATCAGCCATTTTGACTTCTACATTTCTCTCTCCAATTCCAACCTCAGTTCTTCTGAACGCTCTGCTATCCACTCTCTCCACACTAATCCTAACTTCACCATCAAACCCGCACATAAGAGGGGGTGCGATAGTAGTCTGGCGTGCTGACTTCTACCTTGCTGAGGTCTAGCGACAACTGTCAGACATCTCTTCTTACTTACCATTCGAACAGGACCCCACCAAGGAGCACCAGGCCATTGTCACCCACACCATCACCAACCTTATTAACTTTAGGGATCTCACATCCACTGCCACCGATCTCATAGTCTCTGCATCCCGCACCTCCCATTTCTAAGCACTACCCAGGATCCACAAATCTGCTTGTCCAGGAAGACCCATTGTTTCAGCTTGTCCCTGCCCCACTGAACTCATATTTGCATACCTTGACTCTGTTTTATCCCCCCATGTTCAGTCCCTTCCTACCTATATCCATGTCACTTCACACACTGTGGATCTTTTCAATGATTTCAAGCTTCTTGGCCTCCATCTCTTAATTTCACTATGGATGTCCAGTCCCTATACACCTCCTTCTCCCACTAGGAAGGTCTCAAAGCTCTCCATTTCTTTCTGAACACCAGACCCAACCAGTTCCCCTCCACTACCACTCTTCTCCATCTAATGGAACTTGTCTTCTGTCTTAATAATTTCTCCTTTGGCTCCTCCCATTTCCTTCAAACAAAAGGTGTAGCCATGGGTACTCACATGGGTCCCAGGTATGCCTGCCTTTTTGTTGGCTGATTTGAACAGACTATGTTCCAAGCCTACACTGGTGTCTGTCCCCTACTTTTCCTATGCTACATCGACGAATGCTTTGTTGCTGCTTCCTGCACCCATGTGGAGCTTGGCGACTTCATCGACATTGCCTCCAACTTCCACCCTGCCCTCAAATTTACCTGGTCCATTTCCGACACCTTCCTCCCCTTTCTTAACCTGTCTCTATGTCTGGAGAGAGCTTATCTACTGATGTTTATTATAAACCCATGGGCTTTCACAGCTACCTGGACTATACCTCTCCCACCCTGTTACTTGTAAAAGCACCACCCCCTTCTCTCAATTCCTTTGCCTCCATTGCATCTGCTCTCAGGATGAAGCTTTTCATTCCAAGAAGAAAATATCCTCCACTTTCAAAGAAAGGGGCTTCCCTTCCTCCACCATCAGCAATGTCCTCTTTCACATCTCCTCAATTTGAAGCACGTTTGCAATCCTCCCACCACCCTACCAGGAATAGTGTTCCTCTTGTCCTCAACTATCACCTCACCAGCCTCGGTGTCCAGCACATAATTTTGCAGAACTTCCACCATCTCCAACGGGATCCCACCACCGAGCACATCTTTCCCACCCCACATTCTGCTTTCTGCAGCGATCATTCCCTATGCGACTTCCTTGTCCAATCATCCCTCCCCACTGATATCCCTCCTGGCACTTATCATTCAGGGCCCCAAACAGTCCTTCCAGGTGAGGCAACACTTCAACTGTGAAACTGTATCTACTGGGGAGTCCGGTGTGTCTGAACACTGTGTCCGGTTCTCCCGGTGTGGCCTCCTGTATATCAGTGAGACCCAACGTAGATTGGGAGACTGTTTCACCAAATGCCTATGTTCCATCTGCCAGAAAAAGCAGGATCTCCCAGTGGCCACCCATTTTAATTCCATTTCCCATTCCCATTCTGAACTGTTAGTCCATGGCTTCCTCTAATGTCACGAAGAGGCTACATTCAGGTTGGAGAAACATCCCTTTATATTCCGTCAGGGCAGCCTCCAACCTGATGGCATGAACATCGATTTCTCAAACTTCTGATAATGCCCCTCCCACCCTTCACCTTTCCCCATCTCCTTTTCCCTCTCTCACCTTACCTTCTTGTCTACTTATCACCTCCCTCTGCTGCTTCAACCCCTCTTTTCTTTCTTTCACAGCCTTCTGTCCTCTCCTATTTGATTCTCCCTTCTCCAGCCTGTATCTCCCTCACCAATCAATTTCCCAGTTCTTTACTTCATTCTTCTCCCTCTTGGTTTCACCTAACACTTTGCATTTCTCCCTCCACTCCCCTACCTCTTAAATCTACTCCTCACCTTTCTTTTCTCCAGTCCTGCTGGAAGGTCTCGGTCTGAAACATCGACTGTACTCTTTTCCATAGATGCTGTCTGGCCTGCTGAGTTCCTCCGGCATTGTGCGGGTGTTGCTTGGATTTCCAGCATCTGCAGATCTTCTCTTGTTTTTGATCAGATTAAGTCCAAGAAATGAATCAAAGTTGTCAAGTATAATGGATGGAGAAAATCCAGCTGTTGTCACACACCACTGTAAGCAACACGTCAGTTTGTAAAATTATCTATTCACTACCATTCAGTCACAAAATCAATTTCCATACATGCCACATCTTTCCTTTTGTGTCTGTGAGCTTCCATGCTGTGTGACTGTCAAATACCTTTTGACACCCCATTTCTGTGATAATTCATTACTGCTGCTATCTGATTAAAAATTCTTCCGATTCATTCTTGGAAAAGAGCTCCAAGCTGACTGGCATTTGAACATCTTCTGCCTTATTTTTAATACCCTCAATAACGGCGTCAAATAATTTCTCTAATGTTGAGGTTAGTTTCCTGATTTATTCTTTCCCCTTTCCTGAATAATGCTATTACACTAGCAATTACCCAGGTCTGTAATTGCTGAAGATTGAAAGATTAGGACAAATCTCTGCTTCCATCAGCAACTAAGGATTGTTGGCATTTACAGACTGGGGAAGGCTTTGGGATGGGGTTAATTGTCATCAGTGACTTGGCTCACTACCGCAGCTTAATGATCATCCAAAATAATGTGTAACTTGTGTTTATGTGTACATGGCTCACATTCCCCTTATAATGTTAACATTTTGAGTAGGTGCCACTCAAAGGGGCAGCAGATTCATATATGCTTCTGCTTTGGTCTGTGTCAGATGCACAAATTTTCAGAAATACTTAAATTTCTAGACCATTGGGCCTGTACCCCTCTCCTTGCTTCATTCAGACTCAGAGGAAGTCGACTGTAGATCAGCATCAGGGAGCCTGTCATTTCCTAGGAGGTATCACAGCTGTAAACAAGAAGGTAAGATTAAGGAAAGTTTTATTCTTTGAATTGTTCTGTTTGCTTAGAAGTTCAAAGTTTAAAGGTCAAAGTGCATTTATTATTTAAGTATGTATACATTATACATCCATGAGACGCGTCTCCTTACAGGAAACCACAAAACAAAAAGGTTTGGAGGGTTAAAAGAAGGCATGTCTTGCTCTAGCACACAAGGCAAATGAAGTGAAGGAGAATCCCAAGGGATTCTATAGATATTAAGAGCAAAATGTTTGCAAGGAACAAAATTGGTGGTCTGAAAGATCAGAGTGGTAATATATGCATAAGAGACAGGAGAGTTCTTAATGGTTTATTTGCAACTGTATCTACTCAGAACAAAAACACAGAGTCTATAGGAGTGAGGCAAAGCAGCAGCGATGTCATGGGCAATATACAGATTACAAAGGAGGAGGTGTTTGCGGCTTGAAACAAATTAAGGTGGATAAATCCCCAGGGTCTGACAAGGTGTTCCCTGCACCCTGCAGGAGGCTAGTGCAGAAATTGCAAGGGCCCTACCAGAGATGTTTAAAGCATCCTTAGGCACAATTTGGGTGCTGTAGGATTGAAGGATAATCAATGTTGCTCCGTTGTTTAAGATAGGCTCTAAGAATAAGTCAGGAAATTATAGGCCTGTGAGCCTTGGTTCAATCAAAAATGGAAGAACGGAATTTAATTCAGACAATTGTGAGCTGTTGCACTTTGGGAGGATAAACCAGGTTAGATCTGACAATGTTGCCAGGACTTGAGGACCTGAGAACCTGAGTTATAAGGAAAGATTGAATAGCTAAGGACTTTATTCCCTGGAACATAGAAGACTGAGGGGAGATTCGATAGAGGTTTGCAAAATTATGAGGGTTAAGGATAGGGTAAATGCAAGCAGGTTTTTTCCACTGAGATTGGGTGAGACTACAACTGGAGGTCATGGCTTAAGGGTAAAAGATGAGATATTTAAGGGAAACATGTGGGGAAATTATTATCTCAGAGGGTGATGAAAGTGTGGAACAAGTCACCAGAGGAAGAGGTGAATGTGGGTTTAATTTCAACATTTAAGAGAAACTTGGATAGGTACATAGATGGGAGAGGTACAGAGGGCTATGGTCAGGGGTGTAGGTTGGTGAGACTAGGCTAATTAATGGTTTAGTATGGACTAGATGGGCCAAAAGTCTGTTTCTGTGCTGTAGTATTCCATGACTTTTTGACTATATTGAGTTGAAGTTTGAGATCCAATTCAAGTTCAAGTTCAATTTATTGTCATTTCAACCATACTCATGTCTACCATCAAATGAATGAACGTTCTCTGGACCATGGTGCATAATACAGTACATCTGACTTGCACACATAACACAGAAAATAATATTGCCACAAATATATTACAAATAATAGGGTACATGTACAAGGGCAATACACACAAGATGCTGGAGAAAGTCAGGCTTCATTTATGGAAATGAATAAACAGTCAACATTTTGGGTTGAAGCCCTTCATCAGGACTGGAAAGGAAGAGGGAAGATACCAGAATAAAAAAGTGGTGGAGGGGAAGGAGGATGAGCTAGAAGGTGATAGGTGAAGCTAGGTGGTTGGGAATGGTAAAGGGCTGGAGAAGCATGAATCTGATAGGAGAGGAGAGTGGACTATGGGAGAAAGGGAAGAAGGAAAAATGCCATGTAAGCTTCCAAACTGATGGCATATTGAGTTCTTCCATTATTTTTTTGTTCCATCCTCCTTCTCTCTTCTTCCATTTCCCAATCTGTGCTGTTACCTCTTCTCTTCACTTGCTTATCACCTCCTGCTGGTGCCCCTCTTTCTTCCCTTTTGCCCATGCTCCACTCTTGTCACTTATCAGATTCCATCTTAGTGTTGCCCTCCAGCATTCACTCAGTGCTGCCCTCCAATGGTCACTCAGTGGAAGTGCATGCTGAACACTCAGGGACATGGACTATATCTTTTTTTCTTTCCGACTGTATGTTTTTCCAAAATCATAACCATATATGCTGCTTGTGCAATGTGCTATGTGCAGTGTGTTGTGTGTTGTTGTTAATGTGCTTTGCACCTTTGTCTTGGAGAAATACTCTTTTGTTTGGCTCTATTTATGTATGGCTGAATAATAATTAAACTTGAACTTGGTGACAGGGGTTCAGTGGTCTTCCAGCCCGGGAGAAGAAGCTGTTTTCCATCCTAACAATTCTCGTCTTAAAGCTGTGGTACCTCCTGCCTGATGGTAGTGATTAATGAGGTAATTGGAAGGATGGGAGGGATCATTGACAATGCTAAGGGCCCTGTGTATGCATTTCTCCTCGTAAGTATCTCTGATGGGTGGAAGAGAGATCCTGATTATCCTTTCAGCAGTTGCGCAATCCCTTATAGGGACTCATAGTCAGATGCCTTGCAATTTCATCACAAAGGAGAGGCAGGGATTGTCATTTACTTAGATTTTCAGAAGGCTTTTGATAAGGTGCCTCACATGAGGCTGCTTAACAGGATAAAATCCTATGACATTACAGGAAATATACTGGCATAGATAGAGGAATGGCTGACAGCCAGGAGGCAGCAAGTGGGAATAAAGGGGCCTTTTCTGGTTGGCTGCCAGTGACTAGTAGTGTTCCTCAGGGGTCAGTATTGGGACCACTACTTTTCACATTGTTTGCCAATGATTCAGAAAATGGAATTGATGGCTTTGATATGAAGATAGGTGGAGGGGTAGGTAGTGCTGAGAAAGCAATGCAATTGCAGCAGGACTTAGACAAATTGGACGAATGGGCAAAAAAGTGGCAGATGGAATATAGTGTTGGGAACTATATGATAATGCATTTTGGTAAAAGGAACAATAGTGCAGACTATTATCTAAATGGGGAGAATATTCAAAGATCAGAGGTGCAGAAGAACTTAGGAGTCCTTGTGCAAGACTCACAGAACATTAATTTACAGGTTGAGTCTGTGGTAAAGAAAGCAAATGCAATGTTGGCATTTATTTCAAGGGGAATAGAATATAAAAGCAAGAAGATAATGCTGACACTATTTAAGACACTAGTTAGGCTGCACTTGGAGTATTATCAACGGTTTTGGGCCCCATATCTCAGAAAGGATGTGTTGTTATTGGACAGAGTCCAGGGGAGGTTTACGAGGATGATTCCAGGAATGAAAGGGTTAACATATGAGGAGGGTTTGGTAGCTTTGAGCCTGAAGTCACTAGAATTTCAAAGAATGCATGGGGATCTCATTGAAACCTACCAAATGTTGAAAGGACTCGATAGGGTGGGTGGATGTGGAGAGGATGTTTCCCGTGATGGGTTATCCAGAATAGAAATAAGGAGGAATCCTTTTAGCCTGAGAGTAGTGAATCTGTGGGATGCTCTGCCACAGACTGAGGTGGAGGCTGCGTCCGTGGGTATATTTAAGGCAGAAGTTGATCATTTCCTGATCAGTCAGGGCATCAAAGGAAATGGCGAGAAGGCAGATGTATGGGGTTGAGTGGGATATGGGATCAGCCATGATGGAATGGCAGAGCAGACTCAATGGGCTGAATGGACTATTCTACTGCTATGTTTTATGGTCTTGTGGTCTAATTCCATTAGCAGATACAGCTTGTCAGGACACTCACCGTGGTGCTCCAGTAAAAATTGGTTAGGTTTTGTTGAGGGGGGTGTGGTTCTCATCTCAATCTCTTCATATGGTGTATGGTTTAAGTGGCAAGTACAGGCAGCAAGTACCTCTCAGGATTTTCAGGTCCTTGTATCCCTGGACACACAACTGTCTAAGGCTGTAGATTAATTAATTACCTGTGCACCTTCAGGGCAATTTAATTCTTCTGTGAGTAGAAGGGCATCCACAGACTTGCTTTTAAAACTTCCTAAGTGTCACTTTTTAACAAATGCTTATAAGTAGTAAATAAATCTACATTCATTTTTAAAACTCATTTTCAATTATTTAAAAATATAAATGGTGAACTAAACATACTGATTAAAATACATTATTGATTCTAGTTTTATTAATGAAGCAACAGCAAATGACCTCTCTAAAATATAACTCTATCTTCTATTAAAAAACACAATTTCACTGCTTATAGCAGATCTTAATGGGACTGAGTGAAAATTTAAAGGGGAAAAGTGTCTAAAGGCTTAGTCCGTTTTGAGCTCAGTTTAGATCTGGATTTCCAGTTGCGCCCGAAATGAAGAGTCTGGAACAGAGTGTTCATCATAAGCATCCAAGGAGCAATGCAGGTTAATGGTGTTTGTGGGTAAATCTCAGTGTTATTACTGCTGAATTAGTATAATTGCATGTTAACCTTCTGTCGTCTACTTTCAGTCGAGAACCACCATTTAAGCATTCTCAGCATAGCATTTGCACCAAACGAGCTTTTACACCTACACCAAACAGGATTCATCCTATAATCTTTGTAAAAACATGTATATTCTGTACTTTGAACTTCTTTTAGTTTTTAAAAATACCAATTTTCTGCAATTTTCAACACAATTACAAAAAGGGAATGTAATGTAACTCAACCTATCATTCCCAGAAGGCATTAAAACTAATACTCTGTTACAGGTTTACTGCTCTGTTTGCCCACATAGTTCATTGATATGACTGATTCCAAGATCACAATCAGAGCTGACACAGGAAGTTCTAGACATAACTGCTTTAGGGTCAAAGAAATTCATCAGGCTTGAACTCCAGCAAGGATCGAATGAGAAAAACATAAGGCCATAGTGATATATTTTACCTTAAGTATAACTCTAAACAGCATAGACAGACAGACATACTTTATTGATCCCGAGGGAAATTGGGTTTCGTTACAGCCGCACCAACCAAGAATAGTGAAGAAATATAGCAATATAAAACCATAAATAGTTAAATAATAATGTTAATCATGCCAAGTGGAAATAAGTCCAGGACCAGCCTATTGGCTCAGGGTGTCTGACACTCCGAGGGAGGAGTAGTAAAGTTTGATGGCCACAGGTAGGAATGACTTCCTATGATGCTCAGTGTTGCATCTCGGTGGAATGAGTCTCTGGCTGAATGTACGCCTGTGCCTAACCAGTACATTATGGAGTGGATGGGATTCATTATCCAAGATGGCATGCAACTTGGACAGCATCCTCTTTTCAGACACCACCGTCAGAGAGTCCAGTTCCATCCACAACATCGCTGGCCTTACGAATGAGTTTGTTGATTCTATTGGTGTCTGCTAGCTTCAGCCTGTTGCCCCTGCACACAACAGCAAACATGATAACACTGGCCACCACAGACTTGTAGAACATCCTCAGCATCGTCCGGCAGATGTTAAAGGACCTCAGTCTCCTCAGGAAATAGAGATGGCTCTGACCTTTCTTGTAGATAAGCCTCATTGTTCTTTGGCCAGTCCAGTTTATTGTCAATTCATATCCCCAGGTATTTGTAATCCTCCACTATGTCCACACTGACCCCTTGAATGGAAACAGGGGTCACTGGTGCCTTAGCCCTCCTCAGATCCACCACCAGCTCCTTAGTCTTTTTCACATTAAGCTGCAGATGATTCTGCTGGCACCATGTGACAAAGTTTCCCACCGTAGCCCTGTACTCAGCCTCATCTCCCTTGCTGATGCATCCAACTATAGCAGAGTCATCAGAAAACTTCTGAAGATGGCAAGACTCTGTGCTGTAGTTGAAGTCCGAGGTGTAGATGGTGAAGAGAAAGGGAGACAGGACAGTCCCCTGTGGAGCCCCAGTGCTGCTGACCACTCTGTTTGACACACAGTGTTGCAAACTCACGTACTGTGGTCTGCCAGTCAGGTAATCAATAATCCATGACACCAGGGAAACATCCACCTGCATCACTGTCAGCTTCTTACCCAGCAGAGCAGGGCGGATGTTGAGCGCATTGGAGAAGTCAAAAAACATGACCCTCACAGTGCTCACTGACTTGTCCAGGTTGGCGTAGATATGGTTCAGCAGGTAAACGATGGCATCCTCAACTCCTAGTCGGGGCTGATAGGCGAACTGGAGGGGTTCTAAGTGTGGCCTAACCATAGGCCGGAGCTGCTCTAGAACAAATCTCTCCAGGGCCTTCATGATGTGGAATTTTTTGCCACAAGATGAAAGTTAATATCTTAGTCTTCTGCTGCAGACATTTTCACATAGAAAATGTATGCTGAACCAAACTTTCATTGCCTCAGTTAGAGTGTAAGTGAGGGCTTACCAGTGCTTTTTAAAGTCACAACATTACATCCTTGCTTTTATATCCTTGTCCTCTTGAAATGAGTTCTAACATTGCATTTACCTTCCTCACCATTGACTCAACCTGCAAATTGACCTTTAGAGAATCCTGTACAGGGAGTCTCAAGTCCATTCGCACCTCAGGTGTTTGTATTTTCTCTCCATTTAGTAGTTGGTCAATCCTTTCACTTCTTCTACCAAAGTGCATGACCATACACTTCCTGACACTGTATTCCATCTGCCATTTCTTTGCCCATTCTCCAAATCTGTCTAAGTCCTTCTGTAGCCTCTCTACTTCCTCAAAACTACCTGCCCCTCCACCTATTTCACATCATCCGCAAATTTTGCAAGAAAGTCATGAAGTCCATCATCCAAATCATTGACATATACTGTAAAAAAGAATTGGTCCCAACAGGAACCCTTGTGGAAGACCGCAAATCATCAGCAGCCAGCCAGAAAAGGCTCTCTTTATTCCCACTCTGCCTCCTACCAATCAGCCACTGCTTTATTCATCCTGTAAAACCATGGGCTTGTAGCTTGTTAAGCAGCCTCATATATGGCTTATTTATCATGTGCCTCCAAGTACCTTCTCTCTAGTTATGATAACTTCACACACTTCATGCCCCCTGACACCTGGATCTTCCACCACTCCGCTAGTGTCTTCCACAGTGAAGACTGATGCAAATACTTATTTAGTTCATCTGCTATTTTGTTGTTCCCCCATTGCCACCTCTTTAGCATCATTTTCCAGTAGTCCAATACCCACTCTCACCTCTCTCTTACACTTCATGTATCAGAAGCAACCTTTGGTATCCTCTTTAATATTATTGGCTAGCTTACATTCGTATTCCATCTTTATATTCTTAATGACTTTTTTAGTTGCCTTCTGGTAGTTTTTAAAAGCTTCCAAATCCTCTAACTTCCCACTAGTTTTTGGTCTATTATATGCCCTCTCTTTGGCTTTTATGTTGGCTTTGACTTCCCTTGTTAGCCATGGTTGTGTCATCTTGCCTTTAGAATAGCCCTTGCTCTTTATATATGTATATATCTTGTGCTTTCCAAATTGCTTCCAGAAATTCCGGCCATTTCTGCTTTGCCGTCATCCCTGTCAGTGTTCTTTTCCAATCAATTCTGGCCAATTCCTCTCTTATGCCTCTGTAATTCCCTTTACTCTACTGGAATACATGACTTTAGCTTCTCCTTCTCAAATTTCAGGGTGAATTTGATCACATTATGATCATTTGATCCTAAGGGTTCTTCTACCTTAAGCTCTCTACTCAGTTCTGGTAATTTGCACAACACCCATCCCAGAATAGTTGACCCTCTGGAGTAGTCAACCACAAACTGCTCTAAAAAGCCATCTCATAGGCACACTAGAAATTCCGCCTCCTTTAATCTGGCACTAATCTAATTTTCCCAATCTACCTGCATATTGAAGTCTCCCACAACTATTGTGACATTGCCCTTTTGGTATGCATTTTCCATCTCCTATTGTTACCCCATACTTCCTACTGTTTGGGAGTCTGTATACAACTCTTGTTAGCTGTGGTTGTGACATTGTCACTAATGCAGATATCCCTTTGATTAACACTGCCATTTTTAATGTGCTTAATCTGCTGTGGAAATTCTTGATCTGAAAGGCCATATTATTGATAGATATTAATGAAGTGGCAAACATTATATAAAGGACAAACGTAAATGGAAAAATGGGCCTTCAGTACCATTCAATGTGTTCTTTGTTCATAAATTAATACTACCGATTTCCTGTCACCAAATCCCTCAATCCTTTAACTTGAAATCTATCGAATAATATTTTAACACAAGTTTTTCTGTTTCTATGACCTTTTCAAATATGTGTTACAGGTATTATACTTTCAGTCTTCCTTAAAGCAAGTTGTTTTAATCGGTGTTGAACTGAAAAAGAACAAAGTCATCCCTTATGATGTAAAAAATATCTTGTTAAGAATGTTTACCAGACAGTTTAGGAGGACACTGTCAAATAATATCCATCAATTTTAATACAAAAAGCTGAAATGAAGGTAGTAGAGTATCCTGGGCCATCTTCTGTACATTTATAAAATAAACATTGATGAATAAAATGACATGATATCTGCATGAGAGTGTATGTGGGATAGTGATGCCCCAAACAGCAAGACAGCACTATATCAATGAATTTTCATAGAATGGAGGTAATGGAAAAGCAAGGAACGGTGGATCAAGAACAAACCTACAATGGATGACTTATAATTGGCAAAAATATGATGTCTAACATTGTCAATGACTTTTTACACAATCATCAGATCATGAAGGAACATGTTTGCTGATGTGGAAGAAAATTACAATGTTAAGATTAATTTGAATTAAATGTTGTTGTCAAGCTTGTTCTAACTGGTTATATTGTTTAGGAGCTGGGTCATGAGGGTGACAGGATAAGTGGCAGATGCTGCCTTGCTTGTGCAAGCTAACAATAGTCAGACATAGATCATATCAGCAATGAGGTATTGTTAAGAATGTAAGAACATAAGAACCTGGTATGTCGAGTGTGCTCTGATGGCTGATCTGGCCATGGACTCATCGCCACCTACCTGCCTTTTCCTCACAACCCTTAATTCCCTTACTATGCAAAAATCTAACCAACCTTGTCAAAAATATCAACACACACAAAATGCTGGTGGAACACAGCAGGCCAGGCAGCATCTATAGGGAGAAGTACAGTCGATGTTTCAAGCCGAGACCCTTCATCAGGACAGTGACAGTGCTTCTCCCTAGAGATGCTGCCTGGCCTGCTGTGTTCCACCAGCATTTTGTGTGTGTTGTTGTTTGAATTTCCAGCATCTGCAGTTTTCCTCGTGGTTGTCTAAAATATATCTACTGAGGTAGCCCCCACTGCGTCATTGGGCAGAGAATTCCACAGACTCGCCACTCTCTGGGAAAAGCAGTTCCTTCTCATTTCCATCCTAAATCCATTCCCCCAAATCCTGAGGCTATGTTCCCTAGTTCTAGTCTCACCTACCAGTGGAAACAACTTTCCTGCCTCTGTCTTATCTACCCCTTTCATAATTTTATATGTTTCTATAAAATCTCCTCTAACCTTTTTGTGAGATTGTCTATCAAGTAGCGAGTAGAGGAACTGGCTATAGACATGTATTTCTAATTTTGTGCAATGTGCAGGAATGTTAGTAATCTTGCTGATACCCAACAAGTGCTTTAGAAATTGCTGACCCAGTATGTTTAGGTGTTGGCTATTGTACAAAATTTACAGTATAAATCTAAGATGTAACCTGATATTGTGGGAATCATAAGACAACAGCTCCCCGTGACCACATAATAAAAGGGTTAACCGTATACCAAGGTGTGCACCTTTACTTCTGTTCCCTAACAGAGTAAAATCTCGCACAGTGATTGGCGGCATAATTCGTTTATGGTAAATCAGAGTAAATTCTTCTACTGCTGATAATTTGATAGTTCTCACCATTTTCAAATTCTCTGATATTGAAACAGTCGATGCCTGCAAGCTGTAGCATGCTGGACAACAGCCCAATCTTAGGCTAATATGCGCCAGACATATTTGTGGTACATAGGTAGCAGCCAAAGTCATCTTTTAAAGCAAAGTTCAATTACCAACGTTGCTGTAATCCCCTGATGTGGAATCATTCATCAAATTTCACGTATTCAACTTCACATATTCAATTAACATTTGAATTAAATGGATGTTTGTTTTCTTTGAAATAACTGGCAAGAGATTTTCACGCAAATATATTTCCAAGATTCAAAGTACATTTATTATCAAAGTATGCGTATAGAATACAAATCTGAGATTTGTCGTCCCACAGACAGTCACGAAACAACAAAACGCCACGGAAGCCATTCAGGAAAACATCAAACACCCGACAAGCGAGAAAAGAACAAATTGCGCAAACAGCAAAAAGCAATGGACAATATATAAAATATCAAACATCAAACCAGGAGTCCAGTAGTATTCAGCGTAGCACCATACCATTATCCCACTGCGGGCCGCAGAGCTGGTGTTCGCCAAAGTGCCCCAGTCCACATCGATTGCCCCCGATCAAAACCCTCAAAGACAACAAAAAACAGTAAACAGAATCCCGAATCACATGCAACCTGAACCTCACAGACCCCTAAAACGATTCCACAGGCTTGCCGATCAATCTTTACAATGTAGATCCCAAGACTCCTGCACTTTCCTCCAAAATCAGCCAGCAAGAGGGAGAGGAAGACAGCTCAAATGCAGGCAGACAGTACTGAACACCTGCCTGTCCTCTGCACACACCCTCGTTGACTTCAAACTTGCTTGATGCCTCAATCGGAGAGAAGCAATGGAGTCAATCATGGACTCGCACCCTATCTCCACTCTGCTCCAAACCTCGCCGACCTCCCTCGGAGTCAGTAAAGCACTAGATCGCTCAACGGCCCCAAAACACACCATTAAGATGCAAGTCACAGGTTCCAATCACATGTAGCTTAGAAATAGAGTGATATTTGAAAGAAGAAGAAATTAAAAGAAGTAAAACATGTAGTTTTGTGATGCAAGAGGTGCTTCAGATGCTGGAGATCTAGAGCAATACATACAATGTGCTGGAGGAGCTCAGCAGGTCATACAGCATCTGTGGATGGAAAACCAGTTGACATTCCAGGCCAAGGCCCTTCATCGGGTAGTTTCTGAACTGTCCGCAGGACATCCTGCATAAGTATTGAGAAGGATTGTTGATTTTTGCACTCACTATAAAGGTAAAACGGAATATGTTCCGGAAATAATAAATAACATCTATTAACTTGCAAATGAGGGACTTTTAAACTCTCATGTTGTTGACTCATGAATATTTTCTGAAACATCACAGATGCACAAAGTTCCATGCCTTGTGATAATCTGTACTTAAGTTCAATTGCTGGTGCATACTTACAGATCTTCTCCATTTTGGCAAGATGTATTGATTTAGTTCAATAGTAAAGCTGATAACGGAAAAGCACCACAACAATGTGTACCTTTGTAGCATGTACTACAAGGGCACACATTGAGGCATCATATTTTACCAAATATAAAACTTCAATTATAAAGCAAAAAATAAACCATGAAGTAATTTTTGGAACCATATTTTTTTCAAGTAATATCTATGGCGTGTTCATAGATTTAGGACTGCTGACATAATGTAGCTTTTGGCTAGTTGACACTAACTTTCTTTACATCTCCGTGAAAGTTACAGCAATGTAATAAGTTTTGGATGATCACCCATATGACATAGATTTCACTGTAAAACATTGTGCAGTAGCAATTTAGCAATGGGCCTCCCACTGAGATTTTTAGAAGGTTTTCATTAAAAAATTATTACCTATCTGTCATCATTCCATCAACTATATTTCTGTCCTTCTGCCAATAGTAACATGAGTTACTTCATAGCATTTATTTTGTAATTTTAGCATAAATCTCAAAGAGCAACATCAGAAAATGAGAGGGCCACTAAATTTAACTAAATAACTATGAACAGTTACAACTATGGCAAATGCATGCAAAGCACTAATATGCTTGAGGCACTGTTATTCTATGAATTTCTGGAAATGTGTCCCAAGTCAGCAGGACTAAGCTCTCTGTAATGTAACAGTTTTACATTTTATTCCTGTTCTTGGCCGTGACTGTGGCCTACATTGATAAAATTCATGTACATACAGTATTTTAATAAGCAAGTTAACAAAGTGCCAAACACAATCACAGAATAACCATAGCAATTAAAGTAAAGTGGTAATAATTGACTTTGCTCCTATACCAAATCGATGTCTATTCTGAGTTGTATTTTAGCCCAGAAATGAATTAAATAAATGCATTGATTCCTATGGTAAAGGAGCACACAGTGGAATGTCATATGAACACACTGACCCCCTATCCAGCAATATCATTGGCCATCATTTAAAGGTTTAATTAATTTTGGCATTTGAAAATGTGTTTTCCAAATTTTTGACGATTCTATATCGAACCTGATTTTTTTTTTATTCTGAAGATTGATAATTGAGAACAAATTAATATTCTCAAGAATTGGTTCAGCAAAAAAAAATCATCTTGCATGGTCCTGTCTCCACTTTAGAATTTGAGTTTCTAGAAATTTCAAAAGGAATTTGTATGAGTAACCAGTAACAATAGTATGTTGTGCTATGGAGACCCAAATTCAATTCAATTAGTATTACAAAAAAATATAGAGCTATGTGGAAAGAACAGTAAAATTGGATTAATTGGGTAGCTCCTTCACAAAGCCCAATGAACTGAATGTCTCCCTGTGTGCTTCTATGATTTATGTAAACAGGACGTTAAATTAGGCTATGAATGCAGAACTAGTGAATATGTGAATAAGCCTGCACAAAGCTGGTAAAGATCTTTTTCCCAATGATTCCTGAAAATGATAAAGGGAATAGCAAGCTGGAAGTCAAATTGGACATTAAAGAAGAAAATGGGCAGGAATAATCACCCATTGAGGATTATTTTGGATGAGTTGCAAGAGAGCTTCAGCAGAAAGTACATGGGATAAGATGTGGCTTTAGATAGATGTTGTGAGGTGGATGTTGAAACTATATCAATTTCACTCAGCAGATTAAAGAATACAGTTCATAAAATGGAATGATTTCTGAAGGATCGGTGGATTTACATGCTGTGAAATAAAATTCACTGTGACCTCGTTAAGTCAGATGGAGACCTGACTCCAGGGTCACTCTGTCACATTTGCAATGAACCAGGAACTCCGTCAAAAAATGACAGTAACACTGAGCTCTTTAGACCGGAACAAACCCTCCTTTCAATTTCTTCAGCAAAAGGAATCATATGAAAAAGCTGGAACAATATTTCAGAGGCAAATGATTCATATGAAATATTTCAGAGGCAATTGTGCTATCAGATTGTTTGTCATCTTTTTGACTGACAATAATGCAACTATACAAACTATTTTCTCTTTCCAGATTACCATGAGAGATAATAATTCTAATCTCACTGACGTCACTTGTGGCTTCACAAAGTAAGCATTTTTTTTATATAAATACCAATTTTCAATTCACAATAAGATTCAAAATTGAGATCTAAGGACAACCCCGGTTAAAATAAATGGAATGGTATTTTTGTAACTGGCATGCACGATACCATCTGATGTTTGTCCTCAAATGTCAAAGTTTGCAATAACGCAGTGCGGGATCCAACCCCTTGTTACATTCATGCTGGAACTTAAGATGCGTACCAGATCCAAATGTAGGTGATAAATGTTATTAGGATTCATAGAATTATTGTAAAATAGAAAGAAGAGCAGTCAAATCCATGAGTCCATGTAGTTAACTAATATGTTCTAGTAACCAGGTTTCAGGCCTCATTTTTTCCCCTAGAATTTAATTAGTAAGTTGAAGATGGGTGTACTTGATGCTAAATTACATTTTAGCTCAAAGGCTATTTGTCTGACAAAGTGTCAGTGATTTGAACCATTAGGAAACATTTAAGAGACTCTTATATAGCAACATGTTTGAAAGAAAAACAGAGGACTATGCGGAAGGGATGGGTTAGATTGATCTCAGAGTAGTTGAAGGGTTGGTATAACATCATAGCCTGAAGTTCTGAGCTCTATGGTTCTGTGTTCTATGTTCTGTCAACAGCTGCCAACTGTCCAACTGAGTATTTCTAGCATTTCCTATTTTTTATTTCAGATTTCTGTTATTTGCATTTTCTATTATTTCCAATTTATTACACGTGGATTTTAATTGACATTCCACCTATTGCAGTTTGGATCTATCCCTGATTGAAAGTATCTACAAGATGTTCGACGCTTCTTTGACCACCCTTAGCACTTATTCCTTCTCCTTGGCTCATCGTCTGCTGCCTTCACCCTCACATCATTTCCCTTTGTCAGGGATCTTCACCATAAGTAGTGGACTCATTCTGTGTTTCAAAATTCACAATCAACCCACAACCCTCCCCCTATCACTTATCCCTACTTTTTAATTCTAAACTCCTGGTGTGACATTCACCTCCTCAGTTTTTCCAATCCAGCAACTCTTTCTTTCATTCTGTGTTTTTGCCCATTCCTTCTTGTTGCCTTTTGTGCAATTTGTTTGTTTGGGCTTTTTGTGTGGGGTTGGGGTGTGGTTGGGTCTTGGAAGCTGTGATGTTCTTGTTGCTGTATGCAAGATTTGTTTGGTTTTTTTTGCATGGGTTGGGGGGGAGGTTGGGTTTAAATGTTCTTGTTGCTGCCCGCATGATTTTCTTTTTCAAATGGAGGTGGTTGATGTTCTTGTTTGAACGGCTTCCATTTTTAAAATTTCATGGCTATCGGGAGAAAACGAATCACAAGTTGTTAACTGCATACACACTTTTGATAGTAAATGGACCTTGAAGCTTGAACTCTCTAACCTCCGAACTTGCAGCATTTCATGCACCAGATGTCAGTATCATTATCAAACTGGCTGACAAGGGAAGTGCCATTGTTTGATGTTCCAACCATTACGTTACAATGACTAAATATCAGCTCTCTGAGACCTCTTTGTAAATCTCTCTCAACCATGACGCAGGATAGAATATCAGGCCACCATTTTCCAGGTAGCCTCTGACCTCATTTCCTCTGGAGATCCTCTTGGGCTTTCAACCGCTCACAATCCACCTCTACCTCCTCCCCATGATCCACAAGGAAAGCCATCCTCAGTTGCCCATTGTTTGGGTCTGTTTATGTCTTACAGAACTCATTTTGTTCTATCATAACTTTATTCTTTCTGTCCATCCATTCTTTTTCCACCACCTCCATAGGTAATCGTTTTATAGAACATCTCTTTCCATTGCAAGGATAGCCCAGATCTTCTCCTTGCTTGACAATTTACCTCTCAATTCCAATCCTTCCCTGGGCTTCCTTCCTTCTGAATCCAAACTCATTCTCACAAATGCAAAGTCAAGGAAAATTACCTCATTTTACAGTCTCTCGACTTAGTGCTGATTTCAGCAGGTTTAGGAACATCATCAACCTTATCTTTGTATCACTCATTTGCAGGATTAATTTAGATTTTCTCTTACCTTCTTCCATTTTATGCTGGTAATTCCAGATATCTGTTTGCCTTCTCCAATTTTCACTTGTTCCAGATCAGCCATTACAACCCTCTATCATTGCTGTTGTCCCGCCTTCCATCCAGAAATCTTTCTTTCCCTACAACTTAAAAGTGGTTTAACCTTTGACTTTCCCCAGATATGAAGAAAGGCCATCAGAATCAGAACCTGGCGTGTGTCACAAAATTTGTCAACTTGAAACATTAACTCTGTTCATTTCTGTTCAGATGCTATCGGACATGTTGTCTCTTTCCAGCATCCTCTGTAATATCATTGTTAAGCTCGTCTTCCACTCTTTCCTGCTGATTTGTTGTTTCCTCGTGCATTATCTTTCATTATTTCTCACTCCTTTTCCTTTTATTTAACATTCAGTCATTTGCCTCTAAGTCATTCATTATTTGTCATTCATTATTTTAATTTTTGAACTCTTTGAGTTTAACTGCTGGCTGCTCTGGGATTTGACCTTATTCAATTCCCTGAACATTTTTAATTGGAAACACTGAATCCATGCTTGGATCACTAAAGATAATCTTCATAAATGTGTTCACAACTTCAACACATAATGTTCGTTAGAATCATTTCCCTGTGTGTATGTATCAAGCTTATTTGCCACTTCAGTTGTTTATGGGATCGGGAGTTCATAGAAAACCTACAGCACAATACAGGCCCTTCTGCCCACAAGGTTGTGCTGAACATGTCCCTACCCTCGAAATAGGCTTACCTATAGCCCTCTATTCTTCTAAACTCCATGCACCTATCCAAAAGTCTCTTAAAAGACCCTATCGTATCCGCCTCCACCACTGTTGCCGGCAGCCCATTCCACGCACTCACCAAGGCCAATGTTGATATGTTGAAATGTTGATAACGTTCATTGTACACTGGTGAAATGGTAGTGTAGTAGTTAGTGCAATTGCTATACAACACATGGTACAAAAGTGTCAGGGCTGACACTACCAAGTTCACGAACAGTTACTACCCTTCAACCATCATGCTCTTGAATAAAAGGGGATAACTGCTCTCAACTTCACTTGCCCCATCATTGAAATGTTCCCACAAGCAATGAGCTCACCTTCAATGGCTCTTTATGTCATTATCTCATGCTCTCGTTATTTACTGCTACTACTTACATTTGCATTTGCACAGTTTGGTGTCTCAGCACTCTGGATGACCTTTCACTGATCCTGTTATAGCTACTGTTATAGAGATTTGCTGAGTATGCCCACAAGAATATGTATATCAGGGTTGTATATGGTGACATATATGTACTTTGATAACAAATTTACTTTACTTTGATCCCCAACTGGGGTTTGATTCCCGTCATTGTCTGTAAGGAATTTGTACGTTCTTCCTGTGGTTTTCCTCCAGCTGCTCTGGTTTCCTCCAACATTCTTAAAATTTACGGGTTGCAGTTAGTAAATTTAGGGCGAACTGTGTTGGCGCAAGAAGTGTGGCAATACTTGTACAATCTTCAGTGATTTGTTTTAATGCGAACGACGCATTTCGCTGTACATTTCAATGTTTTGATGTACGTGTGACAAATAGAGCTTACCTTTATATTTTTACTGACTGCAAGATTCCTCAGAAGATGCTGAAGGCCAATTGAGTTTTAAATGATCATGTACCCTTGATGCAAGATTGCTTCAATTTAACAACAATTGGAATCAAATTAGCATTAGCACAGGATCTGGTGCAGTGGCTGGTGGCAAAAATGCAAGTGTTGCAGTGGTTCAGTTGAGGCTTATGACCAATATAATCAATACCGCATCAGATACTGCTAACATCAAAGTTAATATGTGTTTACATTTTCCTTCCTACAGGAGCCACATAACGACATGTAAAAATTCACCACCTTACATAAAATTGACTAGTAAGTACCTTGTAAGGTATTACGTTGTCATTAGTCTCGGATTAATGCCGATGACCAAAAACCACTTCACCGTGCTGATTAGGACATTAAAACTACTATGTCAAGAAACTGATGCCTAGAATTCACATCTCTTTGGGCTGTTTTTCTTCATTGCTACTTGAACAATAATTGATCTTACTCGGAGTAATCACATTTACAATTATTTCCACATGAAATTCTGCTAATTGAAAATTCTTCCCAGTTCTTTTGGCTGCGAGTCACATTGCATGCCTGGCATTCTCTAGCGTTGGCTGCCAATCATTGTGTTTCAGAATCAGGTTTATTATCATTACATAAAATCTGGAAATTTGTTGTTTTGCAACAGCATTACAGTGTAATAGAGCATTTTCAGACCGTACCAATATGAATTAATGCTCAAAGGCCCAACCAATGAATGTTCTGAAACAGCCTAAAACTATACTGTAACTTTGCTTGTAATTTAGCAGGCTATTAGAATTTCACAGGGCACAAATATTGATTGCAAACTTCTCAAACACCTCCTTAAGTCTGTAAATAAACTGAAGTACCTGATAGTATTTAGAGAGGGTCAGGGACAACGGGAGAAGAGACAGGAGGAATAGAAATGTCTATCTGTAAAGATTGCATGTAGAGGGAGCCTTCAGAGACTCCACACTGTACCTTAATGCATCTCTACAGGCATAGTTTCTGAAGTTTTAAGAGAGAAATGTGGCATTGTGTGGGTGATCTTTAACTACACTCATATGAATAGACAACTGCCTTGGGAAGGTGGAGGTGATGGTCTCAATGAGTCTCAGTTTCCCCACAGCTGCTGTTGAGCTCTGTGTTCTTTCCTGGTCTTTTGCATACTGTGGCCTCAGAGAAGTGACCGAGGCTCTGTATTCGTGGAAAGTTGAATTCAGTTTTTGATATTGGCGATGGAAAACTGACTGCTGAGATAATATTTGCAAATATTTTTGGCTTCTTTCAAATGCAGACAGCCAGGTCTTTACCAAAAACCCAATTCTTCACTTAAACAGGAGGTCTTTTCACTCCTGAAACCCCGGGGCGATGCTGACAATGGGAATATTATGATAGTCAGTTGCATCACCAGCAGCTTTGTCTTCTGGCTGACTGAAGGAGGGAAGCAAAGTTGGTACAGCCAATAAAGGATTCTTCAAGAGATCTGAGGTTCTCCAAATCATGCTGGGGAATTGTCTATTCCAAGTGGCCATCTCTACATTCCATTCATTATCACCAGCACAATAAACAGCTAAGAAGCACCTAATACACCATATTCTCTCATAAGCAGCTTTCCAAGTACAATGACACAAAGTACTACACATCAATGAATGACTTAAGTGAATTATTTTAACTTCTAATTATTTAAATAGATTGGTATAGTTTCTGACAAATGACATCTCACTTAAAAGAAACTCTTGATCTCAAGTGGGAGATCATAGGTAATCATAGGCAAATGGTTCATAGGTACCATTAAATGAATTATTTTAATTTCTAATTATTTAAATAGATTGGTATAGTTTCTGACAAATGACATCCCACTTATAAAAACTCTTGATCTCAAGTGGGAGATCATAGGTAATCATAAGCAAATGGTTCATAGGTACCACCTCTCTATGAATGCTAGCTGCATTCACAGACAATGATCCATCTCACAGGGAGAAAGAAGCCACTGGGAAAGAGTATTGCCTGCCATAAATTCGCTTCATCTATTGACTGCAGCTAGCTGCTTATGTGAAGAATCTGCTTAGTCCTGAAGAACTATGTTTTGTTCATAAGTAAAGATCCCAGCAAGATGCAAAAATCTGTCAGAAGCCCAGTTATCTTCTTCCTTGATTCCTGTGGCAGACTGGAATGGATTTCAATCTCAAAATATTCTACAGATACAGTTGGTCTGAAATGGATCTCTTCTGGTGCCGGGGATTTGTCAACCCTTGTGTGTTCCATGCCATATAACACCTTCTTCTGAATATTGACCTGCTGTAGACTATCAATGTACTTCTCATTGAACTCAGTATCTTCCATGCCCTTCTCCTGGTGAATACAGATTGCAAGTATTCATCAAATCACCTGGTTCTATCCATATATTAGCCATTTGGACCCCAAGAGGTGACTCACTCTTTCCTTCCCACCCACTTGTTCCTGATATATTCATAGAATGCCTTGAGATTCTGCTTGATGTTACTTGCCAAGGATATTTTATGTCCACCTTTGCCACCCTAATTTCTTCTTTCAAATCTGTCCTGCACCCATATATATTCCTCGAAAACTTACTCAATCCCAGTTTCCCCTATTTTCCATGTGTTTCCCATTTTTTTCCTGTCCAACGTTCTATATCTTTTGTCAATTATTTTTTAATTTTATCATTACTGGAACAGACTAGCCCTGAATTCTTAATTACTCTCTTTTAATTGACTGTCACTTATCATATGTTGATTTACCAGCAAACATTTGCTCCCAGCCTCCTTCAGCCAGGTCCTCTCTTGCACTCTGAAATTAGCCTTCCCCTCCCCCCACCCCCCCATTTAGGACTTTAACTTGAGGACCAACATTATCCCTTTTCAAAAGCTCCTTGAAATTTAGAGAATTATGGCCACTGTTCTCAAAGTGTTTCCCCACTGACTTGTCCACCAGCTGTCCTGTTTCATTTCCTAGTATAAGGTGAAATGCTTCCCTGGACATATTGTTTCAAAAACTATCTCAGACACAGTTATATTCCACCCCATGTAAGGCCCTTGAACTGTGGAAATCTCAGTCACCATTGGGAAAAATAAAATCCACCACTATTTTAATCCATTGCTCATACATCTTTCTGTAATTTGTTTACATAGCAGTTCCTCAAATTCCTATTAACTATAGTATAACCCCAGCAAAGTGACGGTCCCTCGCTTATTATTAAATTTTATGCATATGGCTTCATTGAATAATCCATTCAGGATATTCTCTCTATTGCCACGATGTGCTCATTAATCAGTAATGTGACCATCCAGCCACACATACTGCCCACCCCACCCTTTGAGTGTGTGTGTATATATATAATATACACACACACGCACACACTCACATGTGTACTCAAATACTCATGTTACATTGTGCATGCCTAGCTGTCTGTCTGTCTGTGTTTACAGTAGGTTTGGTTTTGTATGTGTGGATTAGAGTGTCTAATTCCATGAGGAACAATATTTGTAATGGCGTGTGGCTTGTATTGATGTATGTCATAAAATTTCTTGAGGAGCTTCTCTACTGTCTGAGTATCCTAACTTTTGCTAACCTACCAAGTAGCACTTCTGTGGCCATCTCTAAGTATCGTAGATCTCTCCAATCTGCTTCTTGCTCTCCAAGTGTGTTGCTGTTATATGACTACCATGAGGGTGTACTGTAAAGTATTGAAACCCTTTGAAGATTACTGTTTGATAAAGTATAGTCAGCCTCGTTGAATTTAGTGCACTCATGTTAGGAGCTGTGCAGGTCGTACTTTAACAATGACTTCCGTATGTAAAATATCCTAACACTATTGCAGACCTGTTTTTGAACAAATAATTTGAAAGGCACCTCATTCTAAACACAATATATTAATGCATCAAAATATGGACAACTCAGTGTCTAAGCACTCATCCTTCAGGTTAAAAGCAAGCAATAAAAAGTAATAATTATAACAATCTGTTGTCTAATTCTTCCTGCAAATAGTTGAAATAATTATTTTTAAAGTAGTTATGATAAATTTAGATGGAGTGAGAGGATGAAAACAGAACAAATGTATGTAGGTAATGTATTTCATTTGATTTTTGTGGACGGAATGTTTTATATTTTTCAAAATATGTGAATGAATATCCTAGGACAAACAGGAATGAAATGCCTACTGTCAATAGAATGAAATGGTGCCTGCCATTTCTAATTCAAATCATTTTATATATTAAATTTCAAACTATTTTATATTTTATTGATCAGGCTCTGTGCCTTTTATATTGTGAACTAAAATTTAACATTATTGTGTCCTTTTGGAAGTATTCCAGAAATATTACTGTGTTATAGTACTGTGCTGTCGTACTGTGTTGTATTACTGCACCTGTGGTACTGTGTTATAGTACTGTGTTGTTGTACTGTGCTGTAGTACTGTGTTGTATTACTGGGTTGTATTACTGTGTTGTATTATTGTGCTGTTGTACTGTGTTATAGTACTGTGCTGTCGTACTGTGTTGTATTACTGCACCTGTGGTACTGTGTTATAGTACTGTGTTGTTGTACTGTGCTGTAGTACTGTGTTGTATTACTGGGTTGTATTACTGTGTTGTATTATTGTGCTGTTGTACTGTGTTATAGTACTGTGCTGTCGTACTGTGTTGTATTACTGCGCCTGTGGTACTGTGTTATAGTACTGTGTTGTTGTACTGTGCTGTAGTACTGTGTTGTATTACTGGGTTGTATTACTGTGTTGTATTATTGTGCTGTTGTACTGTGTTATAGTACTGTGCTGTCGTACTGTGTTGTATTACTGCGCCTGTGGTACTGTGTTATAGTACTGTGTTGTTGTACTGTGCTGTAGTACTGTGTTGTATTACTGTGCTGTAGTACTCAATTGTATTACTGTGCTGTTGTACTGCATTATATTACTATGCTGTAGTACTGCGTGTATTATTGTGCTGTTGTACTGCGTTGTACTACTGTACTGTTGTACTGCGTTGTATTACTGTGTTGTAGTACTGTGTTGTATTACTGTGCTGTTGTACTGTGTTGTATTACTGAGTTGTATTACTGTGTTGTATTATTATGCTGTAGTACTGTGTTTTATTACTGTGTTGTAGTACTGTGTTGTATTACTATGCTGTAGTACTGTGTTGTAGTACTGTGTTATATTACTGTGTTGTATTACTGCGCTGTTTTACTGTGTTGTAGTACTGTGCTGTACTACTGTGTTGTACTACTATGAGTATTACTGTGCTGTAGTACTGTGTTGTATTACTCTGTTGTATGCCCCTCAAGATTTGCTTAGGTAGTTTAATTAAGTTGCTTCTTGTGACTGGCAGAAAATGTAAGGATTTGTTTCTGCAGATCAATGTGTTTGTGATATTTCTGGAACTTGTCTTGACAATTTATATTGACACAAACAACTTCAGTTTTACTAAGATTTGGTCTTCGCAAATATAAAGCACCAGTTGAAGCAAACTGAAGTCAGACATTGACAAAAGTTACCTATTCAGAATACTAAATTAGCAGGTTAATCCAAGCTGTGAAAAGACCGAGTTTAAACTCTCTTCCTGCATGGGGTCATTTTAGTGAAAGCAACACTGATTTGAAATGTGTCAATAAATTAAAGGTGCCAAATGCCATAATTATTTTGGCTTTCTGTCAAGAATGATGCAAGGCTTTGGACAAACTAAAGGAGGACAGGTTTTCATGCCTGCATTTTACTAGTATCCCAGAGCTGTAATAACCAGATGCTCATGTCATTGGGCAGAAAAATTGCAGTGAAATGCACACAGATAGAGTTTGAGTATAAGATTTATAAGCATGTGAACACGTTTTCTAACACTGCAGCTGTTTTATCTCAATACTTTTGGCAGCTTATAAATGTTCGATAATGGCTCTTTTTTCAAGAGAAATGTAGAAAATTGTTGATATATAACATAAATGGGGAATAGGCAGTATTTTACAAAATGGTCGATATGGGGTATATTCTGATGAACAATGGTCTGATGGCTGATGATGGATAACAGAGAACAAGATATCAGACATACAAAATTGTCAGGGCATATTGACATAGGTCTACAACACAGAAATAACCTAATGATTCAATAGGTTGTTGCTGGCATTTATGCTCTATAAAGCTGTTTTTCTATCCTACTTCATAAAATATATTTACGTAACATAATGCTCCTTCCATGTTCGTGCACTATCTACTTGTCCTTAAGCACTCTTTTCCTCTACACCACAAATTATCCATGTGATAATTGTACAAAAAAAATCTTTTCCATGAAATGTGTGATTAAGATATGGAATGAGCTGCTTAATCATGCAGTGGATATAGATTCAATGGTAGCCTTCCAAGTGGAAATGAACCAATACATAAAGGTGAAAATGTTGCATGGAGAAGATGTAGGAACTAAGTAGATTGTTCAACAGAAGAACTAAATCCGACTCAATGTTTCAGTACCCAGAGTAATTTCAAAGGTTCAAAGGTACAATTTAATGTCAGAGAAATGTATACAATATACATCCTGAAATGCTTTTTCTTCACAAACATCCACGTAAAGAGGAGTGCCCCCAAAGAATGAACGGCAGTTAAATGTTAGAACCCCAAAGTCCCCTCAGCTCCCCTCCATCCCTTGTGTAAGCGGCAGCGAGCGACAATCCCTTGTCCCTCCACCGGCAAAAAATACACACCCGCCACCAGCACTCAAGCATGAGCAAAGCAATAGCAAAGACACAGACTTGCAGTTACCCCCAAAGACTACATTGTTCACCCGGTAATTCGACATGCTGCTGGCTCTCTCCCTCTCTAGTAACGGAGAAAGAGATGACTCCATTTTCCAGCGAGAGGGAGAGACATAACAAACAACTCACTGGTTTACAATGTTAAAAATCAGTTATGTCCTTATAATACTTTATAATAACGTTTACCTTATACTACCCTCTCATTGAAGATATGCAGATTTATGAAGTTCAAAGATCAAAGTACAAAGCAAGTTTTCAATCAAAGTACATACATGTCACCATAGAGAACCCTGAGATTCATTTTCTTCCAGGCATACTCATTAAATCCAAGAACCATAATAGTATCAGTGAAAGGCCACACCCAGCAGAGATGGACAAACAACCAGTGTGCAAAAGACAACAAACTGTGCAAATGCAAATAGAAATAATAATAATTTACACAATAGTCAGATAAAACTTCTAAGAATATATTTTCATCAATGGAAACAGGATTCCACACTCCAGGTGAGCATATGCAATTTTGATAAGATGTACATACCCCTAAACTTAAATGAAAGCACGACCCAGAAAAGTGTAGAAATGATCACAAACAGAAGGAAAAGCTAGCCAGTGGAAGAGCATGGCCCTCCATGGAAAACATCCCCAGGATCTGAGCAGGCTAGATGTTGACAAGGAAGCATCGAACACCAGGTTCAGAGTTGGAATCCTCTTTCCAAAAAATCAGAGTGGTTCTATTTGGCAATACAGGGCCAGGTGGTTTCACAAAAAAAAATTATCAAAAATACATAATAAAAGACCAACAAATTCAAGATGATAAATGCAAAAAAATGCCAAAAGAAACCAGAAACAGGTCAACATATTACAGGATCCTGCAGCAGTTTAAATCGATTTGATTACTTACACAGATAATCAATCAAGTTACATGGAAGATAGAACATAGAAATCTACAGCACATTACAGGCCCTTCAGGCCACACTGTTGTGCCGACCACGTAACCTACTCTAGAAATTCCTAGAACTTCCCTACCTCATAGCCCTCTATTTTTCTAAGCTAGATGTACCTATCTAAGAGTCTATTAAAAGACCCTATTGTATCCACCTCTACCACCGTGCATTCCATGCACCCACCACTCTCTGTGTGATAAACTTACCTCTGACATCCCCCTTGTACCTATTTCCAAGCACCTTAAAACTATCCCCCCTCGTGTCAGCCATTTCAGCCCTGGGAAAAAGCCTCTGGCTGTCCACACGATCAATACCTCTCATCATCTTACTCTCCTCTAACAGGTCATCTCTCATCCTCCATCACTCCAAGGAGAAAAGGCCAAGTTCACTCAACCTATTCTCATAAGGTGTGCTCTCCAATCCAGGCAACATCCTTGTAAATCTCCTCTGCACTCTTTCTATCATATTCACATCCTTCCATAGTGAGGAGACCAGAACTGAACACAGTACTCCAAGTGGGGTCTAACTAAGGTCTTATATAGCTGTAGCATTACCTCATGGCTTTTGAACTCAATCCCACAGTGGATGAAAGCCAACACACCATACACCGCCTTAACAACACAGTCAACCTGCACAGCAGCTTTAAATGTCCTATGGACACAAACCCCAAGATCTCTCTGATCAGTCCACACTGCCAAGAATCTTGCCATTAATATTATATTCTGTCATATTTGACCTACCAAAATGAATCATCTCACACTTATCTGGGTTGAACTCCATCTGCCATTTCTCAGCCCAGTTCTGCATCCTGTTGATGTCCCGTTGTAACCTCTGACAACCCTGCAGATTATCCACAACACCCCCAATCTTTGTGTCACCAGCAAACTTACTAACCCACCCTTCTATTTCTTCATCCAAGTCATTTATAAAAATCACAAAGAGGAGAGGTCTCAGAACAGAACCCCGCAGAACACCACTGCGGACCTCCATGCAGAATATGAACCATCTACAACCATCCTCCGCCTTCTGTGAGCAAGCCAATTCTGGATCCGCAAAGCAAGGCCTCCTTGAATTTTATGCCTCCTTACATTCTGAATGAGCCTTACAGGGGGAATCTTATCAAATGCCATACTGAAATCCATATACACTACATCCTCTGCTCTACCTTCGTCAGTGTGTTTTGTTACAAACATCATTCACCAAAATCTTACTTTAAGATACAAATTTATGAATGACCTTGTATACATACAAACCTGATCCAGTCTTAGAGTGGGAATCCTACAAATTATATTATGACTGACCCATTATTACAGATAGAACAATCCAAAGTAACTGCCTGGATATAATATGACAGAATAAACAAGCAAGAACAACTTAGTTAATAGCTATTCCAAAGATACAGAAATCAATAGGTGAAAAACACCATGAAATATGATGAAATAAAAGAGAAAATTGAAAGACGATGAAATGTGAACAACTGATATCATCCCGAATTCACTACACAATAGCATTAAAGAATTAGGCCTACACAGCAACATTTATGTAAATCTTCAGAAAGCCTCAATACTAAATACCACAGGATTAGTCCAAAAGTTCCTACAATTGAGAAATGACTATGCCTGGTTATGCTCAAACCTCAAATTTTATCAGTGTAAGAAAGAAAAATGCAATAATAATAAATCTAACAGAAAGCAGAAATCTTTCATGTTGTTGTATTGACTATGAAAAAGCATTTAATTCTTTCCCACACTCATGGTTAACAGAAGCTCTTAATATTTATAAACTACACCCAATACTTGTGAAATTCCTACAACATCTGACGAAGCACTGGTGTACTATAATCACCCGATCTATAAACAGCCAAAAAGAACAACATCATTATCAAAATAAACCGAGGCATTTTCCAGGGTGAGTCTCTAAGCCCAGCATGGCTTTGTTTAGCTTTAAACCTACTCTCTAATTTACTGAACCAGATGAAAATAGGGTATCAAATCAGAGACAACCAAACAAATTATACTTTGACAGACCTTCTATACATAGACAATTTAAAATTATATGCCCCTTCATCAGTAGAGCTAAAGGAATCAATTCCAATAGTAGAACTATTTTCTAAGTATATACCTTAAACATGAACATTGGATTGGATAAATGCAGAACATTAAATATAAAGAAAGGTGCAAAAGAGCTAATGGAATATAAAACAGAGCAGCAGGATGCAATACCACCAGTGGATGAACATGAAACATGTAAGTATCTAGGATATCAACAAAGATCATAGTGATAAAGGTTAAACATTTGATAGAATTTACTTCAAGGTTTAAGAAAATCCTTCAAACAGAGCTCATTAGCAAAAATAAAACAATGACAATAAACACTTTTGTAATACCCTTTTAGGATGATATCTTGGGCCTAAACTCATCTAGAAAATTCACAAAGAAAAATAAGAACTGAAATGTCAAATTTTTAGAAAACATGATGTACACTTGAACATACTTACTTTAACATTACCTAGGACAGAAGGAATGAGGAACAACTGACATAAAAATTTTACACAACTGTCAGATAAAACTTCTGAGGATAAATTTTCCTGAACAAAAACGGGAGTCAGCACTCCAGGAGAGGATTTGCAACTCTGATAAAATAAAGTATATGCAAAAGTCACTCCACTCTTCAAGAAGAGAGAGAGGCAGAAGAAAGGAAAAGATAGGCCAGTTAGTTTGACTTCAGTGGTTGGGAAAAGGCTGTAGTCAGCATGGTTTCCTCAAGGGAAAATCTTGTCTGACAAATCTGTTGGAATTAACAATCAGGATAGACAAAGGAGATGTTGTGTACTTCGACTTTCAGAAGGCTTTTTACAAGGTGCCACACATCAGGCTGCTTAATAAATTATGAGACCATGGTATTGCAGGAAAGATTCTAGCATGGACAAAGCAGTGGCTGTTCGGTAGAAGGCAAAGAGTGGGAATAAAGGGAGCTTTTTCTGGCTGGCTGACAGTGATTAGCGGTGTTCCACAGAGTCTGTTTTGGGATCAATTCTTTTTACATTATATGTCAATGATTAGGATGATGGAATTGATGGCTTTTTTGCAAAATTTGCAGACAATATGAAGATAAGTGGAGGGGGCAGGTAGTTTTGAGGAAGTAGAGAAGTTAAAGAAGGATTTAGACAGATTAGGAGAATGGGTAAAGAAATGACAGATGTCAGGAAATGTATGGTCATGAACTTTGGTAGAAGAAATGAGAGGGTTGACTATTTTCTAAATGGAGAGAAAATACAAAAAACTGAGGTGTAAATCAACTTGGAAGTCCTTGTACAGGATTCCCTAAAGGTTAATTTGCAGGTTGAGTCTTTGATGAGGAAGGTGAATGTGTTGTTAGTATTCACTTCAAGCAGATTAAAATATAAAATCAAGGATGTAATGCTGAAACTTTATAAAGCACTGGTAAAGCCTCACTTGGAGTATTGTAAACAAGTTTGAGCCCCAAATCTTAGAATAGATGTACTTTAACTGGAGAGGGTTCAGAGGAGGTTCACAAAAATGATTCCAGGCTTGAATTGCTTGTCATATGAAGAACATTTGATGGCTCTGGGCCGGTATTCACTTGAATTCCGAAGAATGGGGATAACCTCATTGAAACCTATCAAATGGTGAAAGGCCTTGATAGAGTGGGTTTGGAAAGGATGTTTCCTATTGTGGAAAAGCCCAGAGGACACAGCCTCTGAATAGAAGGGTGTCCTTTTAGAACAAAGATGAGGAGGAATTTCTTTAGCCGGAGAGTGGAGAATCTGTGGAATTCTTTGCCACAGGCAGCTGTAGAGACCAAGTATTTATGTATATTTAAGACAGAGGTTGATAGTTTCTTGATTTGTCAGGGCATGAAGGGATATGGGGAGAAAGCAAGAGATTGGGGCTGAGAGGAAAATTGGATCAGCCATGACAAAATGGTGGAGCAGACTCGATGGACCAAGTAGCCTCATTCTACTCCGATATCTTAGTGTCTAATGGTCTTATGGTATACACTACGAAACTTGAATGAACGCACAGCCCAGAAAAGAAAGAAGAAATTACCTCTACAGAAGAAGAAAGTTAACCAGTGGAAGACATCCCCACGAGCCAAGCAGACTAGAGGTTGACAAAGAAGCATCAAACACTTGGCTCAGACTTGAAAACCTTTTTCCAAAAACAGAGGGGTTCCTTGTGGCAATGCAGGACCAAGTGGTTTCACAAAAAAAAATTAACAAAATACTTAATAAAACAACAACAAATTCAAGATGATTAATCGTGCTTTAAAATACAAATCCATCAACCTTGTATAAATACAAGCCAAATCCAGTTTTAGTGTCAGAGTTCTATAAATTATATTACAACTGAACCATTATTACGGATATGACAATCCGTAAACAAGCAAGAACAACTTACTTCATAGATATCACCATTTCAAACACACATAATATATAGAAATCAGTAAGTGAAAAACACCAGAAATATGCTGAATAAAAAAAGGAAATTGGGAGACTACGGAACATGAACAGGCAAGACATTGTCCCAGTAGTAATACCTACAACTGGTATCATCCCAAAGTCTCTACACAATAGCATTAAATAATTAGGCCTACACAGCAATATTTATGTAAATCTTCAGCAAGTCACAGTACTAAACACCACCAGGTTAGTCTAGAAGTCCCTAGCAATTAAGAAATGAATGTACTTGTACCTCAGGCTTTACAAGCTTGAGCTGTGAAAAAAATAAAAATGTATTAATTAATTAATTAATATGCAATAACTCCTGAGAACAAGAGATGATAAGTCCTTGAAAGTGAACAGTTGTGGGAACAGTTCAGTGATGGGGGAGGTGAAGTTGAATGAATGAAGTTATCTCCTTTGGTTCAAGAGCCTGATGGTTGACGGTAATAACTGTTCCTGAACCTGGTAGTTTGAATCCTGAGGCTCCTCTGCCTCTTTTCCACTGACAGCAGTGAGAGGAGAACAAGACCTGGGTGGTGGGGGTCACTGTCAATGGGTGCTGCTTTCCTGCAACAGCGTTCCGTGTTGATGTGCTCAATGGAGGAGATAGCTTTACCCATGATGGAATGCATTCTATCCAGTACCTTTTGTGGGATTTTCAATTCAGGGGTATTTTGTGAAAGTTTTAGATGTCATGCCAAATCTTTGCAAACTGCCAAGGAAGTAGAGGCACTGCTGTGCTTTCATAGAACATAGAACATAGAACATGGAAACGCTACAGCACAATTGCATAATTCTTCATAATTGCACCTAAATGCTGTGCTCAGGACAGGTCCTCTGAGCATAGAAGGCATTGGGCTTATCTGAAAATTTAACCTCCTTGACCGATACCCCTTGATTTCATTTTGTTTGAGGTAATACCATTTAAGCCCTGCCACAGCTGTCCAGCAGCCTTCATTGATTCAAGTTTTAGTCCAGAATTGCCACTCCGCACTTGGGATGGCTTTCTGGAGATTGTAGCAGAATCTCTTGTATCTTTCTTGGTCACCAAACCTGAATGCCTCTGATATGGGCCTTAGCAGATTGCGACCTCCTGGTAAAAATGTAGTGATTGGTCTGTGATGGAGAGAAAAGTAAGTTCATCCTCCTTGGCATAGTAAAGAGTAAAATAGTGTATTTATTAGAAAGAATAGAGCTCCAAAGAGGCTTAGATACTTAGATACTTTACTTTATTGTCAGCAAACAATTGATACTAGAGCGTACAATCATCACAGTGATATTTGTTTCTGCGCTTCACGCTCCCTGAAGTACAAATCGAAGTAAATATAATAAAAATTTTAATTATAAATCATAATTAGAACATAGAAAAGGGAAAGTAAGGTAGTGCAAATCAGGTCCGGATATTTGGAAGGTACGGCCCAGATCCGGGTCAGGATCTGTTCAGCAGTCTTATCACAGTTGGAAAGAAGCTGTTCCCAAATCTGGCCGAACGTATCTTCATGCTCCTGAACCTTCTCCTGGAGGGAAGTGGGACAAAAAGTGTGTTGGCTGGGTGGGTCTTGTCCTTGATTATCCTGGTAGCACTGCTTGTACTTGTGGTCTCATATACATTGATCATTAAAATCTAATGGACAGGAACAGAAAGCAATTAAAAGATCTTCAAGATTAGGGCTGTAAGTAATATAAGTTATGTTATAGTTATTCTCTTCCTGAAATACAGTGGACAGCTCTGGACATCATATCCTGGGAAAGATACACTGACCTTGGGGAGAGTTCACCAAACATTTATTGCAATTAAAACTGTAAGCCAATATTCATGACGAAAGATTACATTGGTGTAGGATTTCAATGAGTTTAAAAGGCTAAGGAATCAGAATCGGGTTTATTATCACTGTGATGTGAAATTTGTCATTTTGTGGTAGCATTACTGTGCAAAGACATAAAGTTATGAAATAAATAAATAGTGCAAAAGAAAAGGAAGAATGAGGTGGTGTTCATGGACCATTCAGAGATCTGAGGGCGAAGGGAAAAAAACTGTTTCTGAATCATTGCGTGTGAGTCTTCAGGCTCCTGTACCTCCTGTCTGATGGTAGTAACAATAAGAGGGCATCTAGATGGTGAGGGTCCTTAACACTGGATGGTATCATCTTGAGGCACTGCCTCTTGAAGAGGTCCTCAGTGGTTGGGGAGGCTGTGTCCATGAAGGAGCTGGCAGAGTTTCCAGCCATCAGCAACCTCTGGTGATCCACTACATTGGATTCTCCAAACCACACTGTGACGCAACTAGTCATAATCCTCTCCAACACACATCTGTAGAAATCTGCAAGTGATTTTCCGAAAAGTGTAAAGATATTAAGAACTATGGAGTGAAACACTACTCCCACAGGATATGGAGTCTGGGACCCAGGCATCTGTCTGATTTGACTGTGAAAAGAGGGAACAGTGGGTAAGAAAATTTGAAACCCTCTTCCAAAAACAGCAATTGATGCTTGGTTAGTAGTTAATTTTAAACCTGAGATTGATAGATCATTGACAAAAAAAGCTATTAAGAGATGTGGAGAAAAAGCAAATATATGAAATAAAGTCACAGATCAGCCATAATCTTATTGAAGGCAAAACAGATTCTTTTATTCCTATACAAATGCTCAGCTGCGAAATAATTCATCCATAAGATACTTAAAATATGCACATATATACAATGGGCTCCATAATCTGTAAATAATTATGTGGTATTCTGAGGGAAGTTTTAATAAGAGGAATCCAAGAGATTATTAACATTGAGCTATTTGATTTGGAACAGACTTTGGAGTTGAAAAAGGAACTCTGCATATGTTTTTAGAATAAATGTTTCCCCAGTGACAGAAGAGCACATCTGGAGTGTGATGCAGTCTAAACATGTAGTTGATAGGACTAATTGGGTAAGAGTATTTAGCAGATGACATTAATGATGAAGTCACAGCTGATTACAAGAAGCTATGTACTCATAGAAATACAGCAATAAGATGGGTATGAGTTTCTTACAAAGTTTCTAAGAATATTTTTATTCTGACAAGCTGCCGCATATACCTAGCTGGAGACATACGGGACTGAAATACTTAAACTGGCTGCAAAGAATGAGGTACTACATCAAGTCCAATTAGTTCATTTCTCTCTTCGTGCTTAAGCGGATGTCTTTCTAACCTCATTGGATCCAAGTTAGAGAGCCTTTAAGTCATGTTTCATCCACGTTGGTTGTCAATCTGAATTAAAATCGTGCATATAAGGAAATAAATAAAGGGAAGCTTTGTGGGAATTGTGCCCATGTAGCTCTTTTTAATTTTGCTTAGGTACTTTGATTTGACTTCATTTGATGGTTAAAGGGAAGTAATTTTGAACCAGACCTTGCTTACAGGTTCACTTGCTGGAAATCTTAACCTGTTGTCTCCCTCTCTCTGTACTTGTCTCATCCACTTGGACAAAGGATTGTGAATTCCAATGACAAGGTGAAAGGGCATTCACTAATACAATAAGGAAAACCCACACCCAGACCTCTTTGCCCTTATACCTAATACTTGAACACAATTAGAATTGAAATAAAGCACTTGGGTTTTTTAATGCTTTAAAATTGTCATCAACCAAAATCACCAAATACTGTATTTAAAAACATTACGTTAAAAAAAAAATAATTTTCAGAAGTTAAAACCTTTTCGTGCCTTCACATCCTTCCAAACTGCATTGAGCTACGTGGAAACTGCTCAGTGAGGCAATTCCTCAGTGTCATGCTAGAAAATCTCAGGAAGACTAGGCTCCCAGTTGGTCTCCATGGGGAGTCCAGCAATAGAGAAGACTGACAGGTTTAGTGCTGCAAATCTGTCAGCAAGTTTGAGACTTCCATATTTCAGAGCACATCTGTGCAAGTACAGGATTTAGCACCTGAACAACCAATGTTAGCTAGTGAGAATAGAGCCGTTAAAGTAAAACAAAAAATTTCTTTAGACTATGAGATCTTGGAGATAATCCATAATTTTCACTTATTAGATTGATGTCGTGTCTGATTACTGTTAATAAAAATGGTGGTTGTGCAAATTATCAGGTGGATGGAAACTCCTAGAACAATTATCAAAGGAACTAGTTTTCAGCAGTACTTCAGAAGTCAATGGAAATCTGCTGTTTTTTTTTACAGCAGATGACAACCCCACAATATGAGATTTTTGCCAAGAGTGAATTATGAGGCCTGCATTAATGTGGATACTTCTCTAACCCCACCTACGTGTTGCATAGTCTTAAGGGTCAGAGTCAAGCTCTAAATTTGTTAATAAGTGTAAAGAAATCAGAACTGATTTTAGAATCGAGTATTTACAATGTGCTACTGTACATTGCTCAAGGTCAGTCTTTATCCCTGTAATTTATGTCTCTTGTCACAAAGAAGGCAGACTCTTTCTATCCTCTATTGTCAGTCATGTTTGAGGAAAAACATTTCCACTGTAGGGCATTGAATCATACACATTCCGACCATGGCTTAACCTCACCATGCAGCCATGTGGTTACCTACTGTCTTGAAGCCACTTTTCCTGCAGGGGCATAGAGCTGTAATTGGCAATCAGTCCTCTCTGCATCATATTCTGAAGTTCTATCAGAATCAGAAACAGGTTTAACATCACTGGCATACATCAGGAAATTTCTTGTTTTATGGTGGCAGTACATTGTAATACATAATAATAAAAAGCTTAAGTTACATAAAAATACTGCATATATAACAAATACTGTTCGCAGATGACTCCACAATGCTCTGCACCATTCATGATTCCTCAGATAGTGAAGCAGTTCATACCCAAATGCAGCAGGACCTGGACTTCACCTGGGACTTGGGCTAACAAGTGGCGAGTAACATTTGAGCCACAGAAGTGCCATGCAATGACCATCTCCAACAAAAGACTTTCTAACCATCGTCCCCTGACATTCAGTGACATCACCATCACTGAATCCCCTATTATCAACATCCTGGGGCTTATCATTGACAGGAAACTGAACTGCTCTAGCCTGGATGAGTGCACCTCCATCAACACTCAAGAAGCTTGACACTATCCAGTACAAGGCAGCCCACTTGATTGGCACCCTTCCACAAGTATCCAATCCCTCCACATTGATGTATAGTTGCAGCAGTGTGAACTATCTACAAGATGCATTGCAACAACACACCAAAGTTCCTAAGGCAGCACCTTCCAGACCCAGGACCACTAGAAGGACGAGAAGGACGAGAACATCAGATACCTGGGAACACCACCACCTGGAAATTCCCCTCCAAGTCACTCACCATCTTCACTTGGAAACATATTCCTTCCTTGTCACTGGGTCAAAATAATGGAATTCCCTCCCTAACAGCACTGTGGGGTACCTGCACCTCAGGGACTGCACAGGTTCAAGAAGGCAGCTCATCACCACCTTCTCAAGGGCAACTAGGGATGGATAATAAATACTGGCTTAGCTGGTGATACCCACATCCCGTAAATGAATAAATTAAAGTAGGTGTATATTAAAAAAATAAATTTAATAGGTAGTGCAAAATGAGATCTTTCAAAAAATAAGGTAGCACACATAGGTTAATTGTCTGTTTAAAAATCTGGTGGAGGGGAAGAAGCTGTACCTGAATTGCTGAGTGTGTGTCTTCAAGCTCTTGTACCTTCTCCTTGATGGTAGCAATGAGAAGAATTCATGCCTGGGTGATGGGGGTCCTTAATGATGGATGCCATGTTTTTGAGGCATCGCCTTTTGAAGGTGTCCTCGATGCTGGAGAGGCTACTGGCCATGTTCGAGCTGTCTGAGTTTACAACCCCACTGCAGCTTTCTTCAGTGCTGTCCCAGGCCCCTCCATACCAGACGTTGATGCAAACAGTTAGAACGCTTTCCACAGAACATCTGTGGAAATTTGCAAAATCTTTGGTGACATACCAAGTCTACTCTTGCTCATAATGAAATACAGTCATTGTCGTACCATCTTTGTAATTGCATCAATATGTTGGGCCCAGGATAGATCTTCAGAGATGTTGACACCCAGGAACTTAAACTGCTCACCCTTTCCACTGCTCTGTCACAGCTTAGCTGCCTGCCTGCCATTAGCAGCTCATACTGTCAACTACTTACAGTAGAATGTATCTGATAATCGGAAATGATTCAACATAACTTAGTTGATTTAAGTAATTGAAAAAAAATTGAATGGAGTATCGCTAGACTTGTTAGATTTTGCTGGTGTAAATTCAAAGAGAAGCTGGTTGAATGGTATGGCAAATTGCAGAAATGCCCCTGAAATCAGCCGTGATTTCGTGATAGAATGCTACCCTGGATGTACCTTTATCTGGCCTCCAAGGCATATGCATGACCAAATAGCAATGCTCACAAGTGCAGAATGTGCTAACCCATGCATGGCAACTAATGAACAGTGTTTTGCAGGACAGTCAGCTTAGCAACGGCGTGAACCCGTCTACTATGCCTCAGTTAAAGTGAACTGGAAAGGCTGTTTGTCTACACGTGCATTAATCGATACAACAGTTCCCACTATTTAGTTTTTTTTCCGCTCCTTTACTCCTATGAGAACCTCTCCAAAGATAAAAGCGAAGATGCTGGAAATACTCAGAAGACTGAGCAGCATCTTTGGAGAGAGGAACACAGTTAATGATTCAAGTGGATGACATGTCATAGACCATGGACATAGGAGCAGAGTTACACCATTTGGCTCATCAGGCCTGCTCCGCCATTCCACCATGGTTCAAGATCTTATTCTTTGTGCATGTCCTGTATTAACAGGCAGGAAATATTTTTCACATCAGATTATGCAACTAAATCCATGCTTGTGCCAGGAAATTCTTTCCACATCCAGTTCCAGTTAATATGTACTTCAACAGGAAACATCAGTAAAGGATGAAAATATTTAAATGTGGCAATATAAATACAGCCGAAAGGAAGGACAGTTTAGTCTTGTCCTTTTGACAAAATTGGTGCTGATCTCGAGGAAAATTTGGAAGGTGCAGGAAAGATACTGTATATCCCAAAGATGATTAAGTATTCTGAAGGGAAGATGAGGCAACTGTGACTGACAAAGGAAGTCAAAATCAGCATAAAAGCTGAAGAAAGAGAAAAAATTCGTAGGAAGGTAGAGGATTGGGAAGCATTTAAAAACCAACAGAAGGCAAATTTAAAAAACCATAAAGAGAGAAAAGATGAAATATGAAGGTAATAATATAAAAGATTATGCAAAGTGTGTTTTCAGATACATAAAGAGTAAAAGAGTGGATATTGACTGCTGGAAAATTACACTGAAGAGGTAATAGTGGAGGGTTCAGAGGAGGTTCATAAAGATGACTCTGGGAACATTTGATAGCTTTGGGTCTGTACTTTGTGAAATGCAGAAGGATGAGGGTGATTTCATTGAAATCTTTCAAATGTTGAAAGGCCTGGACAGAGTATATGTGGAATGGAATGTATCCCATGGTGGGGGAGTCTAGGACAAGAGGGCACAGCCTGAGGATAGAGGGGCATCCATTTAAAACAGAAATGCTGAGAAATTTCTTAGGCCAGGAGTTGGTGAATTCATGGAATGTAAGGCAGCTGCGGAGGCCAGGTTGTTGAGTATATTTAAGACAGAGATTGATAGGTTCTTGATTGGACACCTCATCAAAATTTATGAGGAGAAGGCCAGGGAGTGGGGATGAGGAGGAGAGAAAAGGATCAGCCATGATTGAATGGCAGAGCAGACTCGATGGGCCAAATGGTCAAAATCTACTTCTATGTCTTATGGTCTTACGGAAAAAGAAATTGGGGACAAACTAAATAAGTACTTTGTGGCAATCTCCACTGTGAAGACACTAGCAAAGTGCCAGAGATGTGACAGCGTCAAAGCACAGAAGTGAACGTCATTGGTATTACTAAGGAGAATATGTTTAGGAAGGTGTACAGTCTAAAATCACCTGGACCAGATGGACTACACCCCAGGGTTGAAAGAAGTAGCTGAGATGGAAATATTAGTAATGATCTTTCAAGAATTACTTGATTCCAGAATGGTTCTGGAGGACTGGAAAATTGCAAATTCACTGGTCCAAAAGGGAGGGAGGCAGAAGAAAGGAAACCATAGGCCAGTTAGCCTGATTTCAGTAGTTAGAAAGATGTTGGAGTCTGAAAGACTCGGAGTACTCGGAGGCATATGATAAAATAGGCCAAAGTCAGCATGATTTTCAAAAGTGGAAATATTGCCTGACAAATCTGTTGGAATTCTTTGGGGAAGTAAGAGGCAGGATAAACAAAAGAGAGTTGCTGGACTTTGCTTATTTGGATTTCAGAAGGCCTTTGACAAGGTGCTGCACATGAGACTGTTTAACAAGATCAGAGCCCATGGTATTACAGGAAAGCATGGATAGAAGATTAGGATACTGGCAGGAGGCAAAGAATGGAATAAGGGGGGCCTGTTCTGGATGGCTGCTGGTGACTAGTGGTGTGCCACAAGGGTCAATGTTGGGACTACGTCTTTTCCCATTATATGTCAATGATGAAGTAATTCGTGGCTTTCTGGCCAAGTTTCCCGAGGATGTGAAGATAGGTGGGGAAGGGGCATTTAGTGTTGAGGAAGCAGGGTGTCTGCAGAAGGACTTAGACAAATGGGGAGAATATGCAAAGAAGTGGCAGGTAGAATCATAGAGGAGTACAGCTTAGAAGCAGGCCCTCAGGCCCATCTAATCCATGCTAAGTCATTTAAACTGTCTACTCAATCGACCTGAACCAGGGCATAGCCCACCATACCCCACCATCCTTGTACTTATCCAAACTTCACTTAAGCATGGATATCAAGCTCACAGACACCACTTGTGCTGATAACTCACTCCACACTCTCACAACCCTCCGAGAGAAGTTTCACCTCATGTTTCTCTTAAGCTTCTCAACTTTCACCCTTAGCCTATTACCTCTGTTTGTATTCCCACCTAATCTCAGTGGAAAAAGCCTGCTTGCATTTATCTTATCTACACCCCGCATAATTTTGTATACTTCTATCAAATCTCCTCTCAATCTTCTACACTGTAAGGAACAAAGTCCTAACCTATTCAGTCTTTCCTTATAACTTGAGGTCCTCCAGGACCAGCAATGTCCTTGTAAATTTTCTCAGTACTCTTTTAACCTTATTTATACCTTTCCTGTAGGTAGGTGACCAAAACTGGACTACTGATAGGATATAGGGAATTACCTGGTCGTGCAGTTTGGCAAAGATAGTTAAGAAGTGGACTATTTTGTAAATGGGGAGAAAATTCAAAAATCAGAGGTGTAAAGGGACTTGAGAGTTCTCATGCAGGATTCCCTAAAGGTTAACTTGCAGATTGAGTCAGTGATAAGGAAAGCAAATATAATCTTGGCATTTATTTCAAGAGGACTAGAATACAAAAGCAAAGATGTAATACTGAGGCTTTATAGGCAGTGGTCAGGCCACATGGAGTATTGTGAGCAATTTTGGTCCCCTTATCTAAGAAAAGATGTGCTGGCATTGGACAAAGTCCAGAGAAGGTTCATGCGAATTATTCCAGGGATGAAAGGGTTAACATCGAAGGGTTAACATTTGATGGCTCTAGGCCTGTACTCATTGGAGTTTAGAAGAATGAGGGAGATCACTTTGAAAACTATCGAATATTGAAAAAGGCCTGGATAGAGTGGATGTGGAGAAGCTGTTTCGGATAGTGGGGAGTCCAGGACCAGAAGGCACAGCCACAGAATTGAGGGATGCCCACTTAGAACTGAGTGGAGGTAAAAGTTCTTTAGCCAGAGGGTGTGAATCTGTGGAATTCTTTGGGCTGTGCGGGCCAAGTTGTTATGTTTTATAACTTCAAAGCATTACACTTATACAAAAGAAGACATTGGAACCCTAGAATGCGGGTCTAACTTCATGTTTACTCTAAGTGAGGCGTGCACGTACCATGTGGTACCGTGATGATGTATGCAATTAATGCATTTTTACATACAACCCATAATTGCCAAAAATCTTTAATCAAACAATATAAATAAAAGATTAAATATTAAATACACCACACAAGTCATTGGGTGTATTTAAAGCAAAGTTTGATATATTCTTGATTAATCAGGGCATCAAAGGTTATGGGGAGGAGGCAGAGAATGGGGTTGAGAGGGATAATAAATCAGCCATGATGGAATAACGGAGCAGACTCGTTGGGCCGAATAGCCTAATGCTGCCCCTATTTCTTAGGGGCTTATGGTGTTATATCACATTGACATACTGACAGCTTCTCCAACAATTCACTTTTACAGGAGCAATTGCTGTTGGATTGAAGCCTAATGTACCCAGTCCCCTTATCTCTTTCCAGTTTATCTAGCTGGTGCCCTGATCAGCTGCAAAAGCCACATGAATCTCACACAAAAACAGGGGGAATATGCAAATTTCACACAGACAATACCAGAGATCAGAACTGAACCTGCTCTTCTCTCTGTGCTACAGTGCCTCCACTAACTGCTTCGCCATGTGGCCCTTTGAGAAAGTCCTTGGCTCTTCTTCATCCCATTAGCTGATTCATCGAGCACTACCATTCGCGATTATATGGCAAGAGTACAAGAGATTGAATTCGATCCATCGGTTGAGAAATTGTTAATCTGGGTCTACTTTGTGTTACTTTAATTGATTTACATGAACTGTTTAAATCTAGTCCAGAATCAGCATATTAAAACATTTCTAATATATAGATAAGTTCTAGATAATATTTAGATAAGTTCTATTTTGGCATTGTCGCTGACCAATGAAAAAGCAGTCCACTGCACCTGATTAAAATGGATTTACTGCAATGTATTCACAAGGAAACCAAATGAGTTTCAATGAGGGAAAAATATCTCAAGTGTATGAACTGACAGGGCGTTATGATATCAGTGGTGAAGAAAAGAGCTGTGGTGCCTGTAGATTGTTAACTGAGTTATCTTTTTTCATAATGTTCTGTGTGATTGTTAAAGCTGAACAGTCATACATAGTTCTCTGTTCATTCAGGCATTTACTGGGTAATTAGTCAATCTGGCAGTTTAGAGTGCATGAAGGGAGTGCGGCTAAAAAGTCGTGGCTCCACAACACACTGGGCATGTGGGCAGTTGGAAAAAAGTTATACATATTTCCTTCCCTCTGGTTAGTCTGAAAATTGATCTTTCATCACTCATACGCATGATTACATGTGTCTGGGCTGGTGGAAAATGTCACTCCTGACATGGGCAGGCTGGAAAGACCACTGGGTCATTTTCAAACTGTCACTTTCATATTTTAAAACAAAAACCCATGTAACTGTAATCCAGACTCAGTTTCCGACCTCAGAGTGATCATCATAAGTTGGATGGTCTGCAAATCGGACAGAGATATTGAGGGCACAGTTTTCAAGTTGCCCTCCTGCCTCTCATTAACAGGGCCTCTCAAATTCAGTCCCTTTATTCTTATGTCCAATTCTCTCTTTAAGCATTTCCTTCTGCCAGCATCTATCTTTTTGACCTCTTAGTCATGGGTCAGCTCACCAGTACAAGTGCGTACAATGTGCTGCCTTTACCATGACAAAGCCACAATGGCTGCAGCTGACCCACTGCAGAAAAGCTTGGCCAGCGAGATTTTAATCTCTTCTCTACTTTAACTTAGTTAGAGATAAGCAGATCAAATAAAAAATTAGTGGAAACATTTATTATTTATTCAATTTTCATCACAGATTGGGTTGGTTGATAAGATCATTGACATGATAATACACAGACTGATGGGCCCAAGTCCTTTATGAAAGGTCCTTCTCCTGAAACAACAGCTGCACCATCCATCAAGCGTCAGACATCCCAGGCTTTGGCTTTTATATTTAAATTGCGTCTGAAAATTAAAAATAAGTAACCAAACTTTCAAATGACGTTCTAATGATTTTTCAGCCCAATTCTCCATAACGTCGTTAATGAGAAACTAAATAATGTAGTGTATCAATCATTAATCAAACAGTTTTCAGTTCAAGGTTTAAACCCAGTTAAAATAGACAGGTTACAAATCTCCTGTGTGTGAAATGAGTGTTGGCAATTTCAGTTCTGATCCTTAAGATCATAAGACGTAAGGCCAGAATTAGGCTATTCGGCCCATCAAGTCTTCTCTGCCAATCCTTCAAGGCTGATTTATTTTCCTCTCAACCCCATTGCCCTGCCTTTTCCCCATAACCTTTGACATCCTGACTAATCAAGAACCTATCAAGCTCTGCTTTAAATATACCCAATGATTTAGCCTCCTCAACCAGGAGTGGCAATGAATTCCACAAATTCACCACTCTCTAGCTGAAGAACTTCCTCCTCATCCTTATTTTATCTGTCTGTTCTCCAGAGGTTCAGGGTTCAGAATGCAGAGCTGCCTCAGCTATGTTACATGGATGCATCGAGAACAATCTTCCTCGGGAGGGTGTTGAGATGCATTATTAGGGCAGTGCGTCAGCGACTATCTCCAGCCATGTAATTGTGCTTCTCCTGATATATCTGGTGCTGAATTGCCAGCTTGAAGTGATAAATATTCCAGTTTCCAGTGCTAAATCCCCTAGTTTGAAAAATTATGTTAAAATAAATCAATAAGATATTGCCAGTAGAGCTGATATCAGCTGCCAAAATAAGTTTTCTACTTTCCTGCCTGAACTGTTGAGCCGAGTCTGAGAATTATTAGTTTGGTAACTGCCAGGGTGACACCACAGTTCCAGATCAGGCAATTCCAATGTTCCACTTCTCACATTCCCTTATCTACCCTACATAAGCATGTACATCCAGACCCTGCTGCCAATGTCATATCTCACTCCAAGACTCATCTGCTTGCTACATTGTCATTGGTTGTCCAAAATTTGTCCGTTCCAGTTTTAAACATTCATTCTTGTTTTCAAAACCTCTGTGGCCTCAGACTTTCCACTTCCACCACAGTCTGCCCCATCTCTGCAACAAATCTTCCTACAAAGTCTTCTGATCTCAGTGTTCCTCCAATTCTGGCCCAATGCATTCTTGTGGTTTTAATCACTCCATTAATGGTGCGCATGTTTTCAGCTGCCAAACGCCTGCTCTGGAATTCTCTGGCTAAATCTCCACTTCCCTACCTCTCCCTCTTTTCATGGCTTGCAGCTGAAAGATGGAAAGTTGAATATTTCAAGTGTACGTACTGTATCACAGACCTCCATGCACCATGGCTCAAAATCTATAGAATATAGAAATTTACAGCACATTACAGACCCTTTGGCCCACAATGTTGTGCCAGCTAGCACATAGCCCTCTGTTTTTCTAAGCTCCATGTATCTAAGAGGCTCTTAAAAGACCCTATTGTATCCGCTTCCACCACTGCCACTGACAGTGCGTCCCATGCACCCACCACTCTCTGTGTGAAAAATTTACCCCTGACATCCCCTTGGTACCTAATTCTAAGCACATTAAAAATATGTCCCCTCGTGTTAGCCATTTCAGCTTTGGGAAAATGCCTCTGGCTGTCCACACGATCAATGCCCCTCATCATCTTATACACCTCAGTCAGGTTGCCTCTCATCCTCCGTTCCTGCAAGGAGAAAAGGCCAAGTACACTCAACTTATTCTCATAAGGTACGCCCTCCAATCCAGGCAACATCCTTGTAAATCTCCTCTGCACTCTCTCTATAGTATCCACATCCTTCCTATAGTGAGGTGACCAGAACTGAACATAGTATTCCAAGTGGGGTCTGATCAAGGTCTTTATTATGACATTACCTCATGGCTCTTGAACTCATTCCCATGGTTGATGAATGCTAACACACCATATGCCTTCTGAACAACACTATCAACCTGTGCAGCAACTTTGAGTGTTCTATCCGCATGGACCCTAAGATCTCTCAGATCCTCCACGCTGCCAAGAGTCTTACCATTAATACTATATTCTGCCATCATATTTGAGCTACCAAAATGAACCACCTCACACTTATCTGGGTTGAACTCCATCTGCCACTTCTCAGCCAAGTTTTGCATCCTATTGATTTCCTGCTGTAACCTCTGACAGCCCTCCATAGTATCCACAACACCTCCAACCTTTGTGTCATCAGCAAATTTACTAACCCATCCCTCCACTTCTTCATCCAGAACATTTATCAAAATCACAAAGAGTAGGGGTCCCAGAACTGATCCCTGAGACACACCACTGGTCACCGGCCTCATCACCTGTCTACAACCTTTGCCTTCTGTGGGCAAGCCAATTCTGGATCCACAAAGTAATGTCACAACAGATGTACCATGGAGAGCATTCTGACAGGTTGCATCAGTCTGGTGTGGGGGAGGGAGGGCATAGGCTCCATCATCAGTATCCAAGCTATCTTCAAGGAGTGGTGCCTCTGAAAGGTGGCGTCCATTACTAAGGATGTCCATTACCTAGGACATGCCATCTTCTCATTGTAATCATTGGGAAGGAGGTACAGAAGCCTGAAGGCTTCTTAGTGATTCAGAAACACCTTCTTCCCTTCTGCCATCTAATTTCTAAATGGACATTGAACCCTTGAACACCACTTCAACTTTTTTTTTAATTTCTGTTTTTGCACTGTTTTTAACTTAACTATTTAATCTACATACTTGCTGTAATTCATTTTTTTCTATATTCATCATGTATTTCATTGTACTGCTGCCAGTGCATTAACAAATTTCAGGACATATGCTGGTGATATTAAATCTGATATTGATTCTGATTATCCCACAAGAGTAAGAAATCCTCTATAGCGGCGGCGGCAGCGGTGTGTGTGTGTGTGTGTGTGTGTGTGTGATGACTAGAAAGCAATATGTTACTTATTTGAGTTGTGTTGCATTCTACATTCAGTTGGCGTTTATGGCTAAGCAGTGAAGAGTTGCATATTTAATATTTATGGCTAAGCAGTGAAGAGTTGCATAGTTAATATCTTAGTAATATTTGAGATATCTGTTCCTTTATTAAGTATCCTTTGCTGTTAACATAATGCATTGTGGGTTACATGTAAAAGTATGTGAATGGCATACGTTATTATGTCACCATGTTATATGTGCATGCCTCACTAAAGTAAAAATGAAGCTAGAGTACACACTTTACTTCCAGATCCACGTTTTTCTTTCAATTAGTTTTATCAATCATCACCTCCATTTCTGAGTTCCATTCTCATTCCATTCCTCTCCTTGGCAAACTACCTGAAGCTACATCAGATCATTTAACTGACAAGTGTGTTTTGGATCCAAGTTTCATCTCAGATCATATCACTTAAAGCTATCTATTACTATCTCCATTAAACCATAAGACACTTCCCAAACTGCAGCCAGCTTGCGTCGGAAACTTTCATCAATGCCCATATTATCGATGACTTCATGATCACTATGCAGATTTAGACATCTTGCTTCTTCTACCTTGAGTAAGCTGAAGGATCTAAAAATCCTATCACATGGTACTATATATTTATGAGGTCCATGGTAAAATGTTATTACACAACTGAAACTCCATGAAGAGAGCCACTCATCTTTTTTTCTATTTATCTTAACATAGTAAAGCACCTAGGTGCTCATACATACAGAGGATGGCCAATGGCCAATTATGAAATGCTTGTTTTGTCAGTGCTTCCAGAATTTCAGTCATGTAATACCTTGTCTATGAATGGTACAGGCATCATACTGAATGATGCTTCCATAACACCGAAGAGAGGCTCCTTTAACAGTAAATGAAGTCAGCCTGTCTCACTACGTGCCTACTTGTGGAATCTTTCAATGGCATCCTTTCCTGAAGCCCCTACTCTGACTTTCCCTGGGACATCCCACCACCATACCCAGACATGGACAATACCTCATCAACCCCTTCTCACTTCATTTTGGCCTCTGGCACTAATGACCTTTCATTACTTACATCCTATTCCATGCAATGGCAGGGAATGTGAAGGAAAGGCCATAGTCACATTAAATGTGGAAGATCTCTTCAGCTGTCCTCAATACATTTAGCTCTGTGTACAATAGAATTTTGTAGCAGTCAATTAACTCACGAAGAAATGGTTGCCTTATCATATGACGCTTGCTTCATGAAGTTTTTTTAAACACAGAATATTCAGGCCAGGTTTTTTTTTACTCTAAGACAACACGTACAAAATACTGGAGGAACTCAGCAGTTCAGGCAGCATCTAAGAAAATTTCAATTGTTTATTCACTTCCATAGATGCTGCCTGACCTGCTGAATTCTTCCCAGCATTTTGTGTGTGTTAATCTGGATTTCTAGCAGCTGCAGACTTTCTTGTCTTTATTATTTTTAAAAATTTTACTTTTTACTTACAGGGACATCAAATTCACATATCATCACTATGCTTACTGAACTACTGTATATGGTCTCCCAGTTAACACTTCAATGTCAAAATTCTCAGACTTGTTTTCAAATCACTCTATGGTTTCACACTTCACCATCTCTGTAATTTCCCCATGATTATAATCCCCTGAGATACATTTGGCATATAAATTTGGAGTTTTGCCATACCCAGATTTAATCATTCCAACCCTGGAAGTTATGCTTTTGACTTTCAAGGGCCAGCGCTTTCAAATTCTGTCCCTAAACCTCTTTACCTCTCTACCACTCTTTTCCCATTGAAAATTCTCCTTAAGTCCTAAGTGTTTCAATGAACTGCCCTTTTTGTCTCAACAGTCAATTTTTGTTTGCTAAAACTTCTATAAAGCACCTTGGAAAGTTTTGGTATGTTGAAGGTATTAAATAGATGCAAGTTTTTATTGATATTGGAACTTAAGAAATGGTTTGAAATCGATCATGTTTGATTATGAACTTCTCAACTTTTGCATGGCATTTAACAAATATCAACTCAGGTTGTGATAAGAGAACTTTGGAGGCTGTCACTGAATGCAGTTACTCAGCAATAAAGTAGGGTGAACACTGATCTTACCACAAAAATCAGTGTTTATGTATTGTATCATATGTATCAGTCATATCAAACTGATATGAGCCTAAGAAGCTGTCTTTCTTCAGATCCAACTAACAGTTATCGATAAAACATTTGCCCTTAAGTAAACCACCTAATGGTGTCCTCCATGCAGTTTTAATGGTAGCTGCTGCAAGATACATTTTATTTTTGATGCTATGGTAGCATTAGTACAATGAAATGGCCTTATAATGAACAGATTGAGGCCATTCTGACCATCAGACAATGCCTATACCCAGGAGAGCAATCCCAATTGTTCAATTCTCTCACCTTATTTCACTGAACTTCTGAAATTTATTCTCTCTCAAACATGCACATCAACTTCCTTCCATTATTTTGTGTCTTTAATCTGCACTAAGGGCTAATTTATAGTGGCATTTAATTTACCTGCACATCTTTGGTGTATGAGAGGAAACTAGAGCATGCAGAGAAATGTATATATGTGTTAGAGATATGTTCATGGATGTACAAATAAACAAAAGAAGATTCTAATTTCATAATCCTTTTCCTTTCTTGCTGGTATAAACTATATTTTCAGTTCAAAGTTAAAGACATCATTGAGTTCACTGTAATATGCACAAGTACATGTACTGTATGTATAGCTGCAATGAAAACTTGCAGCAGCATCACAATTCCAAATGGCTTTTCATCCCAAGTGATGTAATTGTCAAATACTATCATAATTTCCAATGCCAGTTTGTTTAATCATAATAACAATACTTGGTAGCCTGGAGTGGAAAAGAAAATGACTTTGCCACGTACACGGTGCGCGCTCGCATCACTGGACCCACATGTGGAAGAATGCCAGACTCTGTCACAGTGGATACTAGCGATGATTCATCCCAGGTGTGCAGGATGGCAGACTCCCATGCAGAGAAAAAAGCAAGAGGCTAAACGTAGTAACATCAACAGATCATCGCTGGCACCACAGAGCACCATTGCAAGACAAATCATTCTCCACAAACACTCCAGTGCTAAACAAGAATCCCTTTTAAATAATCATAGAATGCAGAAAACTGGTGCCAGTCACAATTAACTTAATAAGACTGAGCAGAAAACACCAGAGCTTAGCGGCTATACCAATTAGCAAATTCGAAGCCCAACGTCGTATGGCAAGCCACAGGGCTCATGACACTATGTCCTTCATCTAATGGTGCTTGTCAAATCAATCTGTATAATTTGGATTTACCAGAGCTAGGGGATCTAAAAGTGAATCTGGAACATTTAAAGAGAGCCTCTGGACTTGGGCACGAACTCATGACTGCCGCTGAGAAACAACGTGCTTTACTTCAACTACCTGTTTTAGTTTGTGATTAAAAGAAAGATCAGCATTCACTAGGCTTTTGAAGAATGATTACTGTCCACAGATTAAATGGTTTATTAAGCATATTATTCACTTTATTATATAAATTGTGACCTGCTAGGTGTTACTTCAGATGTCTCTCACAGAACTTTAATAAATTCAGCATTACTTTCTCAGGTTAGACTTGTTGGCACATTATCAAGGTTTTAGTCTGGTCCATATGACACTTATCTCATAAGCATTGATGGTGTTAATGGAGCACCTCACCCCTTCCCTCAGGAACAGAGTACTCATACAAGCTCATCGTTTCAACATGTCTACACTGAATGGGATCTACAATTATATATTTCAGGAAATCCAAATTAAGCTTATAATTATCAAGGAAAATATATTCTTATAATCCATGTTTAATAATGTCTTCACTGTTATAGCTAAGCTTTGTATATATTTTAAATCCACTTAGTTATGTTCACTTTTTTAAAAAGTCTATTACATAAGTGCAATTAAACCCTGGTGCCTAACTCTGAGGAGTCCATGATAACCCATGCATCACTGGATCTTTAGAAATCAATTTTAAATAGCAGAACCGTGAGATGTAACAGACACAAAATGCTGGTAGAACACAGCAGGCTAGGCAGCATCTATAGGGAGAAGCGATGTCGACGTTTTGGGCCGAGACCCTTCGTCAGGACTAACCGAAAGGAAATATAGTAAGAGATTTGAAAGTAGTGGGGGGAGGGGGAAATGCAAAATGATAGGAGAAGACCGGAGGGGGTGGGATGAAGCTAAGAGCTGGAAAGGTGATTGGCGAAAGTGATACAGAGCTGGAGAAGGGAAAGGATCATGGGATGGGAGGCCTCAGGTGAAAGAAAGGCGAGGGGTAGAACAGGCAAACAACTAAATATGTCAGGGATGGGGTAAGAAGGGGAGGAGGGGCATTAACGGAAGTTAGAGAAGTCAATGTTCATGCCATCAGGTTGGAGGCTACCCAGCCGGTATATAAGGTGTTGTTCCTCCAACCTGAGTTTGGATTCATTTTGACAATAGAGGAGGCCATGGATAGACATATCAGAATGGGAATGGGACGTGGAATTAAAATGTGTGGCCACTGGGAGATCCTACAGTAACATACACTAGGATCAATACATATCACAAAGTGACTTTTTGGAGGATGAAAAAAATGTCTTAAAAGATCCCAAAACTGTAGAATTTAAAGATTAAATCCAGACACTCCCATGTAAGGGCTGTTTTCTCTAGAAAGCAAACAAAGGCTACAATATTTTCTTGCTTTTACCTTCCCTTTTACCGCTTTCTTTGCTAAAGCTGTTGACTTAAGCTGGACTCAGTTGCACATGTGCCATCACCATGTTCACACCACCATATTTTTCACTTAATTCATATTAAAAATGCATTTAAAGGTAAGAAACAGTGCAATAAGATTTATATTAATGGTTGTTACATTGAGTAGTGTGAGTCTTTTTACAAGAATAACTAAAAGCACGCCATGCAACTCATGTGCCTCCCCAGCCCCCCCCCCCCCAATGGGTGATACACCCCTGTCATTGTTCTAGGTGCTCTCCCACCCAACTCCAGCCCCTCCACGTACAATAGCAAAAGGTTGCACACTGGCTCAGTCTAGACTGCAGAAGTGCATGGTGTGGGATGCACTGAAACTTGGTGCAGCCAATGCAAAATCTCTGTGGGAAAGGATTGCTCACTCAATAGGCTCCTTCACGTGCTCATTTTTTTATAGTTCACACGATCATTTTTTTGCCTCCCGAACATTGACCTTATTCGACATTTGCAGCAAAAGCAAGCTAAGGTTTTGCTCTCAGCAAGGGTCTACACTTTCAGGCAAGGGTGTCTGGGGAGATGTCAGCATCCTCAGGCAAATCCATTGCAACTGAGCTATCAACAGTCAGCAGAAGTCAAGAAGAAAGAAACCTTTGTAATTTGCATAGCCTGGTACTACAATAGCCGATACATTTAATCATGAAATGCCATGAATAATTTGTCTCTTGTAGTCTGGAGTAACAAGAAGAGTGATGAAGATCAGCCAATTACACAAGGCATTAATCAAAACTGCCACTGTCATAGGCTACCAGCCTACAAAATATTTATTTGCAGACAGTGTCTGAATGCACGTGAATGATGGTAAGAGATACAGAGAGAGCTTGGACTGGGGCAGAGGAACAGAAGTGTATTTGTTTCATTAAGTGCCTGCAGACTCTCTTTAAAATCATACTCGAGTGAAATGGTAGTCCACAAACAGTCCAGACTGCTTATTATTGTGTTTTTGTTTATGAATCACAGTCCATTTGATTATTGGATTAAAATACCTTTTCAAAGAACCTTCATAAGAGTTTCTCTTGCCAAGAGTCGTTGTGTCACTTTATCATTTCCTGCCAGCTTCATCTCATCTACAGATACTCCCAGTGTCACCTTACGTACATACAATCAATCTATGTATATGAGCTAATCATTGTATATATGGCAGGACTCAGTTACCTATGCATTGTGTTGTATAGGATTGCTCTGTGTTTGTATTTATTGTGTTTTGGGTTTTTTATTATCGTGTATCATTTGTTTATTGTGTTCTTTCTGCTGCATTGGATTGAGAGTAATAATCATTTCATTTCTCACTTTACACGTGTGTTCTGATGACAATACTGTAAACAATCTTGAATCTTTACTCTTGAAATCCAGAAAAAGTGGGCTAAAACTGACACAAAGGCAAATGAATATAGAGCCAAGGGATAATTAGATGGCAATCAACATACGAATAGGCTTTTAACACATTAGTGCATTTTTTTAAAAAGGAAAATAAAGAATTGCACAATAGAATTAAATTCGCATTAGTAACATTTGACAGTAAGCGTCAAATTGCATCTGAAATACGTGGTGAAAAATCATCTGTTTCACCTTTACAATACTCATGAACAGGAGATTCTAAAAAAATGATGTGAAACCTTCCAGCAAGCAATAGCTAACTTTGCCTCTTGAAGTAGAAACAAATTGTTTGTCTTTATTATTTGCTCTTCTGCTAATATCACTTGATTAAGAGGGCCATTTATCCAATCTAACTCAAAATGGAATTTGAGTGAATATGTAGATTGCTTCGTAGTGAAGCCAAGAAGAAATGGCATTTTATAGGAGAGCTGCTTGATGACTGAGAAAAACCTGTTTGTACTGTGATTAGTATTTCTATGCTCATATCAGTAAGTGCATAGTTCATACCAATGTCAGAAATTCAATGCATTTCGAACAAATAACTTTCTTTGTCTTAATTACTTTATCATTGATCTTTTATAAACTCATCTGAAAAAAAAGTTGTCAGCCTTGGAACTCTTAAACTGTGTTTTCAGTGGGAGTTTGATAGATGACATTCTCTGCCCTACACAGGCTACTTACCAAGTGAATCAGTAAACACAAAGTACACTGCAGATGCTGTGGTCAAATCAACACGTACAAGCAAGCTGGATGAACTCAGCAGGTCAGGCAGCGTCCCTCGTTTCAACGGATGCTGCCTGACCTGCTGAGTTCATCCAGCTTGTTTGTACGCGTTGACCAAGTGAATCAGATTGGCTATCAGCATTTTCCAAATCATTTATTGCATCTCTATCAGAATAAACACATCATAATTTGAAGATGGTAATCTTCTTTCCTACCATAGTTCTGGTGAACATTGCAAAGGTTTAATTTTGTGCAGAGTCGTAAAGGGACTCGGAGTGACGCTCCAGAACCCTTTCACATCAGTCTGTTTGCTCACCCTCCTCACACCACAGATGGGCATAGTTCACACAGGATGAAAAGCGTATCTCAAAAACAACACTAAACTGCATTGTAGCTAGTGACTTGGATCTTCAGGTTTATCTTAAAAGGTTGGAGCAATGCAAGAATGGCGGTTAACTGACCTTGCAGGGTTTCAGTTATAAACACGCCTACTCAGCTGGAATGAACAAACAATAGCACAGCTCTTCCATGTTCTATGCACTTTAGCCTTCCTATCCCTACTGTGTGTATCAGCTTTGGTATTGCTAACCCATGAAATCAGAATATTTTTTAAAACTATGAAATATAGAATTGACTAATGAATGTTTCTGGTGCATAATATTTCTATCAGGTAATTTACAATCTGGCATTCTGGCATTTTAGCTCCTCTAGGATTTCAGAGTGCATCCATTTGATGGCTGCTGTTACTTCTTTCAGGTTTAAATCTGCCTTCATCCTGAGCATGGGAAAGTCTTTTTTGGGATTTGGCTGATATAAAATAGATTACTTTTGACAACTCACATTTGACAGCTGCAGAGAGCAGTGCAAAAGAAAAGCAAGCTAATGTTGTGCTGATGCAGTGGTCTTTTGACACAATATTGATCAATTCCCCTCTCTTGGCTAAGGCAAGTTTGTGAGAGTAAAAGGTTAATGGTCTAGCTCTAAAAAATTTCCTTTCTGGCTTTTCAGTGTTGATTGAAGTGGTGAAGAGTGAAAGAAAGCTTAGATTCTGCTGTCATTAGCTAAACTCAACAGTATTTACATAAGGTGTTGATTCAAACTTGTCAGCCTTTATTATTTCTCTTTGCTAAATGTTTGATTGGAAGTCAAGTGCATACATGGGAAGCTCAATGCTAATGCTCAATCTTAATTTTTTTTCAGACTTGGCACGAATCTTTATTGATGTGCCTGAGTTAAATGCCCTGTATTGAAATTATTTGAGAAGGCAGGCTAAAGTCTGTCTTAGTTCTGTCCAACGTCTGTGCCTAGATAATAGAGAATAATAGATAGCTGTCAGTGCATTGCGAATCAGTAATCCGATAAGGCAGTTTAGATGACATCAAGCAACAGAACAGCTTACGGAATCTACCAAACTTTAATGAGTTTGCAGCATTTCTGATATAGCAAGAATGAGACAGCTTTAAATTTATTTACATTATTCACCATATGTATCACCCAGTTTGCTTTTCTTTATGTTTCATATATAAGACCATATTTTAGCATTTGCTGCTGTTTCTAGAAATCAACTGCGAAGTATTGATTCTACCTCATTGAACCCAGAGTATTATTAGATTAGTGTTACAGGACCTGAAGGGTTATTGGATTGGTGCACAGGATTGCTGCTTACAGTGAGTGATAGGAGAGTTCTCCTTCCTTTGTATAAGATGCAGCTATTAGCTGTACTGCCTTTTGATACAATGCATCATGAGAACATAGGAGCATTCATATCCAATGGTATTAGTTTTAGCTTTTCATGGGATTCCAGGATTTGACTTTAGTCACAAGCTCACTATTACCATTAAACCTTCTTGCCTAGAAATTGAATCATATAGTGCTGTTGTTTTTGGCAGAATACAATCCAACATCAATCTTACTTGGAGTAAGCAGAAGCATAAAAACAGGAACTCAAGCAGTGGATATAATTGACACCTTGGATCAAGAGCCTACATCAGGACTGAGAGGGAAGAGGAAAGGTTGCTAGTAGCAGTACAAGGATGCCGGGGGAATTGGTTGGTGATAGGAAGAACCAGATGGGGAGGGCAATAATGAGCAGATGGAATATAAATTAACTATGAAATCAGACTCTCTAGTCCAGGTGACAGCCTTGTGAATCATTTCTAAACCCTGTCTAGTGTTTTCACAGCTTTCCTGCACATAATACTCCAAATGCAGGCCAACTAATGCTTTACACAAGTGTAACGTAATGTCCCAAATCTTGTATTCAATGCCTAATCTGATGAAGGCGAGTATATCATACACATTCACTACCTTGTCTACCAGTGTTGCCACTGTCAGGGAGCTATCTACTTATACCCCAAGGTCACTCCGTTCCCCCAAACCCTGCAATTCGCTTTGTAAGTCCTACCCTGATGTAACTTCCCAAAATACATCACTGGCACTTGTTGGAATTGAATTTCATCAGCCAGTCCCTTGCCCACGTTCCCAGATGACTTCTATCCTGTTGTCACCTTTGAAAACCTTCGTCACTATCTACTGTACTGTCAATTTTGGTGTCATCTGCAAATTCATGAGTCACGCAACTTGCATTCCCATCCATAGCGTGAGTATGTATGAAAACAGCAGATGATCCAGTATTGATCCCTGCAGAACACCACTTGTCAGAGACCTCCAATCTGAAAAGTAACCCTCTATTTCCACCTTCTTTTCCTAGCAATCTCATACCCATTTTCCTAGCTCACCCTGGATCCCATATGCTCCAAACTTCTTGGACAGTCAACTATGCAGGACCAAGTCAAAGTCCTCATCAAGGTCCCTGTAGCCAGTGTCTACCACCGTCCCCTTGTCAATCCTCTTGGTTCAGTCAAATTTGTGAGACATGACTTCCCACACACAAAGCCATGCTGACTACCCCTGATCATTTATTGCCTTTCCAAATAAATCCTATCACTCAGATCCTTTCCAATAACTTTCACAGAACTGATATATGATTCATTGGTCTGTAGTTCCCTGGTTTATCGCTGTTCCCTTTTTCATTAAGAAACATTAGTTCTCCTCTAGTCTTCAGGTACGTCAGCTATGGCTAACAAACATAAAAATCTCAGCCAGGGCCCCAGCAATCTCCTCCTTTTCACCCCATAACATTATTGTTCCTTTCAGTCCCAATAGAGGAACTCAACCAAAAACATTGACTTATATCTTTTGCTTGATCCATTGATTTTTTTCCAGTATCCTGTTCTTTGTTCCCAATTTCAGCATCTGCAGTCTCTTTTGCTTTTTTTTTTATCTTCAAGGATCAGTGCCAGCATGATTTCTCAAATAATTTTAGCTTTAAAATTATATTGGTCACAGTTCCTGTTAATGTGCCAGTCATTTTCCTGGTAGTAGACATACTCTTTAATATCTTTTATATCTTTCTGCCCATACTGAAATAAACTGGACCGCAAAGCTCCAGAACTGATCATCATAGAACAGTCTCAGGAGATTCATTAAAGCCGACGTGTCTGGTTCACAATTTAAAGCAACATCTGACTGACATTGAAACATCTCACGGGGCAGCATCAGAAATGGTTGCACAATCTTTCTGTAATGTCCATGCATTAACGACAACAGAGTGTTCGCTGTAACATTTAACTGTTAAGATTCTCTTCAATGGGAGCTCTGATGGTGTTACTGTTGGCAAGAATCCATTACTTGGGGCTTGAGACCCCAGCAAAGGAGGCACAGAAAAGTTCATTTGCGAAGACCCATTGTGACGACCAGATTGGGCCTGATCCTCTCTGCTATCAATGTGTTCCACATCCCAAAAGGCATACTGTTGGAATGGTTCATTGGCTACTGTAAGTTACTTCCCTGCATTAGGGAAACCAGACACAGCTTATGTGACCACTTTGTTCAGCCAACAAGAGCAACACAGAGCTTCAGTTACCCGTCACTTTAATTCAAGATTTCACTCACACTCTGTGTCTGTGGTATTCTGCACTGTTCCAAAAAGACCCAATGAGGAACAGCATGCCTTTTTCCATATGAGTAAGTTATAGCCTTTTGGATTCAATGCAGAAGTCAAAAATTGCTTTAATTTTCAAGCGGAGAAGTGAGAGTGGAATAAAGAATTAAAGTGACAGGCAACTTGCTTTCTTCATTCATATCAGAACTGACCAATTCTACTGTAGCTGGCCCACTAGTATAGGCAACTCGGATTTTTGTTTCTCCACGGTCGCTGCCTGATCTGCTGGACATTTCCTGCAGCACTGATCAGCGTTTTCTCCTTTTTACTCCTTTGTTCCTTTTCTATTTCTAGCCTACCTCAATGATCTAAAACCAGTTAATTTCATCAAACTGTAAAGGCAGATCTAGTCCCACCCTATCAGGAATACTTCTTTTGTCCCTTCAATCCTTTACCCCCTCTCTCTGCAACTTAAAACTAACTTGCTTTTCCTCTCTCCCAGTTCTGATGTAGGGCCTTTCACCTGAAAAACCACTTCTACTTCTCTTTCCAGGAATACTGCCTAATTGTCCTAAACCTTGCTTTTCGTGAAATTTGAATGTCTCTCCACTGCAACTTTGGAAGCATCCCCCTGATCAGCAACCTCCCTCCAACTGCCATTACTAAGATGTCCTCTGGAAGCATCCCCCTGATCAGCAACCTCCCTCCAACTGCCATTACTAAGATGTCCTCTGCCTGCCAGTCCCAAGACATTTTTTGCCATTCCAAAAGCCTATAACTCTCTATCCTTTGCCTTAATGGCATCCTGTTCCTCCAGTCTTAACTTTTTTTCTTCTCTCACCAGCCCACAACTCTCTATTCCCCAATCCACAACCATACATCTTCTCTTTGCTTCCCAGTCACTGGGACAGTTCTCAAGCCATGACTCTTGCATTTTACTTAGACCTCTCTCCGTTTCTGGTGGGATCATCATGCAGAGGCCGAGCTATTGCCATTGGGATAATGAGATCAGTTTATGGTTAGGTAGTTCTATCTTACTTTAAACCCCACTCCTGCACATTAAATCTGACCCCAATTATTTTGCAAAATTCATCACAAAATGCTTTAAAGATGAATTCTTCAGAAGCTTAGGCTGAAAGATTTCAAATTATTTTTTTTCAGTCTATCATTCACAACCTTTTCAATGATTCTTGTGACACTTTGCAGCATTTTACAACTATTGCACTTATTTAAAAGAAAAATTCTCCTTCCCATTAGGTCCTCTAATGCATTTTCCATTCAGAGAACAGCAATTCATTGTGTCTGCTCCCAAAGCTATAACAATACTACTCTTGAGTAAGAAATTAGGATGAACAATTTGGGATTTACTTCTATCCAATCCATTTACTGCCAGTTTTTTTTTTCTGCACAACCTTTAGCAACTGCAATCCTTTGCATGTGCCAGCAAAAGCTGATTGTAGCTGATATTTAGAAAATAGCGCTACACAATTTTCAAAGTATTTGCTTAAAATGATAAATGCACTTGTTTCCTAATTAGCTGTTTGCTTCTAACGATAAAGGACATCTATTCCAGCCCACAAGCAGCTCATTCCTTGATCTGCAGGGCTCAATCAGCGAAGTGAGGACTGCGGGTGGGAAAGAATGAGCAAAACTACCTTTGTGTGTAGCAGCAAATTGGAATCAGGCCTCTTTCACGCACAGCAGTTCCTGTGGCATCTCATCTAGAGCCCTCATCATGGCTGTGGATGTGAGTTCACTGGGTGGGGAACATTATGCCTGCATATTAAGCCCAGCGGATATGGTGGGCTTGGAGCATTTGACATTACACATTCTCATAGAACATTCCTAAGAATATTTGTAATCTACAGAAAATAGTAGACAAAATAGATAAGAATTCTAGCCTGAAGCGGAATGCTTACCTTATGTTCACCTTACATAATGAAGGTGCGTTTTCACATTCTTAACTTTTGAAAGTGCATAATGTTAAAGGCAGGCAGAACGAAAATAGTTACCAGATTATTTTCAACATTTTTTTTTGCCTGTAGCATGAGCTTGTCGGTGCTATGAATGTCGGATGAACAGAAAGCTTGGTTTTGAATGATGCATACTGCGATAAATAGACAGCTTTTAATCACTGAACCTGAATACAATGTGCACTGTGTTGTTCTAAAGAAAAATGCTTAAGACATTCAACAATACATCTTTATTTGGTACTATGCATAGTTGTTACCTTCCTGCATTTAGTGTAATCATATGAGTCATTAGTCGTAATGAAGAAAAATATCTGAAATTTGAGGATAAGCCAGTGATTGTTCAGTCCACAGGAGAAAAAACTTTCGAACAGTATCAAAACCATTAGGAAAGTGGTTTAATTGATTCCAAGTCACTTCAAAGGTCAGCAGAGAGGGGCATTGCATGTTTTTCAAGCTGGTAAGATAGAAAGCATTATTAACTACTTTGGAAGAGAATGTGGGAATTATGCATTTCCAAGTTATCACTGGCTAGAGCACAGCTCTTCCTGCCTAACCAACTCTTGATCCTGAGTGTGGAAAATCTTCAGTCATCAGATCACAGTCATTGCCCGACTGCTTTCTTTCCTTTTTATGTTGTTTTTTTTTTAATTTTCAGATGGCTGTTAAGCTTTAATGTCTCAAGAGTCCAGAAATGTTTCTTATTGATAGCAAAACTAAGGAAACTGAAGTGAAGTGTGTACTTATAAGCAGGCGATGCATTCTAGAAGTGCGCACCAGCACGTTTACAGAGCTGTGAACACTTTATAAAAGACTAAAGCAGCTGGAGTTTCTTTGACCATATTTTCACATGACATATAATCGTAACGTGGATTTGACAGTTTCTGGGTTTCCTTTGATACTTCCTGCATATAAACGAGAATTATAAACGACAGGTTTTAAATGTGGGCGGAAATTTAAATCCTCTGAGCAGAAGTTTAGAAAGGAACCTGGGGCTTAGAACAGATGGATGGAGAATATTCTGCCCTAAGAACATGTGCAGCGGTGATCCATGCCTCTTTCTCCCAATGTCACTGGAATATAGTTTCTAGTATCTCTTTGTGTGGTAGCAAGTGAAACTTAGGTGGGCAGATCAGTGAGTTTTCTAAATTGCTCTGCGTGAAACATTTGTTATCCAGCAAATCCATGTAAGAAATTGATCCCTCACAAACTGATGCCAGGTTTCTAGCACTTAAGTGGATGTGATCCAGTCAAGTGCACAGTGCTTGAAGCTGCTCCAAAGCTCTCCCGCTCCAGTGTCGATATAGATCCACGGATATGCAGCAAGCGAGCTCTCAGGTTTCTGCAATAGCTTGACGAATGAACGGAGAACCGCTGAAAGGTACACCAGGAGCACCAGGAGGGCACCTCGATTAGAGATGAAACGTCATTGGGAGGAAATGGCTTTAGTCACCACAAGTCTAGGTCCAGAGCTGAGAGGTTGAATGATCTCATATGTTTGATCAACCTTGGACCATCGTGCCTTCTGACAAATCCAGCAGAACAATGCTCCCATTCACAGACACACAACTTCTCTACAATGGCAGGCGTTTCCCTTCAGCACCTGAGGGTCACAAGGAAAGTGGTGGCAAGAATGGCTCAGCCGAGGTTGGGTGAGAAGGGGAAGGTCGAGGTGGGGTGTTCTTCCACTCTCAGCTTACTGGGCTGGATGATCTGTGCACCCATTAATGGCTTGGCACCCTAAAATCTGTATAAAAGCTGATGACGTGGGTGGCAGCCAGCAAGAAGTTTATCTTCCCCTTCAAACTTCCCCCTTCCCTCCCCTCCATCGAATGACCTGCCGTCATACATGTGTGTGTCAACCGAATGCATCTCTGAACAGCATCTTCCTCTTATCCGCTATCATCTTCCCTTAAACTTGAGGATTGCTGAGATCAGCTTCAGTGGCTTCCCTTTCCTCTCCTGGGGAGATTGCTGCACCAGTGGCTCTGCCTGGAGGACTTAGAGGGTGACTCTTATAGGAGAATCTATAGTAGAAGGCACTGTCAGATGCACATAATAAGACCATGGGATATAGGAGCAGAATTAAGCCATTTGGCTTATCGAGTCTGTCTGCCATTTCATCATGGCTGATCCATTTTCCCTCTCAGCCCCAGTCTCCTGCCTTCTCCCCATATCCCCTCATGCCCTGACCAAACAAGAATCCATCATCCTCGACCTTAAATATAAGTAAGAACTTGGCCTCCACAGATTCACCACTCTTTGGCTGAAGAAATTCCTCCTCATCTCCATTCTAAAAGGATGTCCCTCTATTCTGTAGCCCTCTGGTCCTAGATTCTCCACCCATAGGAAGCGTCTTTTCCACATCCACTCTATCAAAGCCTTTCAAGTCAAGTCGTCACTTTTTATTGTCATTTCGACCATAACTGCTGGTACAGAACACAGTAAAAATGAGACAATGAGACATTTGATAGGTTTCACTGAGGTCACCCTCATTCTTCTGAATTCCAGTGAATACAGGCTCAGAGCCATCAAACATTCTTCATATGACAAGCCATTCAATCCTGGAATCATTTTTGTGAACCTCTTCTGAACCCTCTCCAGTTTCAGCACATGCTTTCTAAGATAAGGGACCCAAAATTGCTCATAGTACTCCAAGTGAGACTCTCACAACATTTACAACATGGGTATGTCCAACACATTGTCACCTGGCTAGGAGTCTTTGAGAAGTCCCAAAACATGGAGAATCATTCTCCAAAGCTATGTGAAGATTTCATGGATCCAGGTGCCAACACAACATTCAGAAATTGGTTGATATCTCTATCAACCAATATTGGTTGATAGTACTGGCCAGGATACAACTATTAGAGTCACAGGGTTGTAGCATCATGGAGCCCAGAAGCAGGCCTTTGTGCTTATTATACCCATGCTTACCATCAATCCATTAGACGGGGTTCCCAATTCTAGGGCAGCAAAGGTGGAGGCTGCCCAAAGTCTGCATGCAGCACTAAAGATCAGTCTATTCTAGCAAAGATCTATTTGGTGCTAGCCAGGTGTAGACTTCTCCCAGTGAGGCACAGACTACTGAACAGCACAGGTCCAGAGGCAGTGAGTCACTGAATCGTGAAGCTCCAGGCTCACATGCATGTAAACTGGACATTCAGCCTGGTGAGACTGTATCCACCATCAAATATCAACATTTTCTGGCCCTGTTTTGCAGCACTCATCCCATTGCCCTCCAGGCCATGGCCCATATTCATTGAAACTCATCTTAAATGTTGTGAGAGCACCTGCCTCAACCACCCACTCAGCGAGTGGAGTTTAGGCTGATGATATAATGGACACAAAGTACCTGAGCTAGGATTTGAGGCACTTGCTTTGAGTTGCCATTTCCAGTTGTCCTTTGATATCAGCTTCATGAGACTGCAGGAGAGACCTCCACCTTTCAAGCGTCACTAGGGAGGCAAAGACACAATCATCAGTGATGGTCAGTTTTTGCAATTTGATTATTAATAGAATCAGAATCAGGTTTTTTATCAGTGGTATATGTCATGAAATGTGTTGCTTTGCAACAGTACAGTGCAAGGCAAAACTTACTATAAGTTATCAACATAAGTAGTGCAGAAGGTGAGGAATGAGGTAGTGTTTGTGAGTTCAGAACGCGCATACAATGTACGTGATGAAAAATTGGCACCTGCTCTGTGACAGCCCATTAGTTTGCTCTCTTTGATGGTTAATAAATTAGCTTATTACTTTTAAAACCACAGCCACGTGGTCATTGTTTGACCAAACAAGCAGAACTCATTCAGCCTTTGAGTTTAGATATTAACCTGCCGCCAGGTGGGCTATTGTTAGACATTTCAAAGCATTGGAGTGATGCCACTAACTGTCTTCACAATACAATGGTAAACCAATGTCATGCTTTGCTCTCTCAAGTATGCTCGGTCAGCTCTGAAACACAGTTCCCATTGTTTGCTTGCCTGACACCACAGTCCCAAGACAGAACTCTGAAATGGTAACAGAATACCAGAATCAGAAACAGGCTTAAGATCCCTGACGTGTTGAGAAATTTGTTGTTTTTGTGTTTGCAATACAGTGCAGGACATAAAAATTACTTTAAATTGTAATAAAAATAAAATAAATAAACAGAGCAAAAGACGAATGTTCATGGGTATGTTCTCAAAACCTCCTTGAAAAAATCATAACATATTTTCCAACTCTAGGGAATCCTAGACCCATAAAAAAATCAAAATGGAGAAGGAACATTTGATATGGTATTGAGAATATTGAAACAATATTTTGGGAGCACACTGACATGTTTCTAAAAAAAACCTCACCAGCTTCAGATGAAAATATTCTTCTCAACACCTTCCTGCAGGCAAGGCTCTGTCTCTACCTGCTGTGATAACTGGGAAATCTGCATAATGGATAGAAGTTTGTTGTTAGAAGCCACATGCGTAGCTGCTACATATTGTCCACGATTCACAGTTCTCCAATCTATAACTAAACAATCAGTTACGATTATTTTCCGATCAGACTGCATTGTGTTGCCAGGAGATAAAATGCAATCAAACCTCTGCCTGTGTTCTGAGATGGTTTCAAAATGTGTCTGCAGCAGAATTTCATAAACACAAGAGGTTACACAAATGCAGGAAATCTTGATCAACGCACACAAAATGTTGGAGGAACTCAGCAAGTCAGGCAGTATTGTGCTGCTAAAGAATCTCGATCCAAAACGTTGACTGTTTATAGAAATTGCTTGGCATGCTGAGTTCCTCCAGCATTTTGTGGGTGGTGCTGCAACACTTAACATTGGGTTTCTTCTTACTCTGCCAACATTCTCCTGACTAATAGTGAAGTGTCTATTTTCTCCAGAACCTCTATTGATGGTTCTTCAGTTCTGCACTTTAATGTTAAATGCTGTAAAACATGAAACCAGGAGAAAGGACCAGATGGAGAACAGCAGAGCCAGATCTCTTCCTTGATCCAATTGTGCTCACCTTCCAGAGGGGGTAAAGTTGGATAGGGAACAGGGGTAGGAATTTGGTCTGAGTTGGTGTACTCCTGAGCAGTGATGTCAACTCTGCTCACGCAAGCAGCGCAATTACTGAAGTTAATGCAGTCAGAAGGTAAAAAGGACAAAATTGGATCGCTCAGAAAAATGGGCATGAAGTTCGTGACATAAAAATAGAAAATTCTGGAAATACTCAAAGGATCAGGCAGCATGTATGTCTGTCAGGATTGTGAATTTTAATTAAGTCATGTCAATTGTTCCGATGCAGACTGAAGACAAGTTCAGTATTTGCCGCATCCAGCGCACCTTGACTATGCCATTGATAGCCTGAGAGACAATGAAGAATAGATTAATGTGATTAACAGTGAGGCTTTTGCACACAGTGCAGGGGCTGGCAGAGGAAGTGAAGAATAAGAGAGGCATTCCACATCCTCAGGATACACAAACGCGTTCCAAACGCAGCTGAAGGAAAATCATGTCTGTCACTGCCAGCCGTCAGAGCCTGAAAATCTGGATGCAATGCAGCAAGAAATTCATTGACCTCAGACGCATGTTTAATGTCAGGGAATAGGGCTTTAACACTGACATCCCAGTGTACCATGTTTTGAAGCTAGTTGATTAGCAGTGAAGGGATGATGGATTTGAACCAGTCCCGCGAATTTCTCCAGAGTGTCTCCAAGGGAGATAGATTCTTCAGAATATCCGATACCATGCTGAATAAAGATTTTTTCCATCTACAGAGCCAGTATCCACGTGGCTCATTCACAATCACAACCAACTGTCCATTCCTGAAATAACAAATGTGTGAAAGAAAAATCTATGATAGACCCTTTTCAGATGCTCCCCATGAAGGATCATAATTCTGTCTAAACATGTCATCTATTGATGAAATCCTGAAACACCAATCAAATCAGTACTACAGCTCCGGGGAACACAATTCCCTAACCTGGGGACCACGAGGCCTGATAGACTTTGGCCATTCAGCACTTCTTCACACAAAGCTTGCTGGAGCTTTACAATTCTCTTCCATAAATTCAGTTGCTGTTGGCTCAATTGATGATTTTAAAGCAGAGACCCCAAATGACTTCTCGGCAGCTGCAATCATCGTGAGAAGTCATTTGCTAGTGAGAGAGGCGAGGTTTAAAAAGAGCTCAGGCGTTTTAGAACTTTTTGGCAGACTGCAGTCATTTTGAGAAGTCACTCATTGGTGAGGCAGTGTGAGGTTTAAAAACAGCTCAGGGCCTTTTGGGATTTTTCGGCATGCTGCAATTGTAATGATCTCTTAGGTCAGTAATAAGAAGAAAGGCGTAATGGAGAATCCATTGCAGTGTTAGAGTGGCTAGGCTTTGACTCAGTGGGCTTTGATGAGAACAGGTGCAGGCTAGAACTTAAGCATGAGAAGTTAGAGGTACAACAAATGTAGACAGGATAGGAGTGCAGGCAATGGAATGCTCCTCCGGGAGATATGGAATTTCAAGGTACCTAACAGACTCCTTGATGTCTACAACTGCAGGAAGTGCACCCAACTTCAGCTCTTGACTGATAAGGGCAAGGAACTGGAGCCCAAGCTGGATGTACACAGGACTATCCAGGAAGCTGAAAACCTTAAAGATGAGACTTTTACTGAGGTGGGCACTCTCAGAGTGCAGGTTTCAGATAGTAAGTGGGTGACTACCAGGAGAAGTAAGCAGTCAGTGCTGGGCTTCCCTGTGGCCATTCCCCTCAGCAGCTTGCAAGGTGGGGATGCTGCTGGCAGAGGAGGAAATCACTATCAGGGCACAGCAGCAGCAGCCAGTCAGCGGCAGGGTGGCAGGCTCTGAGGCTCGGCAGGGAAGGGTAAAGCCAAGCAGATTAATAGCGATAGGAGGCTCGATGGTTAGGGAGACCGACAAGAGATTCTGTGGGCCGCAAAAGAAACACCAGGAAGATGTGCTGAGTCCCAAGTGCTAGGGTCCAGGATGTCTCAGAACAGACGTAGAAGGTTCTCAAGAGGGAAGGTGAGCAGCCAGAGGCCACGGTGCACAATGGCACTGACATGGGTAAAAAGGGGGAATGGGTCCTGCCCAGTGAGTAGAAGGAGTTAGGGAAGAGGCAGAAGAGAAAGACCTCTAAGGCAGTAATCTCTGGGTTACTCCCATATCATGTGCTAGTCAGGGTAGAAATAGGATGATAGTACAGATGGTGGTTGAGGAAATGGAGTAGTGGGGCAGGTTTTCAGATTTCTGAATCATTGGGATCTCTTTGGGGCAGGTATGACTTGTACAAAAAGGACAGGTTACACGTAAACCTCAGGGGGGCCAACATCTTTGTGAGTAGGTTTGCTAGAGCTTTTGGACAGGGTTTTAAACTCATTTGGCAGGACGCAGAGAACCAGAATGACAGGGCTGAGGAAGGGGCAGTTGGTATACAAGTTGTGTACTGAGACTTTGAGGAAGGACAGGCAGATGATAGGGGAAAATTGCACTCAGTGGTTTGAGTTGAAGTGCAAGATGGGGGCAAAATTGAAAAGAGTGAAGAAAACAGGATTGAACGCATAATATTGGAATGCAGGTAGTATAGAGGATAAGGTAAATGATCCTGTAGCACAGTTAGAGGTTAACAGGTATGACGTTGAGACCTTCACTAAGTAGTGGCTGAAAGAAGATCATATTTGGGAGCTTCAACAGGAAAGGCAGATAAGTAGTTGGGCTGGGATGGCAATGTTGGTAAAGAAATTAAATCAAATCCTTAGAAAGAGGTGACATAGGATTGGAAGATGTAGAATCTTTGTGGATAGAGTTAAGTAATGACAAGGGTAAAAAGACCCTAATGAAAGTTATATACAGTTCACCGAACAGTAACCAGGATGTGGGATATAAGTCACAACCATAAGACATAGGATGAGAATTAGGCTATTCGGCCCATCAAGCCATCCTTGAGGGCAGGTTCTGTAGAGCTATTGGCGAAGGTTTAAACTAATGTGGTAGAGGGATGGGAACTGGAGGAATAGGGCTGAGGATAGGACAGTTGGTAAACAAGTCGAAGCAGTATGTTGATAGATAGATACTTTATTGATTCCAAAGTAAATTCATGTCACAGTGACATTACAAGTACACAAGTATAAATATTAGAAGAGAATTAGAAAGAATAAATTACCACAAACAGCCTAATGGGGGGGGGGGGGGGGGAGACATCACTTCCCCGACTATAGGTTGACTCATTATAGAGCCTAATGGCCAAGGGTAGGAATGGCCTCATATAGCGCTCTTTGGAGCAGCGCTGTTGTCTTCGTCTATTACTAAAAGTGCTCCTCTGTTCAGCCAAGGTGCATACAGAGGGTAAGAAACATTGTCCAGAATTACCAGGATTTTCTGTAGGATCTTTCTTCTGTCTCCAGCATGAGACTATGAGGAAGCACAGGCTTCCTTGCAGTAAGTGAGATGTGTTGAACTTTAATCTGGGGGCAGAATTGAACAGTGATGAATACATGACTGAAGGCTTTTATTTGAATTCATGTAGTATACGGAATAAGGTAGATGATCTTGCAGCGCAGTTAGAAATTGGCAGTTATGATATTGTGGGCATAACAGTCGTGACTGGAAGATCATAGTAGGGAGGTTAACATCCAAGGATTCACATTGTATCGAAAAGACATACAAGTAGGCAGAGTTGATGATGTGGCACTGTTGGTAAAAACTGAAATCAAATCCTTAAAAAGAGATGACATAGGATCAAAAGATGTAGAAAATTGTGGGCAGAGTTAAAAATCTGCAAGGGTGAAATGACCCTGATGGGAGTTACATACAGGCTTCTGAATAGTTGCCAGCATGTGGGATATAAATCACAAAGGAGATAGAAAAGGCATGTGATAAGGGCAAAGCTATGATAGTCATGGGGATTTCAATATACAGATAGACTGAGAAAATTAGGTTGGTGCTGGATCACAAAAATGGAAGCTCTAGAATGGATTTTTAGAACAACTTGTGGTTGAGCCCACAAGGGGAAAGACAATTCCGGATTGGGTGACATGTATTGAAGCAGATTTGATTACGGAGCTTAAGGTAAAGGAACCCATAGAGACAATGATCATAATATGATAGAATACACCATGCAGTTTAAGACGGAGAAGATAAAGTCAGATGTAGCTACATTCCAGTGGAGTAAAGGAATTACAAAGTTATGAGCGAGAAGCTGATCAAAATTGACTGGAAGGGGACATCATCAGGGATGACAGCAGAATAGCAATGGAAGGAGTTTCTAGGGGCAATTTGGAAGGCAAGGATACATCAATCCTAAAGAAGAAAAAGTATTCAAAATGGAAGGGGAGGCAACTGTGGCTGACAGGAAGTCAAAGACAGCATAAAAGGAAAAGAGAGGTCATATGACATAGCAAAATAACTGGGGAGATAGATAATTGGGAAGCTTTTAAAATCCAACAGAAGGCAACTAAAAGCCATAAGGAGAGAAAAAAAATGAAATATGAAGGTAAGCCAGCAAATACTATAATAGAGGATATCTTTTATCAGGTTGTTAAAGAGTAAAAGAGAGGTGAGAGTGTATCTGCAAATAATGTTGGAGAGGTAGTAATGGCAGATAAAGAAATGGCAGACAAATATAATAATTACTTTGCGGCAGCCTTCATTATGGAAGACACAAACAGTATGCCAGAAATTTGAGAGTTTCGGGGGTAGAAGTGCATGTAGGTGCTTGGAAAACTCAAAGGTGTGAAGGTAGAAAAGTCAGCTGGACCGGATGGACTACACCCAGGGGTTCTGAAAGAAGTAACTGAAGAGATTGTGGAGGCATTGGTAATGAATCACTAGATTCTGGAATGGTTCCAGAGGACTGGAAAATTGCAAATGTCACTCTACTCTTGAGATAGGAAGAGGGGCAGAAGAAAGGAAATTATAGACTAGTTAACCAGACTACAGTTCTTGGAAAGATGCTGGAGTCCATTATTAAGGATGAAGTTTCAGTGTACTTGGCGGCACATGATAAAGTAGGGCAAAGTCAGCAGAGTTTCCTTAAAGGAAAATCTTGCCTGACAAATCTGTTGGAATTCTTTAAGGCAATAATGGGTAGGATAGACAAAGGAGAGTCTGTAAATGTTGTTTTCTTGGATTTTCAGAAGGCCTTTGACAAGGTGACACTCATGAGGCTGCTTAAAAGATAAGACTCCATGGTTTTATAGTAGATAGGCTAACTGGCAGAAGGCAGGAGTGGGAATAAAGGAGACCTATTCTGCTTGGAGCTGGTTACTAGTGGTGTTCTGCAGGGGTCAGCATTGGGATCACTTCTTTTCACATTATATGCAAATGACTTGAATGACGGAATTGATGGCTTTGTGGCTAAGCTTGCAGAGAATACAAAAATTGGTGGAGGAGCAGCAAGTGGTGTTGAGAAAGCAGAAGAACCTAGACAGATTGGAAGAATGGGCATGAAATGGCAGATGGAATATGATGTCATGGTCATGCACTTTGTTAGAAGGAATGAAGGCATAGACTATTTTCTAAACAGAGAGAAAATTCAGAGGGGCCTAGGGACTTGGGAGTCCTTGTGCAGGATTCACTAATGGTTAACTTGCAGGTTGCGTCAATGGTAAGGAAGGCAAATGCAATGTTAGCATGCATTTCGAGAAGACCAGAATATATAGAACAAGTATATGTTGCTTTATAAGGCATTGGTCAGACTGCATGGAGTATTGTGAGCAGCTCTGCCCTTTATCTAAGAAATGATGTGCTGACATTGCAGAGGGTACAGAGGTGGCTCACAGAAGTGATTCCAGGAAAGAAGGGTTAATGTTTGAGGAGTGTTTGATGGCTCTGGGCCTCTTCTCACTGGAGCTTAGAAGAATGAGGAGGGATCGCATTGAAACCAATTGAATACTGAGAGACCTAGGTAGACTGGATGTGAGGAGGATGTTTCCTTTAGTGGATGAGTCTAGAACAAGAGGGGACTGTCTCAGAATAGAGGGACGTCCACTTAGAACAGAGATGAGGAGGAATTTCTTTAGCCAGAGGATGGTGAATCTGTGTAATTCACTGCCATGGACAGGCGAGGCTGAGTTATTGAGAATATTTTTAATGCATGTGTTAATAGGTTCTTGACTAGTCAGAGCATCAAATGTTATGGGGAGAAGGCAGGAGAATTTTGTTGAGAGATAATAAATCGGCCAAGATGATGGCCTAATTTTGCTCCTATGTCTTATGGTCTTAAGGTCTCACTTTTGTAAGATGAGCATATAAACAGTTATAAAGGCAAGGCAAAATGAATGGAATTCAGTAACTGGTGAGCCACGATTTCATAGAGTGGCAGGACCACCCGATGGCACTTGTGCTCTCCTTCCATCTGACCTCTTCTCCCTTCAGGACCATCTTCAATGCCAGCACATTCTTTCTTAGAATTGAGGCCCAAAGCTGCTCACAATGCCCCAGTGTGACCAATGCCTTACAAAACCTCAGTATTACTTCATTGTTTTTATCCCCTAGTCCTCTGGAATGAAGGCTAAAATAGCATTTGCCTTCCTTAGCACGGACTCAATCCATAAGTTAACCTTTAGAGAATCCTGCCCAAGGGCTTCCAAGACCTACAGCACCTCCTAGTCTGAATTTGTTCCCTGTTTAGGATCCAGGCACACAGAAAGCCTTCTTTTACCACTGTATTGAGAGATGGCTTTCTGCGGACAATCGTGTATACGCATTCAGCTGCCCTTGTTTTAGATTGAAGCCCAGTTCTTGTTTGTGCTAACTGGCTGCTGCCCCCATCCTACAACTCCTAAAAGACATTACATGCCTAGTAAACACCAACAAGTTTATACTACACGAGAGTGGTTTGCAAATTGACTTTAGATTTTTTGAATTTTATCCATCCTGTTCATCCTAGCAAGTTGAAGTTATTCCTGGATTCTTGAGTGTTGACTGAATGAGAGCATTTCCTGTTTACAGATATCATAGTGGTCTTGTTTGGGTCCTTGATAAGTTACATCGGTGATGCTTGGCTCTTAAGCCTGCCTTATGGCTAAAGGTTCTGCGTCTTCCTGCACTGCTGTTTACCACTTTTCATGGGCAGTGTATCAAAAGTTATTCCCTCCCAACCAAAGACCTCTGTAATCTTCTTGGTCAATGTTTGACTAGCGTTGCAAGTATCCTCACTGGCAGCGTGACAGGTTCTGGAGGCCTGGGCAATCTTCTAACGGGCAGGACTGACATGTAGGTACAAGGATCAGGTTTGGACAGACTGCTTACAGTGTCCCTGAGGAAATGACGTGGGCAGGCAGCTGTATTTGGATCAGAGGGGGTGGCTGCAAGACATTCTTCAAGGTCAGTGTTAAATGCGTGTGTTGCTCTTTCCCCTCCACTGGCTAGTCCAGGGCAACCCCTGGCAGGTCCAATGGAATGCCCGGACCGTGCACTGTGGTTCTGGCTGAGGTGAAAGAATGCTGCTTAACTCTATGACTGTTGGACAAAAGCCCCACACAGGAAGAACCCTAACAGCAACCCACAGGAGAAACTCCTGCACAAGTAATTAGGCAGGAACACCAGTGCAGCTGGTCTTCTACAGCAGTGAGAAGCAGCCTTCAGGTCCCGTCTTTAATACTGTCAGACACAAGATCACAGAAGGATTCTCACGGGAAGAATTGACAATGGCTTGGATCATTTTTTTTGGGCTACACGAGTTCACAAACATTTCATTGCCCTCCTAGAGTCAAGACAACAATGATGCCCATGTTCCCACAAATCCTCCTGCTGAAGTTCCTCCTTGAAATAAATTCCTTATTGAGCAACCATACACAAATTTACCTGCTGTGGTATTGCAAAATTACTCCTGTTCATCATCTATGCAACCGAGAGCAACTTAGCACTCAGTGATTCACCGAGCATCTGTGCTATTCACAGCTTTTGACACTGCATTTAATGAAAGCTGCTTGAACCGATGTGAATTTAAGCATTTTACAAACTGTCATCACTGCAGACAAGCCTATCACCTCCTTGTTTCAAGCCCAGTTAAGAGTAGTGGAGAAATGAAAATGGAAAATATGCATAATTTTCCAATTACATAAATTAATCTCATCATCCAATATATAATGAAATTGCTTTACAGCAGCTATACATTTTCTTTTGTTTCTTGGGACAAATGTTCAAATTTCACTTCCCCTTTGGCTGTGAAAAAACTGTAAGGATATATGATTACTTAAAATCTAAATTCCATCTGTTGACTAAGTAACGTATTGGAGCTCCAATTGATCGGATGGAAGCCTCTTGCCTGTTGTCTCCACGGAATCCATAAGGAAGCTTGCAAGCATGCTGTGGGATTTAATGGTAGCTGTGTATAGCTGATGATGTAACTACTGTGGAAGTAAAAGTTTTCTTTCTTCAATTGTCAGGCTACACAAGGATTGAAAAATGTTCAATTCAACTAATTAACATTGGAATCTACCCTGCGGTATTTGTTCCACGTAGTAGATAGGACCATCCTGGACTTTGGTTTCTCTGCTGAAATTCATTCATGTTGAATTGTGAAGCATAAATGGAATTCACACCAGATTCTTCTTTGCTGAAAATGAATCTCAAGGTTGTATATGGTAACATATATATACTTTGATAATAAATTTACTTTGAACTTCAGCTGGAGATCCATACATATCATCATAATAGCATTGAAGAGAATGCACTTTGTTCTTCAATTTGTTAAGCATTCAATGATATGACTAATCGGACAATAGGACCACACAATAATCTTCATTCCTCTGTATTAAGGAAGTAAAGTTTTTCCCAATCTCCTGCTCATGATTAACATCAGTAATCCATGGGGGAAATGTGTTGTATGAATAATAAAGCAAACATGAAATTGATCAAGATATCAGATGATCACTAGCCTGGAGTCAACATCTTCAGAAAAGATCAATGACGAACTTGTATTTGGATAGAATCATGAAGTTATAAAACACTAGAGCACAGGATTTGGCCCATCTATTCAATGCCAAACTATTATTCTGCCTAGTCCTATTGATCCGCACCCGTACCATATCCCTGCATATCCCTCACATATACCAATTAATATACAATTCCCCTTAAATGTAGAAATTGAATCTGCATCCATTATTTCCTTGACACTCTCACCACCACCTGAGTGGAAAAAGTTCTCCCTCATGCTCCCTTTAAGCATTTCACCCTTCACCCTTAACCTGTGACCTGTCAGCTAACCTCAGTGGAAAAACCCTGCTTGCATTTACCCTGTCTATACCTCTCATAATTTTGTATAGCTCTATCAAATCTCCCCTACACTCTCGGGGAAAAAAATCCTAACCTATTTGCCTATAACTCAGGTCTTCAAGTCCTGTCAGCATCCTTGTAAACTTGCTCTGCACTCTTTCAATCTTATTGATATCTTTCCAACATAGAGCCATTAACATGAGAAAATGTTCCAATATGGACCAATGCTGAGTGCAGGTCAGCAGGGAGACTGAGAGTGGATTTGATACATGACAGGACATGGAGCTCAAGCATCCAAGTGAAACGCAATGGATATCGATTGCAGTAGCAGGTGAGCTGATGCAGGGATGAGGAGGAGAGATCTTACTGAGGTAGAGGAAGGCAATCTTAGTTATGACAAAGAAATACAGTTACAGCATAAAAGGAGGCATTTTGACCCATTATCTGTTCCACTGTTTTACAATAGTTATGTAATCCCATTCTTTCCAAGCAATTATATTCCATTTTTCCTGCCATGTGCATTTACTACACAAAGCAAACAGTATATCTAAGTATGTATATACTACCATATACTACCTTGAGATTTATTTTCTCACAGGCATTTACAGGAAAATGAAGAAATACAGTAGAACTTATGAAAAAAGTATACATAAACAAAAACTGACAACCAATGTGCAAAAGTAGACAAAGTGTGAAAATTAAAAAATAATAATACTGCGAGCATGAGATGTACAGAGTCCTTCAAAGTTAATTTGTAGCTTGTATCATCAACTCAGAGATGTGGTGAGTGAAGTTATCCACACCCATTCAGCAGCCTGATGCTTGTAGGGTAATAACTGTTCTTGATGTTGGACCTAAGGCTTCTAAACCTCAAGCCTGATGGTATAGGTCGAGTACCCTTTATCTGAAATACCTGGGGCTGAAAATGCTTCAGATTATGCATTTCTTCTGAAATTGGAATATATAATGAGATGGTTTAGGACCGCTGCTGAATTTCTGTGCTACTGGGACGCAGTTTTGTCTTACAGTTGTCCGTCACACATAGACAAGGTAGACAAAGGAGAGTCCGTGGATGTTATTCATTTGCATTTTCTGAAGCCTTTGAGATACAAAGCCAATGAAATGCAGTTAGCATCTAACCAGAAATGCAAAGGATAGTATTATTTACAAAATAACTGTGAATAAAAAGTGCTACAGCACACAAATATAAAAGTATGAGACGGTATAATATGGGTGCAATACTGCTTGGCGCTGTGATGTGAGGTTCAGCAGGGTCACAACCTCAGAGAAGAAGCTCTTCCTGAGCCTGCTGGTGCAGGAGCGGAGGCTCCTGTAATGCCTACCGGATGGGAGGAGAGTAAAAAGTCCATGGTTAGGGTGAGATGCATCCTCGATAAAGCTTTTTGCCCTGCCCAGGCAGCGTTTATGGTAGATCTTCTCAATGGTGAGTAATTGGGTGCCGATAATCTGCTGGTCAGTTTTCACCACATGCTGGAGTGTTTTGCTGTTCGATACTGGACAATTGCCATTCCACTCCTCATGAGGCAACTTAACAAGATAAGAGCCCACGGTGTACAGGAAAGAATCGAAAGAAGATTGGCTGACTGGCAGGAGACAAAGAAAGGGAATAAAGGGAGCTTTTTCTGGTAGGCTGCCTTTGACTAGCGGTGTTCCGCAGGGATCAGCGTTGGGACCACTTCTTCTTTCGTTGTATGTCAATGATTTGGATGACAGAATTGAAGGCTTTGTGGCCAGGTTTGTTAACAATACCAAGCGAGGTGGAGGGGCAAATAGTGTTGAGGAAGCAGAAGGTCTTAGACAGATTGGGAGAATGGGCAAAGAAGTGGTAGATGGAATATAGTGTAAGGAAATCATGCACTTTTGTAGAAGGAATGAAGGTAGAAGCTGTTTCTAAATGGGGAGAAAATTCAAAAATCAGAAGTGTAAAGGGACTTCAGAGTCCTCCTGCAAGACTCCTGAAAGGTTAACTTAGGGTTTGAGTCAGTGGAAGGAAGGCAAATGTATTGTTAGCATTCATTTTGAGAGAACTAGAAGATGAGAGCAAGGATGTAATGATGAGACTTTATAAGACATTGGTTAGACCGCACTTGAAGAATTGTGAGCAGTTATCGAAGAAAAGTTGTGCTGGCATCAGAGAGTTGCCAAAGGTGGTTTATGAGAATGATTTCTCATAATGAAAGGGTTAAACATATGAGGAGCATTTTGAGATTATACTCACAGGAGTTTAGAAAGGGGAGGGGTGGAATCTCATTGAAACCTATCAAATATTGAAAGGTCTGGATTGAGCGGACTGTAGAGAGGATGTTTTCTATAGTAGGTGAGATTAGGACCAGAGGACACAGGTTCAGACAAAAGGGATGTCCATTTAGAACAGAGATAAAGAGGAATTTCTTTACCCAAAGAGTAGTAAATCAATGGATTTCATTGGCACAGGCAGCTGTGGAGGTCATGTCATGAAAGTCATTAAAGTAGAGGTTGAAAGCTTCTTGATTAGTCAGAGCATCGAATGTTACAGTTAGAAGGCAGGAGAATACATTTGAGAGTGATAATTAATCAGCCATGATAGAAAGGTGGAGCAGACTATATGGGCCAAATAGCCTAATTCTGTTCCCATGTCTAATGTTCTTACAGTCTTATATGTACTGAACAGTAAAGAGTAGTACATACCATTAATATAATGAAAATATACTATGTTCAGGGTAACAAAAAGAGCATCGTGAGAATAGCTGAATCAGCTGTTGAACAGCAATAAACAGTGGCAGGCTTTCAGTCTCCATCAACGATGTTGCATTTTGATTAAAAGTTGTAGTACACTGTACTTGTATTGTTAGGATTCTCTCAACGGTGCATTTATAGAAGTTTTCCGAAGTTTTTGGTGACATGCTGAATCTACGCAAGCTTCTGAGAAACTGGAGGTGGTGTCGTACCTTGTTTGTGATGGCGCCTGCCTGCTGGTTCCAGGACAGATCCTCTATTTCTAACTTCCATAAAACAAAGTCATTCAAAACTCCATTGAGTCCTTCATCCTTGTGACTTCCATTGGCTCACAGTCAAGAAGTACTTTTAATATCATCAATTTTTCATGCAGTTCTTCCCAAATCAAGCCAACTTGCTTCATTAAAAACGTTATCCTCTCTCCCCGATGACCCATATTCCGCGTCCATATTCTGCCACTTATCAACAACTTCATAAAATTTCCTCGTAACTCTCTCAGTTCGAAGGAGTACAATCTCTGTTCCTCATGTCCTTCCAGATAGCGGAAACTCCTCTCCCCAGATTTCAAAAATTTGGTGAGAACAAATAAGATAATCACTTGCATACTCAGACTACAGCATTGTGTATGAGAGCACATAGTTGTACACCAAGGAAAAATACTTCTGCCAAATGGCCCACACCGTTTATTTCATTCAGAGTAGCTCAAAGCATTAAATCTGCTTTATATCACTGTAATCCCAATATTGCCATGGATTCTGAAAGGGAGAGTCTAACATTTGAAATATTCATTGGACAGTATGAGTCAGAGTTCCTTCAATTCAAAAAGTCATTCCAGACCTTCTGAACGATACATTTCACAAAAGCACCCCACCTCTGCCCCCAAACTGCACAATCGAGCCTCAGGATAATCAAACTCCTAAGGGTCGGTAGACTAAATGGTTTCTCTGTCGGAAATTGGAATCTCTATCTTGAGACCGAGTCTGGCTGGCAGCAGGCTTTTGGCAAATGTACACTGCGCCTGATGTTGCCATGCTGTCTTTGTGCATGCTGCTGAGTGTTTGCAGTCAGAGGAGCAGCTGCTCGTGTGTGGACTAGTGTTAATGAAACCGCTCAGATTGATTTCCAGCTCTCTACCAAGAGACTCTTGTGCTATTTTCCCTTGAGGTACAGATGTAAATGTGTCCATAGGCAAAGATACTGAAGGAAGTCAACACAGACAAAGCCCTGTTTATTCATGAGGCCACAAACTTAATTTTCTGAACGGTAATTCCCAGCCAAAAATAAACCAGACTCTGGTGGTAAGTTTCACAAAAACTTGATCCTGGATTTGGCTGAAGTGAAATAAATTCATATTCCAATAAATCTATGATTCTAGTATTATGCCTGTCTATGCATTTAAGACTGTGGGTGTGTTTATCAATGTAATGTGTGTTGCTCAATCTCCATGTGTGTGATCCGAGAGGAAACTGTTCTTGTGGGAGGGACAAATATATTTAATTTATTTTATGGAGAATGTAATTTCAACATCCTTGGTTGACAAGGGAGAAGGGAGAACAAGGATTCAGATTTATTTGCATATTGCCACTTTCTAATTGCATGGGAAATATTATTGGCACATTGGCACAAAGCTGGCAGTAGATTACCTGCCTGCTCTGTCTGTCAGGCCTTTGGTTCAATACTCCAAAACTGGGAACGTGGGAAAACAAGTCAAAATTTGACCAATAGTGAGGGATAAAAACACAAAATGCTGGCATTTTGTGTTTTTATTTATTTCCAGCATCTGCAGATTCACTCATGTGCAATAGTGAGGGAGATTTGTTTATATTTATAAATTACTCCAGGATTCCATCAATGCTGAAGGAAAGAAGACCTCGTCCTTTGAAGATGGACATCTCTGACGTCCTGGGAAGGAAACCCTCATTTTTTGAGCAGATGCAGTGGAGGTGAAGGAACTGAGAAAAGGGAATAACATGTTTACAGGAGACAGGGTGGGAAAAGGTAAATTCAAGTTAGGTGGGGGAATCGAAAGGTTTATAAAAGATATCGGTAGACAGAGAAATTGAGAAAGGGGAAAGAGCTATCAGAAATGGACCAAGTGAACTTAAGGGCAGGGTGGAAGTTGGAGGTAAAGTTGATGAAATTGATGAGCTCAACATGGATGCATGAAACAGCACTGATTGTCAATGTAGCATAGTAAGAGTCAGGAAGTACTACAGCAGAAGGCTTGGAACATGGACTGTTCCATGTGGCCATTAGAAAGTAAATATATCTAGGGCCTATGTGAGTGCCCATGACTACTCCTGGAGTCTGGAGAAAGTGGGAGGAGCCAAAGGAGAAACTTTTGAGGGTGAGGTTCAGTTCTTACAGATGGAGGAGGGTGGTCATGGAGGGGAAATGTTGGGGCTTTTGTTGAGAAAAAGCTTTAAGGCCTCTTGATGGGGATAGAAGTGTATAGGAACTGGATATCCATGGTGAAAGTGAGGCAGTCAGGGCCAGAGGAATTGAACGTTATTGAGATCAGGAGTATGTGTAGTGTTGCAGATGTACAGCAGGTGGAAAGGGACTGATCAAGGGGAATAGAATGAATTCAAGGTTTAGAGAAATGAGTTTAATGGGGCAGGAGCAAGCTGAGACAACAGGTTTGTGAATCTTGGGTAGGAGGTGGAAATAAGTGGTGTGGGATAATGGTGGCAGTGGATGAGTGTTCTCCAGAGTTGGTGAGAAACATAAAAAACCGACAGCACAATAAAGGCCCTTTGCCCACTAAGTTGTGCCAAACATATCCCTACCTTAGAAATTCCTATGCTTACCTATAGCCCTCTATTTTACTAAGCTCCATGAACCTATCTAAAAGTCTCTTAAAAGACCCTATCGTATCTCCTCCACCACCATTGCCAGCAGCCCATTCCATGCACTCACCACTCTGAGTAAAAGACTTACCCCTGACATCTCCTCTGTACCTACTCCCCAGCACCTTAAACTTGTGTCCTCTTGTGGCAACTATTTGAGAACTGGGAAACGCCTCTGACTATCCACAAGATCAATGCCTCTCATCATCTTGTACACTGCTATAAGGTCACCTCTCATCCTCCTTCACTCCAAGGAATTCACTCAACCTATTCTCATAAGGCATGCTCCCCAATCCAGGCAGCATCCTTGTAAATCTCCACTGCACCCTTTCTAAGGTCTCCACATCTTTCCTGTAGTGAGGCGACCAGAACTGAGCACAGTACTCCAAGTGGGGTCTGACCAGGGTCCTATGTAGCTGCAACATTACCTCTCAGCTCCTAAATTCAATTCCATGATTGATAAAGGCCAATACACCATGCGCTTTCTTAACCATAGAGTCAACCTGAGCTTAGTGATGATGCGGGAGATGGTGGCCTGATTGTCCAGCAAGGGGTTCTTTTAAAATGGTAATAAGAGGAGATAACTGACTGCTGCTGCCTGGCCTCAGCAAGGTAGAGGTCAGTTTCCACACTACTTTGTCTGTGCGATTGTCTGTGGGATTGGTGTGCAGAGTGTGGAGGGCAGTGGGTTCAGTGGGTGTAAGGTTCCAGGAGGAGAGGGTAGTGCTGAAGTCAAACTGGTTGATGTCTTGTCAGCATTTAGAGATTAAAAGAACTGGGGTATCGAAGAAAAGGAGGAGAGTTGAAGACGGGAGAAGAGGTCAATTTTGGCAGATACAATGGAGTCTTTTAAGAGACTCCTGGATAGGCACATGGAGCTTAGAAAAATAGAGGGCTATGGGTAACATGTTCGATACAGCTTTGTGGGCCAAAGGACCTGTATTGTGCTGTAGGTTTTGCATGTTTCTATTGCTAGGTCATCGGTGCATGGTGGAGAATAGCATTAGAATGACCAGATATTCAGCTTTGAGGGATTCTGATGGAAATATTTAAAACAAATATTTTTCAACTTCCTAAAGGTAATGTGTCAGGTCAGGCAAGAAGACAGGCAATTTCAACTTAGAGGATTGACAATACCTAGACTATAGGGTCATAGAATCATGGAGCTATACAGCATAGAATTGGGCCAACACACACAAAATGCTGGTGGAACACAGCAGGCCAGGCAGTATCTATAAGGAGAAGCACTGTTGACGTTTTGGGCCGAGACCCTTTGTCAGGACTAACTGAAGGGAAAGATACTAAGGGATATGAAAGTGGGGGCGGGGGGGAATATGAAATGATAGGAGAAGACTGGAGGGGGTGGGGTGAAGCTAAGAGATGGAAAGGTGATTGGCAAAAGGGATACAGAGCTGGAGAAGGGACAGGATCATGGTACAGGAGGCCTCGGGAGAAAGAAAGGGGGAGGGGGGAAAACACCAGAGGGAGATGGAGAACAGGCAGCGTGATGGGCAGAGAGAGAGAAAAAAACAAACAACTAAATATGTCAGGGATGGGGTAAGAAGGGGAGGAGGGGCATTAACGGAAGTTAGAGAAGTCACTGTTCATGCCATCAGGTTGGAGGCTACCCAGCCGGTATATAAGGTGTTCCTTCAACCTGAGTGTAGCTTCATCTTGACAGTAGAGGAGGCCATGGATAGACATATCAGAATGGGAATGGGACATGGAATTAAATTGTGTGGCCACTGGGAGATCCTGCTTTCTCTGGCAGACCAAGCGTAGGTGTTCAATACAATTGGGCCCTTCAGTCCAATTCATCCATGACAACCGAAGTGTATACCTGAACTAGTCCTTGCCTGTACTTGGCCTATATCCCTCTGAATGTTTCCTATCCATGTATCTGTCCAAATGTCTTTTAAATATCCGTCACAAGAATCAGTGAGTCAGTAAGTGCAGTTTTTCTTACTGTGTAAACTTACTCCTAGCATGTTCTTAAGAGAAGATGACATACACTCAAATGCCACATCTATTCCTTAGTAATTTCTTCGGGGCATGAAGATTATGTAACCTTGGCTTGAATTTAACATAAGCTTCATAATACTGAAATGATGCTGCATCAACATTCTGAGGTTTCTCTGTGCTCCCTAGGCAAGGCACATTCTGTAATTTCCTGGTGGTTGAGGCTAATACTTAAGAACCACAAAAAAATAGTGTTTTCATTTTTATTTAGAGATCCAGCAAGGTAACAGGCCCTTCTGGCCTAACGAGCCCATGATATCAATTTTCAGCCATGTGACCAATTAACTTAGCAGTCCAAATGGATTTCGAATGTGAAGGGAAACATGTGATCACAGGAGAAAGTACAAACTTGTTACAGACTGTGATGGAACTGAACTCGTATCGCTGCACCATGTGACTGTGCCGCCTCCCCCAAGCAGATACAAGACCATAACATATAGGAGAATAATTAGGCTATTTTACTCATCGGGTCTGCTCATCATGGCTGATCCAATTTCCCTCTCAGCCCCAATCTCCTACCTCCTCCCCGTATCCCTTCATGTCCTGACTAATCAACCTCTCGGGAATCCTGCACAAGGACTCCCAGGTCCCTTTGCATCTTTCTTCTACCAAAGTGCATGACCATACACCTCCTGACACTGCATTCCATCTGCCACTTCCTTGCCTGTTCTCCCAATATGTAAATATCCTTCTGTAGCTCCTCTTCTTCCTTAAAACTATCTGTTCCTCCACCCATCTTTATATCATCCGCAACCTTGCATCAAAGCTATCAATTCCATCTCCCAAGTCATTGACATATAATGTAAAAAGAAGCAGTCCCAACACAGACCCTTGTGGAACACCACTAGCCACCAGCAGACAACAAGAAAAGGCTACTTTTATTCCCATGCTTTACTTCCTGCTAATTAGCCAAAGCTCTATCCAGTTAGAATCTTTCCTATAATACAATGGGCTCTTAATTTGTTAAGCAGTTGCATGTGTGGCACCTTGTTAAAGGCCTTCTGAAAATCCAGGTACAGAATATCCACCAATTCTCCTTTGTCTATCCTACTTGTTATTTCTTCAAAGAATTCCAACAGATTTGTCAGGTAAGATTTTCCCTTGAAGAAACCATGCTAACTACGGCTTATTTTATCATGTGCCCCAAAACCACATCCTTAGCAATCAACTGTAACATCTTCCCAACCACTGAGGTCAGAGTAATTGGCCAATAATTTCCTTTCTTCTGTCTCTCACTCTTTTTGGAGAGAGAAGTGACATTTGCAATTTTCCTCTCTTCAGGAATCATTCCAGACTCAATTGATTCTTGAAAGATCATTACTAATCACTCCACAATATCTTTAGCCACCTCTTTCAGAATCCTAGGATGTATACCATCTGGTCCAGATGACTTAACCTTTCAGTTGGAAGTGTATGGTCATGGTCTATGGTAGAACTATGGACTGTGGTCATAGATTAGACCTTTCAGCTTCCCAAGAACTTTCTCCCTAGTAATGACAACTTCACACACTTCTAACCCCTGACACTCTTGAATTTCTGCTGGTGTCTTCCACAGTGAAGACTGATGCAAAATACTTATTCAGTTTGTCCATCATTTCCTTTATCCCCATTACTACCTCTCCAGTATCATTTTCCAGCAGTCTAATATCCACTTTTGCCTCTCCTCTACACTTTATGTATCTGAAAAATCTTTTGGTGTCCTCTTTAATTTTATTGTTGTGTTTCCCTGCATATTTCATCTTTTCCTTCTTTATGTTTTTGTTAGTTCCCTTCTGGTGATTTTTAAAAGCATCACAATCCACTAGCTTCCCACTAATTTTTGCTATATTAAATGCTCTCCCTTTTGTTTTTATGCTGTCTTTGACTATCCTCGTCAGCCACAGTTGCCTCATCTTCTCTTTAGAGTGCTACTTCTCCTTTGGGATGTATCTATCCTGCACCTTCTGAACTGCTCTCAGAAATTCCGGCCATTGACATCCCTGTTAGTGTTCCCTTTGAGTCAACTCTAGCCAGTTCCTTTTTCATGGCTCTGTAGTTCTTTTTACTCCACTATAATACTGATACATCCGATTCTAGCTTCTCCCTCTCAAACTGCGGGTTGAAGTCTTTCATATTAACTTCCCCCAGCTACAATGTAGTTTTGGCACCAGTCACACCTTCCCCTCCTGTTTTCTGCAAGAGACCTCTCCCTCCTTGACTTCTCCGTTCTCTAGCTCTTTTTCCTGCAACTATAGGAGGCCCTTCCTTCACTACTACACAAAATCTGAAAAGACCCTCAGTGTCAGGCATCTACACTAATTGTATTTGTTGCTTTAAGTGGTCTCCTTTACATCGATGAGACCAACTGCAGGACAACTGATGACTTTACTGTGCACCTCAAAGGTTCATAGGTTCATTGCTTATGTATTTAATAATACAATTCTGAGACAAATACATGACAAATGCCTTATAAATCCTCAGCATTATATGTTTTCTTTTATTTTCTAGTCCTCCAATGAACGCTAAAATTGCATCTGCCTTCCTTACCACTGGTTTAACCTGCAAGTTAACCTTTAGGGAATCCTGCACAAGGCCACCAAGTCCCTTTGCATGCGAGATTTCTCAATTTGCTTCCCTTTTAGAAAATAGTCAACAACTTCATTCCTTCTACCATAGTCCATGACCATACACTTACAATTGCTAGTTCTTTGCCCTTTCTACATACTCCCTGCCTCTTCAACACTACCTGCTCCCTGACCTATTTTTGTATCATTTGCAAACTTGGCCACAAAACCATCAATTCCATCATCCAGGTCATGGCAAGATAATGTTCTTTGCATGTAATCCTTCATCGGAACTCTTGGATCTATGCTTAATTTTCTTGTACGAACTGTTCAAGTTTGGACAGATTCCCCTATTAATCCTCTTGTTTCAAACATTGAAGTTTAAAGATTGTGAAACAAATTGAACTTTGCCAACGCTGAATGTTTATCTTTTATACTTACGTCATAAAGAGCAGTAAAAATTACACTAGGTTTGACCAATCTAGATGCATTAATTCACATTAAAATGAGCTGGTTCCAGTATGTTTCAGAAGTGTGATCTGATAAGGATGGTGTCAATGTCATTAGGTCAGTGTTAACATATTCACTGATAAGCATTCTTTGTTACTGGAAAGGGTTGGCCTAGATTCAATGTTCAAAGGTCTAAGTACATTCATTATCAAAGGACTGTATGTTCACATTATCCAACCTTGAGATTTGTTTCCTTACAGGCAGCCACAAAACAAAGAAACTCAAAAGAACCCATATAGAAAAAGATTGTCAAACACTCAATGTGCAGAGAGAACATAAAAACAAATTGTGCAAACAATGAAAGTAAGCAAATAGCATTCAGGACAAAAGTTAGTCAATAGACACAGAGACTGGAGCAGGCCACAGCTTCAGCGGAGTTGAGTGAACATTGCTGAGCAGCAAGCAGAAGGGCCAATCCCTCACCACTTTTGCTGACACCCTGACTTTTTAATCCATCTGGCCTGTTGTTTATATCATCCAGACATTTCAGGTCATTCCTCACCTTAGGACCCAGGCCCATCACATCGATGCACCCTGGGCCCATGTTAGAGTGAATTTTGGGTTTAGGTCATTTACATTTAGCAAATGGCTTTGGCTACCAGTCTTCTGTTCATTGACAATGTACTGTGGATTTAATTTGGAACAATACGTTTCTTAAAAGCTGTGAATCCCAGTCCACAGATGATGCAGGCGACTGTGAACCAGAAGGTGTGAAGTTTCAATGTAGCTTCAGAAGAAAGCATTGTCTATACTTTGTAAATATGGAATTGTCCTTTGTGTTTAGCAAATAAACATTGAGCCCCACGTTGGGACAGCAGATCTTTCCACTAAAAGCATCTCAGTATGATGTCTGCTATACCTTGTTTTGTCGAATAAAGAAGCTGCTTTGTATCTACCAGTAACTCTCCCTCCGGTGATTTCATTCACATAACAACAGCCCATACTGACCTTTCTACATCAGCCTGGTGCTTAGATGAATCAAACCTCAGTATCAGTTTAGGTGGATAGAGTTCGAATCTGCCTCTCTTCTGTTCCAAATCTGCTCTGCTCAGTTTGACTCAACTTTGCCTTGAATATACCTCGACTTTGACTCACCCCTGCACGTTTTGACCCTCAACTTAGCCTTGCCTTGGCTCACTTCTCCATTGCTTGTAGTAAACCAGTGATTTCTCAAACTTTTGGTAATGCCCCTCCCTTCTCCATTCCCCATCCCCTTTTCCCTCTCTCACCTTATCTGCTTGCCTACCGATCGCCTCCCCTTCGTGCTTCTCCCCCTCCCTGAATGTTTTCTTTCTTCCATGGCCTTCTGTCCTCTCCTATTAGATTCCCCCTTCTCCAGCCCTGTATCTCTTTAACCAATCAACTTCCCAGGTCTTTATTTCATCCTTCGCCCTCCTGGTTTCCCTACTCTTTAAATCTATTCTTCATCTTTTTTTCCTCCAGTCCCGATGAAGGGTTTCAGCCAGAAACATCGACCGTACTCTTTTCCATAGAGGCTGCCTGGTTTGCTGAGTTCCTCCAGCATTTTGTGTGGATTGTATTGTTTGTGGTGACTGTTTGCAATAAATTTTACAAGAAAACATGTTATTAATAAAGTATTTAGTTGTATTTTTTTGTTTTGTTTGTTGCCAGTAAGTAGTCACTGGGCTTCACCAGCACCATCTTAAATATTAATCAATAGCTGTTTGTTCTAATATAATCAAGTCATTTGCACAAGGATCATACGATTAGATCAAATTTCAAAGTTGAAATGACTCACTTTCAAGAATGTTGTCTGGTCTTAGACTCTCCTACCACAGGAAACATCCTCTCCATCCACTCTGTCAAGGCCTTTTCTTCAGGTTTCAACAATGTTACCCTTAATTCTTCAGAATTCTAGTGAATACAGCCCCAGAGCCATCAAATGCTCTTCGTATGACAAGCCATTCAATCCTGGAATTATTTTTATGAACCTCCTTTGAACCCTCTCCAGTTTCAACACATCCTTTCTAAGATAAGGGGCCTCTCTACTTCCTCAAAACTACCTGACCCTCCAGCTATCTTTCTATCATCTGCAAAGCCATCAATTCCACCATCCAAATCATTGACATATAACATAAAAAGAATTGGTCCCCAACACAGATCCCTGTGGAACACCAACACTGACAGCCAATCAGAAAAAGTTCCCTTTGTTCCTAGTCTTTGCATCGTCCCAACAAGCCACTGCTTTATCCAATATAATGGACTCGTAGCTTGTTAAGCAGCCTCACCTCGTCAAAGGCCTGAAAATCCCAGTACACAACATCAACCAATTCTCCTTTGTCTATCCTGCTTGTTATGTTGTCAAAGAATTCGTTTAGATTTGTCATGCAAGAATTTCCCTCGAGGAACCCATACTGACTACAGTCTATTTTATCTAGTGCCTCCAAGTACACTAAGACCTCATCCTTAATAATTGACTCCAACATCTTCCCAACCACTGAGGTAAGACCAACTGCCCTATATTTTCCTTTCTTTGACCTCTCACCCATCTTGATTTGCAATTTTCCAGTCTTCCGGAACCATTCCAGAATCTAGTGTTTCTTGAAAGATCATTACTAATGCCTCTATGATCTCTTCAGCTACCTCTTTCAAAACTCTGGTGTGTACACCAGGTGACTTACCTATCTTCAGACTTTTCAGTTTCCCAAGAACTAATTATGATACCTTTACGCACTTCATGCTCCCTGACACCTGGATCTTCCACCATTCTGCTAGTGTCTTCCACAGTGAAGACTGATACAAATACTTATTTATTTCACCCGCTATTTCATAGTCCCCCATTACTACCTCTCCAGCTTCATTTTCTGCTGGTCTGATATCCACTCTCACCTCTCTTTTACACTTTATGTACCTGAAGAAACTCTTGGTATTCTCTTTAATATTATTGGCTAGCTTACTTTAGTATTCCATCTTTACCTTATTGTTTTTTTTTTGTTACCTTTTGTTAGTTTTTAAAAGCTTCTTAATCCTCTAGCTTCCCACTAATCTTTGCTCTATCATATGCTTTCTCTTTGACTTTTAAGTTGGCTTTGTCTTCTCTGGTTAGCCATGATTAGCATCAGTATATACACCTTCCCAATGCTCACTATCACTGTGGAGCCATCAGTGGTACACTGGGAACAGTATGTCATGGGATGGGCGCTGGGAGCAGACCCAAATGCAAGACACAGACACTGAACTACCAGGAACAAGACTAGGCGTGAGAAGGAAGCAAGGAAAGTGGGGAAGAAGGGACACTGGACATGACACCGGCCCTGGACAAGACAAGGATTCTGGACCTGGGCTAGGACTTGACTAGGATAGCGGAACCAGGACATGGAACTGGGAACTAGGAGCCTGGGTTAGGATTCCAAGCCAGAGACTGGGCAAGGACCCAGAACTTGGGTCTTGACTCGGGCTCGGACTCCAGAACCAGGCGAGGACAAGATGTAGCTACAGGATGAAGAGAGGCAACAGGACTGGACGTGAGACTCCTGGACAGGATGAGGGAACCCCAGCACTGGGCTGGGCAATGTACTCCTGGGCTGGGCGAGGCACATGGACAAGATGCAAACACAAAGCAGTGGCTTGGACAGGACAAGGTTCTTGGACATGGCTAGGACTGGACAAGACCCCAAAGCCTTGACTTGGTTGAGGAAGAGGCAGGAACACAGAGCCTAGGTCGAGGGAGAGACAGGAACGCAGAGCCTAGGTCGAGGGAGAGACAGGAACATGGAGCTCAGAGCCTGGACCCATCCTTGGAAACAGGACATAGGGCCAGGACTCATACATGGAACACAGAGTCGGGACCCTTCCTTGGGTACAGGACGTAGGGCCGGGACTCATTACACAGAACACAGAGCTGGAACCCTTCCTTGGGTACAGGACATAGGGCCAGGACTCACTACACAGAATACAGAATATGACAAGATGGTTCCCAACACAAGGTAGCAGCAGACAGCCGGGCCCACCTAGTGAAGGCATGGACACAGAGACAGTTCAAAACAACGAAAGACAGTTCCTTATCTTGCTCCAGTGGTAGAAATTGACAGCGGTGAAGGGGAGGCGAGGCTCCAGGAGGAAGGTGAAGGGACGGGATACAGACAAGAGGTTTGGACAGGAACAATCCAGCAGCCAGAGGCTGAACCCTGAAGCTATTTATGAAGCCAGCCCAAAGGAGAATCAGCTGCCTCAACAGAAACTGGGGAAAACCAGAAAACCTGCAATAAAGAACATGGACTGGACCGTGAACCGGAATGTGGATTTCATGGACCGGACCATGACACAATAGGCATCTGCCAAATGAGGGATAGAGGCAGTGCTGGAGCTTCAATCAATAGAGAGTTGAAGAGTTCACCAAGGTTCAAGCTGAAGAATTCCACTGGGGTTCCTATGGAATAGTTGGGACTCTATGTAGCAGATGCAATGTTGGGTTGTGAGTGAGCTAAGAGCTAGTGAGAGAGAGCCTGAAGTTAACTTAGAACAATATTTCACTAAATATCACTAATATTTCATTCACAACATACCCTCAGTGAAACATTTTAGAAGTTGTTAGACAGGACCCATTCCTTTCAATCAATTCAATTAATGTCCAATAACAGCAGGACCTAGGAGTAAGGCCCTTCCCCACTGAGTCTTTATGGTTATTGCACCTTGCATCAGTGAATTCTCAGCACGTACTCCTGCACTTTGGAATGTACCAGATGGAGGCATTCAGTGGCAGACTGAAGTGTGTCTTTCAGAGAGTTGATGATCTTCGAGCAACAGTTAATATTTGTCTCAGTGTGTGTCCTTGGAAACAGCCTATAGTGCACAAAGTTCCTGTGTCATGCAGCTGCCCTAATAGGACTTTGTCAAAGGCCACTACATTCCTTACTTGAAAAACACATAGTCCACAAGGAGGTAGATTAGCTCAAAGAGATACTACCAATCTATAGACATTTCTGAGCACTGTTCTCCCTGGCTCTTATTCTGTTCAGGCAAATCCCTTTCAATTCAAGGCTGCAGGAATAATGAATGCAAATTAATTATGAGAAGAGGCTGAGTTAATCAGACTAGAACTGAGTTCAGTTCTGTCCCTGTTCTCAACTTGGTTGTTCTGTAAATTGGTGGAAGAGAGTTGTTGAGGAATACAGGTAAAATTGTCCCCTTGGCATTGAGCATCATTGGATCATTGCAAAAGAGCTGGTGAATGATAGACTTCTTCCAGAACTTCAACAAATTCCTTCCAATGAAGGAAAGTTCAGTGGATTTAATGAAATGCCTTCAATTCTAATTGCGGCCTTCACTCTGTTCAGGTGTTGATTGAAACTGAGGAAGAATTGAGCAAATTTTTTTAACAAAGCCAAGGCAGCAGAGTTGTAAATTGTTTCACTTTTCCCGGAGAGAGAAAAAGAAAAATAATAAAGATTAATTTATCTGCTGTGGCCCAGAATTCACTGAAATGTTTTAGCTTGACTATAGGTTAAGAAATGACGCAAAATTTTTTTCCAGGAAAGCTCACATTACTCACCAATATGTATTTACATAGCTCTATGTATGGCCAAATATAACTTAAGGGGTTTGACAGTAATTTTCTCACCACCTTTCTCTAATGTCTCTTACTAATATCTGCTGATCTAAGAGCTAGTGGTATGAGTCTACCTCACATATCTCAAATATCTCCATCCACCATGGAAAACATGACCACATCCCACACACTTGGAAAGTCCATATAGTCAGGGACTCCATTCTAAATGGCACATTCCAATTTTGCACTAGGACTGTAGAGAGCAGCTACACAGAGTTTCCAAATCTACCCAGTTCTTCCTACCTCCTCAACTCCTAATCACCCTGATTCTTTGGCCTTGTTCCCCTCCTCCTCCTATTCCATTTGCCCATTACCCATTCAGTTCTCCCACTGGGTTCCATGGTGTGATCTGCCTACCCCGCATCCCTTTTTTGTTCCATGTTCCTCATTCCTCTCCAATCAAATTCCATTGTTTGTGGCTGTTTGTTCCCTCCATTTTTCCCCTCCCGGCCTCTGTCGCCACCCATCACTCATTCTCACCTGGATCCACCTATTACATACCAACTTTTTCTCCACCCAGTCCCCTCACCGCTTTATACTGACCATCTCCCCTCTCGGCCAGATTAAGCTAGTGTGGGGCCTGTAGCATATGCTATAAAGGGACCCAAAATTTTAAAAATGCACATAAGTATTAAAAATTAAATTATTTACTTGCATAGTAAAGTAATTCAATTTTTTTCATTTGCTATACAGCCAGATAATACAACAAATGTCTGACTCTTCAGTAATACTATTACTTACATGTAGGTATCAATTTCAAATGTCAAAAGTAACAAAACTACGATTTAAAAGTTACATTTTCTAGATTTAGCTTGAGCAAATTTGTTGATGGTACTGGAAATGTCTATTTCACGCAGAAGTTCATGTTCAATGCTCTTTAGAGTGAGATTGTTCAATCTGTTTTGTCCCACGGTGATCCTTAGTTCATTGTTAAAATATTCTGTCAATTTACGAGTGTTTTTGATATCCCAAGCTGGTCTCCTCCTTCTTTTTCTTCCTTCGCTTTACATTTTGCACTTCCAGAAGTATAATGACGTCCAATATCTCTGGCTCTATTGCTCATTGCTATCTGCAATGGAAAAAAATAATGAAATATGCATTTAGAAACAAATTGTTTATGTTACAAAAGCTATGTAGTGGTATCAACAAAGACTAGTGAACAATAACAAATTTTCCTGACTGTTGTGGCTATGAGCGCGTGTAGATCACATGCACTCAACAACCAACTAGGAATAGTGTTCTGAAAATTATCCGTTTAGCTGCTCATTGAAACTCATTTCAATTCAGAAATACAGGTTGAAACTCACAGTCTAATCGAATCTTGTATGTTCCTGAGCTGGTTCAGACAACCTAAAATCAGGAAAAAAATGAGGAATCATGAACTGGCTCACATAAAACTGTCAAGTCGCACATCCCTTGTCGCAGGTTCACCGCAGCGGTGCATCCTCCAGCGGCATAACGGCGCTCACTGCAGCAGCTTGGGAGCGTGGGAGATAGTACAAAGGTCACCATGACACAGCAAAGAGCCACACACTCCTGCACACACATACCATGCAGCATGCAGCTCCCCGGACATGAAAACAACAGTGTTGCCAGATCATCGTGAGAATACGGTGAGATGCTGACTTCACCAAACTGCAGCTTGCAAGCATTTAGTGCGGGGCCCGTAGCATATACTACTTTTGCTACTAGGTTAATCCTGCACTGTCCCCTCTCTTTCAAAACAGATGAAGGGCCTTGACCCTATATATTGATTGTCCATTTCCCTTCAGATGCAGCTGATCTGCCAAGTTCCTCTAGCATCTTCTTCATTGATCCTGGTTCCTGTATCTTCAATTCTTTGTGTCTCCAAATAATTTCCCATGTTCCTGTTGACTATTTTCACTTACTTTATACACACAAGAATCTCAGAAAATCTCCTCCACTCAGGCCTCTTCCCCCATTCTCTACGATCACGGCTGATCTGCCCCAAGTCTCAGTTCCTTATCTGTGCCTGCTCCCAATTTGCCCATCTTTCAACAATTTATCTTCTTCTTCTCTTGTTCTTTAAATGCCTCCAGTGATCTAGCATTCATGTCCTAGCAGAGACTGTGGGCCGGCTCCAGCTGCTCCGGGCTTTGTGTCTATGGACTCACTTTTGTTCTGAATGCTTATGCTTGCTTTTATTGTTTGCTGGATTTGTTCGTTCTCTCTCTCCCTCTCTCCCTCTCTCCCTCTCCCTTTTTCTCTCTCTCTCCCCCCACATTGAGTGTTTGTTGGATATTTTTAAATTAATTCTTTTGTGTTTCTCGTTTTGTGGCTGCCTGTTAGGAGAGAAATCTCAAGGTTGCATAATGTATACAGTAATACTTAGATAATAAATGTATTTGAACTTTGAACTTATTAAACTTTGAGAATTCTAGAGTCCATCATTCTCTGGGAAAAGATGCATTTTCTCATTTCACTAGATGAAGTCTGTATGGGAGTGGAGTGTAAATTTTGCAGGAAATCCAATTTAAAGTTGGTATAATTTTTATGTTACTTCATAGTATAAATTTCTAGAGCTTAATGTCAAATTACTCAACTGGGGTTAAAATCTTTCCTAACCAAGTCAAAAGGACAAGTTCACTGGAAAAGCATCTAGCATACAAAAATAGTGCTGAATCCATATATGGTTGTATATTTGGTCTCAGTGTTTAAATCTTTGATGTGAATATTGAATGTTGTGGTAAGTCCTTTAAAGTATCGACCAAATGCAATCTAGATCTCACCAAGTGAATGTGGTGATTCCAAAGATGCAAAAATTGATGACTTCATGAAATCTCTCTTGAAACTCCATGTTTTCTATGTGCAATTAAAAATGTCTGAATTCCTTTGTAGAATTTCTAAATACATTTTACGTTCATAATATCACCTTCTGAGATTGCAAAAGCTGAGATTTATCTGACATAAAATCTCTCCAAATTCCTCTGTGTTGGATCATTGTGTTTTAAAATTTGGAAGCAACCCTGCATTTTATTATTCTTTTCTGATGTTGTTGGTTAGTTTGGTTTGAAAAACTTTAATAAAACTGTGGGCAAAAGACCTCAAAACATGTGCAATTTGAAACAGATGATTAAAACTATGTATGATGATTAGAGACTATATATTAACTCTGAAGCTAAAAATGCAAATTTTAAAGCACTGAAAAGAGATTATTACAAACTGAGTTAAATGATATGATGTGCTAATTAGAAACAATGGTTATTGGAGATATCAAATAAGAGAAAGCATATTATTAAATATCTTCTAGTAATGTCAGCATTTCCACCCGTTCCTCCCCCCCCCCCCACCCCCAGCTTTAGGCTTGTCTAGAAAACTTTCCACAGTAACCCTTAACTGTTGTCAGACCTTTAAATAAAGCAAGAACATTTCACTGATTCAAAAATGAAATATTCCAATAGCAATGTTCTCCCATTCAAAATATGTTGTCATGCAGTATGTTATATCTTACACCAATCCAGACTGCTGCATTGATTTGCTGTCAATAAGACTGAGTCCTTCAGTATGTAGTGGATTGCAGTTTTTGGGTGGTTAGTCCAAATTTCAAAGTTTGGGAACTTTTTTCATCTTTCCACTTACCCCACCCCCCACCCTATGTGTCTTATGATTCAGATTCTTCCTTAATCTCCTTATCCCTTCCCCTGTTCCGGTCTTACCACCAGTCTTTCCCAATATTGATGTGACGGAGAAGGCTCACTAAGTAAGATGTACAAAGCAAGTAATACTCACCATCATATATTGATACTATGCTTATTGTTATTATATCAATAAGATTTTTTGTTGTCTGAATAGAGTGAGGCTTGAATTCAACTCTCAAATGATTATGCTCCAAGTCATTTATAAAACAGAAAATATGGTAGTAATATAAATAATGAACACTTAGGGAAAGCAAGCATCTAGAATTATTGAAGAAACAGAGTGCAGCACGGCTAAGATACAGTGACAAATATTGCCATTTAAAATTTTGATGAGGGAATCATTTCCTGTTGGCTGCCAACATTAAAACAGACTGAGGGTAAGAGGCACAGGGTTCATGCAGTTCTGTTTCATATCTAGGACTGTAGCCCTGAACTTGCACTATGTTTAAAAGTAATATTATATTCTTGAATTCAAAGTACTAATATGATTTACTACACAAACTTTAACTCGAGTATACTTGTGTCTATGTAACATAATTACACATATCTAATAATGCGCACTTCTAATTAGTGACTATTATCTCTGCAATGAACATATCATTAAGGATACAGAAAATTTTGCATTATATAAAGTATATGAAGCCTAATTCTCTCAATGACTGAAAGCAAGAGCAGAGAGTCAGTGTAACGACCCAGGTAAATTTCTCAGAACTGATCAGGTAAGTGGCAGCTGTCAATCAGGCAGCCTGAAACTGCTTGGCTTATTCAGTTTGTGGTTTTCAAATAGGTCCAAACCGTAAAACAAGCCCTAGAGGAGGAAACAAAAAGGATTTCTGGGCATGCTCATGGCAGACACTGATTGTTCTGCAGAATAATATTAAGCAATCCTGTCTCTTCAAACTCCATGGGAACAATATTTTGGAATGATTTTGGAATGAATTTATAACTGACAACTCCAATTAATTTAAGGATGGATAGATAGATTAATGAAGTCTAGGAATTTCCAATCAGAGTTTGGTCACTGATGGCTTTGATGAGAGAATGCAAAGTTAAGAAATCATCTCTGAAATAATACAAGAAACACAACAGTCAGAAGTGACTCAATTCCCTTTACAGAACAGATATGGGATTGGCTTTCTCTTCAACATGTAGGCCCTGAATCAGCTCCACCAGTTAATGAGATCGTCAAAATCAAAATTGAGTTTATTGTCATCTGCACAAGTACATGTCCGCACAGATGCAATAAAAAACTTAATTGCAGCAGCCTCACAGACAGAGCTTCAGAGAGGCAACACAAAAGAAACATAAATATAAATTATACAAAATTACACAAGAACATAACCGGAACCAAAAGAAAATCAAAGTCCATTATAGTGCAAAGTGGTATAAGTGTTCATAGTATTGCTGAACTGTAGTAGTGATTAGGATTCTGCAGGTTGGTTCAAGAACTGAGTGCATGAAGGGAAGTAGCTATTCTTGAATCCAATGGTGTGGGACTTCAGGCTTCTGTATCTCGCTTGTTTGCAGCAAGGAGATAGGATGGTAGGAATCTTTGATGAAGGATGTTGCCTTCTTGATGCAGTGCCTCATGTAGATAATTTGAATAGTAGAAAGGGATGTGTCATGTTGCATTGTGCTTGGTTCTTTACACTCTGCAGCTTTTTATATTCTTGCACATTCAAACTGCTGTACCAGACAGGATTCTTTCAAAAGTGCATCTGTGGGTGTTTGTTAGAATGTTCGCTGACAAGCCAAACCTCCTTAACCTTAGAAAGTATAGACACAGTAATTGGATCTATATGCTGGGCCCAGGATAGGTCATCTGATATACCCAACTGCTGACCTCCTCCAATACTGATCCACCCACCAAGATAGACTAGTGCTTGTTCACCCTTCTTACTCTTCCTGAAGTCACCATTCAATTCTTTAGCTTTACAGATGTTGAGAAAGAAGTTGTTTTTGTAGTAATACTTTATCCCGCCTCCTCACCTCGTTTTAATGCTCTTACTTCCCTTTGAGTGCTATTTTCACCCCAAAAAATATTAAATTTGTTCACCTTTAATTTAAGTCATAACAGCACATCTTTTTAGCTCTGCATGCAAGTAATCTTTGTCGGGGGCAGGTCACTTGCATATGCTGTGTGTTCCTGCCATCAGAGATGTGGTGATTATTGTTCAGGAAAGGAAAAGAGAAACATTCTTCCTTTGTGTGGTACAAACTGAGCGATAATGGGAAGGTTTAGAGTTTGGCAAAGGGAATTATTGCACCATACCATTCCTTCGGGCATCCCCTCCAACTATTGTTGACAACTGTGACAAAATAAATTACATCAATTCCATTTACGACAGATGGTCTGGAATTGTGTCAGGAAGATTCTCGTTGTTGAAAATCTGAGAGGAAATCGAAGTACATAGGTTTTGGAGGTTAGGGTTCTATGTAGCAAATCTGTTCCATGAACAATGCCAGATTTGTAATAACAAGTGTTGGGCCCTGGTGACTCAGCTAATGAGATCATTAAAGATTGCTAACAGCAAAATGACTCTGGTCACTGAGTGAAACAAAGTATACTGTCCCCTGTGCCCTGTATTTACAAATTGAAATAAATCAGGCATATTACCCAGGGTGGTTGTTACATTTATAACTCCAAAGCATAAAACTGATAAATAAAAACAAGGGAGCCTGAGAGAGCAAACACGAGGAAATCTGCAGATGCTGGAAATTCAAACAACACACACAAAATGCTGGTGGAACACAGCAGGCCAGGCAGCATCTATAGGAAGAAGCACTGTCGACGTTTCGGACAGAGACCCTTCGTCAGGACTAACTGAAAGGAAAGATAGTAAGAGATTTGAAAGTAGTCGGGGGAGGGGGAAATGCAAAATGATAGGAGGTCCCCCTCCCCCCACTACTTTCAAATCTCTTACTATCTTTCCTTTCAGTTAGTCCTGACGAAGGGTCTCGGCCCGAAACGTCGACAGTGCTTCTTCCTATCGATGCTGCCTGGCCTGTTGTGTTCCACCAGCATTTTGTGTGTGGAGCCTGAGAGATGTCTGTCTTGGTTTTATTTTAATTTTAAGTGAGGCATGCACATACAATACAGTGGCATAATGATATATGCCATTCACCTGTTTTTACATATAACCCATAATCAATTATTTAAAAGAGCAAAGAATACTTAATCAAACAATGTATTTATAATATTGCTAAAATATTAAATACACAATATCCTGCTTAGTTATAGGGGAGATAAGGGATGATGTGGAATGTATGCCAACCAATTAGCAGGAGGTTTTCTTGGTGAGGGACGATAAGGTTGGTCTTGGGCTTTTGTTTGGCGGGAGATGACAAGAGAAGATGCTGGGGAGAACCAGTTGTAGCCTACGATCTGGTGGGAGACCCGCTTGTTCGGGATGGATTGCATGTGACATTTGGAAAGCGTTGTAGCCGTTTGTGCTGACCGAGGGGCCCAGTGCGTGAGTGATAGAGAAGTTGAAGATGAGCTCCAAACTTATGCACACTTGACTGTTTAATTTTTCTTTTTGTTATTCTTTACTAACCCTTTAGTTAAGATTCATAAATATAATTCCTTTATTCATATGCAGTGTACTGTCTGATATTTTGTGGCTCTAATTTGTAACAGGGTAGCAAATTACACAGCCTCCACACAAACCAGGGTTTGGGGTGGGACGAGCCGTCTCAGTCTCACGAGTTCGGTGGGACTTGGGAGTGTCATCCCTAGATTTACATAGCCAAGGAAACTAGCTTGTTTCATATATATCTACACATACACACACTCACACACTACTATATAATACAACCACTATATGACATCCACAGTACAGTGACTCTTAAATTGTCCTGTGCAGGTCTAAAGATTTAATTGCTGTGATGGATTTCTTACTCTTGTGGGATACAGTCTTTCCCAACAAGAGGGGGTCACTCTGCATGGCAGGTGAGTCCTGTGGCTGTGAAACAATCTCAGTTCTGGGGCCTCCTACAGTCAGAGTTGACTCTGGGATTGCAGGAAGTGGTTCTGACAGCTCTGGGCACCTTTCTTCTGGGTGTGTTGGCATCCGGAAGTGGGCATGGCAAGCTGCTGACCTATCCCAGGCCAAGAGAGAAAGTTTTGAGCCAATGCTTTCATTTTGACTGTGGCTAGGTGACTAACATGTAGCTCCTCCAGCACCTTAGCTGTCAAATTAGATGCCACAATACCTTCAAACACCACAAAAGGCGACCTCCGTCAAAGGCATCCAGCACTGTTAAAAATGGGGGAACTGGAATTTCTGCTGCACATCGCAGCCACTTTGGGTGACCATGTAGACCTGAGACCATATTGGGTCTTTTCTGATTTCCCTTTGGATCATCTCTGCCATAATAGAGACACTTCCAATTTGCATTAGGCAGAATATGTAAAGAGAAGTTTCCTCTTTTGTAAATTTTTCAGGTATTTTCTTTCCAAGGGTAAACAGGACAGTCTATCAGCATTTCTATAATTAGTTATTCTCTTGAATTCAATCATGTACTTGTGTCCTCCAAGAAACAGAGCCTGTCTCTGCATTCGTGCTGCTGCTGTCAGTGGAACACCCTTCTGTGGATTGAAAATGGATGCCAGTGGTTGGTGAACAGTAATGAGTGTAAGCTTGCTTGCATACAACAATTGATTGAAATGTTTTACACCTGAAACAAAACTCAAGGCCTCTCTGTCAATCTGCATGAATTTTTTCACTGGAGCAATAAAAAGAATGTGTTGCAAAGACTAAGGGGTGGTCACGTCCATTACTCATAGTAAGTGAAATGATAGCTCCTATACCAAAAGTCTCACTGGATGATGTGGAGGACTGTGTTGACCACACCATTTCTGTTGCCTTTTGGAAAGCCACCTCACACTGCTTTCTCCATCACCATTTCTTTCCAATCTGCAGTAATGAGTTCAAGTGGCGGAGCACAGTCGCCAAGACCTGGCTGGAGCCTGTTTTAGCAAATAACAGATTCTAAAAAGGACCACAACTGTAACACATCCTTTGGCCTTGGGGCATCCACTACTGCTTGAATTTGCTCAGCACACTTGTATGATTCTTGTGCATCAATGGTATGAGCACAATAAATGATGCCTGATTTAAAGAAGTCACTCTTGGTGCATTGTGCTCTGAGTCCATAATCTTTTAATCCTTTTAACACTGTCCCGAGATTTTGGAGATGTTCCATGTCATTCTTACCAGTAACAATGATGTCATCCAGATAACACTGAGTGTCTGGACAGCCTTGCAGTACCTGGTCCATAGCTTTCTGCCAGAGTGCAGGGGCAGATGCTAATCTAAAAAATAGGCCTATTTGTGAGTGTTTATGGTGATAAACACTGTGGACCGTTCTTCCATTTCCAAATGTGGGTAGGCCTCAGCTAAATCCACTTTGCTGAAGTGTTTTCTTCCAGAAAGATTTGCAAAGATATTCTCTATCCTGGGCGGAGGATATTGATCTACTTTCAGTACTGGGTTGACGGTGACCTGAAAATCACCACAGATCTCATTCTTCTTGGCTGCTGGGCCACTGGTGTTGCTGATGAGCTCCACTCAACCTTTGGAAAGAATTCCTTCAGCCTCTATGTGATCCAGCTCATTGGCTACTTTATCAGGAATAGTTTAAGCAACCAGGCGGGCTTTGTAAAATTTAGGCACAGCACTTTCATTTAACTCTATTTTACCTGATGCACCATCAATAACTCACTCTGAGACGTAAGGCGAGATATCGGCTTTTAGTCACTGGAAGAAGGAACCAGAAGTGAGTGACCATCATACTACGTCCTGGAGACTGAGGCCGAGCGTCAGGCCTCAGATCGCCTTTATACAGGGGCCTGTGGGAGGAGCCACAGGAGCAGTCAGCAGGGGGCGTGTCCAGACAGGCACACGTACTTCACCACATTACCTTTGATATGTTTGAGTTTCCAGTGTTATTCTTGAACACTACTGTGGCATCATCCAGTACCTTTCTTAATTTGCTTTCAGTTGACTCTATTACTGGGTATGTGGCATGCAAAAGGTGAATGAATTTCGAATCAAGTTGTAGTTGTCTCAGCCAATCACACCCCCACAATGCTCCTGTTTTTATCACATACAACCCTTATGTGGCTTGTTGGTTGTTGTATTTCACAATTATGAATGTCATTCCCACAGGAGTTATCTTTCCTCCTTTACTAAATCTTTTATAAACTTTCTGATATTCACGGCCGTCTTGACTAGACCTTGTCCTGCCCTGTCTCCTGTATAACTGATATTCCTTCTTCTCAGTTCCTTTGTCTTCACCACACTTGTTCCCAGGATGAGGCTTTCCTTTCCAGAACATCAGAGCTGTTCTTCTTCTTCAAAGAGCAGGGTTTCCCTTCCTCCACCATCGATGCTGCCCTCATCCACATCGCCTCCATTTTTTGTCAATTGCAGTCACCCCATCTTCCCACTGCCTTAACAGGGATAGGGTTCCTCGTGTCCTCACCTAGCACTCCACGAGCCTTCGCATCCAACACATCATTCTCTGCAACTTCTACCATCTTTATCAGGATTCTACCACCAAGCTCATCTTTACCTCATCCCACTCTCTGCTTTCTATAGAAATCGCCCCTTCCATGATTCCCTTTTCCATCTGTCCCCCTCCACCACTAATCTCCCTCCAGGCAACAGAAATGTTAGTGTGGTGAACTATGTGCCCCCTGCTGACTGCTCCTGTGGCTCCTCCCACAGGCCCCTGTATAAAGGAGATCTGAGGCCTGACGCTCGGCCTCAGTCTCCAGGACATTGTATGATAGACACTCACTCCTGGTTCCTTCTTCCAGTCAATAAAAGCCGATATCTCGCCTTATGTCTCAGTGTGAGTTATTGATGGTGCATCAGTTAGCCCTGTCCATTCACCTCCTGTCGGTACCTCAAACACTCCTTCCATGTGAGGCAACACTTCACTTGCAAATCTGTTAGGGTCGTCTATTGTATCCATGCTTCCAATGTAGCTTCCTCTGCATTGATGAAAACCAAAGTAACTTGGAGGACCTCTTTGTTAAGCAATGATGCTCCATCCGCCAAAGGTGGAATTTCCTGGTGGCCAACAATTTTAATTCCTATCATTATTCCCATTCCAACAGTTCCCATTCACGCCCTCCTGGCTTCAGTTATCACCTTCCACAAAAAGAGAAAATCTGCGGATGCTGGAAATCCAAGCAACACATGCAAAATGCTGGAGAAACTCAGCAGGGCAGGCAGCATCTATGGAAAAGAGTACAGTCGACGTTTCGGGCCCCAGAGATCAACTGTACTCTTTTCCATAGATGCTGCCTGGCCTGCTGAGTTCCTACAGCATTTTGTGTGTGTTATCTGCAGAATGTCTTGTGCTTCCCATTAAAAGAACAGCTTTTGTTTGTGATTGGTTAATTTAAAGGCCAGCTGGCCAGCAGTGAGGTGAGCTGGATATGGGCATTGATAGAAGAGGCCCGTGTTGTATTTAGGGAATGTGCAGGATCAAGTCCGCAACCAAAATCAATACAGGGAAATTGATAGGAGAATGGGATTGTTCTGTGAGGGGCATATATGAGTGGGCCAAATGGCCTTCTTCCTTATTATAAGGAGGAGGAGACAGCCTGGAACACACCCAGAGGGTAATCTAATCCTCCTCACTCACAAGGATGGCTTGAAAGTTTGAGTACCCATTTCTGGGCCAGATGTAAAACAGATCTGCACATACACAGCTCAGACTGCTAACTCTAACATACTCTTACCCACTCTTCATGAATATAGGAAACAGGTTCACCTGTTGGAGGAGTCAAGAAAAGGCATGCTTGAAACCTCGCAGACCTGAGCAGAATGAAACATAGTGAGATTGGGGGTGAGGAGGGAGCAGTGGGGCAAGTGTCACTGGAAATCCACTTTACAGACTTTGGATGCATAATACATGGAACGAATGTTTTGGTTCTTCAAGCCACTCCACTGTTAAGTTACCAAATGTGGCTTATTTTTGCCATAGTTCCACCCACCTGACTTGGTTTGGAAATTCAGAGATAAATCAGTTTGGAGACATTCTGTTGAAACAACCTTTCGGAAAGGAAGTTCCACATTTCCCCTGGAAGCAATTTCTGACACTACACCTCACGCCTGAAGAGAATAACTCTGATATGAACCATTCAAACTGCCTTATTCTTGACCTCCTCCACCAGATGAAACAGTTTCTTTCCATTTACTCTTCCCAAACCTTTAATCATTTTAAATGGGTCTATTCCACCACCCTTTAATCTACTGTGCTCAAAGGAACACAATGCAAGCATGCACGACCTCTCCTACCCAGCAATCATCCAGATGAATCTGCAAAGTCTGGCTCATGTGCTCAACATACATACCTCACCTCCATCCTCCACAGAACCATTATGACATCCCTGGTGAGAAGAATTGAGTGCAGTACTTTGAATTGTGTCACATTAGAACTTCGTGGGACTATATTTTCTATCTCTCCCCGAGACAGGACATAGAACAGTACAAAACAGGAACGGGCTCTGAATCCCCCAAAGTTATGCCAAACCAATTAACTTAGTAATTAAACTAGGATAAAAGCCAACATCACCTTGGATGTTTTAATACATTTTGCATTAGATCAGTAACACTTAAATGCCTTCTGTGCCTTAACCCTTTCAGATCCTCCATATTCCTTGCATTTCACTATTGAGGAATACATTGTTTGAAGTGGATACACTCACATTTCTCCATAATGAATCCCATTTGCCCCAAAGTTGACCAAATATTAGACCCCCTTTCAACTTTATTCTCCAATCTGCACTATTTACCATGTCCAAACGTAGATGTCCTTCATCTAAACAATTTGCAGATATTACACAAAGGTTGAAATCCTGGTAGATCTCCCTGGAGGACATCATTGATCCTGGCCATTGGATCTAAAAAGATGAGTTCAAATATTACTTATACTGTAAAAATATAGGAACAACAATGGTTCAAAGAAACAGGGGTATCAGTACAGAGATTATTAACATGTTGAGTACAGCTACAGAAAACTTGTCAAAATGGTAAGTGTAATGTAGTTGTCCTACCAGAGGCTTTCAGTATAACAAAGGATGTTTCATTAGAACAGCTGAAAGCCCTCGATCATCACCTCCAATTCTTTTCCAATATCTTCTATGTCACTGATGTTGGGCTCACAAGTCTATATTTCCAGGCTTTTCCCCACTGCCTTCCTTGAAAAGGGAAAACATGTTTCCCTTATGACTAGCAAAGATATAGAAATCTCAGCCAGATGTCCAGTGATCTCTGCTCTTGCTTCCAGTAAGTGCCTGGGATAAATCCCACCCACTCTTGGGGATTTATCCTTCTTTCAGCTCAGCCAGACATTGAGTGCCTCCTCCTTATTTGTGAAGACCTATATTAGATTTTCACCTATCTATTCACTGAATTCTACAACTACAAAGATTGCTTTCTTCATGAAAGTATAATCTTATAAGTGACAGTTTTTTTTAGAAAGTGAGCTTAACCAATATTTAAAAGAGGCCTAGGAAGCATCACAACTGCAGTCTACTTTTGAAATTGTTACTGGTTGTATTTTAATACAGATAGAAGAATTCATAATAGTCCTGAGGGAGCAACATCTGATAGAAATATTTTCGAACAACCAAGTAACAAACTACACAGATTTCACACAAAAATCTCCTTCTACAAAAGCAGTTTGGTGTTTGCATGTAACCATCTCATTGCATAAGTTGCCTTGGCAGAGATTTGCCTTTTGAAATTATGAAAGAGTTTCACTCCAATATAATACAACAGCTGGTGAGATATACTCAATCAGCAGATGGTACATTACCTACTGACACATGGACAAACTTCTTGTGGTGCAAGAATGATGAAACATTTACAGAATTAATCCTTATTCTGTAAACTAAGCTAGAACTCCCAACAGTTAACATTTTGTATCTGGAGCAGCAAATGGTAAATGAAGCTAAAGGTTTGTACAGGCTCTGTCCACCGGGCAAGGTACGCCAAATATTATCAATAATCATTTTAAGATATCTAAAAGTATATAGAAAAGTATATATAATTAGATTTCTTTTTTAAATTAAGGATTGTAGGAAAAAATGGTGGCCATGAGTACCATAAAAATGAGCTCTGTGTAAAGATTACTGGTTTTGAACAAAGTGATTCACAGCACTAGGTTCAGGAACAGTTATTACCCCTCAGTGATCAGGCTCCTGAACCAAAGGGGATAAATTCACCAACTTCACTTGCCCATCATCAAAATGTTTTCACATCCCATGGACTCAGTTTCAAGGACTCTTCATCTCATGTTCTCAAAACTTTTTGCTCATTCATTTATAATTATTATTTCTTTCTTTTTGTATTTGTAGTTGTCTTTTGCACATTGGTTGATCACCCAAGTTGGTGCAGTCTTTCACTGATTCTATTATGGTTATTATTCTATAATGGATTTATTGAGTATGGCTGCAAGTAAGTGAATCTCAGGGTTGTATATGGTGGCATAAGACCATAAGATATAGGAGCAGAAGTGGGTCATTCGGCCCATCGAGTCTGCTCCACAACTCAATCATGGGCTGATCCAATTCTTCCAGTCATCCCCACTCCCCTTTCACCTCATACCCTTTGATGTCCTGGCTAATCAAGAACCTATCTACCTCTGCCTTAGATGTACCCAATGACGGCCTCCACAGCCACTTGTGGCAACAAATTCCACAAATTTACCACCCTCTGACCAAAGTAATTTCTCCACATCTCAGTTCTAAAAGGACGTCCTTCAATCCTGAAATCGTGCCCTCTTGTCCTAGAATCTACTATCATGGAAAATAACTTTGCCATATCTAATCTGGTCAGGCTTTTTAACATTCAGAATGTTTCTATGAGAACCCCACTCATTCTCCTGAACTCCAGGGAATACAGTCCAAGAGCTGCCAGACGTTCCTCATATGGTAACCCTTTCATCCCTGGAATCATTCTTGTGTATCTTCTCTGAACAGTCTCCAATGTCAGTATATCCTTTCTAAAATAAGGAGCCCTAAACTACACACAATACTCCAAGTGTGGCCTCACAAGTGCCTTATAGAGCCTCAACATCACACCCCTGCTCTTATATTCTATACCTCTAGAAACGAATGCCAATATTGCATTCTCCTTCTTCACAACCGACTCAACCTGGAGGTTAACCTTTAGGGTATCTTGCACGAGGACTCCCAAGTTCCTTTGCATCTCTGCATTTTTAGTTCTCTCCCTATCTAAATAATAGTTTGTCCATTTATTTCTTCCACCATACCATACACTTCCCCACATTATATTTCATTTGCCACTTCTTTGCCTGTTCCCCTAAACTCTCTAAGTCTCTCTGCAGGCTCTCTGTTTCTTCAACATTACCTGCTCCTCCACCTATCTTTGTATCATGGGCAAATTTAGCCACAAATCCAATAATACCATAGTCCAAATCATTGACAGACATCGTAAAATGCAGCGGTCCCAACACCGACCCCTGTGGAACTCCACCAGTAACCAGCAGCCAGCCAGAATAGGATCCCTTTATTCCCACTCTGTTTTCTGCCGAGCAGCCAATGCTGCACTCATGCTAGTAACTTCCCTGTAATTCCGTGGGATCTTGTCTCGCTACGCAGCCTCAAAGGCTTCTGAAAATCCAAGTACATCTCCATTGTCTAATGTATATGTACTTCCACAATACTTTGAGCTTTGAACTTTGAAATGAAAATGTAGGGGACAGAAAAGCATGGAATAATACTATGCAAAGGACTGACATGTTGGTACAAATAAAGACAGGAAATGATTGTGGGTGTGTATGTGTAAGAGAGAGTAGTCAATAAAGACAAGAGTCTTCAGTGCAGAAATTCAAACCGCACTGCACATGTAGTATATTCCCTTCCACTTGCAACACACCGCTGCCCCGTACTTTTCCCACTGAAGTCTATATGATAAAATGGTTATGTGATGATCATGTTTAAAATTGTCTTTTTCTTCAAGTCTGTTTAATATGTTCATAAAGCAAAACAAAACCTGTACATTCTGGATATTTGCAATAGAGAACAGAAAGTGCTAAAAATACTTAGAAATTAGGATACCATCTGTGGATGGAGAATTAAGATAAATGTAGGAAAAGTTATCATGTTGAAAAGTCAAGAAAGGGGTGGAGAGAACCGATGAGAGAAGTGAGGGTGGTGCTGGCTGGGTGGGGGTGAAGAAAGCTGGTTCATCACAGAGAGAAAATACAGTGGACAAACAACAATTCCTGCAACTCTGGGATATAGTGCAGTGCATTTTCTGGAAATCTTAAATGGAAAAAAAACTACTCAGTTAGTTTGCAGCATCGGTGAGAGAGAAAAAAAAGTTAATGTTGTGTCTTCATTAATTTGTAGTGAACCTTTGGGAAAATGTCAATACATGTTGATATTTTACAGCTGCCACAAACTCTTTTAAAATGCATAACTAAAGAAATTAAATTAAGTGACAGAAGTATACTTTCTACATGTTTACTGGGCTTCAGTTTGCAATCGCAATTTGACAGTATTAGAATTGCTTGTGTGCACATATATTAGATATCTACCTTATAATCTTGGGTAATCTTAAACGACTCCACAAACCTGAGGTAAACCTATGATCAAATTAAATGCTATATACAAATTTTCATAATTTATTCTCAATATCATTCAGTAAACCTATTTTGTAATGAAACTTAATATCAACAAGCCATATTTATCCTGAGTGTTCCCATGGGCTTGGGTAGTAATGGGAATAAAATCCCAAGAAAAATGCTGCTCCTTCCTGTGACTTCCATGTTTCAGGCCAATCTGTTACACTGAGTGTGCACAAAGCTTGTTGTGAATTTAATTAATGATGTTATTAACAGTTTAATCTTGGATGCATGTTTTCTGTAAGCAAATCCCAGTAACATTTAACAAGCTGATGTTGTGACAGGAAAGTATGCCTGTAGGTATTCAGGGCTCAGAGCTGCTTATGTGCAAGGATTTGTCCCTGGTGTGCACCCATTGTCTGTAACAGCAGCTGATGTGGGAAGGGATCTGCGGAGAGTCAATCTCCCCAAGGCAACGAGACCAGACAACATCGCAGGCTGAGTATTCAGGAAGCGTGCACACCAGCTCACTGACATCTTCATGGACGTCTTCAACACTTCCCTCATCCAGGCTGCTGGTCCCCACGTGCTTCAAATCAGCCACCATCATCCCTGTACCAGAGAACAATGCACCTTCAGAACTAAACAGCTGCTGCCCAGTGGAACGGAGGCCAATCATCATGAACTGCTTTGAGTAGCTGGTACATCTCAAAAACTCCATTCCTGCCACACTGAACACCCACCAATATGCTTACCAACAGAACTACTCAATGACAGTTCTTTGGGTTCCTGCTTCAAATTCCTTCAAGTCAAATATTTAGAATGCCCCTTTGGAAAGTGAAGTAATTGACATTAATTAAACTGAAAAACAATAAAATACAATTATGCATTGCCTGAAGACTAAGCCTGCACTGCTCTCTGCTACTACTGATGGTGAGGACATGGATCTGGTGAGAACCTACAAGTTCCTGGAGGTACACATGGATGACAGACTTGAGTGGAGCACCAACACAGAGGCTGTGTACAAGAAAGGCCAAGGTTACCTTTACTTCCTGAAGCGACTGAGGTCCTTTGGAGTAGGCAGGCCTCTCCTTCACATGTACTACCAGTCTGTTGTCACCAGTACAATCTTCTATGTGGTGGTGTGCTGAGGCAAAGGCATCAACATGGGTGGTGCTAACAGGCTCAATAAACCGATTAGGAAATCTGGCTCTGTGTTAGAAGACAAACTGAACATACTAAAGGCTGTGGTAGAACAAAGGACCCTACAGAAAATATTGCCAATTCCAGACCATGTTTCTCACCCTCTGCATGCCACCTTGGCTGAACAGAGGGGCACTTTTAATAATAGACTAAGACAACTGTGCTGCTCCAAAGAGTGCTAAATGAGGTCATTCTTACCCTCAGCCATTAGGCTCTGTAATCAGTCATCCTATATCCAGGGAAGAGATAATCCTCTCCTGGTGGACTGTTTGAGACAATTTATTTTTTTTATTCTTTAATACTTTTCTTCTAATAGTTGTAGATTTGTATATCCGTGCACTGGTAATGGAACTATGACATGAATTTCCTTTGGGATTAATAAAGTACCTGTCTATATATCTAAAGGACACTAACAAGGCTGGCCATACTCTTCACCCTGCCTACTGCCAACACCATGCCTTTAAATCCTAAGTTACAGTGGTCTCATTACAATTATTGCCATCTCTCAGTGTTTCCACTACTGTAACAAGTAGGATAATCCACAGGTCTGGAAAACGAAGAGACACAACTGCACCAATTTTATGCCTTTTCTAGGAGTTTCTAGGGGTATTTAAGGTCATTTTCAATATCTTACTGCTACAGTCGGAAGTTCCCACCTGCTTCAAAAAGGCAACAGCTATAGCAGTGCCTAAGAAGAACATTGTGAGCTGCCTTAATGACTACCAGCCAGTAGTTCTCACATCTACAGTGATGAATGCTTTGATAGGTTGGTCATGGCTGGAGTGAACTCCTAAACTGCAACGTTCTCGACCCACTGCAACTTGCCTATCACTTCAATAGTCTATGATGAATGCAATCTCAATGGCTCTTCACACGGCCTTAGATCACCTGGAAAATACAAACACCTATATCACGATGCTGTTTGTTTCCTATAGCTCAGCATTTAACAGACAGACAGACAGACATACCTTATTGATCCCAGGGAAATTGGGTTTCGTTACAGCCGCGCCAACCAAGAATAGTGTAGAAATATAGCGATATAAAACCATAAGTAATTAAATAATAAGTTAATCATGCCAAGTGGAAATAAGTCCAGGACCAGCCTATTGGCTCAGGGTGTCTGACACTCTGAGGGAGGAGTTGTAAAGTTTGATGGCCACAGGTAGGAATGACTTCCTATGCCGCTCAGTGTTGCATCTCGGTGGAATGAGTCTCTGGCTGAGTGTACTCCTGTGCCTAACCAGTACATTATGGAGTGGATGGGATTCATTGTCCAAGATGGCATGCAACTTGGACAGCATCCTCTTTTCAGACACCACCATCAGAGAGTCCAGTTCCACCCCCACAACATCACTGGCCTTACGAATGATTTTGTTGATTCTGCTGGTGTCTGCTACCCTCAGCCTGCTGCCCCAGCACACAACACAAACATGATAGCACTGGCCACCACAGCCTATTAGATCATCCTCAGCATCGTCCGGCAGATGTTGAAGGACCTCAGTCTCTGCAGGAAATAGAGAGAGCTCTGACCCTTCTTGTAGACAGCCTCAGTGTTCTCTGACCAGTCCAGTTTATTGTCAATTTATATCTCCAGGTATCCTCCACCATGTCCACACTGACCCCTTGGATGGAAACAGGGGTCACCGGTTCCTTAGCCCTCCTCAGGTCCACCACCAGCTCCTTAGTCTTTTTCACATTAAGCTGCAGATGATTCTGCTTGCATCATGTGACAAAGTTTCCCACCGTAGCCCTGTACTCAGCCTCATCTCCCTTGCTGATGCATCCAACTATAGCAGAGTCATCAGAAAACTTCTGAAGATGGCAAGACTCTGTGTTGTAGTTGAAGTCCGAGGTGTAGATGGTGAAGAGAAAGGGAGACAGGACAGTCCCCTCTGGAGCCCCAGTGCTGCTGACCACTCTGTCTGACACACAGTGTTGCAAACTCACGTACTGTGGTCTGCCAGTCAGGTAATCAATAATCCATGACACCAGGGAAGCATCCACCTGCGTCACTGTCAGCTTCTCACCCAGCAGAGCAGGGCGGATGGTGTTGAGCGAACTGGAGAGGTCAAAAAACATGACCCTCACAGTGCTCACCGGCTTGTCCAGGTGGGTGTAGACACGGTTCAGCAGGTAGGTAATGGCATCCTCAACTCCTAGTCAGGGCTGGTAGGCGAACTGGAGGGGTCTAAGTGTGGCCTAACCATAGGCCGGAGCTGCTCTAGAACAAGTCTCTCCAAGGTCTTCATGATGCGGGAGGTCAATGCCACCGGTCTGTAGTCATTGGAGCCACTGGGGTGCGGCGTCTTCGGTACAGGAACAAGGCAGGACGTCTTCCACAGCACAGGAACCCTCTGGAGACTCAGGCTCAGGTTGAAGACATGGTGAAGTACTCCACATAACTGGGGGTCACAGGCTTTGAGCACCCTGGAGCTGACACCATCCGGGCCTGCAGCCTTGCTTGGGTGGAGACGTTTCAGCTGTCTTCTCACCTGTTCAGCTGTGAAACCCACCGTGGTGATTTCAGGTGTGGGAGAGGTGTAGTCACAAGAGCAGGGTGGGGGGCTGTGAGGAGGGGTAGGAGGGGAGAGTGGAGTATGTGTTGGTTGGGGGCTGACAACAGATGAATCATGTGGGGGATGGGCAGGGGCCACAGTGTCAAATCTGTTGAAGAACAGGTTAAGTTTATTGGCCCTATCCACACTGCCTTCAGCTCCTCTGTTGCTAATTTGCCGGAACCCAGTGATGGACCTCATCCCACTCCAGACCTCTCTCGTGTTGTTCTGCTGGAGTTTCCACTTAAGCTTCCTCCTATACCAGTCTTTAGCCTCCCTGATCTTGGCTTTCAGGTCCCTCTGTATTGTCCTCAGCTCCTCCCTATTTCCATCTCTAAACGCCCTCTTTTTAGCATTCAGGATGTCCTTAATGTTCTTTGTTGCCCATGGCTTGTTATTTGAATAACAAAGGACAGTTCTTGCCGGAACATTGCAGTCCACACAGAAGTTGATGTAACCAGTGATGCACTCAATGTCCTCTCCATGTGGCTCACAGAGTGCCTGCCAGTCTGTCACCTCAAAACAACCCTGGAGTGCCTCATAAGCCTCCTCCGACCATTTCCTCACTGTCCTCGAGCTTTCAGGTGTACTCTTCACCAGAGGCACGTAGCAGGGTTTGAGGTGCACCAGGTTGTGATCTGACCTTCCCAGTGGGGGGGAGGGGAGAGGAGCTGTAAGCATCCTTAACATTAGCATACATCAAGTCCAGGGTCCTCTCCCCTCTGGTTGTACAGCTCACATATTGCGTGTATTGGGCCGTGTTCTAGCCATGGTAACGTGGTTGAAGTCACCCGAGATGGTAATGAGGGCACTCGGGTGCTGGGTTTGTAGTCCGGCTATGACGGTGTGAATCTGGATGTCACTGTATGGGAAATGGTTTTTGTTGGGGTAAAAAAAAGTTTTATTACACAGGTAGAAGTAGCAGATCTTTGTGATGAAGGAAAGTGAGAAAAATGAGGAAGTATAAGCATGAGAGATTCTGCAGATGCTGGAAATCCACTCAGAGCTGAATGCACTAAATGCTGGAGCAACTCAGTAAGTCAAACAGCATCTATGGAAAAGAATAATGAGTGGATGCTTCAGGCCAAACCCTTCATCAGGTCAGGAAACAAAGGGAGCAAAAGCCAGAATGGAAAGGTGGGGGAGGGGAAAATGTACCAGCTAGAAGGTGATAGATGAAACAAGTGAGGGGGAAGGTAGGAGGGTGGGGGAGGACAATGAAGTGAGAAGATGGGAGTTGATATATCGAAAAGATTAAGGGGCTGAAGGAGAAGGAATCTGATTGGAGTAGAGAGCGGACCATGGGAGAAAGGGAAGTAGGAGGGGCACCAGAGGGAGGTGATAAGCAGGTGAGGAGAAGAGATCATGGAGAGGCCAGAATGAAGAACAGAAAAAAAAAAGAAGCATGGAGAAATTACCAGAAGTTAGAGAAATCGATGTTCATGCCATCAGGTTGGCAAGCTACCCAAACAGAATATGAGGTGTTGCTCCTCCAGCCTGAGAGTGGCCTCATTGTGCCAGTATAGGAAGCCATGGAATGACATGTTGGAATGGGAATAGCAACTGGAAGTAAAGTAGCTGGCAACCGGGAAATCCTGCTTGTTTCAGACAGGGCAAAGGGGCTCTACAAAGCAGTCCTCCAGTCTACATCGGGCCTCACTGATGTAGAAAATGCCACACCAGAATCTCCAGGCACAACAGGTGACCCCAAAGGCTTGCAGGTGCAGTGTTGCCAACCTGTAAGAACTGTTTGGGGGCCTGAATGGAGGTGAGGAAGGAGATGAATGGGCAGGCGTAGCACCTCTTGCACTAGCAGAGATAAGTGCCAGGAGGCAGAAGGACAAAGGAATCACACAGAGAGTGCTTCCCGCAGAAATCTGAAAGTTGGTGGTGGGGAACTAAAGATGATAGCATCCCATTAACAATGGGGGAAATTGCAGAGAATGATGTGGAGGCTCATGGGGGGTAGGAAAGGACTTGAGCAGGGGTCGCCAACATTTACCACTGAAAGAGCCAATATGGACCCATTTCCCACAGAAAAGAAAACACTGGGAGCCACAAAACCCGTTTGACATTTAAAATGAAATAACACTGCATACAACGGTTTTTTTTTGCCTTTATGCTATGTATAAACAAACTATAATGTGTTGCATTTATGAAATTGATGAACTCCTGCAGAGAAAACGAAATTACATTTCTGCATGCAACAAAAACATTTTGAACTCCGAAAAAAAGATGTTGGGTTGAAGGTTACTCCATAGTTAGCCTACCTTGAATCGAAGAATTAAAAGAAAGCGCGCACTGGCGGGTGTCAGGCATTGGCAGTGGTGATGTATATTAATAGCGATAAAAAACACGTTGTAGCGGTGTGCTACACGCAGCGCTAAAATAAAGACACTGCAGTCAAAGGTAACTTTATTCGAACTAAACAGCCTTGCTTTAAAGCCTCCCTCAACCCGTCCCCGTGGGCGCGGATGCTCCAAAAGACACGTACTCACAAACCCCCGTAGGCTATCTCCCTTAGCCGGAACGGTGGCTAATTGTGAGCCGGTTCGGATGTGCCAGGAAATGGGGTCTCCACAACGTTTTTAGATTGTACAAGATCACCATAATCTTCAAATTTCGAATTACATTTCAAAAACTAACAAACCACGGGGAGCCGCAGCACAGAGATGAAAGAGTCGCATGCGGCTCCGGAGCCGCGGGTTGCCGACCCCTGGACTAGAGGAACTCCATCCCTGCTAAAGTGGTGGGAAGATGGGGTGAGTGCAGATGTCTGGGAAACGGACAAAGTGTGGGTAAGAGCAGCATCAATGGAGGAAGGGAGACACCATTCTTTGAAAAGGAGGACATCTCTGATGTTCTAGATGGGAACACCTCATCATGGGTTTCAGCCTGAAACATCAACTGCACTATTTTCCATAGATGCTGCCTGTCCTGCTGAGTGCCTCCAGCATTTTGTGTGTGCAAGCCTCATCATGGGAACAGATGCAGTGGAGAAAGAGGAAGTGACAGAAGGGAATGGCACTTTTACGAGTGACAGGATGGGAAAGGGTATAGTGAAGATAGCTATGAGAGTCAGTAGGTTTGTAAAAGATCTCAGTCAACAGTCTGTCTCCAGAGATGGAGACAGAGAGATTGAGAAAGTTGACAGAAGTGTCAGAAATGTACTGTGAATTTAAGGGCAGAGTGGAAGTTAAGGCAAAGTTGATGAAGCACTAATGCAGTCATCAATGTAGCACAGAAAGAGTTGAGGATCATGTACAGTGAAGACTTGGAACATAGACTGTTCCACATCGCCAGTGAAAAGACAGACATTGCTGGGGCATGTGTGGGTCCCCAAGGCAACACCTTTGTTTGGAGAATATGGGAGAAGCTGAAAGAGAAATTGTTGAGTGTGAGGACCAGTTCTGCCATATGACCGGGGTGGTTGTGCAGAGAACTGGTAGGTTTGTTATTGAGAAATAAGTGAAGAATTTTAAGGCCTTCTTGATGCAAGTATATAGGGAGTGGACATCAATGATGAAAGTGAAATGATCAGGGCCAGGGAATTGAAAGTTGATGAAGTCGAGAGTGTGTGAAGAGTTACATTACACAAGAAACTGTCAAAACAAGAGGCACACCTGCAACAAATGTGGTCACAAAGAAGGCTTTTGCTGTCTTCTAGGCCAATGAACCACAAGGACCGGAAATTTCAAAAGCCATCAAAATCTACAAGGAATTTAATGGTCACCTTCAAAGTTGATCTTGCCCGCAGGAGAAGGTACGTCACCGTATTTATCAGCAATCAGTTGATCAAACTACAACTCGATATGGCTTCAGATATCACCATTAACTCCAAATGCACGTGACAGGCACTTAGGTTCCCACAGTCAAATTAACCCATCACTCCAGCTACAGTGCATCTGCACTGCATGGTGAAGCTGATATGTAACCAAGTCTATGGTATGTGTTACCTAACAGACCAGCCAGATCCAAATGTCCTAGATAGAGAAAATTGATCTCTGGAGCATCTCTCTGGATGAAGTCTGTCTGTCTGGCGATTTACATCATGTCGTTCGACACCATACCACCATCAGTAGGTAAGATCATCCACCAAAATCTGCAACAGTACTTCAAAAAGGTCTAGGTTGCAGCACTAATCTGCAAAAAGAACTCTATCTCCATCCAGATGCAAAGCCAGTCTTCTGTCTCAAAAGAGCAGTACCCATACACTGCCTGACTAATTATGGAGCAAGAGCTAGATCACTTGCAACAAAGCTGTGAACAACTGATGTTGGGGAGCTTCAGCAGTCATTATCAAGGTAGCCAATGGTATAGTGAGGTTGTGTGCAGACTTCTCAACTGGTCTCATTGTGGCTCTGGATTCACACCAGTACCCATGATCAGTATTGGTAGATCTCTTTGCAAAATTGAATTGTGATTAATACTTTGCAAAGTTGGATGGCTGAAGCCTACCTCCCGGTAGGAGTAACAGAAAATTCACAGGAACTTCGTGCCTTTACAGGATATAAGGTGTAAGCTTTCCTTACTCCAACTACCTTTCAAGGTAAAGGTGGGTCCTTCAATTTTCCAACAGCTTACGAACATCATGCTGAATCGTACTAATGGTGTTGCCACTTACTTCAATGACATCGTGGTGATAGGCATAGATCAGTCAGAGCTCTGCCAACATTTGGACATTTTGAACAAACTATAAGACTTTGGATTGAGACTTCAGGCAGAAAAATGTAGCCTTCTGATGTCTTCAATCAAGTATCTGGGATTCATCGTTGATGAGCATGGTGGTTGCCCAGATCCTGAAAACATCGCTGTAGTTTTAAAGATGGTTCTACCGTCAGGTGTCAGCACTCTATGATCATTTTTGGCCATGATGTCATTATTTAGTATTTCTCCCAGAAGTACACTGGCTGAGGGAGACACTCAATACCGTACTTAACAAGGGTATTATGTGGAAATGGTCCAAACAATGCCAAAAGGCTTATGATCAGGTCATCTGACCTTTTCTTGACACATTTCAACTCAGAGTTGCCAATTGTCATCATGACAGATGCTTTCAACTACAGGGTAGGAGTTGTCATATCCAATATCTTGCCCAATGGTTTTGAAAAAGCTGTCAAGTATGCAGCCAGATTACTAACTGTAGCAAAAAGAAACTATGGACAAATCGAGAAGGAAGCCTTCAGAATTATCGTTGCAGTGAAGAAATTCACAAGATGCTTTATGGCAGATGCTTCACTCTCCTTATGTTGTCCATGTTTGGATCTAAGAAAGGCCCTCTGGAGTACTAAGCTAGCTGTCTACAAAAGTGGGCAATGATATTATTAGCCTACAATTTTGAAATCAAGTGCACATCAACCCAGCAACCTGGTCAGTCAGATGCTCTCCAGACTTATGAATCAGCAAGTAACTGAAAGCGAAGACACAATCATTGCTGCAATTTCAGTGGATTCTAAAATCTGCTGGGTTGTATGGGGGGGGGGGGGGTGCTGAAGGTCTTCCAGTCATGGTTAACAAGATCAGAGCAGAAGTGGCAGTAGGTCCTCTTCAGTGTACCTCCAGACACCTCATTGATGGATAGTGAGTTAAGGTTGAGGAAGATTTTGTACCCTTTTACTTACATCATATCGCCATTAACTGTGGACTCCTGCATAATGTCTGGAGATGAAATAGTGATTCCATGAACACTTTGACCAAAAGTACTGAAACAATTCCGCCGTGGTCTCCCAGGCATCAATTGAATGGAAGTTCCGCCAAGAAGCTTTGAGTTCTGGCCAGGCATAGATGAAGATATTACATCCATATGCAAACATCGTTCTCAGTGCCCCATGACAGCAAAGAATCCAAGTATACAGTAGCTGATCCCCAATTATGGCCCCAGGCTAGCAGACCTTGGAGTCAACTACATATTAACTTTGCTGGCCTAATCAACAGGTGTACCTGCCTGGTTGATACCTATTCCAAAGAGCCAAAAGAATTATCTATGAAATCAACAATGATAGAGACTACCATTCAACAACTGCTGCAGATCTTTCGCTGCTTTTGGATGCCAGAAACGCTTGTTTCTGACAGTGGCACTCAATTCAGTTCACAGCAGTTTGCTGCATTCTGCCAGAACAGTGGAATTATCCACATCAACTCACCCCCTTATCATCCACAGTCCAACGTCAAGCAGAGGGGCTGTGAATACTTTCAAGTGGTCACTTCAGAAATCAAGAGGGGAAGGACCATTGGCCAACGCTCTCAACACATTTCTGCCGATGTATCAAATTACACTGCAGCCAAGCCTCGAGTGGGGTCACCAGCTTAAACTCTTCTGGGGAGAAAGCTGCACACAGTGTTGGATCCAGTGCTGCCACACAGAGACAGCAGATGGTCAGTTGCACAAACGCAGCCTCACAGACCTTGGCTGACAGGTAAAATCATTGAAGCTGCAGTGTGAATCGGACACAATGCAATTGGTAAGACCCCTGGGTACCTGGTCGGATTGGCAAATCAATAGGGGAATGTGCACTACAAAGCTTTCATGAATGGACATTGCTGTAATCAGCGGTCGCAACCATTTGTTCCTGAAGGCACAACAAGTTTGTTGAGCGGATAATCTTACAGAGAGCAGGATCTTCATCTCCTCCTGGAAGACTTCAATTTACCCCAACTGAAACAACCACCACAGCCTAGCCACAAGCAACATAATGACAGAAACGTGACAGCTTGCAACCACTAAGAAAGACTGATGCCAATATGAGATAATTGTTCCAATCCAAATCAAACCTTGGCTCAAATCCTACTGTAATCATCTTCAAATGGGAGGTATTACTCTGTTTCAAATCAACTAATGCCTACTGGTCAGCCGACAACAAATCCTGGGCTGACGTTCACTCATTGATAGTTGTAACAATCAATGTCTTTAATGTTCTTTGGGTAAACCATTTAAATAGTCGTGCTTTAGGATGTACATTTAAGTTTTGTGTTTGAGACTTTGTAGCTGTGTGATTTTACTGAATAAAAGAGTATTTACAGTGACCCCTGTTTCCATCCAAGGGGTCAGTGTGGACATGGTGGAGGATACCTGGGGATACGAATTGACAATAAACTGGACTGGTCAAAGAATACTGAGGCTTGTCTACAAGAAGGATCAGAGCCGTCTCTACTTCCTGAAGAGACGGAGGTCCTTTAACATCTGCCGGATGACGCTGAGGATGTTCTATGAGTCTGTGGTGGCCAGTGCTATCATGTTTGCTATTGTGTGCTGGGGCAGCAGGCTAAGGGTAGCAGACACCAACAGAGTCAACAAACTCATTCGTAAGACCAGTGATGTTGTGGGGGTGGAACTGGACTCTCTGACGATGTTGTCTGAAAAGAGGATGCTGTCCAAGTTACATGCCATCTTGGACAATGACTCCCATCCACTCCATAATGTACTGGTTAGGCACAGGAGTACATTCAGCCAGAGACTCATTCCACCGAGATGTAACACTGAGCGTCATAGGAAGTCATTCCTGCCTGTGGCCATCAAACTTTACAACTCCTCCCTCAATGTCAGACACCCTGAGCCAATAGGCTGGTTCTGGACTTATTTCCACGGCATGATTAACTTATTATTATTTAATTATTTATGGTTTTATATTGCTATATTTCTGCACTATTCTTGGTTGGTGCAACTGTAACAAAACCCAGTTTCCCTCGGGATCAATAAAGTGTGTCTGTCTGTATTTCGAGTAACAACTTTGTCCAGTCTCCTGACTTAGGGTCTCAACAGTAGTTATAGGGGAGCAAACACAACATCCTCATACTCCTGATCTACAATACGTATAGAATGCCTTGGTATTCTCTTTAATCCTACTTGCCAAGGACTTCTCATGGCCCTCTTGGCTTTCCTAATTCCCTTTTTGAGTTCTTTTATGACTCCTTTATGATCCTCAAGGTCTCCGTTTGATCCAAATGTCCTAAATTTACATACTTATCCTTTTCTTTGATTAAATTCCTCACCTCCCCCGACAGACGAGGTTCTCTTACCTTGCCATCCTTATCCTGCCTTCCAACTGGAACACACCTGTCCTGTACTCTGTCCAGTCGGCCTTTAAACCCTCACAAGGTGGATGTGGACAGCTGTTCCTAATTAACTCTCTAGTTACTGCTCTCATAATTTGCCCTGCTCCAATTTAAAGCTCTCCTGCAAGGTCTCCACTCTTCCTCACTTCTCACACGCTGAAAGATTGTTCATCTGGCCAGGCAGATTATCCAACACCAGATCCAGTACAGCCACTCCTCTCCTTGGACTTGCTACACATGGATTATTAGGGAAGTTGAAGTCCCCGTGACAAATGCCCTATTGTCTTTACACCTTTCCTCAGTCTGCCTGCATATCTCTTTCTCTATGTTCCAGTGGCTATCAGTGGGGTGGGCGGGGGGGGGGGGGGGTCTTGGGAACAATCTCATCAGAGTGATTACAGACTTTTAATTTTCGAGTTCTGCCCATATAGATTCAGTGGATAAGCCTCCATTATGTCCCCTCTCAGTGCAGCTGTGATATTGTCCCTGATTACTAGTGTAACCCCACCCGCCCTTTCCTTTACCTCCTTCTCTATCTTTTTAAAACATCAAAACCCTAGGATATTAAAAGAAACATTCCTATTTCTCTCTCAACTAAGTCTCTGTAATGGCCACAACATTATAGTTCCACGTACAGATTCATGCTCTAAGTTTATCACCTTTACACATAATACTCCTAGCATTAACATATACACACTTCAAACTATACATCCTATTGTATTTATTACTTTGCTCCTGCTTGGTTTTAATGGCCCTGACATCTACCCTCCTCTCCATTCATCCGCTTTCTGTCCAGGTGCTCTGGTTCCTATGCCCCTGCCAAACTAATTTAAAACTTCCTGAATAGCACTAGCGAAACTTATAGCCGGGATATTGGTCCCCTCCCAGTCTGTCTTCAATGCATTTATCTGTATATTTATCATATTCCAGCCCTGACTAACACACGAAACAGGGAGCAATCTAAAGATTACTACCTTGGAGGTCCTGCTCCTTGACCTCTTTCCTAACTTCCTATACTGTCTGTGCAGGATCTCTTCCCAGCTGCACCACAACCTCTGGCTGTTCAACCTCCCGCTTGAGAATTTTCTGCAGCCACTCTGAGACAACCTGGACCCAAGCACCTGGAGTCAACAAACCAACTCTGGTTAGTTTCACAGCCATGGAATCTCCAGTCCATCTGCTCAACTATTGAGTCTCCTATCATTATCGTTCTGTCTGACTTCACCCTTTCCTGTTGAGCCTCAGAGCCGACCACAATGCTGTTGCTGCTGTGCACTGATAGTTCATCACACCCCCAGCAGAATCCAAGGGGTATACTTGTTGCTGAGGGCAATGGCTGCAGGAGAAGCCTACACTAACTGCTGGCTCCCTTTACTTCTCCTGGTGGTCATTCATTTTCTTTCTGAAGCCTGCACTCTGGGAGTGACCACCTCAGTAAAAGTTTCATTGATGAGTTTTTCATCATCCTAGATGGACCTGAGTACATCCAGCTCCATGTCATCTGCGAACCTACTAACCTGTCCTTCCGCTTCCTCATCTAGTCATGTATAAAAATCGCAAAGAGCGGGAATCCCAGAGCAGATCTCTGTGGCACACCACTGGTCACCAAGCTCCATGCAGAATACTCTCCAATTGTTAAAACCGGTCTTCTGCAGGCAAGTCAATTTTGCATGCAGGCAGCTCTGTTTCCCTCGCTCCCATGCCTCCGGATTTTCCGAATGAGGGACCTTATCGAGCTCCTTACTAAATTCCATATGTACCACATCCACTGCTCTGCCTTCATCAAAAGTTTCTCCACTTCCTCAAAGGATTCAATCACTTTTTTAAATCTGTTTTTCTAAAAGTATTTTGATTATAAACAAAGGTAATGCTAATACCTGACAATGTTGGCGTTGACAAGTGCTTTATTATGACAAAAGCTAGTGGCAGTTAGGCAGGGTACTGAAGTTGTCCAAATCTGCATTAGGACCAATGAAGTAGTTTTGTGCCATTTTATAAAGTGAAATATGGAAATTAATTAACGTTACTTCTCCATTGTCCTTACCACAGGGCTGTTTGCAAGCATAATCATGCAGCAATGGGAAGTTAGTAAGACATCAATTCATTAATAAAAGGACTCCTTTGGCAATTGTTATTATTGAATTATAATGTATTGTAAGATTGAAGACATATTCATAAATCACCATTAAACTTGCAATATCCAATCATCTTCTGGAAAAGCTACAAAGGAGGTAAATTAAAAGGGATAAACTATAATGTGCTTCTATTGGTGTAGAGTTTTGAATGAAGGGAGTACATGTTGATGATTTAGTTAGAGGCAGGTTACTTTCCATTTACTATATTCGTCAATTTTTCAAATCACAAATTGTTGGCATAAAACATTTTTGAAAACATGATGAAAAGTTACCAATTTGTCTTAAAAAAGTGGTCAAAAATGAGATAAAGAGAATTTATTAACCAGGCCAAAAACAAATAGAATCACGGCATTAAAAAGTGAAGATGGTAGAGGGGAAGAAAGTAGAGGAGAGATAATGGAATGAGTCATTATTCATATTTACACCAAGAAACAGCAGCACAAGAAAATGGGAGAAGGACGAGAGTCCTGAAACCAGCCATGCCATCAATGTAATTATGTAGAAAACCTACTGCACAGTACAGGCCTTTTGGTCCACAAAGCTGTGCTGAACATGTACTTACTTTAGAAAAAGTAAAAGTTTAAGAAAAAGGGCCCATGGTCCTCTATTTTTCTAAGCTTCATGTGCCTATCCAGGAGTCTCTTAAAAGACCCTGTCATATCTGCCTCCACCACTGTTGCCGGCAGCCCATTCCACACACTCACCACTCTCTGTGTAAAAAACTTACCCCTGACATCTCCTCTGTACCTACTTCCAAGCACCTTAAAACTGTGCCCTCTTGTGTTAGCCATTACCATGGGCAGCTGTAGAGGCCAGGTTGTTGGGTGTATTTAAGGCAGAGCTTGATTGGTTCTTCATTGAACATGGCATCAAATGTTACGGGGAGAGGGCTGGGGAGTGGAGCTGAGGAGGGGAAAAAAAGGATTAGCCATGATTGAATGGCAGAGCAGACTCAATGGGCCAAATGGCTGAATTCTGTTCCTATGTCTTATTGTCTTATAAGTATATATCTGACTATTAAATAGTTTAGTAAAAGTAAGTAGTGGAAAAAAAATGTTAAAGTAGTGAGGTAGTGTTCATGGGTTCAATGTCTATTTAGGAATCCAATGGCAGAGGGGAAGAAGCTGTTTCTGAATCCCTGAGTGCTGGGTGTCAACAGGAACATGTCAAGCCTCTTCGGGTTTCTGAGGAAGCAGAGGCACTGCTGAGTTTTATTAGGCATGGAATCAACATGGCTGAACCAGTACCTGCTGTTGGCGACATAGAACCTCTCCTTAGAGAGAAAACCCACTCAGTAGCACATTGGTTTAAAAGCTTATGGAAGATCATTTAGAATTCTGTTGAATATCAGTTCTAAGATTCAGTGCCTGTCTGTGAGGAGTTTGGCATTCTCCTGTAAACACGAGGATTTCCTTTGGGTGCTCTGATTTCCTCCCACATTTCAAAGATGCACGGGTTAGAGTTGGTAAGTTGTGAGCCTGATATGTTGGTGCCAGAGGCACGGCTCCACTACCAGTGTGCTCCCAGCACGTCTCAGACGGGGCTGGTCTTTGATGCAAACAATGCATTTCACTGTATGTTACGGTGCACATGTGACAAACAGAGCTAATCTTATAAACCTTTCAAAAATACATTGATAAAATTATGTGCTTAAAAAAAATTAATGCCCAGATGGAAGTGTTAAACCTGTGAATAGCTGATCAGGTGCATCAAAGGCATTTCTCATCTAGGAACCCAAATGCAACTCAGCTTGGTTTTCGGTACACCACTTTCTTTATTTAGACAAATAATTATGCTCTAATATGCTCATTACATCTTAGCACATATATAATAGATAAGGTTGAAAGAGTACGGAGAAAACTTACGAGGATTTTGTCAGGTCTGGAGAACCTGAGTTATAAAGGAAGATTGAATAGGTTAGGACTTTATTCCTTGAAATGTAGAAGATTGTGAAGAATTTGACAAAGGTATACAAAATTATGAGGGGCACAGATAAGGAAAGTGCAAGTAGGCTTTTTCCATGGAGGGTGGGTGGGACAGAGGTCATGGGTTAAGGTTGAAAAGTGAAAGGTTTAAGGGGAATATGAGGGGAAACTTCTTTACTCAGAGGGTCGTGAGAGTGTGGAAGGAACTGCAAGTGTAAGTGGTATAATGGAGTTTGTTTTCAACATTTCAGAGAAGTTTGGATAGGTGCATGGATGACAGGGGTATGGAGGGTTATGGTCCCGGTGCAGGTTGATGGGAGTAGGCAGTTTAAATGGTTCAGCATGGACTAGTTGAGCTGAAGGACCTGTTTCTGTGCTGTACTGTTTCTATGACTCCATGATTTTGGAGAGGGTCCAGAGGAGGTTTATGAGTAGATCTCAGGAATGAAAGGTTAACATATGCATGAGCAGGGATTGATAGCTCTGTGCTTGTATCAGAATCAGAATCAGGTTTATTATCACCGGCATGTGACGTGAAATTTGCTAACTTAGCAGCAGTTCAATGCAATACATAATATACAAGAGATAAATAAATAAATAATAATTAAGTACATAAAGTACAAGCTGGAATTCAGAAAAATGAGGGAGGATCTCATTGAAAACTGCTGAATATTGAAAGTCCTAGATAGAATGGATGTGGAGTAGATGTTTCCAATGGTGGGAGAGTCTAGGACTAGAGGGAAATCTTAAAATAGAAGGGTGTTCTTTAAAACAAAATTGAGGAGGAATTTCTTTAGCTGTATTAGTGGTGACTCATTTAGTGGTGAATCTGTGGAATTCACTGCCAGAGATGACTGGAGAAGGCCAAGTCATTCGATATATTTAAAGTTGACGTTGAAAGTTTCTTGATTAGTTATTTCATAATGGGATTCTGGGAGAATGCAGAAGAATGGGATTGAGAGGGAAAATAAATCAGCCTTAATTGAATGGCAGGGATTAAGCACAATGGGCTGAATGGCCTAATTCTTCTCCGCTGTCTTATAGTCTTATGATGTCAGGAGTGGGTTCAGAATTTGGGTTGGAAATCAAATCTTCTGGGTGCTAAAAGTATATTAGGGAAGACTCTGTGAAATCTGGAGCTGTATAATAGATCGATTTAAATCACCATGTCTTTGTGCATTATTAGATTAATGAGGAGTATAACAAATTAAGGCAATATCTATTTAATTAGATTCCAAAGGCTGTGTGCAAACACCATTAATATGATTTAGTAAAGATATTGGTTAACAAATGGTGGGAAAGATTAATATTCAGCCAACTTTTCTTTAATGAAAAGAATTAATCCTATCAGTGGTAACAAACTGGAATATTGGCCTTTAATGTAAGATCTGGATACACAGTTACTTCTGAATACAGATGGGGACCTGATAGTTATAAAAATATTTTACATGGAACATGCTGTATTTCTATGAGGTAATTTCAAACACCACATAATGATGCTATTTATTCAGGAAGGAATAGTGGTGCACTAAGTTGATCTACAGCCTCACAGACCCAGGGATCAGTGTTTGATCCTGACATCAGGTTTTGTTCTGTGGAGTTGTCACGTTGTCCCTGTGGCTGATTTTTGCTTCCCCTGGGTGCTCTAGTTTCCTCTTACATTCCAAAGGTACTCTGGTTGGTAGGTTACTTGGCCACTGTGTAGGTAAGGGGTACAATCTGATTTCATAACACGTGAGATCAGTGCCACCGGCCTGTAGCCACTAGGCATTGTGGGATATGTCTTCTTGGGTACTGGAACTAGGCAGGATATTTTTCCACAGCACAGGGAGCCTCTCCAGGCTCAGGCGCAGATTAAACATGTATTGAAAGACTGCACCCAGCTGAGTAGCACACACCTTGAGTACCATTGGACTGATGCCGTCTGGACCCGCTGCCTTGCCTGGGTGAAGCCTGTTAAGCTCTCTCCTTACCTGCTCAGCAGTGGCAATCTATGTGCCTGTGGTCGCTGGTTCTCTGGTGTCCTTGGAGAGAGATAGAGGATGAGGGGTGAGAGGAAAGGAGCCGGGGGTAGATGTGTTGTAGATACCTCCTCATCACACCTGTTGAAAAACCAATTTAACTCATTGGCCCTGTCCAAGTCCCCTTCCATCACCTGATCTCTGGTCTTTTTGTACCCTGTGATCGTTTTCATACCACTCCACACATCCTTTGTGTTTTTCTACTGTAGTTTCCTCTCCGGCTTCCTCCTGTAGCAGTCAATGCCCTGGACAATCTTCTCCTCAGTTCCCTCGGAACTAGCCTCATCTCCTCCCTATCTCCATTTCTGAATACCCTCTTCATCCTGTACAGTATGGCCCAAGGTTTATAGTGAGGGAAACAACATACAGTCCTAGTTGGAATGGTATTATCCACACAGAAGCTGATGTACCCTGTAATACACTCCATCAACGTCCTTTCCACATGGACTATAGAGCACACCCTGATCTGTCTCTTCAAAGCAGCCTTGCAGGGCCTCATCGGCCTCCTGGTTATATGCTGGTGCTAACTGGGCAGAGTTTTCTTCAGAAAAACCTGGTTGAAGTCTCTGACCATGATGTTTAGTAGGATTATGCTGAGATAAAACAGCACTTGTGATTAGGGTTCAATTCCTGCCACTAACTGTAAGGAGTTTGTACATTCTCTTTGTGATCGCCTGGGTTTCCGCCAGGTGCTCCAGTTTCCTCCCGCGTTCCAAAGACGTACGGCATAGGAGGTTGTAGGCATGCTAGGTTGGCATCGGAAGCAAGGCGATACTTATGGGCTGACTCCCCTGCATTTCGGGCAAATAAAGCTTATCTTTAAATCAGGGTGTTTAGATTTCACTGTAAGATGCAATTCTATTGCCATGGAGTTCAACCCAGAGAAGTGTGAGGTGATACACTTTGGAAGGACAAACTCCAAGGCAGAGTACAAAGTAAATGGCAGGATACTTGGCAGTGTGGAGGAGCAGAGGGATCTGGGGGTACATGTCCACAGATCCCTGAAAGTTGCTTCACAGGTAGATAGGGTAGTTAAGAAAGCTTATGGGGTGTTAGCTTTCATAAGTCGAGGGATAGAGTTTAAGAGTTGCAATGTAATAATGCAGCTGTATAAAACTCTAGTTAGGCCACACTTGGAGTACTGTGTCCAGTTCTGTTCTCCTCACTATAGGAAGGATGTGGAAGCATTGGAAAGTGTACAGAGGAGATTTACCAGGATGCTGCCTGGTTTAGAGAGTATGGATTATGATCAGAGATTAAGGGAGCTAGGGCTTTACTCTTTGGAGAGAAGGAGGATGAGAGGAGACATGATAGAGGTGTACAAGATATTAAGAGGAATAGGCAGAGTGAACAGCCAGCGCCTCTTCCCCAGGGCACCACTGCTCAGTACAAGAGGACATGGCTTTAAGGTAAGGGGAGGGAAGTTCAAGGGGGATATTAGAGGAAGATTTTTCACTCAGAGAGTGGTTGGTGTGTGAAATGCACTGCCTGAGTCAGTGGTAGAGGCAGATACACTAGTGAAGTTTAAGAGACTACTAGACAAGTATATGGAGGAATTTAAGGTGGGGGGTTATATGTGAGGCAAGGTTTGAAGGTTGGCACAACATTGTGGGCTGAAGGGCCTGTAATGTGCCATGTTCTAAACTGAGTTTCCACAGGGCTGACGATGTTATCAGCCAGTAAATCCATCCCAGAGGTCTCACAAACCTCATTCATACAAATGGGCAGTCCATTAGTGGGGTGTTCTTAGCCTGGGAAGGACCTATATTGGGATTTGCAAATATCAGATAGTGGATTATCAGAGGTTTACTGCATGTTAATATTCCCATAATGGTTATTGATGGTTCTTCTTGGAAGAGTACAGTCTAATTTTGTGGTGGATATTGTGCAGAGAACGTTGAGATTTGATGCAAGGCTGATGAGGAAATTGCATTACAGCGACAAGGACCCCTGAAGTTGGTAAGAACAATAGAAGATTTCTAAAATTGTTGAAAGTACACCAGAAAGAGTTATTATCCTATCTTATTCCAAGTAAAGTCCATTTTCAATAGCATATTGCGGAAATAAGCAATGTTACGTCAAATTTCTAGGTCACTTTGCTTTTAGAATCCAAACATGATACATGGATTAAAATTATTAGCCTTTAAGAAATGCAATTTTATTGCACTTCGCAAGAGCTGAGATATAATCCACACAAAAAAAAATGTCTTGTGTGTTCTGATAATGAAACACTTGGAAAGAAATCTATGCAGGAAAATAGAAAAGTGAAAGAGATAATGGGAAGTGAGACACCACTCATTAAAATTCCCAGCTTATCTGAAATGGATATCATGCAGGAATTGGTGTTTGCTTAGAAATTGAATCATATTGAATGGTTTTGATTTGCAAGGCTGTGATGGAGTCTCTGATTTGAAAGGCGTATTTGGGTCAAACATAGATAAAGGTGTTGTGAATTTAATAAAATGCATTGTGCCACAGGAAAGACTCTGGTTGTCCTTAGCAGGCAGTAAATACCTAGTTAAAGCTGAAGAATTAATCCATAACGGATCCAGAATTTAAATAAATCAAATGAATCAGATAATTTCAACTAGGCAAAGTGAGAAACATGGGCAAAATCACAGATGAATTGCTTAGAGTGGAAATGGCCAATTCTGATACGGGCAGAGAAAAAACGAGTCACCTGAAGTCGTAGAGTTCAGTCACAAAGATGAGAAAATTTGAAGATACTGGAAATCTGAATGACACACACAAAATGCTGGATGAACTCAGCAGGCCAGGCAGCATCTCTGGAAAAAAGTACACAGTCCTGCCGAAGGGTTTTGACCCGAAACATCGATTGTACTCTTCCATCGATGCCGCTTGGTCTGCTGAGTTCATCCAGCATTTTGTGTGTGCTGTAGAATTCACTATTGAGTTCAGAAGGTAGCATCCTGCCCTGAACTGTTGTCGTCTTCATTCACCTGACCATTAGCCCTGTTATCTTTCCACAGATTCTGCCTGACCAGTTATATTGTTTCCAGCCACTTGTTCTGCTCTTTTATGTTTTTCTTCAGAAATCCCATTTTTCAATAATCCTCATGTTTTTAAGACTAAAGCTTTACTTTGGAGACAATTACATTGCCTTCTATTGTCTTTTATAAATTCCTCAGTCTATGAGAAAACCCTCCTGGTGTTCCCCCACTCTTCTCAAGTGATCCCTCAAGAGGGACCTATTTCAACTCATGTGGTTTCTGATGTGGTTTCTGAGGTGGGCAATGAGGCTTATGCAGAATTTGTAACCTGCCGGAGATGAGGCGGAAGGTGCTTGACCTTTCAGAACTGAGCATTGTTTGAGAGGTGCTGCACCCATCCCGCTATTCTCATTTGGCTTCTGCATGCTTACAGCAAAAGTACCTACAGTTCTAAACTCCTTCTGTGAGCTCCTTCTCAATTCTGAATAATCATGGATTAATGATTCCTTCAAGTCAATGGGTATGCTACACTTTTTCCTCAGGGCTTTGAATAGATTACTTTGTTCTGATAACTTCTTGCTGTGAAGGAAGATGGACTGCAGTGTCTCTTTGGCAGCCATGAACAACGTGGCCTGCTCATTGAAGCTGAGCATAATTAGACTCAGTATTGTGGATGCTGTACTGGGAAAGGATCTCACCAACTGGTTTGGAGGGTTTTGTGGTGTTTTTCCCATGTTTGGAGGTACCTGCTGTAGATCATTCAGGAGTCAGAAAAACAAGGTTTGCTGCTGTTCTGAAACCATTGAACTTTATGCCAAGTAGGTGGTCTTTATCTTTAAACATTCATTTCCGCAAAAGTCCAAAGGCTTTGTTGGCGCACTGAAAGCAATGGTACATATCATCCTGACGTCTAGCTTTGCTCAAGTGTCGAAACTGCTCTTTCAGGACATGGAAAGTGATCCACATTTCCAAGAACATAGAACATGCAGCAGTCCAGCACAGGAACAGGCCTTTGGTCCACAATACTGTGTCAAACCAATTAAATTATTCATAAATGGCTCACTAAACGAATCCCTTTTGCCTACACAATGTCCATATCCTTCCATTTCCCTCACATTCATATGCCTTTTAAACATCTCATAAAAATATTTACTGTATCTGGATCTACCACCACACCAGACTGTGTATTCCAGGTACCACCACCCTCTGTGTAAAATATCTTCACCCTCACATCTCTTTTGAACTTACTCCATTTCACCCTAAATGCATGCCCTCTGATGTTAGACATTTCAACCCTGGGAAAAGGATACTGTCTGTCTACTCTATCTATACCTCTCATAATCTTATAAAAATCTGTCAGCCTCTGCTGCTTCAGAGAAAACAATGCAAGTTTGTCCAATACCTCATTATCGCACATGCCCTCTAATCCAGGCAGCATCCTCGGAAATCTTTTCTGTACTCTCTTCAAAGCCTCAACATCCTTCCTAATAGTTGGACAACCAGAACTGTATGCAATATTCCAGATGTGGTCTAACCAGAGTTTTATAAAGCTGTAACATAACTTCCTGACTTTGGAACTCATTGCCTCAATTAATAAAGGCAAGCATGTCATATGTCTTCTTAACCACCCCATCAACCTGTGTAGCCACTTTCAGGGAGCTACAAACTTGGACCCCCAGATCTCTCCGCTCATCAACATTGTTGAGAATCTTGCCCTTAACAGTGTACTGTCTCTTTACATTTGACCTGCAAAAGTGCAACACTTGTAAAACTCCATCTGCCATTTATCTGCCCTGTTCTGTAACTGATCTATATCGCTTTATATTCTTTGCCATTCATCTACACTATCCACAGCACCACCAATCATATCATCTGCAAACTTACTAACCCATCCAGCTGCCTGATCTCTCTGCTCATCAACGTTGTTAAGAGTTTTGCTCAAGGTTTTCATTTCTCACTTTTATTGTTCTGGGGAGGCATTATGAATCAGGCCAAACTGGTAAATTAAATCTAGTTTTCAGGTGTTAAGTGCAAGATAAAATCTCTAGTTCACTTCAAAAGTTCAAAGTTCAAAATATATTTATTGTCAAAGTACATATATGTCACCGTATACAACCCTGAGATTCAGTTTCTGAGGGACAATCAGAGTAAGTACAAGAAATGCAATAGAATCAATGAAAGACCACACCCAACAGAACAATCAAAATGTAAAAGTAACAACAAACAGTGCAAATACAAAAATAAACAGGAAAAATAATAATAATAACAAATAAGCAATAAACGTTGAGAGCAAACACGAAGACATCTGCAGATGCTGGAAATTCAAACAACACGCACAAAATGCTGGTGGAACACAGCAGGCCAGGCAGCATCTATAGGGAGAAGCGCTGTCGACGTTTCAGGCCGAGACGTTGAGAACATGAGATGAAGAGTTCGTGAAAGAGAACCCATAATCAAGTTAGTATGTTCGCTTCAGTGAATATATTGGCATGTCCACATGTTGAGTTTTGTTGTTTACTGTGCAAAACGTGCAAGCATCAACCCTATACTACAGTTCAATGGTTTAGACTGGAATGACTGGATTGAAATATATAAGATTTTTAAGGGATTGGACATGCTAGAGGCAGGAAACATGTCCCCAATTTTGAGGGAGTCCAGAGCCAGAGGCCACAGTTTAAGAATAAGAGGTAGGCCATTTAGAACGGAGTTGGGGAAAAACTTTTTCACCCAGAGAGTTGTGGATCTGTGGAAAGCTCTGCCTCAGAAAGCAGTGGAGGCTAATTCTCTTGATCCTTTCAAGAAAGAGTTAAACAGAGCTCTTAAAGGTAGCAGAGTCAAGGAATGTGGAGAGAAGGCAGGAACAGGGTACTGATTGTGGATGATCAGCCATGATCACAGTGAATGGCAGTGCTGTCTCAAAGGGCTGAATGGCCTACTCCTGAACCTATTGTCTATTGACATTTCTTCTGGAGTAGAGTTTGCAAACAATTGATATAGTTAACATCTGTCTCTGAAATACAGTAGCTTGTTTGAGGTGACGTAGTATTACAGATATTACTTCAACTATCAGTTCAGAAACAGAGTCTCCTGGAAATAAGCTCTCTGGGCATTTGTGGGGAGTTGAGGAGCATTGGGCTCTGAGGTTTTTCAGATTACCTGAACCGGTTAATTGTTGTTTAATAAAATATATTAATTGTTTGTATTTTCTTGTTTAGTTATTTTAACAGGCTCAGGGATTCCTTGTTACTTTTATCACTTATACATATGCTCTATTAGCACAATCGTGGGGTCATAGTTCCAAAAACATTATGTCACTCAGCCTAAACAATGATGTTCTGTCAGGATTCCGATGTATAAACTGGTTGCGGTCTCTGTATGAGAGTCTGTCTTTCCTCTGCATTTGGGTTCCGTCATTGCCAATATACACCGTGATACTACATTTTAGAATCTTAGAGTCAAAGAATCATACAACATGAAACTGGCCCTTCAGCCCGACTCATCCATGCTGACTCAGTGGCCCAGCAAGCTAGTCCCATCTACCTTCATTTGGACCATAGCTCTCTGAACCTCTTTTATCCATGAACTTATCTAAATGTCTTTTAAATGTTACCAATGTGCCCACACAACCACTTTGTTTGGTAGTTCATTCCAAATACGCACTACCACTTACATGAAGAAGCTGACCCTAATAACCCTTTTAAATCTCTTGCCTCTGTTCTTAAACATCTGCCATCTTGTTTTTAGCATCCGACATCCCTCCAGGAAAAAGAATAAATGTTGTTACCTTCTCGATGCCCCTCATGATCATGCATACCTGTTTAAGGTAACCCTTCAATTTGTCCTGTTCAAGAGAATGAAGTCCTGGGATACACAATCTGTTCTTGTAACTAAGGCTCCCAAATCCAGGCAACATCCTGGTAAATCTTTTCTGCACTCTTTCTGGCTTAATAGCATCTTTCCTATCTCAGGGTGACCAAAACTGCACACAATACACAGAGTGCAGCTCACCAACATCTTACATAATTGCAACATAACTTTTCAGCTCCTCTGCACAATGTCCTGACTGATGAAGGCCAGCGTACCAACTGCCTTCTTTACCAACCTATCTATGCGTGATCTCACTTTCTGTGAACTATACAATTATACTCCTCGCTCTTTCTGTGTCACAACTCTCCCCAGGGCTCTACCATTCACTGTTGATCTGACAAAACACAATACTTCACATTCATCTGGATTGAAAGCTAGTTGCCAATCCTCAGCCCACGTATGTACCTATCTGACCAAGCTCCCCCTGTAATTTTTATAACCTTCTATAATATCTACACACCACATATTTTAGTGTCATCTACAAACTTACAAATCATGTATATTCACATCCAAATCCTTTATATAACTTACAAACAACTCCAAGTCCTAGCACTAAACTCGGCGAGCATCAGTAGACACCGGCTTTCAGACTCAGAAACAACCCTTGACCATCACCTTCTGCTTTTTACCATTAATGTATCATGAATCCAATTCACTATACCCCTGGATTGCGTAAGATCTAACCTTCCAGACAGTTAGTTGTAGAATACACCTTCGTGTGCTGCTTGGACACGTCTTCAGTGACGAACCTGGGGTTGTATGATGTTATGGGTCTTTAATCATCAGACACCCTCACCTGGTCCCTAGACTACCTAGAGGGACCTTGTCAAAGGTCCATATACTGTAGGCAAGATTCACTACTCTACACCCATCTACCTTCTTGAAGAACTCCAAGATATTTGACAGACATGACTTCCTAAATGTAAAGTTGTGCTGACTGGCCTAAATCAACCCCTGTCTCTCCAAATGCTGATGGATCTTCTCAGAATCCACTCCACTACCAATTTCAATCTCAATGGCTTATTGTTTTCTGGCTTGTTTTTCTTGCCCGTGTCTAATAATGGTACTATATCAGCCACCCTCTAGTCATCCAGAACCTCACCTATGGCCAGAAGGGGAGAGGAGGCTTGAGAATATGAATATTACTTGCCCCTTATTCCATGTTGGTGTCGCACATGCAGGCATGGGCTGCTTGCTTCTTGAGAAATACCAAGCAGAACTGAATATGTGTCATTTGAGCTCTGAGAAACTTTTACAACAATGTCTGCTAGTCTCTATCTTTAGATCTTTAGGGTACAAGCACTCCCATGGATGGGGTCATACCTTGCATAAAGAAATATATCTGGAGTTATTAGAGCCCCATTCCATCTCATTCTAATGTTTTTATATTCTTATGAAAGGCCTATTCCCTTGCCCTGCCCAAGATATTTTTCACCCATTTTAATGATTTCTTCTACCCTAACAGTATGCCTCTGGTTGCAAATACCTGTCTAGTCTGTGAACTGCTAAATCCCTTATAATCTCTTATGATGCATCATCCAACCCAAGGCAATCAATTCTAGCATCTTGTGGAGAGGCACTTTACCACACTCCCCTGAGATATTATAACTCTCTGCAGGGTTCAGCAAAACATTGCTCTGTAATTGCAGGCAATGGATTTCAGCTGTTCCAGCAATTTGCATAAAGGTCTATTTGCATATGTTATGTAAAAAGATGTATTTTTTTAAAATATCTCACTCTGGTTCATTATTTAATTATTTGAAGTTAGCAAACATCTGCTGGATTTACCAGATGTGTCAACATAAAGAGAGCACTGTGAAAAGCAGTATTTTAAATCTTTAGAATCTACTGCAGGCTTGATATCCAGGGTAAGTTTTTAATCACAGAATGCAGACCTATCAGAAAAGCCACATCTAATGTACCATGTAAATCTGATTTAAAGATAAAAGAAAACTTATTTTGCAGGTTTAGCAATACAAGAGATTACCATTCCATGTGTCCCAACTATTGAGATATTTTCGATAGAAGCATTGTATGTCCTCAGTTATGGGCAGGCTGAAGGAGACATAATTGCTCACTCAGAAAAAAAAACTACAAGTCAAAGGATCTATAATGAATAAAAGTTTAAATTCTTAAAGACTTTGGTGAGTTTCTCAGGGCACATGACAATGGATAAAGCCATTCCTGATAAGATCTTTGTGCCTTGCAGTTGGTTTCCTCCTGTGAAATGTAATAGTCCCCAGGTACTGAGAAGCTGACTGAGAATATTCACACTAAATATCACAGGACGATAGAGCAACTATAAAAACATAAAAACAAAACAAAGTACTGAAAATTCTCATCAGGTCAGGCAGTGCATGTGGAGCAAGAGTAAACATCTCAGTTTCATGACCTCACATCAGATTTGTTAAAAATAGAAACCTGGCGTTGGTTTTGTGTCTAAAACCCAATGGGGATGAGAAAGACTTACTCAATAATCCCACACTTAGACTGACCAAAAGCCATAAATATCTTCTTTAGGATCTAAAACAGAGGAATGAACTGCAAGCTGCCAGCACAGAACTTTTTCTTACGCTACATAACTTTTTGATACATAATTTCTCAGAGCCAGGGGTAATTGAATGAAGCATGTCCATTTCTGACCGACTATAGAGTTTCTGTGAGGATAAGGATGATTAAGTAAACTTTATTGTCCAGATTTACCAATAAGTAAAAACTACCCCATGAAATACCTTCACAGCTGAATTAAATATATTTTCTAGTGATGAAAGCTTAAGTAAGAGTGAAGTTATCAGCACTGAATGAGGCTACTACTTATTCACATTGAGTGATTCTTACATTTGGAACTCAAAACTGATCTATATGCAAGATATCAAGGCATCTATATATTACTAAATTACAAAGTTCAAAGTAAATTTATTACCAAAATGTATATACATCACCACATACAGCCCTGAGATACATTTTCTTGCAGGCATACTCAATACTTTACTTTATCGTCCCCAAACAATTGATACTAGAGGTACAATCATCCCAGTGATATTTGTTTCTGCACTTCGCGCTCCCTGAATTACAAATCAAAATAAATATAATAAAAAAATTAAATTATAAATCATATTTAAAAATAAATCCATTAGATTCAATGAAAGACCACATCCAAGAAGGCGAATAACCAATGTGCAAAAGACAACAAATGGTGCAAATACAAAAAAAGAAAAAAATGGTAATAATAAATAAGCAATAAATTTTGAGAACAGGTGATGAAGAGTCCTTAAAAATGCATCCATTGCTCGTGGAAAGAGTTTAGTGATGGAGCAAGTGAAGTTGAGTGAAGTTATCCCCTTTGATTCAAGAGTTGATGGTTGAGGGGGTAACAATAGTTCCTGAACTTTGTGGTGTGAGTCCTGAGCCTCCTAAATGGTAGTAGTGAGAAGAGAGCATGATAAGGGTGTTAGGATCCCAGAAGATGGATGTTGCCTTCCTGACATAACATTCCATGTAGATGTGCTTAATGGTGGGGAGAGCTTTATCCGTGACTGTGTCCACTACTTTTGTAGGATTTTACGTTCAAGAGCATTGATGTTTCCACACAGGCTGTGATGCAGTCAGTCAATTTACTCCACACAAATCTGTTGAAGATTGTCTAAGTTTTAGGTATCATGCCAGATCTTCACAAACTTCTAAGGAAGTTCAAAAGCCAAAAATATGATCTTAAGAAAATAAGTAAATGAAACCATTCTGAATTATGACAAAACTACTAAAATCACTGTCTAAATGTTGTTGGTAGAATTTCAAGACAATTTTTCTTTTAACTGTAAAATTATCGGTTATTATTTGATAGTAATTTACTTTTTATATTTTACAGGGATGGCTCTGCTGACTTGTACTAAATCTCATGAAAGCAGTTGTGGGACATCTGAAATCAATATTTCTAAGTCATACAGGACAAGACAGGTACTTCCAATTAATAGATGACAACTTTTCATTGCGAATTAATACATCCAGAAAGTGATTCGGAGTTACTCATAGGATCCTAAGATTTGATAGGATTCTAAACTCCAGCAAATACAAGTCTGGAGCCATCAAACACTCTTCATATGTTAACCCTTTCATTCCTGGAATAATTCTCATGAACCTTCTCTGGATCCTTTCCAATGGCAGCACATCTTTTTTTTAGATACGGGGACCAAAATTGCTCACAATACTCCAAGTCCTCTCAAAACGAATGTGAACAATGCATTTGCTTTCCTTACCACTGACTCAACCTGGAAGTTACACTTCCTGTACAAGGTCTCCCAAATCCCTTTGAACTCTGATTTCTGAATTTTCTCCCCATTTAGAAAATAGTCTATATACTTTCCTCATGCTGTATTCCATCTGCCACTCCTTTGTCCCTTCTCCTAATCTAAGTCCTGCTGCAGGCACCCTGCTTCCTCAACACTACCTGCCCCTCCACCGACCTTCATATCATCTGCAAGCCTGGCATAAAGCCATCAATTTCATCATCCTAATCATTGACATATAACATGAAAAGAAGTGGGCCTAACACCAATTAGTTATTCAGCAGCCAATCAGAAAAGGTCCCCTTTATTCCCACTCTTTGCCTCCTGCCAGTCAGACTATTTTCTGTTCATGTTAGTATCTTTCCTGTAATACCATGGGCACATATCTTGTTAAGCAGTCTTGTGTGTGGCATCTTGTCAATGACTATCTGAAAATCCAAGTAAGCAACATCCTCTGACTCTCCTGCCCTCTATTTCCTCAAATAATTCCAATAGATTTGTCAGGTAAGATGTCCCCTTAAGGAAACCATGCGGATTTTGGCCCATTTTATCATGTGCCTCCATGTACCCTGAAAATTCATCCTTAAAAATAGACTTCAACATCTTACCAAGCATTGAAGTCATTCTTCTGAAAGAATGGAGTGTCATTTGTAAACTTACAGTCCTCTAGAACTGTTACAGAATCTAATGATTTTTAAAAGGTTACTACTTCAGCTACCTCTTTTAGAACCCTGGAGTGTAGCTCATCTGGTCTAGGTAACCTATCAACCTACAGACCTTTCAGCTTTCCAGCACTTTCTCTTCAGTAAGAGTGACTACACTCATTTCTGCCCTCTGACACTCTTGAATTTCTGGCATAATGTTATTGTCTTCCAAAGTGAAGAATGACACAAAATGCTTATTAAAGTTTTCCAATATTGCTTTGATCCCCATTATCCTCCAATGGACTAGTATCCTCTCTTGCCCCTATTTTGCTCCTTATTTATCTGAAAAAAACTTTATATTATTCAATAGCTTACCATCATATTTCTTTTTTTTCTCTCCTTATTGTTTTCAAGTTACCTTCTGTTGGTCAATCACAAGCTACTCTAAAAAGCCACCACTCTACAAATTCCTTCTCTTGGGATCCAGAACCTTCCAGAAGGTAAAAGTTGGCTCAATCACAATCTGCTCTAAAAAGCCACCTTGTAGCCATTCTATGAATCCCTTCTCGAGATTCTGAACCAACCTGATTTTCCCAATCTACCTGCACATTAAAATCCCCCATGACAATTGTGACATTGACCTTTTTCCATGCCTTTTCCATCCCCCATTGTAATTTGTATCCCACATCCTGGCTACTGTTCAAGGCCTGTATATTACTCGTGTCAGGGTATTTTTACCCTTGCAGTTTCTTAACTCTACCCTCAAGGATTAAACATCTTCCAATCCTATGTCACCTCATTCTAAGGATTTGATTTCACTTTTGACCAACAGTGCCTCCACACCCCCTCTGTCTACCTGCCTGTCCTTTCAATTTAATGTCTATCCTTTGATATTAAGCTCCTAAACATGATCTTCTTTCTGCCATGACGCAGTGATGCCCACAACATGTCGATCTCTAACTGCACCACAAGACCTTATGCAGACAGTCAAATATAACACCTTCAGTCCTGTATTCATCACGCTATCATCTGCCTGACTTCCCTCAGTCTCCCCACACACTGCATCTACTTCTATACCAACTGCCCCATTCTCAGCCCCATTGTTCTGGTTCCCATCCACTGCCAAATGAGTTTAAGCCCTCCCCAGCGGATCTGGCAAACCTGTCTACAAGGATATCGGTACCCCTTGTGTTCAGGTGTAACTCATCACTTTTGTACAGGTCATACCTCCCTGAGGAGGAGATCCCAATATCCCAAAATCTGAAACTCTGCCCCCTGCACCAGTTCCTCAGCCACACATTCATCTGACAAATCATCCTACTCTTACCCTCTCTGGCACGTGGCACGGGCAGCAACTCGGAGATTACTGCCCTGGACGTCCTGCTTTTCAGCTTTCTACCAAACTCCCTATATTCTCAGTTCAGGACCTCTTCCCTTTTCCTACCTAATGTCATCAGTACCAATATGTACCATGACTTCTCATTGCTCACCCTGCCTCTTTAGAATGCTGTGGACCCAATCTGAAATAGCCCAGACCCTGGCACCTGGGAGGTAAATCACTATCCAGACTTTATTTTCATGCCCACAGATCTGCTTTTCAAACTGTGGAATCCCCTCTCACTACTGCACTCTTCCTCTTCCCACTTCCTTCTGAGCCACAGAGCCACAGACCTGCTCTCTCTAGCTTCTGGTACATTTCGTTGTTTCCATTTCATGCGATAAATAAAGCTAATCTTTCTTTCAATGTGGATTATGAATATATCATCCACAACCAAAACTATCAAAACTCTTAATTTGTGCCCAGAATAAAATTTGACAGAATGCATAGTTTCCAGCTGAGTCTCTAATTTTTCCTTCAGATAGAGTAGACTGCATTGATTACAATTTTTTCGGTGCCAACAGTGCGCTACTATCTTTCCAAATCAGCTATTCTTTTCCGATTAACACCAGGAATTTTCTAACCTAGAATCATTCAGCTGAGCCTTATTATGTCTTTATCTATTGAACTGATTGATGGATGGATGGGAATCAGCAGCAAGGACATTGGCTTGCATTTCAGATTGATTTTGTGATACTGTTGCTATTTTCCCTTTTGCTGAGACCAGACATAACTACTCAGGAATTAAGCATATTCTTAGTCTTTACAGCTCTGTGAACAATAGTTACTCTAACCCTATTATCCAGTACTTGATCTGTAGCATTCTATATCTTAGCAAGTCAAATATTTATGCAAGTGGTTCTCAAGTGTGACCATACCTGCTTCTATTACCCACACAGTTTTTTTTTATTAAACAAAATATACTTTATTCAAAAATAAAATTATATACAATAACCATTCAAAGACTTTCAATTCTTTACAGTTGGTACCATTACTGTCTTTACATTTTCAAAGTTCAAAAGTTTTTTCCACCCACGTGGCACTTTGTTCTTTCATATTTACATTCCAGGGGTATACCCCCAACCCCCCCCCCCACCCATCAACTCCCATGGGAGAAGAACCCTAGACTTGTGGTGGCTGCACCGAGCCTGAGTGCGTCCCTCAGCACGTACTCCTGCAGCTGAGAGTGTGCCAGTCAGCAGCATTCCCCCAAGGACATCTCCATGTGCTGATAGACCATTAAGTTTCGGGCCGACCAAAGAGCATCTTTCACCGAGTTGATGACCTGCCAGCAGCACCAGATGTTGGTCTCGGTGTGCATCCCCGGGAACAGCCCATAGATCAGAGAGTCCTCTGTTACGCAGCTGCTGGGGATGAACCTCGACACTGCCCCTTCCATCCTCCTCCACACCTTCTCAGCGAACCCACAGTGTGCAAAGAGGTGGGTCACTGACTCCGACTCACTGCAGTCCTCCCGCGGGCAGAGGGGTGTGGAGATGACGTTCCAGGCGTACAGGAGGGATCGGACTGGGAAGGCCCTCCCACCGCCAGCCAGGCGAGGTCTTGGTGCCTGTTGGTGAGGTCTGGTGATGAGGCAATTTGCCAGGTGAAATGGACGGTCTGCTCAGGGAACCACCCCACTGTGTCCATCTGCTCCTTCTCCTGCAGTGCCTGCAGGACCTTACGTGCTGACCACTGCCTGATGGCCTGAAAGAACTTCTCTACGAAGGACAGGTATGTCGGCAATGACCAGTTGACAGGGGTGTTACATGGGAAAGGGGCCAGACCCATCCTTCATAGCCAGAACGACAGGTAGAACCTGGGCACGTAGTGGTACTTGGTGCCCACGTACCTGGGATCCACACACAACCTGATGCAGCCACACACAAAACTGGCCATCAGGGTGAGGACGACATTGGAAACGTTTTTGCCCCCATTGTCCAGGGACTTGTGCATGGTGCTCCGTCTGACCCGTTCCATCTTGGATCCCCAGACGAATTTGAAGACTGCTTGGGTGATTTCCGAGCTGAAGGAGCGGGGGACTGGCCACACCTGCGCTCAGTACAGCAGCCCTGAGAGCACCTCACACCTGATGACCAGGTTCTTGCCCGCTATCGATACGGAGCGTCCTCCCCACAGTCCCAGTTTCTGTTTCACCTTGGTAGTCCGTTCCTGCCAGTTCTTGTTGCACGCCTCGGCCCCTCCGAACCAGATTCCCAACACCTTCACGTGATCAGCCCTGATGGTGAAGGGGACACTGGACCAGTCGGGCCAGTTGCCGAAGAGCATGGCTTCACTCTTCGTGCGGTTGACCCTGGCCCCTGACACCTGCTCGAACTGTTCGCAGATGCTGATCGGCCTGCGAACTGACCTCAAATCAGAGCAGAAGACTGTGACGTCGTCCATGTACAGGGAGGTTTTGACTTGTGTCCCTCCGCTGCCAGGCAGCGTCACCCCTCTTATGCCCTCATCCCTCCTGATGGCTTCGGCAAAGGGTTCTATGCAGCACACTAACAAGACAGAGGGGGAGAGGGCAGCCCTGCCTGGTTCCAGACCTGATGGGGAAGCTGTCTGTTTCCCACCCGTTGACCTGGACTGCACAACAGATGTCCGTGTAGAGCAGTTTGATCCAATTCTGGATTCCCTCCCCAAATCCCATTTTGGAGAGTACATCCGCCATGTACGTGTGCAATACCCTGTCGAAGGCTTTCTCCTGGTCCAAGCTGACCAGGCAGGCGTCCACCCCCCTGTCCTGCACGTAGGCAATGGTGTCTGTGGTGAACTATGTGCCTGTCGGGACACGCCCCTGCTGACTGCTCCTGTGGCTCCTCCCACAGGCCCCTGTATAAAGGAGACCTGCGGCCTGACGCTCGGCCTCAGTCTCCAGGACCTTGTATGATAGACACTCACTCCTGGTTCCTTCTTCCAGTCAATAAAAGCCGATATCTCGCCTACGTCTCAGTGTGAGTTATTGATGGTGCATCAGTGTCCCTCAGCAGCGCGAGGCTGTCTGAGATCTTCCTGCCCGGTACAGCACAGGTTTGGTCCGGGTGGATCACCTGCTCCAGTGCAGACTTGACTCTGTTGGCGAGAGTCTTGGACAGGATCTTGTAGTCCACATTCAGGAGTGAGATGGCTTCCAATTCCTAATGTCTTCCGTCTCCCCCTTCTGTTTGTGGATGAGGGTGATGATGCCCTTCCTCATGGATTCGGACATGCTGCCCGCCAGGAGCGTAGCGTTGTTCACTTCCAGCGGGTCGGGGCCCATCCTGTTCCACAGAGCCGAATACAACCCGACCGGTAAGCCGTCGCTTCCAGGAGTCCTACCCGACTCAAAGGAACGGACGGAGCCAGTCAGCCCGTCCAGGGTCAGCGGCTGCTCCACACTCTCCCGTCACTTCCGGGAATCCTACCCGACTCAAAGGAATGGTCGGAGCCAGTCAGCCCATCCAGGGTCAGCGGCTGCTCCAGACTCTCTCGCTTGCCGTCGTCTAAGACCTGCGTGATAGACGACAGGAAGCTGCGGGAGGCTGTGGAGTCCGTGGCCTTTTCTCCGTATAGACCGGCACAGAAGGACCTGCAGATCCTCAGTATGTCTGCCTGCAAGGACGCGACTGAGCCGTCCTCTTCCCTAAGGTTGAGGATCACAGAGCTCCCACTGTGCACCTTTTGGAAGAGGAATCGTGAGCATGTCTCGTCCTGCTCCATGGTTCAGTCCCTCGATCGGAAGATGATCTTGGAGGACTCGGCGGCAAAGTGCTGGGCCTGCCGGCCCTTCACGTCCCGCAGTTTCTCCCTGACATCCACCCCCCTCAACTGCAACTTTGTCAGGAGTTTACGCAGTTCCCTCTGCCCCCGCCTTGCTCTCTGGGTGCCCTTGCGGATGAAGAACCTCTTGATGTTCTCCTTGGTGGCTTCCCACCAGTGAACCGGGGAATCAAAGAGGGCTTTCAAGGTTCTCCAACCTGTGTACTTCTCTAGTTCCTCCATGTTCTCTGGGGTCAGCAGCTTGACGTTCAGCTTCCACGTCCCCCTCCCTGCCTTCCGGTCCTCCCGCAGGTGACAGGTGGCTCGCAGGAGGCAGTGGTCGGAGAAGAACACCGGCGTGACGTCTGACCACGAGGGGCTCTGACAGGAAGAGGAAGTCGATCCGGGAACGGGCTGAGCCGTCCGATCGTGTCCAGGTGGCTTGCGGCTGAGCTCCCCCTGTGGGGCAGCCAAAGGCGTCGTGCAGCTTAGCTGTCTTCACCGTATCCATCAGGAGTCTGGAGGTACCGTCCAGCCTGCCGGATCGTCCAGCCACGTCTATGGTGCAGTTGAAGTCTCCGGACAGAACGACTGGCCGGGACGTCACCAGCAGCGGTGGGAGCCGCTCGCTCCGCACGGGGGAGGCGTACACGTTGACCAGCCGGAGCGGAGTGCCCCAGTATTTGACGTCTGCTACCAGGAGGCGCCTGGCAACCACCTCTTTGACTTGGGTGATTGCGAAGTTGCCTCCTCGTAGCAGAATCCCCAGGCCGGAAGCGCGATAGTCGTTACCCCCCGACCACACCGACAAACCCCGGGTCCACCAACGTGACCGCCTCGGGTAGTTGCGGAGGTGTGGCAGTCCGCTCTCCTGGAGGAAGGTCACGTCGGCCTTGACCGAGTCCAAGTACTGGAGCGTGCTGACGCATCGCCTGGTACTCTTCAGACTGCACACATTGACAGATGCCAGTGAATTCTCCGCCATTTAAAGTTCTTTATTTCAGCAGCACACTGTCCTTACCTTCGCAGTCCTGAGCCTTCATGCCTTTGTGAAGTCCTTCACCTTCTGTGGGCTCAGGAACTGCAGGTTATCCTCCCCTGGGTGTGGCAGTTCCTGTTCTGTGCCTGGGGGCTTGGTGTCTCCCAGGCCTGCTGCCCCTTCAGGTTGCGAAGCGCCAGACGTGGCTCTGCTCCGGGGTTCCCGGAGCTGGGGGTCTCTGGTGGTCTCCGCCTCCTGCGCTTGTCCTTGGGGGGTGGCCAGCAGACTTTCCCCACTCTCTCTCCTCCTCTTCGCTGGCTTTGTCCGCCGCTTCCTCTGCCGGGACAGCTGCTGGCCTCCCCCAACTCCTTCCTCATCTGAAGTGGCCAGGTTGCTGGGGGCTGTGTGGTCCCCTGCCCTCCTCTTCCCGCGCTCCTTCCGTTCCACCCTCTGTCGTTTGGCCGGAGCTTTTTGGGCCTTCTTTCATTTACCTACAACGCTCCAGCCGTCCTCCCCCTCGGCTCTCCCCTCCTCCATGGACTCCTCCTCCTTTTTCTGTGGCAGGTCCAGCAGGGTCTGCAAGGGGGAGGGGGCCCTCGGGGTGGCTGTGCCTTCTCCTCTGCTGGCGTCTTCCGTTGCTTCGGGCACTGCCTCTGCAGGGGTGACGGGTACATCCGGGGCCCTTCCAGTGCCAGCACCTGCCCTGGTCGCCTGTGCATAGGTGCCAGCATGTTTCAGACAGGTCCTGTACAGGTGGTCGGTACTTCCACAGAGATTGCAGGACTTGGCCTGCGTGCAGTCCTTGGTGAAGTGGCCCTCCACCTTGCAGTTCTTGCAGATTGTAGCTCTGCACTGGGCTGCGACGTGCCCCGCCTTGCCGCAGTTGCAGTTCACCCTGGGCTGCCCGGCGTAGACCAGGTAGCCTCGGTTCCCTCCGATGGCGAAGACCGAGGGTGGGCAGACGACGCTGCCATTGGAGTCGACCTTCAGCTTCACCTTCACCTGCCGTTTGCTGGTCCAGCACCCCAGGCTGTCCTTCACGTCCAGACAAGCTCCTACGCTCTCCACATACCGAGCGAGGAATGTAAGGACGTCGGCCACCGGCACGTAAGGGTTGAACATGTGCACGGTGACGGTCCGTTCCTGCTGGGCGGCAGCAAAGGGGGGCTGTGCTTGTAGCAGCGACAGCGGCGCCTCTCTCCCCTTCTCCTGGAACAGCTGGAGCAACTTCTGCCACCCTGCGGGTCGTCGGAAGGTGACATCGAAGAACCCAGCAAAGTCCTGGAAGCAGTAGATGTCGTCGATCATGAATCCACAACAGTCCATCAGACCTTCTGTGGGCCTAAGGGCCTGTATTGTGCTGTAGGTTTTCTATATTTCTAATATCTTTCCATATTCCAAGCTTTTCCTCCTTGCTGTCAGTAACACCACCAATTTTATGACAACTGCAAAATCACCAATCGTAGCTCCAGTTTTTTATCCAGGTTGTAATGTTAATGACAAACAGTAAGGGTTGCAGCTCCAAGCCTTACAGTTCATCTGCCAAAGCAGATGGACCTGTGGCTTGATGTCTTATCCAGGAGACTATGTCAATGGCAGCGCAGAACTCTCCCAGCATTGAAATGAAACTGAGTTTTTTTTAAATCCAAGCCTCAGAGTAGGACTTGAATCTATTACTATCTGACCCAGAAGTGACAATGCCATTCACTGACCCAAAGACAGCCCAGAAAACATGCGTCCTATTGAAGATTAAAATAATTATCTTAAAAAAAATGTGTAATATTTTCACATGGGGAAAAAAGTACTTACGTTCTCTTTATTGTGGTCTCATCTAAGGAGAGCATCATGTGGCTGCCTTAGGTAATCCAAGATTGGTACACTTTGAGGATAATAGCTAGCAATTCTTCTGTTGCATGGTGTTGGTACTATCAAGTTACAAATCTTTTATGAGAATCTTGTCCTGGGGGATTTCAGCATCCTGAAGCAATGGACATCACAGGCTAGTCGAAGAGGCTAAAGGAACCAACAAGCAGCACTTGGGAGTGTGAAATAAGCCTCTAAGTATTGAAGCTATTATTGCATTTTTTTAGATCAAACCATGTAAAACCAAAGCAATTCAGCTATTATGTTGTTGCTTAAACAATTTACTTTTAACCATTTTCCAAAATTCTTGTTTATTTTACCTAAAGAAAGAAATTGAACCATACAATTTCTAAATGACATCTACATGGTGAGCTTAACTTTCGATATGATTTTAATCCCTGTCTGCAGCTGGCCTATTTTGTTTTAATATTGTACTTTTAAGCTTGATTGAATCACAGCAGTTTACATGCAGAAAATTAGAGCAGCCTGGAACCTACTGTTATACCTGACAGAAATGATTCCAGGTCTGTTTTTCAGATGATTTAAAAACAAACCAAAAAAGAGAGGAGGAATCCCAAGGGTCCAGCGTTTGGTAGAGGCTTTCTGTTGATATTAAATAGGGGAAGCACATGGGCCGTCATCTGTTTTTACAAGTGGAAACTAGGCCTTCATGTGTTTGTACAAGTGAAAGGTGGTTTCAAATAACTAGCCCTTCGCCGGCTGGGAACAGCTATTCATTGTGGAGAAATAAAAAGCAACCACATAAACGTTGCTGAACTGAAGTCATTTATGTATTATTTGGGTTCTTGCTTGTACTCTCAAATCAAAACCACTGTTCCCTAAAATCCTTCCTAATTACTACAGACAATTGTTTCAGAGGGAAAATAAACACTTTGGTTTTATTGTTAGTTGAGCCTGTGATACTCCATTAATCATCAATTTAATGGCAGATAATCCTACGGGGAGAAAAATGAAGGTCTACTTTGTATGTTGCTTAATTATGTTGTTAGGCAACGACATAATGGCTGATTTGCTACAATCTCAATCAGACGGCAAAGGGTGAAAAACAATTTGAAGAAAAACTCAGATACTATATGCTGACTAGAAAAGTTGGCCGGAAATCACAGCACGTTATTGTTATGTTCTCCTGCAAAATGTAACAGGAAACTGAGGACTTAATGTACGTCGCATAACCTCCTCCTTGAGCCTGATGTGTGTGCCCAGGCATGCTCGGTGGCATCCTACAGCACGCAATGCATGCCTGGCCATTATTTTGGGGAGAGCAACATCCAGTGCTGCTGGCAGATCATCAACTCAGTGAAAGGTGCCCTTTGGTCAGCCCGAAACTTGATGGTCTTCCAGCACGTGGAGATGTCTGTGGGAGAATGCTGCCAACTGGCAGGGGTATGTGCTGAGGGACGCACTGAAACTTGGTACAGCTGCCACAAGAACTCGGTGGGGAAGGACCATGGTTTAGGGTCTTCTCCTGCGGGAGTGGGAGGGGTCGGGTGACAGAGAGTATACCTCTCAACAATAGTGTGTAAAGCTGAAACAACAGAGTGCCACGTGAGAGTCAAAAAGTGAGGAAATGTATAGAATACAGTGGAAACATCTGTAAAGGATTGAGAGTCATTGAATGGTTTATTGTACATAATTTTATTTTTGAATAAAGTATATTTTGTTATTTAAAAAACCAGTACAGAAGAAGGATTTTACAATGCTTGTGAGGATAGCTTCACCAGTAGTTCAAGGAGATCCCATGCCTGTGGAGTCCACCATCAGAACCTGCCTTGCGTTGGTTATCTCCTTAAGTAATGTTCCTACCTTCGTCTGCCCTGAGTGCTTTCAATCTTTTTTATAACTCTTAATCCTTTTAGTCTTCAGAACTTCACCTATTCACAGCTTGACCAACCAGTGCATATCCTGAATAAATTCTCATTAACCTTGCAACCAACACTCACAATCATCACTGCCTATTGTGAAGGCATTTAATTGTTTTTAATGGTACATTGTGGTTGAAAATAGTACATTATATTTGAAAGTTCGCTTCTGTGCTCTTCGTTTTTAAGACATATAAAACTCTTGTTTACAGTATTCTTTTACATTCCCAGATGTTGCCTGATTGAATCTGTGGCCCAGTGTTTCTTCTGTCTTACATTGAAAGATCAAAATATATATTAAAAAAATCATCAAATTAAATAGTAATATAGTAGCAATATTTAGTTTGTGGTGTGAAGTGTAATAAAGGTAAGCACATATGCACAAAAATAATAACTCAAGCTGTAAATCCAGTTAGAAAGACCAATTTACAGAATTCTGATTTATTGCATTTAAATTGCCTGCAACAGATGTTTCAATCAAAGTCTTCCCATCTAATAAATATATTATTGCTTTGTTCCCATGACATTATCAATGTTTTCTCAATTATGTAACAGAATTTTGCAAGTCATTAACTTTTGCTATCATACTGCTAAAGTGCTTTATTTTTATGTGCATTGGGTAATATTAATGAATTGCCACAGGACTTTTCAATCATTAATTTGTAATATAGGAATAAAAGTTTTCAGACTTTGCAGCTTTGCAATGTGATTACGTCCCTCTATAGTACTTAGTTTGAAGACAGGATTGAGGCTGATGGTACACGTTGAGGACTCCTTATCCGAAAAGCCAATCCAAAATCCAAAATTTGTTTGAGACGTCACACGACATCACAATTGGAAAATTCCACAAGACACTGGGATGCTCAAGTCTCTGTGCACCACGAACAGTTCTGAGAAGTGACCTCACATATGTAATGAACAGTATTTAATGAAAAATAGAAAAACGCTGATTAAAGTGAAAGATGAAGACCTTGATCGTGTATTGAAAGAATGGATTCATCAGCATTGGATTCATTAGTATGCTGATCATGAAACAAGCAGAGACCTATCACACCGAACTGAAAATTGAAGGTAATTGTGAATATTCAGCAGGCTGTGGGAAGGAGAACCTCAGGATTGTACACTGCATATGTCTGAGTCTGTGGCCTCCCTCAGTTAGAGATTGCCATGGGTATTGCATCCTAGCTGTCTAGGTATGCAAGCCTGGTTAGTATGATATGGAGAGCAGGCTGCTGGCCATGTAGCAGATTTCCCCTCTCCATGCATCTGAAGGAACAACAGAGACCGATACAGTTTGCTAGCAGCAGCATCACAGGAGTTGCCGGTTAGCTTTGAACTCAATGTAGGGTGGCCTTAGGGACTCCAGTTCCAGACTTTTCCCTCGGGGTTTATTCCTGAAGCCTTCCCCATGAGTGGGTTTAGCCGTAAGGCATGGAGGTTTGAAATCAGAATTTTCCTTCTCCTAGGTGAGCTACCAACCTGGCTGACAAGCCCCGTCTGCCCAAAGTGACTGGTTTTAAGGCACCAGTGACCCGCCTTTGCCCCTCCTTCTGTCAGTAGAAACAGTTCCATTGGGCTTAGTAGCTAAGCCACATGTGAACGCCAGGACCTGGACTTGGTTGTCAGAGACTTTTGGAGCCGCACACCATTGAGCATTTAATAGGTGGTGGGAGCTTGTCACCGTTACCATCCCCAGCTATAACAACCTTAAGGAACCACTGTATACATACTTTGATAATAAATGTACTTTGAATCTGTGAAATTTATGAAAAAGCACAGAACTACGTTGTTAAAAATGACTGCTGATCACAAAGCAGCAGAGAAATTCAATGAGCAAACACGAGGAAATCTGCAGATGCTGGAAATTCAAACAACACACATAAAATGCTGGTGGAACTCAACAGGCCAGGCAGCATCTATAGGGAGAAGCACTGTTGACGTTTTGGGCCGAGACCCTTGAAAGTTAGTCCTGATGGAGTACCTAGCACACATTCATTTTTTCATTATATCAATGATATGTAATAATTTTTACTGTTCAGTACTTACAAATGTAAGACAAAGATTGCCTGCCAGTAGCTCATAAATTCAATCAGAAATTATGGTGATCCGAAGATATCTCATTATATATTCCAAAATTTAAAAAAATTTCTGAAATCCAAAAGAATTGTGGCCCTAAGCATTTTGGATAAGGGATACTCAACTATTTAACAGGTTAAGTGGTGATTAAATATTGTCCTGTGATTAGGTGAATGTTCAATAGGTAGTTGGGCCTGTTCTGCCCTGTATCTCTCAATAAATAAGTAAATAAATGAATAAGATTTTAAAAATAGGAATTGCCACGTCATAAAGCCCTTCAATTCAACAAGATTGTGGCTGATCTACTCATATGGCACATCAGACATCCTTGGAACCAGTCATGAGAAGCTTTGTTGCATTCCCACTATAACAAAACTATCATTCTTTAGGAAAGGAGACCAAAATTCTGTATAGTACTCCAGGTGTGAACTTGTTGAAGCTCTATATAATTATCATAAGACTTCCTTACTCTTACACTCAAATCCTCTTGCAATAAAGGCTAATAAACTAATTGTCTCCCTAATTGCTTTTGAAGCCTCTTTGCGATCTTATCACCACTTACATTCACATTTAGTTTCATGTCATCAGCATACTTGGAAATGATACATTTGGTCTCCAGCCAAAATGTTGCTACATTTGTTTATTAATACTAATTTCCTTGAATTCCTTATTTGCACTGGAGCCTTGTGGAAGCCGTTTGTGTCTTATATGAAGAATGGAACAAATATTTGTCTCGCTGTGCTTTTTATTAGCTAAAAGAAATCTCACTGTCTGCTTTTATTCTTCTCTCACTAAAAAATATTGTATTTTCACTTTATCTGGATTTTTTTTTGCTTAATTCTAAAAAGCATCTTGTCCTTGGATTTCATGATTTACCTTAGATTTCATACTTTTAAATTATCTTACAATTCATTATTAGACCAATTTTTCTTTCTATAAGGAAAACAAGTATGTAAAGTTTCTTTAAATGCTACCTATTGCAAGCAAATGCTGTTGTACCACAACCTCTCTGTCTCTCATGGCTTCCAAAGCTGCCCTTCATATTTCACACCTTAATGATATGACATGGATCTCTGCAGCTAAATGCACTTGCTCTGTCGGTGAGAATTCAGTTAAGGTGTGGTAAGATTAGTTTCCTCCCTGTGATATACAGTGAAGTAATGGATTGTCAAAGCCTGCATTACATCTAACTCACTTCAACTATTTTATTTCCATTGAAGTTGACAGAAATAAAAATCAGGAACAAAGTGGTTGTTAACTTGTCTGTTAAACAGATGACAGCAAATTAATTCAAGAGATCCTGCAGACGCTAGAAATCCTGAGCAACACGCACACAAAATGGTGGAGAAACTCAGTTAGTCAGGCAGCATCAAAATTTGTTGAGTTCCTCCAACATTTTGTGTGTGTCGCCCAAGTTTAACACCATCTGCAGAATCTTTTGTATTAATTTGCTACCATCTGTTTTACACAACTACATAAAATGTACCCCAATAGTCTTGCCTCAAAGCAACATGCTCTCAGTGGCTACTTATTAAGTAATTCCGGTAACTAATGAAGTGGCCACTGACTGTATGTTCATGGTCTCCCGCTGCTGCAGCCCATCCACTTCAAGGTTCGACATTTTGTGTTTTCAAAGATTCTTCTATGCAACACTGTTGTGAGGCGTCGTCACTTGAGGTACTGTCACCCTTCTATCAGCTTGAACCTGTCCAGCCATTCTCCTCTGACCTCTCTCATTAATAAGGCATTTAAAGTTTGAATTTCTAGGATACGCACACTTCCTCAACTATCATTCCACAGTCAAAGACGCTTAATCAAATTTCTTCCCCATTCTGATGTTTAGTCTGAGCAGCAACTAATCCACTTGACTCAATGCAGAAGAGCACCTGTGTCCTTTAAAATACTCGGCCAATTATAATGGAACCTCATAGGTGTGATTGGTTACCAAAAATACATAAGTTACAAAAATTGGCCATATTGTTAACAGCTCTCCTAACCTATCTATAGATCTTTTTACTCTCCCTACTTTTCCACATTGTATCATCTGCCACCGTAGCTTCGGCACTTTCAGCCTGATCACTGAAATAAAATGTAAAAAGGTGCGGACAAGTAACAAAGCTGTGCCATACCATTTGTTCTTCTTTGGCAACTCAAAATAGTCCCTCTTATGCCTGGTCTCTGTTTCCTGTGAACCAGTCAATTTTCTACCTATGATGCTATGTTACTTCCTACAGCATCAGCTTATATGATGACAGATGGAGTTCAACCCAGATAAGTGTGAGGTGGTTCATTCTGGTAGGTCAAATATGATGGCAGAATATAGTATTAATGATAAGATTCTTGGCAATGTGGATCAGAGGGATCTTGGGGCCCTGAGTCCATAGGACACTCAAAGCTGCTGCGCAGCTTGACTGTGTGGTTAAGAAAGCATACGGTGCATTGGCCTTCATTGACAGTGGGATTGAGTTTAAGAGCCGAGAGGTAACGTTACAGCTATATAGGACCCTGGTCAGACCCCACTTGGAGTACTGAGCTCAGTTCTGATCACCTCACTACAGGAAGGATGTGGAAACTATAGAGAGGGTGCAGAGGAGATTTAAAAGGATGTTGCCTGGATTGGGGAGCATGCCTTATGAGAATAGGTTGAGTGAACTCGGCCTTTTCTCCTTGGAATGATGGAAGATGAGAGGTGACCTGATAGAGGTGTATAAGATGATGAGAGGCATTGATCATGTGGATAGTCAGAGGCTTTTTTCCCAGGGCAGAAATGGCTAACAATAGAGGGCACAGTTTTAAGGTGCTTGGAAGTTGGTACAGACGAGATGTCAGGGGTAAGTTTTTTACGCAGAGTGGTGAGTGCATGGAATGGGCTGTTGGCGATGGTGGTGGAGGCAGATACAATAGGGTCTTTTAAGAGGCTCTTGGATAGGTACGTGGAGCTTAGAAAAATAGAGGGCTATGGATAACCCTAGGTAATTTCTAAAGTAAGTACATATTCGGCACAGCATTGTGGGCCAAAGGGCCTGTACTGTACTGTAGGTTTTCTATGTTTCTATGTTTTATTTCTGTAATTATATTTGATGCGGCACCTTATCAAGTGCCTTCTGGAAATCTGCTGATTCCCCATTTTCTACCTGACATGTTACTTCTTGATAGATCTCCAATCATTGCTATTTCTTGCTATTTCCTTCATTTTTGAATTAAAGAATTATACTTGCTATGTCCATCCGTCTGAATCTTCTGCCAATCTAAGGAACTTTGGAAAGTTGAAACCAAGCTATCAGTTTAGTAATCCACCAGGATCAGAAGACTAAAGCCCCAATAATTTGCTTAGCATTACATTTCTGGTGATTATCATTTTAATATTATAGAGTTATAAAGTAGGGAAACAGGCTCTTCAGCCCAACTGTTCTGTGCTGACAAAAACATCCTCCCAGCTATTCCCTGCCATCCACATTTGGCCCATAATTCTCCAAGCCGCTCCTCATCATGTACCTATCAAAACATATCTTAAATATTGCAATTGTACCCATTTTGACCACTTCCTCTGAAACTTTATTCCAGTTACTCAATACCCAGTGTGTAAAGAAGCTACTTCTCAGATCTCTCAAAAAACTTTTCCTTCTTATCTTATATTTGTGCCGTCTAATATTGGACTTTCCAGCCCTGGGGAAAAGACTATGCCTACCTTATCCATAGCAGTATCACAGGGCCATGGGTACAGACAACACACAGAATACAGAGTAAATTATACATACATCATACAGTACTGAGATGGAAACAATTATAATAAGATGAAAAAACAGATGTTAGTGCAAAAAGAAAGGCACAATCAGAGACACGTCCTTAACAGTGTAAGAAATAGTCTGTAGGGTTCTATTACAGAGGTAAGGTGGGGATTGTTCAGGTCAGTTCAAAGAACCTGATAGTAGGAGGAAACTAGTTGTTCCTGAACGGGGTGGTGTGGGACTCTAGGCTTCTGTGCTTCCTGTCTAGCAGTAGCAATCAGAAGAGGGCATGATGAGGTTGTTGGGGATCCCTGAAGATATATGGTATCTTCTTGAGGCAGTACTTCCTGCAGATGTTGCCAGAGGTGGAGAGCTGTGCCTGAGATGGACTATCAATTTCTGCATTCTCTTGTGTTGCTGTGTGTTGGAATGACTGTACACTGTGGGGCTATTACGCTCAAATCTGTGAAGAATCGCACCATATTTTTCATTGTATTTTAACCATTCCTTTGAAGAATTCTCAGAATTGTACACAACATTGTATTTAACCTGAATCAGACTAGGATATTATTGTTCCAGTAAATAAGATTTGTCAAAATATGAATTCTTATCAAATGTGCTATTTACTGTAGCTTTGGAGTCTGAGAAGCTGGTTTTTAATCCTACCTTTTCTTTCTAGTCTCCAGACAAATCAGGATACATGTCGTCACATTCCCCTCAGTATCTTTGCAAAAGTCTTCTGTATAGAATCATAAAATGTTATATGATATACTCTTGTAGATGTATAAATTATTAATGAAAAGAAACTAAAATAGTAGCAAGAGCATAATTTATCTCTTTGTCTGTATGTATACATTGTTATATTAATTGACTTCAAGTCCATTTCTAAAATTAATGAATCGGTTAAAGATTTCAGTCATTAATTAATAAGGAAAACAAAACTATTATGATTCCCTGGGGCTGATCAACTGGATCCCATTCCATTTCGCTAATGGACTAATAACATAATACATGTGCTCTGAGAGCTTTACTTTCCATCTGGAACTCTTACTCTCATTCAGTGCAGGAGCTACAATCTAAACCTACTTACTCAATCTTCTTTATAAGACTTGCTCTTGGAATTGAGCAAGGCAGGAGTTATTCACAACTTTATTTGCCCCGAAAACTATTGATATCATTATTGGCATTGTCACATGTACAGTGAAGAGCTTATCTTGCATACTGTCTGTACTGATCAAATCATTACACAGTGTATTGAGCTAAAATTAGGTAAAAGAACAATAATGCAGAATAAAGTGTAAAAGCAAACAAAACAGTGCAGTACCTGTAAAGAATAATCTGCAAGGTCATAATGAGGTAGATTTTGGGGCCAGAAGTCCATCTTATCATTCAAGATGTCTATTCAAGAGCCTGTAGCTGTAGTGTGTAAGGTCTGCACAATGAATGATGGAAACTCATCAAAGAAAGTTCAGTACTGCCCACCTCATTGTGTGAAATAGTGTTAAAAATCTCCAGTTGACCATCAATAACATGTGTCCAATACGTTGAGTTATTGGCGATCTGGAGATGTCAGTCATTGTTGTTCTTGTCCTCTCAGTGGCTGCAGCCACAAGTGAGGGAGGCAGTGCTGAACCACCCGCATTGAATTTCTGTTGTGCCATGTACAGAACTTCCATACTGTCGCTCTTCCACACAGCTCTTACTTTTCCCAAAAGAAACAAAGTTGTGTCATTTGAAAGAGAGGAAACCATAGTTACCATCCACTCATCCAACACTGGTATAGAAAAGTATTTTAAGAAGAAGCGTTGATAAAAACTGAAATCCTTGATCAGCAGACCTGTACTTTCACATGTGTTGCAATATCACACTTTCCTTGCTGTTGGATGAGCCTGATTACACTGGAGAGGGTGCAGAGGATTCACCAATATCTTGCCAGGAATGGGGCATTTCAGTGGTGAGCAGAGACTGGATAGGCTGTATATTTTGGCATGGAGGAAAACCTGATAGAGGAAGAATATTTCTCATTCGGCTGGTGGTTAGAACCTGGAAAGGGCTGCCTAAGTGGGTTGTGAGGTCAGGTGCTATTACAATACTTTAAAAGTATCTGGATGAGCACTTGCACCACCAAGGGATAGAAGGCTAATAACCAAGTGCAGATAATTGGCTGTGCTATAGATGGGTACTTGAGCACAGGCATCACATGGTGAAGGGCTGTTTTCTGTATGATATGATCACATGACACTATGACTCACAAATCATAACTTCGCTTGTGATGCCTCCGTTGCCCAGGAATGCCGTTTACGGGAAAAGTGCTCCATTTGTTGCACAGCCAGGATGAAGAATCTGTGGATCAGATTTTCTAATTCCCAAAATGAGGCAAGTGCTTTCTCCAGGGATTGGTCATGTGTTTTCTCCTTTGTAACATCCTGCAATGTCAATGCCTCATATTTAAAATCCATGTGTTCAATTTGTGTCATGTTTAATGTGCTACTTTGCCGTGCCTTTCTCAGCAAAGTTAGCACCATTTGAATGAATACACAGCGAAGGAGAAAGAAATCATTCAAGGTGAACCACAGGAGTATTTTTAGATACAGCTGAGATCTCTCCAGATTTGAACCAGAATTTCATTACTTTATGAAAATGATCTGAAAATTAAGACTAGTTTTCTGGAAAACCAGAACTGCACATGTGCGTGCAAAGTTACATTCATTGTGTCCTGAAGAAGCTGCGTCAGCAGACAACAATATGTTCAGGGTGAAAGCAAACAAAATTTGTCTATGGAAGACACAGTTACATGGATAACTAAAAGAGTGGTGGTGGTGGTAGGTTCTAAGGAGCATGTTAAAGGAGGAGGATGGAGTCAGGAATACTGAGGAAATAAATTCCAATGTCTTCTCACGAGGCAGTTATTCACTGTTATGGAATCATTAAACATGAAGGAGCACAGAAGCCTAAGGGCTGTAGGGCTTGAAGACATACAGAGATGAGGAATGAACCCATGGAGGGTTTGGAAACATGGGTGGAGATTTTTAAAACTGAGGCACATTGGACAGGAAGCCAATGCTATTCAATGAGTTTGGGTGGATGAGCAAGGTGCTGTGAGTTGGAATAGAGACAGTAAGCGCTTTAATGAGCTCCAACATACAAGAAAATGACTTGGGAATAGGATGAGGCCAATTGACCCCTTTTCATGGTCTGCCATTTAATAAAATCATGGCTGTTATTAAATGACAAATTTCTGACCTCAGTTCCACATCACTATCAACCCAAGTAACCCTTCATTCCTTCACTTATCAAGAATCAATCTGCCTCTGCCTTAAAAATATTCCAGCTTTCTGTTTCCACTGCCTTTTGAGGAAGGGAGCTACAAAAGCTCATAATCTGAGAAAAGAAAATCACCTCATCCATTTCTTCAACATAAAGATGAGGAGCAATTTCTTTAGCCAGAGAGTGGTGAATCTGTGAAATTTTTGCCACAGCCAGCTGTGGAGGCCAAGCCTTTGTGTATATTTAAGGCAGAGGTTGATAGATTCTTGATTGATCAGGGCATGAAGGGATACGGGAGAAGGCAGGAGATTGGTGCTGAGAGGAAAATCAGATCAGCCATGATGAAATGGCAGAGTAGGCTAGATGGCCGGATGAGCCTCATTCTGCTCCTTTATCTTATGGTCCCCTTTATTACCATTCTTTGCTCCCTGCCAATCAGCTAATCTTCTATCCATGTTTCCTGTAATACCATGGGCTCTTATCTTGTTAAGCAGCCTCATGTGCAGCACCTTGTCAAAGGCCTTCTGAAATCCAAGTAAGTAAATTCAAAGGTGCAAAGGTACAATTCAATGTCAGAGAAATGTATACAATATACTTCCTGAAATGCTTTTTCTTTGCAACCATCCACGAGAACAGTGACCCAAAAAATGAAGGACAGTTAAATGTTAGAACCCCTAAGTTCCCCCGCAGCTCCTTCCCCCCCCCACCCTGTGTAAGCAACAATACCCCCCTTCCCCCCACCGGCAAAAAAAAGCATCGACACCACCACTGAGCACTCAAGAGTGAGCAAAGCAACAACAAAGACACAGACTTGCAGTTAGCCCAAAGACTTCGCATTTCACCCGGTATTTGACATACCACAGGTTCTCTCTCTCCCTAATAAGCGAGGAAGAGGAGTCTCCATTCTCCCAGCAAGCCGGGAGACATAAGAAATAACTCGCTGGTTTATGATGTTAAAAGTCCATTACGTCGCTTTTTTCAAGCTCTGTGCCCGAAGACCGCAAAGATCCGGGATCTCCAGACACACAGTCGCAGATAACCTGACGCCTCCGATGACACACAGCTTTCCTGTTGTGACACCAACCCTTGATCTGCCCGTCTCCAGAACCCTGAGATCCTAGGCTTCCTAATCCGAGCCAGACCCTTTGGCATGCCGAACAACAACGGCTGATCATGGAACCCCAAGAGCAGGTCCCATTCCCACAAAGAACTGTAGTCTGCATGTAACTCCAGGCCAGAGTCTTCAAAAGAACCCTGAAAGGGAAAAATAGAGATATTAAAATGGAAATAGAGCTGTTTGCAAAGATGCAAGCAAAGGAGTCGCCGACAGGCGCCATTGACCCTCCTAAGCTCTGCCTAAAAGCATTCCAACAGATTTGTCACACAAGATATCCCCCGCTGACCTTTGCCTATTTTATAAAGTGTGTCCAAGTGAACTGAAGCCTCATACTTAATAATGGACTCAAACATCTTCCTAACCACTGGAATCACTGTAACAGGCCTATCATTTCCTTTATTTTGCCTCCCTCCTTTCTTAAAGAATATAGTGACATCAGTAATTTTCCAATCTTCTGGAACCATTCCAGAATCTAGTGATTCCTGAAAGATCACTACTTCAGCCAGTTCTTTCAGAACCCTGGGTTGTAGTCAGCCTTTAGACCTTTCAGTTTCCTAAGCTCTTCCTCCTTCGTAATAATGACTACCCTATGACACTCTTGAATTTCTGCCATACTGTTAATGTCTTCCACATTTCTTTTTCCCCTATTATCTTCCAGTGCTCGGATATGCTCTCTTGCCTCACTATTTTACTCCTTATATATATGAAAACATTTTTAACTTATTGGATATCTTATCTTCATATTTCATCTTTTCTCCCCTTATTGCTTTTTTTTAGTTACCTTCTGTTGGTTGTTAAAAGCTTCTCAAAAGCTAAAGGTGGGCTCCCTTGAGATTCTGAACCAACCTAATTTTTCCCAGTCTACCTGTATATTGATATCCTCCATGACTATCGTAACATTGCCCTTTCTATATGCCTTTTCTATCTCCTGTTGTAATTTATGGAGGCCTCTACATAACTCCCATTAAGGTATTTTTACCCTTGTAGTATCTTAACTTTACCCACAAGGATTTTACACCTTCCGATTGTGTATCACCTCTCTGAGGAATTGATTTCACTTTTTACCAACAGAGCCGCCCCACCCCTTATGCCTTTCGGTACAATGTGTATCCTTGGATGTTTAACTCCCAACTATGATCTTCTTTCAGTCACAACTCAAAGATTCACAGAACGTCATACCTCACAGTTTCTAACTGTGCTACTAAATCATCTACAAAATTCTTGTACTGTGTGCATTCGAATATCCTGTAACACCATCACTCCTATATTCATCACCTTTTTCAGTTTTGCTCCCCTGTGACCCAAAGTGAAATTCTTATCCCTTTCTAAACTTCTGGTTTTTTTTTTATTTATTCTGGAGTCACTCATAATCTCTCTTGCACTCTCCTTCCCTTTTACTTTATCCTCCCTTCCCCAAACTGTTGAAATGCTGATTACCATTCTAGTGGTAAAGATGCAGGACATGATTGGCCTTGTCAAGTTGTTACGGCGCAGTCATAGCCCTACAATGGTTGGAAGCATATCTTAAGAATAGATTAAAGATTAGCTCTATTTATCGCCAGTACATTGAAACATCAAAACGTATGGTGAAATGTACCATTTGTGTCAACAACCAACGCAGTCTGAATAAGTGATGGGGCCAGCCCACAGAGTTGCCATACTTTCAATGCCTACATAGAATGCCAACAACTTAGTAATCAAGATAGATCCAATGATCTATCCACATTCTTTTTGATGTTCCAATGAATATTATGAGTTAACACTGTACACTTTACTATAGTAACACCCATTACTTCTCAGAGGTAAATGTATTTTCCTTTTTTGGAGCAATTTCACATTCATAGTTAACTATTTATCTGATAAAACCAGGCATCCAAATCTATACCAAATTTTTTGCCATCCACTTCTGGATTAACATGTTTGGTATTCTAGGCAAGTGGGAGTTCCTCTGGGAGGTGTTAAGATTTTTTAATCTGATGCATTAAAGCTGTTCTAGAAGTGAAATGGGGAAAACTTGGGAAGGAGGTTGCTTTCTGAAAAAAAAAGACACCCAGAATGAGCACTACCGTCTGGTTGTTGAAGGTAAGTTATATGGGAAATACGTATAATGTTTGTAATGTTTAGTAATCATCTGAAAACTTTGCATAAGCCATATAACAGATCAGTTCCAACACTAATCTCTGAAGCAGTCAGCTGCAACATATATCTAGTCCCACTATGTGAAGTACATCCGAAAATCAATAAGAATCTCATTTAGATTTATTGCCAAATCTCAAACTCTAGCTGTGAAGCATTGGGATCAGCGTAGGAGGGAGTGACTGGATAAATATCTTCTGCAATTCTGAGAACAGTTAGAACAGAACAGGTCCACATTAAGGAATCATGCTCTAGTAGGAATCAGATAATGTCAAGATCACAATCAGCTCATTATATATGATGTCTGTCTTGAATAGAATCTCTGAAACTTAAATTTAGCATTGAACTCTTCGGGGGCAAATTTTCCAACATTTTATAACTTAAACTCTTTGAATTCATAAGTATGTCATTAAGACTGATTTATTTTTTTTCTTCTTGGCATTAAGAGCTTACTTCCTATGCCTATTTACATTGGCAACATGACAATAGTGTCCATGAATTAGTCCTGCTTTGGACCAATGATAATAGAGCAATGTAAGTAAGGATTTTTTTTGATGCAAGGTGGGGTCCTAATGCATCTTCATTAAATAATATTGAACTCATCTGCGTTTAAGTCATTATAATCACAGTGATTCATTGTTTTCCAATCAATTATGTGCTACACCATATATTCAGAGTGTGACTGCAAATTTCCTATTAGGAAAGTTCTGTGTCAAATGTGAATTTGCATCTTACCAAATCCCAATACACAGATTTTTCTTCAAAATATGTTTCAATGTACTTGTAAGTTGGACATTTTAATCAATGTTTAATTCAATTTTGTTATAGAAACCTAGTGCCCAATATTGTAATTGAATCAGTTGCAATGATATGAATCATAGGAGTACTCCTTTTGTTGCAGCTTATGGAACAGTACAACGCAGGAACAGACTCTGGCCAGAACGTTGTGCTGAAATAAATAATCCAACCCAACTAACCTAATCCTTTATGCCGACACAATGTCCATATCTTTCCATTTTCCGTGCATTCTTGGGCCTTACTAAGAGCCTCTTGAACGCCTCTGACAGCCACTGCTACCACACCAGGCAGCACATTCCAAGCCCTCCCTCCCCCACTTTCTGTGGAAAGACTTGCCCTGCACATCTCCTTTGAATTTACTCCCCTCACATTAAGTACATACCAGCTGGTAACAAACATTTCAATACTGGGAAAAACATACTGGCTTCTCCTTGATCCATGCCTCTCATTATCTTACAAACTTCCATCACATCTCCCCTTAGTCTCTACTGCTCCAGAGGAAACAAGGTTGCTCTCTAATCTAGAAGCATCCTGGTAAACCTGTCCGAAGCTTTGATATCCTTCCTATAAGGGGGCAATAAGAATTGAATGCAATACTCTTGATAATTCCCAACTCTTGAACCCAGGTCCCCAACAATAAAGGTCATATTTAGCACTCTATCAACCTCTGTAGCCACATTCAGGGAGCTATTGACTCCGACACCCAAGATTCTTCTGATCATCGACACTGTCAAAAGCATTTCCATTAAGTCTCCTGTTCCTTTACATTTGATCTTCCAAAATGAAACATTTCGCAAATGGCAGGGTTAATCTCCACCTGCCATTTCTCCATCATATCTGCAATTGATTGATATCCCACTATACCTTTTGCCGGTCTTCTGTGCAATCCACACCACTGCCAGTCTTGGTATCAACTGCACATCCCACACATCCATGTTTTCATCCATGTGATTTATATATAAAACAAAGGTCCCAGTATAGATCCCTGCAGAATACTACTACTCATGGACCTCCAGCTAGAATAAATCCCATCAACCACTACTCTGTCTATTATGGGCAAACCAATTCTGAATCTAAATGGCCAATTGACAGTAGATCCCATGTATCTGTTCTTCCTAAGGACAAGAGTATAACTTCACTGTATGTATCCTTGCCAGTATCACATGACCACCTGGCCAGACTGTCTCAAACTATGGTCTTTAAGAACTTCACAGTCCAGAACTGATTGATGTCGCTAATAATGGTTAATGTTCACAGTGGAAGCTCAACAACTTACCATCTCCCAAGCCATGACTATTGGGAGCATCCTATGTAGAACCAAGTGGTAAAAGAAATGAAGGTACCAAAGTGCTATTGAGGAGCACAAGAGTGTTCTTAATGGCTATTGTTAACTGTTGCTGAGAGTTCTTTAACAGGAATGAGTTCTTTACATTTCTATTTTATGTACAAGTGCCTGGTGATATAGCCATGTGATGACAGACTCCCAGCCTATTTACAAGTTCTAAATATGCAGAAGTAAGTATAAGCCAATATTCTTGCACATGTTTAGTGCTGGCAAACCAAAGATATACTTCCTTCCCTTTCAGACTTGAATTATCTAAAGTTAAAGAAGCTCACAGGTAGAAAGACAAAATTCAAAGCATGTGTTTTTTTGTTTTTCACAAGTTCTTTCAACATTAATGGGGTGTATTAAATATAATGAGCTCTTAAACAAGACAGAAGAATGGGTGTTGTTTAGAGGCCTAAACAAAACACTACAAAGCCTTGATATGTCATCTGTATTTATACAAGCAAGCATTAATTGCAGCAAGAAAGAACATGATCCATTCACAGATGTCTGTTATAGTAACTCAAAGGAAACAAAACAGATCCTGTATATTTAAAATCAAACACAAGCATCTGGAAAGAAAACTGAACAGCTCCTGTGAAAATCATCACCAGTCTGGTGCATTTTAAATGTGGTTGTAAACATTTTCTTGATTTTTACCTAATATTATCCCACTTTCTTCCCTTTATTTATTAGGCTAGGAGCTCTTGGTCCACCCCTGATGTTTTGGTTGTCATCTTCTGCAGTGGGCCAATGTACACAGAGTTAAATGAGATGGTACCTGCCAGGCTTATCCTCAGAGAGCTACGCAACACTTCATTGGCTTAAAATCACTGCAAATGTTTCCACTGTGGTTGCCGAATTTACATGACAGGCTACCACACACTTTAGTGTCTGATTTAGGATTCTGTGAGCCAGGATTGCTTATAATGGCTCACTAGTAATGAGAAGTACTGGAACTTCCATTTTCAGCCCACTTTTCCTCTTTTCTGGACTTCTTTCAATTTACCCCTCCACAGCGCATGTGGTGTTTACTGACACACACTGGCACCTGTGGAGCAAGTCCTTATTTGAATTCCCATCCTTATTTTCAAATCTTCCACTTGAATTCCTCTGTAGTTTCTCCTATCCTCACACTTCTTCAATATGACCCTTTAATTCTCGCTTCTTGTACCATCAATCCATCATTAGTAGGCACTTTCAGCTGTCATGTCACAGTCCAAGAATTCCCTCCCTGACATGTTACTTTTTCACTTCACTTCCATTAAAAAACATAAAAGCCTTGATCACAATATCAACAATAAATTTCTCTTTATATGACTCAGTAAAATTTAGTTTGATAACACTTTTGTGTAATACCTGTGAATATTGAAAGTTTATGTTGTTCTTGATTTCAATCATTTACATTGCCTAATAAAGAAACCATTTTTATTTGGAGAGACAGGAGGTAGTGGGGGACCATCAGAGTCACAGGGGGTTGAAATTCCTCCCCTATTGCATGCACTGAATGTGCAGTCTAGTGATGGAAATGCTGAACTCAGCTTCTGTGTTGTGGTTTCATTGATATAACATGAGATAGTAATCTGCATGGTAACTTTTAGGCTGTGATGAGGTTTAATCATGGAGGGTGAAGACTCTGGGAGAACAGCAGCTCCTCCAAGCCTGGTAGAATAATAGCCCTTATCTTTGGTCTGACTCTTCAGATCTGTGGGGCTTTGCCACCCGAAGGAAGAAAGGGCAAGTGCATGCTTTTGTTATTTGTGCCGTTGAATCCAGAAGAGGCAGTGGGATGGGTGACATATAGAAAATTAATTATATTTAAATTTCCACCAGTTTCAATCACCTCTGATGCACCAGTCTGATCACAAACTCTAGCAACCACTCCAGCACTTTATTTTTGTCCAGTCAATGAAACACAGATATGTTTCAACCTTTTTTATGCCATGGACCAACACCATGAAGCAAGGGGTCATGCTGGGAACCCCTGTACCATCACTCCCAATTATCCTGCTACAGTCTCTGGAAGATAAAATTCAAGACCACAGAGTAAGATTGCTGTCCTAGAGGGACATCAGGGACTAGTGTGCACTTTGCTTCATGGAAACATGGCTATCTCCCATTATTTTGAAAGCAACGCTGTCACCCAATGGCTTCACAATTCTTCAGAAAAACAGAACAGCTGAGACTTTTAAAGACAGGGGAGGTGGCTTTATAAAGACAGGGCTTTATCATTAACTTATCTTGGTGCACAAATGTTCTTTCTTAGCCCTTCTCACTCGACCTGGAAAATCTGTGGGAGTTTTCAATCATCATCCTGGTAGCAGCGTACATTCCATCTCGGGCCAAGATCAGGCAGGCACTGGGGAAACTGAGGAATGTAATCAGCAGTCACAAATCTATGCACTCTGATTCCTTCCTTGACATTGTGTGAGATTTCAACCAGTCCAGCTTGAAGAAGTCTCTGAGTAACTGCCATCAACGTATCACCTGTGGAACCACAGGAAACAACACACCTGACCACTGTTATACCACTATCGAGAACACTTACTGTGCCATCCCAAGCCCACACTTTGGAAAGTCCAACCAGCTGGCAGTACCTCTACTCCTAGTGTATAGGCAGAGATTAAAGACAGCAGCACCAGTGGTGAGGACCAAAAAGGTATGGTCATGGGAGGCAGAGGAGCACTTCCAGGATTGTTTTGGATTGGACAATATTCAGGGATTCATCTTCAAGTCTGAATAAATATGCCACAGTTTTCATCGACTTCATCAAGACGTGTGTGAATGAATATGTATCTTGGAGAACATACCACACATATCCAAACCAAAAACCGTGGATGAACCAGAAGATTCATAATCTGCTGAGTGCTAGATCTGTGGAATTCAAGACCAATGATCCAGAACTATACAACAATCCCAGGTACAACCTACAGATGGCTATTTTAAAAGTAGAAAAACAGTTCTGATTCACGTAAGAGACATAATTGGATGCACATCACCTCTGGCAGGGTTTGCATGAATTACTTCCCACAAAGAGACACCTAACATCAGGAATGGCAGTGATGCTTCACTCCCGGATGAGCTCAACACCCTTTATGCACACTTTGAAAGGGAGAATAAAACTACACCTGTGCAAATCCCTGCAGAATCTGGTGACCCTGTAATCTCCATCTGGAAGCTGATGTCAGAACATCTTTCAAGAGGGTGTTATTGGAAATTTGAACCACAAGAAGTTTAATCTCTTTGGTGGAGTTTGCCACATTTATCAAAACAAAAATGTGACACATACTTGAAGGCAAGATACATTTTTTTAGTTCAATACAATCTTGCAGCTGGCACGCTGGTGCAACTTGCTAAGCAGTTCCAGTGACCCAGTTTCAATCCAGATCTCTGGTGCTATATATGGTGAGTGCATTCTCTGCTACTGTTTCTGTTTCACCAGAGGTACTTCACTTCCCAGAGACATGCTAGTTGGTAGGTTTATTCACTGCTGTAAATTATCCGATTATCCCTAATGCAGATAGTCGTCCTCCAAGAAGATCACAACCATGTTGTGGTTTGGAGACTTGCATGCCTCAATGACCCAGAGAGCTATGTTGGTTGGAGTCAGGGCTTTATGCTTTGACTCTTGGTAGCATCACCTGTGCTAAATAGGTCGATGGGTAGAGGACAACTAAGAGTGGTCCACCAGTCCTCCAGACTCAGGAGTTCAGCTCAGGGCTAACAACCCTGACTAGAACACAGAACATAGAACAGTACAGCACATTACAGGCCCTTCAGCCCAAAATGTGGTGCCAACCCTCAAACCCTGCCTCCCATATAACCCTCCCCCCACCTTAAATCCCTCCATAAACCTGTCTAGTAGTCTCTTAAACTTCACTAGTGTATCTGTCTCCACCACTGACTCAGGCAGTGCATTCCACGCACCAACCACTCTCTGAGTGAAAACCCTTCCTCTAATATCCCCCTTGAACTTCCCTCCCCTTACCTTAAAGCCATGTCCTCTTGTACTGAGTAGTGGTGCCCTGGGGAAGAGGCGCTGGCTGTCCACTCCGTCTATTCTTCTTAATATCTTGTACACCTCTATCATGTCTCCTCTCACCCTCCTTCTCTCCAAAGAGTAAAGCCCTAGCTCCCTTATTGTTCTGGAAATAGCAATGAAGCATCCTTCTATATTGCAGTGCGACATTATTCACGAATCTCCACCTGGAAGTTGCATGGCTGACAGGAGTGAAAACTGAGAGGAAGCTACTGGCACAGTGAAGAAAAGCCCAGAACACTGCCAGAGACGGAGAACCTTCATTGGGGCTCTAAACGCCAGTGGGGTAACAGGCAGTGAAGAATTGGTGTGATCAGAGACAGTGGGTTGTGTGGAGGAGAGGCAGTTTGGGAATGGGATTGATCTGAAAGTTAGTGCAGACGCAGTGATTTCCATGCAATGGGATAATACAAAATATATGCACTCTAGGCTAATGATACTTAAAGGGTTGACAGTGGATATGCAATGGCAAGCATTTAAAGATCGCATGGATGAACTACAACAATTGTTCATCCAGTTTGGCAAAAGAATAAACCAGGGAAGGTAGTGCACCTGTGGCTGACAAGGGAAATTAGGGATAGTATCAAGTCCAAAGAAGAAACATATAAATTAGCAAAAAAAAAAGCGGCACACCTGAGGACTGGGAGAAATTCAGAGACCAGCAGAGGAGGACAAAGGGCTTAATTAGGAAAGGGGAAAAAAATTATAAGAGAAAGCTGGCAGGGAACATAAAAACTGACTGTAAAAGTTTTTATAGATACTTGAAAAGAAAAAGATTGGTCAAGACAAATGTAGGTCCTTTACAGTCAGAAACAGGTGAATTGATCATAGGGAACAAAGACATGGCAGACCAATTGAATAACTACTTTGGTTCTGTCTTCACTAAGGAGAACATAAATAATCTTCTGGAAATAGTAAGGGACCGAGGGTCTAGTGAGATGGAGGAACTGAGGGAAATACATGTTAGTAGGGAAGTGGTGTTAGGTAAATTGAAGGGATTAAAGGCAGATAAATCCCCAGGGACAGATGGTCTGCATCCCAGAGAGCTTAAGGAAGTGGCCCAAGAAATAGTGGATGCATTAGTGATAATTTTTCAAAACTCCTTAGATTCTGGATTAGTTCCTGAGGATTGGAGGGTGGCTAATGTAACCCCACTTTTTAAAAAAGGAGGGAGAGAGAAACCGGAGAATTATAGACCAGTTAGTCTGACATCGGTGGTGGGGAAAATGCTAGAGTCGGTTATCAAAGATGTGATAACAGCACATTTGGAAAGAGGTGAAATTATCGGACAAAGTCAGCATGGATTTGTGAAAGGAAAATCATGTCTGACGAATCTTATAGAATTTTTTGAAGATGTAACTAGTAGAGTAGATGGGGAGAACCAGTGGATGTGGTATATTTAGATTTTCAAAAGGCTTTTGACAAGGTCCCACAAAGGAGATTAGTGTGCAGACTTAAAGCACATGGTATCGGGGGTATGGTATTGATGTGAATAAAGAATTGGTTGGCAGACAGGAAGCAAAGAGTGGGAGTAAACGGGACCTTTTCAGAACGGCAGGCAGTGACTAGTGGGGTACCACAAGGCTCAGTGCTGGGACCCCAGTTGTTTGCAATATATATTAATGATTTAGATGAGGGAATTAAATGTAGCATCTCCAAGTTTGCGGATGACACAAAGCTGGGTGGCAGTGTTAGCTGTGAGAAGGATGCTAAGAGGATGCAGGGTTACTTGGATAGGTTAGGTGAGTGGGCAAATTCATGGCAGATGCAATTTAATGTGGATAAATGTGAGGTTATCCACTTTGGTGACAGGAACAGGAAAACAGATTATTATCTGAATGGTGGTTGATTAGGAAAAGGGGAGATGCAATGAGGCCTGGGTGTCATTGTACACCAGTCATTGAAGTTGGGCATGCAGGTACAGCAGCCGGTGATAAAGGCAAATGGTATGTTGGCATTCATAGCAAAAGGATTTGAGTACAGGAGCAGGGAGGTTCTACTGAAGTTGTACAAGGCCTTGGTGAGACCACAGCTGGAGTATTGTGTACAGTTTTGGTTCCCTAATCTGAGGAAAGACATTCTTGCCATAGAGGGAGTACTGAGAAGGTTCACCAGATTGATTCCTGGGATGGCAGGACTTTCATATGAAGGAAGACTGGATCGACTGGGCTTATACTCACTGGAATTTAGAAGATTGAGGGGGGATCTTATTGAAACGTATAAAATTCTAAAGGGATTGGACAGGCTAGATGCAGGAAGATTGTTTCCGACGTTGGGGAATTCCAAAATGAGGGGTCACAGTTTAAGGATAAAGGGGAAGCCTTTTAGGACCAAGATGAGGAAAAACTTCTTCACACAGAGAGTGGTAAATCTGTGAAATTCTCTGCCACAGGAAACAGTTGAGGCCGGTTCATTGGCTATATTTAAGAGGAAGTTAGATATGGCCCTTGTGGCTAAAGGGATCAGGGGGTATGGAGAGAAAGCAGGTACAGGGTTCTGAGTTGGATGATCAGCCATGATCATACTGATTGGCGGTGCAGGCTCGAAGGGCCGAATGGCCTACTCCTGCACCTATTTTCTATGTTTCTATGTTTACCTATGAAAGTATATGAATGAATATATGATTGCAGTGGTAGACTTCAAAACAATGGAGTTAGTGTGTAGATTCTGAGTTAACAAGTAGGAGGAGACTGTCAAAGATTGGTAATTGTCTCAAGTTCAGAGTTGTATCTACTTGGACTTGCACCAAAGCGATACAAAACATGTAAGCTGTAAGTTGCTGTTTCATTTGGATTGTGCTTGCCTGTTACACATCACTTTGCCCTACTTCCAGTATTGTACAGTGAGATTATAATTCTGAAGGATACATTTGTTATAGCACCCAGATGTGTCCCAGTGCCGGCTTGTATATAAGAAAATAATTATTCAGCAGTGAATTCTGATCTTCCTGGCCCTGAACAACATTAACTGTTTTGGCCTGTTCAGCCAGCTTCGTGCACTGGCTGCCACGGTAAAATTACAGTCCGATTCATATAAACTCATTGGCTACTTTACAAGGTTCAGAAGTGAAACCCGGTGTGGACTTCGGCTGCTTTAGCCCAACCATATTAAGGTTCGATGTTTTGTGCATTCAGAGATGCTCTTCTGCACACTACCGTTGCAATGCATGTTTATTTGAGTTACTGTCACTTTCCTGTAAAACTTGAACCAGTCTGGTCATTTTCCTTTGACCCCTCCCATATTCATAGTATTTTTGCCCGCCGTAAGTCAAAAAGAGAGCAAACAACAAAACTTAACCAAACTTCCAACTATGGATGTGTAAAGAGATTTTCAGTCAAGGAGAAAATATTTGATCAGGTACAAAATAAGCACATCTGAAATCAACAGGAATAGGTATCAAATTTAGTTCAGGCAGCAAATCGTGCCACCAGATTGAACAGAAGAGCAAAGTCAAAAACGATTGTGGATTGGGGAAGGGAAGCACCAGAAGCAACACTTTAATGTTGTGTTGATTTTGTTGATATAGTTAATGTTAAAATTCTAGCAGCCTATATCACTGAGGGGCAATGCAGGTTCTTTAACTACTACATGGAAGTGATGCTAACAATGAATATGTAAAAGTGATGAAATGCTGGCTTAAGAGCTAAAGCACATTTTTCTGCTGAGCCTGGAAGTGTCCACCCCTCAGATATAAGATACAGGGGCCATATAGAATGACTTGGCTCTCCTTGAAATTTATGATTGCTTCCATGAATTGGAATATATCCCATGTAATGACAACAGTAAAAATTAGCAGCAAATCAAAATCAGACAATCAGTTCTGTCTAATAACTTTCTAGTTTAATTTCAATTACATGTAAGTCAATGGCAGGTGTCTTCGGAGGTGTGTGGGACAGAGGCCTGGAAAGAGGAGAGCCTACTAGGCAAAGGCAGCATTATTTCTGAGAAAGGAAGTTTTGTATGGTAGGTTCTTTGACTGAATATTATGAAGAGTTTATGAAGTTATAGGATGCTCCAAGTATGGTGGAAATTGTTTCCTCTGATTAACTGCTGCCCAAGCGATTACAAAAAAGAATGTTGTATTTTGTATACTTGGGGACGAGATTAGCTTGGAGGAAGGAATTGGATGCTATTGTTGAGATGGGAGGTGATTAAATAATGGCATCAGTTCTGATGATGTTGATCAGTGTTAGAGTTTGCAATTCTGTGAGATGTCTGCTGCTTTCATCCATCTTTATTAATGAACTAGATAAAAGAATCTGGGCAACATTCCACACATCTGCTGATGACATAAGTTAGACAACGTAAACAGTATACAGATGGAGCCAAGGAAATTGGAATTCTTGGCTTGAATAAGTGATGTTTGATGCATTTGGATCCACGAGTTCCAGACTTGTGTTAGACTATCCACTCAGAGCTGCTGAGTGGGAGTAGACCAGTGGGTTGCAGTTGATGAAACATATTACCAGCTGTTTCAAAAACAAATGCAATATTACACTAGAAGTATGGTTGGAGAAGACACTGATTGATTGAATTAACCATATAACAATCACAGCACGGAAACAGGCCATCTCGGCCCTCCTAGTCCGTGCCGAACTCTTAATCTCACCTAGTCCCACCTAATATGACCATATAACAATCACAGCACGGAAACAGGAAACGGAAAAATTGAGAACACTGCAACAGGTTTTTGTTCCTGCACAAGACAATGTATATCAAGCTCTTTAGCTGATAACCAGTCTCTTTCGCACTCACCACTGAATTAGAAGCTTTAGAACCCAGTTAAATGACTTGCCACAAAATTCAGCCCAACATTCACTGTGGCATGCTACACAGTCAGAGGAGCTTGTTTTGGTTGTGCTTTTAAATCAAGTTCAAAGTCAAGGGAAAATTATTATCAAAGTACATATATATCACCTTTTACAACCATGAGATTCATTTTTTTGGAGCAACCATACCAGAAACACAACAGAATCAATGAAAGGCCCCACCCAAAAGGACGGACAATGGCCACCATGCAAAGGAAAACAAAAACAAGCTGTACAAATACAAAAAGTACAAGGGAAAAGAAACAGCACTTACAAAATAAATAAGCAATAAACATTGAGAACATGAGATGAAGTGTCCTAGAAAGTCAGTTAAGTCATGGAGTCAATGAAATTGGGTGAAGTTATCCCCTCTGGGTTCAAAAGCCTGATGGTTGAAGGGTAATAACTGTGCCTGACCCTGTTGGGGCAGGTCCTGAGGGTCCTGTAGCTTCTTCCTGATGGCAGCAGCAAGAAGAGAGCATGACCTGGATGGTGGGGGTCCCTGATGGTGGATGCTGTTTTCCTGCAACATTGCTCCATGTAGCTGTGCTCAATGATGAGGAGGGCTTTATCCGTGATGGACTGGGTCATATTCACTATTTTATCTAGGCTTTTCCACACAAGTTCATTAGTGTTTCCATACCAGGCCATGAAGCAACCAGTCACTATACTCTCCACCGCATGTCTATAGAACGTTGTCAAACGTTTAGATGATATGCTGAATCTTTGCAAACTTCTAAGAAAGCAGAGGCGCTGCTGTGACACTCGCTTGCTGGAGCCAGGACAAATCCTCTGAAATGATAATACTGAGGAATTTAAAGTTGTTGACCCTTTCCATCTCTGATCCCTTGATGAGGACAGGCTCGTTGACTCCCTTTTCCTCCTCCTGAAGTCAATAATCATGTCCCTGGTCTTGTTGATATTGAGTAAGAGGTTGTTGTTTCGGCACCACACAGCCAGATTTTTAATCAAACTCAAATCTGCTGATTCATCACCGTCTTTGATTTAGCAGGCTACAGTGGGGTCATTGGCACTTAACTATAGCGCAGGAGCTGTGCATATCCTCACAATCATTAGAGTAAAGCGGGTAGAACAGGGGGCTAGGCACACAGCCTTGTGATTCACCTGTACTAATGAAGATCTTGTTCCTAATCTGAACTGACTAGGGTCTGCAAGTGAAGAGATTTTGTGGCAAGTCACTGAACTGGATCTTGAATTCTCAAGCTTCTTATTCAGAGATGAATGCTAAACTGATGCACAGATAATGAGTCAGGTTATCAGTCAAATTGCCTAGAAATGAGCCTTTACCAGGGCAATGATTTCCACCTAAGTAGGTGCTGTGCAAGTTGATCAGGTGGTTAAGAAGGCGGTTATGTAGTAAGTTGGCCTTCATTAGTTGGGGAATTGAGTTCAGGAAGTGCAAGATAATGTTGCAGCTCTACAAAACCCTAGTTGGACCACACTAGGAATATTGTGTCAGTTCGGGTCACCTTATTATAGGTAGGATGTGGAAAGTTTAGAGAGGAGATTTACCTTGATGCTGTCTGGATTGTAAAACGTGTTTTATAAGGATATGTTGCATGAGCTGGGACATTTCTCATTGGAGTGAAGAAGATGAGAGGTGAGTGGTGGTGATAAAATGCATACATAGTGTGGACAACAAAGATTGCTTCCCAGGGCAGAAATGGCTAAAATGAGGGGCATCATTTTATGGGTAATTGGAAGTAAGTATGGGGGGGGATATCAGAGGTAGGTTTTGTACACAGATAGTGGGAGATGTGTAGAACATGCTGCTGGGGGTGGTTGTAGAGGCAGATACATTAGGGATATTTAAATACTTGTCGATAGGCAAATGATTGAATGAAAAATGGTGGGCTATCCATGAAAGAAGAGTTAGATTGATCATGGATTAAGTTAAAAGGGCAGCACAACATTGGGGTCTAAAAGGCCTTTACTGTCCTGTACTTTTCTATGTTCTATTTCCAAAAAGAAAGCTTAAGCACATGTTTGCAGCCTTGATTCCCATATTTCAACAGTGACAATTCTTGCAAACTACTTCATTAATTGTTATGGTCATGAAAGGTTCTATGTAAATGCAAATATTTCTTTTCTAAGGGTTTTTAGGTAGCACTTTAATTATTATGGATTGGGGTGTTTTCCTCTTGAAAAGAGACACAATGGAGATATGAACGGATTAGTTCTGTATGAATGAATGGATTATTTGAGCCAGAGAGGCAGGGGATGTTTCGGGGTGTTGGTACAAAGCACATCTAGGCTGGCTGCCAGAAAGTACTACTTTTCACAGACAGTCATCAAACTCTACATTAGGTTTCCATTCAATGTGTCAGAGGGTTGGCATGACTTTAGAGAAAGTTAGGCAAATCCTTGTGAGTGGGATAAGTTACACAATATGGAGGCTGATGAGATGGTGGGTGTTGAACAAATAATACTATCAATATTGTTAACATAAGCTCCTGGAACACTTGCTAGTTTTCCTGTAGGGGAAGAAGGTGAATTGTCAGAGTTTATTTCCTAATATCCTTCTTGCATTTTGGCCTGTTGTGTCATCATGTTTAGTGGATTGATGCCCCATTCAAATGGGACAGGCTTGAAAATCAATCTAGATTTTCCTGGTTCCACCTTCCTGTTTTTAAAATCGATCAGTGAGGGGACTTGTCCCTTTCTGAATGCACAATGACTTCAGTTCAAACCGAATGTACACCTCACAGCTTTACATTTCCGGTGGGTTCTACCTTGACCTCAGGTGCAATCTGTGTGAAGCTTACACATTTTCGTTATGACTCTGGATGCTCCAGTTTGCTTCCACATCCCAAAGAACTGTGGTTAGTAGGCTAATTGGCTACTGTACATTTCCTCCAAATACAGCCGATTGGTAGGAGTATTGGGATGACCTGTTGGACAAGTTGCAGGAAGATACATGGGGGAAATGAAACTAAGGGGCACTGAAAGCTGGTATAGACTTGATCAGTTGAATGTCTCCTGCTGCGTCTTAATATGTGTAATACTGGATCATATTATGTAACAAGTTTCTGAAATTGGAGGCCAAAACACATGAAGGAAATAAGTCCTGAGAAAAAGGTCTCGTCCTGAAGCTTCGACTTATTCATTTCCATAGACGCTGCCAGACCTGTTGAGTTCCTCCAGCATTTTGTGGATGTTGCTTTGGATTTCCAGCATCTGCAGACTCCTTTGTGTTGATAATAAGTTTATGGTTGCTGTTATCCACCAAAACCTGAGGAGATATGAAGGAAGATGATTGACTGTTCAGTTTTAGAGTTAGATTCAGGAAATATCATAAAATAGTTAACTGATAAGTTACCAGCTCCTGCAACTTTTGGATGCAGGTGAACATCAGAGCACCATAGCAAAACTCAAGTAGCTGCAGAGAGAACATGTCAACTTTACTCATGTAGACGGGAGGTCAGGATTGAATGCAGATTGCAGGAGTAATGTTGCAGCAATTCCAGGAGCTGCAGCACTGTGCCCACCTTGTTTATGGAGGGCAGATTAAGAATGCCAGCCAAAAAGAGCATTAGAGTAGTCAATACAAAATGTCTCAGCCACAGATGAGCTGATGAAAAGTCAGAACCAGGCAAGCTTATGAAAATGGAACTAGGCAATTACAGTAATAATTTGATCCATATGTTTGTTATCTGGAATGCTCTTCCCGAGAGGATGGTGGAATCTGATACTATCTTAAAGAGGTATTTAAATAAACAAAGCGTAGAAGGATATGATCTCAATGCAAGCGCATGAGCTTTGTACAGGGGTAAAATACTTGGGCATGGATGTGTACAGTGAGCTAAAAAGCCCTTTTCTGTGCTGTACATGCCTGGCCTCTACCAGAGAGAGATAGTTCAGCAAGACCAAGGAATTGATTGTGGACTTCAGTAAGAGTAAGTCAGGAAACCATGCACTAGAACTCATTAAAGGATCAGAAATGGGAAGGTTGAGCAGCTTTAAGTTGCCGGGTTTCATAATTTTTAAGTATCTATCCTGGGCCCAACACCAAGAAGGCATGCCAGTGGCTCTACTACATTGGGAGCTTGAGGAGATTTAGTATGTCACAGAGTCTAGCAATTTTTTATAGATTTATGAAGGAGAACTTTCTGACTGGTTGCATCAGAGATCAGTATGGAGGCTCAAATGCAGAGGATCATAAAAGGCTGAAGAGGGTTGTAGACTCAGCCAGTACCACCTTGGCCATAAAACTTCCTGCCGTTGAGTACATCTTCAAAAGACATCTTCAAATGTCTCACCATCCAAGACATGCCCTCTTCATCTAATTGCCATCAAGGTGGAGGTATAGGAACCTGAAGACTCCCACACAATCATTCAGGTTCAGTTTCTTCCCTCCCCAATCAGTTTTCTGAGAATTCATGAACCCGTGAACTGAATAGCTTGTTATTCTCGTGATCGCACTAGTTATTTATTATTGTAATGTGTATAATAATTCTGTTTCTCAGCAGTGTGCGGTTTCTGCAAAACAACAAATTTCATGTTACGCCAGTGATACTGATTCTGATTCAGATTTTATATTTACGTCAAAAGTGACATCAAGACAGCAGACAGTTCCAGACATTTGTCAGAGAAGGGATGGAGACGATGACAAGGGAGTAGAGCTTGTGATGGGGATTAAAGACAATGTTCTTGCCAATATTCAGATGGAGGAAGCTTATGCTGATCAGATAATGTTCACAGAGCAAGTAGTCTGACTCTTGAAATAGTGACAAGATATTTGCGACATACATATATAAATGCCTGGATGACAGCATAGCTGGGTGGGTGTAACAAGATGACAGAGGATACAATGAATGGTAGTGATATGGATAGCATAGAAGACTGCCAAAGGCTGCAGCAGGATATAGATCAGTTGCAGATTAAGTTGAGAAATGGCAGGTGGAGTTTAACCCAGCCAAATATGAAGTTTTGCACTTTGGGAGATCAAATGTAAAGAGACTGTTAACACTGTTAACAGTGTTGTTAAGCAGGGGGATCTTGGGGTTCAAGCCTAAAGCTTCCCGAAAACAGCTACACAAGTTGATAGGGTGTTAAATAAGGCATATGACATATTTGCCTTTATTTGGAAGGAATTGTTTTGAGAGTTGGATAAATTATGATGTAGTTTTATTAACTCTAGTTAGGATGCCTCTGAAGTATTGCATTCATTTCTGGTTGCCCTTTATAGAAAGGATATTGAGACTTTTTAAGAAGGGAGGAAGGAAGAAAACAGAGAACTATCGTCCTGTCAGCCTAACATCAGTAGTGGGGAAGATGCTAGAGTCCATTGTTAAAGATGAAATAGTGGCATATCTAGATAGCAGTGATAGGATTGGGCTGAGCCAGAATGGATTTACCAAGGGCAAATCATGCTTAACTAATCTATGGAGTTTTTCAAGGATGTAACCAGGAAGTTAGACAAGGGAGATCCAGTGAATGTAGTGTACCTCAATTTTCAGAAGGCATTTGTTAAGGTCCCACATAGGAGATTGATGGGTAAAATCAGAGCTCATGGCATTGGGGGGAAGATATTGACGTGGATAGAAAACTGGTTGGCAGATAGAAAGCAAAGGGTAATGGTGAATGGGTGTTTCTCGGAATGGCAGGTGGTGACTAGTGGGGTGTCACAGGGCTCGGTATTGGGACCACAGCTGTTTACAATTTACATCAACGATTTAGATGAAGGTATTGAGAATAACATCAGCAAGTTTGCTGATGATACTAAGCTGGGTGGCAGTGTGACATGTGATGAGGATGTTAGGAGAATTCAGGGTGACTTGGAAAGGCTGGGTGAGTGGGCAGATACTTGGCAGATGACGTTTAATGTAAATAAGTGTGAGGTTATCCACTTCGGGAGTAAGAACAGGAAGGCAGATTATTATCTGAACAGTGTAGAGTTAAGTAAGGGAGAAATACAAAGAGATCTAGGAGTCCTTGTTCATCAGTCACTGAAGGTGAATGAGCAAGTGCAGCAGGCAGTGAAGAAGGCTAATGGAATGTTGGCCTTTATTACAAAGGGAATTGAGTACAAAAGCAAGGAAATCCATTTGCATCTGTACAGGACCCTGGAGAGACCACACCTGGAGTATTGTGTACAGTTTTGGTCTCCAGGGTTAAGGAAGGCTGTAGAGGAAGTGCAGCGTAGATTCACGAGGTTAATTCCTGGGACATCTGGACTGTCTTACGCAGAGAGGTTAGAGAGACTGGGCTTGTACACGTTGGAATTAAGGAGATTGAGAGGGGATCTAATTGCAACATATAAGATTATTAAGGGATTGGACAAGATAGAGGCAGGAAATATGTTCCAGATACTGGGAGAGTCCAGTACCAGAGGGCATGGTTTGAGAATAATGGGTAGGTCATTTAGGACAGAGTTAAGGAAAAACTTCTTCTCCCAGAGATTTGTGGGGGTCTGGAATGCACTGCCTCAGTAGGCAGTGGAGGCCAATTCTCTGGATGCTTTCAAGAAGGAGCTAGATAGGTATCTTATGGATAGAGGAATCAAGGGATATGGGGACAAGGCAGGAACCGGGTATTGATAGTAGATGATCAGCCATGATCTCAGAATGGCGGTGCAGGCTCGAAGGGCCAAATAGTCTACATCTGCACCTATTGTCTATTGTCTATTTGTCTATTGTCAAAGGAAGTGTATGGAGCTCCTTCAATCTGTGAGATTGCAGGTCACCATTGGGCAAGTTGTAGCACCTACTTAGCCCTCTGATCAGGGTCACAATGAGCCAAGTCCTAGTTATGCAACCACTGACACCAGGCTGACAATCTCTGAAAAGTTTTGATAATGGCTGGGGGTAAAGACACAGCCAGGAGAAGACAATGGCAAATCACTTATGCATAAAAATTTGCCAAGAACAATCATAGTCACGGAAAAACCATGAACAGATGGAATACAGTGTCGGGAAGTGTATGATCATGCACTTGGTAGAAGAAATAAAGGGTAGACTATTTTCTAAATGGAGAGAAAATTCATATTTGGGTTGTTTCTTTCTCTGGAATGATGGAGGTTGATGCGAGATCCAATTGAGGTTTATAATATCATGAGAAACAGTATTTTTTTCCCAGATTTAAAATGACTAACTCCAGAGGGTGTTAAGTTGAGAGGGGTTAGATTCAAAGGAGATGTGTGGGACAAGTTTTTTCCACAGAGGGAGGTGGATTTCTGAAATGTAATGCCTGTGGTGGTGGTGGAAGTAAATACAATGGGTGCATTTGAGAGTCAGAGAAGCAGATAAAGGTGCAGTCTATGGAAGGATATGGATATTGTGTAGGCCAAAAGGATTAATTCAGTTGAGCTTTTGATTATTAATTTAATTAGTTCTGTACAACATTGTGGTCTGTAGGGCCTGTTCCTGTGCTTGTGTTCTATGTTCAGAATCAGGTTTATTATCACTGGCATATGACATAAAATTTGTTAATGTAGCAGCAGCAGTTCAATGCAATACATAATCTAGCAGAGCGAGAGAAAAAATAATAATAATGAATAAAATAAAACATAATAAATAAACAAGTAATTCAATTATGTATATTGAATAGATTTTTTTTAAATGTGCAAAAACAGAAATACTGTATTTTTTAAAAAGTGAGGTTGTGTCCAAAGCTTCAATGTCCTTGGAATCAGATGCCAGGGGGGGAAGAAGCTGTTCCTGAATCACTGAGTGTGTGCCTTCAGGCTTCTGTATCTCCTACCTGATGGTAACAGTGAGAAAGGGGCATGCCCTGGATGCTGGAGGTCCTTAATAATGGACGCTGCCTTTCTGAGACACTGCTCCCTGAAGATATCCTGGGTACTTTGTAGGCTAGTGCCCAAGAGGGACTACATCAGTATGTTGGGAGCAGGTTAGATCCTCAGAGATCTTGACGCCCAGGAACTTGAAGCTGCTCACTTTCTCCAAAACTGATCCCTTTAAGAGGCTTGGTATGTGTTCCTTTGTCTTACCCTTCCTGAAGTCCACAATCAGCTCTTTTGTCTTACTGACGTTAAGTGCCAGGTTGTTGCTGCAGCACCATTCTACTAGTTGGCATATCTCACTCCTGTATGCCCTCTCATCACCACCTGAGATTCTACCAACAATGGTTGTACCATCAGCAAATTTTCGATGTTATTTGAGCTACACCTCACCACACAGTCGTGTATACAGAGAGTAAAGCGGTGGGCTAAGCACACGCCCCTGAGGTGCGCCAGTGTTGATCGTCAGCAAGGTGGATATGCTGCGAGGTCATCAACAGTCACATGGATACGGCTACTGTATGTTTAGAAGCTGCTGAGGAGAAATAAGTGACTCTGCAATAATAAGAGAAAAGAAATCAAGGATGCATTCTTTGGTGCACTAGATATAATATTGCAGGCTTGCGAAGAGAAAATACTGTATTATGATCAACCATGCCAATGGCTGCTGGATGGAAGGTGACCATGGTACATTTACTTTGGAAAGGTTGTGTAAGGAAGATGATGGTAGTTTAAAAGATTTTTTTGCTACATATTGGTATTAATGGAAACCTAATCAGATATTTCAAAAAAAACTTCAGATGAAAAGGGTGTATCAAATTCCCAGTGCATAAAGGGTGGTTGGATTATTAGGAATAGAGACATAGAAACATAGAAAACCTACAGCGTATTACAGGCCCTTCGGCCCACAAAGTTATGCCGAACATATCTCGACCTTAGAAATTACTAGGCTTACATATAGCCCTCTATTTTTCTAAGCTCCATATACCTATCCAAAGTCTCTTAAAAGACCCTATCGTATCTGCCTCCACCACCATTGCTTGCAGCCCATTCCACGCACTCACCACTCTTTGAGTGAAAAACTTCCCCCTGACATCTCCTCTATACTTACTCCCCAGCACCTTAAACCTGCGTCCTCTTGTGGCAACCATTCCATCCTTGGGAAAAAGCCTCTGACTATCCACATGATCAATGCCTCTCATCATCTTATACACCTCTATCAGGTCACCTCTCTTCTTCTGTCATTCCAAGGGGAAAAGGCCGAGTTCACGCAACCTATTCTCATAAGGCATGCTCCCCAATCCAGGCAACATCCTTGTAAATCTCCTCTGCACCCTTTCTATGGCTTCCATATCCTTCCTGTAGTGAGGCAACCAGAACTGAGCACAGTACTCCAAGTGGGGTCTGACCAGGGTTGTTTACAGCTGCAACACCACCTCCTAGCTCCTAAATTCAATTCCACGATTGCTGAAGACCAATACACCATATAACCTCTTAACCACAGACAGACCCCAAGATCCCTTTGATCCTCCACACTACCAAGAGTCTTACCATTAATACTATATTCTGCCATCATATTTGACCTACCAAAATTAACCAGCTCACACTTAACTGGTTTGAACTCCATCTGCCACTTCTCAGCCCAGTTTTGCATCCTATCGATGTCCCGCTGTAACCTCTGACAACCCTCCACACTATCCACAACACCCCCAACCTTTACATCATCAGCAAACTTACTAACCCATCCCTCCACTTCCTCATCCTGGTCATTTATAAAAATCACAAAGAGTAAGGGTCCCAGAACAGATCTCTGGCACACCACTGGTCACCGACCTCCATGCAGAATATGACCCATCTACAACCACTCTTTGCCTTCTGTGAGTAAGTCAGTTCTGGATCCACAAAGAAATGTCCCCTTGGATCCCATGCCTGTTTACCTTCTCAATAAGCCTTGCATGGAGTACCTTATCAAATGCCTTTCTGAAATCCATATACACTACATCTTTGGCTCTACTTTCATCAATGTGTTTAGTCACATCCTCAAAAAATTCAATCAGGCTCATAAGGCACGACCTGCCTTTGACAAAACTATTTTGACTATTTCTAATCATAAGATACCTCTCCAAATGTTCTTAAATCTTGCCTCTCAGGATCTTCTCCATCAACTTACCAACCACTGAGGTAAGACTCACTGGTCTATAATTTCCTGGGCTTCTTGAATAAGGGAACAACATCCTCTGGAACCTCTCCCATCCCCACTGATGATGCAAAGATCATCGCCGGAGGCTCAGCAATCTCCTCCCTCACCTCCCACAGTAGCCTGGGGAACATCTCACCTGGTCCTGGTGACTTATCCAACTTGATGCTTTCTGAAAGCTCCAGCACATCCTCTTTCTTAATATCTACATGCTCAAGCTTTTCAGAAACACAAAGTACACTACAGATGCTGGGGTCAAAGCAACACGTACGACACGCTGGAGGAACTCAGCAGGTCGGGCAGCCTCCGTGGAAATGAGTAGTCAATGTTTTGGGCCGAGATCCTTCATCAGGACTGAAGGAGGAGGGGGCAGGGGCCCTATAAAGAAGGTGGGGGGAGGGTGGGAAAGAGAAGGCTGGCAGGTGCCAGGTGAAAAACCAGTAAGAGGAAAGATCAAGGGGTGGGGGAAGGGAAGCAGGGAGGGGATAGGCAGGAAAAGTGAAGAAGGAATGTAAGAGGAAAGCACTATGTGTAGTAGAAGAAGGTGGAATCATGAGAGAGGTGAAAAGGGAGTTGGAGAATTCAATGCTCATGCCAAGCTATTCAGTCTGCTGCAAGTCATCACTACAATCACCAAGATTCTTTTCCATAGTGAATACTGAAGTAAAGTATTCATTAAGTACCCCTGCTATTTCCTCTGGTTCCATACACACTTTTCCACTGTCACACCTGATAGGTCCTATTCTCTCACGTCTTATCCTCATGCTCTTCATGTACTTGTAGAATGCCTTGGGGTTTTCCTTAATCCTGCCCGCCAAGGCCTTCTCATGGCCCCTTCTGGCTTTCTTAATTTCCTTCTTAAATTCCATCCTATTAGCCTTATTATCAGAGGGATAATGAAGGAGGAATACTCAATACCTGAGCAGAGATTGCAGCTGATAACTTGAGTTCATGAGGGAGGATGTAGGATCAGTAGTTTAGTAAGAGTAGGGTGGAGAGAGATAGTGGATTTCATGGATGAATTTGGAAAGGTTGTTAACAAAAAAGGGAGAGAAAGTCACAAAGGATATGAGTTCAAATGTTGATCGTGGGAATCTTGGAGGCAGCGTGACACATTGGGCTGCACAATGAAAGGAAGAGACAAGGCAACTTAATAGAGAGCCTCAATCTTAATGACAAAGAATTCTCTTTAATTGGGGAAGTTCAGATGATATCACTGACTGAAGTCTTTGCTTTCTCGCTGTGACTCATCTTGTGCCTCAGGAACTCCTATGAAGGTAGCAAGATCCAACTGTACTTGCTACTGTACCACTCACCAGGCTTGACTATAGGGGTTCAAGTCCAACCCAGGAATTGACCTAAAGCCAAAGATCCTCTGGGGCAGGAATCAAAATGCGGAGCCCTGCCAGCAAAACACAGACCCCTGAATTGAAAGCCCTGGGTCCTGCAAATTGTTTCACTTGTTCTCAGCTGCAGTGTTGCTGATCTGGTTTAGCCTGTCCATTTTTCAAAGTCTTTGAAATCAGACCTTTCTAAGTCAAATTGTGAGCAACAATTTATACTTCAGTCTACCACAGCGAAACCACACCTCACATGAATGTTGGTGGCGAGCTGCCAGGATTGATACTGAGGCAGTGCCTCAAATGCGAGACATTGGGAAGGTTTATCATTCTGCCATTAAACTGGGAGCCAGTTAGTGAATGAGGGAATTGGAGCACATCTCAGGGGGGTTTGTGCTGAGGCTGCTTTTGTTTGGCAGAATGTTTGTGGAGCTAGGGGTGGAGCATTCCTGATACCCTTTCCTCAACGTATGTCTGAAAATTTCCAGATGACTGTGGCACCAACAAGGCAATAACTAGCAGGACTTTGGGCTTTTCTACACAAACTTTACTCTCAGTGCTACAGATTAGGACTATACTTTCCTGAGGTTAAATAAACACTACTTGGACCTGAGGCTAGGTCCATCAGTTTAGAGAGCCAAAAAGGACCTGAGTGAGGCCTGAGTAGGCTTGGTGCTGGGGTTGGGGCCTCTAACATTCAGGTAAAAGTTGGGAAATTTCATTCAAAATTGCTTAATTAACCAATTGTCCCTGCTTCCTAAAAGTTGTGTTGGAAGAGGATGTGAAACACAGACCCAGCAGTATACGTTATATTCGAGCACAACAAGCTGATAACTTGCTTTGTTTCCAATGGGCAACCCCAAACTTTTAAAAGAAAAGCACAGCTTTGGCAACAGATGGATGAACTTAACCAGTAAACATTTCAGTGTGTTTAAAATCAGTTTTGTCAAGAAATCTAACAGATCACAGTCACTCAGATTAAGACATCTTGGCCAGGATAAGCATTGAAATCATAACAGCCAATGGCATTTTGGGCACATAACTATATTAGATTCAGTCATTAATGGCCAAATGCTTGTGAGCTCACAATCAAGGCTGTGGGAAAATACAATATCTGTTTTTCAGGAAAATGCTCTGCCTCGGGTGCTTCCCTGCTAATCTTCCAAATGAAAAAAAACTATCTGATGAAGAATAACTGCCAGAGTATTTGAGTTTTGTAGGGCTGCCTTTGTAATAGCTCAGTATTATTCTCTCTCAACCAGAAATGTTAAGCACTCTCTCCTACTTATCAGTAAGTCATCTTATTCCCAAAGTTTATTTAAATAAATGGACAGACTTATATTTTACTTATTAAACTAAAGGGGAAATTCCTGGTTATGACTGCTAGGCATAAATCTGATTGGGGAAGTTCAGACGATACGACAGACCACAAGAATGATGTTAAAGCAGCAGTTTTTTACGATCTAGATGGAGCAGTTTAATAGCCAAAGTATAGATGACTACAGACCAAGTGCTGGTAAGTGGGATTTGTTTAGATAGAAACTATCACGTCATACATATGGAAGCAGAAATTTCTGCTCCATGCCAACCTAGCTGCCCCAGTGTCCAGTCCCATTTCCCAGTATTTGATCGCTATCTTTCTAAACTGTCCTTATCTAGGGTAACACATACAAAGTGCTGGAGGAACTCAGCAGGTTAGGCAGCATGTGAGGAAATTAATATCCAGTTGATGCTTCTGGCCAAGGCCCTTCTTCAGGACTGGAAAGGAAGGGGAAGACACAAGATAAAAAGATGGGGGGCAGGCAGGAGAACTAGCTAGAAAGTGACAGCTGAAGCCAAGCAGGTTGGAAAAGTAAAGGGCTGGAGAAGAAAGAATCTGATAGGAGAGGAGAGTGAACCATGGGAGAAAGGGAAGAAGAAGAGGCACCAGGGGAGGCAATAGGCAGAAGAAGAGAAGAGGGAAGAGGCCAAAGTGGGAAATAGAAGAAGATGGAAGAGGGAGAGAAAAAAATTACTTGAAGGAGAAATTACTGTTCATGCCATCTAGACAGAATATGAGGTATTGCTCCTCCACCCTGAGAGTGGCCTCATCTTGGCAAAAGAGGAGGCCATGGACTGACATGTAGGAATGGGAATGGAGATAGTAATTAAAATGTTGGACCTCTGGGAAATTCCACTTTTGGTAGATGGAGCAGATGTGCCTGACAGAGCAGTCCCCAACTTACATCGAGTCTCATCAATGTAGAGGAGACACTAGATACAACAAATTTGCAGACGACGTGGTGCCTGGGGCCCTAAATGGAGGTAAGGGAGAAAGTCAGTGGGTAGGTATAGCATTTCTGTTACTTGCATGGAAAATGTGCAAGGTGGGAGATTAGTGGGGAGGGATGAATGGACAAGGTAGTCAGGGAGGGAGCGATCCTGCAGAAAGCAGAGAATGGACAATGAGGTAAAGATGCACTTGGTGGTAGAATGCTAGGAAGTTGCAGACCATGAGGTATTAGATGCGGAGGCTCCTGGGGTGGTAGGTGAGGACATGAGGAACTCTATCCCTGATAAGGCTGTGGGAATATGGTTTCAGTGTGGGAAATTGAGGAAATCAAAGCGAGGGCAACATCAGTGGTGGAATTTCTTATCTTTGTATCTGTCCTCCTCTCTTTTAAAGGGATTGATGGTAGGCATTGACGCAGTGGGCTGAAGACACATGTTCTAAATGACTCTAAGACTTTATATTAGGAATGGTGCTGAAAACGTACCCATATGGATGGAGGGTGAAGGTCTCAAGTTTGACCTTGATGTATCTTACAGTAGATTAGCATAATCACCCAATGTTTACCAAACTTTACCAACATGGATAAAGACTATTTGGATTAGCAACCACAAATGGAGAAGTATCCCAGAATTACTGAGGACTGTCAAGGAATGAAAATAGAGTATAATAATCTATTAATAGCTTTAATTAAATATGTAAGCCATATTTACTACATTTAAACATTTGCCTGCTTGTTTCCTATTTAATTGATTTGTTTAATTGAGTGATTTGTTTAATATTTCCTCACATTCTTAACTGATTTCTTTGACCTGTATTGATCTGTTATGGTTAACTGAAGGTCATCTAGGGATATTAAAAATTAATACTGCTCAGAGTCACTCTAAAGCCTGCCCTGTGTAGCGATGCCTAAAGGCTGCTTAGAACTGCTCCTCTGTGTGTGTGCGTGCGCGCGTTTATGCTCGGCTTTCAGTGATACAAGATGCAATGCAGGCTGTTATCTGATGGAGTTTCAGTCAATTGAGAGCAGTCAATAGGCAAGTCTACATAGAAAACAGTAAACCTTTTCACCGGCTCTCGCCCTCTCCCTGTTTCTGTGTAATACAGTGAATTAGGGTGAACAAAGAATGTTCTCTTTACCAGGTGCCGAGAGGTGCTGAACTGATCAGAAAAGCCTTTTTTAAATCAAACTTTTAGAAGAAGGGCACATGTTAAGAGCTCGAAATTCTTTAATTCATACATTTTGAACGTTTTTGTGATAATTGTGATGTGAACTTAGTGCGATAAAATATTGAGTGGCACAGTTTTCGTTTCCTCCGCAGTCTGCTTCCTTTCTCTGCAATGTTATGCAGGCAGTCCAAAACCACCACCCCCCCCCCCCCGCCCCCCAGCACCTTAAACCAAAGGGGTCATTCTTCAATGGGTCGCCTGATAACATTGTGGCAACTTCAAGAAGTGTGCTCGATTAAAACAGCACAAGCCGCAGAGTTGACTGGCCTCCACCTGAAAAGGTGGGGGAGGGGAGAAACCAGTCCAGTGGATCAAGCAAGGAAAAATGAAACTAAGCCTGGCACTTTGTAATTGAGTAAAAGCCCCCTTAACCGGGGAGTAAGCACAGAGCATATTAACTTCTCTTCCTGTCGCCTCCTCATTACTGAATATACACGACATGCAGAGTTTGTTGATTGATTCAGTTACAAAGTTTAGATTCCTGAAGTGAGGCAGAAGACAGCCGTGTGGACAGAGAACAATAAGGGCTAATTAAAGGCCTTCCGAAAAAGTACATCTGAATTCAGGGAGCATGAAATAATAGTGGAAGAAGGGATGTTTTTTTTAAACTCTGCATCATGCATATGCAAGCATATCCTGAGTAAGAAGGTCTGGCTGTGCGTCAGATGAGCAGTACAAAAGATCGAGGCTTACAGAAACAGCTGTATTTCAATGCTAGTTGAACAATCGTAGGAGCTACGGCACAGCCATGTTCTGGCTGGATCTGAAGTATTCCTTCCAAAAGCAAAGTTTATTGTGTGGGATATAGTCTACAGCTGTTGAAAGGTAGGAAGAGTTACTGTATTCTGTGGGTTGTTCTCTGTTATGCTGGGACGGTAGCGTGAATGAAAGTGGGGGATTCCGATGGTTGGAGCTGCAAGAGGGAATCCTGTCAGCTCATCTCTGCGGCCGGGAACCTTGATGGGACTGTTAACAAATGTCATGAAATTATTCAGTTATTTTCAATTCGTTCTTCGTCCAGCTTCGTGAATCCTGTTGCACTTATTGTGGAGCTAGCTTAGGAGTTACTGACTTTCTAATGTAGTACTTTTCTTGTCCTGCAGCACTATTCCTGTAATCTGCTTTTATATATATGGTTATCTAATTACTCCTTGATAGTTCATTTTTTCCGGTTACATTCCAATGCATATACAGTACAATTGGCAGTAAGATTTATTTTAAGATACTATTTATTTATCAGGATTGAAACAAACTTTTATATTTATATAACTAGTAAAAGCTGAACCATATCAGCAATGAAGTTACTGAGAGAAATACTTCCTAGTATTAGTTTGTAGCTGAGCAATCTGAGCTCATGATACAGTAACACAACTAATGACGGGATCAGGGCAAACTGCCTGAAATAGATTTTGTTTGCTCAGTGGCTGAGATTTCTTGAAAATTTACTCCAGGCCTCCAGATTGCTCTCTAATGTTGCTAATTTCAGCCTGTGGAACAATTTAGTCAATCTGGGATCTTACTACTACTGAGTTAAATGAAATATTCAAAGGCAGAAGTCTAGAATAAAAAGTAAATTTGCCTGAAACAGAAATAATACTAATAAAAATAACCCACTTTAACCATATTATGGTGCTGAATTATTAAAAGGAAAAATGACACCAGTGCAAGGAATCGTTATTTCAGGAGATGAAAAGTTTAGTCAAAGACATGGGTTTTTGATCAAACTCTGACTTAAGTGCAGAGTTTAGTCAAAGAAATGGGTTTTTGGGAGGTTCATTGAGGGAGTGGGATAAGATGACCACAGCCTAGAAGTCATGACCAGTAGCAGTGGGCAAAGTGGTTATGTATGAATACAAGGCCAGTAAAGAGGAGATGCAGAGGTATCGAACTTTTCACAGGAAATCATTTTAACATTTACCTCTTTGAGCTTTGTCTTCCAGACTTCAGTGAGCCGAAAGTCTGGCTAGTAATCCACTGAACTGGCATCATTCAGATGTACAGGAATTCATAAGGCCTGTGTGTCAGCCATTCATGAAAACTTTGGATGTGCACAAGACAGGAAGGATATTAAAACGATGCCACAAGCCTATCAAGTAGAGTTTGAGCCCATAGCATTTTCACACTAACTTAGCCATGTGTGAATTCAGGAGAATCTTCCCAGCTTTCCTTATTACTTTGGCTGTCATAGGCTTGTCATGAGCACTTCAGAAAACATGTACGCAGTTGCAGCATACCGCACAAACACACATCCTGTGTGTAACCTGTTGGTAACCCAAACAGTCCTCAAGATGGAAATGTGCACCAGTGATATATTTAAACCAAAACAGGCCAACCAATGGTAGCCTGCATAACCAACTCAACCACTCAAATTTCTCTGCTAGATGTAATGATATTGCTGCCGGCTGAATTGTCACATCATGACCTTTGCACCATCAATGGGGACGGGAGAGGTTCCGGAGGATTGGAGGGTGCGGATGTTGTTCCCTTGTTCAAGAAAGGGAGTAGGGATAGCCCAGGAAATGAAAGACCAGTGAGTCTTACTTCAGTGGTTGGTAAGTTGATGGAGAAGATCCTGAGAGGCAGGACTTATGACCATTTGGAGAGGCATAATATGATTAGAAATAGTCAGCATAGTTTTGCCAAAGGCAGGTCATGCCTGATTGAATTTTTTGAGGATGTGACTAAGCACATTGATGAAGGTAGAGCAGTAGATGTAGTGTATATGGATTTCAGAAAGGCATTTGATAAGGTACCCCATGTAAGGTTTATTGAAGAAAGTAAGGAGGAATGGGATCCAAGGGGACTTTGCTTTGTGGATCCAGAATTGGCTTGCTCACAGAAGGCAAAGAGTGGTTATAGACAGGTCATAATCTGCATGGAGGTCGGTGACTAGTGATGTGCCTCAGGGATCTGTTCTGGGACCCCTACTCTTCATGATTTTTATAAATGTCCTGGATGAGGAAGTGGAGGGATGGGTTAGTAAATTTGCTGATGACACAAATGTTGTGGGTGTTGTGAACAGTGTAAAGGGCTGTCAGAGGTTACAGCAGGACATTGATAAGGATGCAAAACTGGGCTGAGAAGCGGCAGATGGAGTTCAACCCAGATAAGTGTGAGGTGGTTAATTTTGGTAGGTCAAATATGATGGCAGAATATAGCACTAATGGTAAGACTCTTGGCAGTGTAGAAGATCAGAGGGATGTTGGGGTCCGAGTCCATAGAACACTCAAAGTTGCTGTGCAGGTTGACTGTGTGGTTGGGAAGTCATACAGTGTATTGTCCTTCATCAACCATGGGATTGAGTTTAAGAGCTGAGAAGTAATGTTACAGCTATATAGGATGCTGGTCAGATCCCACTTAGAGTACTGTGCTCAGTTCTGATCACCTCACTACAGGAAGAATGTGGAAACCACAGAAAGGGTGCAGAGTAGATTTACAAGGATGTTGCCTGAATTGGGGAGCATGCTTTATGAGAATAGGTTGAGTGATCTCGGCCTTTTCTCCTTGGAGCGACGGATGATGAGAGGTGACCTGATAGAGGTGTATAAGATGATAGATCATTATTGATCATCAGAGGCTTTTTCCCAGGGTTGAAATGGCTGACATAAGAGGGCACAGTTTTAAGGTGCTTGGAAGCAAGCACAGAGGGGATGTCAGGGGTCAGTTTTTTATGCAGAGAGTGGTGAGTGCATGGAATGGGCTGCCAGCGATGGTGGTGGAGGCAGGTACAATAGGGTCTTTTAGGAGACTCCTGGATAGGTACATGGAGCTTAGTAAAATAGAGGGCTATGGGTAACCCTAAGTAATTTGTAAAGAAAGTACATGTTAGGCACAGCATCATGAGCCGAAGGGCTTGTATTGTGCTGTAGGTTTTCTATGTTCGATGTTCTTTATCTGTGGCCTCACAGCAGTTGGCAAAACCATCTCACTGTTGTCCTGAACCTCGTACATCTGTACAGCTTTCCATAAGTTGTAAGCTCCTAAGGGAGCTAGGGCTTTACTCTTTGGAGAGAAAGAGGATGAGAGGAGACATGATAGAGGTATACAAGATGTTAAGAGGAATAGATAGGGTGGACAGCCAGTTCCTCTTTCCCAAGGCACCACTGCTCAATACAAGAGGACATGGCTTTAAGGTAAGGGGAGGGAAGTTCAAGGGGGATATTAGAGGAATGTTTTTCACTCAGAGAGTGGTTGGTGTGTGGAATGCACTGCCTGAGTCAGTGGTGGAGGCAGATACACAAGTGAAATTTAAGAGACTACTAGACAGGTATATGGAGGAATTTAAGGTGGGGGGTTATATGGGAGGCCGGGTTTAAGGAAGGGCCAAAAGGCCTGTACTGTGCTGTACTATTCAATGTTCTAAGTCAGCGTGTTTCTAAGTTGGGGTTGAGGCTTTATAAGGTATTCATCAGACTGCACTTGGAGAATTGTGAGCAGTTGTGGACTCCATATCTAAGAAAGGATGTGCTGGTATTGCAAAGGGTCTAGAGGAGGTTCCCAAGAATGATCCTGGCAATCAAAGGGTTAATGTATGAGAGCATTTGATTACTCTAGGCCTGTGCTTGCTGGTAGTCAAAAGAATGAGGGGGAATCTCATTGAAACCTATTGAATATTGAAAGGCTGAGACAGAGGGGACGTGGAGAAGGCACAGCTTTAAAATAAAAGAATTTCTCTTTAGAACAGAGATGGGGAGGAATTTCTCTGGCTAGAGGGTGGTGAATCTGTTGAATTCATTGCCACAGATGTCTGTGGAGGCCAAGACATTGGTTATATTTAAAGTGGAGTTTTGATAGGTTCTTGATTAGTAAGTGTGTCAAAGGTTACGGGGAAAAGGAAGAAGGATGGTATTGAGAGGGATCATTAATCAGCTATGATGGATTGTTGGAGCCACCTCAATGAGCCAATTGCCCTAATTCTGCTCCTCATGTACTGTGGAAATTCAAATCCATTGTTATAAGTCACTTCTGATAATGCCTTAAAAGATGACTGAAACAGCTTAAGTAGATGATTTAAATGTATATCCTGACCATACAAGATAAACTATAGATTTCTGTCATTTACATATGGCCTTTAATTCTTTGTTGAGCAATTTGGAACATCTTAAAAGAAGTGTGTCACACCAGCAGCATGACCTCAGCATCCAAACTTCAATTCAGGTGTCATTGTAATCCAACTGGCCTGCAATGGGCAGACATTGGGGCTTGTTGTGAGTATTGGCCAAAGGGAAAAGGAAGTCCCAGCATTCCTTGTGATTTTTCCCAATTTCTCATTTTAGTTGAGAAGCTTCTAACAATGTAATCATGGTAGTTCTGTGGGGGAAAATGCAACAACTTTTTGTGTGAAAAATGACTATCTACTGTCACCGTCCATTATTTGCACTTTAAAATGTTCCTGAATTACCAGTTCTATGTTGAATTGGAATGTGATTGCAATAATTGTATAAATTTTCAAACTTAATCAAGTGAGGTAATTTCAACTGGGGATTCATTCGGCCATCACAATTGTAAAGAAGCAATGAGTGCCTGGAATGTGTTGCTAGGTATAGCAGTGGAGATAAGTATGACAGAGATGTTTAAAAGATCTTCTTAGACAGGCACATCAAAATGCAGAACATGGAGGCATATGGACATTGTAACAAAACTAGAGTTTAAGGCCTAATGGACTAACCTCTTCAGTTAGTCCATTAGGCCTTAAACTCTAGTTTTGTTTACAACACTATGGGCCGAAGGACCTGTTTCTGTGCCATTTTGTTCTGTGTATAATGTTTTAAAAGTCTCCAAATCTATCTTGCCAGAGAGATGAAAAAAGATCTTCACTTTGCTCATCTCATTTATTTCAATTAATTGCTCCGGCAACCTGCTATTCCACTCCAAGGTAGTATCAGGACTGCAGCAACTGTGGCTGGAGGAAGCTAGTAAGATTTTCATTCAGTAGTGTCACAGAGTAATTGGTGGATCTTGGTGGAGTACTGGCAGAGAGACCGGAGAAAGATGCTGTGAGCTTCCCTTGTTGATGAAGACAGATAGAGCAGTCACTGAAAGGAAGGGCTCTCCATGGCAGAGTACGTACATGGTGTGTAAAGGGTAGGTAAATTTCTTTCATACTCATGACTGCTGCCCTTCTTCCAGACAAAGATGTGCCACTCAATTACTGATGACTGTATCATTAAATGAGCCGCCAGTTACAACATTAAGGAACTGTTAAAGGGTTGAAAAGAAAAAGACCATTAATAATGATTCCCTAAAAGGCAAATCGCAGGTATAAGGCAGCTTTGGCAGCAATAGCACAATCTGCCTCAGATTCGCCCAGCTGTCTGTAATTTCTACTTTTGCATCTTCTGCAGATGTTGTCAGATGTGTAGCTATCCTTAAAAAAAGCAGAAGTGTTGGATGCACAATAACAAAGTGAAAACATTAAAGACAATCTTTCCCTGTGCTCAGCACTTATTCCAGGTGAAAAGTGAGGGAGGGAATGCCCTCCTTTTGCACTGTGCCCAGGCCTGCAAATGCTTCTAGCCCAGGGCAAATTGTACACCCAGTCTAACCAAGGCCACCAAAGTTTCAGTAATCCCACAGAGTGACTGTGAATTTAAGTCTACGCCCTTTTTCTTAGACTAAGCAAACTAGAAAGGAGAGCCAGGAAAATGCGCCCCAAAGTTTTTTGTGAGTTCAGATAACCTCATTCCATTTCTGAATTATTTGACAGTTCTTAGGCAGCCCCTTTTGAGGTGGCTGATGAGACTAAAGGGAAACACAGAGACTTGTCTATAGGTGGGTCAAGAGGTGCTTTTGATGAGATTTTGAGTTGGTAGTTTGGGTGGAGGTGTATTATTTACTGTGGGGTTTGTGTGCTTTGGCTCAGTTTTCTCAACATTAACTCAAATGCCCCTTCTCCAGTTTTGAACAGTCATGAACCAGGGATTCCTTGGAGTAGTAACGGATCTTCCGTTTTTTTCAAGGAGAGTTTGAGAACTTCCTTGAAAATTTTCTTTTGTCCATCTCTTGCCCTAAAAGAGCATGGTGAAGAGTCCTAAATCTGAAACTCTTCCAACTTTCAAAGTAATAATGTTAATACCTTTATGACTACATAATTACTGAATAAGAGACTGGAATCCTATCTGTTGCATTTTTTTTCACTGTGAGAGTTAAGCTTCACTACCAATTAGCATTTAGGCCACTGGAATAAACTGCAAGATAAAATTTATATCTGTACAAACAGAGATCTGCAATATTATTTTGAAGGTTTCATGTTAAAATAACCTTAAAATTCTTTGTGATGTCAGGGCGGAAACAGATTTTGCTTTGGGCTGTTCATTGAATGATGACTGCTGATAGAAATAATGTATTTACATTCAGCCAGAGGTAATTTTGTTACTAAACTTGCAATTCCAGCTCTTTCTTGCTTTGGGTAAACATGCATGACACTCAGTTAACTTGTGCCAACCAAAACAGCTTTTAATGATGTACCTGACTGATTGAACAGAAGCAGCTGGGAACTAATCAACTGTCAATTTATTAAAACAGCTTTTTTTTTCTTCAAAGCTTCTTTCCCTGACTTTGGCTTTTCCTCATCATGTGATGTTAGAACAGAAAGATTTTTTTTGGCTTTCTTCGCTAAAGGTGTTGAATTTGTAATGTCGTACATGCTTCCCTGTAAAAGCAGTGTAAAGGAAGGGATTTAAGAGATTAGAAGCTGCTTGCCAATTGTGTTGAGAGAGCAGAAGGGATATTTCAGGAATGGAATAAATGTAGAGAGAACAAATCAGAGAAAAGGCAGATGCAGAGTTTGGGGAATTCAGAGAGCCTTCTTCTCATTAATACCACTGGGGGTAGGTATTGGAGCCTGAAGACACACATTCAAGTTTAATTATCATTCAACCATTTGTGAATACTCATGAATACAGCCAAATGAAACAGCATTACTTTGGGCCCAAGGTGCAAAACACAAAACCAACAGTCATACACAGCACAAGGCACATATAGCACATATAAGATAGAAGTAGACATATAGTCACACAACAAGAAAGTATATAGCCCAAGTCCCTGAGGAATGTATCCTGTAAATCGATGGCGCATGAGTGTTAGCGAGAACAAGCAGTTCTCAGCAGTCCGCAGATGAAAGTCAGAATGCGAGCACAATGTTTTAATAACAGCTTCTTCCTCTCCCCCATCAGATTTCTGAAATGCCAGTGAAGCCATGAACACTAACTCACTATTTTTCCTCTTTTTGCACTATTTATTTATATTGTAATTCACAATATATTTTATGTATTGCACTACACTACTGCCACAAAACATATTTCAAGGCCTACATCAGTGATAACAAATGTGATTCAGCTTCTGATTCTGGAAGAAGGGATTAAGGACTACTGGGTTTGAAACAAACCAGTAACGATGGAGATCAGTAAAATGGAAGTTGAGCAAAAGGCATGTTTATATGCTGTCTAACTCTATAATCACACCGGATCTGGCGATGCGTCCCTTCTCAATTGTACAGTAGGCATGCAGGATCAAAGTTACAGCTATACTGATACAGGAAGGAAGGTGGGGGGAGGATGGCAAAGATAAAACGTAATGTGAGTAGGGCATTTTGCCCCATTGTGCCTATTCTGCAACTTAATATGCTGTGGGTGATCTTCAACCTCAGTGCCACAATGCTGGACCAGCCCTTGATTCCTTTAATATTTTAAAATCTATCAAATCTTTGCCTTGAATATACTCAGCAACTGGGCCTCTTGGGGGTGAATTTCCACTGCCTTCTAGGTGAAGATGTTGCTTCTTATCTCTGCCCCCAAATGGACAGCCAACTCCAGGGAACATTAAGTACATATCTGTCCTCAAAACAATTCAATGTTCAAAGTAAATTTATTATTGAAGTGCATATATGCCACCATTTGCTACTCTCAGTTTCATTTTCTTGCAGGCACACTCAATAAATCCATAATAGTGAGTATAATTGAGTGCTACCGTTATGTTCTTTCTTGGTTTCGTGACTATCTGGAGAAGAAGAATTTCAGAGTTGTATATTTTGATGCTAAATTAATCTTTGAATCTTAATAGAATAATAACCATGATAGAATCAATGAAAGACCACACCAAATAGGTGTTCAAAAGACAGCAACCTGTAGAAATACAAAAATAAATAAATAATAATAATAATAATAAATAAATAAGCAATAAATGTTGAGAACATGAGATGAAGAGTCCTTGGAAGTGTGTAGGGGAACATTTCAGTGATGGGGCAAGTTGAGTGAAGTTATCTAAATTTACCTAAATTTCAATGGAATCTCCAGTTATTCCCCTACCTAGACTCAAGTGAGTACATGTCCAATCTGTTGAATCTCTGTTCATGCATCACACACCAAGAATGAATCTAATGAATGATTGTGTCACTTACAGAACTGCAGTTGAAAAAGCGGAATTAAACTTTTACTGGAGGTGGACATGTGGAAAGGAGAGATGGTGGACGGGTATTATTTGGTGAAATCAACAGCCGTAGGCTTTCCTGCTGATGGGTGGTCAAAACCTGCGCAGCTAAGAGCTTGGTGAATTCCAGGGGTGGCAGGTGGTGGGTGGTGAATTGTGAATTAGAAATTGAAAATGAGCAAGGAAAGAAAAAGTGGTGAGTGAAGGAAGGAAGTGGTTTGGAGAAGAATTGCTATTGTATCAGATCACTTTATGATTAATCTCACGATTAGCACTGAAAATTTCTGAGCCTTATTTTCAAATCCTTTTATGGTCTCACCACCTCCACATGTTCCATAACCTCACTTCCAACCCAGTCAATCCCCTCTCCAACTCTTCTGCTTTCTTAACCACGAGGATCTTAATTACGTTATCATTTGCGTCACCAGCTCTATAAACGGGAAGCTCTGGAATTCTTTACCTCCCCCTCTCTGTCTCTCTCTTTCCTCATTAAAGGTATTCTTAAACCCATTACTCTCATCAGGCAAAGATAAACACAGAAAATTATGGAAGTACCGAGAGTATTGGGTCAATTCCGATGAACGGTGCTGTCTGATCATTTTGGTAGTCCAGTATTTTCTACTATCATACAGTATTTGACTTTTGGATTTCTGCTCAACCTAACAGCATAACAGGCAGTAATGCTTCACTCCCTGCTGAATTTGATGCCCTTTATACACACTTTGAAAGGGAAAATAACCCTGCACCTGTGCGAATCCCCACTGCTTTCAGTGACCTATGATTTCTGTCTTGGAAGACAATGTCCGAAGAGCCTTCAAGAAGGTAAACCCTCTCAAGTCACCAGGTCCTGACAGTGTACCTGGCAGTATACTGAAGACTTGTGTCGACCTATAGAATGTTCAAGAGTATTTTTAACTTCTCAATGCTCTGGTCTGAGGTTTACTGCTGCTTCAAAAGGGCAGCAATCATTCCAGTGCCCAAAAAGAGCACGGTGAGCTGCCTCAATGACTATCTCCCGGTAGCACTTACATCTCCTATAATGAAGTGATAGAATTAACTCCTGTCTGAGGAAGGACCCTAGACCCACTGCAATTTGATTAGCGCTGCAACAGGTCTACAGCATATATAAACTCACTGGCTCATCACCACTCTGCTTTGGAGAACTGCAAGGCATAAGTCAGGGTGCTGTTTATCGTTTATGGCTCAGCATTCAAGACCATCAGTCCCTCAGTAATCAGGCTTCAAAACCTGAATCTGTGTGCCTCCCTCTGAAACTGGATCCTTAGCTTCTAGTCAGAGAAGACTATTGTCAGTGCAGATAAGTAAAAACATCTTTGTTTCATTGACTATCAACATAGGCACATCTGAAGGATGAGTACTTAGCCCACTGCTTCATGCTCACTCATGATTGTGTGGCTAAGCACAGCTCAAAAGCCATTTATAAATTTACTGATGACACTACTGTTGATAGAAAATCAGATGGCAAGGAGGAGGTTTACAGGAATGGGATGGACCAGCTGGACTAGCGGTGTTGCAACAACAGCCTCGTACTTAACATCAGCAAGACCAAGGAACTGATTGTAGATGCCAGGAAGGGGAAGTCAAGAGATCACTCTCCAATCCTGAAGGCTCGGTGGTGGAAAGGGTAATCAGCTTCAAGTTCCTGAGTGTCAACATGTCAGAGGATGACGTGAGCCAACACGTTGATGCAGCCACAAAGAGGGCACACCAGCAGCTGAGCCTGAAGAAATTTGAGATGTCACCAAAAACTCTTACAAGTTTCTATAGATGCATAGTGGAGAGCATGATGACTGGCTGCATCATAGCCTGTTATGTGATGGCTCTAATGCAAAGAGTCTTTGGTGATATACCAAGTCTCCTCAAACTCCTATTGAAAAGTAGCCACTGTTGTGTCTTCCTTGTAATTGCATCAATATGTTGGGCCCAGGCTAGATCTTCGGAGATGTTGGCATCCAGGAACTTAAAACTGCTCACCCCTTCCACTGTGGTCGCTTGATGAGGACTGGTGTGCGTTCCTTCGACATTAGCTTCCAGAAGTTCACAACCAATTCCTTGGTCTTCCTGATGTTGATGCAAGGTTGTTGTTGCAACACCAATCAACCAGCTGATCTATCTTGCTGCCGAACACCTCCTTGCCACCATCTAAAATTTTGCCAGCAATAATTGTGTCATCGGCAAATTTATAGATGGCGTTTGAGCTGTGCCTAGCCACACAGTCATAGGTGTAGAGGGAGCATAGCAGTGGACTAATCACATATCTTTGAGGACCGCCAGTGTTGACTGTCAGTGAGAAGGAAATGTTATTTTCAATCAAGGATCTAGTTGCAGAGGGAGGTACAGATGCCCTGATTTTAGAGCTTGTTGATTAGTACTGAGGGTATGATGGTGCCAAATGCTGAGCTGTACTCAATAAACAGCAGCCCGACGTACTGTAGGTATTGCTGTTGTCCAAGTGATCTAAGACTGAGTAGAGAGCCAGTGAGAGTGCATTAGGGTTGAAAATCTGCTGTAGACCTATTACAGTGGTAGGCAAATTGCAGCAGATCCAGGTACTTACTTAGCAGGAGTTGTTTCTGACCATGACCAACCTCTCAAAGAACTTCATCACAATTAATGTGAGTGCAACTGGGTGACATTTGTTGAGGTTTCTCCATGGGCAGACTGGTAAAAGCTTAATTTAATCTCTTCAAGATCTCAACCCACCAATTCTGGTCTTTTGAGTTTCCCTGACTTTGAAGTTGATTTTAATTTTTATCTGGGAGCTACGCTTCCAGATTTTGAAGCCTCCAGCCTGGAAGTCCCTCCTTAAACCTTTCCACTCTCAACCTCTCTTCCCTCTTCAAAGATATGCATGTGAACCAGTCTCCTTGACCAAGATTGGTCTTGGTCTTTTGCAGCTTGGTATCACTTTCTTTGTACTCTTACAGCACTTTAGGGGTATCATTTGTTCTGATGAAGAGAAGTTTTCAGTCTTCAGTTACAGTGAGTATTATGAAATAATTTGATTCCAAATATGAGAGAATGTAGCTGAATTTATGTTTATCAAAGACTAACTGAAAGGTGACAGGGTGGTACAGTAATTAGTGCTGCTGCCTTGCGATTTCACCTGACCTCCAATGAAACCCGTGCAGATTGTGTACGTGCTCATCATGACTGTATGGATTTCCCCTGGACGCTTCAGCTTCCTCCCACTTTCCAACGGGTTACTTGAGAACCGTAAATTGCCCCTTAATGTAGGTAAGGACCAAAATAGATCCAAGGGCAATTGATTGGCAAATGTAAATTATAGAGACAGAAGAAAATGACAGGGAGAATTAATTAATGGGATAGGTCCCTTGAGAGGTGGCAAGGTAGTGTAGTGGTTAAAACAACACTTTACAGTACCTGTGACCCAGGTTAATTTCCTGATGCTCTCTGAAAGGAGTTTGTATATTCTCCCTGTGATCACATGGGTTCCCTCCAGGTGCTTTGGGTTTCTCCCACAGTCTGAAGGTAGGTTGATTGGTCATTGTAAATTGCCCAGTGACTAGGCTTGGATTAAATCAGGCAGGGTTTGCTGGGCAGCGCAGCTTTAAGGGCTGGAAGGGCCTGTTCTGCGCTATATTTCAATGAATAAAAAATATAAACTAAAAGGCCTGATAGGCCACATGGCCTTTTATGTATTGTTCTAACATATACTGTATATTTTTAAAAAAAAACCTGGTCTAACCTTCTTCACTATTTCAATACAAAAGGAAAACCATTTCAGGTCAAGTCAGATTTTGATTTTGAACAGTTCAAAACTAGGATATCCTGGGGTCAAATATAAATTCATTCACCAGCAGGTGTGAGACGACAACAGGGTACTCAGGGTATTTGCATTTTCCAGGGTTCATAAAAGAGCTGCTCCTGGGCATTTCAAAGCCAGGTACTTTTTTTCCAGCCTGTGTAGAGAGAATACCCACTTGCATGAAATGTCAAAGGGCTGCTCGTTCTCATAAACTACAGTATACTTGGTGCAAGTCGTTAGCTTAAGTGGAGGGCAGTTAGAATTGAAAACATTCGCTACTCTGATGTTAGAAGAAAACCTGCAAGATAATGCAAATGCATTTCTCAAAAGGTTCCCATATCGATGTTCTACTGTTCCTGGGGTTCTTGTATGCCAGGCATAAGACCAGCTTAGATTTTCTAACACTGGGACTATGTCATAAATTACAGAAAGTGAAAGGCACTTTCTATAAAAAGAACTAAAATTATAGATGATGGATCGTACGCAGGACATTTGCAGCCACTCTCATGTTAATTGCTTTGGTTATTGAAAGAGGCACTTGCTGCAGGCAGGTAGACCAACTGCTTATTATGGGGTTGTTACCATGGTTCCCTTCTGTCATTATATGAATCTGTTTTCTTGGCTTGCTTGTGTCACAGTAAGCAGTTATATTACTGTGAGATGGGATGAAGGGGTAGTGGTTGATTATTATGTTAGTATCAGTGATATTTAGTATAATAAAAAAACACTGAAGACAACAAGAATTTATATGTCATTGGTGCATCCATAGTCTTGTCAAACCGCTGCCACAACTGATGTTGCAAACAAATCATTTGCAGCCTGGGGTTCATGGACCCCTCAGATAATAGTGGGGGCCCATGGCATAAAAAAGTTTGGGAACCCCTAATTTAATTAAATATAGTTCACTTTAATGGCTGATATCTTCACTACTTTCTACTTGCTCTTCATCAAAAATATCAGTGCTAATCAAAAAATCATTGTGAAGCTATTGGTTCTTCTGTTGATTCTGCACAATTCCTAACTATATTTACCTCTACCAAGCTAACATGAGGAAATCTGCAGATACTGGAAATTCAAACAACAACACACACAAAATGCTGGTGGAACGCAGCAGGCCAGGCAGCATCTGTAGGGAGAAGTGCTGTCGACGTTTCGGGCCGAGACGTGTCCAGGGTCTCGGCCCGAAATGTCGACAGTGCTTCTCGTTATAGATGCTGCCTGGCCTGCTGCGTTCCACCAGCATTGTGTGTGTGTTGTTTTTTTACCTCTACCATCTGCGCACAATGACTACAGAGTAATCTACAAGGTACACCACACTACCTTGTTTAAGCTATTTCCACAGCAGTTTCAAACTGTGGCCCCTACCACAAAAAATGACAAAGATGTCAGGTACATGGGAACACCACCATCTGCAGATCTCAACCCACACACCACCCTGAGTTGGGAATGTGTTGTTGCTTCTTTATCATTGTTGTGTCTAAATACTGTGCTGAGTGTATAAATACATTAGGACATTTAGAGGTCAAGGAGGAGGAAGTGTTGGGCCTCCTAATAAGTATTAAGGTGGATAATTCCCCAGGGCCTGATGGGATTCACCCCAGGTTACTGAAGGAGGCAAGAGACGAGATTGGTGGACTCTTGACCAGTATCTTCATGTCCTCTCTAGCCGCAGATGAGATCCCAGAGGACTAGCAAGTGTCTAATGTTGTACATTTATTTAAGAAGGGAAGAAGAGAAAATCCTGGAAACTATAGACTGGTGGGTCTCACTTCAAGGTAGGAAAATTGCTGGGGAAATTTCTTAGGGATAGGATATACAGAATGAGCATTTGGAAGCCCATGCCTTAATTAGGGAGAGCCAGCATGGTTTTGTATAGGGCAGGTTGTGCCTTACCAACTTATTGAGATTTTTGACAAAGTGATGAGAGAGATTGATGAAGGTAGGGCAGTGGGTGTCATCTATATGGATTTTAGTCAGACTTTTGACAAAGCCCTCATGAGAGACTAATCCAGAAGATTAAGATGCATAGGATCCAAGGCAGATTGGCTGTTTGGATTTAGAACTAGTTTACGCTTGGAAGACAAGAAGGTAGTGGTTGAAGGGACTTATTCAAGCTGGAGGTTTGTGATTAGTGGTGTATTACAGGGATCTGTGCTGGGTCCTCTGCTGCTTGTGATCTATATGAATAACCTGGATGAAAATGTAATGTGTGGGTTAGTAAGTTTGCAGGATGATACCAAAACTGGTGGAGTTGTGGATAGTGTAGAAGACTGGCAAAGAACACAGCACAACATAGATCAGTTATAGATATGGGCAGAGTAAAGGCAGATGGAGTTTAACCCAGAGAAATGTGAGGCCTACCTTGGTAGGGCAAATGCAAGGAGACCGTACACGGTTAAGGACAAGATCCTTAACAATGTTGCTGAGCAGAGAGATCTTGGGATCCAAGTTCATAGCACCTTGAAAGTGGCTACGTAAGTCAATGAGGTGGTTGAGAAGACATATGGAATACTTGCTTTTACCAGTCAAGGTACTGAGTTCAAATGTCAAGAAATAATGTTGCAACTTTATAAAACTCTGGTTAGGCCACATCTGGACTATTGCATACAGTTCTGGTCGCCCCACTATAGGAATGATGTTGAGGTTTTGGAGAGGGTACACAAGATGTACCAGGATGCTGCCTGGTCTAGAGAGTGCATGCTATCATGAGAGGCTGGATAAAGCTAGGGTTGTTTTCCCTGGAGTGCCGGGGCTGAGGGGAGATCTGATAGAGATTTCTAAGATTATGAGAGGCATTGATAGAATAGACAGAGTATCTGTTTCTGAAGGTTGAAGTGTCTAAAGCCAGCGGGCATGCATTGAAGGGTGAGAGGGGGTAGATTCAAAGGGGATGGGAGGGTAAGTTTTTCACTCGGAGAGAGTTGTGGATGCCTGGAATGAACTGCTTGGTATGACAGTAGAGGCAAACACATGGAGGCTTTTTAAGAGATGTTTAGACAGGCACACGGATGGGAGGATATGGACATGGTGTAGGTAGGAGGGATTAGTCTTTGATTTGCTTTTTAGCTGGTTTGACAAAACTTGCTGGGCTGAAGGGCCTGTTACTGAGCTGTGCTGTTCTATGTTCTACTGGAACTCCCCATTCAACAGCAATGTAAGAGTACATTCACCCGAAGCAGCTCACTGCCACTTTCTTGAGGGCAGTTTGAGATAGGCACTGAATGCTAACCTTGCCAGCAACGTCCAGATTCAGAAAGATGACAAGGAAAACATTACAGCCTCATGGAAAATGGCTGCACTCCATTGCTTCATGCATACTGTTACTCTAGGTATGTGAGAGGAGGTAGTCAGTGAGCTGTTAAACTGTGAACAGTATTGTAACACTACATTTTGAGTCCTGATAAATGGTCTAGGCCTGAAACATCGACTGCTTGTTCCTTTCCATGGATGCTGCCTGGCCTGCTGAGTTCCTCCAGCATTTTGTGTGTATTAATTTGATTTCCAGCATCTGCAGATTTTCTCTTGTTTGTAACATTACCATATTTATTTCTTAGCAGATGTCACTGAATACCAGGAGGTTGAACTTTCCTTTCTCTCTGTCATGGAACACTGAGGTCACTTGAAGCAGGGAAATGCTTCCCAACATCGGAAAGCAGTGGCAGGAAAGCAGAATCTGTCTAGATTCTGCCAACTCCATGTTGAAGAAGAGATTCAAAATCTAGGAGTCTGATGGCTTTTTTTTTAAACCTTGATCTTGCCTATACCTCAGTGGCTGTCTGGGGGCATGTATCGGATGTTGTGAGATTGCTGGAATCCCACCAGAATTCAGCCTTTGGTCCAGTGAAAGGTTAGTCTGTTCTAAGCTGAGTATGAGCCCCATAAACAGTGAGGGGTTTGTCTGTCATTGGGTAAAGGGCTTATACATCCCGAGAAAAGCAGTCATTAAAATTTGGTGGTGCTTTGCCTTTATTGGGCCAATTGACCCTTTCAGCACAGCTCCAGGATTACACTTCCTCTCCAGAGTGGACTTACGTCTCTTGCACTCTAATAATCCTTTTCCACAGCTTCAGCAGGGAATTAAGCTCTGAACATTAGATATACAACTCAAGTCACAATATGAGAAACTGGAAGGGATTTCATTAAATTATCTGAATACTGGTCTCATCCACTGAGCAGGTTATATTAATGTTCTTCAGTATTCTTCTTAAATATTGTGACACACTTTCCAATTGCTTCCCACAGAAGGTTAACAGCCCCAGACCCAGCTTTCTACTGATTGTTTCCCCTGTTTGCTGCTTATGTGGAAATCCAGAATCCCAACAATAAGTATTTTTCACTATTCCTTCCAATTAACATTATTTTTGGAGGATTCCATCACACTATTTTGACAAGAAACTAGGCCTGTGACCTGCATTGCTCCTTCAACAATTGCCAGCAAAACAACTCAACTCCGTGTTCCACCTCATTGGAATGACAGAGAGAATTATGCCATAACAAAATTCGTAAAGCATCTTGTTTTCGGAATTGAATTTTAACCAGCATCATGTTAAAGTAGTTAAATACAGTGTCTTCCGTTTAGAAGGTGCTTTGCTTAATGTCCCGTGGTCATCAGACCAACTTTCTCATGCCTCTGTGTTTGTTTTTTTGAGTTGATCTTTAAGGAAATGAACACTTGAAATGCAAAATGTCAATTTTATATTAATCTTCATGTTGGAGTCATCAGAACTGACCAAAGGACAAAATTCAGTTGAGATTTATACAATGCAATGTAGATATCTTGTGAATATTTTTGGAATTTTTTTGAGACTAACCCATTGAAAAAAATTTGGAATTTGTATTTTATGATACCTATGAATTGTTTCGTGCTCTGTCCTCCTTTGTATATTTGTCATTTCCAGTGCTCCCTTTATCTGCAAATAGGGATAAGCAGTGGCTCCTTGGGCAATATCTAATTTTCAGCTTTACAGTATATTTTTAGCACAAGAGCATTACATCTTGTGGGCAACTGATAAACGTGTATAATTTCTGGAAATATTTTCTCACATCAGTAGTAAATGTTTAAGTGAATTGCAGACTAGTTAGACAATACTTGCTAATTCAGTGTCAAGCTGGCTATAATTAAAGCATTTACAAAATCTTCCAGTTTGGTGGAATGAAGGAAAAAGTTCATATTTTCACTGAAGCTCTGGGAACAAGTAAGCAACTAAGTACAAGACAGACAGGTCGGTGGTAGTTGCCAAGTCAAATAAAGGTTAATGATGGCTATGACGTGGCTGTGCAAGATCTTTAAATAAATGGACCATCAGTCATAAGCAAGGATCTCTTCATTTACACAGTGACCCATCTACAAATCTTTTTATTTTTGTTGCCTATGAACTCATGGATTACATACTTGCAGGTATGGAGTCATTTTTCAAAGTACACTGATTATCATTTTAGTCTGTCTGGTTTCACTTTTTTTTATTTATTCAACCGCTTAGCCAACATCAAATATTGGACAAACAAATAAATTCTTTGAGGTCTACAATCTACTGTGATGAAGTGCTTTAAGAGGTTTGTCATGGCTAGAATTAACTGCCTAAGCAAAAATCTGTTCCCAGACATTCCACCTCTCCCGGAAGTTCCGGAAGTCTCCCGCATATTGATAGTGGCTCCCTGACGCCGGCAAATTATATATAATATCCCGGAAATCGACTTGTTTGAGAGGGAGAGGGAGAGGAAGAGCGAGAGTGAGAGGGAGCATCCTGATTGGTCTCTCTTCATGCGAAGCAGACCTATCAGTTTTCTCTGTGGGCAGGCCTTACAGTCAACCTCAAAAATAATGACAGTGTTGCTCGCTGCACTGTTTGCAACAGTGACTTTTCTATTGCCCATGGCGGGTTAAAATGTAAAAGACATTTTGAGGTGAGTTTAACAGGGGTCATTCGTTCATTAGCAGAGCTAACATTATTTAAACTAGCTGGTTAGCTGCTAAGGAGTTACTCTATTGATGTCCTATGTGATGAGGCCAAACTCCCTGTAGACTTGCTTAAAGTTGTAATAGAATTAAAAAATGACTCCATGGTGATATAATATAATATAAGTACATATTTTAATGTCACATTTTCTGCATATACCCAACTTGGTTTACAGATTAGACAAAATCACTAAACAAAGTATTACATTCATTCTTGGAGGTCAACCGGTGGGGGGAGGGGGTATATGGTGTTGTGGGGGGCGGGAGTGCTACCTCCCTGAAATGAGTTTTTGCAGGGTGGGTTGTCTGTGTTCCTGCTTAATTTGCTCACCACTACTTTAGGTGTACAATGGATGTAATCTTACTGGCTATCCATTTGGCATTGAACCACCAGGACAACAGCAAAACCTATGCCAGGATGCTGTTTATTGATGAAAACTCAGCATTTAACACCACCATCCCCTGAGTACTAATCAATAAGCTTGAAAACCTGGGCATCTGACTTCTCAAACTGGATCCTTGACTTCTTCACTGGGAGACCACAGTCAGTATGCTGATAATCAACACAGGTGTACCTCAAAGATGAGTGCTTAGCCCATGACTTGGCTCTCTCTACACCCATGACTATGTGGGCGGACACAGTGCAAACACCATCTATAAATTCTCTGATGACTATTGTTGGCAGAATTTCAGACGATGACGAAGAGGTGAGATAGTTCAGCTGGTTGAGTGGTGTTGCAACAACGGCTTTGCACTCAATGTCAGTAAGCCCAAAGATTTGATTGTGGACTTCAGGAAGTGGAAATTGAGGGAGCACACATCAATCCTCATCGAGGGGTCAGCAGTGGAAAGGGTGAGCAGTTTCAAGTATCCTGTAGTCTAACAATTCTCACGATCCATCCTGGGCACACCAGCAATAGTATTTCATTGGGAGGGTGAGCTGAGATGGTGTAAGATCAAAGGACCATAAGATCATAAAACATAGGAGCAGAATTAGGCTATTTGACCCATCAAGTCTGCTTCACCATTCAATCGTGACTGATCCTTTTATTTCACCCTCCTCAGCCACTCCCCAGCCTTCTCCCCATTACCTTTGATGCCCTGGCCAAACAAAAACCTATCGATCTCCGCCTTAAATACATCCAAATGACCTGGTCTCCACAGCTGCTTATGGTAACAAATTCCACGAATTCACCACCCTCTGGTCTCGGTATCTCTGTTTTAAATAGACATCCCTCTATCTTGAGGCTGTGCCCTCTTGCACCATGGGAAACATCCTTTCCACATCTACTCTGTCTAGGCCTTTCACCATTCAAAAGATTTCAATGAGATTCCCCCTTCAACCTTCTAAATTCCAGTGAGTACAGGCCAATAGCCATCAAATGTTCCTCACATGATATCACTTTCATTCCCAGAATCATCCTTGTGAACCTGCTCTGAACACTCTCCAGTGCAGGAACATTGAAATTGAAATTTGATATTTTATTTCGGTCAGTACAAATATAACAAAAAGCACCATTTTCAATGATGATTTCATAAGACAAAATTAAATAATAAAAATCTTTAGAACAGACCAACAGAGTGTCGGCTGAAGCTACAGCTTATTATGCCTACCCCTCTTACTTACACAAAAACATATCTGGCATTGATCATCACATTAAAATAAAAAATTTCATAATCTTTTAACAGAAAATCCAATTCCAAATATCATTTATTTACATTACTCCCATTCATTTTACATCATGTATTTTATATTCATTAAATTATTTTTAAATAATTTTTTAAACTTAAGTGTGGTGCATGTTTTTAAATTGTCACTACAACTGTTCCATAGATTCACCCCACTGACTGATTTTTTTACATTTGTTCTTATCCTTTGTTTTTGAAATATACGTGTTCCTCTCAAATCATGTTCACTTTCCCTCATTTTAAACAACCTTTGGATACTTTGTGATAACTGTCCATTTTTTGCTTTATACATAAGTTGTATTACTTTAAGATCTATGAAATCTCTGAATTTTAAAGTGTTTAGTTGAATAAATATTGGATTTGTTGGCTCATAATAAATTGTCTTATTTATAATTCTTATGGTTTTCTTTTGGAGTGGATAAGGAGGAGAAAACTGCTCACAATACTCAAGGTGAGGCCTCACCAGTGCCTTATAAAGCCTCAGCATCACATGCCTGCTCTTATATTCCAGACCTCTTGAAATGAATATTAACATTGCATTGCCTTTTCTCACTACCGACTCAACCTGCAAGTTAACCTTCGGGGTGTTCTGCACAAGGACTCCCAAGTCCCTTTGCACCTCTGACTTTTGGAGTTTCTCCCTGTTTTTAAAATAGTTTGCACATTTATTTCTTCTACCAAAGTACATGACCATACATTTTTCAAGATTGTATTTCATTTGCCACTTGCCCATTCTCCTAATCTGTCTAAGTCCTTCTGCAACCTTCCTGTTTCCTCAACACTACCTGCTCCCCATTCTTCATATCATCTGCAAACTTAACTGTAATACAATGGGCTCTTAGCATGGTAAGCAGCATCTTGTCAAAGGTCTTCTGAATGTCCAAATACACAGCATCCACTACACCCCCTTTATCTATCCTACTTGTAATCTCCTCAAAGAATTCCAACAGGTTGTCAGGGAAGATTTTCCCTGAAGGAAACCATGCTGACTTTGTCCTATCTTGTCCTGTGTCAACAAGTACTCCATCACCTCATCTTTAACAATTGACTCCAACATCTTCATAAGAACATTAGAAATAGGAGCAGGAGTAGGCTGATCTGGCCATGGACTCATCTCCACCTACCTGCCTTTTCCCCATAATGCTTCATTCCCCTGCTATGCAAAACTCTAACCAACCTTGTCTGAAATATATTTACTGAGGAAGCCTTGACTGTTTCCCTGGGCAGAGAATTTCACAGATTCACCACCCTCTGGGAAAAGCTGTTCCTCTTCATCTCCATCCTAAATCTACTCCCCTGAATCTTGAGGTTATGTCCCCTAGATAGCTGCATGTTAAAATCTCCCACAACTATCATAACATTGCCATTTTGACACACCTTTTCTAATTCCCATTGTAATCTGTAGTCCACATACCAGCTACTGTAGGGAGGCCTGTATATAACTGCCATCAGGGTCTTTTACTTCCCTTGCTGTTTCTTAACTCAAACTATAAGGATTCAACATCTTCCAGTCCTGTGTCACATCTTACTAATGATTTGATACCATTTTCACCAGCAGAGCCACACCGCCCCCTCTGCCTACCTTCCTCCGATGCAATGTTTAACCGTGGGCATTCAGCTGCAAGCCTCAACCACCCTTTGGCCACGACGCAGTGATGGCCTCAACATCATACCCATCATACCCATCATACCCATCATACCCATCATACCCATCAAACCCATCATACCCATCATACCCATCAAACCCATCATACCCATCATACCCATCAAACCCATCATACCCATCATACCCATCAAACCCATCATACCCATCAAACCCATCATACCCATCATACCCATCATACCCATCAAACCCATCATACCCATCAAACCCATCAAACCCATCAAACCCATCATACCCATCATACCCATCATACCCATCATACCCATCATACCCATCAAACTGTAAAAGTTCAACCAATCATCCAGCTTATTTTTTATACTCCACACATTGAGATATAACAATTTGAATACTGTATTTGCCTCTCTTTTTGATTCTGCATCCCTAATGTTCTGATACTCTTCCTGCTGGCTACAACTCTGTCCTATGATTTGCTGACATATCATCACCAAAAATCGACTTTTGTATCATGGAGTATATTATAACTGGTAATATCACTGTCTGGTGTGGAAGGGCCACTGCACAGGATCAGAAAAAGCTGCAGAGGGTTGCAAACTCAGCCAGCTCCATCATTGGCATTAGCCTCTCCAGCATCTAACATCAAGGACATCTTCAAAAGATGAAGCTCAAAAAGGTGTCAGCCATAATTAAGGACATCCACCACTCAGTACATGTCCTCTTTTCATTACTACAATCAGGGGGGAAGTACAGGAACCTGAAGCCGCACACTCACTAGCTCCTTCCCCACCACCATCAGATTTCTGAACATGATCTCTGTTTTGCACTACTTAATTATATTTTCCATGTATTTCTTATTGTAAGTCATACAGTAGTATAGTTTATGTTTTGCAGGTGCTGCAAAACAACAAATTTTATGACATATGTCAGTGATAATAAATCTGGTCAACTTCATCTCTGTTACTACCATAAGACATACGAGCAGAATTAGGCCATTCAGCCCATCGAGTCTGCTCCACCGTTCCATCATGGCTGATCCTGGATCCCATCAACCCCATACACCTGCCTTCTCACCATATCCTTTACTGCCCTGACTAATCAGGAACTTATGAACTTATGAGCTTTAAATATACCCACAGACTTGGCCTCCACCACTGTCTGTGGCAGAGCATTCCATGGATTAACCATTCTCTGGCTAAAAAAAAATCCCTCCTTATCTCTGTTCTAAAAGGTTGCCCCTCAATTTTGAGGCTATGCCCTTTATTTCTTTATACCATAGGAAACATCCTCTCTACATCCCTCGGTAGGTTTCAATGAGGTCCCCACTCATTCTTCTGAATTCCAGCGAGTACAGGCCCAAAGCTGCCAAACGTTCCTCATATTTTAACCCCGTCATCCTTGTAAACCTTCTCTGGACTCTCTCCAATAACAGCACTTTCTCTCTGAGATATGGGGCCCAAAACTCTTGACAATGCTCAAGTGCAGCCTGACTAATGTCTTATAAAACATCAGCATTATTTCCTTGTTTTTATATTCAATTCCCAATGAAATAAATGTCAACATTGCATTTGACTTCTTTACCACAGACTCAGCTGTGGGTTAACCTTCTGGGAGTCTTGCACGAGGACCCCAAGTCCCCTTGCACCTCTGATGTTTGAACCTTCTCCCCATTTAGATAATATTCCGCACTATTATTCCTTTGACCAAATGCATTATCATACATTTCCCAACATTTCCCGAAGCCATCAATGCCATTATACAAATCATTGATATATAGCATAAAAAGAAGTGGTTCCATCAACGACCCCTGCGGAACACCACTAGTCACTGCCACCCAACTAGAAAAGGCCCCTTTTATTCCCACTTGCTGCCTCCTGCCTGTCAGCCATTCCTCTAACCATGCCAGTATTTTTCCTGTAACACCATAGGATTTTATTTTGTTAATCTGCCTCACGTGTTGCACCTTATCTAATGGCTTCTGAAAATCTAAGTAAATGACATCCACTGCCCTTCCTTTGTCCACCCTGCTTGTGCACTGAACACTTTGCTTGATGGTTTCCTGAATTCCACCTTAGAGAAGACAGATTTCATGCTTAACCTTTGGCAAAGTTTTATTTCTCCTTTTCTTTCTATATCCTGGAATATCATTCTTTTAAAGTCTTGAAAAAATTCATCATGTAGAACTTAATTGAATATCAGGCACAAAAACAGACAATTCAACCTTACTGACTCAAGCCATTGTTTGTACACCAAAGATTTCCACCAGCATGGTTGCCCAACCCACTCTTCATCATAACCTCTCAGCAGTTTAAAGTCCTTACTGACTTTGATGTGTATCAAATGCTCATGATGGGTGGAGAGAGAGTAAGAGACAACCAAATAACTTACTTACTTACTGAACGTTATGTAGTTGGTGTAACGATGAGCTGCAGTAAAAGTCCTCCATTCTTGGCAGTGTTCAGGGCTTCCTTCATCATGCCAGTAGCTTCCTCTTGGTTTTTACAGCCATGCGAGTTGCAGGTAGACACTCAGTAATACCATTGTACACACATGTAAAAGGATTCTTCCTTGCTGTTTCTGGTAACAGTTATGGAGGTACCAGAGAAGCAATGGGATTAATATTATCGACAACACCCACCAAGGAGGTTCTGCTAAATTATTAATTGCAAGGCTGACTGCATTTGGTGATTCTGTCCTTTGGTGGCTGTCCTGTTAAAGTGAGCCTAATGTGTATCACTAAAATAAAAATATTGTTATTCAGGATTGGTTGGGTAACAAAAGGCAATTAAATGATCTTCGAACGAGTTGTGATCTAACAGACAACAAAGGAAGAAGCACCTTGGGAAAACAAGGAGTTAATCTACCAGGTATGGTATTCGAAAAGTTCAGGATGTCTCTCTGGTAGGGCACTTTCAAAAGCTGATATGCAGAATGCAACTTCTCTCTAGCTTCTTCATTCTATAGTGTCCACAGTAGTTAGGTTTCCCTCTAATTGCATTAAGCAATGTGCCAACAGGCAGGGAAAGCTAGGACACGCCACTTGTTCAACTTTTCCATTTTGTGTTCCTCAATAAGCCCTATTCTCTTTTCTGCTCAGGGACAAGATAAGGAAAGTGAGCCATGATGAGATACTGAGGCCATGAAATCACATTAAATTGTACATTTTTAAAGTGAAAAAGGGACATAAAATTTCCTTTATTTGGGGTAGATGACACCAATGATCACATCTAGGTGAAATCATGAAATTGGTCCAGACGCTGTGTGCATGATTCAGTGACACACACATTTTCCCAGTGTTAGTCATCTCCTAGTAATGTCACGGGCTGCCCAGTGCACAGTTTCCCATGTTGGAATTTTTAGTGTACAGCTTAGTTCCTCTGACGTCTCAGAAAAATCTAGCAGAAGGTCATGCAGGGAAGGGAAAAGAAATGCTCCTCTGGCATCAAAGTCCATCTACGGGCATCTGTTCTCAATAGTTGGGATTACAGAATCTGTGACTGTGGCTCTCCTCTCACTGATCCATTTTGTCCAAATCATGGCCAGACAGCCCAATGAAAAATTAGCCTCACCTCACTGTGGTGTGGGGTTATCTGGGGCTTGGGAATTGCTCGGGGCAGACTGGGTGGGGTTCGAGGGGGGGAGGTTGTGCGGCCACACAGTCTTAAGCACAACATTTTCCTTCCCCCCTCCCACCCTTGTGTAGTACCTTGCTACCATGGCAGCCTTTCCTGCAGCTGTTATTAGCATCTGTAGAGGAAGTTCCTTTATGCGGAGACACATGAGGCAATAATAACATGGCAGATGGAAACTCTTTGTGCAATTCCTGGTCCTGCTTTAGTGCATGATCTTTCTGTGTCCAAACCATAACAATGACCCTTTTAATGTTATTTTGTCTAGTTGAATGGATTTTTTGTAAATGACCTGATTGTGCCTTAGCATTATGCATAACTTGAAGTTCATAATAGAGGGTGAAATCCAAGTTCTAGGTCAAATTTCAGACTCTGAACTTTTCAGCAAAGGGACATGGGGAGCTGATGCCTTACTTCTTCCTCTGCAGCTTTCTAATCTAGAGTTGGCCCCAGGAGGGATTTATTGGGTGGCACGATAACATAGCAGTTAGTGTAACACTATCAGAATGCCACCGTAAGGAGTTTGTACGTTCTCCCTGTGACCACGTGGGCTTCTCCCACATTCCAACTACATGCGTGTTATTAAGTTCATTGACTGACACGGGCTTGTTACTGTGCTCTATCTCTAAAACAAAAATAGAGCAGACTCAGCAGTGTGCAAGGACACCAGGAACATGCCTAACCAAAGCTGGGTCATATAAGGGCTTCACAAAGATCAATTGCATGTCCTGAATAGGGAATTGTTTAACCTGGGGGACCTTGTTTCATTCCCTTATATTTTTAAGGAGAAAGTATTTGTTTTGGACCTTGTTGTTATTGAGTGGATGAGATGATAAGCATTCATCTAATGTTGTGGTCCAGAGCTGGTGGAAGAGTTCTAGATGGCAAGTTCAAACTTCCAAAGGACTGCCCAGACTTTGAATGTATTTCTGTTTTGCGATTATTATACAATAATAAATTTACAAAAATCTTTAGAAAACATTAGGTTCCAGAAGCCAGGAAGATAATTTTATTTTTGTAGACAAATGGATAACGTTTTGTTGGGATAAAAACCCTAATCTCAAGCAATTAAATTGGAGACAAGTCATCAGAGATAAATTGTTATTTCCATGTTATCACAAGTGTATCTGAAACTGATCAGCCAGGTGGGAGTCAGATTATCTATCTAGAGCAGACCGATCCCGCCACATGCTTAGACTGGTACAGCCGACCCCCAAGCTTGAATTGTGGAGAAAACTTAATGTCAAACAAATTCACGGAGCTCAGAGAATTCAAGGTCAAATCTTAACCCTTGTTTTGTACTTGTCCTAGCTGGAGAAAAGCGAATGACAATGAGGTTTAGAAGCAGTGTACTGTATCATGGCTGAAAAGATTTAAGCTGCATTTACACATGTTTATACAAAGGGTTACTCCACTGGTCAGATAAAGCCCAGGGTCTCAGCAGTGTTTACACTGCCGCAGGCCTAGCTGCTTAAAATGTAGTTATACAGCCACACAGGATGGAGGGTACTGCAATGATATTGTCTCAACTTGTTGCTGGCCCCTGTTGCCTAGAGACACGTGGCACAGATCAAAGGTTGATTCCATTCTGGGTCTGTTTCATATTGTGCAGAGGTCTCTCTCTCTCTCTCTCTTGCTCGCTCTCTCCTTCTCTGTCTCTTCCTCCTTCTCTGTCTGTCTATCTGTTTGTCTCTCTCTCTTTCTCTCTCTCTCAATCTCTGTCTCTTCCTTGCTCTCTCTCTCTCTCACTCTCACTCTCTCTCGCTCTCTCCTCTGTCTCTCTGTCTCTCTCTCTCTCTCTCTCTCTCTCTCTCTCTCTCTCTCTCTCTCTCTCTCTCTCTCTCTCTTTCTCTCTCTCTCTCTTTCTCTCTCTCTCTCTCTTTCTTTCTCTCTCTCCTTTTCTCTTTCTCTTTCTCTCTGCTTCTCTCCCAGTCACACATTCATACCAACTTGCTTAATTGGATAGTGAGATTTTTTTTTACTGCTGATACAAAATCCTGAAAGCAGGAATTCAGAAATAAAACACTGGAGATGCTGGAACTTGGAAGCAGAAAACTGTGCAAATGCCCTGCAGGTCTGGTAGGAAATGTGGAGAGATGCTGTTAATGAACAAAAGCATAGGAGGGCAACCTTGGAGAAGAAACCGATGAGGTTAACAGTACGAGATAGGATGTCCTCCTGGCATAACAAGTGTTGGGGTGGGAAAGACACGTTTATCTTGGTGTGTGACAGGAACCAAATACTTGGACATTCAGATAACTGTGTGCAGAGGATATGTTGGTTTATTATTGTCACACATATAGAGGTACAGTGGAAATTTGTTTTCCATGCTGTCCATACAGATCATTTCATTTCAGTGAACTGGGGAAGTAGAAGGGGAAACAGTAACAATATGTGGCACAAAATGATATAGGGAAGGTGCAGTGCAGGCAGACAATGAGATGCAAATCTATATTGAGGTCAGGAGCCCCTTCTATCATACTAGGGGACCATTCAGTAGTCTTACAACAAAGGGGTAGAGCTGTCATAGAACACAGAGCAGTACAGATCCTTCAGCCCACGATGCTGTGCTGACTTTTTTAACATACTAAGATCAATCCAACCCTCCCCCCCCCCCCATGTGCCTGTCTAAGGGTTTCTTGAATGCTGCTAATCTATCTGCCTTTAGCACCACACTGGTAGGGTGTTCCACATGCCCCCACCCTGTATAAAGAACTTATCACTGACATCCTCCTAAATTTTCCTTCAATTACCTTAAAATTATGCCCCCTTGTAATAGCCATTTTCATCCTGGAAAACAGTCTCTGGCTATTCACGCTTCTTATCATCTTGTATGCCTTTATCAAGTCACTTCTCACCCTCCTTTGCTCCAAAGAAAGAAGTCCTAGCTCGCTCAACCTATCTTCATTAGACATGCAGCGTCCTGGTAAATTTCCACTGCATCTTCTGTAAACATTCCTCTCATGTTCTTCCTGGTGACCAGAACGGAATACAATATTCCAAGTATGTTCTAATTCAGGTTTTATAGAGCTGCAACATTACCTCACAGCTCTTGTACTTCAGGTCTTTCGTATCTTCTGCACAATGGAGGGGAGAAAGAGAGATTGAGTGGGGTATTTGATTATGTTGGCAGCGAGAAGCATAGATAGAATCCATGAAGAAGAGGCTGCTTCCCTATGGCCACAACTGTCTACTGTTACTTGTAGTCACATGTAGAGCGGTTGTTTACCAAGCTGTGACGTATCTGAAAAGGATGCGTTGCAAGGTGTAAAGATAACTGAGGACCAAAGGCAACATGTCAACTTTCTTTAGTCTCATAAGAAAGGAGCGATATTGCTGATCTCCCTTGGCCATGAAACCTGCATGGTTGGACCAGGACGGGCTGTTGATGACGTTCACTCCGAGGAACTTGTAGCTGTCAGTGCTCTTGGTCTTAGTGATGTTGGCATAAACGTGAGCATGTGCACATCGCTCCTTCCTAAAGTCAATCACCAGCTCTTTATTTGACATTGAGGGCAAGGTTGTTGTCATCACACCACGTCATTAGGTTCTCTATCTCCTTTCTGCATTCCGATGCCATTATTTGAGATATACCCCACTTCACTGGTGTCATCTGCAGACTTGTAAGTGGACTTACAATAGAATCTAGTCACACAGGTCAAGAGTGTATAGGGAGTGGTGTAAGGGACTGATACTGCGGCTTTCTGGGGCACCATTGTGGTGGAGGTGATGCTCCCTATCTTTACTGATTGTAGACTGTTGATTAGGAAATCATGGATCTAGTTGCAAAAGGAGGTGTGAGTCCTAGGTCTAGGAATTTAATGAGTTTGCTTGGACTTATAGCGTTGAAGGTGGAGTTGCAGTCAATAAACAATAGTCTGACGTAGATGTCTTTATTGTCCAAATCCTCCAGAGATAAATGCTGGCCCAGGGAGATGTTGTTTGCTGTAAATCTTTTTCAGCAGTAGGCAAATTGCAGTGTATTGAGGTTGTCATGTGTGTCATGATGTGTGCCAAGACCATCCTCTTTAAGCACTTCATGATGGTGGGTGTCGGACTCATGGGTGGTAGTCATTAGGGCATGTTACCTTATTTTTTTAGGGTCCAGGACAACAGTGGTTCAAGTGTATTGGAAACTGTTGGGTTGGGTGGAGATAATCCAGTCCCCTTCTGTCCAAAACATGTGTAGTATTCATTAAGCTTATGGGGAGTGGATGCAGTGCTATTGGTGATGCTGCCTGACCTCATTTTGTAGTCCATTATAGCATGCAAGCCTTGGTACAACTGACAGCTAGTCTGGGGCTTGATTTTGGACCGATACCCTTGGCATTGTTCTGCCCTAACTTTATCCGATTCAAAGACTGCTGAACTATGACCTACTTTTCCTGCCTCTATCTTTATATGCCATTTACACAATCTACCCCAACCAGTCTCATCCAAATGAAGGGTCTCAATGTGAAATGTTGGGTATTGATTACACCCCATAAAAGCCACCTGGCTTCAGATTACAGTCTCTTACTTCGCTAACCCTAACGCCTCTTGACCCTGTCACTGCTGGTCATGCATTTTAAATGATTCTGTGGGGGAACAGCGGTAGCATAGAAGTTAGCGTAACAGTATTACAGCTCAGGGTGTCAGAGGTCAGAGTTCAGTTCCGGCATCCTCTGTAAGATAGTTCTTCCTGTGGTCACATGGGTTTCGGCCGTGTGCTCTGGTTTCTTCTGGTAGTCCAAAGATGTACCAGTTAGTAGGTCAATTGGTCATTGTTAATTGTCCTGTGATTAGGCTAGGATTAAATAGGTGAGTTGCTGGGTAATGGGGCTCATTGGGCTGGAAGGGCCTGATCTGCGCAGGCCCTCCAAATAAAAACTAATTAAATAGAATCTTCTTTAATTTTATTTTTTATTTGAGATACATTACTACACTCCTCTTCTCCCCTCCTTCCCTTCTAAGGTACAGTGCCAGAGATTTTGTTGTTGTGACTTCTCGGGGAGGGGGGGGGGGCAGGTCGTTTCTCTCTCAACCCCCAATAGTGTCCAAAACCGTATACTTATCATTGATTGACTGAATAAAGATCAGTGCTGATGGTTGGAGCTTAGATTTAGAGCAATAGCGCAGAGCAGTTTGAAACTTGTCTGGTCAGTAGGAGAAGCAGCGAATCTCTGTCTCCAGGTGGCTTCTGCCAAAAACTCCAGGCACCTGCAAAAGCAGTCAAAAAGCTGTTCGCGTTTCTGACAAACTCTGAGTAAAGATGAGTTAAAATTATGGACTGGAAGTCATGATGTGGCCAAGCGGTTGCTCAATGCGCTGCCAACTTACAAGGATTTGACAAATATCCTGAACTCACAATTAACTCTTTACTTTCAGATTAGTTTTCATGTGCATTATCCAGTCTGATATTCAGTTAAGTAGATCTATAAAGTTCAATCCCCAATTTCTGTTGAGGTATTTTGATTCAATCAGTGCATCAAATTGATATGCTATAAGGCAACATTGCCCTGATATTAATCAAGATCAACATGGACAAAGTTTTCTTTCTGATCCTGTTGGCTCTCATGTTACTTACACAGTGACAGGTTTCCACACAGGTGAGGATCTCCTAATCCTACTGTGTCAGTGGAAATCCTTTTGAAACCACTTTCACTCTTGAGCAGATTTGATATGCTTCACCAGTCATGTCGCCCACAAGATGCACAGTGAATGGTTCCCTTGCTGAGATTTAGATATGATAGGTCAGGGAGGGTCTACCTACAATATTTGATGAATGCAGCCTTGCAAAGTGTTGATCCATGCTTTGAACAGACAGTTTCTGATGAGGCATTGGAGCTATGAGGACAGTGATACAACTAACCACGCAAGTTGATAAGGTTGTTAAGAAGTCGTAAGGTGTTGCTCTTCATTAGTTGAGGAACTGAGTTCAAGAGCTGCGAGGTAATGCTGCAGCTCTATGAAACACAGGTTAGGCCACACTTGGAGTACTGTGATGAGTTCTAGTCACTTTATTATAGGAAGGAGGTGGAAGCTTTAGAGAGGGAGAAGAGGAAGTTCCTGGGCTGGAGAACTTCTAACGAGGAAAGGTTGAGTGAGTTAGGGCTGCTCTCTTTGGAGAAAAGAGGATGAGAGGTGATTTGATCAAGGTGTATAAGACGATAAGAAGCAGAAGAGGAATTAACCACATTGGATGGAAACTTTAGTGGGCCTTTAATACCATGGCTTGTACTGGATGAAAGTGTAGAAGTTAGGTCATCAAGACTGCCAGGTTCCTATGGTGCCAGGGTTACACTGTTGCACTGCCCAGATTTCCCTAGGGCATTTTGGTGTGCCTGTATGAAGTTAACTTATAGGCGATAGCTGATACCATTCCGGTCTTCTTGACCCAGGTTTCCTGTAAAGTCGGAAGGAAGTGTGTGTAATATACTAATGTATATTGCTAATATTGCTAATGTAATATGCTAATATACTGATTCTGCGTGTGTATATAAAATCAGAAGGAAAAGAGGGATGAGAATGGGAGTGAGAGGAAATAGCTGGTAGCTGGTGGTGAAGGAGAGGGAAAATAAGCACCTTCCTTACATTTCCTGACCTTATGAGATCATTAATTTTATCCAGCATTGCACATAATGACTCAAGGTGATATTACCACTGCCTATGTCCTATCGCAACTGCAGCAATGCTTTCGTGGCGAGACTATTAGGATTAGGACTATTCGGACTATTGGGACATTATGCCTGTGGAAGTAGACGATCCTTTTTCTCAACAGCACCTCCTCTGAGATTCCTCTGGAGTAGTGGAGGCGTGTGGATATCCTCGCATTTAACAACTATTATGAATACTTTACAACTTCTTTTAATTAATGCAGAGTTCTTTTAAGAGTTAAATTCATGTTTTGTAATTTCTTCCATCCCTTATACTGGAAATTTGAAGTGTGTGTGTGTGTGGTGCACGTGTTTGCTTTACAAAGGGCTTTCACAGTACTGGAAGGCAGCCAGCAAGTGTCATTGCTTACGGGTAAGCTGGAAAGGAACACAACAAAAACTCCGGGAACAAACTATCACCCTAAATAATCAGTAATTTTCAGTGCCATTCATTAACACAGACATTGCAGTGAAAATGTTTACATAATTTCATCCTACTCCAAATCCTTTTTCATTTTGCATCTGATGGCAAAGTACAACAGCTTACCAATGTTACCCAACATCACATCATTCATGTCTGACAGTGGAATGAATTTCTGTGAAAACTTCCTGTTGAAAGCAAGTCTGGAATCACTCCATGGATTGGGAAGTCTGTGAATTTCTGTTTGGGTTCGCAGTCTGTATGAAGTGCTTACGCAGAAGCTCCCAGACTTTCACGTCATTGGCATCCAGGTCAGCATGGCATGCCCAAAGCTAGTTGTTGTTCTTGTACAGTTCACAAGCTGCAGGGGTCACAATGCAGAAGCAGATTCTTCAGGAGTCCATAATGCCTGCTTCGGCTTTCAGGATGAACACAGGACTGAAGGTATTTTATTTGAATGTGCGCAGTATATGGAATAAGGTAGATCAACTTGTAGCACAGTTACAGATGGGCACGAATGATATTGTAGGCTTCACTGACTCATGGCTGAAAGAAGGTTATGGGTGGGAGCTTAACGACAAAGGATACACACTGTATCAAAAGGACAGGCTGGAAGGCAGAGGGATGGCAGAGGCTGTTGGTAAAAAATGATATCAAATCACTAGAAAGAGGTGACATAGGGTCAGAAGGTATTGAATCGCGGTGGGTAGAGCTAAGGAACTGCAAGGGTCAAAGACCCTGATGGGAGTTACAAAAGCAGCACCAAACAATAGTAAGGATATGGTCTACAAATTACAATGTGAGATGGAAAATGCAAACCAAAAGGACAACGTTACAATAGTCAAGGGGGATTTCAGGCTGGTGCTGGATCCCAAGAGGGGGATTTTCCCAAGAGGATGACTTTTTAGAGCAGCTTGTGTTTCAGCCAGCTAAGAGATTGGGTGTTGTGGAATGAACTGGAATTCCCCAATGAACTCTTATGGGAAAGAGATCATAAGGATGCAATTTTGAGACTGTATAAAGCACTGGTGAGGCCTCACCTGGAGTAGTGTGAGCAGTTTTCAGCCACTTATCATAGAAAGGATGTGTTAAAACTGGAGAGGGTTCAAAGAAGGTTCACAAAAATGATTCCAGGATTGAATGGCTTGTCATACGAAGAGCATTTGATGGCTCTGGGCCTGTATTCACTGGAATTCCAAAGAACGAGGGGTGACCTCATTGAAACCCATTGAATAGTGAAAGGGCTTGATGTGGAGAGGATGCTTCCTATGGTAAAAAGTCTAAGCCCAGAGGACACAGCCTCAAAATAGAGGGGCGTCCTTTTAGAATGGAGATGAGGATGAATTTCTTTAAGCAGAGAGTGTTGAATCTGTGGAATTCTTTGTCACAGGAAGCTGAAGAGCCCAAGTCTTTATGTATATTTAAGGCAGAGGTTCATGGATTCTTGATTGGTCAGGGCATGATGGGATACAGGGAGAAGGCAGGAGATTGTGGATGAGAGGAAAATTGGACCAGGCATGATGAAATGGTGGAGCAGACTTGATGGGCCAAATAAGATTGAATTCACCCTGAAATTTGAGGAGAAGTCAGATGTATCAGTTTTACAATGGAGTAAAGGGAATTACAGAGGCAAAAGAGAGCAATTGGCCAAAATCTGTTGGAGAAGAAAACTGGCAGGGATGATGGAAGAGCAGCAATGGCTGGAATTTCTGGAAGCAATTCGGGAGGCACAGGATATATACATCCCAAAGAGGAAGAAGTATTCTAAAGGAAAGATGACACAACCATGGCTAACAAGGGAAGTCAAAGTAAATGCCAAAGGGAGGGAAAATAATAGTACTAATCTTAGTGGGAAGTTAGAGGATTGGGAAGGTTTTAAAAACCAATAGATGGCAATTTAAAAAGTCATTAAGAAGGTAGATGGAATACAAAAGTAAGCTGGCCAGTAAAGGAGAGGTGAGAGTGAATATCGGACCACTAGAAAACTAAGCTGGAGAGATAGTAATGGGGTGGGGGAGGGGACAAAGGAATGACGGACAGATTGAATAAGTATTTTTGCGTCAGTCTTCACTGTGGAAGGAACTAGCGGTATGGTGGAAGTTCCAGAGGTTCGGGTTCATGAGGTGTGTGAAGTTGCAATTACTAGGGAGAAAGTTCTTGGGAAACTGAAAGGTCTAAATGTAGATAAATCACCTGGACCAGATGGACTACATCCCAGAATTCTGAAAGAGATCGCTGAAAAGATTGTGGAGACATTAGTAATGATCTTTCAAGAATTAAGACTCTGGAGTGGGTCCGGAAAACTGTAAAATTGCAAATGTCACTCCACTCTTCAAGAAGGGAGAGAGGTAGAAAAAGGGAAATAGGAGGCCAGTTCGTCAGGAGTAAGTTAGCCTTGCTTCTCTGTTGGAGTAGGTGAGCTTTAGGTTCAATTGTGTCCTTATTAAACACTCAGAGTGTAGCCTCATCATAATCAACAACTATCAAGGACAGAGTAGAAGGTCTCATGGCAACATCCTCTCTCTAGTCAGCGGTAGCTGTTGAAGTACATGGTTATTTGAGAGAAAGATTGACTACCACTGAATCTACTTTTTTCTCTCAAAATAACGGTGGCATCAGAAGCACTGCTTCAATAAAATTGACAATGAAATTCTCAAAGATCTTTCAGGGATTCTGATTCCGATTCATTTGTTCAGCACATGTAGATCGAAACATACAGTGAAATGTGTGTCTGTGTTAACAACCAGCACAAACTGAGGATATGCCTGCAAGTGTTGCCACACACTCTGGCGCCAGCATAGAATGCCCACAATGATCAGAAGAACAGCAGCAACAAAACAAGCCCCTTTCCTTCCTCCCATTCAGCCTCCTACCCATTCATACACACAAACAGTCCTCCAGCCCTAGGACAGGCCGGGCCTCCATTGGACTCAGGGGCTTGCAGACATTGACCTCTGACCTCACCAGTGGACTAGCAGACTCAGGGCTTCAGCCATTGCACCTCAACTTCTGATTGATCTTTGCTCTTCGATCTTCGATATTGCCATTGACAAAGAGTGCTCTCTGCAGAGAGCCAGTATACAGATAACCTGATGAGCCTTACCCTAGAATAACCACACAATGTCTACATCAACTGGGATGCAATAAAACCTACCATCATTATCTGCAGCATAGAAACTCTTAGCTTCTCTACCAGAAAGTAGCAGATTGGAAATAGCAGCAGAACCCAAGAGGGGAAAACAAATCTCCAGAGGGACCTGATGCTTGAGGTTAAAGGATGATCCATGGTCTAATGAATAAACTGTAGTAACCCAACATCTCACTGATAACAGAATCAGAATCAGGTTTGTTATCACCAGCATGTGACATGAAATTTGTTAACTTAGCATCAGCAGTTCAATAGAACATAGAAATCTACAGAACATTACAGGCCCTTCGGTTCACAATGTTGTGTCGACCATGTAATCTACTCTAGAAGCTGCCTAGAATTCCCTACCTCATAGCCCTCTATTTTTCTAAGCTCCATGCGCCTATCTGAGAGGCCCTGAAAAGACCCTATTGTATCCACTTCCACCACCGCCAGCAGTGCATTCCATGCACCCACCACTCTGTGTGAAAATTTTAGCCCTGACCTCCCCTCGGTACCTATTTCCAAGCTCCTTAAAACTGTGTCCCCTCACGTTAGCTGTTTCAGCCCTGGAAAAAAGCCTCTGGCTATCCACACAATCAATGCCTCTAACCAAGATATAACCCAGATATCCAGGGGTGTCAAGGCCAAACGTCCTGAGTCCACCTTCCTGAGAGGCAGGAATGAAGATGATTTGTCAAAGTTGCACCCAGGGTAGGGGAATCAAAGCCCATGATGGCACAAGTTGAAAGTGAGAGGGCAAAGACTTATTCATCCCCCTTTGCTCAGTACTTAGTTGAACCACCTATCGCAGCTATTACAGCCAGTAGTGTTCTTGGATAAGTCGCTGTAAACATTGGACAACACGATCGAGCAAGAGTAGCCCATCCTTCCTTGTAAAATTGCTCAAGCCGTGCCAAGTTAGTTGGGGAGTGGCGGCAGACAGCAATCATGTGATGTTGCCAGAGATGTTTGATCGAGTTTGGGTCGTACTCTGACAAGGACACTCAAGGGCATCAATTTTCTTCATTTGAAACCACTCCATGGTTGCTCTGGCAGTGTGCTTTGAGTCATTGTCCTCTGTTTAAACTTTGTGGCAGAGGCTAACAGGGTTTTCTCCAGGATCTCCAGGATAGAGAGAGTGCAGAGACGATTTACTAGGATGTTACCTGGGTTTCAGCACTTAAGTTACAGAGAAAGGTTGACCAAGTTAGGTCTCTATTCATTGGAGCGTAGAAGGTTGAGGGGGGATTTGATCAAGGTATTTAAAATTTTGAGAGGGATAGATAGAGTTGACGTGAATAGGCTGTTTCCATTGAGAGTAGGGGAGATTCAAATGAGAGGACATGATTTGAGAGTTAGGGGGCAGAAGTTTAAGGGAAACACGAGGGGGTATTTCTTTACTCAGAGAGTGATAGCTGTGTGGAATGAGCTTCCTGTAGAAGTAGTAGAGGCCAGTTCAGTTGTGTCATTTAAGGTAAAATTGGATAGGTATATGGACAGGAAAGGAGTGGAGGGTTATGGGCTGAGTGCAGGTAGGTGGGAGTAGGTGAGATTAAGAGTTCGGCACGGACTAGGAGGGCTGAGATGGCCTGTTTCCGTGCTGTGATTGTTATATGGTTATATGATCTCTCTGCATTTAGCAGCATTCATCTTCCCATCGAACTTGGCCAGATTTCCAGTCCCTACTGCTGAAAAGCATCCACATGACACGATGGCACCACCACCATACTTCGTTGGGTTGGCGTTACCTTGCCGATGCCAGTACTAGATTTACACCGTACATGCTGCTCATTGTTGAGGCCAAGAAGTTCCACTTTAGTCTCATCTGACCACAAGACCTTCTTTCCATATCTTTACAGTATCTTCTAAGTGATGCTTTGCAAAGTCTTTACTTGCAAGGGTATGCTTTATCCAGGGTTTTTCCCTTGCTAGGCAAGGAAACAGAGTAACTGTTGGCATTGCGTAGCCCCTCTTACATGTTCCATTCTTCTGTGGTGTCTAAGCTTAGAGGGGCTCCTGACCTAGGCAGCGTGGCTGTGGTTTCATATTTTTTCCACTTTTTCATGATAGACTGCAATGAGCTCCGAGGTCTTTGAGATGGTCTTTTACTATTTCCTGGATTTATACTTCTCTATTCCCTGACTTGTCTTGAATGCTCTATTTTATCTTGATTTTGGTTTAGTCTGTTAAATATCTACTGTACTGCTGGACCTTACAGAGAGAGGGGATATTCATTCAGCTGAATTCATTGAAAGCAGGTCATCTTCCAGTTTCTACATCAAGAAATAGTGATGAATATTAACCATTAACAATAAGGTAATATATTGCCCCAAGGAAAATGGGCACAGTAATTACAAAGGGGATGAAAACTTTTTCAGCCTCTCAATTTTGTTTTTTAAATTTTAGTAAATTGTTGGCAGCTTTTGGAATGTTTCTTTTGATTTGACATGATGCACAATGTTTTGTAGATTAGCTCAAAAATCTTACTTCAATATACTTGAAATTTAGAAAATGAGACCGTCAAATGTGAAAACAGTTGTGGGGATTGAATGCTTTTTCAAGGCACTTGTAATTTAAACCTAGATTGTAAAATGGAACTTTGTCCCCATGAAGTATCAGCAACTGTGGCATCTCCCAATGATGCAGCAGCAGTACGTGGATTGGGAGGATGAGATCATGTAGGTTTATCCTTCATTCCTATTTCTATACTACCTGCTGCAGACTCTGTCTGGGTGTTGTGTCCTTTGGGATTCAGCCAGCTTAGTCAGTGGTGATGCTACCAAACAATTCACACTTTTGGCCATTAAACTCCTCCAGCCAGAGGATGTTATGAACCATGACTACACTGGGTATTTCAGCAAAGTATCAAAATGGAAGAGTACCAATTAACAACTGACAGAGGACAGTAGGTTGTAAGCAGGAGGGGATGACCTTCCTATGTTTGACCTCATTGAGACTGTGAGACTTCAACTGATGTTGACGACTCCCTAGGCCACTGTCTTCCACGAGTCAATCACTGTGCCATTCCCACTGGTGGATCTGTCCAGATATTACAGTGAAGTAGTCTGGCATGTTATCTGTGAGGCATGATTCGGAGTACGACTGTGCCTGCCCAATGGATGAGCCCTCCTAGCTTAGACACCAGTGTCCAGCTGCTCCTGTTGACCTTGCAACGTCTATCTCAAGGTCAGGGGTAAATCTTACGTTCTAATGGCAGAGAATGGCAAGAGAGGAGACTTGTGAATTTGTAAGTATTTGTGAATCTTGTCTTATAAGTATTTCCAGTCATTCCAAATTTATTTCTTGATATAAGCTTTCAATCTGTGTGAATTTCCTCTTTGCCTTCAGATATCATAAAACATCTGGTATACCTTCCTGTAGCACTTCATGAAACATAAAGGCAACAACCTGCATTTTCTGAGTACAGAGAGAATCCCAGTCATTGACAGTACAGAGGCTGGGCTCGCGACCATGCAGGACAAAAATGGAACTATTTTGGTGACCTGTACTTCCTAGCTCTTAGTCTATAGCTTTGTAGGCTACAATATTTCAGATGCTCATCCAAGTGGTAAGTGTTTCTACCTCTCCCCCGCCCCTTTTGTTTGGTTTATTTGGTTAGCTTATTATTGTTGACAGACATACCAAGATATGATGAAAAGCTTGTCTTGCATTATGTACATACAGAACAACACAGTGCATTGAGATGGTACAAGATCAAACAGTAACAAATGCAGAATAAGCTACAGGGAAGGTGCAGTGTAGGTGGTTAGTAGGGTGCAAGGCCATGATGAGATCGGAGGTCAAGTCTATCTCATTGAACTAGGGAACCACACTATAACCGTATAACAGCAGGGCAGGAGGTGTTCTTGAGTCTGGTGAGATGCATGCTTTCAGGCTTTTAGAATCTTCTGCCCAGTGGGAGAGAAAAGAATTGAGAATATCCAGTGTGGGTGGGGTCTTTGATTACATTGGCTGTTTTGCTGAGACAGTGAGATGTATAGACAGTCCATACAGGGGAGGTTGGTTTCAGTGATGCGAAAGACAGTGAACTCCAGATCCCCTCTGTGGAAAATACCATAACACGCCCTAATTCTTCCACCTAATGACTTAACCCATGTCACCTGATCATTGTTCTGCCTGTTCAGAGAAAATAGCTTGTTCCTGTTTAACCTTTTCTAATTACGCAAATATAAATTAAATCTGTTCTTTGTATCGTTTGTTTTAAAGATGATGACCCAATCTAGCTATTTTGTCCTTGTACTGTAAGCCTTGGCAATATTTTGTGGATTTTGCAAACCTCTGTGGTTCTGCCACGCTCTTGCTACGATGCGGTGATGAGGACAGTAGACAGAAGTCTATCTAGTTGCAGCCCGAACTGTTTTTTAAGCAGTTCTGCTGTGTCCTTATTTTAGTCGTATAGCACCCCAGAAGGCTACATGAGTGGCAACAGCCCTAATTAGTTTTAAGGACTATAATGAAATATTCTATATAGCATAGATTATGAATGTAAGAATAAAAAGTGTTGCACGGTTTATTTTTGTGTTTCTTTTGTTATGAATAAAGATTATTTTGATAAAAATATTAGTGCCTCAGCATGGCAATTTTCTCGTGCATCCATAAGACATAGGAGCAGAATTATGCCATTCAGCCCATCACTTCTGCTTTGCCATTCTATCATGGCTGATTTATCATCCCTCTCAACCCCATTCACTGGCCTTCTCCCTGTAACCTTTGTACCCTTACTAATCACGAACCAATCAAGTACTATCTTACATGTATCCAATGACCTGGCCTACTCAGCCGCCTTTGGCAATAAGTTCCAAAGATTCACCACTCCTTGGTTAAAGAAATGCCTTAACTACTCATCCTGCTAGCTTCAGGGATTTGCGAACAGGCACTCCATGAACCCCTTATTATCCAGTTCCTTATTTTGTATCACTTGCCCTGATCCTGTTTACCTTCTCTAAATACTCTGCATTTATTCAGAATGAAATCCTTTTGCCAGTCTGCAACGGCCTGATGCATCTATTGTTCCCTTAAAGCTGCTTGGAACTTTCTTCCTCATGAATTCTTCCTCGATATGAATTTAATATATCTTATCCAAATAACCATCAGTAACTGAAGCAGGTAAAATCCATTTTGTACGTTGCTCCTGATTTGACATTCAATAAAATCACGGCTAAGTTTTTAACCTCATCATCAGCATCCTGTGCTAACCCAAATCCCATGAATTCCTTAATATCCAAAAATCTATCTGGTTTTGTGCTGAACGTGCTCAGTGGCTTGTTTAGAGAATTCCAATGGTATATCACCTGCTGGGTAAAGCAATTTCTTTTACCTCAATCCTGAATAACTAACCTTTTACTTTGAGACCGTGACTCCCAGGTTTAGATACTACATCAGAGGAAAGTATAGTTCTTGAATTTGCCCTTTCAAGCTCCGTGAGAATTTACATTTTAATGAGATCACCTCAACACTCTTCAACACTTGTGAGTATAAACATAGTCTGTTTAAGTTTTCAGTCTGGGAACTAATCCTCACCCCATGATCCAAGCTTCCTTTATACTTTGTGTATTGCAACTGTATTGTTCTTTAGCTCAGAGGAATGATACCTGCAAGCATTTCTCTAGGAGCAGTCTCAGCACCGATTCTTATGCTCTGTCTTGTTAACCAATCTTCAATCCATGCAAATTTATTACCATGATCCTACATGCTCTAACTTTGTTTAATAACACATTATGTGGCCAAATGCACCACATCCTCTGGCTTCCCTTTATATATTCTGCTAATTACAACTTCAAAAATCTCTAGCAAACTCATAAAATGATCTTTTTCATAAATCCAGGCTGGCTCTACTCAATCTGACTTTTCAAGTGCCCTGTACCAAATTATTTAATAATGGATTCTAGCATTTTCCCTAGAATTGTTATCAAGCTGCCTTTCTCTATTTCTTTCTCCCTTGCTGTCTTACAAGGTGCTATCACAATAAGCAAAAGGCCTAATGGTGGCCCTGCAGAACCCCACTGTGTATAGAAACCAAGTGTGTTCCCTTTCTGCAGCTTGGCCAGTTTTTAATCTAAAGTCGGATCTCGTTGGATCTCACAGCTTTGGCTTTCTCATTGATTTGCCATAGGAAATTTTAAATTTGTTTGCTAACATCCACGAAGGCCAGACTGAGGCTCTTCTCTCAACAGCCTCCATTGTTATCTCTGCAAAAAATTAGGTAAAGTTAGTTAAACACAGCTTTGCTTGGATGACCCTGTAAAGCCTGAGAGTAAGTAATCTCTGCTTCCGTAAATAATGATTTATGCCTACTCTGATATCCTGCCCAATGATTTGCTGTTTGCATGATTGACCAGTGGACACTCATTTATCCCTTTCTCTTTTAGCAGATGTCAGTAGATATGATCTGCCTTCCAGCCTTCTGAAGCTGTGCATATGGCCAAAGGAAAATGGCTGCACTATGTTTGTTTTCTCTCTGAACTCTGAGATACATTTTTAGTTAAGTCCAGCATTTCATCCATGTCTAACATGCCTTTTATTCTTTGTTTATCATTCTCAATACTTTTCATAATTCATCCTTTTTGGCACATTTCTGTCTCCTGGGAAGACAGATGCAAAGTATACAACTAGAAATACGCATTAGAATTCTGCCTCCATACAGGGTATGGTTCTTTCCTCTGACAAGATTTGTGTTTTCCTTTGATGGCATCTTTCCTTTTATATTTTTTTTATAAAAGTCCTAGGGCTTTCTTTAATTGGCCTGCTAATATTTTTCATGCATTCTCTTTAGCTTCTGAATTTCCATTTTAATTGTACCCTTACATCTTCTATACTTCTGACTTTCTCCAGTGTGACCCCTCAGTATTTTTCATAAGCTTCCCTTTTTTCCTGCCTTAACTGGCAGTATGTGTTCCACAGCATCCATGGCTTTTGTATTTGCGGGTTCTGCCTTGTCCCTTATTCTGAAAAGCCCAAACTGTCCCCTCCTTGAATGCTCACCAGTCCACGACCACTCCCCCATCCCACTGCACACATACATACAGATTTTACTTCAAGTAATTATTTCATGTTCATAAATGTATTCTGTTCAGATCTGGTATACCATAAACCTATAAATTTATCCTTGGCCCAATTTATAACTTTATTTCCTTGTCTATTGATATCTTTTTGCATAACCATGCCAAACCTTTGGAGTAAAATTGCCTGATGCCATCATTTTACTTGCAGATTATCCCCTAAAACAAAGCGGTTCCATCCTTTGTTGGACTCACCTTGTTCTCCTGAGCAGTTTTAGAATTCTGGACCTTTTATACTCTTTCATTTGGCCAGTCCCCTGTATACCTTGTGGCCATTGACATTTCCCGTTATTGCTGCCTTGTTAATTTGCGCTTCTCAAATCATGCCTGTTTCTTCTTCTGCATGTCTTCTGCTCACTCCTGGCAATGTAATTGTCCACTGATATCTGTTCCATTTGATCTTCAGATTTTTGAGAGACAAAAACACAGATCAGTTGTAATCGAATGGCGGAGCAGATTTGATGGGCAGAACAGCCTAATTCTGCTCCTATGATATTATGGTCTTAGATCTCTAAAAGCAAAATATTGCAGCTACTGAAAATCTGAAATATAAACAAAATAAAATGTTGCAAATACTTAGCAGGCCAGGCAGCGTCCGTGGAGAGAGAAGCAGAGTTAGAGGTCCAGGTCAATGACCGTTTTTCAGAATGAGTTCTGTAATGTTAACTCTGTTCCAGTTTTCTAGCCTGCCAACCAGCCTCTGAAGGAACTCTGCTTCTGCAATTGAAACACAATAACAGGAAACATTTCAGGCATTAGACGAAATAGTTCTTAAATAACACAATCTCTGTGCTGGGCACATTTGCTAGAATCAGAATTAAGTGATTTAATCCTCATGCATCATATCATATTTTAAGGTCACATTTATTTAGGAGCTTTTGAACTTATTGCCTTACATGCAAATATTTTTCAATGCCTTCATTTATGAAGTGTTCATAATGCGCTTTTAACATAAATGAATGGCTTGGAAATATTGTGGAAGAAAATCTGACAGCCACCCTCAAAGATATGATAGAGCAGTTGACCAAGAGCTTTATGAAAGAGATCATTTGTACAAAATGTCTTAAGAGAGAAGAGCGAGATAGAGATTCCGGGAGAGAATTCCAGACCTTTGGACCTTGGCTGCTGAAGGCATAGTCACCAACAGCCGGTCCTCTGATACGTATGCACAAAAAGAAATCCCTAACTGCTATTGAATATCCTACTAATACAAATCTCTGTGATCTATAGCTTAAAAATTAACCTTAACAGAGGCCCTTAAATAAAAAGAGTAAGTCAGAAACATAATGCTTCTATCAATTTGCAGCAAGAAGAGCAATTAACCCCTGACTGATACCACCCACACCAAGCAGTTACATCTTGATTGAATTTTTAACTTTGTTTTCTTAGCAGTATTCTGATCTGACTCCAAATTGCAAGGTCAGCAATTAGATGATATATTAAAGTGAAGGTGCATGAAATGTTGTGACCTTACCAAAGGTGTGCCCACCATGTAGCCATCTGTTCTAACCAATCCATAGAGCCATGAGACATGCCGCAAGGCCTTTTGACTCACGGTGTCTATGTCAGGCCTCAATACTCACCTTCACCAATCATACACCAGTCCTTTTTGTTGTATTGCTCATCCTCATTACTTCCTGTCCCATCCCATCTCTCTATTTTCTTGTGACCCATCTACTAAATTTACAGAAGCCAATTAAAATATCTCCCAGCATATCTTTTGCAAGTGGGAGGAGACCTAGGCATTTAGGGCAGTCTAAGGAAGAATGTGCAAATGCCACCCAGACCGCATGTAAGACTAAGATTGAACTCAGCTCTGTGTCATATTGAAGTAATCCACAAATCAGCTATTCAAGGCTATTCCCAAAGGTGCAACAATGAAGAAAAGGAATAACCTGTTTCAAAACCTTGCTTAAAACTCTGAAGGCATATTTTGTCACTGGGGTAGGATAAGCAGATACTGCTACAGGTGATAAATAAATCTGTGACAAAATCCGAGATCAAGTTAATTATTGACCTGAGTCTGGAATTTACAAGCAATTACAAATGTCCTCTGATTCACCTCAGCAGTCATAGGATGCTCCAGTGACCTGAAGTTGCTTATTTAGTAGTCTTAAATGCATGTCATTAGTAGCTAAACACGCAGATTCAACACTACCCATCAGGAATGCCAGAGGAAATCCAAAATGCCAAAAGATGATTTACCAAAACTCTTTAAAGTTCTCACTGATATATTTGGGGATTGAATAAATATACTGTAGTTCACATTAATCTCTTTAAGAAGAGATGTTATTAGAATTTTTATTTAAAATATAATCAATTTGGTATAATGCCATCTTTTCTCCCTTGCCTCTCTGATCATTTAAGTGTAGGCAGAACAGGACTTCACTGGTTGGTATTGTGTTTCTTTATTCAGCAAGATTTGGCTGTTCAAGTGCCAGCTGTTTCACTCTATGTGAGCTAACTTCATGACCCGCAGTAAGTGCATTCTGCAACACGCAAAATAGTTCCTTTTGAGCTCATAAAGACATCAATATGCAAGTCCCTCAAGGAGCTGGAAGGAAAACTAAAGGGTTCAGTTATTGAAACATGTTGCCCCTTGGGCTTTATGGTGTTGGTCAAAAAGAATACTAGCAGCAGGGAACACACAGACCTTGAAACAAGTAGAACGTAAAATGTTTCCACAACCTAGAAAACAAATTTATTTCAAGGCTGGGCTTCAGAAAAGTAATTGTCCTTAACTAGGAAGCGATTTAAAAAGAGCTAAATTGAGAATAGTTCTCGGGTGACTGGAAGGGAAAACCCTCGGGAAACTTGTGTGGCTTCATTGGCCCTGAATGGAACCAGACAATGGCAAGAAAACAAAAAAATATACTTTCACACAATCACCTAAAATACAATAAAGGAATAGTCAGGGGAACATGAGTAATACTTAATGAACTGAGTGTATTTTTCTGCCATAAAATATTGAAGGAAACCTTAAAGATGTCCAGAAATGTAGTTGCTGTGGTGCACATTTAGATATGCTGTGCTATGCAATGTGTTACAAACAGAGTGAGTGAGATAATGGCCCATTGGGCAACACAACTACACAGAGCCATTTTCTCTGCTACATTAGTTTTCTATGGGCTGTATTTGGGCTTTGACAAAACAGGACAGCAAAGGTCACCGTATTTGGAGCAGTTGGAGAAGGGAAGAAGGACAGCTATGACAATGGCAGGGAAATGCAGGCCACCAGCTTTCAATGTAAGCACATGACATGTGTGAAATTGACAAGTAACAATATGATTTAAGTCCAAGAAAGCACAGGAAGTAAGTTCTTTTTTCCTGGCATTGGAGAATGCTTGGTGTTTGTAGCCATCATTAGCTGCAGTGTGATCAGCAGAGATATGCTTCTAAGTAGAGTTGCATTCTTTCTAAAAACAATCTGTATACTGAGTTGAAGTAGGAGTTTAATAGTTGTTGTCAACAATTCAGAGAAAAGAAAAAAGTTTTTCAAAATGAAACCGAGGTGGCTAATTTAAATTTTATTTGGGGAAAAGATTAACCTTTAATAAGTTTGAAGTCTACCAGCTTCCTTCCTGTTTGGAAAGCAGATATGGAGGCTTTGGAAAAGGTGCACAAGCAAATACTTTCCAAACCAAGATATTGCCTGATTTAAAAAGTATCAGCTATAAGGTTGGACAAACTTGGATAGATTTCTCTGAAGCAGTAGAGTCTAATAGAAGTATATCAAACTATGAGAGATATAGATGGGTAGTTAGGCAGAATCCTTTTCACAGGGTAGAAATGTCATATAGTACAGAGTGCAGTTTAAAGGTATAAAGATTTACCCAGTGAGGTAGGGGTCTGGTACACACTGCCAGGGTAGGTGGTGCAAACAGATATGATAACAGCGTTTAAGAGGCACTTAGACAGCACAAGAACAAACAGGGAATGGAAAGATATGGACTGTGTACAGGCAGTTGTGCAGTTTAAATTGACACTTGGTCAGCACAGACTTGGAGAGCCAAAAGGCCTGTTTCTGCGCTGTACTGATTAATGTCCTATTGTCTGTACAGTATTGCCTGATGGGCAGAAGGAGCAGTTATAAACCCACCCTAGCAGGGTTGGTTGTTTACAGGTTGACTGTGGTCACTTCCCCATGGTTTCCCTCCCATAATCATTAATCCTTCTAACCACGTTGATTCCTCAAACCTGATTACTAGGCCACTATGTACTCACTTAACCATGTTTACCAGGTGAATAGAGTTCCAAACTGTTGTACCCTCTGCACATTAGTTACGCAGAAATGCACTTGATCATTCAGCTGCAGTCTGGAAATTAACAGAATGTAATCTGCAGATTGAAGTATTAAATTTTAATTGAGAAAATAAAGCAGCTCCAACAACAGAATAGAACAGAGTGAGCAGAGTTCCATATGACATGAATGATGTGAATGCTAAGTCTGATGCTCAAAAATCACGAGTAACCTGTGGCCAGTGTGTAAAAGGTGGCTGTGATGTCTGCAGAGTGTTGAGTAGAGAGGTTAAAAAAATGTAGGGGGACTGAAAATTTAAGTGACAGTCAATGGTTTTCTGTAAGTCTCAAGTGATGAGGAAAAGGTCAGTTAAAATCTTTTAGTGGGTGGATGAAGAATGATTGGACTTCTTCAACAGCTGCAAAATAACTGATTGAGAGAACAAAATGCTGGCAAAAATTCAACCCACACTTTGAGCTGGCTTCCAGTCACCGGACTCATAGATCAGAGCTTCAAAACCAGAGGTAGGAACCTGGCACGCTTGTTAACTATTTCCACACAAGGCTTAGAAACGTGGCCAATGGATGCAAATTTAAGGAAGTGGATGAAAGATTAGTCCACCAACTCATTTGGGGCTCGACATATGAGCACATAATTGAGAGGAGGAAGTCACAATCATGTAGGCTGCAGATACAGGTGCAGCCGAAGCACTGGAAGCCAGAGAAGACCGCTGATTGCTCTATCCTCAGATTTGTCCTTGTACGAGTTTGACACAGCCTCTCTCCCTTCAGATTTCTGAATGGTCGACAAATCCATGAACATTATCTCACTAGTCCTCTTTTGCACTATTTGTCTAATTTTGTAACTTATCGTAATTTTTATACCTTGCACTGTTCTGCTGCTACAAAGTAGCACATTTCATGACATACGTCAGTGATAATAAACCTGATTCTGATTCAGAGTTTTACAAAAGAATTAAAACCAGATTGAAAGAAGGCCATGCAGAAGAATTCTGTGAATTCTGCCACATGAATTCACAGAGAGTAATGGCCTCCAATGAATCAAAGCAGTAATCTCATCTGCTGGGAGAAAATGTGAAAATCAAAGTGAGAATTTCTGGAAGAAGCCTCTTAGGAAGAATGAAAGGATTAATGTTAAAGAGATAAAATTGGAACATGGAAGATTACAGAGATTGAGGCTCATTTTGATATCATCTATCATGGAGTGACTAAATGTGGCAATTCACTGAGAAATGAAATCTACATGACAATCCAGAGGATGGATTCCCTTTCCATCATCCTTGAGTTAAACTGGATATAGAAGCTCAAAATAATATTCTACCAGTCAGGTTTTACCAAAAGATCTTCTCTGAAAACCTAAAGGGAGTTGGGTATCGAAGGGAAAATGGCCTCACGTATAAGAAGACAACAGAACTTGGAATAATCTAAATCAGAGAGAGGAAGTTGTTCACTGCACATTCTATGTTACAGAAGTTAGAAGTTGTGATGATAAACGGTGATCACTGTAAATCTCAAGAAGGAAGAGACAACACTGAAAATTGAGAACAATATGGCAATTGAAGATTGCTCTGCAGTTTTAAGCAGAACCAATCCCAGTATAGTGGGCTGGCTGGCGGTGTAGTGGCATCAGCACAGGACTTCAAGGCAGATGATCCTGAGTTCAAACCCAGCCGGGTCCCAGCAGCAGTATCTGCACGGAAGAAAGGCCTGGCAATCTACTTCCGTATCTTGCCATGAAAACCCATGGTCCATGAAGAGTCCGACTTGACTTGACCACTGAACAACAACAATAATCCAAGTATGTCTAACTTATTTGATAAACTGGTCTGTAAAATGGTCTTATAGCTTGAAGATTTGAATATTACTTCATTGTGAAACCAGGGATCCAGCCCCCAAGTAGCAATCAGGTTGAAGGGAAAACTTGAAAATGAATTCTGACTGATGCAGAAGAATAAAGTAGATAGTTATAGTCATGAAACCTAGTGATGCTTGAGATCCATTTTGAGGAGAGGTGATTAATGATATGCCCAGAAGCAAAACACATGAAATAGATGGCCAAGAGAGATCACTATCCAATCCTAACACTGTTACATTTAATTTTTTAAAAACAGCAAACTTGATGCCAGAAACAACAAGGTGTGAGGTTTCATTGAGAAATCTTCATTCTGACAACATTTAACATTTCACTTCTGGAATACAAGTCCTGATGTTTACCTTTTGACTGTAGAGAAAGCCAGGATGTGTTCAGTAAAACATAGATTAGATTTGAAGCGTGCAGCAGAGAACCAGATGAGCGGATGATTAATTCTGCTGAGTGAACAATGATGCTCACAACAACAACCTCCACAAGGCAATGATCAGAATCAGAAAGGTCAAGTTCAAGCTGCACACTTTGAAATGAGAAAGAATCACCAGTTTTGAAAATGATATACAGAACAGAAAATGTTAGAGCCATCAATGGGATGAAAATGCCAAAGAATAAATCATAAGCACAACACTTTACAGTACCAGTGATCCGGGTTCAATTCCCACCGTTGACTGTCGGGAGTTTGTACTTTATCCCTGTGACCATGTGGGTTTCCTCCAGGTGCTTTGCTTTCCTCCCACAGTCCAAAGACATACCAGTTGGTAGGTTAATTGGTCATTGTAAATTGTCCTGTGATTAGGCCAGGGTTAAACCAGAGGTTGCTGGTTAACGTGGCTCAAAAGGCCGGAAGGGCCTATTCCGTGCTCTATCTCCATAAATAAATAAATAAGCTGAAGATCTTTCTTGGCCTGACCCCGTCTGTGAATTGTTTCTTTTCTCATCCATAGCACACAGGACAGATCAACTTAATGAAAGATGCCAAATACCTCTGTCACAATCCCATGAAACAAGTTTCAACAATTCACGGAGAGATGAGCCCATCATACAACAGCTGAAAACAATTTGTCATTTGACAGATAGAAGCCTCTTTCAAAGGCCCAGGAGCGGTTCTTGCATAAGATGGCAAGCTGTTTGATTATATTTGCATCCAAAGCATTCTTGCCAGCAGAAACAAGATAAATAAAAATTGAACGAGCACTATTAGCAGTCATATAGAGTATGACTAAGGAAAGTTCCACATCTACCTCAATAGACACTTAAATGGGCACATGGATGAAAGAAAAATGAAGAGTTATGTGGGAGGGAAGAATTAGATTGATCTTGTAGTAGATTAAAAGGTCAGCACAACATGGAGGGCTGAAGGGCCTCTACTGTGCAATTGAATGTTATAAAGTGATCAGTAGCCCTTAGAACAAGGGAGATCTAGCAGCCTACAAGGATTTGACTAATAGAACTGTACCCCACAAAAATGGCTCCTTTGGCTCAGCTTCTATTCCTGAGGCTGTCCCTGAAGTTGTAGTTCCACCCTGAAATAAACTAATTTGTTTACTTTTTATTGCTTGCACGAAATGTTCTTTTACTTTCACACATTGGATGCCTGACACTCTTTCCTAATGAGTTTTATTGGGTTTCTTTGTTTTTGTGGCTGTCTGTAAGAAGCCGAATTTCATTGCTGTACGTATATAGTGCACATACTTTGATGAGAAATATACTTTGAATTTTGAACTTGCTGCCAGTAGATGCACTACCCTGATGCTGCAGGAGATGGATGAGATGAAAGGCCAAGGTGTGGAGTTACTCTGTCTCATGTGTGACCCTATCAAAGCTAAGTAATGTGAGAGAGGAGAGCACAAAGACAAGATTTAGTCATTGATACAGTGGCAGCGCGAAAGGATAAAACAGTTAGTAAAATTGATGGTCAATTGGAGATGGAATCTGATTGTAAATGGTGATCAATTAGCTGGATGTAGATTCTTCAAAGGGAATTATTTCAGAAGATGCAAGGAAGCCATACAAGTGTAGCAATGAAATTTGAACTGTGTTTTGATAAAGTGCAAAGGTAGAGAACATAAAACAGCACAGGAACTGACCGACTGGCCCACAATGTCTGTGCCAAACATGATGTCAATTTAAACTGCATACCTGCTTCTTAAGTATTGGGAATGTACCTGTTTCCTCCACTTTCCCTGGCAGTACATTTCAGGCATCTACTATGTAAAAAATTGCCTTGTATATAAATATATCTCCTTTTAATTCTCCCTTCCTACAAGTATCTGGGATTGCAGTTAGACGAGAAGCTAGACTGGACTGCCAACACAGATGCCCTGTGCAGGAAAGCACAGAGTTGACTGTACTTCCTCAGAAGGCTAGCGTCATTCAATGTTTGTAGTGAGATGCTGAAGATGTTCTATCGGTCAGTTGTGGAGAGCGCCCTCTTCTTTGTGGTGGCGTGCTGGGGAGGCAGCATTAAGAAGAGGGATGCCTCATGTCTTAATAAGCTGGTAAGGAAGGCGGGCTCTGTCGTGGGCACAGAACTGGAGAGTATGACATTGGTGGCAGAGCGGAGGGCGCTGAGTAGGCTACGGTCAATCATGGAAAACCCTGAACATCCTCTGCACAGCACTATCCAGAGATGGAGAAGCAGCTTCAGCAGCAGGTTGCTGTCAATGCAATGCTCCTCGGACAGGATGAAGAGATCATTACTCCCCAACGCCATTCGGCTCTACAATTCAACCACCAGGGGCAAGACATGTTAAGTGCCAGGGTTAGGGCTGAGCTTAAGTTACCACTCAATGCATTTTAGTAAACTATTTAAGAACTTTTTAAAAGCTATTTATTAATGCTTTTTGGGAGGGTGATTTTAGATGCATATCATATTTATACTGTTAAATACTGTATGTAATTAGTTTTGCTACAATGTGTATGGGACACTGGAAAAATGTTGAATTTCCCCTTGGGGATGAATAAAGTATCTATCTATCTATCTATCTATCTATCTATCTATCTATCTATCTATCTATCTATCTATCTATCTATCTATCTATCTTCTCACCTTAAAGGTAGACCTTCTAGCTCTAGTATTTGAGATTTCCATCCAATGTACCCAATCTCCAAAGCCTTTCTGTAATTCTGTGCACATAGTACTCAAAATGTGGCCTAAGCAAAATTTTTGATACAGCTGTTACATGGTTTCTCATCTTCAACAACTCAACACCATGAGCTGAGGGTGGTAGATGTTGGTGAATCCAGAAATGGCCTCTGAGATACTACTGATGCCATGAGACACTAAGAGGGTGGATTTGCTCAAGTGCAACAGACAATGTATTGGCAGGTTACTGCTACAAGTTCCCATCCATTAGATATATGAACCAGAACAATTACTTTTGGAACTTGAATCCTGTTTGCAGAGCAAGAAGTTCTTCAGAAACTAGTGACACGACAACACAATGCTCTGCTGGAAAATTAAGGAAGATTACCAAGTGCCTCGGATTACCATTGTGCCATGCTCATGGGTTACATGATCTTAAAAAAAAGATACTCAATCACTTGAGCTGAGTAAGATGTTCTCCTAAGGGATTGTCTGTTGCTGGGTCCTCAGTTGTCTGCAGAGGCTGATCCAGGATCCACATATTCTGGTGCAGTGTGGACACGAGTAAGTGGTGGTCGTGGTTAGTGATCGGGTCTCTTGGTTGTTCATTCTCTCCTTTCGCAGCTGTACTGTTTCTCTGAGGAACAGCAGAGGCTACTCTAATGTAGTGCACCACCCTTTGAACAGATTTCCTCTGGGTGTATCTGATGTTTTCCCAGTTTTTAGATGGAATGTTGAATTTCTTCAGGCCAATTTTGATGTTATCTTTGAAGTATTTCCTTTCCCCACCTGGAGCTTGCTGCCCTTCCTACCTCTGGGAGTAAAGGATCTGTTTAGGGAGACGTGAGTTAGGCAGCCAAATCCATCAGAGTTGGTGTTGCTTTAACATTGTGGAAATGCTGTCCATGTCGGCCTCTTCCAGTACACCGCTGTTATTGTGTCTGTCCTTCCAGCTGACTTCAAAATGGCTGAATAATTAGGAGGACCTTTGATCAAAAGCAAACCCAACCCTTTCTATTCGTCATTCCAGAATCTACCCCTAAACATTTCCCTATCTGAATAGTAAGAGCTTTTATGAAAGCAGATTTTTTTTAAAAAAAGAATGTCATATATTAAAAATGGAAAGGGATTTATACTCTTATAGGAGCATGTGTTCCTTTTGTACTTTTTGTATTCTATCACTCACAGGTATCTACTTTCTGCATAAGACCACACCCATCTCCTGACAGCACATAGTCTTTAGTCTGAAAATAAATACAATATGTGTCTTAACTGCAATATGATGTATCCTTCCCCAGCTCACCGTCATCCCTCCCTCGTGATTACTGTCCTCCTCATCAACCTGAGGCCATCACTCCTCACACCTACTCACTCCCTGGCAGACAAGAGTACCAGAAATGTGGGAACACCACCACCTGGAAGTTACCCTCCTAGCCACACTTCATCTTCATTGGGAAATATTTCACCTTTCATTCACCACAGCTGGTTCAAAATCTTGGGACTCACACCCCAACAGTATTGGCAATTGGTTCAATATTGTCTCATGTACTTAGATGTAATGAAAAACTTTGTTTAACCTGCCATCCATCCAGTTGATTTCAAAACATAAATCATTGTCATACAAGGGAAACACAATGACAGAATGTAGTTTATAGAAACATAGAAAACCTACAGCACAATACAGGCCCTTTGGCCCACAAAGCTGTGGCAAACATGTAGTTGCTTTAGAAATTACCTAGGGTTACCCATAGCTTTCTATTTTTCTAAGCTCCATGAACCTATCCAGGAGTCTCTTAAAAGACACTATTGTATCTGCATAGTATTATAGTTTTACAGTTACAGAGAAAGTACAGTGCAGGTAGACAAAGAAGATACAAGGGCCATTATGAGGTAGAATGTGAAGTCAAGAGTTGATATTTATCATCCAAGACGTCAGTTTCAGAGTCTGATAATAGCAAGACCAAGCTGTTGTGGATCCTGGTGGTGGGTGTTTTGAAGGTTTTTTAAAATCTTTTGACTGATGGAAGAGGGGGAGAAGGAGAACGGGGGCGTGGGGGGTCCTCGATAACGTTGGCCGTTCTTCCATGACCGAGAGAATTGTAGACAGGGTCCATGGATGGGAGGCTTTTTTTCATGATGGACTGGGCTGTGTCCACAGCTCTCTGCACCTTAACAAATGGGGTTGTTTTGGAAAGCAGCTCAGTACCACTTATGCAATGGCTCAGCCAGGGAAATCTAAATTGCTTAAATAATATTTAATAAAACTGTGAACTCTCCCTGCCTTCCAAATTGCTCAGTGCAGCAAGCGTTCCCACAAGACAGGCCTATCCCTCCAACTGCCTTTGTGCAGGAAACCTGCAGAATCATTTTAAAACCATACGTATGTGTTACATGATCCAGTTTCAATGTAAGATGAAACAAGATTGAGAGACAGGACTTTATGGAAATGATATAAAGTCTCTAATTTTTGCTGCAGGTCTTCCATGTTCCTGATGCGCTGATGCATGGAGGAGCTATGACATATACATGTCTGGTCTCTGTTCGGTAATTTTCACTTTGATGTAGCTGCCCTCTTATGGGCAAATCAGACTTTCACAACACCCATGAGGCTTGTTTTAGAGTGATGGCTGGTTGGAGCAGGTCCAGTGCTGCAAACCAACTCATATTTGGTCACTTTGTATTTGAAACCAGCTGGCTCTTCTAAGGGATATCCACCACCCACAAATTCCCAGACTGTCCTCATCCGATTTTAAGTATATAATCTTTACCCAGCCACTGGTCAGCTGAACCAAGAGTACAACCATCCACCCATCAGTCTGCCTACCTGCCTGGCCCACCTTGAGATCAGTGCACCATTGTACCTTCCAAACGTTAATGGTATTGGTATGGTTTGTGGTTGCCACGTGTTCAAGCTACAATGGAAAGCTTTCCATGCCTACTGTTCATACAGATCAAAATCATTTTGCGGTGTTTTGAGGTGGAACAAGGTAAAACAGGAACAGTGCAGGAAAACAGGTAAGCAATAAACTGCAAAATCATAACAATGGAGATTGCAAGTTCAGGAGTCCATCATATAGCACAAGGAGCCTGTTTAGGAATCTGATAATAACATGATAGAAGCTGTCCTTGAGCTTGGCAGTACATGCTTTCAGGCTTTTGTATCTTCTGATCAGTGGGAGAGGGGAGAAAGGAGAATGTTCTGGGATGGGTGAGGTCAATGATAATGTTGGCTGCTTTGACGGGACAGCGGTGAGTAGAGACAGGGTCCATGCAGGGGCTGGTTTCTGTGATGTACTGAACTGTGTCCCCAACTCTGCAATTTATTGCAGTCACATGCAGAGCACTTGTCATATCAAGTGGTTATGTATTCCTATAGAAGGCTTTCTATGCTGCATTGATGACAATTACAGCAAGTAGTGCAAAAAGAGAGGAAGAAAATAGTGAGGTAGTGTACATGGTCCATTGTGCATTCAGAAATCTGACAGCAGAGGAAAAGAAGCTGTTCCTAAAACATTGAGAGTGCGTCTTCAGGCTCCTGTACCTCCTCCTTGTTAGTAGTAATGAGAAGTGGGCATGTCCTGGGTGGTGGGGACCCTTAATGATGGGTGCCACCATTTGAAGATGTCCTCAATGCTGGAGAGGCTAGTGCCCATTATGGAACTAGCTGAGTTTGCAAATTTCTGCAGCTTTTTCTGATCCTATACAGTGCCCACCCCATATCTGATGGTTATGCAACCAGTTAGAATGCTCTCATTGGTCCATCTGTAGAAATTTGCTGGAGTCTTTGGTGACATACCAAATCTCCTCAAACGCCTAATGAAATATAGCTGCTGCTGTGCCTTCTTTGTAATTGCACCAATACGCTGGGCCCAGGATAGATCCTCAGAGATGTTGACATCCAAGAACTTGGAAATGATCACCTTTCCACTTCTGATCTCTCAATGAGGACTGGTGTGTGTTCCCTCGACTGTCCCTTCCTGACGCCTATAATCAATTACAGGTTTCACTGACACTCAGAGCAAGGTTGTTGTTGTGACACCACTCAACCAGCCGATCTATCTCACTCACTTCTGTATGTCTTTTCATCACCATCTGAAATTCTGCCAACATTAGATGTGTCATCAACCAATTTATAGATGGCACTTGAGCTGTGCCTAGCCACGCAGTCATGGGTGTAGAGATAATAGACCAGTAGGCTGAGCACGCATCCTTGAGGTGCGCCAGTAATGAGTAGATGTTATTTCTGACTGTGGTCTCCCGGTGAGGAAGACAAAGATCCAGTTGCAGAGAGAGGTACAGAGGCCCAAGTTTTGAAACTTGTTGATTAGAACTGAGAGCGTGAAGGTGTTGAACGCTGAGCTGGAGTCAATAAGCAGCAGGTGGTTGGCGGAAGTTTCAGTGCTTCACAAGGAACTCTATCAGGGCTTGATGCCTTGTGAGGGTTCAGCCTCTCGAAGGATGTTCTGATGTCAGCCTCCAAGACGGAGATCACTGGGTTACCAGATGCTGCAGTGATTCACACAGATTCACACAGTTACCAGATGCTGCAGTGATTCACACAGCACACACACTGCCGTCAAGCTGGAGGTACAGGAGCCTGAAGACACATTCTCAGTGTTTTAGGAACAGCTTCCCCTTCTCCTCCTGAATGGCCCATGAACACTCCTTCGGTATTTTGCTCTCTTTTTGCACTATTTTTTTTTCTGCTTTGTTTTGTAATCTTTGGTAATTTTTATGCATTGGATTGTAATGCTGCTGCAAAACAACAAATTTCATGACATATATCAGTGATAATAAACCTGATTCTGAATCCGGACCCCCCTCCATGATTCTAGCCGCCGATCATCTCATTAACTCCATCGCCAAACGACAGACCTCGAGGCCCATTATGATCTTACTCCAATCCCAGACTCCTGTACTCCATGATGATCTAGTTAATGGAAAGCAGACGGGAAAGGTTGAGTGTACAAGGTCAGATCAGTGGCCTGCAGTGCCTTGGATCTGTGGGCAAACACATCTCTGAGCAAACTTCTGTTAGTTCAGTGCAAACTGACTTCTGAATGCACCTTTACAAGCACTGATCAATTTCCGAGCAGCTTCTACCCACAACTCCACCCCCACCATCTACTCCTATTCACATTCCAAACATACTTCCAGTAAGTATCAGGGCCAAGCAATTTTATTTTTTAAAAAATACTTTCCCAATTTTTTAGATTTGATCTGTATTATAAAATTATGGCACTTCTTTTCTGATACCGTGTCACTTTTGGACCATTAAGTCCCAGACTCATTTCATTGTATCCAATAACGTAGCTTAACTAAACCTCACAGGGATACTCCATTCTCCAGTACTGTGATATTTCTCCATGAAAGCCATCTCTCTGTCTTCTCCGAGACTGATGGCTAATTTAGTACAAGAAAGTTTCTGCTTCAGTTTACTCTTGCGTCAGCCAGCATCGGAGTTGAGACAGCTCAAGTGTCCCCCTGAGCGTCTCAGTGGTGGCGAGGCCAGGAAGCTTGTGGTAGCATCAAGTTGATGGGCAGAAGTGTAATCACTAGGGATGGAGGTAGAGTTGGGTGGGGAAGAAATATTCATGATGCATCTTGTCACTATATAGCGGGCGAAGGTCTTCTGATTACTGTAAAGAGCTCTTATAGATAGCGAGGTCAAGGGATATGGGGAGAGGAACGGGGTACTGATTGTGTATGATCAGCCATGATCACAGTGAATGGCGGTGCTGGCTAGAAGGGCCGAATGGCTTACTCCTGCACCCACTGTCTATTGTCTATTAAGTGATGCACTTTGGGTGGAGTAATAAGTGTAGAACCCACACAAGTTGGTGGGCCGAGGCAAGTAATGGGGAGATCTCAGTATACAAGCCCAGTGATCCCTAAAGGTGGCAGTACAGGTAGATAAGATGGTGAAGAAAGTATATTAAATATTTGCCTTCAGTAACCAAGGCACAGAAAATAAAAACAAAGAGGTTATTGTGTACTGTGGAGTACTGCCTCACAATAAACTATATATTGCTATAATACCCTCCAAGAAAATGTGCCTCTGTTCTTTACTTTTAGATCTTCTTGACTAATATATACATTGCAACACACACAAAATGTTGGAGGAACTCAGCAGGTCAGGCAACATCTATAGAAGTAAATAAACAGTTGATGTCTCAGGCTGAGATCCTTCTTCGTGACTGAAATGGAAGGGGGAAGATGCCAGAATAAGAAGGTGGGGAAGGGGAAGGAGGCTAGCTAGAAGGTGATAGGTGAAGCCAGGTGGGTGGACAAGATAAAGGGCTGGAGAAGAAGGAATCTGATAGGAGAGGAGAGTGAACCATGGGATAAAGGGAGGAAGTAGAGGACCCAGGGGAAGTAATGGGCAGGTGAGAAGAGGTAAATGGGCAGAGTGTGGAATAGAAGAATTTATTGCTTTCTTTGGCTCAGTTCTGCCCTGGTCAGGGTTTTGAGGAGACATTTTTGGTAGGAAGAGTATGAAATATGACTGACTTTGTCCCCATTTAGCATAAGGATGCTGAACCCAATTGTGCCAATGAAGTCTCTTGGCCCAAAATTTACCTGATTTACCCTGCTCAAAAACTCAAGAGATTCTGCAGTTGCTGGAAATCTACAGCAACACACACAAAATGCTGGAGGAACTCAGCAGGTCAGGCAGCAACTATGGAGGGGAATAAACTGTCAACATCTTGGGCCAAGAGACTTTATCAGGACTGGAAAGGAATGGAGACAAAAGCCAGAATAAGAAGGTGTAAATAAGCAGTCAACGTTTTGGGTTGAGATTCACCTGGGGAAACAGTATAAGCTAACAGGTGATAAGTGAAACAAGTTGAGGGGGAAGGTGGGTGACCCAAAATGCCAACTGTTTATTCCTCTCCATAAATGCTGCCAGATGTGCAGAGTTTCTCCAGAATTTTGCGTGTATTATCCTCATCAAGACTGGTTAATTAGATCGACAGAAACCTTCAGCCAGACCAGGAGTTTATACATGTAAACCAATGGCTATATTTCCACTTGGAGCTATTAAGTAAGTGATCAGTAATGGACGAGGGTTCTTAGAGGGGAATTGGTTTTGAGTTCCACGGGGTTCTCTTTCTTTCTCATAGCTTTGTTCCTATTCTATAAGAAACAGTTACAGACATTTTCAAGTGGATAGCTTAGATGTCAAACCTTCTGATGGAACTTGTCAATAATTTAATCTGTTTGCAGGAAAGTAGAGCATCAAGAGGCCTGTGAGGGTTCAAGATACTTCTAAAATCAAACATAGGACCAAAGTCGTGATTAACCTCAAGCAAGGTTTTAACAATAAAATAATTCCAAACCTTTTCCCAATGAAAAGTCCCTTAGTTATTTGATGTTACACTTTACCATGTGACTCAATTAAAATAAAGTTGAATGATTTAAATGGTAAGTACTGGATGAATTGTTCAGCATGTTGTAATAATATAAGGGTATTATAAAAATAGCTGTTTTTCTTGTGGTCTTCTGGGCAAATGAATATTCGTACGGTAACAAACGAATGCCAGAACCAAAGCCTGATTATAACCTTGTGATTTTGGTGTGTTAAAAGTGAAGCTTCAAATAAACTGTGGCTTAAAGAGCTACTAATTTAAACAAGCAGGCACTTTTAAGTCAAACCCACCAGTAATTTCCTTTTCATATTAAAGGAAGAGCAGGATTCTTTCAAACCACAGCTTTCATTCAGCATGATTAGTGGAATTTTCAATGTCTGCAAAATCTTATTTGGTTACATTGCTAGTGTCAGGTGGTACTTGCAGCTGTTACCCAGCTGTTGCTAAGAGCAAGCATGTACACTGTTTGATTCCTCTATAGTGGTGATAACCACAGTACCTGGTTTAAAGTCAGGTGCTGCCTGTTTTGATGTTTTTTGTTTAGGTAGTACTGACTGATGGTTGAAGTGCCAATCCACTGTTCTCACTGGGTTTTAATAATTTAAAAATAAATAATTAGTAATTATAATGACATAATTAATAACACAGTGTTGATCATTTCAATAAGAGAAGAACCTATTTTTATTCTTCTAGTGTACAGTAGATGCAGATATAGGCAACTGACTTGTTCAATTAAAAAAATGTCATTTAATGTGCACAATGCAAAATTGTAGGTACAGGAAATTTAAAACAAAAATGAAAACAGCTGGAAATTTGCAACACATGACTGCGTCAGGAGTTTTACAGAGGCTGTCTGCTTGTGGTGAACTGCGCTCATTTCCTTTTTCTCGTGTGGAGAACGAGCATGGGGATTTTCCACAACAGTGGGATTCCCAGCGGTGCAAGCGATCATTCATTTCGCTCGCAGTGTTCGCAGGGCTTGGCACCGAAAGCCTGACGTGTACAGGATTGAAAGGTGTTCCCACTCCCTGTGGATGTCTAGCTCACCCGTGAGCATGGTTAAAAATGTAGTGTTGGTGAAGAACTGCCATCCATAGAGAACCCATGATTCACTTCAAACATGACAGTCCGCTGTTGCTGCCTGTTTTCAAACACCAGGTTCAAATAAGGCTTTGCTGTCTGGAGCAAGCGAAGAAGTGATTTGACATGTCTTAATGACTGAGGCTGAAGGTACAGCAAAGACAAGCCACAGTTGTGTAGCGGTTAGTGTGATGCTATTCCAACATGGGGGTTTGGAATTTCAGTTCTGGCGTCCATTGTAAGGAGCTTGTGTGCCCTTCCTGTGAGCACGTGGGTGTCCCTGGGTGTTCTGGTTTCCTCCCGTATTCCAAAGACATACCAGTGAGTAGGTTAATTGGTCATTGTAAATTGTCCTGTGATTAGATTAGGCTTAAATAGGTGAGTTGCTGAATATTGGAACATTGGAAGGGCCTGTACCCTGCTGTATCTCTAAACAAGTAAATAAGTTAATTAATCAAATAACTCTTTGGGTAATGAGTCAAAGTGAATCATATATGTCACCATATACCACTTTGAAATTCATTTCTTGCAAGCATTTACCAGAAATTAAAGCAATACGTAGAATTTTTGAAAAGCTATAGATATCTAAAGATTGACAACCAACCAACGTGCAAAAGAAAACAAAATTGTGCAAATAATAAATAAAATAAATTCATTGGCCTCTTTGTTAGGAATACAAGTGGAACCCATTGTGGCCTTCTGGTGCTGTAGCCCATCAGGTTTGATGTGTTGTGCACTGAGAGATGTTCTTCTGCATACCATTGTCATAACGCATGGTTATTTGAGTCACTGTTGCCTTCCTGTCAGCTTGAACCAATCCAGCTATTCTCCTCTGATATTTTCACCCACAGAACCGCTGCTTACTGTATGAGTTTTGCTTTTCGCACCATTCTCTATAAATTCTAAACAGTTATAAGATACTCAAACCACCCCATCTGGCACCAACAATCATTCCATGGTCAGTCACTTAGATCACTTTTCTTCCCCATTGTGTGCTTGGTCTGAGCATGCATTGAGTTGTTGCCACATGATTGGTTGATTATATATTTGCATTAACAAGCAAGTGTACGGGTGTACCTAATAAAGTAGCCACTAAGTGGATTTTTTTTTAATTTGCATAGTTTGTCTTCCTTTACACATTAGTTGTTTGTAAGTCTGTAGGTTGTGGAATCAATTCAGAGTTGATGGTCAGCCTGCTGGTTGCAGGATAACAGTTCTGATGTTTTCATGAGAAATGTGAGGCTCCTGTACCTCCTATTCGATGGTAATGAGAAGAGAACATGGCCTGGATGTGGCACCTTAGAAATGCACTCAATGGTGGTGAGGGCTTTGCCTGTGGTGGGCTTGGCTGTATCTCCCTCTGTCTGATATAATAATGCCAAAGAATTTAAAGTTAAGCTGTAGGGAACAGCTTCGTGCACCCTCTTGATATTCCATAGTGTCCTACTTAGCATCTGAAAGTGAAGTCACTCTTTTAACTCCAATTCTGGGTTCATTGCAATCAGTGTCTCCTTTTCCTATAATGCCTCAGCCAGAAATCAAAGGCAAAAATCTATGAGCACAGAGACCATCACTGCACAAGGTCCTCTGGATGTGATATCAGTGAAGACTCAAACAGAAAGAGAGACCATTCGCAGTAGAGATCCATGTACCAATTGCCATCCAAACTGCTGGATGTACAGGTATATCATACCATGGGGTAGCACACTAAAAGAGCAGTGAGCATAACACTATTGCAGCACCAGTAACCTGGGTTCAATTCTGCTGCCGTCTGTAAAGAGTTTGTACATTCTCCCTGTGAATGCATTGGTTTCTTCCTATATTCCAAAGGTATAATTTAGTAAATTAATTAGACACATAGGTGGAATTGGATGGCACAGACTCTTTGAGTTCAAAGAGCCTGTATTTCTAAATAAATTTTAAAAAATCTGTTTTTGAGCACATTCAGATCCCTTACTTCTTCAATGGAAACAAAGCACTAAGAAAGGGGAAATGCCTTTGAATCTGTTCTACAATTCAGTTGTATTGTGTCTGATCTGTTTCTTAATTCTATCTATTTGCCTGGTTCACTCATGCTTAACATCCATCAAAGATTTGTCAGATTCAGATGGGAAATGTTTAACCCCAACAGCTTCCTGAGAGAGAGTTCCAGATTTCCACAATTTCTTGCATGAAGAAATGCTTGCTGATATCATTACTTTGTGTCTGAGGACTAATTTGAATGTTATCGTTCTAGATTTGTAATGCATTGTATTTACACAGTTTTTTCTAGCAATTTGGCTGTTGTCTGTCTTGTTGAGTGCAGTCTTTCATTGATTCTATTGTGTTTCTTCTATTTACTGTGATTACCCACAAAAAATGAATTTCAGGATGGTATATAGTGACATACGTATTTGATAAGAAATTTATTTTGAACTATGTTCTTTCGTCAACTTTCATATTCATCTTCAACAACCTTAAACAGACTCTTCCTCTGAAAGTAAATATTCTTTGTTGTGGTACTGTCTCGCTGTGTGTCCCTGGGAACAGCCCATGGATCAGAGAGTCTCCTATTAGGCAAGCTGCTGGGGATGAACTGGAACATGGATGCTTGCATCCATGCTAAGAGGTGGAGACCATTTCTTCCTTACTGTAGCTGTCCTGCTGGGGGTAGAGGAAGGCTCTAACTGGGGCGGCCACTCTCTCCATCAGCCAAGTGAGGTCTTGGTGTTTGGTGGTCAGATCTCGTGTTGAGGCATTCTGCCTGACGGGGAACAAACCTGCCAAATCCAGAGTGTCCCTCTCCTGCAGTGTACAAAGTACATTCTGTGCCGACCACTGCCTGATGGACTTTTGGTCAAAGGCGTCTACTTGGAAGAGCTCTTCAACAAAGGACAGGTAGTGCAGTGACGTCCAGCTGACAGAAGTATTGTGTGGTAGAGAGATTATACATAAGTTAGGCATTCGTAAACTGGGGAGGACCTGTGATCACTTTAAACAGAGGTATCATGTCTTTTAATTGCTGGAGTGGAAGGAAGAATTAAGTTTAAGAAAAACATCTTTTCTTATGTCCAGTCTATTCCTCAATTTACTTTATGTGGCTCTCAGCACTTACCTGCTGTCCCGCTTGCTCAAGTTTTTAACGCTGGAAAATAACTCAGCGGGTTTGTATTTAAGTGCAGGGTGGACTCAGAGTACCAAAGCAGTTTTGAGAGCTTCATTGCCTCATTAGACAGCCCCCAGGTCCGAGCTCCAGCCTTCCGCCCGCCCACCCGCCTCCTTGGCCAGGTGCATCTGTTCCCGTATCAGGGCCGTGGCGGTCGCAGTCCGGAGAGCGCAACTGACTGACTGAGCGAGGAGTGCGATAGGATGCGTCTGCCCCTCTTGTAGGATCTATTGGCCGACAAAAGTTTGTTTCAGTAGATCGCAGTGAGGTAGCTGCTCTGCTATTTACGAAACCCTGACCCCTAATTAGGTCGTCTGTGAATATTTTACCACCGTGTTCCCCACAAACATTCGATGTGGTAAACAGGTTTAGAGGTGGCGGCTGATCTGTCTGCACTCCAGGCCAGTAGCAACGGCACTTCTTGCTGGCCGCACGAAGCGGCCGGTTACCTAAGGCCAACCAGTGATCCCTGACGCGCGTGGGTAATGACGTCACGTGCATTCAAGTTCAACAGTGAGCATGACCGGGACTGAGGAAAGGTGCAGCTGACTCAAATCGTTTCCTTGCAGCCCGGTGGTTGGGGACCAGTGCATGGCGGGAGAGCTACACGCATGCGCACTGGGCAGAAAGAACAGAACTAAAACCCTGCAACCCGGAGACAATCTCTCAACAGTATTTGTGTATTTATTTTTCTTTTTTTTTCGGGATCTGCTGGGAAAGTCTCAAAGATCGACCAGTCGATCGCAATCAACGGGTTGGCGACCACTACTACATTTCTTTAAAATTGTGCCATGAGAAATTCCTTGTCCATGTGCGAAAGGGGATTTAGTGCTGAGTTGTTTATTTCTTCAGGTTCCAATATCTACTTGTGTGTTCAGGATTTTTTTAAAAGGCGGTGATTACAAAATAAAGTTACTGAAATAGGATTTCAGCCTTTTGTCTCAGAGGTGAAAGCAGCACTTCTATCAGTTCCAAAGCCCCTATGTATGGTGCTGTTGGTTTCTGGTCAGTCTTCATAAGTGTTCAAATGAAGAATGCAAACATGCTGGCCTGCCTTCTATAACACTTCACTGCAAAATGTTTACCCAAAAGCAACAATTAAGAGCCATAGCAGGACACATAAAATATGGAAATAAATAAGCAGTTGAGGTTTTGGGCCATGACCCTTCCTTAGGACTCAAATTCTGGATTCAGCCCGAAACGTTGACTGTTTGTTTATTTCTATAGATGCTTCCTGACCTGCTGAGTTCCTCTAGCAATTTTTTGTGTGTGTTGCTTTGGATTTACAGCATCTACAGACTTCTTCATGTTTATTATATAAGAGATGTATTTTTGTTGGTTTATTGTGTCTTGGCACATGATAATATTTGCGGCTCTTTAGCAGTGGGACAAGTGTATATCTGCAGTCATCTGAACTCTAATTTATTGTGTGTGTGTGTGTGTTCATCATATGTAAGTATAAATGATAAAATCATATAACTTACCCATATAACTTACCCAATTTTTCCAAAAAAATGTGGAAAACAGCCACAGAATCAAGTGGAGACTAGAAAAGATAGAGTCATAGAGTACAGTATTGATACAGGCCCTTCAGCCCAACCTTGCAACTAGTCCCAAATTCCTGCATTCAGGCCATAACCCTCTAAGTGTGCCCCTCCATGTCCCTATCCAAGAGCTTCTTAAATGATACTATTGTACCTGCCTCAACCACTATCTCTGGCAACTTATTCCAAGGTGAATTACAGTTTTTGGATGATGTTAAATGGAAATATTTATAAATTACCACCAGTTAAATGAATTGCAGGGTACTCCTGACTATTACCGAAATATGTTAAGCTCTGAGTCACCATATTCAGGGAATTGATGAGGAATTGGTTTCAGAATGTAATAATAACAGGATCTAATGTGGGAACAAAAACTGGTCCTTTCCAGAAATCTGATTAGTGGAAGTTTGGGTGAACCAATGAATAACGATAGCCTTTCCTGTCTAAAACAAATAGAGTACTTTGGGCAATATTTCTGCTTTATTTATTCATTCTAAAAACACACACATTTTGAATTTTTTTGCATTCCTCCCACGAAGGATCAACTCCAACATTGCTAACAAACCTGTTCACAAGGGTAGAGCTGTTGTGGTACAGCAAACTGATCTCTCATGTGCAGAGGCTAGCTGCCAGTTCTCCGGTACCCCCATAAAATTCCCTCTGGACCACAATCCCACCACAAAACATCAGGTTTCCAAGCAACTGTTGACACTGTTGACCTTACTTCCTCTGCAGATCTTCCTGAGATGTGGTTAGCTAGTTGCATTGCCAGTATTTATTGGTCTATCCATAATGACCCTGAATAGAAGAAGCTGTTAGGAGCCTGCATCTTAAGAGTCTCCCAAATATGTGCCTGCATTAATGTCCTTCAAGCAGGACTGTTTCAGTGGATCTAAGATTCAGCCTCTTCTTGTCCCAAAGATCTAATTTCTTTCCTCCCTGACTATATTCTTTCTTCATGCAATCCAGTTTACATCTGTGACACCTCAGACACAATCCATCAATTGAAGCTTTTAGTCTCCTTGCTTGGTTTTCACTCCTGGATACCCAATCTGTATCATCAACCCACAGCAAAATAACCTCATGACTAACCGAGCAGAGACTCCTATCCTCTGCACCACCACTCTCTTTTGCTTGTTCCCATATTGAACAATCTTTTGTCCAACTTCATTCATTTCCCTCAAGTGAAAGGAGTAGCAACAGAAACCCAGCTGGGTCCAAGCTATGCCTTTCTCTTGGCAGAATGCACAGAGTAGCATTTCTTTTAGAATCATAGAGCCAAGTGTCACAGAAGCAGGCTCTTCAGTCCAACTCATCATGCCAAGATGACTATCCAAACCATTTTCAGTTGTCTGCATTTTTGTTCTATCAGGTTTCCCTGTTCACCTTCCTGTGTATATCAGTGACTTTGTTGCTACTGCTTCTTGTTCTCATACAGTGCTCAGCAGTTTGTCAACTTTGCTGGTGATTCCTTCTCTGCTCTCACCTGCACCTGATCCATTTTTGACTCCTTTCCCTCTTCTCAATTTCTCCATTTCACTTAAGGGACCATATTGGGCGGCTCTCTTAATTTTATCCACTTCTGTTTGACCTGAGTGAGTGTAGTAGGCCTCTGTTAGTCTCGATAGACCATGGATTTGCGCTTTGGAAAGTTTCCAGGACGCAAGCCTGGGCAAGGTTTTTTTTTAATGGAAGACTGGCAGTTGCAAGTCTCCCCTCTCCACACCACCAATGTTGTCCATGGGAAGGGCATTAGAGTGACTGTATCTTTAAGTATTATGTGGGCCACATGGTATTATTTCTGGTTTATTAGTTCAGCTGTTTTTGTTAGCTGAGGATTGCTCGCCAAATTTAGATAACATGCTCATCTGTTGTGTTTAAACCAATACTGGCCATTTCTCCCTGCCTTTATTTGGGTTCAGATATTATTTTTGTCTCTCTGTTTTTGTATAGTCTGCCCGCTGGACAGTTATGTTAACACATGTCCTTAAACCACAGTTAAGGAAGAGGTGTGCAGCATGGGATAGACTCAGACGCTGTAAAAGGTCCAACAGAGTAACTGAGCAGATCCTTTGGTGATGCTACCCTAGCAGATAAGATAGGCAGAGGGATGACACAGAGAGACTGAGATAATGTGGAGATTACAGATTTACTCTGAAAAAAAAACATTGGTAATGATAAGCAATATACACTGCCAACCTAGCATTGTGCAGTTGGCGGGTTTTTGATTTTTTTTTGTCATTTGGACCCATTTCATGTTTGTGTGCAGCTAATTGTGGATTTGAAGAATCAGACAATCTGACCATTGTACAGGTTTCCCCCGCCATCCGAAGGTAGAGAGTTCCAATGAAACGGTTCGTAAGCTGGAATGTCGTAAAGTGAAGAAGCAATTACCATTTATTTATATGGGAAAAATTTGTGAGCATTCCCAGACCCAAAAAATAACCTACCAAATCATGCTCTTTTTACTCTTAATATATCTGAGAAAACCTTTTGTATCCTCTTTTATATTATTGGCTAGCTTACATTCATATTTCATATCTTCTCTCTTTATGGCATTTTAGTTGCCTTCTCTTAGCTTTTAAAAATATCCCAATCCTCTACCTTCCCACAAATCTTTGCTATATTATATGCCCACTCTTTTGCTCTTATGTGGTCTTTGACTTCCCTTGTCAGCCACTTTTGCCTCATCCTCCCTTTACAATACTTCTTCATCTTTGGGATGTATCTTCCTGCACCTTCTGAATTTCCTGTAGAGATTCCAGACATTGCTATTCTGCCATCACCCCTGCTAGTGTCCTCTTCCAAACAATTTGGACCTGCTCCCCTCTCGTGCCTGTGTAATTCCCTTTACATCCCTGTAGTACTGATGCATATGGACTTTTAGCTTCTCCTTTTCAAACTGTGGGGTGAATTCAATCATATTTACCCTAACAATCTCTAAACAAATCTGGATCATTACATAACACCCAATCCAACGCTGACATTCCCCTAGTGGGCTCAACAACAGGCTACTCTAAAAAGCCATTTTCTAGGCATTCTACACATTACCTCACTTGGGATCCTGATTTTCCCAATATACCTGTATATTGAAATTCCCCCGTCAGTATAGTAACATTGACCTTTTTACATGCCCTATCTACCCTTGTAATTTATTGCCACATCCTGACTACTGTTCAGGGCCTGTATACAACTCCCATCAGGATCTTTTTACCCTTGCAGTTCTTAGCTCTACCCACAAGGATTTTATATCCTCTGATCCTATGTCACCCTTCACTAAGGATTTGATTTCACCCTTTTAACCAACAAAGCCACCCCACCCCCTCTGCCTACCTGCTTGTCCTTTTGACACAAGGTGTATCCTTGGATGTTAACCTCCCAATTGTGATCTTCCTTCAGCCACGACTCAGAGATGCCCACTACATTATACCTGCCAATCTTGAACCAGGCAACAAGATCATCTACCTTACTCTGTATACCGTGAGCATTCAAATATAACACCTTCAGTCCTGTATCCATCACCCTTTTCGAGTTTGTCCCCACGGTACACTTTAACTCATCCCACTGACTGCAATTTTGCCCAATCATTTGCCCTGTCCTTCCTGCCAGCCTCACTACACACTACCTCTGCTTGTAAACCAACATCCCTATCCTTAGTTTCCCATCCCCCCTGCAAAATTAGTTTAAAACCTCCCCAACAGCTCCAGCAAACCTGCCTGCACAGATATTGGCCCCCTTGGGTTTGTGTAACCCCTCTTCTCTGTATACATCACAAGAGAACCCAATGATCCAGTACATCTGAAACCCTGCATTCTGTGCCAATTCCTCAGCCAAACTTTCATCTGCCAAATCATCTTCTTACCCTCACCGGCTTGTGGCGCAGGCAGCAATCCAGAGATTATTTCCCCAGAGGTCCTGTTTTTCAACTTTCTACCAAACTCCCTAGGTTCTCTCTTCAGGACCTCCCCCTTTTTCCTACCTATGGCAGTTAAAGGAGTCCAAGCCAATACAGTCCTTGAGTTGATGGTTAATGTTGTTCTGCTTATTCATAAGGCCATCCTGCACTCAATTGTAGAATACTGCTACAGATTTTGAATCATTGTTTATGCAGAGAAATATCAGTAAATAGTTGGGCCTTTTTATCAATTTGACCTTTATCGTCTTGGACTGTCGCAGATTAATTTGAATTATCATTCTGAATTTACCATTGGATGGAAATTACTTTTTTAATAGCTCCTGAAATAGATGTGCATCCCAGCACAATCTTTCCAAGTGGCTATCAGGGGCATCCTAAGAGTTTTTAGGGCAGGTTTTGCTGAGCTTTTTTTTTAAGAATCAAGGCTACCTCAAAACCACAATAATTTCCTTTCAGTTTACAGCTGAATTTTCTTATTTATATGAAGAACTGAAAGGTACCTCTGTAAAAGTGTATTTTGCATTGAACATTTGAAAATAGTTAGCTCTTATGTAAGGTTTGACTCCAGTAATGTGTGCTTTACACATTCACACCTTTGCTTGGCAAACTTTTGGTTCATCCCAGGCACAGAACCCAAAGTCTGAGGTGAAGGATGAATGTAGTGTATTTCAAACAAAAAAGAATAAATACTTCATGGATGCTTACCTTGGCTCAGTAGCAGTTTTCTCACCTTCTGGTCAGAAGGTTAATGGCTTGTCATCCACCAGGACTTGGGTACAGCAGATCTTTTATCAGGATGGGAGATTGTGAATTGTATAGGGAACTCTCTTCGGTGTTCAATGGTGTAAAAATTATTTAAAAACACATGCAAGCTGGTAATATTAGGTGCAAAATGACCTAACAAAATATACTTAAAGATAACTTCCAATGAAAGTTGAGCCATGAAATATCAAATCTGAAGCACAAAGTGGGCTGTTAGCAATATTGTCCTGATTTGTGAGCACAGCATGGGAGATTAAACAGAGGAAGGTTACCTTGTCATAACTTTCAGGTTAGAGCATGATGGCAATGCAAGGTTATTGAATATGGAGTGAGGCACAAAAAAAAAAGACGGCACACTCCTGCTCTGCAATTGATATGACCCAGTTTATTCACCTTTTCCTCCCTCAGCCACATGCTAGGTGGGCTTGCATACCACCAGAACAAAGCAATGCTGTGGAGAATTCATATATTTATTATGGCAGCACAGTAGTGTAGTGGTTAGTGCAATTGCTTAGGGACTCAGGTTCATTTCCTCCTGTTGTCTGTAAGGAGTTTATACATTCTCTCCATGACCATGTGCATTTCCTGTGGGTGATCCAGTTCCCTCCCATATTCCAAAGATGCGTCGGTTAGTATGTTAATTCATCACTTGGCCATATGTGGCCACACGGATTTGTTGGGCTGGAAGGGCCTGTAACTCAAAAGGGCCTGTGTTGTATTTCAAATAAAAATAAAATTTAGAGTTGTACAGTGAATATGTCTTATTGATTAATTACAAGCTCATTTGATTAAATACCTTTTGTGTTGACTCCTAAAACAATAAATGGAGCTGTTCAAATTTCTTTTCTGTTTAGAAAGCAAAAGGCAGGAATGAGTTCCAGACTTCAGAGAGTCTGCTGGGTTGCCGCTGAAGCAGTCCTGCCCAGCCATGGCTGTGTTAACAATTTTATCAGCAGATCAGATAGAATGTACCTCCACCTCCAAAGGACTGGAGCCGTTAGGGGAAAGTACTCTCATTGAATGCGCTGCAAATGTTTAAGGAATGATGAATGTTTCAGCTTTAACTGATAAAAGATAACACCAAGTGCTATTTTGAAAATCAGTTTTATTTTCACTGATAAAACTCTCTGGCGGCAATAAATGTCAACCAAATCAAACACTCAGAATTTACATTGTATTTTATTTCGCTTTGAGAATGCCAGACTTGGCTTTCAAAGTGCTTCTATAAACTTACTGACCAATCCTTTTGTTTATGGTGTGACTGTGGTATAAAAAAAGGCAGATTAAAACCACGGATGGAACTAGGCTGACGAACAAAAGTTTTCATGACTATAACTTATCAAATAAATAATTAAGGTAAAGCATCAACTAATTAGTAATCATTATTATCTCCGCATTTGATTTAGTTTATAGGAACAGAAAATTGATTATTCTCATGCCTTTTTGTCTTAACAGCCAAAAATGCATGATTTTACTTAAAAGTAATGAAATTGGAAAAAAATACACCTGAAGGGAACAAAAAATAAAAACTTAAAAAGTTCAAGCACCGTGAATGTTAAAGTGGGAGTAATGTGCCTCTATTTACCTTATTGTGAAGTTTTCTTGGAGGTGGGGGGAAGGGTGTCCCTTGGGATTCCAGGGAGCTGTGTTAAATAACTAACAGCTAACTGTCGGCGAAAAAAAAACGTTCACTCTCCTCTTGTTCAGCACCTCCCCTTCCCTCATTTATAGCAGTCTTTTCTTTCACACGCTCTCAGGTTACTGGTGCTTAAAGTCTTAAAAAACTAAAGTTTTTATGTCCTTGTCCCAGCCTCCTGGTTTTAAGAGCCACCCAGCTCCAGTGATTGGACTGGATAAGCTGTCTTGTGCTGAGTGTTTGAGGACGTGTTTCAACAGATGGTTGGGGTTAGTTTGTGTCATCACATGTGAGTGGGGGTTAGAGAAGGAAGGCTGTACAGTAGGAACTGTGTGGTCCCTGTGAGAGTGCACTGCGTGTGGAAAGCAGATCCCTTCAAGAAGATCACTTCAGCAAGGCATAAAGGATACAATCTCTCAGGTACAGGAAAAGGCATTTTATTTTTTCAGGGAGAGTTTTTTGAGTGCTTGCAATGTAACTAGTATAAAACTGCTGTCTTTTCTGTCAATTACTACTGTTTGACTAATATAACCAAGTTTTTTTATATATGTTTGAGCATCAAGAGTAATTCAATTTCTTTGTCCTTTTAAGTTTTAAAAGGACAAAAGGTGTTTCTAACAAATCGCCTCAGTCTCAGTGAGGGCAGACTGAGTTAAGCTGCAGTGAGAGTAAGAGCTCAGGAGGTTAGGAGCCTCAGTCTTCAATCAGCCTTTACTTGTTTGCAGTGATACCACTAATGGAATCACAAAGGCAGTAATATGCGCTGTGATGGAAGTGTAGCAAGCACAGCCTGATTCAGTCTCTGACACTTTCTGTTTTCTATCCATTTACACACTGTCAATGGGAAACTAACAGACATGTTTTAAATGCTCATTTGATACATTATTTGTAATAGATTAAATTATCAGCAATGGAGCAAAACCAACCTATAACAATACTACTTTGGCATATTAATATTTTAAAGATTTTCTTACTAAATATCAAGAATATTAAATATATCAAGCATAAAATGTTGACGTGATCTATCTGTAAGAAAGTAATGAATTATAGCAACGTACAACATGTTTCCAATTACAATTGCACCAAATACAGAAAATAGTTTGAGCACATTTTCTTTTACTTTCTAACGCTTAGAGTATGAAAGATGTCATTTTGGACAAATTCCAACAATAACAAACATTTTCTCACCAAGGGTTTGAGACTGCTGTGAATATCATTGGCTCTCTGTATTACTTGCATTTTCTGCATTGACGGGAAGTCTGCATTTGCAGGACAGCAGTATAGGAGTTGCGAAAAATCTAGTTTATGTATATAGAATTTTATTTATTTTTATCTATTGCACCTCAGAATGCATCCCTTTTTAATGTGAATAACACGTGCATGTGTCTTCTGGAGCAACAAGTGTATGAGTGTTTTTGTGGAAAGTTAAGCATCTCCCTATGTTAAGTGCCTAACAGCAAGCCTGTGGAAGCTGATTGATGAAATATTAGCTGTATGCACCTGTAGATTTACAGTGCCGTGTTGTAAGAGCAGCACCCAATGACTGAACCCTGTACAACAATCCCTCAGAAAATAAGAGTACAGAATGAGGGGGGGAAATAGCAAATCATTTGCATGCATAGACAATGTGAAAAATAATAATAAAATGATATGGAGAAAATGAAAAAAAATTATTAATCCCCATGCCTTGTGTAAAAGGCTCTTTCGTTCAGCACTTGGGTTCTCAAGCACAGGTTGCTCTCAACCAACAAGTAAAATGTAAATTGCCAGGACCTGCCAGTGGTATGAAAGATCTGTGGAAAAAAAACTGGTTTTGCTGACAGTCAGGTTTAGCGTGTGCCAACGGTTTTATACTCGAGTTCCATTTGGTTGCACAAGATCCACATATCGGGAGCCAGGCATGGGACTCATGCGGGTTCCACGTCATAAAAAAGCTCCTTTAAATTTGTTGAGCCTTCACATCCATGTACCATGAATTCTGTACAGCTGCACAATTGTCCTTGCAAGAGAAGCACTGATGTTTTAAGAGAAATTGAATGTATCTATATACCAAAGAAAAATAAATTACTCGTGCCGACATGTTTTAAAACTATGCAATAAGGTTTATATTGGCTTATTTATCACCCAACAGTTCTGCCCATGTCAGATCTGTGGACATCAGTTTGGCATCCTGCTGCAAGGAGCTCAAGTAGCTCTCCCCGGATATAAAGCAAATTTGGAAGAACCTCAAATGTCCCATAGTTTAATGGACTAGTATGGAAACTTTAAATACCCATCATTATGTTTTATAGATACCTTACTGCCAATACTTATGTGCTGGTTGCCTGCTGACTGACAACACTAGTCGACAGGATGGCAGGGAAGTCATTGTTTTGCTCTGCAGTTCCATTGGTCCTGTTGCTAAAGGTCAGCAAAGCAAGGTTCTTTAAGTTTTCCTAGTCTTTTGACTTCAACGTAACACTGACTTCTTATTTACAAATCTAAACCCAAGCTTGAGCCAGTTTTCCAGTCCAGTATCAGGATGCAGCAGGTTTGGTCATTAATCTGACCATCTGGCAAATTAACCCCTTTAAGGACCACATTCGGCTCAAAAGCCTGATTTTCCAGAATGTTCTGGGTGCGTGCTTCTCATTCACGAAGCTGGGTGCTAAATGTGAATTCAATTTTTTTTAAATGGGCACTACATCTTGAAAATGTTAAGCCCCAATGTCTCACTCAATAGTGACCTGTACTTTTTTCCCTTTCTCGCATCTATCTCACATGTGCTGCATTAAAAGCAGCTGCTAAACATATTCAGAATATTTGGCTATTGTGACTCAGAGGAACTAAACTGTCCAGGAATTTGATCTTGTCTTACAAGTTTCTCGAAGTGTGCTAAGTGTGGAATTTAAGAGACATTCATGAGTAACATGATTTGAAACATACAGCAGGAGTTTAATAGTGTATCTTACCATGTGGGATCAATAATAAATTAAACTGTTCATGTGCTGATAATTGTAGCTAAGAAAAAAAATCAGAAGATTAGACCTGTTGGTGACTGAAGGACTCGTCCAGCAGCTGATGCATCAAATCTGAAATGATGGTATACAGTATTCTGTAAATATTGGGGTGATAATGTGTAATTCCATTTTCATTTGATCCAGTTGCATCTACAGTACCTCATTACTATATGACACGAGCTATGTGTGCAGTTCAATTTAATCAAAATATTCAGTTTGTATCATCTATTTATTTGCATTCAAAGCTCATTGTCATGTGGTGGGCATTGGGAACAGAGCCAAAAAGCAAGACACAGACACTGAAGTACTAGGGAGAGGACTAGGTGTATCAAGAAAGCAAGGGAAGTAGGGAAGAAACGACGCTGGACAAGACAAAGAGACAGGGCATCAACTAGGACTAGAGTAGGAAAGTGGGACCTGGATGAGGAGCTAGGAACCTGGAAGACGACTCCAAGCCAGAGACTGGACAGGGACCTGGAACCTGGGTCTTGCTCAGGCTCGGACTCCAGATCCAGGTGAGGACTGGACATGGGGGCAGGACGCGGGACTCCAGGGCTGGACAAGGATATGAAGCTCAGACTTGATCTTGATCGAGGGAGAGCAGGAATGCAGAGCCTTGGTCAAGGGACAGCAAAGCAGAAGTGGGGAAGAGGCATAGCTGGACATGGACACTAGCCCTGGGTGAGACCAGGATTCAGGGCCTAGGCTAAGACTTGAACCCAGACTGAAACCTCCTCAGAGTCCTGGACACAGACTGGAACACTGAGCCTTGGACTGGAGCACAGAACACAGAGTCAGACCCCTCTTTGGGGACAGGCCATAGGGCCAGGACTCATACACAGACACTAAACACAGGGACACAAAGATACTGTTCCAAGTTTAATGATAGATAGTTTCTTCTGTTGACATGGCAAGGCTCCAGTCTCACTCCAGCAGCTGAACTTGACAGCAATACAGGTGAGGTTGCTGGAAAGGCTTCAGGCCAGGCTTCAGAGGGGAGGGAAGGAAAGGAACAGTTCAGCCTCAGGGGAACAGCCTGACTTACCCCACAGAGGCAAGGACAGGATACCAACTACACTCAAACCCAGGGCCACTTATATTCCAGCTCCAATATGAGAATCAGGTGCCTGTGGTTAAGCCCAACTGAAACAACGGACAGCCAGAAGACCCGCAGTCCACGGACTAGACTGTGAACCGGAATACAGACTTTACAGACCGGACCATGACACTTGTGCTATGAAATTTCCTGTTTTATTCAAACTTACTTAATTCATTTAGATTTCCACTGGTCCAATGTATTGTAACTGAAGTTGAATTAATTCCTGAGATTACTGGAAATGTTTCTTTTGTCCTTCTTCAACTGACCTGGTAGAGTGATGGTGGTATGGCTATTGAACCATTGCAGTTAGTGTGGGGAAATTTGATTTAAGTAATGCAGGTAGGAAAGTTTGGGATTGTTGGTCTGAATTTTGATTTTGATAGTACGGTGAAAAGTATACAAGTCAGTAGGATGTGTGACCTGGGAGTGTTTTCTGTGTGTCTGTTGCCATGGGGGAAGTCACAGCTTTTGGAAGTGCTGCTAAAATTCTGCCCTATTCAGCTAGGCAAACAAATTAATTCAACCTCCTTTTTTCTGAAAAGGGAATAAGGGCTAGTTGCAGAACATGGAACCAATCCCATACCAAATATTTTGATGATCCATTTCAAACTTTGAAGTAGTAGTGCACATACCCATGAAAGGAAGGCAAGTGACTTTCCACAGGAAGTGATAACAACTGGTACTATTCCTGGAAATTTATCGTGTTATGAGTGCAAAGACATTGACAACAACATGCAGTTGAATGTTATCTTTAATGCAAAAAGAATGGCTCAAAGTGTTTCACAACAGCTTGTGGGTGCTACAATAGAGTGATTTGGGATGGTTGACAGCATGGTCTTAAATATGGAGAACAAAGGCCAGGAGAAAGATGATGAGGGGTGAAGTAGGGTTTTGGGGAGTGGGGGGTAAGCTGATGTCACAGATGTAGAGTCAAGACCATATGTAGACATAGTTACACCAAATGTAAGCATCATAAATTTGCAGCATGGAGTGAACACAAACTGATAGAAATGAGCATTGGGTAATTTGGAGTTCTATGCAGGGCAGTGAGTCATGTGTGTGCTGAGGTCCACACAAGGTGAAAGTGGACTGATCAGGAGAAAAAAAGAACAGTTATGACAGAAGCAAAGATGAGTGTTCCTGGTGCGGAGGTCTAAAGTAGGGTGAAGGTAGGCAGAGGAGGAAGGGGGAAGGCTTAGAAATAGAAAATCTACAGCAAAACCCTCAGCTAGAGAGTCAGAAGACAAGATTCAGTAAAAAAAAAAGCTGCAGAAGGAGCTCTGCAGGTGGAAAGAAATTACCAATATTTTAAGTCAAGGCCTTGCAACTGAGAGCAGAGAGGGAAGATCACTGGTGTAAAGAAGGATGAGATGGAGCACAGGAGTTGGTAGGTGGACTAAGGAGGGGTGAATGGTGTTGGGCAAGTGGAGGAGGGGCAAGGGTAGAGTTGTAAGATGGAGGCTGGTGTGTGGTAGGTTGAAGCAGACAACGATGGTAAAGGCGAATGGAGCCAGATGCAGGGAGGGGAAGTGAAGTTGGAGACAGCTACTGGAGAGTGGGTGATAAGTGTGGCAAGGTATGGATTTGAAACCCTGAGAAGATTATAGTGGCAGCGACCATAAGTTATTTGGGGACGGCACTGTATCACAGCTTAGCAACGCTGCTGCCACAGAACTCCAGTGACCTAGGTTCAATCCTGACTGCCTGTATGATGTATGACACATTTACCTTGCTTTTTCCCGGATGCTCCGGGTTCCTCCCATATCCTGAAGATAAGCAGGTTGGCAGGTCAGATGGCTGCTGTAAGTTGTCCCTGAGTGGTAGAACATGATGAGCAATTTACTGGAATGTGGAGAAAATTAAACAATATTAACGGAGCATTAGTGCAAATGAATGCTTGATACTCAGTGTGGATCTGGTTGGTTGAAGTGGCTGTTTCTGTGGATGTATGACCCATAGCTCTACATTGATTAAACCAATGTTCATCAGGAGATTTTGCCTCCTCTGATGCTCCTTATGAACAAATAATCTTGACGTGATAGGAGAAGAGGAACTTTTGAGGCATGTAGTGCAGAGATAGGACTAATCTGTCAGCTGTTTGAAAGCTGGCCTATATGAGAAAACTCTGAATGACTTAGGTAGGTGAAGGAGGTCAAAGATAGAGATCACTGAGGAACTCGAGAAGTAACACTTTACAGACAGGAAGAGAACCCACCGCAGGAAAGAATCCAGCTACAGAGATGCAAGAAACTTCCTCAAGCAACAAACAGTCTGCTGGAAGAATTCAGCAAGTCAAGCAGCATTGGGTGGAGGAAAGAAATTGTTGGATGTACTGGGGCAACACCTTGCATCAATACGGAGTCTAGCTACCACCATCTGGGTAGCTGTAGAAAGAAGCAGCAGAAATCTCAGTGAGTTGGACAATAGAAACAAACCTTTGGATGAATATAGTTTAATCATCCATAATACGGGCTGCAAGCAGGTCAATGAAGAGGAGGGGTCTTCACTAGGGTCATATTGACAGAAGATGCTATTTTGACTTTGATTTGAAATCATTTGGTACTTCAAGAGACTCAGAGACATGTTCTAGGAACAATATTCACTTAAATGTCAAGTGGCCAATGTTCAAAGAACTTAGAGAGAAGGTGTTATTTCAAGTGCCAGCTGCTCATGGGTGGGCCATTATGAAGAGGGGTGAGATTTATGGCAGTTCATGAAAGGAAAGGGCAATATTTCAGGCAGAGAACGTATGCCAGAGAGGATGTTTAGTGAAGAGTACTTAATCAGCAATTGGGCAAGGTAGTGTGATGTGAGAGCCTGAGCTCAGAGAGGCCTTGAGAAGAGAGGAGAACCTGGAGCACAAGGGACCTGGGCAAAACATGTATTGGGACAGAAGGAAAGAGAAGCAGCAGAGGCAGTGAATTGGAGGATTGAGGATTGTAACTGTAACTGAGCAATAAACCTGTTGTCTTACAGTTAAGGGAACTATTTAAACAACTACCATTAATAGTGATGGAACTAATGCATTGTGCCAAGATGAGGCCACCCTCAGGGTGAAGGATGAAACACACCTTATATGCCATCTGGGTACCCTCCAACATGATGGCATGAATATTGATTTCTCCTTCCATTGAACACATTTCTCCCCCCCCCCCATACCCCACTCTGACATTTCACTTCTTCTCACCTAGCCATTAATTCCCCCTGGGTCTCTTCCTCTTTCCCTTTCTTCTATAATCCACTCTCCTCTCCTATCAGATTCTTTCTTCTCCAGCCCTCGACCTCTTCCTCTTCCCTTCCACCTGGCTGCACCTGTCACCTTCCAGCTAGTCTCTTTCCCCTTTCCCCTACCATTTTATTCAGGCATCTTCCCCCTTCCTTCTCAGCCCTGAAGAAGGGTCTCGGCCCGAAACGTTGACTATACTTTTCCATAGATGATGCCTGGCCTGCTGAGTTCCTCCAGTATTTTGTGTGTGTTTTCCAGCATCTGCACACTTACTCATGTTTGTGATGGCATTATTTTCTTTCAAGGTTGTGTCGAAATAACAAATTTTCATCAACAAAATAATCTTAAGAAGGAATAGACCAAATACTATCATGGATCGTGTTAGGACAGAAGTTCCCAACCTTTCTCATGCCTTACTGAGGTATCCACTGACTCAAGGTTGGGGACCTCTGTTTTTAGTGTAATGTTGATGTTTGAGGATTCAGTCATTTTCTGATAATTTAGCTTTCAATTGTTTGCATGTTTTTGTTTTGCTGGGCTCTGCATAAATATCAAGAGACTATGGAGGGATTGACACTTTCTGACAAACCTTTTCTTCTGGCAGAAAGACCACTAAGCAGAAGGTAAAAATTTAAGATAACTGGCAAGAGAACTCAAGAAGAGATATATTATCTTTAGTTTAGGAAGGGATTCAATTTTGAATCAAACTGACTCTTTGTATGGCTGCTTTTATTTTAGCCTGAGACTGAGAGCCTTACATCCACGAATCATACTGCTAAGTCTAGCTTTGTTGTCCTGGCAACAGGCTGATGGACCCAGTTCTTTGTGGACCTTTCAGTTTCTGTGGGTTCCAAATTGGTAGATTTTTTTTATGTATTCTTCCCAACTTTCTTTTTGCCGAATTTGCAATTGGATGTTTGCCGAAAGATTTTGCCACCAAGGTAAGGGTCTGAGCCTTGTATAATCCAAATTGAAACATCAATATAAAAATAATCTTATTTTTCATTGGTGAGATATTGTAACAGATTACATTAAGCTTGTGATATGGGCTGTGGACATTCATGGTACACGGACAGCTATCAGCTACACCATAATACATGCAGCAATTTATCCAAATGCAGTGGGAACAAGTTCAAAAAATAGAAATAGTTCAAAAAGATGCTGGCATCTATTAACATAATACAAATAAATATTCACATCAACATTCCACAATCAGATCAAATAAAAAGAAAGATTTACATTTATATAGCATGGTCACCAGAACATCCCAAAGCACTTAATGTAATAAAGTATTCTGTAGTCTTTTCACTTTGGTAGTGCAGGTAGATATGTTCAGTAGTATATAACTATGATTTTAAATATTTTACACTTTACCAAACTCCAGGAAAGACTAAACCTGGAACTCTGAAAATATCTGTTTCGGCTCCTTCAGGAAGCAAGTCCACAGAGAAGCATTTCTAAATACTATGTGCAAAACCGCAAAAATTCCTTTATAACATTTAACTCTGGAGGAAGTTTGTTATGGACTAATCCACTGCATCCAGTGTCAAAAACTGTCCATGAGCAGATTCCCAGCTACCATCACAAGAGCCCTCATTGCCACTTGCTTTGCTTCATGGGACAAATGGGGCAGCGGTTCCTCAAATCTGATTAGACCTGAAGGGTACAAAAGCCAGTGTGGCTCTTGGGGGTTACAGGGCATGGAATTGTGTGTGATGTAAAGGCAAGGCATGGTTGGTGTCAGGGATTCGGCACAAGAAAATCCAGTTCCGTTTTTTTTTGTTTTAACTGGACCATTTATTTGAGTAATTGATGGTAGTGGAACGTTTGAGCTGTAGTTATTTATATCGAAGTATCCAAATTAGCAGCATGATATTCTGGAGTAGTCAAATTTAAAAATTGCATTTTCTAAGGAAGAAGCTGAGATCTAAATACCACATGGAATTCTGGAACACAGGAGAATCCATTTCAGATTATTGAAGTTAACCGAAAAGTCATTAAAAGTTTCATTTTAAAAAATGACACTTCTTTGTAAAGCAGCGCTTTTGAGGCTTTCTCAGCTATATATGTTAAATCAGTAAGCCAGAATACTAAGGAGAATACACTAAAACCACAAAGGGGTCTCTTGCAAAATTTTGGCTGAAGTTTACTCAAAAGCTGGCAACTAGCTCTGGAGCAGGAATATGGTTAGCAACGTTCCAATAGAGGCCATATCTGGTATGATCTGGACGAAGCAGGTTCTGCTAGTTTCCTCTACCCCGCCCGCCCCTTTCTGATCGAATGATTGCCTTGTTAACAACAAAACTTGGGCTATTTAGCACTCTCTCTGTGAAGGAAGTAAACCTGTTATTTTGACCTTGATTCTTTAAATTCAAATTCCTGGAGACTAGTTTTTACTTATTATTCTGTTAAATTAGGAACTTAGTCTTAACCATTGATTATCCAATCCTTGCTAATTGTTGACCTAGAAATTTGTTGCGATGATTTTAAAAGGCACATTCACTGGTGTGAGTATTGTTTTCTCAGAATCGTGAATAATATGTTATATTTTAAAAAGCAAACTTTTTCATATGAAGCTTCTTAACAAATTGTCAGTACCTCCAAAACTATTTAAAATCCAATAAATTAGTTTAAGAATGTCAGCTGTTTGGTGTACACACATTACATACAATATTACAATCTAATGGTAGATGTCCAGGGCCCATTTACTTAAGAACATAAGAAACAAAAGTAGGAACAGGCCATTCAGCCCTTATATTCTGCTGTGCTATTCATTAAAACCATGGTTAATGTGATCTTGGTCTCACCACTACCTTTCTGAGCTTTCCCTTATTCTCACTAATAATTCTCTCTCATAATTCAAGTCTCTGTCCATCTCTGTTTTGAATATTTCCAATCGCTATAGCTGCACAGCTCTCTGGTGTGGAAAATTCCAGACATTTATGACCCCCTAAGAGAAGAAATTTCTCCTAATTCTCCTAAGTAAGCAATTCTAAAATTATGCCCTTATTTGTAATATGTTCTAGAACACCACAGCTCAGAATGGGCCCTTTGGCCCATCATAGTTGGGAGCTTAACATCCAAGGATTCACATTGTATCGAAAGGACAGGCAGGTAGGCAGAGGAGTTTGGATAGCTTTGTTGGTTAAAAAAAAATCCAATCCTTGGAAAGAAGTGACATAGGATTGGAAGATATAGAATCCTTATGGGTAGAGTTAACAAATTGCAAGGGTGAAAAGACCCCTGATGGGCATTATATACACGCACCTGAACAGTAGCCAGGATGTGGGATATAAATTAGAACAGGAGATAGAAAAGGTAAGGGCAAGTTACATTAGTTATGGGGGAATTCAATATGTAGGTAGATTGCAAAAATCTGGTTAGTGCTGGATCCCAAGAGAGGGAATTTGTAGAATGCCTATAAGATGGATTTTTTAGGGAAGTTTGTGGTTGAGCCCACTAGGGGAAAGGCAATTTTGGATTGACATTTGTGTAATGTACCAGATTTGATGAAGGATCTTAAGCTAAAGGAACCTTTAGGAGGCAATGTTCATAGCTAAAATCAGATGTATCCGTATTACAGTGGATAAAGGGAATTACAGAGCCGTGAGAGAGAAGCTGGCCAAAGAAAGGGACACTAGCAGGTATGATGGCAGAACAGCAATGGCTAGAGTTTCTGGGGGCAAATTGGAAGGCACAGGATAGATACATCCCAGAGATGAAGTATTCTAAAGGGAGGATGAGGCAACCATGACTGACGAAGAAAGTCAATGACAGCATAAAAGCAATGGAGAAGGCATATAAGATAGCAAAAGTTGGGAAGCTTTTAAAACCAACAGAAGACAACTAAAAAGCCATATGAAAAGACCTGTTTTTCTGACTTGTCTCACTTATCTTGCAAAGAAAAAGTTCCTCTCAACATCCATCCTTGCTGTCTTCCTCAGAATTCTCTTATATAAATTTATCACTTTTTATTCTTCCATATTATATAATCCAATAAATATAGGCTCAAGCTTCTCGGCTTTCATTTGTAGATCAACCCCATGCAGACCATAAGGCATTGGAGCAGAATTAGGCCAGTCAGCCCATCAAGTCTGTTTTGCCATTCCATTATAGCTGATGTATTATCTCTCTCAACCCCACTCTCCTGCCTTCTCCCCATATTCTTTGACACCCTTACTAACCAAGAAGATACATACCTCCAGTTGGAATATACCAAATTACTTGGTCTCCGCAAATGGATGAGTCCTGGGTCCTAAACAGCACTTTTAGGGAAATGATTCATCTGTGCCTTCTTTAACCTTGCCCATTGCATTAAATGATCTCAGTGTGGCAATCCCCCACACTGACAACAACAAATGCAAATTTGGTGACCGATGTTCAGAACATCTTCACTCTGTCCAGTGGCCATCCAGAACTCTCAGATTAATGACATTTCAAATCCCTTTCCCATTCCCACACCAAACTGTCCACCTTTGGCTGTCTTTGGACTTTTGCACTATCAGGATGAGATACAATGCAAAGTGGTGGATCAGCATCTCATCCTGCCTGGGTACTCTATAGCCCATTGATGATAATGAGCATTGTATTTTCCAATTTCATGTAATCCTCTTCTCAGGATCCCCTTCTCTCTCCTTCTCATTCCAGACCTCCTCTTATTGTCCTCTGTCTGTCCCATGTCCTAAAATCCACACCCCTCTATCCCCAACAATTTTTGTCTTCCTCACCCTGCCCCTTCTTAGTTCCATTCACCTGCTACCCACACATTTCACCCACTTGTTCTCTCAACCATCACTCAAATTCCATCTGCCTTTTACTTTGCCCCTAATGATTCTTATCATCACCTTCTTTACATTAAATTCTGTCACTGGGAGTCTTTGTGCTCATCGCTCGCTAGCAGCAGCCTCCACCTTCACCCTCCCCACCTCTCTTCCAGTTCCATCTTCCTCATTAGTTTTTTCCCCCTCTCTGCTCCATCCACCAAGTCTCCTAATTCTATCCTTCTTCCCGTACCTGATTTGATCACCCCCATTATCATTCAATGCTCCTCTTCCCCCTTAGTTTACCAACCACTGGTCCCTTTCTAACCTTCCCCCATTACGATGGCCATCTTCTCTCTATTCTTGACTTGAGATATTGACAAATCCTTATGCTTACAAAGTCAATCTGGAGCAAAACACATTCTGCTGGAAGTACTCAACTGCTGAGTTCTTCTAACAGATTATTCGTTGCTCCACATTTCAGCATCTGCAGAGTTTTATGTCTCCATCAACTTAATGAACACTCCAAGGTCAGCAACTATCTTCCTTCATTAACTATGGAGATCAAAATTGCATGCAGTTTTCCAGATGTAATCTAATTAATACCCTGGAAATTTCCAACAACCTTCCCATTTTTGTACTCTTACGTATTTTGCAATAAATGCTAACATTCCATTAATGATCCTAATTACTTCCTGTACTTGGAATGCTATTGCACGCCATGTAAATAATAATTTGCTTCCCTTTTCTTCTTAACAGTCAGATTTCCTCATGTTATATTCCAACTGCTAACCTCCTGCTCATTTCACATAATGTTGAAGAGATAGTGAAGTTTATTGTCATACACACAAGTATTGTACATGTCTGCACAGATGCAATGAAAACTTATTTGCAGCAGCATCACAGGCACATAGCATTAGATACACAATGTTCACAAATAAAACATCAGCAGAAATCGTACAAAACATGTAAGAAGAAATGCAATTTCAACAAATAAATGTCTATTGTAGTGGAAAGTGGTTACAGTTTTGCTGTGCTAAGGGAGTGATTATCGTTGTTCAGGTTGGTTCAATAACAAAATGTTTTATTCTGGCATCTTCCCCCTTCCTTCTCAGACCTGATGAAGGGTCTCGGCCTGAAATGCTGACTGTTTATTGATTACCATAGGTGCTGCCTGACCTGATCAGTTCCTCTAGCATTTTGTGTGTATTGCTTTGGTTACTGGGAAACAGCTTTTGTTAAACCTGATGGTGTGGGACTTCAAGTTTCTATACCTTTTATCTGATGGTAGCTGTGAGAAGATGACATGGTCTGGATGACAAAGATCTTTGATAATTGTTGATGTTCTTGAGTCAGTGCCTCACATAGATACTACCGATAGTGGGAAGGGAAATGCCCATGGTGATTTGGGTTGTGCACTTCTGTGCAACTACTTGTATTGCTTCACAGTTAAATTGCCGTATTAGTCCATGATGTGTATTTATGTACCTTTGTAGACTTAGTAACTTCCTTGCATATTCCTACCACATCATATGCAAATATACCGGCATCAACTCCTTCATAGTCATAGAACACTACAGTGTAGAAACAAGCCCACTGGCCTACTAGTCCTTAGTGGATTATTAATCTGCCTAGACTTGTTGACCTGCACCAGATCATAGCCCTTCATACTCCTCCTGTCCATGTACTTATCCAAACTTTTCTTAAATGCTAAAATCAAAAACACATCCACTACTCCCACTGGAAGCTCATTCTACACTCTCATCAACTTCTGTGAAGAAGTTCATGTTCCCCTTAAACATTACACCTTTCTCTGCACTCTTTCAATGTTATTGATATCTTTCCTGTAGACACCAGAGGTAACCAGAACTGCACATAATACTACAAATTAGGCCTCACCAACAATTTCAACATAATATCCCCACTCCTACACTCAATACATTGATTTATGAAGGTCAATGTGCCAAAAGCTTTCTTTATGACCCTATCTACTTGTGACACCACTTTCAAGGAATTGTGGTTCTGTATTCACAGATATCTCTTTTCTACCACATTCCTCAGTGCCCTACTGCTCATCGTGTAAGACCTACCCCAGTTTGTCCTCCCAAACTGCACCACCTCACACTTATTTGCATTAGTTCCATCTGCCAGTTTTCAGCCCATTTTTCCAGCTGGTCCAGATCCTGCTGCAACCTTTGATAGCCTTACCCCCTCCCCTGTCCACTACACCCCCAATCTTGGTGCCACCCACAAATTTGCTGATATAATTTACTACGTTGTCATCCAGGTCACTGATATTGACCCAAAAGACGTATACTGTGTGGAGTTCTCCAGCGCATTTTCAATCTGAGTCTCCGCCTGTGAGACTGTGTGGAAAACATCATGTGTGGTCCAAGTACCCAAGAGGGGCCAACCAAAAGGCTTGAGTACTACCATCCAGTGGCTCTGACCTCACACATCATGAAGACCCTAGAGAGGCAGGTCCTGGCTCACCTCGGACCCTGATCAGCCCTCGATCTCCTGCTGTTTGCCTACCAGGAGCACCCTGGAGTCGATGATGCTGTTATCTACCTGCTGAACAGAGCCTACTCCCATTTGGATAAGCAGGGCAGTACTGTGAGGATCATTTTTTTTTGTTTAAGTGCCTTCAATACTGTACAGCCTTCACTGTTGGGGAAGAAGCTCTGTTCAATGCAGGTTGGCACTTCCATTGTATCCTGGATAATGGACTACTTGACTGGCAGACTACAGTTTGTGCGGCTTCAGAACTGCGTGTCAGACATGGCTATAAGCAGTACTTGGCCGTGGCTCCCTTCCTGTTTACCCTGTATACCTCGGATTTTAGATACAACACTGAGTTATGCCATCAGCAGAAATTCTCTGATGACTCAGCAATAGTTAGTTGTATAAAAGGAGGACAGGAGGATTTTGTCAAATGGTAGAATCTGAATCATCTGCAGCTCAACATTGGTAAGACAAAGGAAATGGTGGTGGACTTTAGGAAGTCTGCACTACTCCATTACTATTTTTGGTGTACTCCGGGGGGGGGGGTGCACCTGGATGACAGAGTTGAGTGGAGCACCTACACAGAGATGTGTACATGAAGGGCCAGAGTTACCTCTACCTCCTGAGGAGACTGAGGTCCTTTGGAGTCTGCAGGCCTCTCCTTCACATGTTCTGTCAGTCTGTTGTTGCCAGTATGATCTTCTGTACGATGGTGTGCTGGGGCAATGGCATGAACATGAGTGATGCCAACAGGCTCAATAAACTGACTAGAAAGGTTGGCTCTGTTATGGGAGTCAAACTGGACACACTAGAGGCAGTGGTAGAACATAGGACCCTATGGAAAATCCTCGCAATTCTGGTAAATATTTCTCATCCTCTGCATGGCACCTTGGCTGAACAGAAGAGCATGCAGAGGAGCAGAGGGGGAAGCCCTCAGCTGTTAGACTCTGTAATCAGTCAACCTATACCCGGGGAAGTGATGAATCCCTCTGGTGAGACTATTTGAGGTAACTTATGTTTTATTGTTTCTACTTGTCTTCTAATATCTATATCGATGCATTTGTAATGCTACTGTGACTATGTAATTTCCTTTGGATTCAATAAAGTATCTATCTACAAACAACAGCAGACACAGCACTAATCACTGCAGCGGGCCTCCAGTCAGGCAACCATCTACTACCACTCTGTAGCTTCTCCACTGAAGCCAATGTCGAATCCAGTTTGCTACCTCATCCTGAATGCCAAGTGACTGAACCTTCTTGACCAACTTCCCAATGGGGACCTCGACAAAATCATTAATATCAGTCTTTTTTTTTCCCAGAGTGGAAATGTCAAATAGGGTGAAAATTTGAAAGAAATTTACGAGGCAAGATTCTTACACATGAGTGGTGGTGCCTGTAACTTTTTGCCAGGAGAGATGCTGGAAGCAGATTCAATAACAGATTTTAAGAGGCATTTAGATGGATTCATGAACAGAGCTTTTCCTGTGTGGTACTTTTCTACGTTATAAACCAGATTTAGAAAAATATACAAAAATGCTTTAAAGCACCATCAATATAAAAGCAGTTCCATTCTGTATGGCAGGAAATTGTAGATATTGTAGATAAATCTTTTTGTTGCTGTGTACAAATCCTATGGCTCTGTTAAGCACTCACGGTAGGTTATATTCATGGGAAAAGATTTGATTATATCTTTACAAATCTTCACTTACTAATAGGATTTCAAGGTACAAAATCTTTACTGAGTCACAGGGATGTACCACACACAAAATTAAGAAATAATAATTTCATGATGTTCATGGCTAGCTCGGACAGGGTTAATTTCCAGCAATAGACCATAAATTCTGGAAAAATTGAGCACATCAGCCAGTGTATGTGGACAGGAAATCTGAGTTAACATTTTAAGTCAATGGCCTTTAAATCATGACTGGAAAAAGTTAAATACATAACAGAGAAGAGGAAAAGCACAGAGGCAGGAAAAGATGATGAGTAAGAGAAAGGGTGGAAGGCATGAGAGGAAAGGGGAGAGAGTTGACACAAAATGGGCAAGAGTGGGACGAGCAAAAGAAGTTAAATCAACACAAATGTAAGTGGTGTTAGCTAATTACTAGCTGTGGAAAAAATCTGCTGCAGTGACTATCATCTAAAAACTATGTTGCACATAGTAGATTGTGAAGTGGAACATCAAAAGGGTTCATTCCCACCTGCATTGAATTCGTACAGAAAGTTCACTAAATATAAAAATGTTCAAATTCCAGTTTGCAGCTTCCCTAAATATACTTTTATTTAAAAATTACTTGTCTGTTTCTTTATCCCTTTTGTTAAATTCCTCTGCCTTCCATTCTCAGATGTTTCCTGTTCTCTTTCCTCCCATCTTTCATCAAATACACAAGCAGAAAAAGCAGGGATGGGGAGAAAGAGAATGGAAAAAAATTCTTCCTCTTTTGACAGAAGTTAAATCTGGAATCTTAGTGCTCTTTCTATCTCTTGCTCACTACCTCCCTTTACTCCTCCCTCTCTGGCCCCCTTCACCCCCCTCACTCTCCAGACCCCTTTCTCCCTCCTGACCACTCTCACCACGGACCCCTTTCTCCCTCCGTCTACTTTATCCCACCACCCTCCTTCTCTCTCCCCCACCCTCTCTTACCCTTTTGCTTTTGCCCTCTCTCCATTTTTCTTTCAATATTTGCTTTTTTCTCTATTTCTCTTTATCTCTCACTCTCATCTCTTTATTTGTGTCTCTTGCTCTCTATCATACATCACTATCTCGTTGTCTTTCTCTATCTCGCTCTAGCTTTCTCTCATTCTATCTTTCTGCATTTCTATTTCCTTGTGTATATCTTTATCTCTCACTCACTCGCTACCTCTCTTACTCAATCTCCCATTATCTTTTCCTCTTTCTCCACAGATGCGATCTGATTTATTGTGTTTCCTTTCTTTTACAATCTATGCTTCTTAAATTTACTTAAATTTCTATTGCTATTTGAATCGAAGGGAAAAGAACAGCTCAGAATGAATGAAGATGGCATTCTTGCAGAATATTGTTAATTTGTAAAGATTAATAAAAAAAATAGATAAAAATATGCTTGGATGCGCAAGATTGGCCATTTCACATTACATATGTGGTAGGTCAGGTTCCAAATTAGTTCCATACCTTGCATTTTTTTTTATCTGTTTGTTTCTTTTAGCATTCTTTGTTGAATAGGGTTGAGACTCTATTGTCTGCTGGAAATAGATTCCAAGTCCTGAGCAAAGAACAGACCAAACACTTGCTGATCTAAGGTTTCTTTCAAAACAATGAGCCATGCATCATTGGTGCTGAAACCATTATTCACTTTCCAATTAAGCTGCTTGCCATTTTCTATTTCAGGGCATAAAATATTATGTTTTCTGAGAAGCTTTTTAAATGTGCTGGCTGAATTGCTTAATCATTGTAAATACAAATAAACCCTTAATAACTAACTGTTATATGAATAAGGAAGCTTCAGTGAAGTTGGCTGAACTGGATGTAGACCCTTGCTGTGCAATTAAAGCAATTGAGAGCAATAGTGAAAGGACACCTGATAGGAGCAAAGGCAAGGAGAGGAATGTTATCGGCAATATTTTCATGACTGATTTATTTCTAAATGTAATATATTCATCTGGCACTTCAAAGTGTGAGAGAAAGGTTTGTAAGCAATAGATTTGGTTTGTGATCATTCTTAATTCATCCCTCTTCATCAAAACCATTAGAACCAAATACAGCAGAATAAAACATCTTTGCTCCTAGATTGCTAAAAACCTTGTCACATAAGAAATATTATAAAGCAAATTGTGGTGGGTTCAAAAGTTGAAAGAACAGGTGTTTTTAGCTGCATTTTCCAGTTGGTCTGGTTAAGGTTGAAAGACGCATGCTGGCTGAAGTAATTCTAATAATGTGTCTTGAAACAAAGAACCCAGCCTTGCCATCTGGGATTGTTCACATTTGGTTATATTCAAAATAATTTTGTTACTTCCCTTTCACTGAGAGCCATGCTGATTGTAAGGAAAAAGAGAAGGCAGCCATGTCCTCCAGTTGTAATCTGGATTTTGTTTTAGGTGCAGTAAATTATGAATTGTGTGTTACTGTCACTTTGTGAACCAAGACTAAAGGAAGAACATTTGGTATTTAGGAGAAAATGACAGTTGAGTGACTTCCAAATTAATTAGTAAAAGATGAATTGTTGTAGTGTAAGTCTTCATCCTGCAAGATCTGTGACAGATTCAGACAAGAGAAGACTTGTAGTCCACCTTATCCACCTCTTCACAATGTTCACTGCATCCTATTTTACACAAACACAATCATGAATTTCTTGTTTCACAGCCCATGTCGATAATCTATTCCAAATATATTTAGGTAAAAGAAAGCTTCATTTCATGTTTCTTCGGTTCTTGTGCTGTTTTTTTTTGTGTGTTTGTACATGGTAAGAGATCCAAATTGTCCAGACTTTTCAGATTCGGTACATCTGACATACTTCCCCTCAATGTTATCTTTTCAGTGGAGAAAAGTAAGAGACTATATTTTTGTGACTTAACAGGTGGAATTGAAAATCTATAGAAAAATAATTCATTCTGTTTGGACTAGAGTCTTTTAGCTTTCTGAATGTTCTATGTTGTTTAACAACCCTTATACCAACCATGGTGTGTGTTGCAGTTCAAAGGGCCTCCCTCTTTGATATTGTCAGTAAATCGTTCTTCCTAAGGTTTCCATTATACCTACCGAAGCCACTCCGAACAGCTGTAATCCTTTCATAGAAATGCAACAAAAAATCAAAAGTTATGAATTCCCTCAGTTTTTGATGAATTCTGAGACCCATATTCACAATCACCAATGTTTGACCACAGTTTGAGTTCAACTGAGAATATTCTGAATACATTTTTAGTTCACATTCAATCACAGTTCACCTTCTCCAGTTAGCATTCACGGAGTCATGTACCCCAACACTTCGTCTATTTAGTTTTAGATGCAACACTTTTAATAATCTGCCTGAGCAGCCTTTCAGTTTCCTGTCCAGGTTGCATCTATTTTATGCTGAAGCAGGAAAAGAAGCCTTCTTTCAAATTCTCTCAAATTCAAGCAGAGAAAGGTAGCAACACATTGGCAAACTGCACAGTACACCAAAACGCGATAACATTGTTATTTAACAATTTGAGCATATACCTCTATACTCTATGTGAAGGTGAATCTGCACCGAAGACAATGATGCTTTGCAGTGGGTTAGGTTCAATATATAGCAAGGTCAGTGACATAAGTTCAATTGGAGGATACATGTACAAATGGTTGGGAGATCCATTAAGAAATGAAATCAGTGATTTCTGTACCTTACGGTAATTTCTGCCCCCTACTCCCTCCAGGTCTTCTAAGTAAAAGTCAGCAGATAGATAATCTAATTGACTCCCCTTTGATTTTCAATCTGTGTTGCATTGGCCCAGAATTCATGTTGATTCTGCTGATTTTTTTGTTGCATTAACTGAGAAGAATTCAAACAGCACAGCCAAAATAGGAACAATTTAGGATTTCTACATTAAACTACATATGCACAAAAATACCAAGGCTGGTGGCAGTTTCAACAAGAAGTGTCAATGAACACAAGTGATTTTAGCACTAGTTAACTCAGCTTTTTTTGTTGTTGTCTAACCAATCAATTTTTCAATGAAGTACCAGGAAAGTTGATGAAGGAAGGACAGTGACATTGTCTACATGGACTTCAGCAAGGCTTTTGACCAAGTCCCATATCGGAGACCAGTCAAGAATGTTCAGTTACTTGGCATTCAGGATGAGTTAGTAAATTGGATTCAACATTGGCTTCATGGGAGAAGCCAGAGATTAGTAGTAAGTAGTTGCCTCCTGTGAGTACTGGTGAGCAGGGGTCATTGCTGGGTCCATTGTTGTTTGTCATCTATATCAATGATCTGGTAAACTGGATCCACAAATTTGTGGATGACACCAAATTGTGGGTGTAGTGGACAGCAAAGAAGACTATCAAAGCTTGCAGTAGTATTGAACCAGCTGGAAAAATTGGCTAAAACATGGCAGATAGCATTTTGCATAATTCCAAATGTTTCAAAAGATTTATACATTAGTCATTAGCTGGGCTGTGGAATCAATTGATCATGGGCTGGGATGTGAAATCAATTGTTAGTCTGGCTGTAGGATTAATTGATCATCAGCTGAATGTGCAATCAGTTAATCACCTGCTAATGTGAGTGATCAATGGATCATCATCCATGGGTGGATTATTATCATTATCACCAAGGGGTGAATGATGAGTTCATGCAGTCAGACCTTGAAAGGAGAAAGACAAGAATTGAAGTCAGAAAGAGACTTCTAGACCGGTGACCAAGAACAATTAGCCTTTAGGTACAGTTTTGTGTAGGGAAGGGTCGAAGATGAGGGGACAGCAGCAAGTTGCTGCAACTCAATGGGGAGGTAGCAAAGGGGTATTAGTCCAAAGACTGACTCAGCTCTGATCAGAGAGGAAAAGAAAATAGGGCTCTGGACCAGGGGAGAGATAACATTCCTCAGACATTGGGGAGAAGAGACTTTTACTCAGTCTGGGAAAGAGAAATAACACACTGAAAGAAAGTTTTTATTTTATTTAGAGATACAGAGCAGAACAGGCCTTTATGGTCCTTCATGCCATGTTGCCCAGCAACCCACCAGTTTTACTCTAGCCTAATCATGGGATAGCTTACAATCACCAAATAACCTACCAACCAGGACATCTTTAGACTGTGGGAGGAAACCTGAGCACCTGGAGAAAACGCTCCTACACACAGGAAGGAACATACAAACTTGCATATAGAGGATTCTAGAATTGAACTTCAAATTTCAATGTCTCAAGCAGTAATAGTGTCGCACTAACCACTATGCTACCGTGGCACTATGGGAAAGGAAGTTGCCTGAGGGGAGGTTTGATCGAATCTCAAATTGGAAGGTTTGGGGATAGGATGAGAATAAGAAATTGGGGCATATCTGGTCTCTGTCCTGGAGCAGTGGTGAGAGTGCAGTTTGTCAGGTAGCTGGCTGAAGGCAGGCCAGTATGATTGCAATGAAGGGTTAGAAACAGTATTCCCTCTAAAGAGTGCCACAAGGACTATCCTTGTGAACATTATATAATGACGCAAGAAACTTCAATAAAAATATCTCAACAAAAATTCTTAAATAAAGCAATTGTATGCCCTCTCGAGTTGTGAGTTCTGCTTTAGCTGATTTTATGTGGATGTTTTTCTTTGGGGGGATTTGCTTTGGATTCTGCTCTGAAATCTTCTGGATTTAGCCTGCTTTGAAAATTGAAGCTATTAGGCTGCCATATTGATCCTTTGCAGTGTCAGTGCGATTGTAGCAATGTACATAATCTGCAATGCAGTTCTCAGATGTATCTTAAATTTTTTTTGAACTAAGGCATTGACAGGCCTTTATTTTTACAAAGGCAGTGATATCTCTGCTTCAGTAAATGGAGGAAAAATAATGATATAGTTGCCATGGAAACCTGGTGCTTTTAGAACACGTTTGAAAAGACCATATTGAACTGCGGCTTATTCACATAAATTGTTGCGTTGTTTGATTTTGCTTGAAGCAAGTGTAAGCTGACACCTGAGGACTGCAGTTGCACGTGCAGTCTTGGTAGCTAGTGAAACAGAGTGATTGTTATTAACTGCAGATGGGCACTCATCCATTTACAAGTAGCCCTGCTTATGGTGCTGCTCATTTCCTGCCTCATTAGAGAGCTAAAAGGCTTGATGACATCTGTTTCTAGCATTGTTAACTGTTATGAAAAGTTACTAAATTGTATATTGAACGTCTGTGTACACAAGGAAGCCTTTCAGAATTGTTCAACAAGTAGTTGATATCAACAGATGAAATCCGGAGTCTTTGTAAACATTGTAGAGATATTGCATTTGACAACTTGAGTTTTCTTTTCTATTAAATTATATTGTTCCTCTGTGCCACCTATAAAGCAGGAATGTCAACCTCTGAACTGATGGTTGATCCTGAATAGAAAGGTGTAAGTTAACCATGGCAGTTACATAAGATGGCAAACTATTAAAACAAAATTCAAATGGTTTTACGGACCTTTACAGACCTTGTTGAAAGGGATGTGATCATTTTTAATGAATTTGAAGAGGACATTTTACTTGCCTGGTACATGATGCTGTGGCTCAATTTAATCCTGAACAATGTTCTTTTAGAAATGGATTTTCTGACTTGGTGACCCTTCCTCACTTCTAAAGACAAGGCCTTTTTAAATGGTTGATCAGCTGACACTGATACTTCTAATTTGGTGTAAAATGCCCTGTCAGGCTATTTATGATAGTCTTTCTCAGCAATGTCACCAACAAACTTAGTCTGTGATCTTTCTTAATTTATGCTTTCTAATATATACAGCATTTCATGGAATTAGATTCAATAGCAAAGAACATAGACATAATGCATTTTCACCACTGTATATAACCATCATTAGATTTGTATTTCAAAAAAAACCTGAATAAATGGTAATTGATGGAGCTTATTCAGGCTGGTGGTCAGTGATAGGTAATCTTCCACAGAATTTGTCCTTTTTGAGTTTCATGAATGATGAAGTGGGTTTGTAAGTTTGCAGATGACACAAAGGTTGGTGGTGTTGTGGATGGTGTTAAAGATTGTCGTAGGGACATTGGTAAGATGCAGAGCTGGGCTGAAAAGCGGCAGATGGAGTTCAACCATTCAGAAGTGCAAAGTGTTTCACTCTGGAAGGTCAAACTTGAAGGCAAAATACAGGGTATTCTTTTACAGGGTTAACAGCAGCATTCTTAACAGTGTGGAGGAATAGAGGGATCTTGGGGTTCAAGGCCATCAGTTGCTTAAAGTTGCAGTGCAAGTTGACAGGTGGTAAAGAAGGTGTATGGTGTGTTGGACTTCATTAGTCGGGGAACTGAGCTCAAAAGCCACAAGGTAATGTTGCAGCTCTATAAAATTTTGAGTAGACCACACTTGGAGTAATGTGTTCTGTTCTGGTCACCTCATTATAGGAAGAATGTGGAAACTTTAGAGAGGGTGCACAGGATATTTACCAGGAAGCTACTTGTCTTGTGAGGATAGGCTAAGCAAGCTGGGACGTTTTTCTTTGGAGACAAGAAGGATGAGACCTGATAGAGATGTACAAGATGACAAGAGGCATTGAAAGAATGGACAGCCAGACACTTTTCTCAGGCTAATACAATGGGAGCAAAACTTTAAGCTGTTTGGAGTAATGTATAGTTGGAAGATGAGAGGTAAGCTTTTACACAGAGTGGTAGGTGTGTGGAGCACGCTGTCAGGGATGGTGGTAGAGGCAGATACATTAGTGAGACTCTTAGATGGATACATGGATTAAAGAAAAATGGAAGACTTTCTGGGAGGAAAGGGTTAGATTGATCTTAGAGGAGGTTAAAGGATTGGTACAATATCATGGGCCAAAAGGCCTGCAGTGTGATATAGTGTTCTATGCTCTAAATATAATTTGATACAGTGTAGAACAGATAACCTAAGAATAATTATAAAGTTCTCGTCCAAGTGGGCACAAATATGGGTGAGGAATTTTTTACTTTTGACTTTAACTCCACACTAGAAATGGAAAAGTTCACTATATAGCACCTGTACATAAATCCCTTATTCAGAGTTCTTACATTAATACACCAAAAATATGAATTCTTGAATATTCTGTTGATAGTTCATAAATCAATCTTATTCAGGTATTATAGATTAATGTACATTTTTGACACAAGGATGCCATCAAAAATGTTGAAAAACATTTAGCTAATGATAATTTTGGTTATCAGTGAAGTTATTAGTCTGTTACATTTGATTGTCACAATACATTAGCAATAGTTGCTCTATGACAGTAATGTAAATTATTAACAGTCCTGTATTACCTTGTCCAGAGTGTATACAGCCACCACTTAATCTTGCCCACACTGCATCAGAATATGTGGATCCTGGGGGCCTCTACAGCCCCCTCAGGACACATCAATAGATAACCCCTTAGGAGAATATCTCACTCGATTTGATTGTACTACTACACAGATGGAATCTAGGAAGAGTACAGGTGTCCTCAACAAGCATTTAGAATGTTAATAATACACATGTATCTAACGTATAATCTGTGTGTTTTACTTGCTCCACCAAATTCCCGTTTCAACTCCTCCTTTCTAATCCAGGCAAATCTCACAGAACTGCAGAGTCTTCATGGAAATTCCTTTCCAGACTCAATAATCCTAAATTTACACAAAATGCAATGGGAGACAAGCTAAAAGCAAAATGTACAGATGGTGGAAATCTGGGATAAAATCCAAAATCCTGAAAATATCCCAGAGATAGATAGAGTATATGTTAAACAACATACACAAAATACTGGAGAAACACAGCATGCCAGACAGCATTTATGGAAATCAATAGATGGTTGACATTTTAGGCCGAGACCCTTTATTAGGACTGAGATATCAGTGTATGTCAGACAGTATATGTTTCAACCCTGTCTTTTCATTAGAATTGGCTACTTTGGCTATAATATTAATATCAAAACTTAATATAATTTGAGTAAAATCAGGTACGAGGATCATGTTTGGATTTGAGATCTGTGTGTATTAGATTCAGCATGAATAATACATTCAAGCTTGAATAACAAAATCCTTGAGACCCACTCATTACCCACGGTTTTATTTCCATCAAAGGTAATTTAGTGCCTTTAAAGTTGCTTGTAGACAGATGGATGCAACTGATGTATGAAAATAATTTGAGAAAAATGACAAAGCTAACATTTCAGAAAAGTACAGCCTCTATTGTTGATTCAAAATATTGCACGTACACCCTATGCATTTACTAAATTGAATCAGCTTTTGCTATCAAGTTGATGTTTTAATAACAAACTTGGAAAAAGTAAAATGATTTTTTAAAAAGCACATTCAGCTGTCAAAGTTGCAGTGAAATAAAAAAAGGAAGCACCATCAGCACCTCAGGCAGTGACACTTGTTATGAGATTATATTGGTATGTCTAACAAGTGCAAAGACATCAATTTCAAAATTTAATTAAAATCATTTATTCTGTATGTCTCCAGGGTTTTAAAAATAGTGGAAAGAAAACAGCAACCCAACAATGGATGTTAAAATCAATATCTCACTAAGAGCCACCATTTCTATTATTTACTGATCCAAAGGACAGCAGAAATGCAAGTAGCTTTCATTATAGATATCTGCAATCACCCTTATTTGTAATGGCAAGTACAGCCATGTTAATGAACTTTTGAATGTTACAGTGGAGGAAGATAAAACTGTCAGGGAGTTATGGAGTGGGTCATTTTCAAGGACTCTACAACTCATGCTCTCATTATTTTTTTGCATTTGTACAGGCTGCCTTTATTTTGCTCATTGGTTGTATATAGTATTTCACCAAATTCTATTGTATTTCAGTTTTACTGTGAATGAGTGCAAGAAAATGAATCTCAGGGTGTTATATGGTGATATATATATATAATTTACTTTGAGGCAAAGTCACTTGTGCTAGTACCTTCCTTCAATGCTGCAAAGTGGGATTTCCAGCATGGTTGGACATTTGCAATGGCACAAACTTCAGTTGTTTTTCCAGAGGATCTAGGACTGCTTGCTGTAAATCGTAACACATACTTTTAGTGTTCACCATATAAGTGCTCTGCTCACACATGACTGCATGGCCAAAACACCCGAGCAATCACATCGTCAAGTTTACCACTGCCACAACATCACCAACAACGATGAGACAGCCTACAGAGAGGAGGTGGAAGAGTTTGAAGCTTGGTGCCTGGCAAATAACCTCTTCCTTAATGTCATGAAGTCAAAGGAGATGTTTATCAATTTCAGGACCCATGCTGCTTTACGTCGGCGGCACAGCAGTGGAAACTGCAAGTAATTTCAAACTCATGGGAGTGCAAATCATTCACAACCTGTATAGGTCACAAAACACAGCTTACACAGTCAAATTTATTTATATTTATTGTGTTTTTTTTAATCTTTCACTTTTTATTTGTCTGCATTGGATCCAGAGTAATAAATTTAGTTCTCCTTGAACTTGTATACAGGAAACGACATTAAGCAATCTTGAATCTTGAGTAAGGTCCTGCTAATAATGTCAAGGGTGCAACCTACCCTTTTCATAATTCAAGGCTTGGCTGCTGTAAGATTTATCCTTACTCAATGAAAGGCAAATTCCTGCTTGGAGCAAAATTAGGCCATTTTTCATATAGATATCCAACTTTTGCAAATCAGAGACATTACAACGAAAGAGAACTGAACAAAAACATTTTTCTTTCTCCTCTTTATGATAATTTGGTTTACAACAGTTAGAAATATGGAGATCCATGATAAATGGATTGCAGAAAGGAAACAATCTGCATTATGCAAATTGCGTATCTACTATACAAAATCAAAAAGTATATTGTATTGAGGGAGTGATCTAAAGGTATGTATATGGACATAGCAGATTCTCTGATGTTTAACTGGAGCTCCCCACCACATATGTGACTTGATTGTGTTTCCTTACTTTGCTGCAATTCCAAATACTTGCCACTGAGTGGTGCTGTACTGCAGATAGCTAGGTTGTTGAGCACCTTTGCTCCATCTGCAAAAAGCAGGACTTCCCGATGGCCAACCATTTCAATTCCAATCCCCATTCTGACATGACATTCCATGACATGTCATTTTCTGCCATCGTGAGGCCATTCTTAGGTTGGAGGAGCAACACATTTTATTCTGTCTAGATAGCCTCCAACTTGATGGCATAAACATCAATTTCTCCAACTTACAGTAATTTTCCCCCTCCCTTCTTCTTCATTTCCCCACTCTGCCCCCCTTACCTCTTCACCTTACCTGCCTTCCACCTTCCTGTTTTCCATGGTCCACTCTCTTCTGTCAAATTCCTTCTTCTCCAGCCCTTTACATTTTATACCTATCATCTCCCAGCTTCTTACTTCAACACCCCTCCCCACCCACCTGGCTTCTTCTATTCTGGCATCTTCCCCCTTTCCTTTCCAATCCTGATGAAGGGTCTCAACCTGAAATGTTGACTGTTTATTTATTTCCATAGATGCTGCCTGACCTGCAGAGTTCCTCCAGCAATTTGTGCTTTTTGCTATGGATTTCCAGCATCTGCAAAAATTCTTGTGGTTTTGGTTGTAAGTTTACTTTGCCCATCTTGCCTTAAAAAATAATGTATGAACTCCAATCTTTCCGATTGTGTTGTGTCAGTATAGGTGAAATGACTCAGCTTTTCCCCCTCAAGACTAATCCAAATTTAACAAAGATGGTTCTCAAAGTACAGCTGCATCTTTCCGAAGCTATCCTGAACCTGGGCTCTCCAACTTTCCCAGACTTCCTAAACTCAGCCCATCAGTTTATGTGCAGTTTTCCAATTTCCTCTGGCATAGCTTGAGCCAATGGACGTTCCGAAACTGATGGCTTAAGCATTTCCTTTGCCTCTGGCTCACAGCCTTCTAAAGCTCTGCCCAATGGCTCATTTTAGCATGTCACGATGGGGCCTTGCCATTCAACAGCCTAATAATAGTAGAATGATCCTTGTAGGCACACTGGATCGAATTATTCAGTGACTGTCATACTTGCCTAAAGTTTGGACCGGGTTCATAAAACATAAGTGAGCTTACAACAAAGATGGAGGCTAACTTTCATCCTTTAGGACATTTATTTTCTTCAAGTCTGTTGAGTGCGCAAGTTTGCAAACACAGCCCTTCCAAAAAGCAAATAAAATTATGTCTGTCCAAGATGTACACTGGGTAAATCTCCCAAAGCACAATGATCCCTGCTGCCTTCATGGGGAGCACTGATTAGAGTCAGAACCAGAATCAGACTTGAATATCAATGTCATGAAACTTATTGTTCTGCGGCAGCAGTACACTGCAATACATAGTAATAAAAACTATAAATTACAATAAGTACATATAACAAATTAAATAAACAGCGTAAAAAGCAATGGGAAAATAGTGAAGTAGTGTTAATGGATTTATTTTCCATTCAAAAATCTGATGGCAAAGGGGAAAAAACTGTTTGTGAAATGTTGAGTGTGTGCCTTCAGGCTCCTGTGACTCCTTGAAGGTAGCAATGAGAAGAGAGCATGTCCTGGGTGATGGGGGGGGGGGGGGTCCTCAACAATGGATTCTGCCTTTCTGAAGGTGGCCTCGATACTGGGGAGACTACTGCACATGGTGGAGCTGACTGGGTTTACAAATTTCTGTAGCTTTTGCTGTCCTTGTGCAGTGGTCCCTCCATATCAGACAATGATGCAACCAGTTAGAATGCTCTCCACGGTACATTTGTACATTACTCCTCTTCTGATGGGTCTTTGCTTCTTGGGCCAAAAACCTTCAAGAACTCCATTTTAATGATCAATGACAACATTACATGGCAAACAATTGTCAGAGAAAGAATAATGTGAACTCATTATCTTTGTGTCATAAAAATCCTATTGTTCTGCTTAGTAACTGCAATTAAAATATGATCAGAGTAATCCCCATTAAGCATGTTTAAAGGCAGCTTCCCATTATCAGTACGTTTAATGGATTCTGAGATATTCACCTCATTGACACAAGGCTGACCTTCCCTCTGACAGAAGCTCTTATTTGGTATATTAAATAGGATGCCACAGTCATTTGAGATTGCTCAGCTAGTTGTTATTATATTTAAGTCAAATGCAGTAAGTAATGCTTTCATTTGTGTATCTGTCAAAAATGTAAATGCAAGTATGCCTATTTATTTGTTACTAATATTTTATAATGCAGTTTTAACTCTTGATTTCTACCATGGATACTTCTTACCTAAAGTAGAATGAAGAAGTAAACAGGACAAATAAAAAGAATGACTTAGCAGTGTGCATTTTAAATCACCAAGGTTTGTAGCAACATGCCTTGATGGAATCAGATAAGGAGGATATCTCCTCAGTCATTGTGAATTACAACAGCTAAAGAACCATAGCTCATTTGAGTCCTCCTAGTACAAGTGATCTATGACTGTCATTTAAGTACCTGGAATTTTTCATTGCTGCTAGTTTCTGTTTATTCTCTGACCCGAAATCTAGAAAGAAATATGTGTGACTTGGACATTTCAAAATGCCACAGATTTATGTAGAGTGGATACAATTAACTATAAGTTTATTGGTCTAAGCTGTACATTATTTTCAATGTTCCACTTATCTCCATATTTTAAGAAAGCATGCATCTTTCCAGAGTTATGAGTGCACCTTTTCATTGAAATGTACTGTCCTAGATATGAATGAGCCCAAATTTTAAGTACTAGGTTAAAATGTAAATAATTCAAGATTTTAGCCATAAGACCATAAAACATAGGAGCAGAATTAGGCTATTCGGCCCATCAAGTCTGCTCCACTGTTTGATCATTACTGACTCATTTCCCTCTCAATCCCACTCTTGTGCCTTCTACCCATAGCCTTCCCACTCTGACTTATCAAGAATCTATCAACCTTATCCTTTTATGGAGCTAATACACCAAGCGGAAAGAACGCATAAACTTCCAGAATCTTTATCGACAGCTATTTTAATAGTATTGCCAAAAAAAGACAGAGATCATTTAAAGCCAACATCATATAGACCTAATACAAGGAAATCTGCAGATGCTGGAAATTCAAACAACAACACACACAAAATACTGGTGGAACGCAGCAGGCCAGGCAGCATCTACAGGGAGAAGCGCTGTCGACGTTTCGGGCCGAGACCCTTCGTCAGGACCTATCATATAGACCTATTTCTTTGTTGAACACAGACTATAAAATAATAGCAAAGATTTTATCTAATAGATTATCTAAATACTTACCAAAATTAATACACATGGACCAAACAGGATTTATTAAAAATAGACAATCGGCAGATAATGTAACGCGGTTACTTAGCATAATTCATTTGGCACAAAAGAGGGAAGAAATGAGTGTGGCAGTTGCTTTGGATGCAGAAAAAAGCATTTGATAGATTGGAATGGGATTTTTTATTTAATGTATTAGAAAAATATGGATTAGGAGTATCTTTTATAAAATGGATTAATACCTTAAATACTAACCCCAAAGCTAAAGTGGTGACAAATGGCCAAACTTCAACATCATTTCAGTTAACAAGGTCAACTAGACAAGGTTGTCCATTATCACCTGCTTTATTTGTGATGGCGTTAGAACCATTAGCTGAATTAATAAGAACTGACTCATATGATGGGTTTCAGAGTTAATCAGGAGGAATAAAAGATTAACTTATTTGCTGATGATGTTCTGATTTATCTAACTAACCCATTGCATTCGTTGCATAAATTATCTTCTAGACTGGAAGAATATGGGAAAATATCAGGGTACAGAATAAATTGGGATAAAAGTGAAATTTTACCCCTTACTAAAGGAGATTATAGTCAATGTCGATTAATAACTCAATTTAGATGGCCGATAAATGGTATAAAGTATTTAGGTATAAGAGTTGATAATGATATAAAGAATTTATATAAACTAAATTATTTGCCATTATTGAAAAAAATTCAAGAGGATCTTGATAAATGAATGATGTTACCAATAACATTAATAGATAGAGTCAATGCTGTAAAAATGAATATATTCCCTAGATTACAATATTTATTCCAAATACTACCAATACAATTACCGCAGAAGTTTTTTCAAGAGTTAATGTGTGAGCAAATTCCTTTGGAAAGGTAAGATGTCAAGAATATCGTTGGAAAAATTGACATGGAAATTTGACCTAGGAGGGTTACAATTACCAAATTTTAAGAATTATTACAAAGCAAATCAACTTAGATTTATTGCATCTTTTTTTGATGAAGATAAACTGGCATGGATTAGAATAGAATTAGATAATATAGGAGAAAATATACCAGAAGTTTTTATATATAAATGGGAATCTAAATGGATATGGGAAAAGAAAGTATCTCCTATACTAAAACATTTGATTGATTTATGGAATAAGATAAATGTTGATGATGAGATAAAGAAATCTTTATTAGCAAAGAGACCTTTAATTCAAAATAAACATCCCTTTTACAATGGATAATCAACTTTTATATAACTGGTTTCACAAAGGGATTAGATATATAGGAGACTGTTTTGAAGGAGGTATATTAATGTAATTTGACTAATTAAATATATAATATCAAATAACACTCTTTTCTGTTATTTCCAATTAAGGGCTTATTTAAGAGATAAACTGGGTCAAACAATGTTATTGCCAAAACCTAATGAAATAGAAACTTTAATTCATAAAGGAAAAATTAAAAAAATTATTTCTGGTATGTATAATTTGATTCAAAAACAGGCAATTAAACAATGAATTCATAAGTCAAGACAAAAATGGGAAACTGATTTGAATATTAAAATTGATGAAACAAGTTGGTCAAGATTATGTCTTGACAGTATGACAAATACAATAAATGTTCGACTAAGATTAGTACAATATAACTTTTTACATCAAATATATATTACACCACAAAAATAGATTAAACTCAAATGTATCTGATCAATGTTTTCAATGTAATCAAGAAATTGGTACTTTTTTACACTCTACTTGGTCTTGTTTTAAAATTCAACCTTTATGGACAAATTTAAGAGTTTTACTGGAACAAATTATTTGAATACAACTTCCACACAATCCAACATTATTTTTACTAGGTGATATTGAAGGGATAAAATCGAAATCCAAATTGAATAAATATCAGAAAGAATTCATAAAAATTGCATTGGCAGTAGCCAAAAAGGCTATTGCAGTTACTTGGAAATCAGATTCATACTTAGTCATCGTTGGAAGAATGAAATTTTTAGCTGTATTCCATTTGAAAAAATTACTTATAATTTAAGAGATAAATATGAACTATTTCTGAAAATTTGGCGCCCTTATTTACAAAAGATAGGATTAAATATATAGGTGCTCCGAAGATAAAATTATTGGTTATCTGGGGAAAGAATTAAATATACATATTAAAGCTATTATGAATTCCATGGAGCATGTGGGGATCTTCCGATATCCAGGCATTCTTTCTTTCTTTTTTCTTCTCTTTTTTACTATAGGGATATGTTTGGGAGGGGGGTTAAGGGGAAGGAGGAAAGGGTTGACAATTTTTTTTCTTTCTGTAACCTATTTGAAAATTCAATTTAAAAAAAAAAATTTTAAAGAATCTATCAACCACCACCTTAAATACACTCAATGACGTGGCCTTCACAGTCATCTATAGCAATGATTTCCATAGATTCACCACCATCTAGCTAAAGAAATTCCTCCACATCTCCACTCTAAATAGACAATCCTTCTATTCTGAGGCTGTGCCCTCTGATCCTAGATTCCCCCACTACAGGAAACATCCTCTTCATATCTGCTCTGTCTAGGCCTTTCAACATTCGATAGGTTTCAATGAGACCACCTCTCATTCTTCCGAATTTAGTGAATACAGGCCCAGAGCCATCAAATGCTCCTCAGATGATAAGCCTTTCGATCCCGGGATGATTTTTGTGACCCTCCTTTGAACCTTCTCCAATGTCAGCACATCCCTTTCCTAGATAAGGGGCCCAAAACTGCTCACAATATTCCAAGTGACGCCTCCAAGTAAAGCCTCAGCATTACATCCTTGTTTTTACATTCTAGTCCTCTTGAAATGAATACTAACATTGTATTTACCTTCCTTACTGAATTTGAATTGACTTTATTACTTACATCCTTCATATATATGAGTAAAAATCTTTATATTATGTCTCCATCTAAATGTGCAGTTTATAGTAATTTATAGTTGTACATACAACAGGATAGTCAATATAACATAGAAGTACAATTGTATTAATTAGTCAGTCTGATGGCCTGGTGAAAGAAGCTGTACCGGAGCCTGTTGGTCCTTGCTTTTATGCTGCAGTACCACTTCCCAGATGGTAGAAGCTGGATCAGTTTGTGGTTGAGGTGACGCGGGTTCCCAATGATCCTTCGGGCCCTTTTTACACACCCGTCCTTGTAAATGTCCTGAATAGTGGGAAGTTCACATCCACAGATGTGCTGGGCTGTCTGCACCACTCTCTGCAGAGTTCTGTGATTGAGGGAAGTGCAGTTCCCATACCAGGCAGTGACGCAGCCAGTCAAGATGCTCTGAATTGTGCGCCTGTGGAAAGTTCTTAGGATTTGGGGGCCCATACCTTTAACCGTCTGTGGTGAAAGAGGCACTTTTGTACATTTTTCACCACATAGCTGGTATGTACAGACCACGTGAGATCCTTGGTGATGTATATGCCAAGCAACTTAAAGCTGTTTATCCTCTCAACCCTAAATCCATTGATGACAATAGGGGTGAGCCTGTCTCCATTCCTCCTGTAGTCCACACCAACTCCTTTGTTTTTGTGACATTGAAGGAGAGGTTGTTTTTTTGTCAGAGTGATGACTTATTCTCTGTAGGCTGCCTCATTATTATTTGAGATTAGGCCAATCAGTGTAGCATAGTCAGCAAATTTAATTAGCAGATTGGAGCTGTGCATGACAACACAGTCATGGGTATACAGAGGGTAAAGGAGGGGGTTTAGGACACAGCATTGCCATCTCTACCTATAAGTTAATCGTTGGGGAATCCTGCAGAAGGACTCCCAAGTCCCCTTAACCCTTGGATTTTTAATTTTTTTCCCCATTTAGAAAATAGTTTCCACTATTATTTCTTCCACCAAAATGCATGACCATACCCTTCCCAACACTGTAATCCATCTGCTCATCCTCCTAATCTGTCTCAGTCCTTTTGCAGCCTCCTTGCTTCCTCAATACTACCTGCCCCTTATCCACAAACTTGGGCACAAAGCCATCAGTTCCATCCAAATCACTGACATACAATGCAAAAAGAATCAGTTCCAACCCCTGTGGAACACCACTAGCCACTGGCAGCGAAAGGAAAGGCTCCCTTTATTCCCACTCTTTGCTTCCTGCCAATCAGTCAATGCTTTATCTATCCCAGGCATGGGCAAACTACGGCCCGGGGGCCATATGCGGCCCGTTAAGCTTTTTAATCCGGCCCGCAGAACTTGATGAAATTATATTAATAAATCTTGTCAACGTTTTTTCCCCACAATTCTGGCGTTTTCCCAACACATGACGCACTCTATGTACATTGACCTTTGTTGAGGTGCAGCGTATTACTCCACATTTGCGCTTTACTCCTTGTTCGGTTCGACCAATTTGTGTGAACAGGCGTTCAGTGTCATGAACATCAACAAAGCCAGCCACAGATCCAAGTTAACTGACCAACACCTCAGATCCATCCTGAGAATCGCCACAACAAAACTAAATCCAGACTTTGATGCGCTGGCTAAAAAGGGAGGCCAACAACACTGTTCCCACTGAAATTAAAAATAAGTTTCTTCGTTGTGTTATGTAAAAAATGCATTTGAAAATATTTTTTTCAATAAGCCTTAACAATTTAGGCCAATCAGTGTAGCATAGTCAGCAAATCTGACTATGTAAATCTGTAAATCTGTAAAAAATAACATGTCATTTCTGTTAAGTGATGGACATGAGTAGTGCGCAGGTGCACGTATGTTCTCAAAATAAAAAAATGCGCTCCAGATCAAATAACGCGCTCCGCATACTGGCACGCTGTCACTGTTCTGTCCTTGTGCTGGTCGTTGTTGAATTTTGGCACAGGGGACAATTGAATAAGAAGGAGCAGGACAAGTAGACCTGCATCTCCTACCGTTTTTGAAATAAAGACAGTCAGGAGGAGAGTGATGAGGATAATATCTTGAAGGATAACAGAATTTTCAGTGCTTTAAAATAATAACTGTTACTATTAAAAAAGCTGTGTTTTATTCATTTAATTTTCAGTGTTTTAAAAATCATTTCAATAAATAGCTAAATACCATGGGACTTCAAAGACAGATATTTTGTTGTAATGCATTTGTTCATTTTCAATTGAAATTAAAGCACGTTTTCTACATATCCCATGATATTTTATTTTCTCTTATGAGGTGTATTACCAAAACACTCCGTCCATCTGCTCCTGGTCCGGCCCCCATGTCAAATTTTAGAACCCTTTGTGGCCCACAAGTCAAAAAGTTTGCCCACCCCTGATCTATCCTGTAATAGCATGGGCTCATATCTTGCCAGGCAGCTTTGTGTGCGGCACATCATCAAAGGCCTTTTGAAAACAGAAGGCAACTGTGATTTGATTTCCTCTGTGTAAGAGAAAGTTACCATGATGCAAGCTTAACTTAAATGTTAAGTGGTCTCTCTGCAAGTGCCTAATAGGGGTAACATCTGTTTTAAGTGGTCAATGTAAGACTGAGCTGTCCTAAAAGCAGTAGTCAAGTTGTATGCTATTTAACCAGCAACTCTAAAGGGATGACTGAAGTTTACTGTCAAAGCAATGCTTTATATATAAAATCCTTACTTGAATGTGGAGATAATTCTGCTAGAATTATTACCTCTCTCTTTACTCAAACACCCTCAGTAATGTGCAAATCAAATCAAATCAAATTTAACTTTAATTATCATTCAACCATACATGAATACATCCGAATGAAATTTTGCTCCTCTGGGACCAAAGTGCAAAACGTGCACAGCATATTTAAAATAGTGAGCAAAAAAAATCTGTATAGCCCCCAAGTCCCTGAGCGACATGTCCCACAAATTGATGGTACAGTTCCTGGCAGTGCACAGGAGCACACAATCCAGCCTGTCATTCCAATGCTCTAATACTGTAGGCCAGCCCCCACCCGAGCATGGACACCATGCTACACGACCTCCGGCTTCTCCCCTTCTGGACTGCAGCAGCAGGCAAGCCTGTATTTGGGGTCTAGACCTCCCTACAACTGAGGCTATGCACCTATTGCACCACCAAACAAGGGAAAGGGACCTGCGGCATCTTACAAATCAGTTGCCTTTCCCCACCTTCTTAACACTGCCTCCTACAGTCAGTAACTTGATTCAGAATCCTCTTTTCATTTAAGTTGCCAGTAAATGCTTGGCTGTGGACCAAGGATCACCAGGCCTAAGTAATGAAGCTCTAAGCCTAACATCAGCTCCACCATGAGCCAGCCTGTCACCAAGTCAAACCTCTCTCCTGTCTGTTGTGTTAGAGCAATGGCAGCAATGCACTATGTAGCATGTGTCCTCACTTTCATGAGTCCCTTGGTATTTTGTCAGTGGATTGTATAAAACCACTCTTGAATTTATATCCACTGCGGTACACTTTATATCCATTTTGTGATTAGTCTTTGCAATGCTTTAAGACAGATTATTCACTCACTTAGAATATTAGAATTATGGACAAATATTGCAATATTTCTTTCTAACTCAAATACTTCTGGTGCTCAGAATTCTTGTTTATTTCTAAGTTACATAAAAAAATGAGTTTGAATCAAGAGCTACGAAAATCAACTGCCCAAACTTGAGGCATGTAAAAATGTTCTTGTAATACAGGTTGAAAAATAGTTTTTACAATGCAGTTTTCTGGTCCAAGAATATTTATGAACGCAACCAAACTGTGAGTTTAGTGCATCCCTGGGTTTCAGCAATGACAGCATGCAGCCTGCGGCTCTCTGCACTGTCTGCTTTATGTTTCCTGTCATTAATGCTTTGTCTCTAGCTGTGTAGTAAGGAAAATCAAAGCCCAGTCCCAATAGCACGATTCCTATCAATATATTCTACTACCAGAGGCTGCCAAAGAAAAGGACATTTGCACAGAAAGCATTCACTGTACGATGCAGATCATCAGGAAAAACATAAAAATCAGAACAAAAACAAACAAGTTTAAAAAATATATTTACATGGCACTTCCTTCCCATTGCAGATACCACAAGCTGAGAAGTAAACCATGTTGGTCATATTGCAACTCATAAAATAGGAGGGAATTTACTACTGCTCAGTCAGAGCTTATTTTCTTTTTAAGGTGATCTTATCCAAATATTTCTTTTCAAATTGCATAAAAATAAACATAGTCTGACCAAATCCTAATTTTTATTGGTTTGTATTTCCACTCCATTTGCAACCTGTTCCCTGTTATTAGAATTTTCACTGCCATTTTTCACATGAAAGCATAGTATTTTTATAAAAGAGAAACATCTGCTCACAATATCCCTTTATTACATTCCAATGAAAATCCTGTGTGTTTCTTAATGTGTTGTTATTTGCCATTACAGGTTTTCTCATTGGAGATTGTCATATTTAATGGAAGCGAGAGTACTTCAACACAGATCACCCACTGGCTTGTTCAAGGCCTAAAGGATCTTTGAAAATACTTGGGCCCAAGGTATGAAACAGCAACCAATTCCCCCAGTTTTAATGCAGTACAACAATTTTGTGAGATCTGAAAGAAGCTAAGGTAACCAAACACATGAATTGGTTCTCATGATATTGAATTTAGTCTATATCCTCCACACCTGCGCACAAAGATATAAGTGTGCAGCAAAAAGTTATCAAAGTAAATTTTGGATTTACATTCACAAAATTTATGGGTACAAATTACTAGATTTAGGCTTCCTTCATTACGATTTGAAAGTAACCTGCCTGTCTGAGCTTCTGAGCATAGATTTCTGCACCAGGCTCTATCTACAGGTATGCAATTAAAATCACCTTTAATTTTGTACTTCCACCTCACAACTTCCCCACTGTTTAGTTCTCTACCACCTCAGCCGAAACCAATCACAGAACCAACCAATTCACTTCACACTGTAGTTGATTGCACTCTATCCTCTCAACCTGACACTCAAAGTCCCCAGTTCCTACAACAGCTAGACAGCTGTCAACAATCAGAAAGCTGTTGTGCACAGCCTGATTTGTTGTTCTGCAAAATGCCTTTGGTATAAGTGCAGAGGATTATGGTAAACATGCATTGGACTATCTCACATTACAGGGCTAACAAACGTTTCTTGGTACAGAGCTATTTCTCAGCCATACTTCCTGATTTCTATAATTCCTTCTTCAAAGATTTTGGGCTGGAAAAATGGGATGCTTTTTTTAGAGATAACCAAATCTCTTTAGATGGTTTCAAAAGCATTCAAATTGCCTGACCTTGGAGAATTTTAAGAATCTTCTGTTCAAGTAGTCTGCGGGTATCTGAGAATGTGTTAATTCTGCAGGATTATTAAATCTGTCATTGCTGCACCAGATGAATTGTCTTTACTTTAGACTTCACTGATTTGTCTTTATAGGACTATTCAGCTATTCTACACCAATGAGAATTTTTCTGCTTAAGGTCTGCATGGCATAAAAAGTGGCTGTCACATAGAAACTTTATTTTGAAGTTCTTAGGAAGGACAATAATTCAGGCTTATCAGGAAATGAGGGAAGCTGAAAAGTAGTCATTGGGTCACTGTGTAAAATATTAAAAGTAACCAAAACATTGTCAGTGAGTAAGGTTTATGGAGGGACTTAAAAGAAGAGATGAGATAGAGAACCTGACAAGTGAGAGATTTTGCACCTCAGTAGGACCAACCAAGTAGGTTTCGCACAGTGAACGGTAGGGCACTGAGGAGTGCGGTAGAACAAAAGTTCTAGGAATACAAGTCCATAATTCATTGAAAGTGGTGTCACATGTAGATAGGGTCATAAAGAAAACTTTTGGCACACCAGCCTTCATAAATCAATGTATTGAGTACATGGGATGAAAATGTCATGTTGAAGCTGTATAAGACATTGGTGAGGCCCAATTTGGAGTACTGTGTACAGTTTTTGTAACCTACCTACTGGAAAGATGTAAACAAGTTTGAGAGTACAGGGAAAATTTACAAGGATGTTGTCAGGTCTGGAGGACATGAGTTATAAGGGAAGATTGAATAGGTTAGGAGTGTGTTCCTTAGGATATAGAAGATTGAGAAGATTATGAGGGGTATAGAGAGAGCAAATCCAAGCAGGCTTTTTTCACTGAGGTTGGTTGGGATCATGGGTTAAGGGTGAAAGGTAAAAGTTTAAAGGGAACATGAGGGGAAACTATTTCACTTAGAGGATCTGAGTGACAATGACTTGGTTTAGTAGACAGTTAAAATGGTTTCAGCATTAACAAGATGGGCTAAGGGCCTGTTTCTGTGCTGTACTCTATGACTAAATCTAAGGATTAGTTCCATATTTTTGTTAACTACTGACTGTTGGAACAATGTGGGTAATCCAAGGTTGAGCAGAGTTAACAGTGAAGCTGCAGGGCTACTGGGGAGTCACAAAATTGGAAAAGGAGAGACTGCAAAGGGGCATTAAGATAAAAATTGCTTTTGAAGTAAGGAATCATGGTAATTTTGTTCAGTTAACTTAGTTCTGTTAAGTAAAATAGACTTGAGGCAGAATGGTGCAGGGTTGTAGATGGTCAGCAAAGTTCTAGATGGAGGTCTTACACTTCTTTGTTAAGTGTTCAATTCTGTGCATCCAGACTTCACTACTCTTTGTGAGATCCTATATGGTTCACACACTAGCTGCAGTAAGTAACATACTGTGCAATGACTTCATGGAGTACAACGACCAACATCCACCCATTTTCAGAGGCCAAAGATAACTGCCAGAAATAACTATAAGGCAAATCATTAATATGTAGCTACAGTGATGATAACGCACACAAAATGTTGGAGGAACTCAGTGGGTCTGGCAGCATCTATGGAAATGAGTAAACAGTTTATGTTTCAGGCCGAGACCCTTCTTCAGTAAGGATAAGTCTTAATTGTGCCATCAGTATTTTGTTAGCATAGAGGTTTCTGGGTCATGCTCTCTGATAAGTGTTATTGTTGATTAACAATGCATCCACTGAGTATTTTCTCAAGGTCTGGCTCTTTTAGGCAAAATGAGGTACAATATTCCTGATTATATTTAATGCAAGAAATCCTCGGGTGGCTTGACAAACTGAGGAAAATCAATCAATTTAATATATCAAAAACCAGCTGGACCAAAATGCAACCAAACATTTACACTGAGTGCAAAATGAGAAATCTTGTCTATACAACAATGAACAGACTCACCATTTGTTTTCCATTAACCTTTCAAGAAGCAAGATCGTGTATAATTACAAAGTCACTCCTTCCAATTAAGGAAATTGTACTATGTGGCTTGGGCAGAAAGATTGTGCATTTTCCTTGAAATACTATGTATTTGAAGTCAACTATTGATATCAGTTATCCTGGATGACTGACCTGTTCAATCTTCACCTGTTCAACATGAACACAGCATCTTATTGTAGTTTCACTTGCCCATCACGGAACTGTTCCCACAACTCATGCACTAACTTTCAAGGACTCTTCATCTATTCATCTTCGATATTTATTGCTTGTTTATTATTCTCATTTCTGTTTTTTTTCTTCTGTATTTTCATAGTTTGTACACTGGTTGTCTGTTATGTTCAGTGCGACCTTTCATTGATTCTATTATAGGATTTATTGAGTATGCCCACAAGAAAACAAATCTCAGGGTTGTATATGGTGACATAAACAGTATGTACTTTCATAATAAATTTGCTTTGAACTTTGAGCATCTGATAACCAAATACGAATGTGGCTTTCTGCTGCAGATCCCAAAATCTTAATCTATTGCCTATATTTCCCTGTTATGAATAAACCAGCTAACTAACAGTTCCTAGTGTAAAGTCCTTGGTATAAAAAGGCAATCTGCTGCTCTTGTTCTGCTGGTGCCCTTTTTTTAATTCATAGTCAAAAATCAAATATACTTATTGAGACTCAATTTTACTAGCCCCATCAATGAACTGTTCTCACAACCTATGGACTCACTTTCAAGGACTCTTCATTCATGTTCTTGATATTTATCACTTAAATTTTAATTACTATTACTACATATTTTTTCTTTCTTTTTGTTTTTGCACAATGGCTGTCCGCCCCTTTGGAGTGATCTTTCATTGATTCTATTATGCTTGTTGGATTTATTGAGCATGCTCACAAGAAAATGAATTTTATTATTGTATATGGTGACATGTATGTACTTTAGTAATGAATTTACTTTGAACTTTCAGAAAATAGCAAGAGGCATTTTGCAAATCCCAGTCAAGGCTCTAATTCTTGTTCCAGGCCCTGATGCCAAACTGGATCACAATCATTGTAGCATTTAATGTATTTATTGTATTTTACTGCTGTTCAGCAAACATACCAAGAATTTTGAAGTAACCACATCCCCCTCAGTCTGACACCCAGAATCTACTACGCAAAAGCAAAGTTTATAGTTTATTCATGCTTTTTTAGAGCACAAGTAAACACCGATTTGTCCTGTATTTCCAAATTTTGTCCGGATGTGGGCAGCCAATCTTGCTGTTCCTTCCCTGTCTCCCAATGATGATTAACATGCCCCTGGAATGAAGATACTACCCCTGCATGTCAGTGATCCTGCCACTGGTTTCATTGGAAATTTACTTCATTTAGGGAGGGTTATCCAAACTCCAGGGGATTGTATTCTGCTTCCAATACAGGAAAGAGGTTGCGTGCCGATAATAGAATATTAAATAAACATACGGTGAAAGGATAAAAGAAAAGTGGTTGTGCTGTCATCAAAGATTACAGCTAAGTAAAGCTGCTATCAAGCCAATGTAAAGAAAATGTCTGGCTGAGTTCCTACATAGAAGGTGGGTTTTTGTATAATAAATTAATATCTACTATTATTCCTGCCATGACTAACTCAGGATCTGTCTTGTATTTAAAATGTCTATTTCTGTTCAAGGGAAAAACTTTCTTTTAGCAATTCCACAACCAGATTGACAACCCTAGAGGCACTATCTCAGATCAGTAACCATGAAGGTAGTATATATCAACTGGTTCAGGTGTCTAGAGCTTTGAAAAGACTAGTTTTTTTAAATAAAAGGAATCACCCTAACCTTACTCAAGTTGGCAATCACTGCAAACACCAGTGAGAATATAAATTCTTCATCTTCAACCTCTTGCTTCAGCAATTTGAAGTACCCAACTGCTTCAAGCAGGCTTCTGTTATACCGGTACCCAAGAACAACGTGGAAACCTGCCTCAATGACTATTGTCCAGAAGCCCTTACATCCACTGTGATGAGTTACTTTGAGAGGTTGATCATAAAACATATCAATTCCTGCTTGAGGAATGACTTGGATCTGCTCCAATATGTGTACTGTCACAGCAGATGCCATTTCATTGGCTCTTCACTCAACCCTGGAACATCAGAACAGTGAAGAGGCATACATCTAAGCACAGCTCCAAAACCATATTGAAGATTGCTGATGACACCACTGTCATTAGCCAAATCAAAGGTGGTAATGAATCAGCACATAGGAGGGAGATAGAAAATCTGGTTGAGTGGTGCCACAATGACATTCGACATTAGCAAAACCAGAGCTGATTGGTGTGACTACAGGAAGATGATAGCAGAGGTTTATAAGCCATCAAGGGATCAGAGGTGGAGAGGGTCAGCAACTTTAAATTTGCCAGACTTATCATTTCAGACAATCTATCCTGGGTCCGGCATGTAAGTGTCATTACAAAGAAAGCATGGCAGCGCCTCTACTTTCTTTGTATGTCATCTAAAACTTTGACAAGCTTCTACAGTATACTGACTGGTTGCATCTCAGTCTGGTATGGAAACATCAATGCCCTTGAAAGGAAAAGCAACCCAGTCCATCATGGGGTAAAGCCCTCCCCACAATTGAGCACATCTACAAGGAACACTATTGCAGCATCCATCATCAAGACCCACACCATCCATGCCATGTACTCTCCTCAGTGCTGCAGGAGCCTCAGAACCCACACCACCAGGTTCAGAAACAGTTATTACCTCTCCATCATCAGGCATTTAATAACTTCACTCACCCGTCATCACTGAATTGTTCCCACAACCTATGCACTCAATTGTAAGGACTCCTAAGGATTCTGGCATACAATAAACATGCTGGGAAACAATAAACATGTCCATTTAAAAACTCAACCATGCTTGGAAAATTAGTATAGTCATATTGTAAAACTAATAAATATAGAACGTACAAAAAAGCTGGTTGAACTCAGAAGGTCGGGCAGCATCCGTTGAAAGAAGCAGTCAATGTTTCGGGTCGAAACCCTTTGCCAGGACTAAAGAAGGAGGGGGCAGGGGCCCTATAAAGAAGGTGGGGAGAGGGTGGAAAACCAATCAAAGGAAAGATCAAGGGGTGGGGGAGGGGAAGCAGGGAGGGGATAGGCAGGAGACGTGAAGAAGGAATCTAAGGGGAAAGCAGTATGGGTAGTAGAAGAAGGCAGAGTCATGAGAGGTGATAGGCAGCTAGAAGAGGAGACAGAGTAGAGGTGGGATGGGGAAGGGAGAGGGGGGAAATTACCGGAAGTTGGAGAATTCGATGTTCATACCAAAGGGCTGGAGACTACCCAGACAATATATGAGATGTTGTTCCTCCAACCGAAGTCTGACCTCATTCTTTAGTCCTGACGAAGGGTTTCGACCCGAAACATTGACTGCTTCTTTCAACGGGTGCTGCCCTACCTGCTGAGTTCAACCAGCTTTTTTGTACGTCTTGATTTGACCACAGCATCTGCAGTGCACTTTGTGTTTAATAAATTTAGAAACATGGACTTCATATGTTCTGACAATTTGCCATAAGGTTGTAGTACAGTTACAGTACAGTACATAGTACAGTTACCAAAGTAAGGAAATTCTTCAACATCTAAAGGATGTAATGCTGAGGCTTTATATAGACTTCTCAGTAGGTTCCCATGGGATCCTCTCTCAGTCTTCTAACCTCTAGTGATTACAGGCACAGAGCCATCAAATACTCTTCATACTACCCTTTCATTCCTGGGATCATTCTCATTAACGTCCTCTGGACCAACACAAACATCCTTTCTCAGATATTGGTCTAGAACTGCTCACAATACTTCAAATGTGGTATGATCTATACCTTATAAAACCTTGGCATTACACCCTATTTAGAGAGTAGTCAGGGAGAGGATGTTCCTTTATAGTGGTCAAATCTAGGACCAGAGGGCAGAGCCTCTGAATAAAAGGAGTCCCTTCAGAACCGAGATGAGGAGGAATTTCTTTAACTAGAGGGTGGTGAATAGGTGGAATTCACTGCCACAGGCAACTTTGGAGGCCAGGTCATCAAGTATATTTAAAGTAGAGGTTGATGGATTCTTGATTAGGAAGGACGTCAAAGGTTACAGTGTTGAGAGGGAAAATAAACCAACCATGATTAAATGGCAGGGCAGGCTTGATTGGCCAAATGGCATAATTCTGTTCCTATGTCTTATGGTCATACAGGAAAAACATTTATTTTGTATAAACCTATTGTATATTTGCTCCCCTAGAGGGCTAAGGTTGAAACTATGACATTGTCTTTATTGCCCTTTAGCAAGTTTGCAGGAAGATATTCCAAGTGAATACCATCTGAATGACTTAAACCAAAACAATTAGTGTCATTCCTCAAAATATAACACTTAAGATTTATCAACTCTACATTTCATTAAAAAAAATTAAGTATGGAAAACGGTAGAAGTGCATAATCAGTCTATCAGCAAGAGACAGCAGACATTTCAGTGAAGACCACGTAGCTTTTTGTGGTAAACGTCAACTGTGCCTTGATGAAATGTGGTCATAAAATGATGACATTAGTAGTTGTACTAGCTAGTGCTTCAAAATAATTTTAAAAAACATAAATCTTAATAGTAAAATGTACAAGGTAACATCCCGATTTTTTTTCCCCCTCGAAGTCAGTTATTTATATTTATGGGAAGAGCAACAAGGGTAATATTTCAAGTCAAATAACTTTCAACAGAACTGATGTGGTCTAGCTTGCTGAGTATTTCCAGTATTTTCTGTTTTTAATTTAGATCTCCAGTATCTTTCTTTTAACTTTATATTAGTTTTACTTTCAGGAATGATGCTGTGGCCTTTACTGAATCATGGCTGAAATTTGGTTGTAGTTGGGAACTGAATGTCCCAGGTTACACACTGTATCCAAGGGATATGAAGGTAGCCAGAGGGGGTGGTGTGGCTTTGCTGGTAAAGAATGACATCAAATCAGTAGAAAGATCTGAGATAGGACTGGAAGATGTTGAATTTTTTGTGGGTTGAATTAAGAAACTGGAAGGGTAAAAGGATCCTGATGGCAGTTATATACAGGCCTCCTAACAGTAGCTGGGATGTGGACCACAGATTACAATGTGAAATAGAAAAGCTGTATCAAAAGGGCAATGTTATGATGGTGATGGGAGATTTCAACATGCAGGTCAATTGGGGAAAATCAGGTTGGTAATGAATCTCAAGAGAGTGAGTTTGTTGAATTCCTACAAGATGGCTTTTTAGAGTAGCTTGTCATTGAGCCTGCTAGGGGATCAGATGTACTGGATTGGGTGTTCTGTAAGAACTGGAAGTGATTAGGGAGCTTAAGGTAAAAGAATCCTTAGGAGGCAGTGATCACAATATGATTGAATTCAACTTGAAATTTGATAGGGAGAAGGTAAAGTAGCAGTATTTCAGTGGAGTAAAGGAAATTACAATCGTACGAGAGAGGAGTTGGCCAAAGTAAATTGGAAGGAGGTGCTGACAGGGATGACAGCAGAGCAGCAATGGTGTGAGTTTCTGGGAAAAATAAGGAAGGCACAGGACAAATGTATTTCAAAAAGAAGCAAACACTCTAATGGCAAACAGTACAACCATGGCTGACAAGGGAAGTCAAAGCTAATGTAAATGCAAAAGAAAGGTTTTAAGTGTTTCAAAGGTACATTTAATGTCGGAGGAATGTATACAATATACATCCTGAAATTGTTTTACTTCACAACCACCCACGAAAACCGAGGAGTGCCCCAAAGAATGAATGACAGTTAAAAGTTAGAGCCCCAACCCCCCCCCAGCTACCCTCACCCGCGATAAGCAGCAGCAAAGCAACGCCCCCCCCACCAGCAAAAAACATTGGCATTCCCCACAGAGTACTCATGCATGCAGCAAAGCATCAGTAAAGACACAGACTTGCAGTACCCCAAAGACTACCCGGTAATTCGGCATACCACAGGCGCTCTCTTTCCATAATAAGGGGAAAAGAGGTGTTCCCATTTCACAGCTAGAGGGGAGACATAACAAACAACTCACTGATTTACAATGTTGAAAGTCTGATGCATTGCTTTTTCTGAGACAAAGCAAAGCAACAAAGCAAAAATTAGTGGGAACAGAGAATTGGGAAGCTTTTGAAACCTGACAGAGAGTAACTAAAAAGAATTATTAGAAGGAAAAGGATAAAATATAAAAAGCGATCTAGCAAACCACAATAAAGTGGATAGTAAAAGCTTTTACAAGTGTGGGGAAAAAATAAGATGAGAGTGGATATAGGAACACTAGAAAATAAGGCCGGAGAAATAATAATGGGGACAAGGAGATGGCAGATGAACTAAACAAGTATCTTGTATCAGTTTTCACTGTGGAAGACACTAGCAGTGTGCCAGATGCTGCAGGGAGCGAGGGAAGAGAAATGAGTGCAGTTACTATTACAAGGAAGAAGGTGCTCAAAAAGCTGAAAGACCTAAGGGTACGTAAGTCACCCAGACCAGATGAATTGCACCCTAGAGTTCTGAAAGAGGTAGTGATAGAGATTGTGGAGGCATTCATAATGATCTTTCAAAAATCAGTGGACTCTGGCATGGCTCCAGATGACTGGAAAATTGCAAATACCACTTCACTCTTTAAGAAAGGAAGAAGGCAGCAGAAAGGAAATTATAGACCAGTTAGCCTGACCTCAGTGGTTAGGAAGATGTTGGAATCAATTTTTGATGAGATTATGGAGTACTTGGTGACACAGGACAAAGTCAACATGGTTTCTTTGAGGGAAAATCTTGCCTGATGAACCTGTTGAAATTCTTTGAGGAGATTACAAGTAGGATAGATAAAGGGGATGCAGTGGATGTTGTGTATTTGGACTTTCAGAAGGTCTTTGACAAGGTGCCACACAAGAGGCTGCTTACCAAATACACAACATCCACTGCATCCCCTTTATCTATCCTACTTGTAATCTCCTCAAAGAATTTCAACAGGTTCGTCAGGCAAGATTTTCCCTCAAAGAAACCATGTTGACTTTGTCCTGTGTCACAGAGTATTGGTCAATTGGTAGGAGGCAGCCAGTGGGAATAAAAGGATCCTTTTCTGGTTGGCTGCTAGTGACTAATGGTGTTTCACAGGGGTCGGTGTTGGGACAGTTTCTTTTTATACTGTATATCAATGATTGAGACAATGGAATAGATGGCTTTGTTGCCAAGTTTGTAGATGATATGAAAATTGGTGGAGGGGCAGGTAATGTTGAGGAAATGGACAGGCTGCAGGAGGACAGATTAGTAGAATGGGCAAGAAAGTGGCAAATGAAATACAGTGTTGGAAAGTGTATGGTCATGCAATTTGGTAGAAGAACTAAATGTACAGACTAAAAAAATCCAAAAATCTGTAATGCAAAGGGACTTGGGACCCTAAAGGTTAACTTGCAGATTGAGTTGGTGGTGAGGAAAGCAAATGCAATGTTAGCAATTATTTCATGAAGTCTAGAATTCAAGAGCCAAGATGTGATGCTGAGGCTTTATAAGGCGCTGGCAAGGCATCACCTTGAGAATTGTAAACAGCTCTGGGCTCCTCACTTAAGAAAAGATGGCATAGGAGAGGGGTCAGAGGAGGTTCACAAGGATGATTCTGGGAGTGAAAGAGTTATCATACAAGGAACGTTTGATGGCTCTGCGTCTGTACTCGCTGGAATTCAGAGGGATGGGGGGGGGGGGGGTCTCATTGAAACCTTTCAAATGTTGAAAGGCCGAGACTGAGTAAATGTGGAAAGGGTGTTCCTAGGACAAGAGGGCAGAGCCTCAGGATAGAGGGGCATTCATTTAAAACAGAGATGCAGAGAAATTTCTGTAGTTAAAGGGTGGTGAATTTGTGGAATTTATTACCACAGGAGCCAGGTCATTGAATGTTTTTAAAGGCAGAGCTTGATAGGTTCTTGTTTGAACACAGTATCAAAGGTTACGGGCAGAAGGCCGGGGAGTGGAGCTGAGGAGGGAAAAAAGAATGGTGGAGCAGATTCAATGGGCCACATAGCCTAATCCTTCTCCAATGTCTTATGGTCTTATGACCTTATAGTTATACTTCTGGATTCTGTGGAGCAAGTTGGACAGGTACAGAGCAATCCAAATAGTGAGATAAATAAAAGTGTAATTACAGAATTCCAACTGGTATGAGGTTACTTAACAACAATTTTGAAGGTTAATATTACAGTAAAACTGCTAATCCACCATGTTTTGCCTTTTGGTCACACTGGACTAATATATTCTCAGGACTATTGGACATTACTCGGTAGTCCTCCATCACACTTTATGTAGATGCTGCGCTGTTACAATAAATTTTCTAGTTTAAAATGTGGGCTTGATTTTGAAAGAGTGCAAAAATCAGGACTCCAGTGAGTTTCAAGGGAGTGGGGGAGCCAGGTGCCAAACCATGAATTATCACTGTGGAGTCTCAGACGAGGAAAAAATAATGTGAGTAAAAGAAATCAAATTGAAGTGATGAAAAAATGCTCTGTGGATGGTCTAGCTGCACATCTGGGTGGTATTATACTTCATTTGAAGATGGCCTCAACTGACAAAATAAACACTTCTTTTCTATTTACTTCCATTCTTCCGCCTGATGAGCATAAAAAGAGAAACCAAACATCTTTGATTGCAGAATAACTGACAATAGGTGAGTTACGGTTGATAAAGCTGCACACTTCAGCTTACCAACCCACATACCATTTCCTAGATACTTGTTTAAACATGAGCTGAGTTTCTGTTTATGATAGCAGGTTAAAAAAAAGATAACTGAATGAAGATGGCATGAAAGGTAAGAGGCACCACTGCACCAAAATAACAAAACAAAATAATAATAAAATATATATGTTGTGGCTCCTAAATGTATCAGTATGTGCATAATGACAGTACAGGAAACCATGTTTCTATAAAAACTATGTTCTTAACAGAGCTCACAGTGTTTATCATATTTATCTTGTGTATAGTGAATACCTGGTGTTTCTGGAATTGAATTTACCCTCCAGAAGCCCCAAGCACTGAAACAAATTTAGTAAATTCTGCCTAGTAAGTCTAGTCATTCTCTGGTGTTTCTTTATATTTACTGTGAATAGCCACAAGAAAAATGCATTTTAGGATAGTGTATGATGGCATATATGTACTTTGATAATGAATTTCCTATATCCCTTCAGACTTGTATTTTCTGCCTGATGGGAGGGGGAGATGGTGAGGAGAATGTTCGGGTTAGGTGGAGTCTTTGTCTTAACTTCTCACTGCCTCAGTAAAGCAGCCAACATAATCAGAGTCCACAGAGGGGAGGCTATTCACTGGACTTCAAATCTTTGGAATACACTACCTCAGAGGGACATGAATACACGGTTGCTGTACAAGGCTGAAATTAATAGATTTTTGGACATTAATGAGAGAATATGGAATTAGGTGGTAAATTGGATGGCCAGAGGATTAACCACGATCCTTACTGAATAGTAGAGCAGGCTTCAAATTTGACCTAATCCAATTTCTGTTCATTTCCTTCCTACACAAGATTTGAGTTACAGTAAATGTAAGTCAAAGTTAATAAAAGTATGTGATTAAAATGTACTTATTGTTTCCAACTTCATGTTTCCTGCAGATTAACTTGACTATAGGATATAGTGGCAGAAAAATGCACTATTCAAAGCCAGACTGGACGTCTTGAATGGTGACACATTGAGCTGGAGAGGGAGCAGATTTCAATGAGGTCACCTTTAATAAAATGCAGATGTTTCACCAATTTCCTTGCTCCATGAACTGTCTCCAGAAGTGCATACCTGAATCCCTCCTCACCCCTCCATCAGTTCTGCTTGTTCTGCTACTTCTGTTTAGTTTTCTCCCAATTATGGAATGCCTAGCAGTACACCAGGTCCAGAAGTAGTTAGACTCTCTGGAGCATTGAAACAAGACCACTTCCCAGAGACCCTGGCAGCATGAAAGAACTATAGAAAGTATAAAGTATTTGTAAAATTATGGTGAATGCCAGTGGAAATCAATCATCAACTAACATAAAATCAGTTTAAATAGCTCTGATCCTGCTGCTGAATGCCGAATAAGCTTTGGCTGGAGGATTAAATTCAAATTGGTAGAATAGACACCCGGACAGCATAGGATGATTTCAAAGTTTGTTCAATCTCTACAACTCTGTCAGACATTATTTGCAGATGTGCGGGCTCCCTCACTGTTTTGGCATTCAACTCTCGTCACTAACCTCTATGTGCAGATTCTCATTTTTAGAAGTGAAACCACACACAAAACTCTTCAGTACATATCTAGATTTTGCAACCAATATGGTGAGGAAGATGATTACATCAAAAGTTAAAAAGAGAATGATATGTTAAATTGTTTATTTTTTTGAATAACAAGTTTAGATATTAGACATTCTTCTGAAAGCATAAAAGCATTTTATTACTGTTCATTGTTAAGTAATGTGTAAATAGTTTTCCTTGATGGTGAGTATAAATTTTTGTAGCTGAAGAACAATCAGTAGACAGACTTTATGGATTTAGATAGAATATGCATTACACGCTTTACTAAACACTCACAAAACTGAGCATTGCTTAGTTCATAAATAACTCTAAAATATAAATATGGTAGTCTATAGTATAATACACAAAATGCTGCAGGCAGCATCTATGGAGAGGCGTTTCAGGCAGAGACCCTTCATCATTTACTTGGCCCAAGACCCAGCATGTTGAGTGTGCGACTCTGGAGTTCCAACATCTGTAGAATCCCTTGTGTCTACAGTTTGAGAGGTAGAAAAGACACCAAACCATAAGCATTTAGTTTTGTTGAATTAATTTTGGAAAATGCATTCTTGGCAATGTAATTTGGTATGAATATGAATTCTCGGAGAAAGTGCATTCTTTTAATTCCTATTAAGCATCCATAATTTGTTTCCATATGTTTAGTGGTATAATTTTATAGCAAAATATAGCACTATGTAAATAGCAGAAAAACTCTTCATTAAGATTAGAAGCATATTATACTTCATGTTACTCTTGTCTATACATTTTTCACTGTAGATAAACCTGAGTCAGCATAGACATTGAAGGGTTTCCAAGAGTAGGGGAGTACTGGTCTTAACTACTAAATATTAATTTCTTAACAATGTCCTCAGGATGGATGGGGCTAAGTAACTGCAGACAGATTTAGCAAGTTTTCTGCTCTTGTTGAACCTCAATGCCATTGTGTTTATTTAGTTTTGTTCTAATTTCACCCTAAAGGAAAATATCAAGCTTGAATCTCTTTTCAACCATCAAAATTATAAATATATTTTTTAAATCTTCATGTTTATTTTTGGCATCTACAGTTTGCTTACCCTGTTAAATTCAATACACATGCCATTGCCTTGATAAGGCAGGATGCATTAATATAGAAAGTAGAAAGAACCCATGAACCCACCTCACTATCACATTGTGTCAATTTACGTACATACAGTCTATCTATATAACAGCTAATGTAAATTTTATAGGATTGCTTTTACAGCTATTGTGCTCTTTATGCTTATTATATTTTTATGCTGCATCAGATCCAATGTAATAATAATTTCATTCTCCTTTACACTTGTGTATTGAAGAATGACAAAGAACAATCATGAATCTGTGAAGTATTGCAGAAATAAATAAAGTCAATGTTCCTGCTCCATTCAAAATTGCATCCTTACAGTGTAACAATGTTTACGTTAGAAGTAGAAGTCTCTTGAATTTTAATCCAAAATCTGGCTTTAGGTCATATTAGATGTATAAAAATTTTAAATCTTATACATAAACCCTACCTATTTTAAGTCTGTCAGCTTCCATTATTAATGGGCTGAGTATTTAAATACCCTATTAAATCTGTACAAAACATTTAGTTCCTATTCTAGACTTAACCCTAACTGGCCTCCTAGGCCTTGAAAAAAGATGGCAGACAAGGACTTGCACAGAAGGGGCAAGCGCATTTCTAGTCTGGTTTGTGGGCATCTATGAGCAGGGATCCTTCTTTCTATTGTAGCCAATTCTTTGCCATGATTTTCTTCACCTTGCTATTTAATCACCACTTCCCCCAGGCTCAACCACCCATTTGTAACTCTCATTTTTGTCTTACCTACTATTCACACCTTACTTCTCCCCTCTGTACCTTTAGCCTGCCTTGCTCCACTGCCAAAATTTAAATTCAGATTAAATCTTATTTGCAACTTATCAATATGTTCATTGTATCTCTATAAATGTATAATTTACACACTTCTTTGGTTTCATAGAAACATAGAAAACCTACAGCACAATGCAGGCCCTTCGGCCCCCAATGGTGTGCCAAACATGTCCCTACCTTAGATATTACTAGGCTTACCCATAGCCCTCTATTTTTCTAAGCCCCATGTACCTATCCAAAATGTCTCTTAAAAGACCCTATTGTATCCAGCTCCACCACCGTTGCTGGCAGCCCATTCCACGCACTCACCACTCTCTGAGTAAAAAAACTTGCCTCTGACATCTCTGTACCTACTCCCCAGCACCTTAAACCTGTGTCCTCTTGTGGCAACCATTTCAGCCCTGGGAAAAAGCCTCTGACTATCCATATGATCAATGCCTTTCATCATTTTATACACGTCTATCTGGTCACCCCTCATTCTCCATCGCTCCAAGGAGAAAAGGACGAGTTCACTCAACCTATTCTCATAAGGGATGCTCCCCAATCCAGGCAATATCAGTGTAAATCTCTTCTGCACCCTTTCTATGGCTTCCACATCCTTCCTGTAGTGAGGCGACCAGAACGAAGCACAGTACTCCAAGTGGGGCCTGACCAGGGTCTTATGTAGCTGCAACATTATTACCTCTTGGATTTCAATTGCAAAAATAACTTTTTTTTTGTATGTTGGCTACGTAGCACCGCCACCATTGGTTTCAAGAGTGAATTTTTGGTGATGACCCAGGTTTACATACTGATTTGTCCATTTGTGTGCTTGAAGTGTGTATTTATTTCTTTGGATTTAAGCTGTATCAATGCCAATTGAAAGAAATAATTAGACTAAAATTCTTACAACCAAACAAGGAATGTGCAATTATAATGTTTATAGCTGGATCATTCATTAAGGAAACTCTATTGCATTAACACCATTGGATGTCATTAGGTTAAATAAATAAAAAGATGGACTTTACTATTTCTCTTCAGATGTTTATTTTATATTAAAACACATCAATTTAGTATAACCATTAAATTTAGTGAATATTGTCAGTAAAACTAAATGTGTATTTGAACCTCATTTAAATGTGCTGACCTTGGACCAAAATTGGATTTATCAATTCAAAATACCTATGCTTAGAAATTCTAATGCACAGCCTACAACACTAAACAGCCGTTGTGGTCACTAGCCATCCATAAGAATTTTCAGTCAGCACAAACCTAATGTGAGACAGATGAAATGCTGCATTATTTAGTTAGCACCAGGAAGTCTGCTGCCCAGTACAACTTGTGAAAGCCTTTTTCACCTCAAGTTCATTGTCATAGGCATATCTATCTAAGGACGTAAGCATATTATGAATTTTAACTTCTAGGCATAAACATGGTACTAGTAAGAAACACTGTGTTCTTTGAAGTCCAAGATAGGCTTTTCAATGTTGGCAAATAATTACTAACATCACTTAAAACATGGTTTAAATAAGCTGCAAGTGTTGACTGGGGGGATCGATCTGTCAGAAGTCATTTCAAGCTGCTTGGGTGCAAGCATTTACTTACTTTGTAGTGGCCATTTATAAAGTGAGTTTTCCTGGGTATCAGTAATCAGTCTGCTTCTCAACAATGAACGAAACAATCCAAAAAAAGCTCTTGGAAAAGAAAATGTTTTAAAACATTGAAATATTGTTGAGATCCAAGTTGATTAAAATGGAAAACACCAAAATAGTTCAGTTAAATTAAATTAGACAAGTGGAAACACAGTGTTTAAAGCCATGAGTACATCTAATTTTTTCAGGCTACAAAGGAAAGGGTGGGGATGTGTTGGGGGTGGAGGGAAGGTACACTGGGAATCTGAGTTTGCTGATCTGACTAACGTTACATAAACCTTCATCAGTCACTGATCTACTTTGGAATCCCAGGGACGTCACACTCAAGTATTGGTTCGGTTGATAGGTGGGCTTCGCAGATTTCCCATAAACTGACATGACAGACACAGACTGGATATTGGAAACTGGCTAATTTTCTGGAATTACAAAGTTTTGTACTCTGTTGACTTAGAAGAAAAAGCTGATCCTTTGTTGATAATAGCTGTAGTTTCTTCCAAAATCACCAATGCAAGGTTAGTGGGGAGAAATTCAAAGTGACATGGTCATTGCAAATGTAATTGGCATATATAATAATTTCAGAACTATTTCAATAAAAGAGGTAAAGAATGAAAATCCTGCTTTTAATTTTATAAAGGAGGGAAAATAATATAGTAATACTTCACTAACTTTGTACACTTCAAAAACCGATCTTGACAGTGAATGTGCCTTTAGCTAATGTCATTTGGTTCAGTTGGTTACATTCTTGCCTTAGTTGAAAGGTTACCAGTTCAAACCCCTCAAGAGAATTTCACCACATAATCCTAAACCTGATTAGCAAAAACATTCTTGACAAGTGCATTCACTTTTGTTTGTCCAAGACTTAACTTTAGCACACAATATCAATGTCACGTTAATTACATTTGGTCTCATAACCTTCCTGTGAACTGGCTTAGAATTTCCACTAAGTTAAAGGCACTAAAATAAAAACTAATTATTGTTGTAGTATTCAAGGTCCATTTTCAAATCCAATGCACTCCTGACACTGCCCAAATAATATACAGTATATGATTTATTAATATTCATTGTTCAACCTACTAAAATCGGTCAATATCTCAGGGAAGAACAGTACAGATGATTATTGACTGTTGTATTTAGGTTCAGCTGGAAAGGTCAAACACAGTAAGTTTTAGAAAGTAGCAACATTGAAGAGAATTGTGTTCAGTTAAAATTATCCACAGCACTTGTAGTTCCAGCAAGTTATCAGATGCATGTAATTCACTTTCAAGTTAAAAAGAGAACTTGAAAAGAAACATGCTAAAGATCTTAAATCAAAGAAAACACTAGAAATTATCAGGTCAAGCAGCACTTACAGAAAAAGTTCACATTGGTGAACACTATCTTGTTAATTGTCTTTAAGCATTGTTTATTTTTATAATTACATTTTCTTGTCTTGCACTGTACCACTGCCACAAAACAACAAATTTCACAACATTTGTCAGTGGTAATAACTTGATGTTGATTCACCTCTGACAAAAAGGTCTCAAACTTAAAACACTGAATTAGTTTCAACATCCATGGATTCTGGCTGGCTTACTTGATATTTTTAACATTTTAGCAAGTGAGAAAATGATTGGGTAGTATTATGACTATCATTCCAGAATTCATTTCATATTTCCACAAATAGAGGCATTTATCTATTACTGAAGCTTTCAGTGCCATCCTTTTAATGGGTCCAGTCAGATTAACAAGTTCAAATTAATTATTTATCTATAGGTATATACAATCAAATGACCATGGTGCTTATACAGTACATATCACACACAAGATTGAAACAAAATATTACCATAAATAAGTTCATCAAAGATATAATTCAAAGTGCATGTAGAGCGCAAAGGTAGACAATAAACAACTCGCTGCCCTAGTGCCAAGAGCTCAGTTGTGGCAGGGAATTTCATTGGTCTCATAATGAATACAAATTGCTTCTTATCCAATGCACATTTAAGATTCCGCGAAGAAAATTAGTTCACTGCCATTTCTTCCCACCGTAACAACTCGACATTTTTAAAGTGATTTGACAGTGAACGAAATACGTTTTGTGATATTACCAGACCTAATGCAGTTTTCATGGCAGTAAGTTGGACAAGGGATGCTCCTTTATTTAACGCCCGCTGCACCGATCATAACAAGTGAACCCATTTAAAGAGGCACTGTGAGAGAAACAAGCTTACATTTTAGGATTTGACATGCCCCCTCTGCCAACCGTCAGGTGAGCCAACGCCACGCTTCCCGCCCGTCCCGGGACCCCAAGCGCCACAGCACGGGCGTCCCGGATGTGACGCTGCGCCGGCGCGAGCATTCAATCCAAAGGCGGTTGTTAACGGCACGGGGAGGCCGCGAGCTGTGCGCGCTGCCGCAGGCCGCTCGTGAGCGGGGACGCGCGTTTCTCCCAGGCCCTCGGGCGTACGCGATGTCGTTCGTCCGTTCTAGCCGCCCGGTCCACCGGCAGCCAGCTGGCAAGAGCCGCAAGAAGGGGAAGCTGGCCCCCAAAAAGCAGTGGGACAGCACCATCAATGACTTGAGTGTTCACCGGGCCGACGCAGAAGAGCTGGCGCGGCGCCGCGAAGCTCGGGTGTCCCGGAACCGGGACGCCGCGCAGTGGGAGCTCCGGCAGCGGGCCGCGGCGAGCGGCGGGCAGAGGCGGCAGCGGCCGGCGATGGCCGAGTTGTTGCTTGAGCAGTGGCGGCTGCGCGACGTGCTGGCTCGGTCCGACCGCGCTCTGGCCGTGCTGCGGGATCCGTTCGGCGACGCCCCCCGGCTCCAGACCGGCTTCCCGAACGTCACCGTGGCCCCCGGCTGCGACCAGTTTCCTGCCGCACAGCTGATAGCGCAGCAGGGCGAGCCGCCCACTCAGCTGTCGCTGCTCAGCGAGTCGGTGATGGACTCGCAGGCTCTCAATGAAGCTTCCTATTGCAAAGAGCCGGAGGCAGACAATTCACTGTCCGCACAGCACCAGGCCGGCGTTTACCCACTGGAACCGAAAACCCCCGAATCCTTAAGGCGCCGGCCCCAGACTTCGCCCACCTGGACCCCAACTGGTGCCTCGGGTTTAAATGCAACCGCAGCCATCCAGAGAGTGAAGTCGAGGTTGGAAAGCAGAGCGGAGAGCGATGCGGATGCAAGTGACACATCCCCAACACAAACCACGAGAGTAATCCATCAAGTACTTCATCCTACTTCAAGAAACTCTCAAAACGGCATATCAAAGGGCAAAGCTTGCGATGCATCTACCGAAAGATTAGAAAACAAGAGGCCTGAGAGCAGGCAAATGAACCTGGAAGCGCTGCAGGAAATGATTGAGGGAATTGACAAGGAGTTGGTAGAATTGGACTGCCAAAAAGAAGGCGAGGTTACCAGCTGGTTGCCCAAGAACGGCCGCGGTTTGACAGGCTTCACATTCTCATTGGTAAGCTTGATCAGCAGATTGACCCATTCTTTAAAAGTGTACAGAATTCAGCAGATGCAAGACAAAGAAAACCATCAGCAACTTCTGGAAAAAGCCAATAATCAGCAAGCACTGATTGATGCATTAACATCAGAATTTCTAACAGTACAGAATAAATTTGTTTCACTACAGGCTAACCTGCAGCAATATGTAATCAAGACAGATGAAGAGCTGCAATCACTGAAACAAATGTTGCGTAGGTCTCCAAAAGCAGAAACTAATAAACCAAGACAACCCACAGCACATCCAGTACAGCAGGAGAGTTTATACAGTTGTGCTTGCTCTAAGAATCAAGGGAATGTTCAGTCAAGTGCTTTACCAAATGATGACGAGAGGCTTTTAAAAGGCCTGAACCAAAAGCAGCCCTGTGTTTATTATCAGTACAAAGGGAATCAGTTGGAGAATGCAAGGAAAGGTCACAGTTTACCTGAGCATCCATTTGGTCCTGCTGTGTTACTTTCTCCTCCAAGACAGAGGAATAGCCAAATAGGAACTGGATCACAAACCACAATTAACTTGTGTCAGGACTCCCCTCTGTCTAGCAGTGTATGTAAAGAATCAAATAATCCCTCACAGATTCTTAAAGAAGCCTCGGGTGTTCCACAAGGGGAAACTGACATTGTCAGACACTTAGCAGCACAGAACCAAGTGCCAGATTGCCTGGGCCTTGCTCAACAACTGAAGATTCATGAGCCTATCAGTGAGCATAAGAACTTCAGTCTCACTTCAGCTGTTACCAGTTTGCCATGCATGCAAACCGGAACTGTTGATGACACTGCAAAACACGATCTGAGAAAAATAGAAAACAATATAGAACCTGAAGACAGTCAAAATTCTTCTATGAATAATTGGCTGAAACATGAAGCAATGTTAGCTCAAATTACAGAGCTACAGTTGCAGAATTCTGCTCTCAAAGCCCAGCTTGGACAGTTCAAAACAGGTAAATTATCTGAGCCAGCACCACAAATTGGAAAGATTATTCCCAGCACTTGTGAAAGTCTTCAGCAAAGGATTGCTGAGCTCAACCATCAGAGTGCTGAAGCACGTAGCAAACTTTTGCATCTGATTGAACAGCAAAGACAGATTTTCTCTGAGTCAGTATCGCCAGCCATTTCTCCTATACCACCTGAGGGTACGACAACAGGAACTGGCAGCAAAACATTGGAAGTATTGATTCCACTGCCCAGTGAATTGGACTTTTCTGTGGGTAGCACACCTTCCCCTGCCAGTACAATTAATAGAAATAGATCAGTAGATAACACTAGTACAGCTAGTTCCATTTATCACTTCAATAAAGGTGATGGAAATAAGACACCTATTACTCAAGGAACAAAGCCAGAAAGATTGAAAGAAGAAGGTTGGTTTGCACTGTCCACTCATACCACCTGATTGTAAGGATGTAAAATGTATTGATTTATATTTGTATATTTGAGAAACAAGAGTTACCATATTTGTAGAATGAAGTGTTGCAGATGCTGGAAATCTGAAACAAAATGCATTTTGAGTGGTCAACACAAGAATCACCAACTTACTCGATTTGTTTCCCCAGAGATTTCAGATTTCTTATTGCTTGAGCTTTTGTGGTTTTGCTCTGCCTTACTTTGAATGAAAATGGATAAAATGCAAATTTGGTGAGCGTGGACAGTTAAATTTTATTTTCAATTGTGCTGATTGATCTACAGAGACAAAATACAGCCATTAACGAATCTACTGTAATAGAAAGAAATGAGTTATGGCTTCCTTGTTTGCACTAGTCCTTTGAACTGACCAGTTTTCTATTTGTTCTTAAGTTTAGGTTATTCTCAAGCAGAAGTGATAGGTAATAAATTGGTAATCCAATTACATCCTTCCATTACTTGTAAATAAATGTGAGATGTAAAACATGCTAAATTACAATTGTCTGGACTAAGGAGTTATCAGTTTTTAAGATAGAGAGCTTATTTAATATTATGTATTTTGTTACATTTTATACCGATGAAATAGATTACAGTATGGTTTATACTTGGTACATAATAAAACTTCCACAATATGAACAGAAATGGAAAAACATGCCTACGTTTATGGTACTTAGCTCTAAGGATATAATATAATTTGTAATAAGCTGTCGGAGTTCTTGAATCAAGCTCTTCGTGGTCTACCTGCATTAGAGCCACAACCCTTTGGTGAGATGAAGGACTTTATGATTTGGGTGTTGGAGTACCACCAGAAGCAGAAAGTTCAGGTGTTCATGGATGAGCCAATGATTTACAGATACCACTGGGTCAGAGAAGAGAGAAAATAGAGAAACTAATTAGGGATCTAGGAGAAAGGAAATTGTAGGTAACAGACCAATGACATTGGAATTAATAAATATGTTAATTTTCCTGCTAGGACTGAAAGTGGAACTTGAAGTTCTGCAATTGTAAAAATACTATTAACCTAAATGTTTGTGGTCTTCTTGTTCCATGGTCATTATCTGTGTTGTTTTCCAAGTGTTTGTTGTGTTTTGTATATGTCAGTCCTCCCATCCCATCCTGGATCCTTACCCACTTGATAGATCTACCTGTGACAACCAGCTAAAAATGGAGCTTCGATAATCAATTCAATCCGCTAAATATTCCCAATAATTTTGGTTGTAAAACAAACCTTTTTTTTACAGAAATCATCACTTGAGAATAAGGAGAATACAAAGTGGAAATCCAAGTAACACACGCACAATGCTGGAGGAACTCAGCAGGCCAGGCAGCATCTATGGAAAAGTGCATGGAGTAGAAAAATACATAGTGTTTCACTCTGATACTCCCTTTTGCATACTAGGTGGAAGTGTACTAGAACACAATCACTGCTTTTGTTTCCCCATTTTAGAGGAAATTGTCACAAGCAGTAAATTTACAAAATTGAATACGTTAGGAATTCTCAGCAGCAGTCAGGAAGGAGGAAAAGGTAAATCTTGCTACTCCAGACCTTGGTCAGGAGATGGCTGTTGGGGGCGGGGGGGGGGGCGGACAATGTGATAGATTGACAGGAGAAATAGGCTGTTATGGAGAAATGCCTTTTGGAATGCTGAAAGAGAGTTTGTGAATTGAAAATATTTGGTGTGCTGTAGATAGTGAAGAATGGGTAGATAATGTTTGGCGGTTGGTGGAGAACCTCAGCATGTCTTAGCTATCACTGAATTATAGTTCCACTTCTGTTATTTCCATCTATGATTTGTTCTCAGTCACACATTTTCTGCCTTCAGATGTCCACAGAACTGTTACCCCTGAGAAATGTTACATCCTACAGTGCTGGAATGCCATATGTTTGCAGTTATTTAGCTCTTCGATCTTCTGATTATTCTAATCAAACCACTTTGTTTTTAGTAAAAAAAAAGCCACAAATCTGCACATGTGCCAGTTAAATTGGACTTGAGGACAGCCTGTAATCTTTGTTCCCTTGAAGATGCTTATACTCCTAATAACTTGAGACCAATTAGTTATTTTTCCAATAGGCAACATTAATTACTGATGCCTTACAGTGTGCATAACATCTTATCTCGTATTACATACGGAATGTAGATAATTCCCAAATTTATAAAGCACCCATTAATTACAATAGTAATTACCTGCTACAGTAGTTACAATTAACATTGGTTCCAAAATATTCCCAAGTATTACTAACTCAACTACTGTAATTTCTAACTTCACTTTTTTCTTAGCATTTCATTGTTTTTTTTTTTAGCATTGCAACCCTTGTTGCAGCTTCATATTGATATTGGACATTTCCTTTTCACTAGTGACCACATTGAAGCTATGAAGTCTTTGCCTCTTGCAAAGCCAAATTTAGGGCATTGTGGACCTTGTACTTTTTTCTATTCTCATTCTCAACAGTACCATTTGATAATTGAAGAAGGCTTGCTACAACACACTGTACCGATTCTTCCAAACTTTCAGTGGATTGTGGCAAAGTATTCTAACAAAACAAATCTTTTCAAAAGATTGTATTACTGAAGAGTAAATACTCCATTCACTCAGAAGAAGCAATTATCGGTGCTTCCACCATATTCTCGTGGTGAATCTATTATTTTCAGATAGATGGTAAGAATGCCAACAATTATACATATTTTTCTCTTGCATCTAAATAGTAAAATCACTGATGTCCCTATTAATTGCTGCTCTTGTCCTTGGTAGTGGAAGCCATGCGTTTAGAAAGTGCTATTACAGAAGCCTGGATTTTGCCAACAATGTACATTGTTGTCACTGCACTAGAGGCAGAGCAAGTGGATGTTTAGCATGATAGGGTGTCATCAAACAGGCTACTTTATCTTGAGTGCTCCTTGAGAATTGTTGGAGTTGTGCTCTTCAAAACAAATGGAGAATATTCCATTATGGTCCTGATTTGTGCCTTGTATATGCTGAAAGGCCTTGGGATGTCCAGGAGGAGAATATCTCTACAGGGCACCCAGCTGAGAGAAGGACATATATGGACAATTTTTTCACATTAAACACAAAGTACAATGCAGATGCTGTCAAATCAACACGTAAAAAAGCTGGATGAACTCAGCAGTTCGGGCAGCATCCATTGAAATGAGCAGTCAACGTTTCGGGCTGAGACCCTTTGTCAGGACCTGGTTTAGACCTGCCAGAATCTGTTCTGAGTGTTTTCCATTTAGAGCATTTATATTGCACCACATTATGGACATGCTGCTTGAAGGGCTGTAGTGGTTTAGTGGTCACTTCTACTAAGCCTGTCCTGGACAAAGTTCAAAGTAAATTAATTATCAAAGTATAGTCGGCCCTCCTTATCCGCGAGTTCCATATCCGCAAATTCAACCAACCGCGAATCGAGAAAACCCGGAAGTGCTCTTCCAGCACTTGTTGTTCGAGCATGTACAGACTTTTTTCTTGTCATTATTCCCTAAACAATGCAGTATAACAACTATTTACATACATTTACATTCTATTAGGTATTATAAGTTATCTAGAGATGATTTAAAGTATATGGGAGGATGTGCGTGGGTTATCGTGGATCGGGATCAAAAAAAATCGGAAGTTCTCTTACTAAGGAGGAACAGGTACATCCGGTATTATTTAGCATCAGTCAAATGTTTGTCTTGGTATATAGTAAAAACACAAAATGCTGGCAGAACTCAGCAGGCCAGACAGCATCTATGGGAGGAGGTAGCGACGACATTTCAGGCCGAAACCCTTCATCAGGAGTGAAGTAACATGGGATGGTTGAGGGGGGATAAGAAGTGGGAGGAGGGATAAAGTAGAGACCTAGGAAGTGATGGGCTGGAGGGAAATGGGCTAGGGGGGGAAGGTGGAGAATTATGGGAAATAAAAGAAAGAAAGGTAGGGTGGGGGGGGAGATTATAGTGAGGGGGGAAAAGAGAGAGAAAGAGAACCAGACTAAAATAATAGATCATAAATGTGGTTGGACCTCCGTTGATACCCCTGCCCCCCCCCCTTACCCCCATCCCTATCTATTATTTCAGTCTGGTTCTCTTTCTCTTTTTCCCCCCTCACTATAATCTCCCCCCAGCCCTACCTTTCTTTTTCTTTTATTTCCCATAATTCTCCACCTTCCCCCTAGCCCATTTCCCTCCAGCCTATCACCTCCTGGCTCTCTATCCCTCCCCCCTTGACCATCCTATGTTACTTCACTCCTGATGAAGGGTTTCGGCCCGAAACATCATCACTACCTCCTCGCATAGATGCTGTCTGGCCTGCTGAGTTCTGCCAGCATTTTGTGTTTTTATTTATTTCCAGTATCTGCAGATTCACTCATGTTGCCTTAGTATATAGTATATATTTTACCTTTCTATGCATATATAACACTTAAGAACGTATGTTTCAGCACCAAGCTCAGGAACAGAAGTTCCCAAGTTCGATCCAATGACAGATCACTCCCAAGTGCACTCTCCATCCGTGCCAGGTTGATGTGGAGGATCAAAAACTCAAAATCCCAATAACTAAACCACTGTGTTGCTTAGTAATAATTGTAGCTTTCATCGGGGCAGAGCCTTTCTCACTTTATCCTTTAAAATTGTTCCAATCGTTGATCGATGTAGCCTAATGCTTTTACAATGACCGATGGCGTTACACCTCTTTCCAATTGCTTTATTATTTCCACTTTATTTTCCAATCGTGATCGTGAACAGAAACACCGTGGATTCAGAGCTCCGCCACCTGGTCCTACTGTCCACCGCACTGAGACAGGTTAAATAAGGTCTGGGGTTCTGCTGGGTCCTAAGGTCCACCGCATTGAGACAGGTTGAATAAGGGACTTGAGCATCTGCTTTTTTTGGTATCCGCGAAGGGTCCCAGAACCAATCCCTCGCAGATAAGGAGGGCCGACTGTATGTATATGTCACCACCATATACTACCCTGAGATCTAATACCTTTCAGGCATTCAGAATAAACAAAGAGATAGAGAAACAGTGAAAAACTACACCCAGAAGACTGACAAACAACCAATGTGCAAAAAAAGATACATGACAAATTAAAATAAGTAAATACATAAATAAATATCACTCAGAACATAAGTTGTAGCATCCTTGAAAGTGAGTCTATAGATTGTGGAATCAGTTCAGTGTTGAGGTGGATGATGTTCTCCACACTGGTTCAGAGGTCTGATGATTGAAGGGTAATAACTATTCCTAAACTGGTGGTGTGGGGCTTGTACCCGTTTCTCAATGGCAGCAGTGAGAAGTGAGTATGGCCTGCATGGTGGGGGATCCTTGATGATAATTGCAGATTATTCTGGTAATGGTCCATGGAGATGTGCTCTATGGTTGGAAGGGATTTCCCTGTGATGGGCTGGGCTGTATCCACCACTTTTTGTAAGCTTTTCTAGTCTTGGGCATTGGTGTTTCCATACCAGGCTGTGATGAATCAGTCAGGATACTCATCAAAAGTTTGAGATGACATGCTGAATCTGCACTACTTTCGAAGAACAGATGTATATGCCCAAGTAGATTGCTGAGAAAGTGCTCGATACCTGCCATGGACGCTGTATGACATCTGTATTCTTCAGACTTTAGCGAGGTAGTCTTTGGTGCTGCCACCAATTTGCTCTTTATGATGTACATTGAAGACCACAACCCAGCATCTGTACTATGGCATTGTTGCATAAAGTGCTCTTCCAGGAACTGCTTAACATTGAGAAGCAATGGCTCAGTAGCTTAGGGCTAACAGCAGCTGAAAATCAAGAAGAGGCTTTGGGCACGTTTGACCTGACATAGTCATATTTCATGAAGACTAGAGTCAATGTTGTAGACTTAAAAGTGTTGCTCCCTGTACATGTGTTGTCCCACATTCCTGCACATAAAAATTGTGAAGGAATAGTGTGGCATGGGGTCTGTAATGTATGTAAAGCTGTTTCTTGATTAGTAAATTAGAAAAGTCTCCCAATTTTGAGACAATAGTGCCCAGTGCTTGTGAAGGGTTTTTCATCTTATCAGCAGTTGCTTTCTCACCTTTGCAGTATATTTGGTGACAAATAACTTTGAATCATACTGTATGAGTATTCTGAAAGCTGAGGAACTCCCAAATTTTCCATAACAAAACTTTTATTTCACTGTTCTAATCATTGATTTATTAACTTGCTAATTCTATTTATTTATATATAGAGCTGCAGTGTGGAACAGGCCCTTCCAGCTTAACGAGCCATGCTGCCCAGCAATCCAAAAATTTAATACTAGCTTAAGCACAGGACCAATTAACCGGTACTAACCAGTAAGTCCTTGGACAGTAGGAGCAAACCAGCACACCCAGAGGAAACCCATGCTCAAACTCGAAGTTCATATGAACTTTCAGACGAGCTGGAATTGAACTCTGAACTCCACCCTGAATTGTGATAACGTTGCACTAACTGCTATGCTACTGTGGCACTCCAATTTTATACTGCATATGTTGCCATCAGTACCGCTTTATTTACCATTTCCTCTCACACCTAAGTACGACTATGACACCTCAATCATGTTGCTCCTGTAGTATCTTTGAGTTACTGTTGTTTCATAAAGCAAGTAACAAGGATAATAATGCTAAACATCCCTTATTGATGACAATCAATACTTAACAAACAGCTATGGGTGATACCATAATGTATCAAAAGTCACATCACATGATCAACATAGTTCTTATAGGCATACACACACTGAATATATTCTACAATGGGGTCATAAAATAAACTAGAATAAAGATACAATAATTTTGTGGCCTGAAATAGGTTAAATTTGAATCTTGAAATATATACATCAAATTACTTTTTGATTTGGTAATTAGCTCAAATATAGTAATTACTACTACATAGAAGTCCACATATGTTTCTTTAAAAAAGTTAATATTTTTGAGGATTCCTATGCCATTTCAATGTGATTCATGCTCTCATTTGCTGATCTCACAGCCCATGCCATGAAGATCACTGTACACAAGAAGGAAATGGATACTTAAGAAATATGCCAACATAGCAGATCAGATAAACTGTGCTGAATTCGAGAAGCGTTTGCAGATGGTAAAAGCACAAACTTTGACTTAATTGGATGCAGACACTGGAATAGGATTGCACTTGAAACAAGCAGGTAATAGAAAGCCACGTAGTAGCTGCATTTTACATGATGCTGACCAGCTGCAGTTGGAAATCATTTGGAGGGGTAGCTGTGTCTGTGCAAGGAACTGCTGCTTCGAGATAGCAGCAAAGATGAAATGAAAGGATGTAGCACGGCGATGACAGCTAGATAGTAAAGTGTAGCATTATTAATGACCTTGTAGGCCGCTTGTGGTTTGCGGAATATGAGAGGTATTCGCATTATTGAAGCTCGAAGAGAAAGTATTGTATTAAATGTCTCCTTTGTGTATCTGTCCTACCATTTGCTGCACCCTTCTCAGCAGTTAACTGCTGCTTCAAGTACATGCCGTGGATTGATTCCAGAAGCAAATACTGAGGAGAGAAATTGCAAGTGTTGTGATGGCTTTCTGTTTTGCAGTAACTTTCTGCATCAGCCACTTTAGCCAGTAAGTAGCTTTTAATTTGTAAGCTTAACCACATTAATCAGTGTAAAGTTTCAGATTTGAATTGCTTCTGTGAAACAAACCATTTGAAGTTCAGTCATTATTTCAAATCATTCCTTTATTAATTTTATATTTGCATTATTGAAATTTGGAAAGCTGGTATATTTCAGTAGCATTTACTCATGCCAACACATTTCTGTTGATTTCCTGATTTGTGAAGATTCAGAAAACATTTTAAAGTTTCGGACTCTTTTACCTTTTAAAACTGAAGGATATTGGGGTGTGTAAAGCCATTTATATTAACAAGTTATGAACTGTATAAGAGTTGTTACTTTTGTTTTTATTTAAATCTGTAACTTATTTGATTTTTATGCCTGGTTTCTGTTGAACTTAAGCACAGTTCAACTTGGGTAAAGAAGAGGTAAAATCAGCTCAAATTAATAACACGTTGATCCTGCTGAAAAGTCTATGTGTATAGCTGTTTTTAGGCTGACCCATGTTTAGCTTGGATTTCAGTAGAATGGTATCTGTAATTTTGCCCCTGACATTTACTCTACTAAATCCCATGTTAAACTAGACTTACAGTTCTGCCAAAATGTTGGAATAAAGGACTTGTATTTAATAGTATGAATATAAGGAGTTGACTCCCAGACTCTCTGACACCAGTCTGCTGGAATTGGAACTGAACAAGGGCTAATGTAAAAGCAGCTTATGAACATCAGGTTAGGATAGAGCCCATGATATTCCTATTGCAAGAACAGCGCACAGATAGTTGTCACTTAGGTCATTCATGAAAAAGTTAATTGGGTCTGGTGCTGGAGAGTTGTAAACTGTCTCCACTGGGTTTCACAACCGTGATGGAGAAATTTGTGAGAATTACTTTTTTCAATGTCCCATTATTCAATAATTATGTTTTTTTCAATCTTTGTAACTAATCACGATGTCTATTAAAATGTATCAGAAGTAAAAGTAAAGAATGTTAATTCTTTCATAGTACAGTTCAGTGTTTTTCAGTACAGCTCTTCTCTGATGATCTGATAGCTAATATAAATCAAATCCTAATCTCACAACCTTAACTATTTAATATTTCATCTTTTTCAAGTGTTAATGTAAATTAAATGGAAATCTTCCACAAAATTTTATGAACCATTAAGCTTAATTAAATATTACACATAAAGCATGAGATGGGATTAAAATTTAGACTAAAAGACAGCAATTTTGATGTTTGTTACTAGTTCTAACAATCACGTTTATGTTTTAGCAATAGCTACCTTGGAATTTAATTTTGATAGTTCTGTGCATTATAGTGTATTCCCACATTCTATTAACTTCAGTGAAGATGACATGAAAATTAGGGTGAATGATCCGCATTTTAAATAGAAATGTACATTATGTGAAGTATCAGCTGCCTGGATAAAACAGCAAATAATTAATTTTAGTTTGTGTACTTCCTGTCACACAAAGCTTCTCTGTGAGATTTATATTTTTATGTATTAATCTATATGTTTCAATAATGGAGCATTATTTAGAGAGCTAAAGAACTAAAATATAATTAGAGCCAAATAACTTGCTTGTAAAGGTAGCTTTCCTACTATCTAAGTTCAGAAACAATTGCTTTGGAAATATAGTCAATGATGTAATATTTAGAAAAACTAATGAGATTCTATTTATTATAATATGAAGTTTACGTTGCAATACAATACATGCAATTTTCTTCCTGACAAAAATGAAAGTGCGATTTTTTTTGTAGGTGCTGCTTTCAAAAATGAAAATTTTCAATTTTTCCACAATTCTTTCCAGCATTGGTAATTTTAAAAAATATATCATTCTTGTCTTAGCCCACATTTTAAAAATGTGTAAGTATTTTTACATCCATATATGTATAATCCTTAGCTCTTTTGGTTAAAATTACATACTCCATCAAGTTTTGTATAGCACTAGACAAGCCATTTCACTCATAATGTGCCAATCTTGATATCAATTTATACTAAATGTACTCCTGTGTATCATATATCCTTACATTTCCTTCACATTCATGGCATATTGAAATTGCTTTTAACTTCACCTGCTTCCTCTACTACCTCTGATAATCAATTCCAGGTACCTACTACCCTCCAAGTTTATGAACAAAAAGACTATCCCTTGTGTTGCCTTTAAAGGCTGATTTATACTTCTTCGTAGAGGCCTACGCCGTAGCCTTTGTAAGTGGCCTGTGCCGTTGTGAGCATTTATACCTGTGGGTTGGTGTGTCTGCGTCGCTCTGCAATTCACTGCCAAAATGCTAGTTGGCAGTGGGGTTTCTATGCCACTGTGCAGAGTTTCTTCGTGTACTTCAAACAATGGCGACTGAGCACATCATGTTGGAGCTAATAAATGTTGAACAAGGGTTTATTGAAATTACTGCAATGCAGAAAAGAGAGAAGACGGAGGAGGAGATGATATGTACGACCATTGAACAAATTGAGGCAGAAGGAGGGTGAATTTTCGGTGCTTGTCTGGCCACTGAGAGACATGGATGAGGAAATGCATTTCAAATATTTTTGGATGTTGGCAGGTAGATTTGACAATTTGGATCATCATCTCCAACCACTTATTTCACATCAGTGTACGCACAGTATGCCTATAGACAGGAGGAAATGCGATGCTACCAAGCGGACCAATCAGAGTTGTTGAGGTCTGCATCACCGCAATGTGCAGTTACATTTTTTGAGAGGTGCGCGTCAGGCTATGGCATAGGGTAAGGCGTAGGGTACAGTGTAGGTTACGCGGCTACACCATACCTATGGTGTTCATTTGACACAGAAATATAAATCAGCCTTAAGTTTCTCTCCTCTAACCTTAAATGCATGACTTCTGGTATTTGACATTTCTATCCTGGGGAAAAGATTCTGACTGTCTATCTATGTCACTCAAAAAGTTTAGAAACCTCTATCAGTTCTCTGCTCTGCCTTTGATGTCCTCGGGAGAACAGCCCAAGTTTGTCCAACATTTTGTTTTAGCTCATATCCTCTAGTCCAGGCAGCATCCTGGTAAACCTCTTCTGCAGAGTTCCACATTCTTCTCATAATTGGGTGACCAGAAATGTGCACAATATTTCAAGTGCGGCCTGTCTAAAGTTTTATACAGCTGCAGGATGACCTCCTTACTCTTATACTTAATACCTGTTACCAATGAGGACAAACATGCCAAACACCTATTTTACCATCTTAAACACTTGTGTAGTGAATTTCAGTGAACTTTGGACCTGGATCCCAACATTCCTCTGTACCCTAGTGCTACAAGGAGCCTACCATATTTTTTCCTTTGTCCTGCCAAAGTGAAATGCCTCACACTTGCTTTGGTTAAACTCCATCTGCCACTTTACTGTCTGTATTTCTAGCTGTTTCATTTAGCTGCATTCATGTATGGTTGAATGACAATCAAATTTGTACTTGATCTCTATCTTATTGTATTAATAGATAGTTCTGTACACTGTTGCAACTACACCAATCTTGGTGTCATCTGCAAACTTATCAATTCATCTATCTATCTATATACTTGTGGAATACCACTAATCATGGAACTCCAGCTAGATTAGCTATCTTCCATACCTACTCTCTTGTCTTCGATGGGCAAGTCAGTTGTGAACCCAAACTTGCAATTCACCACCAATCCATCCCATTCATCAACCTACTGCAAAGGAGCTTACTAAATGTCTGTGTGGATAATGTTCACTGCCTTACCCTCATAAAGATCTTTTGTCACCTCCTTGACCGACTCTGCACAAAGCCATCCCTAAGCAGGCCATGCCTTTCTAACTGCACACGTGGCAAATTCTGTCCTTCATTATCTTCTGCAATAGCCTCTCTATTACTGATATGAGGTACTCTGCCCTAGAATTAGTGGATTATCCCTAAATTCATTCTTGAACAAATATGCAACATTTGCTGTTCTCCAATTCTTTGGGATCTCACCTGATGCTAATGAGGACACAAAGATGTTAGTCAAAGCCCCAGCAATCTCCTCACTTACTTCTTTCAATATACTGGGATGTACTGTATGCCATTAGGCCCTGAGGAGTTATCTACCTTAATGTTTTTCAGAAAGCCCAGCACTACCTCCTTAATTCAATGATTTCAGATAATGGAATTGTTGGCTTTGAGGCAAAGTTTGCAGATAGGTGGAGGGATAGGTAGTGCTGAGGAAGCAATGTAATTGCAGCAGAACTTAGACAAATTGGAAGAAAAAGTAGCAGATGGAATACAGTGTTGGGAAATATATGATAATGCATTTTGGTAACAGGAACAATAGTGCAGACTTAACTAAATGGGGAGAAAATTCAAACATCAGAGATGCAAAGGGACTTAAGAGTTCTCGTGCAAGGCTCCCTGAAGGTTAATTCACAGGTTGAGTTTGTAGTAAAGAAGGCAAATGCAATGTTGGCATTTATTTTAAGGGGAGTAGAATATAAAAAGGAGATTAGGCTGAAGCTTTATAAGACACTAGTCAGGCTGCACTTAGAGTATTGTCAACAGATTTGGGGCCCTTATCTCATTGGAGAGTGTCCAGAGGATGTTCACGAAGATGATTCTGGAAATGAAGGAGTTAACATATGAGGAGCGCTTGGCAGCTTTGGGCCTGCACTCACTGGAATTTAGAAGAATGCGGGAGGGATTTCATTGAAAGCTACTGAATGTTGAAAGGACTAGATAAGATGGATGTGGAGAGGATGTTTCCTGTGGTGGGGATATCCAGAACTAGAGGGCACAGCCTCAAAATTGAGGGGCGACCTTTTAGAATAGAAGAGGAATTTTTTGCTCAAAAGGTGGTGAATCTGGAATGCTCTGCCACAGACTGTGGTAGAGGCCAAGTCCATGTGAATATTCAAAGCAGAAATTGATAGATTCCTGATAGGTCAGGGCATCAAAGGATATGGTGAGAGGCAGGTGTATGGGATCCAGGATCAAATGGTGAAATGGTGGAGTGCACTCGATGGACTAAATGACCTAATTCTGCTCCTATGTCTTACGGTCTTGATCTCAAAATGTCTCAGCACATTAGTATGCCTCACTCTGCCTTCACTATCTTAACATAGAACCATAGAACACTACAGCACAGTACAGGACCTTCAGCCCTCCATGTTGTGCCGACCCATATAATCCTTAAAAAAAAGTACTAAACACACAGTACCCCATAACCCTCCATTTTTCTTTCATCCATGTGCCTGTCCAAGAGGCTCTTAAATACCCCTAATGTTTTAGCCTCCACCACCATCCCTGGCAAGTCATTCCAGACACTCACAACCCTCTGTGTAAAAAAACTTACCCCTGATGTCTCCCCTAAATTTCCCTTCCTTAATTTTGTACATATATCCTTCTAAATCATCTTCTAAATCATTTTCAATAAATATTGACACAAAGTAATCATTTAATACCACAATCACTTGCTCTGACTTCAAGCACAAATTCTATCCTTTATCCTTGAGTGGATCTGCCTTCTCTTTAGTTAATCTATTAATGTAAGTGTAAAATGTCTTTGGATTCCCTTTGATCCTGCTTGCCAAGGATATCGGATGGTCCCTTCTGGCTTTCCAAGTTGCTTGTTTCAGCACTTTCCTGTGATTTTTATATTGTACAAGGGCCCAGTCTGATTTTATCTTCCTAAACCTTATGAATGCTTCCTTGTTATTGCTGACTAAATTTAGGACCTCTTGGGTCATCCAAGCATTCCTTATCTTACCATCCTTATTCTTATTCCTCACCAGAACAAGGTAATCCTTAACTTTTATCAACTGGTCTTTAAACAATACCCACCTATTCAATACTAGCAACTTCTTAACAATGCCCCTCGGCTCCTGTCTAATCATGTCATAATTTGCCCTTTGCCAATTTAGTACCTTGATGCAAGATCAGACTTTATTGTTACTCACTGCTATCTTAAAATATAATGGGCTGTGTTCATTGTCCCCAAAGTCCAGTTGCAGTATCAGATCCACAACGCTCTCTCTCCTCATTGGATTCTCCATATACCGTCTTAAGAACCGCACCACCCCCCCCCCCCCAATCCCCACCACCTGCAAAACCATGGATGAGGTATTGAAGAAATCCTTCCTCAACTATGCCTCTTGTATTACGGAAATTCTATCAATACTGGCGAAGTTAAAAGCCCCCCACTGTAACTACCTTGTTTCTGCACCTCTCCATAATCTGTCGATATATCTGCTGCTCTACCTCTTGGTCATTATTTGGGGGCCTGTAGTATAATCTCATCAGTGTGACTGTCTCCCCTGTCATTAGTGCAACCTCTTCACATTTTTACCCCCGTCCCTCCCATCATGTCTAAAACAATGAGCCCCAGGAACATTGAACTGCCAGTCCTGACCCTCAGAAATGCCAACAACATTGTAATTCCATGTATTTATCCAGGCTTTATGTTCAACTTCCTTTCCCATAATACTCCTAGCATTGAAATAAGCATATTGCTGCCCATCAGTCCCACTATGTTTATTAGCTTGACTCGCTGTCTTTTCTTTCAGTCTTAATTGTCATACCATCTTCCTTGCTCTCAACCCTATCACCTCTTGCCATACAGTTGTGGTTCCCATCCCCTCGTCATGCTAGTTTAAACTCTCCTGAGACGCACTAACAAACCTCCCAGTGAAGATATTGATTTCCCCCCCCCCCGCACCCCAGTTCCAATGCAAACCATCTTTTTTGTATGGTTCCACCTGCCCTGGAAGAGAGCCCAATGGTCCATAAATATGAAGCCCTCTCTCCTGCACTGTCTCCTTAGATCCATATTGAACTGCACCATTTATCTATTTCCCCTGACTAGCATGAGGCATGGGTAGTAATCCTGAGATTATGATCCTGGACAGCCTGTTTTTTCATAGGTTTCCACAATTTTGCTCTACTGAATGTCTTATTGCTTGAGTGTTGAATTGAATTGAATGGAATTGAATTGACGTTATTACTTGCATCCTTCATATACATGAGTAAAAATCTTTGTTATGTCTCCATTTAAGTGTGCAAAGTATAGTAATTTATAATAAATAGTATGTACAACGGGATAGTTAATATAACATAGAAATACAGTTGTGTCAGCAGGAATTACGGTAAGCAGTCTGATGGCTTAGTGGAAGAAGCTGTCCCGGAGCCTGTTGGTCCTGGCTTTTATGCTGCAGTACTGTTCCCGGATGGTAGCAGCTGGAACAGTTTGTGGTTGGGGTGACTCAGGTCCCCAATGATCCTTTGTGCCCTTTTTATACACCTGTCCTTGTATATGTCATGAATAGTAGGAAGTTCACGTCTATAGATGTGTTGGGCTGTTCACACCACTCTCTGCAGAGTGAGTCCTGTGATTGAGGGAAGTACAGTTCCCATACCAGGCAATGATGCAGCCAGTCAGGATGCTCTCAATTGTGCTGCTGTAGAAAATTCTTGGGATTTGGGGGCTCACCCACACCAAACTTCTTCAACTGTCTGAGGTGAAAGAGGCAATGTTGTGCCTTTTTCACCACTCAGCTGGTATGTGCAGACCACGTGAGATCTTCGGTGATGTTTATGTCGAGGAACTTAAAGCCGTTCACCCTCTCAACCCCATATCAATTGATGTCAATAGGGGCTAGCCTGTCTCCATTCCTCCTGTGATCCACAACCAGCACCTTGATTTTGTGACATTGAGAGTGAGGTTGTTTTCTTGACACCACTGTGTCAAGGTGGTGACTTCTTCTCTGTAGGCTGCTTCATTATTATTTGAGATTAAGCCAATTTTGTGTAGTCAGCAATTTTAATTAGCAGATTGCAGCTGTGGATGGCAACACAGTCATGTGTATACATAGACTAAAGGAGAGGGCTTAGTACACAGCCCTGAGGGGCACCTGTGTTGAGAGTCCAAGGGGCAGAGGTGAGGGATCCCACTCTTACCACCTGCTGGTGATCTGACAGGAAGTCCAGGATCCAGCTAGACAAGGCAGGGTGAAGGCCGAGGTCTCTGAGCTTCTTGTCGAGCCTGGAAGGAATTCTGGTGTTGAATGCTGAACTGTAGTCCAAGAACAGCATTCTCACATAAGCATCCCACTTTTTCAGGTCTGTCAGGACGGTGGGTAGAGATGTGCGTATGATTCATCTGTTGATCGGTTTTGTCGCTAGGTCAATTGTAGGGGGTCCAGTGTGAGCGGTAGCATGCTGCAGATGTAGTCCTTCACCAGCCTCTCAAAGCATTTGCTTATTATTGAGGTGAGTGTGACAGGACACCAGTCATTCAGACATGTTACCTTGGTCTTTTTAGGTACAGGAACAATGGCGGATGTTTTGAAGCAGGAGGGCACTCTACACTGGGAGAGGGAGAGAGTAAAAATGTCTAAACACATCTGCCTGATGTGCTGTGCACATCCAGAGTACCCGCTCTGGGGTGCCGTCCGGTCCCACAGCCTTGCGACTGACTGTCCACTCATTGGAAACACCTGCGTACTTCGGCCTCAAAGATGACAAGCTGCAGGTCGCATCAGCTGTAGATCTCCCCAGGGTCTCCATGTAGGCAACATCAAATCGAGTGTAAAGAAGATTTAGCTCGTCTGGGAGAAAGGCAGAGATGTTAGAAACACTACTGAGTTTAGCTTTGAAGTCTGCGACGGTGTGCAGACCCTGCCATAATCTCTGTGTGTTGCTGATGGAAAATTGTTTTGAGATCTTGTATTGTTTCGCTGCTTTGATGATTGCACAGATCGTAGCTGCATTTCTATGTGTCAGCTCTGTGTCACATGGTAATTGCTGCTCACATGGAACTGTTGATCCAGGGACAATTTCTAAGGGACAGCATCCTTGATGCACTTCCTGATGAAACTTGTGACCCCATTCATGAACTCGGAGACATCCTCCTCATGGAAAACATTCCAGTTGACGTAATCAAAGCAGTCCTGTAGCATAGAGGCCAACAGTGGATGGTTTTAACTATGGCTGCCTCTTGTTTCAGCTTCTGCCTGTTCATTAGCAACAGCAAGATGGAGGAGTGATCCGATTTTCCAAATGGACGGTGAAGGAGCGCTTTGTAGGTGTTGCATAAGGGAGAGTAGCAGTGGTCGAGTATGCTATCTCATCATGTGCTCACCTGGATGTGTTGACAATACTTCAGAGAGACTTTAGTCAGCAACGCTCTTTGCAAAAGATTATACATGGCATGATACTATATCATCCTACTGAAAATTACCTGCCAGTATTTGCCCATTTGTCAAAAGCAGGCATTAGTCAGTTTAATTGATAAAGTAGTTTTTGTTTCTCAGTTTTAATTTTCAAAAGGTTGAAATATCCATTGATCTATACCACTTTCTCTACTGTCACATTTCTGACAGGCTGGTTGTCTGTCTCTCTGCCTCCCCCATCCCCCAACAAGCTTTAACTGACCACGGTGTTGGCAGGTCAGGTGGCATCTATGGGGAGAAAGGAGAGCTTGCATTTCATCACTACTGGAGAACATGATGACGACTGAAAAGAACAAAACAGAAGATCTGTGATGAGGTGGGAGCCAGGAGTGATTGAACAGAATCAGGGCCAAATGGGTGTAATGGGACAAGCTGAGGAACAATAGTTTGTGTGTAGTGGAGAACTGAGAGGGAACAGATGATCTTTACTATGTATTGTTGAACCTGAAGTTAAGTTTAGATGAGATACTAATCCTTGAGCTCCTTTGAATGGATTAAGAGATTAAGGGCAAAGAGGTAGGTTGGCACTGGAAATTAATGTGACATATAAGCAAAAGGTTGGGATTACTCTTGTACTCCAAGAGGAGTTCTTTCTGCCAACTGATCAGATGTTCTGAGCTGGGCAGCTTCAGGACAGAGAGTTGTGAATAGAATCACAAAAAAAGCACATATAAATTGTTTGTTCCATGGGTGACTTGTGGAGGCCAAGTCATTGGATTTGTTTAAGGCAGAGTTTGATAGGTTCATCATTAGTCCAGGCATGAAGGGATGCAGGGAGAAGGCAGGAGATTAGGACTGAGAGGGAAATGAATCATGCATAATGAAATGGCAGAGCAGACTTGATGGGCCAAAATGGCCTAAATCTGTTCCTCTATCTTCTGATCTTGTTCATATGAGAGGTATGTCTGGAGCTGTGGAAAGTAAGCGTAGAAGAAAGAGAGCAGGTATTCCAAATTTTGAGGAGATCAGTCCTTTGGTACTTCGGAAATGAGGGGAGCTATTGGTGGTGATTGGGCAGTGAACGCTGAGAAGAAAAGGGAAGATCTTGTTTTGTTTCAATTTCTAGGTGCTAATGTATGTGGAATAGCTTTTTACTCCATGATGCTCTTTGACCTGCTGAGTACTTTTAAGTTGTTATATTTTCAATATTTCAAGCAAAATATTTTTGCTGTTTCGCTGGCTCATCATCTACATGTCTGCTGCTTGCATTATTGATGATTTACTTGTCCTCTTTACTGAGTTGAGTACCTGAATAGCTGCCAGACAATAAGATCATGTAGTTATATTTTAAGGATAAGTAAAACAGGACTCTGTAAACCTAAAGAGCACATGGTGTACTTACACTGTTGGTAGTCCTACTGGATTAAACAACAAAATAAGTTAAACAATGAAACATTCGCAAGTTTAAAAGCCCGATGAGTAAGGAATACTCAAGGACAAGCTTTTGACCTAGAGTAATTTAGAGTTCATATTGTGCATTTAAACTTTTTATTAGAATGACAGATGGTTGTAAAAGGTGGTTAATTAGGTAATGGTACATGAAGGATGACTTTGGAACTCTGATTGCTATGACAGAACAGAAATCATGGCACTCCGAGGAAGAGGAGCAAGAATTTAATATATATTAGTTTATTTACTTATCACCTCATGTATTCCAGGCCTGGATTGACATTTTCACATGCTATTAAATGCAGACAGGATGGCAGTAACAATTAGCAACAACGTTGCTTTTTCCTGCATATGCCCAAGGACAAGATAAGGACTCTATTCATTTCCTGGATTTGTCATGCACCACTGTAATTTATTTCATGATATAAAAGTTTTCAAAAGCAGTGGCACAGCTCATTAAGTCAGAATACTAACAGAGTGAGGCCTACACCAAAGACCATTTGAATATTCAGTGTCATAGAATAAGAGGTATCATTTCACTTCCTCAGTGTGACCAGTGCCTGATGGGTTTTGTTTGTGGTGTAACCACCAGATATTTCCATGTATACAAAGAAAGAAGAAATAGTTAACAAGTAGTAAGTGTTTCCTTCTGTGAGTGTATAGTTGCTCAGATTGTTCTGGATTCTATTCCTGCAAACAACCCAGAAGCAAGTTCATAGAGGTGTTAAAAATAATTTTTGTATGATTTTGTTTATTGTTTTAAAATACCAGAGGTGAGAAAAGGGCTGTTTACCTGGAATAAGGACAAGATAGATAGTGTCAGTGATGTGATAAAACTTAGAGGAAGGAACAAGTGATGTGAGTCATTCTTCACATACTGCAAAATCATCCTTCATTGTCTTTCACTTAAATAGCATTTCATTTTACATCTTAATGCAAGGAATTGTACTATGGCTGTGTCTTTCCTAAATACTTTTTTTAAAGGTATACTTACGTCTAGTTGAATTATTTTTCTAGTGCATCTAGTGCATCAGCCAAGTGCCATTCATTAATATGGCCTTTTCCGTGAGTGACAGTGGTCTTTTGAATGAAATTTATCCATCAAGGATTCAAATGAATCCATGACGAATAAGTATGAAGGAATGAGATGTGAAATTCAAGCTGACCTTCTAATAGTGCAAAAGTAGCATTTTCATCTAGTCAAAATTCACATAGAGGTATCATTGTTGTTACATGAGGCTTAGATTAGAGTGCAACATTCTGGTCTTCACTTTTACTCTATTTGGTAATTCAGCTTTAAGGAAGCCTCGTATATTTCTCTGTTAAAAATGATTAAATAACTACTAAACCTACTAACATGTGTTAATTATAACATACAAATGAAAAAAAAACTGAAAAAATGAATAAAAGGAGAATCCTGTAAGCCTGATCTTGAACTCAACAGAGTGTCGCATGCATTTTCCAGCAGGACTCGTTGAATAGGTGCCGTGGAAATGATAAATGAACGTTACAGATCCTTGCTTAAAGTGGAACGGTTCTGTTGAGCATGAAAGCAGGGAAGTTTCCTAGAAGGACTAATCAGTGCTGCCTTTTTCTGAATGAATTATTGTTTGCATAAGGTCTCTCTTTTGAAGTGTTTATTCAAAATTTTGCAGCAATCCCTTTGCTGCATAATGTTCTGCAATAAATATTTGCTTGGAGAGACAATGCAGCACATAATTCTAATAAATTGTAAGTCAAGACAGAAGTGATGCATGCTGAATTGCGTCCAGTGAATGTGTTAAATAACTAGTTTATAAAATCAGCTCTGAGAGGTACCAGAGGAATGGTGGGGGTCTTGAAGAGGGTGCGGCAAAGTTCATTTTCAGAGCACACATAGCAATGATTTAAACTACTCACACATATCTCATAACTTGTCTTTGGTAAAACTGAAAAATGGAGCAGCCAGTCAGTCCATCGCCTGGAAAATATACAGCATATTTTGTAACTTTTTTTTAACAGTGATTACATACTACTTCGAAGCAAGATAAATTTAGTTATTTAGCTGGAGTTATTTCAAACATGCAGCTTATGGCCCAAAGAGGTCAGCAAGGACCATCCATACTTTGTGTTAGATTTGTCACTAGTTGAATTTACTGAACCTTTGTTCTTCTGCAGAGATTTCTTAGTGCTGGGAAATTAAACATTTTCTTATTTAGTGAGATTCCTAGCTGGATTATCTGCTTGTTGGCAGGGTAATGGCAGGAAGGAAATTTAACCAATTATTGTAACATTCCAAAGACCAAACCCATTTTCCAAGGTCAAGGGTAATTTGTTACAAAGATTAGGAATTTACCACCTAAAGCAATCAATTTTTGTTACTATCATTCCTTTTACTTTTTTTTCCAGCAATGCAACCTAGGGTACTCACTACAGCTACAGCAAGGACAGTTGTTCTATTGCTCCTTAAGGATTAATAGATATGCTGATGGTTGTATCAGTTCTTCACTGTGAAAAACATTACTAATACCCCTAATGTGTCAGATGGGCTCATTTCAAATAACATGGTAGAACTTGCAGAAATCCCAATTACAAAGGATAAGGTATTGAAGAAGCTTAGATTGGCCAAATGTAAACATAGCACCATTACCCAATGGATTGCACACTAGAATTTTAAAGGAAATTACTGCAGACATAATGGACTTTTCAGTTCAAATTTAACCCTCTAAACCAGGAGTTCCTTGTCTTTTTTATGTCTTGTACCCATACAATTAACCAAGGGGTCCATGGACCCCAGTTTGGGAACCCTTGCTCTAAACTCTAGATTTGTGACAGAAAACAGCCAATGTGATTCCCCTTCTCAAAACAAAAAGGAGAAAAGCAAAGGCAGCAAACTACAGATCAGTCAGTTAACCAACTTTTATTGGCAAGATGCTTAGGTCAATAATCAAAGAGGAAGTAGCTAAACATTTAGGAAAGCTGAATGTATTTAAACTGAGATAACATGGATTTAAGGTGAATTGTGTCAGAGAAAATTGCTGAAATCACTTGAGGGTATTACAAGAGAAATTGATAGAAGGGAACCTGTAGATGTAGTGAATTTAGATTTCTAAAGGATATTTGACAAGGTGCTATATACAAGGTGCTTTATAAATGCATAAATTACAAAAACTCATGCTGTTGAAGAAGTGTATTAAAATGGATTGAAAACTAGCTGTCTCATAGAAACAGAGTTCAAATAAATGGGTCCTTTATAGAAGAGATGAAGGTAACTAGTGGAGTACAGCAGGGATGCATTCTTGGCCTATAATTGTTCACTGTTTGCATTCATGACCCAGAGGAAGGATCAGTGTGTAAGGTTTCCACAGTGGCCAATGATGCAAAAATAGATGAAAGGATGTATTTTGTTAAGGATACTGTGATTCTGCAAATGAAAATAAATTGAGTGAATGGCAAAAGATGAGAAATGGAGTTTAATGTGGGGAAGTGTGACTTAATGCATTTTGGTAAAATAAATCAAAAGGCAGCTTATTATCTAAATAGAGAGATCTTGCGAATGAGTGCTCCCTCCGCGATGACTATTTGGAGTTCCCAGTTGCAAGCCATTTTAATTCCCTTCCCCAATCCCACCTTTTTCCTTGGCCTCCACGGTCAAGCACAAACTAGAAGAATATATTTCATATTTGGCTTGGTTAAGTCGACATTCATGATGACATGAATACTGAATCCTCCAGTAACCTGTTCCCCCTCTCCTTCTCTCTCCTTTTATCCTCCCAGGTCCTCCTACACTCTCTACCTGTTCTCCCACCCCAGATCCCTATTGCCCAGAATTTTTCCCTTCTTTCACCTACTCCATCTGAATAGATTACCCATGCTCTTCCCATTGAACCCTTAACCTCCATTGTTCCAATCCGCCCAACCTAGCTCCTTTGGTTTCATGCTCCACCTTCCTTTTGCCCTCAGATTCCATCATCTGCAACCCTTGTTGCTTCAGCCATCATCTCCAAGCCCCAGTCACTGTTTTCATCTTTCCCTCCCCCACCTGAGTCTACCTAACTTGCTAGCTGCCTCATCTTGTTCCCCCCTCCACCAGCCCATGTCTTAATACTGGCCTCTTCTCTCTTTCCTTTTTGTCCAGATGAAGGGCCTTGATTTGAAGTGTTGACTATCTTTTCCTATACAGGTGCCACTGTGTTCTTCCAGCTGCTTGCTTTTTGGAGGCAGGTCAACAAGTAGCCAAGGAGGCAAATGGCATTTTGGTCTTCATTGCAAAGAGAGTAGAGGTTGAAAATAGGAAGGTGTTGTTGCATTTGTATAGAGTATTGGTGAGGGAACACTCAGGATACTGCATATAGTTTTGGTTCCCTTTCCTAAAATACAACATGTAGTATTGGAGTCTGAGTCCATAAGACACTCAAAGCTGCTATGCAGGTTGACCCTGTGGTTAAGAAGGCGTATGGTGCATTGGCCTTCATCAATTGTGGGATTGGGTTTAAGAGCCGAGAGATAATGTTGCAGCTATATAGGACCCTGGTCAGACCCCACTTGGAGTACTGTGCTCAATCCTGGTTGCCTCACTATAGGAAGGACGTGGAAACCATAGAAAGGGTGCAGAGGAGATTTACAAGGATGTTGCCTGGATTGGGGAGCATGCCTTATGAGAATAGGTTGAGTGAACTCGGCCTTTTCTCCTTGGAGCGATGGAGGATGATAGATGACTTAATAGAGGTGTACAGATAAATGAGAGGAAAGTCAGAGGCTTTCCCCGGGGCTGAAATGGTTAACATGAGAGGGCATAGTTTTAAGGTGCTTAGAAGTATGTACAGAGGGAGATGTCAGTGGTAAGTCTTTTACACAGAGAGTGGTGAGTGCATGGAATGGGCTGCTGGCAGCAGTGGTGGAGGCAGAAACGATAGGGTCTTTTAAGAGACTCTTCGATGGCTACATGGAGCTTAGAAAAATAGAAGGCTATGGGTAAAGCTTAGGTAGTTCTAAGGTAGGGACATGTTTGGCACAGCTTTGTGGGCCAAAGGGCCTGTATTGTACTATATATTTTCTATGTTTCTATGTGATACTGAAAGAAGTACAAAGGAAATTCACTGGGCTAATCCTTGGAAAGAAGGTCGTCCTTCCAAGAAAGACCAAATGATTTCCTGGAGTTTTAAGAATCAGGTTTAGTATCACCAGCATACATCATGAAATTTGTTAGCTTTGCAGCAGTACTGCTATGCAATACATAATTAATATAGAAAAAACTGAATTGCAGTAAGTATATATGTATATTAAAAAGGTAAATTAAGGTAAGTAGTGCAAAAACAATTTTTTTTTTAAAGTACTGGGGTAATATACAGGGGGTTCAATGTTCTTTAAGAAATTGGATGACAGAGGGGAAGAAACTATTTCTGTATTGCTGAGTGTGTGACTTCAGGCTTCTGTACCTCCTTCCTGATGGTAACAATGAGAAGCGGACATGTCCTGGGTGACAGGGATCCTTGATGATGGAAGCCACTTTTCTGAGGCACTGCCCTTTGAAGATGTCTTGGGCACTACAGAGACTAGTACCCATGTTGGAGCTGCCTAATAATATATCTCTCTGCAGCTTACTTTGATTCTGTGCAGTAACCAAGTAGTAGAATGAGTGGGTGACCTTGTTTAGAGGGCCTACCAAGGTAACTGTTGGGATGTTTTCACTAACGGGAGAGTTTTGAACAAGGTACAGCATAAAAGGCTGGTCATTTAATATTGAGGTTTGTCGAAATTTCTTTTCGTAGAGGTTGGTGAATTTCTGTGGATGGTATAAGCTAGATCATTAGAAATATTTAAAGTAGTGATAAATATTAGATAAGTTGAGGAATGGGGGAGGGGTAGAGTAATAACACAGAAGAGTTGAGACCAGCTAGGAGCTCTTAATTTTTTTGGTTCCTCTGACACAGGCTCTCCTCCCTGCCAGTGTAAGGATGAGAAAATACATGAAAATCTAGCCCTTGGTGTTGATATGAAATACAGTTAATTTAAGTCCATGACAAAGCTCCTTACTCTGGCTTGATGCTTCATCTTATAAGAGCTCCACTTATACATGTGTGACATTTTTCAATTGTAATATCTTTGACAAAGCTTTCAATTTATTTGTAAGAGACACTTGAACTTTTTATTTTACCTAAAATAAATCTATTTGAAGGCTAAATTATTTAGGTAGACCTCTGTTATTAAATGATTTTACCAGCAAAATCTGTGTGTAGAAATCAAAACAATCAGGTTTCTATACCTTGCTTGATATTACGAGATTTACAGTCAAATATGTGATTAGCTAGTTTCTTCTGGAAGGGAAAATAATGAAATTCCCAGACTGCAGGGCCACAGTAATGGGGTTTCATTTTGTAATACTAAGGAGTGTTAGAGTGCTTTGCTTGGAATTGGCAGTATTGACCTCAAGTTTAATAAGAGAACAACTTACTAAGAAAACTTACTCCATTGATTTTTTGTTCTGACATTTTACAACTCTACCATCAGGAAAAGTATGAATTTTTAATGTGTTGGTAAGGATTTTATAAATCTTTTCATAATTGTTAGAAAGAAACCAGCACTTCACAATGAAACTGGTCATCTCATCAAGTGCTACCTTCCCTTTCCACAATGGCTGTATCAATCTCCTCAAAAACTACAGAAGTGGAGTGGAAGCAAGTCCTTACAGATTCTAATGGACAAAACATATAGTAAAGTAAACACAAAGTACACTGCAGATGCTGTGGTCAAATCAACACGTACAAACAAGCTGCATGAACTTAGCAGGTCGGGCAGCATCCGTTGAAATGAACAGTCAATGTTTTGGCCCAGAAACGTTGACTGCTCATTTCAACGGATGCGGCCCAACCTGCTGAGTTCATCCAGCTTATTTGTACATGTTGATACAGTGAAGTATGTCATTTGTGTCTAATCAAATCAGCAAGGATTGTGCTGGGGGCAGTCTCTACAGCATTATCAGGCTTTCAGCAACAATACAGCATGCCCACAACTTACTAACCCTAAAACACTTGTCTTTGAAATGTGGGAGGAATTCAGAGCACTTGCAGGAAACCCACATGGTTATAGGGAGAATATACTAACTCCTTACAAACAGCAGTGGGAACTGAGCTTTAATCAATGATTGCTGGCAATATATACCAATTGCACTGACCACTACGTTACCATGCCACTTGTTATTGTAGCAGCAGCAGAGTTTGACCTTTGGTCGTGTGTCAAGCATAATGTTCATGATCGTCACCATTAAGCTGGAATGGCACTTATCATCACAGTATAGCCAATGATGTCCTTGCTGTAACCATGCACTTACATTTAAAAGTGGCTGTTCAGCTTTGCACATACTATTGTTTCAATAAAGATTAAGGAAGGACATTTCAAGGCTAGCAGTAAACTGTAAAGTATAGACTAGATAATGTTACTTTAAATGGATTCTTCAATGCCAAAATTCGATGTTGTTAATTATAAACAACAAATAAAAAGATAAACCTTTACCAGTTAAACATCAGCCAAGCAAGGAAAATCATTGAATATACAGATGTGGTATAGGTTCTTCTGACCCTTCAACCTGCACCGTTCAACAACACCTGATTTAATCCTTGCCTGATCATGGGGCAAATCGCAATGATTAATTTACCTACCTACCGATACATCTTTGGACTGTGGGAAGAAATGGGAACACCCGGAGGATACCCACGGGGGTCACAGGGAGAATGTACAAGCTCCCAGGTCCTCCAGAATGTACAAGATTTAAGATAAGATATTTAAAAAATAATTTATCACTTGATGATAGTGCTGAAAAACCTAGGTCCTAGAGACTGCCTCATTCCCAACCTCTGTGATATTTGACAAAGTCCCAGAGTATTACAATAATTTTCTTGGTACTCTCCTCTACATAATTACATAAAATAAACTACAAATTGCATTTACATAAGAAAAACATCCCAAATTGCTTTGCTGGAACATTATCAAACAAATGTTTGGTCCAAGAATAAAAGGGTTATCATATGAGGAACGTTTGATGGCTCTGGGTCTGTACTCATTGGAATTCAGAAGCATGAGGGGGGATTTCATTGAAACCTTTCGAAAGGCCTAGACAGAGTAGATGTGGAATGAATGTTTCCCATGGTGGGAGAGTCTGGGACAAGAGGGCACAGCCTCAGGATAGAGGGACGCCCTTTCACAGAGAAATTTCTTTAGCCAAAGGGTAGTGAATTTGTGGAATACGTTGCCACATGCAGCTTTGGAAGCCAGGTCATTGGGTGTATTTAAGGCAGAAACTAATAAGTTGGACATGGCATTAAATGTTATGGGGAGAAGGCGGGGAACTAGGGTTGAGGAGATAGAAAAAATTAAATCAGCCAGGATTGAATAGTGGAGCAGACTTGATGGGCCATATGGCTTAATTCTGCTCCTATGTCATTTGGTCTAAATATTGACATAAACCTTCAAGAGATTTTAAGATGTATCTAAAAATTTGATGAATTAAGTAGATATCAAGGGGTTAAAGCTGAGTTAAATCTGAAGAGAGAATTTCAGAAGTTAGGGTTTAGATATTTTAGGATTGTTCTAAAAAGTTATGTACCCATCCAATATTAATATGATGATTCAATACTTTGTACCATCTATGGAATATATTGCGGCAGTTTACTAGGGCTCCTTCTGAAAGCTAAAATTCGTACACACTCAGAATGGGGTGAACACCCAGGAGTTAGGGAAAACCACTTTCTGCAGGTTCCACCACCCAACTCTTACCACAAGTTGCACAACATCCTGACTTGGACATATGTTGCAATTACTTCTCTGTTGTTGTACCATAGTTCCAGATTACCCTTTTTTAACTTATATACTACCTTCCTGACACAACTACAGTAATTTCAAAAGGAGAAGCTGCTCCCCTCCCTCCATCAACCATCTCAATAACATTGCAAGATGCAGAATAAGGCTAGTCTTGCAAGCTATTCCCATGTTCAAGTAAAATATTGCCCCCATAACAGAACTGTGTACACTGGTCCAACACAGTACATTGTTGTATAGATGTCTGCTGGATGTACTAACTAGAACAAGGTCATTTTAACTCCTATGAGGACTCTCACTAGGAAGAGCATGGGATTGTCATCAGCTTTACATTTGTTTTATAACTATCCCAACATATGTTCCCATGTATTATGTTTAAATCAGAATAATCAGATTCCAGCAATACAAGCAGTAAAGTTTTGAACATACTTCACAGAATGAAAATCTTTTTGGGTGCTTTGTCCATTCCAGTGGCTTAAGAATTTCCAGTACTTCCTTTTCAATGGAAGTAGCAATGGATGAAAAAGTAACTTGTGTATATTATTCGCATTCCAGTTCATGAAAAACTTAACAATTGAAAACAAAATTTATAAAATAAAGAAAAGAGCTTGAGAGCATTCATATCTCAAAGTGAATATCAGTTGATTACTCTCTTCGCAGTAGATTGTGTTTTCTGTATTGTTCATCATCTGACAAGAATCCCAACTGTTAAAATGATACCCATCAGATTTAATTGTGTTCATATGTTTACTCACTATTCTTCTGCGCCTGTTATTCTCCTTTATGTTAGCATTTACTTATGTACAAAGATGCATATTTTTATTAAAATTGAGAAGGGCTGTAATGACAGCTGAATTAAAGTATTTTCTTTAATCTTGCACAAGCAGGAAAATATCCCTCATCCTGTCCATATTTCATTTTGCAGTTCCCATTTCTACATGGAAATGTTTAGTGAAGTAGTAGGGAAAAAATTTCCAGGAGGTTTTGTTTTATTTTCACAAAACAGATGCAGTTGACATTTTTGAAATTAAAGATCCCTTTGAACATGAAAGGGAGACAGAAACAGCTCACATAAAAAATGCTGCCAGCTGATTACTTTGTGGAAGCACCAAATGTTTTTGAACTGGAACTGGAAAATACCACCCTGCACTTACCTTTAGATCATATCCTTAAGTTGTGATTATTTATTTTAAATGGTTTTACATCTGACAATATTCACATTTACAGAATTGCTTCATCCCATTTTACAGTCTAAGTAAGTTATAGTGGTTGATACTGCTTCAGGGTTTGCAATGTAACATTGGCGGGACCTCAAAGTATTGGTTCTTTAAGTAGCATAATCTATTCCACTGTTTGCTGAAAAACTACTGTTGGTATAAATCATCAGGGATTTTGAGTCTGGTTCTGGAAATGCCATTGACAATTTAATATCTTATTAGAGATAAAGTCCTGATCCTTTCTAATAATAGCACTCACCTGAAAAGCTATCAATGTTTGTGCTGCCTATTACATTGCATTGATATTTAATCCTGCAATTTGCTGAATGGCATTCATACAAAAAGGTTAGGTATTTTCCATTTTATGCTATTTGCATGGAATAATTAAATCATATTTAAACATTTTAAAATACAATTTTATTGAGAATTATTCCATGCCCTGAATGTAATTTAGTTATACAATGTTTCTTTTTTAGAAGCGTTGAATGTAATTTTAAATGCCAGAAATAAATATTAATCTAATTAAACTGCTTCTGGCAGTAATATTAGTACTTCCTTCAGTGAACCCAGGAATTCAGTTGGTTTAATTGTCCAACGTAATAAAATTGCTGCTGCATATTGTCAAACTGTATGGACTTGTGAAGTTAATGTAAATAAATAAAAGCATCATGGAATCACAAGTATTTTTATAATTTATCTATATACTGCACTCTAAACCTTCCACAAAACCCCCATAAATGTCAATGTATGTTTTGAACAACTGTAATACTAAAAATTTCTAATCCTGTCAATCTAATTAACCAAAAAATTCAGCACAGCTTACTGAAAGTGATCCAGGAAATAGGCATAAACAGTTGTATCTCAATTTAATTATGTTAGGTTATGTATAAAGTAGTGAGATTACTTGTTCCTTTGTTGAAATAACATAAATGTGGTTCATTTCATTTATCCTGGCTGTTTGAAAAGTTTGAAATGTACGTCAAAACTAACTGAATTTATGTGACATTTGCGAAGTTCCAGGATTAGCCATGAAGTTGTTTGGTTTCTGTTTGTACTGTAACTAAAGGAGCATGGAACTTACATTAAATTACATCTGTGTTGGCCTCAGGATGTTCCCAGATATTTTGCAGCTAATGAAGTATAGTCAGTGTTGTAAGGTAGTTAAATGCAATCAACAGATTGTTACAGTAAACTGCCATTAAAATGCTGTAACTGACCTTCCTTTGTCCCTTCCCCTGTCAGTAGTAACTGTTCTGCCAGGCTTAGTAGCTAAGCCACACGTGAAGGCCAGGAGCTGGACTTGGTTGTCAGGGGCTATTTGAGGCATACGGCATTGGGAGCATTTAATAGGTATTGGGAGCTTATCCCCATTACCATTCTCAGCTAAAACAAGGAACCAAATAAGACCAGTTGTTTCAGGCAGATGGGGCTTGTCAGCCATGTTAGGCAGCTTATCTAAGAGAAAGAAAATTCTGATCTCAAATCTCCGTTGCCTTGCAGTTATACCCACTCATGGGGAAGACTTTGGGAGTAAACCCCTAGGAAAAATCCAGAACTGGGGCCTCCTTGTTGAATTCAGTGCTGAATGGCAACAATGCTGGTGCCAAACTGTATCGGTTTCTGTTGTTCCTTTGAGTTCTTTAGATGTGTGGAGAGGGGGGAGCTTGGTACATGGGCAGCTGCTTGCTCTCCATATTGTACTGTCCAGGCTTGTGTATCTAGACAGCTAGGATGCAAGATCCATATTCAACCCTAACCAATGGAGGTCTCAGCAGGTTGCTGAAAAGAGTCTGAAAGATAAGTAATGTTCACGCACCAATAGATCCTTCCTTTCTCATCTTTGAGTACTTCCATGGAACTTATTCAACTATCTACAAGAGCAACATGATCTTAGTTTAATATCTACTTGAAAAGATCAGCTCCATCAGCGCAGTGATCCCTGAGCTCTGCAGTATAATGTGGGCATTGAACTGAATGAAATCAGAAACAAGAGTTCAACTTCTGAAACTGAAACAAAATAACTTTTAGATTTGAACTCAGCAAACAAATCGGTACAATAAATTGGTGAATTTGCCGAGGTCAAGAGGGTTGAGAGCTTTAGGTTCCTAGGAGTGCACATCACCAATAGCCTGTCTTAGTTCAACAACAACATTGCCAAGTAAGCTTAATACTCTACTTCCTCAGGAAGGCAAAGAACTTTCTTCTCCTCTTTGACCCTCACTAATTTTATCATTACACCACAGAAACCATACAAACCAGGCACATCACGGCTTTGTACGGCCACTGCCCAGCCTGTGACGGTTAGGAACTGTAGAGAGTTGTAGACGGAGCTCAGCACATCAAGGAAACAAGCCTCCCCTCCATGAACTGAGTCTAAACTTCTCACTAACTCAGTAAAACAATCAATATAACGAAGGACCCTACCCACCCCAGACATTGTCTATTCTGGACAGAATATACAAATGCCTGAAAGCCTGTATCAGCAGGCACAAGAACAGCTTCTACCCTGCTGTAATAAGATAATTGAATGGTCCCTAAGTACAATAAGATAAACTCTTGACTGCACAATCTATCTTGTTTTGGCTTTATACAGTTCATCTGACTGTTGTGCTCCTTGTCTGTAACTAGCACTTTATTTTGCATTGTGTTATTTTACGTTGTACTACTTCAATGCACCATTGTAATGAATTGGTCTGTATGAATGTCATGCAATTTACAGCAGGACTAATGTACTTTGATTCAAATTAATAAATGTTAATTTCAGTATGTCTTATTAAACAATTAGTAACATTTGATCTAATGAGAAGCTTGAAATTAGCTTGAAAATTACAAAGGAATTTGCTGGGTTTTGCATAATTTGAGCTCATATTGAATCTCCCTGTTGGAATTAATTGAATCTATATTATCAAAAGTACCATTACCTAGAATGTATAATGCAGAAACATACATTTCTGTTCAATCGGTTTACAATTTAGCTAATGCACCACATAAGTCTTTTCCCAATCTGCTTACCTTTTTCACATATTCCTTTTTATAGTTTATACAAAATTGACTTTGAACAATAATTGTTACTTTCAGATTGTCATCATTTTAAGGAATATTTCTTGTGACTAATTACTTTGTTTTGCTGTAACAGTTTGAAGAGAATTTACAGGGGCAATTTGTGGGAGCTTATAATAAACTATGTAGGCCTGCTTTGATATCTTTTGTATCTCATATTTCAGTCAGTACACTTTTCTGTTACACTTTGGTGGTTAAATTGGTAAATTGCTTTATTGTTATCACATGTACTGAGGTACAGTGGAAAATTTGACTTGCAGTCTGTTCATTCAACAGTGTACAATTACATACTGTCAATGCATTACAACAGTGCACTGAGATAGTGCATGGAAAAACAACAAGAGGGTGCAGAATGAAGTATTACTGTTACAGAGAAAGGGCAGACAAAGGGTAGACAAAAAGGTGCAAGATCATCACAAAAGTAGATTGAGGTCAAGAGTCCATCTTATCATACTAGGGAACCATACAGTAGTCTATTGGGATAGAACCTGTCCTTGAACCTGGTGGTAAGTGCATTCATTCTGTATATATTTTACCCAGTGAGAGGGGAGAGAAGAAAGAATGATTGGGTCTTTGATTATGCTGGCTTCTTTACTGAGGCAGAGAGAAATGTAGGCAGAGTCCATTGAGAGGAAGCTGGTTTCCAAGGTGTACTGAGCTGTGTCCACAACTTTCAGTGTTTTTTTTGCGGTTGCAGGCAGAACAGTTGCCATACCTAGCTGCATCATCTGGAGAGGATGCTTTCTACGGTGCATTGATAAAGATCGATGAGGGGTCAAAGGGGACGTCCCATATTTTTTTAGCCACCTAAGGAAATTGAATTGACTTTATTACTTACATCCTTCATATACATGAGGAATAAAAATCTTTACATTATATCTCCCTCTAAATGTGCAATGTGCAATTTATAATAGTATATACAACAGGATAGTCAATATAACATAGAAATACAGTAGCATCAGCATGAGTTAAGCAGTCTGATGGCCTGGTGGAAGAAGCTGTCCCGGAGCCTGTTGGTCCCTGCTTTTATGCTGTGGTACCATTTCCCAGATGGAAGCAGCTGGATCAGTTTGTGGTTGAGGTGACTCGGGTCCCCAATGATCCTTCGGGCCCTTTTCTCCCATCTGTCTTTGTAAATGTCCTGAATAGTGGAAAATTCACATCTATAGATGCACTGGGCTGTTCACACCACTCTCTGCGATTGAAGTGCTGGTGAGCTTTCTTTGTAGTGGCGTCAGCATGGTTGGACCAGCAGATGCTATGGTGATGTTCACTCCAAGTACCTTGTAACTCTTGACCCTCTCGACTTCAGCACCATTGATGTAGACAGGATGACCCCCTTCCTGAAGTCCTGGAGCTCCTTTACTGAGATAGAGATAAAGGAAAAGCTTCTTGTTTTATACAATGCCACGAGGTTATTTCCTTCCGGTACCCTTTCTCATTTAAGATATGGCCCACTATGATGGTATCATCTGCAAACTTGTAGGTGGAGTTAGAGCAGGACCTGGCCATGCAGCTGTGAATGTATAGGAAGTATAGTAGGGTGCTAAGGACACATCCTTGTGGACTGTGGTCTGTTTTTTCAGGCATTCAAGGATCTGGAGATGTTAAGTTTCAGATCTGGGTATTCGGGGATCAGTTTACTTGGAATTATTTATCAAAGGTGGACTATAATCAATAAACAGTAATTTAACGTATGTGTCTTTACTGTCCATATGCTCCAGTGGTGAGTGTAGAGCCAAGGAGATGACACACCTGCTGTAGGTCTGTTTCAGCAGGGGGCAAGTTGCAGTGGGTCAAGGTTTTCTGGGAGGTTAGAGTTAATGTGTGCCATGACCAGTCACTCAAAGCACTTCATGACGGTGGATGTCAGATTATTCAGGTCACAGTCATAAAGGCATTATCTTGTGTTTTGTAGTTACCTGGATAATAGTGGTCTTCTTAATGCAAATGGAAACCATAGACTGAAGTAGGGAGAGGTTTAAAAATGTCTGCAAATATCCCCACCAGCTGACCTGCACAGGATCTAAGGACATGGTGAAGACCTATCCAGGCCAGAGGTTTACTCTCTGGAAGACTGATCTTACACTCACAATGTAAGATCTCACTGAGCACACATACACTTAATAAGGGGGCATTCCACAGCCAGCAGAGCAAAGGTTCATGACCAACTTTCACATAGCTTTACATCATTACATCAGTTTGCACTGTGTCTCTGAAATGATGATGGCTTTGTGATTATTGAAGAAAAAGACATGTTTTCAACAAGATATCCCAGCTTTCCAAAGAGTCTTCAAAGACCAATCATTAAATGCATTATACTGTATGAGAATGAAGAGCAGGATTAACTGTCAGAGATGGTGCTGAAGGGCGGCAATTCTGCTGAACACTTTTGGATCTCAGGTGAAGGATCGCCAAGGGCTTTTTGCTCCTGATTGCTATCCGTTCCATCCTGCTGGGTGGGTGGATGCCAGGTGAAGGTGAGGCCTGAGGATCCTTGCATGATGGAGCAGCTTGTCAACTGAGGTTCACGGGTGAAGGATAGACACCTGTACTGGGAGCAGCTGCTGTGAACCGTACACTAGCAAACGTCTCCAGGGTAGAATAGGAGAAATTGTAGGTGCTAGTAATTGGTACTAGGCCTTACAAATGCAATACAGCATATTTCATTTTTGTACTTGTGCCATTACTACAATTCTCACAAAAGCTTAGAATGTCAATGGAGGCAAATGCTGTTTTGAAGACTTACTGACACTTCCCAGAGATTATTTTAAGATACAGTATAATGTGAGGAATGTTCAATAATGTTAGTTTTTCTGTCTATTTATTCTGGAGAATGTGTATATTATTTTTAACAGAAAAGGGCATTTATAGTGGATTTGTACTGATTTCATATTGACAATGCTCATTCCTGCTAGAAATTAATTACAGGATTTGAAAATTGGAAATAGTGAGGTTTATGAATTTAAACATGTAATTAATCTATTTAGGAAGATTCTGTGCCCAATAACCAGGCAAGTTTTGAATCATTATTGTGTCTTCTCTAGGAGTTTTGAAATATGACTTTTATGGAGTCATAACCGAACCTGATTCCTCCATGATCAAGAAGCTGCCTCCTTTGCTGAACTATTTGAAATGAAATTTAATAGCACTTCTTGCTGCTTAGGGATTAAGGCCATAGCCCGAAACTTACACAACCAGAAATAAGGTGAGACAGACTTCCACCTGCCATTATGGCGTGAGGATGACTCTCACTTATATTGTAGGTTCCAAAATGAGAAAGTAACAAGATGGCATCCTTTGAGTGGTATAGTGAACTAGAAAGTAGCTGAAGAAGAGGTGCCTCATTGAGAACTAAAATCAACTTCTCCTTGAATACAGAGTTTAATGATAAGCTGTTTGAGAAAGGGTCTGCAAACGATCAGCTCGATAGAAAGCACATCATGGCAGAAGGTGGTTAAGACATTTCAATTAACTCCCTGATTGCTCAATGGTGCTGTCTCACAGTGAATGAAATTTTAAAAATTGCAGCTGCTAGAAATCTGGAATTAAAATAGAAAATGTAAAGTCTCAGCAGGTTAGGCAGCTTCTTTACAAAGGTAAGTTGGTAATGTTTCAGCTCCTGGACCCTTTGTCAGAAACGGAAAAGAAAGAAAACCAAGTTAATTTCCAGTAGCTACAAAAGTGATGGAGAGATGGGTTGAAGAAAGGAAATATCTATGACAGGGTGAAAATAAGCAAAATCTGCTTGCCCAAACTTTGCAGTTCTTTTCTTTGTGTGGCATCAGTTATTTTCAGAATGCCTGGAGAACAAGCTGTGAATATAAGACCTTTTCCTTTGGACTCAAATCTTTGTGGTCCTAATACTAAAAGATGAATATTGGATCCAGGTAATACAAGTCCTTTAAAATAATCTTGGAAAGTCTGAGGCAGTTGGTAAGGTTCATTCTTGAGTCAATAGCAATATCCGAAAATTCAACACAATGCACTGCGATCTGAAGAGTATGGTATTACTTGTTCTCAAAAGACGGATTGCCAGCTAGTTTGATGTGGATGCTTTGACCATTAGCTTTGAGGATGCAGGATCTTTTCAAGAAAGTTTTGGATCAAATTCAAAGAGCCTCAGGACTCCAGAATCTAGCCATTAACACTAGGTTTCCTTCTGCTGATCAGTGGATGTGACACTTTTGTTGGCCCAATCATTGGATTCTTGTCACAACTCATCTATCATTTTCAGGGGCTTAATGGCTGACTCAGAAATAGTGGACTGAGTACACAATGGCACACTGATTGTTCCCTTCACAACAAGTTATATCTTCACTGGAATTATCTGCAGGAGAGGCAAGGTCTCATAATCAACAGCAAGCATGTAAGAAATCCATGTCAAAGAAATATTCTTAAACAGCATCTTAAAGTTAGTATATAGGCATAAACAATGGTTAATCAATTTACCAACCCATAAGACACAGGAGCAGAATTAGGCCAGTCAGACCATGAAATTAGGTCACTCCATCCTCATTCTTCTAAACTCCAGTGAGTACAAGTCTAGAGCCATCAAATGTTCTACATTCATTAACCTTTTCATTCCCAGAATCATTTTTATGAACCTTTTCCAATGCCGTCCCAAAACTGCTCACAATACTCCAAGAGTGATCTGCCCAATGCCTTATAAAGCCTCAGCATTTCATCCTAGTCCATTCGAAGTGAATGATAACATTGAATTTGCCTACCTTACCACTAACTCAGCTTGCAAGGAGCCCTGCGCAAGGATTCCCAAGTCCCTTTGCACCTCTGTTTTCTGAATCTTTTCTTCATTTAGAAAATAGTCTATGCCTTTATTCCTTCTACCAAATGCATGACTGTACACTTCCTAATACTAGATTTCATCTGCCACTTCTTTGCCCATTCTCCTAATCTGTCTAAGTTCCTCAGTAGACTCCCTGCTTCCTCAACACTACCTGCCCCTCCTCCTATCCTTGTATCATCTGCAAACTTGGCCACAGAGCCAACAATTCTATCATCCAGATTATTAACATGGAACCATGAAATGTCAGCGGTCCCAACACTGACCACTGTAGAACAACACTAGTAATTGGCAGCCCATGTGAAAAGGCCCCCTATATTCCCAGTGTTTACCTCCTGTCAGTCAGCCAATCGGCCATCCATGCTAGTGTCTTTCCAATGATATTAGGGGCTCTTGTGAAGCAGCCTCATGTGTGGCATCTTACCAAAGGTTTTCAGAAAATTCAAGTAAACAATATCCACTGACTCTCCTTTGTCTATCCTGTCTGTTATTTAGAAACAGAGAATCTACAGCACATAACAGGCCCCTTGGCCCACAAGGTTGTGCTGATCATGTAACCTACTCTTGAAGCTGCCTAGAATTGCCCTACCACATAGCCCTCTAAGCTCTATGTACCTATTAAGAGTCTCTTAAATGACCCTAATGTATCCACCTTCGCTGGCAGTGCTTTCCATGCACCCATCACTCTCTGTTACCTGTGACATCCCCCTAGTACCTGCTTCCAAGCACCTTAAAACTATCCCCTCTCGTGTTAGCCATTTCAGCCCTGAGAAAAAGAATTTCCTCAAAGAATTCCAACAGATTTGTCAGGCAAGTTTTCCCCTGAAGGAAATCATACTGACTTTGGCCTATTTTGTTATGCCTTCGGGTACCCCAAGTAGGCTCCATCTTCCCAACCAATGAAGTCAGACTAACTAGCCTATAACTTCTTTTGCTTTCATCCCTTCTTAATGAGTAGAGTGACTTTTGCAATTTTCAAGTCTTCTGGAACCATTCCAGAACCTAGTGATTCTTGAAAAAAAACTACTAATGCTTCCACAGTCTCTTTAGTCACCTCTTTCAGAACCCTGGGCTTTAGTCTATCTGATCCATCAGAATTACCTACATTCTGAAATTTCAGCTTCCCAAGCACCTTTATATTTTACCTTTTTGCTCTTTATTGCTTTTTTTTCCCAGGGGAATCCAGAGGAAATCTATTTAGTCACAAATTTCTAACTTAACTATATTATGTTAGTGCAATTGCAATATATGCATCACATTTATTCTGGTTTTATTTTTTGAGTAGTGCTTATAGGAGATTACTTTGCCCACTGGCAAACTTACTTAAAACAAAGTGCAACTCTGTGCATTTATTGTTCCGTCTTATATTTTGAGCATGTGTAGTGTAATGGACATCTCTGTTTATGTCCAAGAAAGGCTCTCTGTGTACAGAGGGTTCAATAGGAGAGGCTCTGTTCATTTGTGCTGTAATATTCTCATTCTCTCATTTGCACTTCAATGCACATTTCCCCATCCATACATATTTGAATGTGCATCCTGATTCATGGTTTCTTTAATGACTGGTTTCATATGTGCAGAAGCTATTGTACAGCTTTCTTCATTACTAAAAAAAGAGTTTGCAGTTATAATGTTCATCCTTTTTTAGCTCCGTTACAATTGCAATTCAGACCAATAAGTGTTCACTGTAATACTTCAAGCAGTTTTATGATTTATGGAGCAAGTGGCATGTAATCAGAACAGGATTAGGATACCACAAAAATTGTGGGCTGAAATAACATGCAAAAGATTCTGAATTCTCTTGTGATTCACTGATAAGAATGTAATATACCACATCTATACCAGTGCTGTCTTAATTAGAAATTTAATATTCTGTAGGAAAAAAATGCACTGCTGAAGAAACTGCATCAGAGTCTTGAACCAAAGCATCATCTATGCCTCAGTCTCCACAGATGTTGTCTGACCCATTGAGTTCCTTCAGCAGAATCTGTTTTCACTCGAGATTCCAGCATCTGTATTCTCCTGTGACTCCACCTAATGTTTGATGTTTTTTTTCACCATTTTTCATCATTGTCTGAAAGGTGCAGCAAAAAAGACACAATGGCAATGAAAGAAGTTAAGATCACATCACAAATACTAACGTTGTGTCGGAGATCAGGGCTTTAATTTATTCCTGATGTAGGGTCTTGCCCTGAAACGTTGACTCACTTACTCATTTACAGCGATGTTGCCAGACCTGCTGAGTTCCTCCAGCATTTTGTGTGTTGTTTTGGATTTCCAGCATCTGCAGACTCTCTCATTTTTGTAATTTATTCTTCTTGGCTTGGAAAACATACATATAGTTTACTGTATATGTTATTCTTTTTATGCATGTGTTCACCTGAACCCCTCTGGAAAATTACTCCTTTCCCTAACTTGCCCCTGGCTCCCCATTTATTTACAATGTTACATACACTCAGTGCCTCTGTATTAGGTACATCCTGTACCTAAGAAATTGGCCACTGAGAGTGTATTTGTAGTCTTCTGCTGCTGTAGCCCATCTGCTTCGAGGTTCAATGTGTTGTGCATTCAGAGATGATCTTCTGCACACCACTTTTGTAACATGAGATTCTTTGAGTTCCTGTTGCCTTCCTGTCGGCATGAACCAGTCTGGCCATTGTCCTCGGACCTCTCACATTAACGAGCTTTTTTCACACATAGAATTGATTTTCACTCAGAATCTCTTTAAACTCTCAAGAATGTTGTGCATGAAAATCCTGGGAGCTTCTGAGATTCTCAAACTACCCATCTGCCACCATTAGCCATTCCATGATCAAACCTACTTAGATCATATTTCTTCCCTATTCTGATGTTTGGTCTGAACAGGAACTGAGAATCTTGACTACCAGTAAGTCTACATACTTCTATGCATTGAGTTGCTGCCACATGATTGACTGATTAGATATTTACATTGACGAGCAGGTGCACAGGTGTACCTAGAAAAGTGGTCACTGAGTATATGTTAAGTATGTTACAATCGTATCTGGTTTAGTTTAACTCTGCAATTTTAGAATCAGAATCAGGTTTAATATTATTGGCAGATGTTATGAAGTTTGTTGTCTCTACTGCAGCAGTACAATGTGATACATAATAGAGAAAAAACTATAAATTGCAGTAAGTGTGTGTATGTGTGTGTGTGTGTATGTGTGTGTGTATATATATATATATATATATATATATATATATATATATATATAATTGTTAAATAATTAGTGTAAAACTAAAAAATGAAAAACAATGGTGAGGTAGTGTTCATGTGTTCAATGCCCATTCAGAAGTCAGATGGCAGCAGGGAAGAAGCTATTCCCAAATCATTGAGAGTGTGTCTTCAGGCTTCTGTACCTTCTTCCTGATGGTAGCAATGAGAACAGGGCATGTCATGGGTGGTGGGAGTCCTTAATGATGGATGCTGCCTTTTTGAGGCATCACTCCTTGAAGATACTACCACATAACAGAGATCTTGATCCTCCAGCCAAAATACCACAGCAAGTACACCCCCTCCACTTTAAACAAAAGCATCTGGCAATGGAATACAGCACTGTGCTGGAAACCTGGTACAAAGCCTTGCCTTTGCTGCTGTTCTCCCTGCAATGAATTATTTGTGACTCGATGTGGCTACCTGTGAAAGTTAATGCTGGGCTGGCCGAATCCAGCAGTTTGGTTGCTCAGTACTGATACAGGGGCTTCAGATCACACCTTGGCTGGTACAATGAGTGCAGGCTGTTGTTGGGTCAGTAGTCACTCAGCGTATTGGCAGACCATCTGATCTTACTGTCTCTCTCATCACCTCCTGATGGATGTAATTGAAGCTGCTGCCTTCTCCTCTCTTCATTTGGTTTTACATTTCTATTCAATACAGAGATTTTCTGTGGGAAGGTTGCTGACGCAAATCTCCAACAATGGCCCCCAATGCTCACAGGCTGTCTCTCTACTTCAAACCATGGTGTTATTCATTCCAGACCAGTGCTGCAGCTTTACCATACACTTCAGTGACTTGTTCAATCCTGGGTTCTGAGGGATTTGTGGTGTTTATGGAAATTATGACTACATAGGTTTCCTCTGGGTTTGCCAATCTTATCTCAAGGGTCGTTAAATTAACTAACCATTATGAATTGCCCCTAGAGTGTCAGTGATTGTAAAATCCAGAGACATTGATAAGAATGTGAAAAGAAGAAAATGGGATTAGTGTGAGATTACAGTAAATTAATGCTTAATGGTCAGCATGGATTTGATGGCTCCAAAGAACGTTTCGATGTTTTCTATGCCCACTCTCTATTTATAATGACTCTTTTTAGTAGTCATCCTATTGACATTCTTGCCCCTGGGAACACATCCTGTCTGTTAAGTGAATAATTGGTGCATACCCATGTCATCAAAACAAAATCAGTTAAAACCACATGGTATTAAACAACTTAAGATCATAGGGTAGCTGGAAAATGGACAATTTTGCCCCATCTTAAGTTCTCCAGCCTCATCAATTCTTCACAGCATGCAATTGTTTCATAAATGATCTGAAGAGTTTTGAGCCCCACTACTCTATCTGTAAATGCACTCTTTCACAATCTTTTTCATATTGATAAGAGGCATAGATTGAATAGACAGCCGTAGACTCTTTTCTAGGGTGGAGATGGTTAACACAAGGGGGCATAATTGGAAGAAAGTACAGGGGTGTTGTCAGAGGTGTGTTATTTTTCAGAGTGTGGGGAATGTGTTGAACATCCAGCTAGGAGTGGTGGTAGAGGCAGGTACATTTGAGCCACTGAAGAAATCCATAGATAGGCATATGGATGATATAAAATGGAGGGCTATGTAGGAGGGAAGGCTTAGATTGATCTGAAGAGTAGGTTAAAAGGTTGGTGCAACATTCTGGGCTGAAGGGCCTGTACTGCTCTATGTTCTAAGAAACATAGAAACCCTACAGCACAATACAGGTCCTTTGGCCCACAAAACTGTGCCGAACATGTCCTTATCTTAGAAATTACATAGAAAACCTACAGCACAATACAGGCAACAACACACACAAAATGTTGCCTGGCCTGCTGTGTTCCACCAGCATTTTGTGTGTGCTGTTGTTTGAATTTCCAGCATCTGCAGATTTCCTCGTAGCACAGTACAGGCCCTTCAGCCCACAAAACTGTGCCAAACATGTCCTTACCTTAGAAATTACATAGAAAACCTACAGCACAATACAGGCCCTTCAGCCCACAAAGTTGTGCCGAACATGTCCCTACCTTAGAACTACCTATAGCCCATACCTTTACCCATAGCCCTCTATTTTTCTAAGCTCCATGTAGCCATCCAGGATTCTCTTAAAAGACCCTATTGTTTCCGCCTCCACTGCCGCCGCTGGCAGCCCATTCCACGCACTCACCACTCTCAGTGTAACAAACTTACCCCTGACATCTCCTCTGTACCTACTTCCAAGCACCTTAAAACTGTGCTCACTCGTGTAGCCATTTCAGCCCCAGGAAAAAGCCTCTGACTATCCACACGATCAATGCCTCTCATCATCTTGTACACCTCTATCAGGTAACCTCTCATCCTCCATCGCTCCAAGGAAAAAAGGCCGAGTTCACTCAACCTATTCTCATAAGGCATGCTCCCCAATCCAGTCCAGGTAACATCCTTGTAAATCTTCTCTGCACCTTTTCTATATTGCAACAATTTTTATACTTCAGAAGCGAAGTACTTTGGAGTACTGAGGTAAAAAACTGCCATATAAATTCACTTTAAAAAAATATTTTGATCTCATTGCATAGACAGAAATTTACTGATATCTGTCCCAAATAGGCCATTTTAGTAATTTATAGTTAAGCTATGTTTCTTAGAATTTAACAAAAACATTCATCTTTTTTAATTTCATGGATTATTCTATGCATTGGTAGCAAAATCTCAGAGTTGCAAAATATATTCCTCTGAAGTTTGAATATTTTCTCTAGGTCATGATGACTAGTTAGCATGGGACAGGAAGTCTAGTCTGTTCAGAAACTGAATCCTTGGAGGGCTGCCCTAACTGGGGGGGCAGCAAATACCCTCCCGTCTTGGTTTTCCCCTCATCTAAGCCTTCATTTACAAAAGCATAAGTACAGATTTGTATGAAATCTATGCATTACAAAGCAAAATTAGCAGAATCCAAGCTCAGCAACATCAAAGCAACGTCACTGCCCAACAGGAGAAGAGATATTATAGTTAACTTTTTTTCAAGCCTTTGCAGGAACCTATTGTAGTTTAAGGTGACAACAAAAAGATATCAAATATGGGGAACAAATTGAAATGATTTCCAAAAGAACTCAGCTTCTATGCATTATAATCCTGTCTTCAATGAAAGAATACATTTAAAGGCTGAGATGATTTTGATAAATTGATTTAGCTTGTCCCTTAAGGTGTTAAAATCTTGCTTTACAACACTGTTCTGAGACATACATTATCTGGAGGACAGTGAACTTGCTTTTCTATTCACCATATAAAATAATAAATGAAAGACAAATGTTATGGTTTTAATGTCAGAGTAATGACAGTGGCTAAAGCTAAGTTAAAGTGCATTTTACATTGGATGCTGGGCCAAAATTATTGGGATAACTTAAATTGAAGGATTGACGATGAACAGGATGCTCAAATTCAGCTCTTATAACTTCTATTACTTGACCCTCTTTTGTCATCAGTCACTTAATCTCCTTTATGTCATATACAGTGCCTATACAATTCCCTACCACTTAATTATAGATCAAGCCTGCAGTGATCTTGTCACATTTGACAGAACTTCATCCAGGGCATTATTGTACATTTCTGTAATCATAGATTTTCCTCACCTGCGTGTCACTGGCAATTTACAAAAAGCTGAAATGAATTATTCTATACCCAAGTTCTCATCGGAAGTAGAGCTTGTCTGATATTTTATACATTTTATTGAAGAGATTTCAACACATATAAAGTGGTGGATGTGTCATCCAATCTGGTAAATCTGCTGAACAACTTCACAATGGGAGCGTCCCACACAGTTCACAAATAATAAATTAAAGTGTTTTGTTTATCCTCATGATTGCCAACAATTGCATGTAATGACTGATCATGCTTTTTAATTACTTAATCATCTACAATTGAAAGAACGAAGGCTTTTTGTTCTTTTTAAAGGTCCATGTCAACATAGCATAATGATCTTTTCTTTCTGTTTAAAGACCTGAATGAAGTTATGGATATCCAACAGAGGTTCACAGTTAGATCCTGTGCATTGAGTCCCATTGGGTAGTTTTTAACATAAAATGCACCAGGCAAAAAGTAATGATTTCATTACACGTGCAGTTAATATCTGTGTGTCAGAGACGTCATATCAAGCTGGAAAAAGAATCAGAATTAGTTTTATTATCACTGACAGAAATCTGATGGATGAGCGGTAGACACTGCTCTTAAATCATTGAGTATGAACCTTTAGGCTCCTATACCTCCTCTCTGATGGTATTAAGATAAAGAAGACATGTCCTGGATGGCGAGGGTCTTTAATAATGGATTCCACTTTCTCAAGGTGCTACCTGTTGAATATCTCATCACTGGCAGGGAGGATTGTGCCCGTATTGGAGATGAGTGAGTCTACATCCCTCTGCAGCTTCTTGCAGTCCTGTGCACTGGAGCTCCACACTGGGCTGTGATGCAACCAGTCAGAATGCTCTCCACAGTACATCTGTAGAAATTTACAAGAGTCTTTGATGACATCCCAGATCTCTTTAAACTCCTAATGAAGTAGAGCTGCTGATGTGCCGCCTTCATGATTGCATCAATGTGTTGGGCCCAGGGTAGATCCCCTAAGAGGCTGAGACTCAGCACGCCAGGCTGCATAAGTGGAAAGAGAAACAAAGTTAATATTCCAAGTCTAAGACCCTTCATCTGTCCTGAAGAAAAGTGAATTGTTCTACTTTCATTCGATGTTGCTTGCCCTGCAGAGCATTTTCAGTATTTTCTGTTTTTATTGCAGACTCCTGCATCTGCAGCTTTTCATGACATCAAGCATTTCTGACCTCTGCCCCCATTTGCAAAACTTTATACCCTCTATTAACTTTGCATATTGAACAGGAGGGATCCCAGATCAACATAATATAACATGTTAAGTGTGATTAACTATTTATAGACTAAATATTAACTACTTCCTCCTAATTTCCATGATTCTACAAATATCTGGTAGTTTGAATAATTGCTTCCAGTTGCAAGCATCTGCTGCTGTGACTTGCTGAAGCTTTTTTGATGGTCTTAAGGCTGCTTTGTAAACCAGTTGCTCCCTAGATGTAATTGTATCAATGGACATTCCCCATGAAATGTACTAAGTTTAGAAGAATGGGCAGAGGACATGCAGAGAGAACACGTTGCATAAGAGGATTGTGGAATAAAATTTCAGCAGGAAGTCTTCATCCATAGAGGTTAAAGAGTGATCCTCCTTCCTCTACCATGAAGTTTGTGAGTGTCTGCATTTCACCGTGCATTTTATATTTAATTATTTCAAGAGAGGCTCTTCTTATTCCCTTTAGGTAGCCTGCTAAAATTCAAGCTTAGTTTTTGTTTCTTCCCAAACAATATTTGGATGGTGGGGTGGAGGGAGAAGAAGAAGGAATGCAGAAAAGAATAGAAATAAACTGCCACCAGTTTGTGTCTTTGTCATTGGCATTTCTCTTTGAACCAGGATTGGTTCCCTACCTGGATGATATTAGTGGAGATTTGCTCAGGTGTTTCCAGACTAGTAGAACACAATCAGATTGGAGCAGGTGGTCTATATTGTTTCATGGAACCCTGTTTACGGGGAGTTTGTAGGTTTATGAGGGGATTGCTTTAATTTCTCGAGGGCCCGTAGTTCAGTCCATTTTGAGAAATGGGCCAAGTTAACCTACATGCAGTTCGTTAGCTATGACACAAGGCAGCCTTGGAATCTGCAAGGATGGGGAGATATTATTCACAGGGGTTTAGAAAGTTGGTTGAGACTTCAAATGTCAATAGTGTTGTAGAAAGAAGGGAGTAATACTGGCTTCAAGCTTAAGCATCTGGTACAGGCTATTTCAACTTCCCTTCTCATTCTCATATAAACTTGTCTGTCCTCAGCCTTTCCCACTGCTGTCGTGATGCTAAGTGCCAACTAGTACAAAACCTCATATTCTGCTCAAATAGCCCACAACTCAGAAGTAAGAAAATTGAATATTTCTTTCTCACATCATCAGTTCACTTCGGTTTTCGCTCCTTCTGATCACCATTTTGGTTCCTTCCTCCTTCGTCAGTCCCCTTCCTGTTTGCATCTGCCCATTCACCTTCCCTTATCTGGTTCTGCCTATCAACTATCAGAATCTGTCTCTACTCTTGACCTCCCCTCTCCATCTAAGTGGTTCTATCAGTCTATTTTTCCCCATATCCTCCCATCACCTGTGAGATATCTGTCTTAACAGTTTATGCACTTCCCACCCCCTCCTTGGTCTAAATGCCCATCATTCCTCCACCCTCTGATATCTGGTAACATCTATCTCTATCAGCCCTCCAGCTCCATTGCCTAATTTGTGTTCTTTCCTTATCTGTTTTTCACCCTTCATCTGCCAGCCACTGTCTCACCCCTCCATCTCACTTCTATGTACAGGCCACCCTCCCTGTGTACTCTAAGTCATGATACAAGGTCTCCACTTAAAACATGGACTATCCCTTTGTCTCCACTGATGCTCCTTGTCCTACAGAGTTCTTCCAGCCATTTATTTTTTGCTCCAGTATTACTACCTTCTTCATTCACTCATTCCCCCACTTTCCCCCTTCCCTACATCCAGACGAGGTTCACAAAAATTATCTCAGGAATGAAAGGATTAATGTGTGAGGAGCATTTGATGGTTCTAGGCCAGCCCCTCAAGCTTATAAAAATGAGGGGATCTTACTGAAACCTATTGAATATTGAAAGGTATAGATGAGTGGACATGGAGAGGATGTTTCCTACAGTGGTGGAGTCTAGGCCTCAGAATAGAAGGTCCTCTCTTTAGAACAGAGATGAGGAGGAATTTATTCAATCGGAGGGTGGTGAATCTGTGAAATTCATAGCCATAGCTAGTATGGAGGCCATGTCATTGGGTATATTTAAAGCAGAGTTTGATAGATTTTTGATTAGTAAGGGTCTCAAAGTTTACAGGGAGCAGGCAGGAGAATGGGTTTGAGAGGGATGAAAAAAGTCAGCCAGGTTGGAATGATGGAGCAGGTTTGATGGGCCAAATGGCCTATTTCAATACCTCTGTCTAACAGTCTTATTTTATTGCTATCATCCAGTATTTACAGATGGCAAGAGTTAAAAATCAGTCTACTAAAAAAAACAGTGGGATGTTTTGGAAACATACTTGCAGTAGGGATTTTGTACCTCAGCAGAACACCAGATTTTAATTTTCTATTTACTTAATGACCCATTAAAAAGATATTTGCTGTGTTTGCCATGCCTTATGTTCTTTCCCTCTGTCACAAATGTGTATGGATTTTGCTTGTTTCATTTCAATTTGGGTTTAACTCATGCTCCAGTTAAATAATCAATTGAGTTCCTTGAACAGAGACCAGATTAGTTTGTTGATTTTCTTGCTAATTACTACATTGATAAGATAGAATTTGCATATATAACATCTCCACACATTTATATCTGGGCAAACTGGACAATTGATCCAGAAAAGGTCACAGAAACCAAGGTCTTTCAACCTTAGAGGTTTGCAATAATTGTTTATGATTCAGGATTTTTTCTTAAAAACCTGAATCAAAATCAAAATTCAATGTAAAATTTATTATCAGAGTACATACAACCCTGAAATTCTTTTTCCTGCAGGCGTTCTTAGCAAATCTATAGAACAGTAACTGTAAACAGGATCAATGAAAGAGCAAGTAGAGTGTAGAAAACAACAAACTGTGCAGATATAAATAAATAATGAGAGCATGCAATAACAAGATAATTAATGCTTAAAGTGAGATCATTGGTATGGGAACATCTCAATAGATGAGTGTAGTTGTCCTCTTTTGCTCGAGAGCCAGATGGTTGGGGGGTAGTAACTGTTCTTGAACCTGGTGGTGCAAGTCCTGAGGCTCTTGTACCTTCTACCAGTTGGCAGCAGTGAGAAAAGAGTTTGGCCTGGGCAGTGAGGATCTTTGATGATGGATGCTGCTTTCCTACGACAGCGTTTCATGTAGATGTGCTCAATGGTTGGGAGGACTCTGCCCGTGATGTACTGGGCCAAATATGCTAACCTTTGTATGATTTTCCACTCAAAGGCATTGGTGTTCCACTTTTAAGTGGACTTGCAGGTTAGTGGGCGAGGGTGCAACATTCATATGTTAAGATTTTAAGGAAAATACTGGAATGGTCAGCTTTACATCTCCTTACAATTTACTGGAGAACAGGCAGTAGTATAGTACATTGGCAAGTCATGTTCTCAGCTGGAGTTTTTTGTGAGGAAAATTTGACCAGGGGAGAAAGTTAGATCAAAACAATGTAAGAGGATTTTGGGAAAAGAACAATTCTTTGGTTTTGTTCTCAATCTGATTTTTCAGATGAATTTTTTTGTGTGATGTCATTGTGAACCAAAGCAAGTAATTTAAAAAACAGCCTGTTAAAAACAGTAAGAACAATAATAAAGTATTAAGTGTTAGGCTTTTCTCCAGAATTCAAAAGAAATCTGCCTGATATTAAGGGACATTATTGTTCACATAAATGAACAATCTAGGTAATTCAATGCCACAAAATGGAACTGCACATGCTGTAGTTCCAAATCAGCCACAATAGGAAATTCTTCAATGTATTAACAGTGTTGATGTCATTACCAGTAAGATTATAAGTTGTTCTTATTTCCATTAGAACAAAGCAAAGTTATCTCAAATATTTTTTAAAATACACGGCACGGTCTTTTATAAGACCTTAAGACATAGGAGCAGAATTAGTCCATTCGTTCCATGAAGTCTACCCTGCCATTCGATTATGCTGATTAATTTTCCTTCTCAATTCCATTCTCCTGCATTCTCCCCATAACATCTGAGGTCCTTACTAATTAAATGCCTATCAACTTCCACTTTAGGACTTTGCCTCCATAGAAATCAGTGGCAATGAATCCCACAGAGTCGCCACCTCTGGCTGAAGAGATTCCTCCCCCTCCTTGTTCCTTGTATTCTGGGGCTGTTCCTCCTGGTCCTAGACTCTCCCACTACTTTCAAATGTAGGCAGTTCATGTGTTTATTGGGATTTGCACTCCAGTCAAAGTGTACTTTAGGTTTTTCTATGTAAGCCTAAAGAATAAAAGGTCTTTGAAGTGTTTTTGAAATGTATTTATTTGTTAAAATTGGAATATGTCACAATGCATGGGAAGTGGAACAGCGAGCCTGATGATTGCTATCAATGGAACCAATTTCATATCTAGGTATTCTGTTTGGATAAGACAACAGCAAATAATTACAGTGCCGTGCTGCCAGAATTACTGCAATACTGTGCATCACTGACTTGATTTCAGTGTAATTTCTTTTAGCTGCAGAGCCAGTGTTTGACATTCCACCAGTGTTTTGTTGTCAAATAAGTGCATAGGTTTCTGAGACTTGCTTAAGTGCCAGAAGCCAGTCTCATTGGATTCTGCACAAAAATACCGACATCCTTGTCCCTGAAGACAAGCACAGCACTTTGTCAGTGCTAATTCTACAGCTTTACTTCCTACTGCAGTATGAGAATTGTCTGTGTCGGGATGTCAGGTTTGAAAAGGTCAGTGCTGAATGGAGAATTGTTCAGGTTTGAGGATGAGTGATATGGATCTCCGTCTCCCACAGCTGAAAAACTTCATCCCAGGTACTCCTGGCTTTCCTCCAGCTTGGAAATGATGCCTCAGGCTGCAGAACTGTACGGGTGATCTAAAGCCAGTAGATTTGGCTGTGACTCTGCTTTCTTTTGCATTGTCACTGAGGTATGATTGTCTGGCATTTGTAACAACATACAGTGAGGGATTATTTAAAGTCATTGGTGCCAGTGTTTACTCAATGCAGTTAGAATAACTGCAGTAGTTGGGTCAACAGTATCTGCAAAGTTTGCTGTACAGTTCTAAATGAAGGCAGTGAGGCCCAGCTTACTCAGCCACTGAAGTTGTTCACTTCCAGACACCCGGTTCATTTTCTGAAAGTAAGTGACACTGAAGATCCTTGCATTTTAATTTTTTTGCATTTTAGTAAGTTGTGAGTACCGCACTGTTATTTGACAGACTTCTTTCGAAGTACGTACTATATTTTTGCTGAAAGTATTTCCCTGTGTGACTGTCAAGTAAGACCTTTTGGAAATGACTTCAATGCTCTTAGATTGCTAATTTTGTTTTGGGTGTAGCCGCTGTGTAGGTTTTAGAGTAGATTCATTTGCAGTGAGGGTTGTTCTTGGTTTTAAATAGCATCAAATGAACTATGGCAGAAATATATTTAGCTCTTTGAAGTGGTTGTTTTTTGTACTAGTGTACTTTCAGACATTTAATGTAAAACCAATCACACTCACTGATAAGCAATACCATGCTGAATTGTCTTTGACTTTTTCTATCCTTATGTCTTGAAGTACTTTTAGTGTAGATTTCTAGATCTCGCTTCAATTGCTGTAACCATTATTTAAGTAGTAGCTATACTGTGTAAAAGCTCCAGCATCAATCAAGTGCAAAACAGTTGCTTGACCACTGAAGCTTGTAGTGGCCAGTCCTGCAATTGCTGCTGCATTCAGTGTTACTTTTTTATGCAGTTGTAATAATAATGTGTTCCAGATTTTCAGAACATTTACAGACCTCATACCGTAAACTGTGTTGGTTTTAAAGTCCGAATAAAAAGAGCTGAAAGTAATTCACAAAGATGGGGGACACTTTTCTTTTGCTGTCCTAAAGAATCAGGTCACCTCTTTCAGTAATGGATTCTGCTGCAAATACACATATGCTGGCATCAATTTTTTTTTAAAATAATGGTATTCTGAGTGCGTGCTGTCTATTTTCCTTTTATTTAAGTAGCTTTGATCTCAGAAGGCTGGCTGCTGTAATAGCGGCCATTCAGACGAGAGCACAAGGACAAAATCCCAGGTGTGAGAATTCGGGTTTGAGATGAAACTCATTAAATGCTCATTTGGGCCATTTGACGGAGAATCTCATGTGCCATTTCCTAATTACCCCGCTTGCAAATGTTACATTATAATGGACTTCTGCCCTTCGAACGAAACTGGTATAAATGTGCATGCTGGCCTAAGTGCTTTTGTTAAATAGTCTTTCAGTAAGTCACTAATCACTTTGAACTATGCGCACATTCAGATTTCAATGCAAAGAATTCTCAAATGTGTACAGCTGCCAGTGTGACAGCTGAATGCTGGAAATGTCAAAGTGGAGCAAGTTACCTTTGGTCTTAGGCCCCATCAATCAATTCTGAAGCAGTTAGATCGATCGTGGCTAAAACAGCCCCTCCCCTCCCCCTCTTGTGCACTCTAGGGCTCATGGGCATAAAGCTCTTTGGCCAGTAGGAGTTGAGGGAGCATGTGGATATAGGAAAGGGTTAAATGCCTTTGAAAGAGACTGCATGGGTCTTAAAATGATGCATGCTCGACAGAACCTCATTACACAGTGAGTTCATGTAGATTGGATTATTGATAGATGGAATTCATTTGGGAGTTCTGGTAATACAGAGAAAGATGATCACTGTCACTTGATGTGTTTCTTCTGGAAACGATAGTTTCGGAATGTTTCCCACTGCATGGTAGGACTTCAGCCAGAAATAAATTATTTGTGCTTCTATTGAGAGGGCTGGTATTGTGCAGGTGCACAGTTGGGTTTTTGCACTGAGTATCAAAAACCTTCTAGGAATTCTACTTACTACTGCTTTTTCTTAATATCATTGTAAGTTTGTCAGGATAACTATAGATTCATAAAGTTCATATTTTGAGGAGAAATATGGATAAAGAAGGGAATTATTCAGTGAATCATTCTGATCCTTTTAAATGTATTAATGCAAAACATATGTAGCCTATTTCCTGGCTTTATATTGGTTTTAGAAGCAAGTAAATTCTCTGGCATAGCTTTTCACTGATTATTATTGTGTTTTAGTGCCACGGCAACCTGACAAGGGTTTTCTGTAACAGTTATTTTTGAGTGTTTGTTCCTGTTCCGTGTTTATTGTGCATTTTTATATACAGCATCTTTCGTCACAGCTCGTCAATAAAATGTTCATTTTCAAAGGCAGCTGTTTTGTCATAAATTCCTGCACATGATTTCATTTTAAAATCTCTTTTACCCTCTTCAAATTTGGTCATAGGCAGCAATATATTGAAGCTGACTCGTCTCTAATTTGTTCCATCTTAATTACAGATCACGTGGCGTCAGACGGTGAAACCAAAGATACCCTTGCTTGCTGCTGTGTTCCCAAACGTTCTGACATAATGAAAATCTCGCCAGTTGTTCTCTTCTTGGTTGTGCTGAGTACTGAGCTGATGGGAGTCATTAGCTCAAGCTTAAAGCCACAGCGGTTTAAAGGACGTGTGCAGCGTGACCGAAGGAATATCCGACCTAACATCATTCTTATTATCACAGATGATCAGGATGTGGAGCTTGGTAAGAAAGTTTCACCTTTTTTCACCTGTGTTTGCTTTCCCCCTCATCTCTTGATGTCAGGCCTGCTGGTATTAATTTGTCAGCACTGGTAAATGGTGTAGCAAGGTTGTTCGACAATAGGGGGCACCACAACTAAGCCTGTATGTGCAATTCCATAACGCGACACTGGAAAGTGATTAAAGGCAGCAACCAGAACTGCTTTATACTCCTTGACTTAGAGGTACTGAGGCTAGCATTAACACTCCATCTGCACCTTGTTTTAAATCAGGGACTTATCAGCCAACTCAGCACAAATCAAGGATGTGTTCTTCAATTTTCAATTGGCTATGGTTTATCCATTTGTTACCTAGACACACTGAGGGTAATTTTGCCTTGTGCAATAGCATGGAACTTGTGAGAGTGAATTAGCAAAATAAAACCCTTCCATCGAAATAAAATTCAGAAGAATTTTAATGGGGAGTGTTGATTTGCTTTCCTCTCTTTACACCCTTCCTGCAATTCTGTATCGTCTTGAATGAGCCTTCAGGGAGGGTGGAAAATAATTTCAGCTTTAATTTCAAAGGAAAATCAGAAAAAGTACAAAATAGGTATTTGTTATTGCTTGTGTTTGTGACAGGAAAATCTGTTATAATATCGCATTTATACTTCCATGACTTTTCTTTTTGTTAGATTCATACAGAGGAACTAATTCAGGACCATGCACATAAAATATCTAATTATCATAAAATCCTCACACACTATATGTGTTTTTTTCTTGAACTTAACATGAGATTATCTGGAGTGTGTCGCCATTAAAGTTGACATTTATAGACCTTGCGCTGTCCAAAAAATCAAGTGATATAGAGTTAGTAGAGGAAAATAGAACTGACACAAAAGGTCAGCCTGATTATACCAAATGGCAGAGCAGACATGAACAGCCGAATGGTTCACTTGTGCTTCCATTTCTTATTATCCTTCCAGGCGTCATTTACAGTACTTAAGTACAACATGCTGCCTTTTACCCAGTCACAGCTCTTGATATTATTGTCCTCATCAATGCTGGAATGTAATGCTTTACTCATGACACTGGAAAGCTGTGGGCACTGATCCAAGCTCTCATCATTTTTAATATATTGATGCATGAAGATAAATTGCTACCAAGCAAGCAGCTGATATGTATACCCACAGTACAAAAATTAAAATATTTCATTCATTTGCTTTATATGCTTGATGTAGATTTGGCCGATCAGCTTGGAAGACATAGTTTGATGAATGTTGTAGGATGCCTACAGTTACGTTGAAAGTGAAACACACTAGAGCAAAGGAATAACATAAAATGCTGGAGGAACTCAGTGGGTCAGGCAGCATCTGTGTAGGGAAATAGATAGTTAACTTTTCAGGTTGAGACCTGTCATTTTGGATTGTCCTTTTCCCTCCACAGATGCTGCCCGATCCTCTGAGTTTGTCCAGCATCTGCAGTTGTTTTATGTGCTCACATATGGGCAGCACAGTAGCATATCAATTAGCATAATGCTATTTCAGCACCAGCTGTAAGACCAGGGTTCAATTCCTGCCGCTACCTGCAAAGAGATTGTACGTTCTCCCCGTGACTGCGTGGGTTTCCTCCTGATGCTCCGGTTTCCTCCCACATTCCAAAGACACATGGCTAGGAGTAGTGAGTTGTGGGCATGCTGCGTTGGCATTGGAAACAAGGCGACACTTGAGGGCTGCCTAGGACAATCCTCACTGATCTGATTTGACGCAAATGGTACATTTTACTGTATGTTTCAATGTACATGTGACAAATAAAGCTAATTTTAATTTTAGTCTTACAGCAAAGACTAGTCCGTTATGTAATACAGCATTATGAGTAATCTTCAGCTGGTCCAAGCCTTGCTGATATAAACTGTAGTGATTTCATAGTTAGCTACTTTATTCTTCCTACTTCAGATATGTTGGTTGTGACCTGTGATAGTGATTACTTTGTGCAAAGCTGTGTGATCAAAATGGGGTTTGCATTATCAATTGTGTACAGAGTCAAAATGACCAAAGGAAGCTGGAAATCTGGATTCCATTAAAGGATGTAAAATCTTCTTCTTAGGAAGTCCCAGAGGATCGAGGATCTCTTGCTTCCATTCTTTAGTGACTGATGTCAATATGGTAACTATAGACTCTTCCACAGATAGTGCATGGAGTATCTTACTGAGCAGGTGGATAGATAGTTTGTGAGGTGGGCTTCTATATGTGTGGTGAACTATGTGCCTGTCGGGACACGCCCCTGCTGACTGCTCCTGTGGCTCCTCCCACAGGCCCCTGTATAAAGGAGACCTGCGGCCTGAAGATCGGCCTCAGTCTCCAGGACCTTGTATGATAGACACTCACTCCTGGTTCCTTCTTCCAGTCAATAAAAGCCGATATCTCGCCTAAGTCTCAGTGTGAGTTATTGATGGTGCATCAATATGCTGCTGATGGTTGGAAGCATTCATTCTGAATGCTCCCACTCCATCTTGAGCAGTCATGGGCCAGGGATTCCCAGTTGTCGTCACCACTGGGGAGATGACATTTTTGCAAGGTGACTTTAAACATATTCTTGAATTGTGACCTCTTCTCCTAGCAAAGCTTGAATTAGAGTGATTGTTTTGGAAATCAGTTTTCAGTCATGTGAAAGATGTCTTCCCAAAAAAGCCAACAGAGTATATCAGGGCTCAGTGCTGAGTGGATTTTCCTGAGAGAGGACACTGATATTGGTCAATTTCTTCTTTCAGTGAATTTGGAGGATTTCATGGAGATAGTATTAGTGGTAACTTTCTGAGGTGCCTGCAGTAGATAGTTCAGGTCCCTGAAGCATATAGGAGAGGAGGCCAGTAGACAATGAAATTTATGCCATATTTAACATTTTGATCTTCAAATACCATTTTTGTCAATCAGCCAAACATTGTGCTGGTGCATTGAAAGTGATGATGAATTTAATCTTGATTGCTTATATTTGCATATCCTGTCTCTGAGATTATTGGAAGGCCAAGTCGTGCAGTCTGGGTGGGAATATTTTGCAGTGAGAGCCGATTTCTAAATGTCTTTCATTCTGTGGATGCTGAGGGTTAGAGCCATCCTCTTATATAGTTTGGTGAACAAGTCAACAAGAGGCATAGAGATTGACCTGATGACTTTGGTTGTGGGACCCTTTGCAGTTGTTGATTGAACAGTTGATTGAACAATGTTCTGAAGCAGCCTGAAGGCATGACCAGGATGCTCATAGAGGCACCTTGGATTGGGAAGTTGTCAAAAGTTTTGGGGCAGTGGGGGTGATGGAGGAGGAGAAATTTAATGTGCTAAGCTGTTGGAAATTCAGTGATTCGGGGAAATGATAGTTTTCATTGTTAGCTTGTTGGACATCACACATACATGTTAACAAACTGGTGTCAAGATGAGAGAGCAACATAGAAGAGTGAGTGTGATGACTTCAAAGTAAATTGCAGAAGAGGAATGCAATGGTTTTAAACTCTATTTGCCTGTAAATTAGTATAGAGATAAGTGTGGTTGAGAGGTGAACACATACCTGAAGAAATGAACTCAGCAGGTCGGGCAGCATCCATTGAAACGAGCAGTCGACGTTTTGGGCCGAGACGTTGGCTGCTCGTTTCGACGGATACTGCCTGACCTGCTGAGTTCATCCAGCTTGTTTGTACGTGTTGATTTGACCACAGCATCTACAGTGTATTTTGTGTTTACCTGAAGAAATGGTGTGGGGAAGATGCATTCTATAGGTAATGGTACAGGGACAGGGAGGAACAATTTTGACCAATGTAGTACTTGTTGCAGTCACTACACTGGATTTTGTAGATAGCACTTGTTCTATCAGTCACATTTTGTTGTGCTTTGAGTTTTGATAGGTTCCTCCACAGAGTTGCAGTTGGCTTATGAGCAACTGTGATGTGCTGCTGAAGCAGTCTTGCTGTTGTATCTGAGACATATGGCAATACAATTTGTTTATTCATCGTTCATGTAGTTTGTATACTTGGGTTTCTGACCTTGAGATATCTTCGGATGAAGCTTCGAAGGTTGGTCAAACAAGAAGAAAACTATCGACCAGGCTACACGAGTATCAGCCTCCGAGCAGAAGACACGACCCACTCGTGCTAGTATCAGTTCATGAAGACAGAGAAGGACAGCCTTTCAACTGGACAACAGCCAGAGTCTTGACTCAAGCGAGAACAGAAAAAGAATGAGAATTTCTCAAAGTGTTGCTCTCTGGAGAAGGATGCATCAACAAACACATTGACATACATCTGTTATATTAACCCTTTTGGAGAAAAGAGAAACAACAACGTCACCAATCAGTGAATCGTCAGTAATCTCAGGATCTGGACAGCGAAGCAAACACTTCCAACGGATCTCTCTCGACGCTAGCCAGTCAGAATCTTCTACTGCTAAACTTTTCATTGTTTGGTACCAGCCAACCGGATTACAACATCTAATCAATATCCATTCAGACCCCGGTGGAGTATATAAGCAGGCATTCTGAGGAGACAACATCCTCAACTGCGCGTTGATGACGGCTTGTTGATTGGAACCAAAACGTCTGCCAAAATTTTGCAAAGCTCGGTGATCAACCAAATTTCCAAACTTATAATGTTATGCAGTATAGAGGAGAGAAAAGGAAAGAGTAACTTCAGTCATTCAGAATCACTTCAATTACACAAAACCTAGGAAAGAGAAAATTGGAAATGGGATTTCTGGTAATTGCATTAAGGAAAGGTAAACTTTATAGATGATAAAAATTAGACCAGCATGTAGCAATCTAAACAATTTGAATGGGTGATTTAAAGTTTTACATGGATTGAGTTAAAACAGGGTAGCTTACATTACTGTGGTAATGAATTTCTTGAATGAGTTCAATCTAGTTCGCTACATCAGTGTAATTTAGAATCAATAAGGGGGATGCCCATATTAGAAATGATTCATGAGGCAGCCTAATGATATGTGCATATTTATTTAATTGGGTTATGAATTTGAGCGAGTATAGTGTAAAAAAAAGGGAACATCATGAAGCAGCTACAAAGTTTGTAAATATGGGCCGATGAAAGGTCCTGGCCTAAAACATCAACTGTTTATTCTTCTCCATTAACACTGCCTGACCTGCCAAGTTCCTCCAGTAGTTTGTCTGTCTTGCTCTGGACTTCAAGGGTCTGCAGAACTGCTTGTGTTTTGTTACAGACATAATTAGCAATAGATTTATTTGCCAATGAAGAAGGCCACAAATAGCTAAAGAGAAAAAGGACAGAGAGATGAAACTAATCAAAAACTAACACAAGATAATCAGAGAAGTACAGAGTGGGAGAAATATAAAGAGTAGCAATGGTGATAGAACAGTTCAAGAAGCAAAAACAAGGGTATGTGAATAGGAATTGCCTAAGAAGGTTAAAATCAACACAAATATACTTTGTAATTATATTAAGGAGAAAATGATTGGCAGGAGCAATGGAGACTTTTTGAAAATAGTTAAGTTGTAAATGAAGATAGGAAGTAGCAGCTTTCAGGTAGGGCTGCCAATGCATGAGGCAGCGCTGTAACATAATGGTTAGCTTTACAGTACAGGCAAACCAAGTTCAATTCCCACCACTGCCTGCGAGGAGTTTGTACATCTTCCCCATGACCACTTGGGTATCCACCGGGTGCTCTTGTTTCCAAAGTCCAAAGCCATACTAGTTGGTAGGTTAATTCATAATTGTAAATCGTCCCATGATTAGGCTGGGAAGCTTTGACAGCTTTTTAGATCCCCATTGAAAAGATAACCACTATCCTTAACCTCACTTTGGGTCTCCAGACCCGTGGTGATCCACTGTCATTTGTGAACTGTTATGGTTGTTGTAAACTCCAACATTCTGTGGAATAATTTATATCACCAAACATTTCTCCTTTGAGAGGCACAGGGATGGTTTTAGTCAGTACCAGTTTGCTTCAGTTGGTCCTAGCTGCTCAATAATTGGACCAGTGGATGCTTGCAAAGGCAACGCACACATACAGTTTAGTATTAAGTGAGCACTGAAATCACGCAGTGCCCAAATATTTTGACCTGCACCAGGTCAAATGGGCATGGGTGAGAAACACATTGTGATCCTGTTGCAGGTGTACCAGCCCCACCCAGTGCATAATAATAATGATCTGATGGAACTAATATCTTTTGCAGCTACCTGGAGCGTAACCTGCAGATTCTTCAATCCACCCACACAAATTGTGTAATGACATACTCTTGGATTAAACAGCAGAGGCTTATTTATCAGTGGAATTCAGAAGGACAAGCTGCCACGGCTGAACATTTAACACTATTCAACACAGTAAAATTACACCACTGCTGTTTCAGAAGCAGTCTACATAATTATAAAATGTTTATATCCTCTGACTAAAAAAAGAGTTTGTTTCACAGTGTAAGATATAAAGGAATTGTAAAGTCACTTTTTTTGCCAAGCTTGAATCTGTAATGTAAGCAATATTACTATTACCGGTCTCTGGATTTTGATTCCCATTTGCACTTCAGATTAAAAAGTTATTTTTCATATGACTGAATAATCAAAGGGTCTTTCTTAGTACAGTAATGTGGAAGCCCTTCAAAGTTCAAAGGGAAATTTATTATCAGGGTACATACATGACACCACATAAAACACTGAGATTCTTTTTCCTGCGTCATACTCAGCAGATCTAGAGAACATTAACTGAAAACAGGATCAATGAAAGAGCAAGAGTATAGAAGACAACAAACTGTGCAAATGCAAGTAAATAGCAGTAAATAATGAGAGCATGAAATTTTCAATCTCCTTCCTGTCTAGCGATGGAAGAAAAGGAATGAGAGCTTGCAATTGCTTAAAATTGCATTTTTCATTGCCAGTCACATCTGGTAGCCCTGCATTATACTTCGTTGTTTTTCGCATAGATTGTGATAATGATGCCAAACCAGGCTGTAAATGTTTTACTGCAATATTATCATGCGGTTAGAAGAGACAATGCTGCCTAGAAATAGCCCATTGTTATGATTTCTTTAGCACATTAATCTGTTGAGAATCAAACAGGAAGTGCTGATATTAAATGCAAATCAGCAAGACAGAGACAAATTGATGTTTCCAAAATAACCCTTTTGGAATTTCCTGCTTTCAGTTGCTGCATGCACTGCAGAGCTGCTGAGAACTTACAGAACTTAATAAAGCAAAATTTACCCAGGGACGTTTGTTGGCTTTGTTGACTGCATTTTTGAATTGCCATATTAATTTGGGGAAATCAGTACTGATTGAATTAGTTACCCAAACATCTGTTGTCCCCTTTGTGCTCCTGTATGGCTTAAAAGTGTTTTCTGGGTAGAGAACACTGGTCCGTTTTTATGGCCACCCATTTCTACAGCAGTTGGCGTGCAAGCAGTTCTGTTGTGTTGTCATCAGCCAATGAGCAGCTGAACTAGCATGGTGAGAAAATTCAGCAGAATGTGCAGAGGGAATTAGCAAAATTCTGCCTGGCACACTAATGACTGTTAGTCGTAGTGATTAGTAAGTCAGTTATCAGTCCGTGCATGAAGGCAAATGATGTAAATGGGCAGCAAGTGGTGCTGACTCTGGGGTTAGTGGCCTGTGATTGGTAGATGGGGTGAGTCTGCAGTCAGTGATCAGCGGATGGGTTTTATGATTGAGATGGGGTTGTTATTGGTGGATGGAAAAGCGGGTCTATTATCAGCGGATGGATAAATGCTGATCTGTGATTATTGGACAGGGTGAGTCTGGTTGAGGCAAGGATTGAATCTGGGATCTGAGATATTTTAATTTTCATTTTTATTATTTTTCAATTAAGATACAGTGCAGAATAATTCCTTCCCGCCCTTTGGGCCAGGCTGCCCAGCAACCTCTGAATTAATCCTAGCCTAATCATGGGACAACTTACAATGATCAATTAACTAACTAGCCATTATGTCTATGGACTGTGGGAGGAAATCAGAGCACCCAGGTAAAACCTGTGCATTCCCTGGGGAGGACATTCAGACTCCTTACAGGTGACATTGGAATTGAACTCTGATCCCAAGCTGTAATAGCATCATGCTAACCGCTAAACTACTGTGGATTTTTGATCCAGTCATATTCCGTCTATGTTCTTCCTTCATGTAACCCTCTCATCATCTACCTTCAGCCCGATATTCTGTCATGCTCTCTAATATCATTTATCCTCCTTTTCTGTTTCATTTGGAGAGTCTGACGTTTGGTTTCCCTACATTTCCCCACAGTGTCAATTGGCCTGGATTATACATAACCATCTCTTTCAATTAATTACCATTTTGCACCCTATGCCTTGATTTCAGTTTACCTTTTTATTTTGACCACATCCATTTCCAATCAATTGAGCATTTTTTCATACACTGGTCAAAATTTTATGCTATATTTGCTCATAAATATGCTGCCATTGACTCTTACCCCAATCGATTCTTCCCATTTGCTACAAGATTCAGCAATGCTTCCTTTCTCCTTGGACTGCAAACATATTTGTAGAGAGTGTTCTGAACCCACTTCATGCTTCCTAATTCTGAACTTGTAGAGAAAACAGTCTCTCAACTTCTTCCAGGTCAATCCCTCTCAAAGCCATATCTTTGTACAATTGTAGCAAGGTTTTTCAATTCTTGTTCCGTAATGTAGCATTGCTTGCAATATAGGCCTTCACACCATTTACCTTTGCAATTGCTAGCTTCAGCTCTGAATGTATCTGTAAGCAAATAAAATGAATGTTAAAAAAGCTGATAACATTCAGAATTGTTAGGTAGTCCTTGGTCCCTCCTGTACATCAGTGAGCTTTTGATGACTTTGTGATAAGTATTACTTAATGGATTCGTCAATAACCTGCAAAAGTGGGTGGGTGAAATCATTTCTTCAGTCACTATGTATAGTAACACAGCAGACATACTTGGAATATTTTTACAATTCACTTTGAGGGAACATCCAGAACAAGTTGTCCTTCCAGGATGGATATCTTGTTTCAATTAACAATTAGCCATCTTTTAAATGAATCCTAATACTTGATAGGTTTTGTAGTTGACCTTCATATTCATTAGGCCTTTTAGTTTAGTCATTAAATCCAAATTGCTTTCCTTTTCTATGCTTTGCAATTGGATATCTATTCATTATCTGTATTCATTTGATATTTCAACTCTTAACATTCACTATCTTGCATTTACTGATGCTATGATGTCTTTTTCTCAGCATATCACTTATCTTGGCCTAAAATTCTTTGAACATAACATTTTCAGTTGTATTTGTTCTCAGCAGTATTTTCCCATATCTACAAACAACTTGGACAAATCCCTGTTGCTTGATGGCATTATATTTCTAAAATGGGTTCAGCTGAAGACCTTATTAATCCAATTAGATTTCAAACAGCATCCAACATATCAAAACTGATAACTCACAAAGGTTAATCCCAGCCATATCTGTACTATTTGCCTTAAATGCAATTGATTGAAAATGTCAGTATTATAATTATCCTGTGCATCAAAAACCTGGTTAAACATCATTGCAGGGAATTAAATGCATCATTTATGGCTATTGTAACAACAGGTTGGTTTGCGGGACAGGCAAAACAGCCTTATTGCAAAGAATCCTTTGCCATCTCTTAAAGACAGCACCAAGCAAACATACTTCCTATATGTATTTATACCAGAATTAGCAATTCAAGAGGCATTTATACAAGAAAGCATTTTCTGTAGAGCGTTAATAGAGCTTTCATGCTGGTGGACTCTTCTTAGTGTAAACGGGCCTATAGTCAAAAATAAAAGCCTGAAAAAGGTTTGAGTAGCCTGGGAAAAATGAATAAATTGCATTTGAACTGTCTGCCTATACAGATGGTAAAACAGTCTGAAGTTGCTGCTGAAGTCTGAATGTCTTTCAGATTTACACAGAGCCATGGGTGATTCTGAAAAGACTTAGTTTACTTTTCACATCATTCCTTCTTATTATGTTAAAGATTCCCAGAGTGACTGTTTATTCATAAAGAAATGCCACACACAACGAATAGGCCAAGATTGGAGCCTCATGTTTTACAATGAATCTGAATTCAAAGGGATTACTTTGTATTCGCAGAACCATGTACCTAACAGTGAAGGTTGCCTCTGTTCCCATTTCTAGAAAAATTGTTGGTATTGGCAGGAATTCTTCCTCACTGAGACAAAATTGAGTCAAAATGTTTCATAGATGGTATATTTTATAATAAATATCCTGTAATATTTGTAACTGATTCTTACAATATGTTTGGTTGGTATTGGTTTGAAGGTATCCGTTGGTTGTGCAGTATTTGCCTCATTGTCCTCAACAATACCTACCCACAACCAACATCATTAAAATGGATTATCTGGTTAACTAACTGCTTACTTTGGGAGTTACCTCTGCATTAATTCACTGTCGCATTTCTAACCTAACAGTGTAAACTGTATTTCAACTAAGTTTGTTTGGTGGCAACACGCTTCAAAAAATAAAAAGAATCAGAATCGGATTTAATATCATCAACATATGTCGTGAAATTTGATGTGGCAGAATCACATTAAAAACCATAAATTACAAGGAGAAATATATAATATATATATTTAAAATCTGGTGACAATACAAGTCTTTCCTTTATTTCTCCTGAATACTTATTTTCATTTCCCCAATAGATTGCCAACAAATTCAATCAAAGAGTGAAACTCAGTGATGTGTAACACTTCTATTTTACTATTACACCTTTTTAGGTTCACTGCAGGTGATGAATAAAACCAGAAGGCTCATGGAACAAGGGGGAGCTCATTTCACCAATGCTTTTGTGACAACTCCAATGTGCTGTCCTTCCCGCTCTTCAATGCTGACAGGAAAATACGTCCACAACCACAACACTTACACAAACAATGAGAATTGCTCCTCACCTTCCTGGCAGGCGATGCACGAGCCTCGGACATTTGCAGTGTACCTGAACAACACAGGCTACAGAACAGGTTTGTAACATCATTTATAATCCATTAACTGGGGACTTTTGTTTTTAAATGATTTCAAATTGTTATGTTAATTTTAGGACTGGAACCAATAATAAATTTTAGTGCACTGATCATTTAATTAACTAAATCAATAAAATTTATAATACATGTGGTTAATAACTTCTTCCACCTATTTTAGCTTCAAGTAAAAGAATACAATTCATCAGTTAAGAGACGTCCTATATCCACACTAAATTCAAGCGCTGCATAGCTAGTACTAGGTATCTCTACCACACACAATTTTATAACTGTGACTAATCTTTAAGTACATGTAATTTTTCACCTTTGTACCTACTTTGCCCATTTTATAGTCTCATTATCAAATGAAAAAGGGCATCTCTTATTTATAGATCCAAAGATTAATCATAGATGTTTTTTGATATCAAAGATTAACATACGTGTTCCTTTAGTGAACAAGTATTTTATTTATATGTGGGGTAATTGATAAGTTTGTGGCCTAAGGTAGAAGGAGTCAATTTTAGAAAACCCAGCACATTTTTTTTCAACGTAGTCCCCTCCTACATTTACACACTTAGTCCAGCAGTCGTGGAGCATACGGATCTTGGACCTCCAGAAAGTGTCCATAGGCACGGGTGATTGATAAGTTCTTGGCGTAAGGTAGAAGGAGATGAATTGTACAGCTCTCGTTACAAGCACATGCAGTTCAACTCTTTGAGTGATTATTCAGAAAGTTTTAAGTTAATAACTCATCGGGGTCTTTGATAAGTTCATGGCCTAAGGTAGAAGGAGATGAGTTATTAACTTCAAACTTTCTGCATGCAATGAGAACTGTATAACTCATCTCCTTCTACCTTAGGCTACAAACTTATCAATCACCCATGCTGTGGGCACTTTCTGGAGGTCCAAGATCCGTATGTTCCATGACCTCTGGACCATGTGTGTAAATGTAGGAGGGGACTATGTTGAAAATTAAATGTGCTAGGTTTTCTAAAATTGACTTGTTCTACCTTAGGCCATGAACACATCAATCACCCCTCGTAACTATAAGATTAATAGTTTCTCGTTTACGTGCGAGTCTTTTCGTATGTTTGTTTGGTGCCTTTCATGAGCTGCAGCTGATCTTACACTGTTTCTAAAGTTTGTAGAGACATAAAAAAGTACAGGTCAGAAGCTAGCACTTTGGCCCATCTAGCCCATGCTGAACTATTTAAACTGCCTACGCCCGTCGACCTGCACCGGAATAATGGCCTTTCTTTCTTTCTTTCTTTTTCAATCTTTTTATTGAGTTTCATATATATATATATATGGCCTTTCATAGCCCTATGATCCACATACCTTAATACTCTTCGCTTAAACATCGAAATTGAACTTGCATGTACCACTTGCGCTGGCAGCTCATTCCACAATCTCACAACCTTCTGAGTGAAGAAGTTACCCCTCATGTTCTCCTTAAACTTTTCACCATGACCTCTGGTTGTATTCCCACCCAACCTTAGTGGAAAAAAAACTTGTTTACATTATCTGGTTTTAATTTACTGTAGTCTGAGAAGAACTGAGCAAATTGTTATGTTCTTGCCTATTGTTGTAATTCTGACTCATACATTCAATCACTCTCTTCTGAAACACCTTCAGGACTGTTTGCCTTTAATAAAGCTTCTAGTAACATACTAAGAAGAGTGAATCATGTAACCTATGCTATTAGTATTCAAGTTAGAACTATTTTTACCTCCTTAACATCAGTCTAATTGGGCCATCTTACCTGCCCCTATATTTGGTTTAAGATATCAGGAAAATTTATTAAAAATAAACTGAGCATATGAATTATCTGCAGTGATATGATGTAATTATATACTTGAGCACGAGATTTACTATTGGAAGAGTTACAGTTAAACAAATTCTGCCATTTGCCAGAGTGATATGTTGAAATTTTGGTTTAGTTTTGCCTCTGGCTTTATCATGGTTTCCAAGAATGATTCATTGAAATTTGAGGCTGCAAGAACTCCCAGAATGCAGCAGTAAAAAGCCAGTGAAAGAACCCATAGATCAAGCAGAAGAACTAAGTACAGCAGGCATTGCCTTCAATGTATCAACACAGCCTCTGGTCATCTCAGCAAAACAACGTTTGAGGATTGTTAAGTTCAAATGTGGCACAAAGTTCATGGTATATTAGGCAGCAGTGATCCCTCTGTACACAGCGATGCACACTTTATTGAAGTAAGCATCACTGAAACCATCACTTCCGTGGATTAGATTGATGGTTAGATTTAGCCCAAAACACAGTGCACTAGATAAAGATTTAATGATCATCTGTCACATGTACATCAAAACATTGAAACAGACGGTCAAACGGCTAATTTTGTGTCATTGTTTGTGATGTGTTGGGCATAGCCCTCAAGTATTGCTGTGCTTCAGGCACCAACAAAGCATGCCCACAACATACTAACTCCAACCTGCGTGGCTTTTTGGAATGTGGAGCACCCAGAGGAGACCCAACTAATTATGGGGAGAATGTACAAACTCCTTACAGAGTTTGAACCCCGATCTTCCAGTGCTAATCATTTTCCTGACGGTCATGTCAATAACTGCAATGTTGAAGTAGATAGCACTGTTACTGCTTCTGCAGAGTCCTCCAGATCTGCAGGCAGAATATTCAGAGTAATATCAGCATCATTTCCCAGGCTAAGATCATCAGCACTTGAGCGAGTGAGGCCTCCGTCGGTCAGAGGACCATGGATATTGCATCCTAGCTGTTTAGATACGCAAACCTGGGCAGTGCAATATGGAGAGCAAGCTCCCTCTCTCCACGCATCTGATGAACCCAAAGGAATGGAAGAGACCAATACAGTTTGGCACCGGCAGCATCACAGGAGTTGTCAGTCAGCATTGAACTCAGTGTACGACTGACTTAGGGGCTCCAGTTCCAGATTTTTTCCTCAAGGTTCACTCTCAAAGCCTCCCCATGAGAGAGTATAGCTGCAAGGCAGCGGAGGTATGATATCAGAGTTTTCCTTCTCCTCGGTGAGCTGCCAGCCATGGCTGACAAGCTCCATCTGGTGTTAAGGCACCAGTAACCCACCTTTGCCCATTCTCCTGTCAGTAGAAATAGTTCTGCCAGGCTTAGTAACTAAGCCACATGTGAAGACCAAGAGCTGGACTTGGTTGGCAGAGGCTATTTTAGGTGTATGCCATTGGGAGCATTTAATAGGTAGTGTGAGTTTGTCCCCATTACCAACCCCAGCTATAACAACCTAAAGGAAGTATTTAGACCCTAATTATATTTGATCATCTCTGGTTGGTGGGCCACGTTGTTCTCAGTTCCAACATTAGACTCAGGGGAAACAGACAGTCCTTTATCAGAACAAGAGATTATCAGGTGTAAAGGAAAGGAGTTTAAGGATGTCCTCAAAGGCCCCTTGAAAAAATGGCAATCTCCACCATCCCTTAAAATGACCATACAGTATAGAGAAGGAGCATTTCAGGATGGCATTGAGGAGCAAGATGCCAACGACAGAAGGGGTGCACCTCCTTCCAAATCACCCAGCTCAGAACCCAGGGGTACTGGAGAGATAGAAACCCATTGTAATTCAAAGGGACTGCCTAAGAAAAAAAGAAGGAGCTGGATAGAATTTGGAGCTAGGTGTAAAAGTGGTTGGCATAAAGAATTAATATTGGTGGTATTAGCAGTAAAGTTAATAGAGCTTAGGGATTTATACAAAGGAACATTTACCAGGGAGCATTGTAATGAAGCAATTAGCATACGGCACACTGGTTAGAGCTCATTTAGTGTGCTCTAGCTCAGACGGCGCTCTGTGAAAGGCAGTCCAAATAAATTAACTTGACAAAATACAAAGAAGATGCATTGTCAAGGATTATTTGCCTGGCAGTCGTGTCAGTAAAATTCAGCGAAACCCGATGGGAACCAGCTGAAGGGAGGCAATACATAATAGCTGGATGTAATATTCCCAATATTCGCATCAACCAAAACTACTGGCAACATCACGAATGTTACGAAGGAGTTAATGTTTTTCTGTACAAACTTCTAATATTCAACAATGCTTTTTTATGACTTGCAATCATATTAAAACTTTGTGTATTCAGTTTGTGTGGCACTGGCAGCGTGTCCATACTCATTCCATGTGAAAATATGACTTCCAGCATTCCTAGGATTAGCTTTATTTGTCACATGTGCATTGAAACGTCAAATTATACAGTAAAATGCATTGTTCATGCCAATGACCAACACCATCCAAGAATATGCTGGAGGGCAGCCTGCAAGAGTCACCGTGCTTCTGGCACCAACATGGCATGCCCACAGCTTAGAAACCTGTACATTTTTGGAATGTGGGATGAAACTGCCTGAGGAAACTTGTGTGGTCACGGTGGAGAGCATACAAACACCGTACAGACGGCGATGGAAAATGGACCCGGGTGACTGGCGCTGTAAAGCGTTACTCTAACCACTGTGCTACTGTGACACCCCCCCCCCCTCACCCTACCATTACCATGCTTGTGAATATATCTAAAAAAGGATCAAGGGTCTGTAGCTAAAAAAGGTTGGCCACCCCTTGGTTTTGCAATTGTCATCATCATCATTATGTGCTGTGTTGTACGATGCGGGCGATGCTGGTTTTTTTACCGTGATTGCCCTTGGCAAATTTTTCTATAGGAACGGTTTGCCTTTGCCTCCTCCTGGCCAGTGTCTTACAGTAATGGGTTCTATTGGATATTTTATAAATCTGATTGATTGGCTTTCTGTGAATGTGAGTAAGCTCACTGGGCTGATGTAGGTACCTAATTTGTCCCTTCCAGTGCTGGGACCTTTCACCATACTGAGCTCTTGATCTTTTATTGGTTCCTCCAGTAGCCCCCCCCCCCCCGAAGACAATGAATCACACAGAGCCGTGAATTCAATGGCATCTCCCTGCTGCCGCACTGTAAGCCCAGTCATTCAGCAAAAGCTTTATTTGCAGACTGCTTTGCTAATAAGGATACGGTTTAATCATTTCCCAGCAGGGATCACAGGAGTTGGAATCAAGGCTGAAATTTCATCCTAATTTGCGGCCTTTCTCGTTAAACCAAAGAGCTACTGGCATAGTCCCAAATGAAAGTAAAAATATACGTAGAGAGGATATGATGGAGATGTACTAGATCATGACAGGTTTAAATAGTAGAGGAAAGCAATTCCCATCAGGTTTTAAGGGCACTGATCCAACGTGCCCCTAAAACCTGTTGAGAAGTTATTCTTCTTCCTGTCTGTCCAATTTCACATAGTAATTCCTGACTGCCTCTGTTTGCACCATGCCAGAGAATAAACTGCTTTTATGTAAAATGTTTTTCCTCATATCTTCCCAAAACTACCCCCATTAGGTTTTGGGGATATTGCTCCATGTTTTCCAATTAGGTTTTAGAGACACTTTGGATTGATGTTTTGGGAAGATATGTGGAAAATCCTTTTTATGTAAATTCTGTTTATGATCTAGTGCTGATTGCTAGTAAACACAGTGGAAACAGGATCTGCTAATTGGAATTTGACAGATGGAGAAAAGAACTTTCAGGGCCATTCTGAAGTGGCAGAGGAGTGGCACTGACTGGATTTATATGCAGAGCTATGGTTGGGATGGTCTTCCATATGATTCTCCATTTATTATTTGTATTAAATCATATGCAACTTGGTTTTGCAACAAAACATTTTGTAGCTTTCCCTGCAGTTTGTGACTTGTTAAGTGATAAAAATGATGATTGAAGAGGGGAGTTTTATCAGCAACCTAAAGGTGCATTGCGCATCAAGTGCCCGCTCAGGCCAGTGACTTTCCCAGGGTTGGGAAATCAAGAGAAAACAGGCATAGATTTAAAGTGAGAGGGGAGTCATTTAATAGGAACCTGGGGGGGGGGGCAATATTTTTAACCTAGAGGTGGTTAAGCAGCCAGAGAGAGGTGTTGTGGCAGGTGCACCCACAACATTTAAAATGTACTTTGACAGCTACATGGATACCAAAGATTTAGAGAGATACAGGTTAAATGTGGGCAAATAGCTTGGATGGCAATCTTGATTTGGCATGAACTATTGGGCCAAAGGGCCTGTTTCTATGCTGTTTAGCCCTACAACTCTATGATGCTATTTACCAATGTGTGCAATTTGACAGGGAAAGATTATTTATGGATGATTAGGATGTGAGAATTGGGTGTATAGATTGAGCTGCTAAGCCCATTTGTCACATATCGTTCATAACCCCTTTAACCCCAATTTGCATCTTGTAACAGATACAGTATATCTCTAAAGCTGGAAATGAACAGGGCATGTGGAATGACCTATATGTATTGCTGTTCCCACCACTGCTTAGTTGAGAGTTACTGACATCAATATATGGGTCCTGTTTATGCCTCCATCTCTGTTTAATTAGTGCTTTCAGCAGCACTAAGAATCTAAGAAACATACATCTGCCCTGGAAAAAAAGCTTCCTTTCATCTTCCTGCTTTCTATCATTTTGCTTTCTAATCACTGTTCACATCAGGAACTGTCCTCAGCCTCCACCCTACCTCTTCCTTTGATATCCCCCCACCAGACCATCATGTCTCTTATCAAGCTGATTTGCCAGGTATCACCCACAGCTATTTGCTCGAGTCCAAGGAACACAGATGTGTTAATTACTTGAAAACACAGCTATACCCAGATCTAACTTGATGCTATCTGCCTCAGCCACACTCAGCTCATTTCTGCCTGAGCAGCCTACTTCACTCGTATTAGGAGTGAAGCAATAGCTCTCAACAGTGTCCCAGCTCACAACCTTCACTAAACTGCAAAAGTGCTTCACTGACTATAAAGGATTTTGGGCTGTCTTGACAACAAAAAATATACCATGTAATTCTTTCTGTTGCTTGTCTGAATAGCTGATTTTGTCTCTCACTAATACAAAAACAGAAAATGGTAGCAACATCAGTAAGCCAGTAAGGCTTTGTCTATATCTGTTCATCTGTCTGTCTGGCTGGATGTCTCCATCTCACTTGTCTGACTGGCCAAGCTTCTGACTCTGATCAATTCGTTCAGTCCTACTACCAACCAACACAAGTACCATCACTGTGTCAACATTAGCATCCCACTGTTATATCATGTTAAACATCACACAAACATCAATTACTTTTGCTTGTGCATGCCTCCATTTGCTCTTGTCTGACCCGATTTACCTAGATTATGCTACTGTAAAGCTGGTCTCAGTGGACGACAAGGCTACATAACCTCTAGCAGGGTCAGGTCAGCAATCCCTAATTTCAGTGTTTATCTCATGAGCAACACTGGTCCACTGTGGCAGGCTCCTAAACAACATCGAGAGCAGTTAGTACTGGTGGGATTAAGAATAATGTTACTGTAGGAGAGAACAGTAGTATCCTGCTATCTCAACCCCCAGCATGTCACCTCAGCCATCCTTGTAATCAGCGTCCTAAATCCCCTTGTAGTTCAATGAAACTCATTTATAATGCTCTGCTGAAGATTTCAATTAATCACACATGATTCCCTGGAACCAATCTACTCTCATTTAAGCAGTTTGTGAAAACAAACTACTTATTTGCATGATTACTTTTAGCAATTGAATTGAATCCTCTCTGCTGCTTCTAGTATTTCAGCAGATGTCTAAGAACTCAGTCTGTAAAGGTACAACAAGCGAGTGTAAATAAGATATTGAAGAAGAGTAAAATAGTGTGAAAAGAAAATTAAATTCCATCAATGGTTTATTTAAATGTGGTGTGATCGAAAGATCATTTTGTCCTGAGATCATTATGTTCTAAGAATCAAACACGAGGAAATCTGCAGATGCTGGAAATTCAAACAACAACACACACAAAATGCTGGTAGAAAATGCTGGTAAATGCAGGTCAGGCAGCATCAATAGGGAGAAGCGCTGTCGACATTTCGGGCCAACAGGGTCCTGATGAAGTGTCTCGGCCGGAAACGTCGACAGTGCTTCTCCCGATCGATGCTGCCTGGCCTTCTGTGTTCTACCAGCATTTTGTGTGTGATGTTCTATGAATGTTATGTATGAGTTCATAGAACCATCAGTACCTCCAAGTTCCCCGCCCATGCCTTACATTAACCAGATTTCACAAAGTATGGTTATTTCCTCATTGCTGTCGTTGGATTAGGGTGTGTGTTGCTTGAATTTCCAGCATCTGCAGATTTTCTCGTGTAGGGTGTAGAATTGTTATTTTTCTTTTGTTGAACTTTTTTATCCTTACTTATAATTTCTATATACAGTAATCACCTATGTACATATAATTGTTCAGTAAATTTTCCAGTAATTATAGTATATTTGATTCTGCATTTTACTAGAAGCTTCTCAGTTTTTCTGCAGCAGGTGTCATGTCACTTGAATCTGGCTATTTAATTAGTTATCAATCAAATGTGCTTTTATTTCTACTCTTGAGTATGAGATTAGCACAACATTTTTTTCTTTGTCTTTTTTTAAAATTCATTCTTTGTTCTTGTAACACTTAATAAATTGCCGTAACCATCAAGTTTTATGCCTCACTCTTTGAGGAACCTCTGGATCAGTGTCACGAGATCCAAGATCGCTGAATCAAAATCCTAGAGCATTCTGCAGTATTTAATAGTACCATGAGAACGCTTCACCATAGGGGTTACAAATATTTATCAACTTCTCAATCAGAATTAAGAATAGATAATAGATGCTGGCCTTCTGTGTGTAAACAAAACAAACTCTTGTTAAGTGAACCAACAGTACTTTATGTCCCCAATTCAGAAAGGTGTATCAGCTAGCCAGTTCTTGGCATGTCCACAGCATTGATGCTATAGTTCTTCACAGTATTAAAGGTAATGGTTTGTTAAACTCAGGTCCTGATGAAGCATCACAGCCCAAAATGTCGACTGTTCATTTCACTCCATAGACACTGCGTGATTTACTGAGTCCCAGCATCTTGTATATGTTACTCAAGACTTCCAGCCTCTGCAGAATCTCTTGAGTTTAGTGAGTTGTTACTGTGTCTTGGGGAACAAAATTTGTTATCATTAGTTCTACAGCAAATAACATGACATTTGGTACTCTTGACACAATGAGCTCCTTAATAAGGATGCCGGTAGCTTTGGACCTGATCTCAATTGATATATGTCTTAACCAAAGCTGGTGGACACAATAACCTGATGATATTCTGTGACTTAGATACAGCATTGCAAGAATTAATTTTAGAGTAACACTTTGTATTTTAGTATATTGAATCATCATCTACAACTCTTTACCTACAGTCCAAAAGGTGCTGGAAAAAGGCCAGTAACATCATGAAGAATGCTGCCCACACTGCTGATGGACTGTTTTCCCTACTCTCATCTGGGAGGAGGCTACATAGCATTTACACCAGCTTCACCAGATTCAAAAACAGTTACTTTTCCCAAGCAGTAAGACTGATCAACATGTCCACCCATTAACCCCACCAATACTTTCATCATTTCCTGCCAATCACCTTATGCCTAGTGACGCTTTTAGGTTAGTTTGGTGGCATCCGTCGGTCTTGAGAGACCATGGATCTGTGCCTGGAGTTTCCAGGGCGCAGGCCTGGGCAGGGTTGTATGGGAGACCGGCAGTTGCCCAAGCTGCAGTCCTTTCCCTCTCCACGCCACCGATGTTGTCCAAGGGAAGGGCACTAGGACCCATGCAGCTTGGCACCGGTGTCATCGCAGAGCAATGTGTTGTTAAGTGCCTTGCTCAAGGACACAAACACGTTGCCTCAGCTGAGGCTCGAACCAGTGACCTTCAGGTTACTAGTCTGATGCCTTGCCCACTAGGCCACGCACCAACACTTTATGGACTTACAATCAATCTGTGTATATAAGCTATATAAGTATTTACTGCATGTTTATTGTGTGCTTTATCTCATTGTGTTTTTTTGTGCTGCATCAGATCTGGAGTAACAATTATTTTGTTCTTTACACTTGTGTTCTGAAAATGACATCAAACAATCTTGAATCTTGAGCAAGGATTCTTCCATTGAGAGAATATAGAACATAGAAATCCACATCACAGTACAGGTCCTTTGGCCCACAATGTTGTGCCGACCATGTAACCTACTCTAGAATTTCCCTAGTGCGTAGCCCTCTATTTTTGTAAGCTCCATGTACCTACCTAAGAGGCTCTTAAAAGACCCTATTGTATCCGCTTCCACCACCACTGCCAGCAGTGCATCCCATGCACTCACCGCTCTCTGTGTGAAAAACTTACACCTGACATCCCCTCGGTATCTATTTCCAACCACCTTAAAATTATACCCCTTCATGATAGCCATTTCATCCCTGGGAAAAAGCCTCTGGCTAGCCACACGATCAAAGTCCCTCAACATCTTATACACCTCTGTCAGGTCACGTCTCATCCTCCATCGCTCCAAAGAGAAAAGACCAAGTTCACTCAACCTATTCTTGTAAGGTATGCCCTTCAATCCAGGCAACATCCTTGTAAATCTCCTCTGCACTCTGTCTCTTGTATCCACTATAGAAAGAGGTTAATCTGAAGGACCTTGAGAGGAGATATGGGCTAATGCCATGTGACATTCACTATTTAATGGGCTTGTATAGTTATGTAAATAATTTATTTTCCTTCTTACCATGGAATCAAATGAGAAGGACTGGAAACTGGGTGGTCAGGAAAATAATGACATCCGTAACCCTCTAACTACATCTTGCTTCAGCCGGCTGATCTGACGGCAACTGTGGGAAACTCTACCTCTCAGTATCCCCAAAAGGTCCATGAAGCTGTGTACTGGGCCATGACATTAATTAGGTCAGTACTGGACAAGTAGAGAAACAAGACACACTCTGGTGCAGTACATTGGCAAGTCAGTTAGTGCTGTCACACACCTCCAGCAACCTGAATTCCATTCGGCCAGTATTGAAATTATATTTCCCCTCTGACTACGTTGGTTTCTTCCTACATCCCAAAGACATGCTGGTTATTGGGTTAATTTGCTTCTGCAGATTGTCCTCAGTTGATGGTGACAGGTAAGTTGATGAAGGTTGATGGGTATGTGAGGGAGAATAAATTACAGGGGTGTAAATGACAGGATTGCTCATTAATTCAGAGGGCCAAAAGGAATGTAAGAAAATCTGAATAGTGCCAACCTGCACCGACAGAAGCCAACTTTAAGGTGAATGGTGTCCAGGTCTCCCGGAATGCAAAAAGCCAACTACTATTTCAGATGGTGATTATTTCAATGTAAGTGCCATATTTTAACTGTTTTCCACTTCCTTCTCCTCCAGCTTTCTTTGGGAAATACCTCAATGAATACAATGGCAGCTACATCCCACCAGGATGGCGAGAGTGGGTTGGCCTTATAAAGAATTCTCGTTTCTATAATTACACCCTTAGTCGCAATGGCTTTAAGGAGAAACATGGATTTGATTATTCCAAGGTATTTAATTTGTTTGTTTGTAAGTGTGAGCTCTGCACTTCATTTGCTACTATTTTGAATGAGTGGGTCCTTGGATTCTCAGGGAAAATGTGCGTAACTTGAAATTTCTGGATAGAAAAATAGACTCAGTAAGAGCAGTTACACAATGCATAACAAACATATAATACAGTCTTTAATATATATTCAAAATTGTTTTCAACAGGATTAATTCTTTTAGAGAAGAATTGATTTAATTCAAAACACATGTATTAGTTTTTGCCTCAGGTTTTCCTTGTGTATTGGTTTGTACCAGGGTAAGATCTGAAACCAGTTTCATTTTTCATTTTTATAATTGCCCCTCTGTTGTTCAGTATAAAGTCCACTGCAACTACACTTTCACAGATTACTTAATGAGGTCATCATTTAATTGTAGGAAAATGACTCTTTACAATGAGTGTAATGTAAGTACACTGTGCATCTGGGGCAGTGACATTCTTGCTCAGTCACTTTCTGTGAAAAATATAGCTATCGGCCAAGGTGACCTGCGTACTTCAGTAAGATGAATTAGTGATTAAATGCATTGAGTACATTTCCATAGAAATCACCTTCAGAGGAGCATGAAGTTTGGTGTATGTTTCTCTTTATCCCTTTTATATAGTTGATTCTCCATTTTGCCTCAGATTTGATTCCATTTATATGAGCTCCGTTGGTGATTGCCAATAAGCTAGGTGATAAGCCACTTTCTTGAAACACTGAAGCCCTTCTGGTGCAGTTTGAAGGGATACCTTAAGGTAGTGATGTTTCCATGTGCTGGCTGTCTGGTGGGAAACGTGAGATGTTTGAGTGCTGTCAGATGGTCCACAGCAGCTACAAAGGATTGATTAGTTTGTGTACTAGGTGCCAGTTAACCAGGCTGTCTTGTCCCGAGGCTGTTGAGTTACTTAAATATTGAGGGAACTGCACTGATCCAGATAAATGAGGAATAGTCCATGGCCATTTCTGATCTGCCTTGTGGAAAGAGGAGAGAATTTGGGAGGATACCAGGTGGCAAGTTATTTATCGAAGAATATCCTGTTTGGAAGTCGTAGTATTTATCTGAGTAGTCCAGCTGAGTCACTGGTTAGAGATAACCCCCACCCCCACCCCCAGCATAATAACAGTGGGACTTTCAGAGACACCATAGTCATTGAATACCAAAGGTAGGTGTTTGCATTTTGTTGTTCCATGTCATTTTAACTCAGACCCGTGTGGCATGGATGTTACTTAGAATAGTTCATGAGATCATGGACCATTGAGGAATCTGACAGCGAAGGAGAAGAAGTTGTTCCTAAAATATTGAGTAAACATCTTCAGTCTTTTCTCCTCCTCCCGGATAATGATAATGAGGAGGACGTGTGCCGGATAGTGAGAGACCTTAATGATTGACGCTGCCTTCTTGAGGCACCACCTTTTGAAGATGCCCTTGAAGGTGAGAAGGGTAGTGCCTGTGATGGAGCTGGCAACCCTCTGCAGCGTTTTCCAATCTTGTTCATTGGAGGCTCCATACCTGGCAGTGATGAAACCAGTCAAAATTCTCTCTAGGGTATATCTGGAGAAATTTGCCAAACAGACTTACAAGTCTTCTCAAACTCCTAATGAAATATATTCTCTGGCGTGCTTTCTTTGTGATTGCATCAAAATATTAGGCTCAGGATAGATCCTCTGTGATGTTGACTTACAGGAGATTGAATCTGCTCACCCTTTCCATTGCTGACCTCCTCAGTGAAACTTGTGTGTGTTTTCCCCTCTTCCCCTTCCTGAAGTCCACAAACAATTCAGTAAAACCCTGGGAAGGAAACCAGCCAAGAAAACCAGCGCGGTTTCAATTCTTTGGTCTCTTTGATGCTGAGTACAAGGAGGCTATTGAGACACAACTCAACCAGTCAACCTTTCTCACTCCCATACACCTTTCCATCGACATCTGAGATTCTGCCAACAACAGTGGTGTCATCAGTGAATTTATAGGTGGCGTTTGAGTGGTGCCTAGCCACACAGTAATGAGCATAGAGAGAGTGGAACAGTGGTAAAAGCAAGGAGGTATTATTACCAATCCGTACTGACTGCAGTCTCCCAATAAGGAATTCGAGGATCCATTTGCAGAAGGAAGAACAGAGGTCTATGTTTTGAAGATTAGTACTGAGTGGTTGTTTAAATAGTGCATATTTGAATATTATCTAGGCTTTGGATCATGCAAGCATGGGTTGCTTTATTTCCTGATAAGTAAAGTACTGCTTATTGAAGATACAGTATATTGTGGGTATTGCCTTCTGAGTAAGTTCCTTCCAATTCTCTCTGTCTTCTCACAGGGGAAGGTATCCTAAGTCACCAAAAGCTGCTTAGAAGTCAGGAGTTCAGAATAATACCTTGAAAACAGATGAAAACCCTCTAGTTAATCAGTAGAAGAGAACACAGCAGCAACTCTACTCAATTGAGGGAATCTGCACTGTTACTAGTGGAGTTGGAAGACCCTCCATAGCCAGTAGCACCAAGTCCTGATGCAGGGTTTCAGCCTGAAACACAGCCAATTCCTTTGCCTGGCACTGATGCTGCTTAACCTGCTGAGTTCCTCCACCAAACTGTTTGGATTCCAGCACCACAGATTGGTCAGGAAGAAATAGGGAAAGGCCAATAGACTTCAATCTTCAACATGTTTCACATGTCAATCTGTGTGGATGTATGATATAAAATTAGAAGATGCTGGAAAAAGTCAGCAAGTCAGGCAGCACTGGTGGGAAGAGAATGTTAATGCTTTGGATCTGGGACTCTTCATTCTCTTCATTATAATGGAGAAAGAGAGAAATAAGTGAAGGAGGGTTCCAGGTGGAAGGAAGTTTCCCTGCTAGGAGGACATGTTTGATTCTTGTTATGGTTATGAACAGACCCAAGCCAATCTCAGTACAAACAAACATGCAGAGGAGATCAAGTGGAACTGTCTCTGGGAATCACTGAGATTACTTCATTTCAGATTAGATAAAAACAAGGAGACATTGCTTTGTGGATCAAGAACTGGCTTGTCCACAGAAGACAAAGAGTGGTTGTAGATGGTCATATTCCGTATGGAGGTCAGTCACCAGTGGAATGCCTCAGGGATCTGTTGTGGGACCCCTTCTCTTTGTGATTTTTATAAATGGCCTGGATGAGGAAGTGGAGGGATGGGTTTTAGTAAGTTTGCTGATGACACAAAGGTTGGAGATTTTGTGGATTGTGTGGAGGGCTGTCAGAGATGACAGAGGGACATTGATAGGATGCAAAACTGGGCTGAGAAGTGGCAGATGGAGTTCAACCCAGATAAGTGTGAAGTGGTTCATTTTGGTAGGTCAAATATGATGGCAGAATGGTAAGACTCTCGGCAGTGTGGAGGATCAAAAGGTCCGAGTCCATAGGATAGAAATAGGAATTTAGGAGCCAAGAGGTAATGTTGCAGGTATATAGGACCCTGGTCAGACCCCATTTGGAGTACTGTGCTCAGTTCTGGTCACCTCACTACAAGAAGGATGTGGAAGCTATAGAAGACGTGCAGAGGATATTTACAAGGACGTTGCCTGGATTGGGGAGCATGCCTTATGAGAATAGGTTGAGTGAACTCGGCCTTTTCTACTTGGAGTGACAGAAGATGAGAGTGGACCTGATAGAGGTGTACAAGATGATGAGAGGCATGGATCATGTGGACAGTCAGAGGCTTTTTCCCAGGGCTGAAATGGTTGCCACAAGAGGACACAGGTTTAAGGTGCTGGGGAGTAAGTATAGAGGAGAAGTCAGGGGTAAGTTTTTTACTCAGAGAGTGGTGAGTGTGTGGAATGGACTGTCAGCAATGGTGGTGGAGGCGGATACGATTGGGTCTTTTAAGAGACATTTTGGGTAGGTACATGGGGCTTAGTAAAATAGAGGGTTATAGGTAAGCCTAGTCATTTCTAAGGTAGGGACATGTTTGGCACAACTTTGTGGACCGTAGGGCCTGTATTGTGCTGTAGGTTTTCTATGTTTCTATGTAAAATAATAATGTGTAATTGTCAGCCCATCAGCCATGGCCAAGGTTAGTGAGGCAAGGCTACCGGATACAATACCTGCTGGGGCCCAAGCTCAATCTCTAGTACTTGAGGTTCAGTGGTGCCAAATGCCTTAAATGTAAGATGTATCATGGCCTGGTTCTGTTTGCATTGGCTATCTGCCCCCTCCCCCTATCACCTTTCTTTCCTTTTTCTCACCTACTCCATCTGGCCATCAGTCACACATTCCTACCACTGGGTCCCCTCTCCCCTTCCCAAAGATCCCATCTGCCCAACATCCTTTCCTTTGGTTACACACTTTCACCTTCACCTTAATTTCTTAACAGATGTCATCATTTGCAGCTCTTTGTTGCCTCCAGCCATCAGCTCCCAGTCTCTATCTCCATCCTTTGTTCCACCTGCAGTCAATCATCCACTTACTGCTTGCTAGTTCTTGCTTCCCTTCTCCCTTACTTTTTACATTGGCTATCTCCCCTCTGGTCTTTTATCTCAGATGATGTGTCTCAACCTGAAACGTGGACTGCTTATTTCCCTCCAAAGATGCTGGCTGACTTGCTGAGCTCCTCCAGCAACTCTCTTTTTGTCTCTGTATAATGGTATTAATGCCTGGTCCATATGCCTCACTGCTTCCTATCAATGGCTCATCACACAAACCTATTCCATCTCACACCTATTTGCAATGTATTCAGTTGTTCAGATACTCTTCTGTATTGACATCACCCATTATAATACCTGTATATTCAGATTAACCTTCAGAATTCCTCAAGCATCATTTGTTTTATCCCAATGTTTAACAAACATACAGTATACTTATATACACATGCAGGGTGAAAAACAAAATGTGTACAATGTCCTGATTAGTTTCCTCGGTCAGTTCAATATTAATTAAAGATTACAATACAGGTATTCAATAGGAGTAGTTTGAAAGTTGATTTTCTTATTATCGATATACCCTCTGACTACGTTTACCTACTCTCTATTTAATCCTTATTTAAACAGTCCTTCAACATATCCTCAGTGAGAGCCCTATGAAGAGCTTGATCTAATGCAGCATTGAATAAGCACACATATACCAAATCCAATGGATTTTTTTTGTCCCCAAAATCTCAACACATATCAACAAATTATTAGATTTTAGGGAGCAAGCTGTAACTTCTCAATTTCTTTGAGCCTTTTGAGTCATGGTAATTAATTAAATTACAGTGGGAATATTAGCCTTCATCAAGATCACATATGGCAATAAATTTACTTTGAACTTTGAATGTTGAACTTTGAACAGGCTCCAGTTCCACTACATCACCAGGACTGGTAAGAAAAGTAGCCAAAAATCAATTTATAAAGTAGAAATTGATGAACTAGTACAGCAACTGACAAAAGACAGTGATTCAAAACTATTATTTATGTCACCCAAGCATCCAGTGACTGACTTTGTAATATTAGCTTGATTTTCCAATTAGATTATCTTACAATCAATCACAGGTATGCAACATTCAATATTTAAAAGAACAAAAAAAATTAAAACCTGGAGCTCCGAATCATTAGGTTTCCATTAGTACTATATGAATCACTATATTTAGCCTGCAGACAAAGGCTATATTTTTTAAAGATATTACTTTTTAAACAAGAACGTCATCCAAGTTTCAAAACAGGTTGAGAGGAAGTGATTCCAGTTTAGGCTCATCATTAATATTACTATAAACAATAGTTCTAATTGCTTTCTCTGCAGAGCATAATTACAGTATTAATTTCTAGAATCCCAATGCCCGCTGAGATCCTGGGGAGAAAGGACACAGCTGGTTGTCTTGTCCTGCCATTGACATGTGACATGGAGTCCAGCCTCAGGCTGTGAATTTGCAGCTGTGAGGCACCCTGTATCAGGAACATGTGATTATTCATGCTTATAAGTGCTTTAAATTATAGCCATTTCTGCAGCAGTTTCTCTCTGATGCTTGTATCGGAATGAAAAGCCCAAAACGTGGCCTTCACTTCTGCTGAAGACAATGTTACACGGCTTTTTGCTATTTGATGGTGTAGTGAAAAAGTTCTTGCAATTTTTTACCACAGTCCCTGCTTTCGATACGGGGATTCATTCAGTGCTATTTTAGTGTTTTGCTTTTGAATTAAACATCCTTGTTACCTTCTGGAAAATTAAGTATTACTAAATGGTGTTGACAGCACTTCAGCAAGATGCAACTATATTGATATCAGCAAAATTTTTGAGTTTACGCTCATAGTGCTGACTTCCATCCAACAGGAGTGAGTATCAGAAAATCTCAAAATTTTATGTCTGTGAAAGATACTGGGAGGAAATAGCCCAGACCTTCATGGGTAAAATCCTCCCCACCATTGAGCACATCTACACGGAGCGTTTTCGCAGGAAAAGAGCATCCATCATCAAGGACCCTCACCACACAGGCCATGCTCTCTACTCGCTTTTCCCTTCAGGATGAAGGCACAGAAGCCTCAGGAACCACACCACCAGGTTCAGGAACAGTACTACCCTTCAACCTTGAATCAGATGAGACAATTCCACTCAACTTTTCATGCCTCGTCACTGAACTGTTCACACAACTTGTGGACACACTTCCAAAGATTCTTCATCTCATGTTTTCAATATTTATTGTATATTTACTAATTCTTATTACAACTTTTATATATTTTTTCTTTCCTTTTGTACTTGCACAGCCTGTATTTTTTTTTGCGCATTGGTTGTTTTCTTTCCTGTTGAGTGCGGGCTTTCATTGATTCTATTGTTTTTTTTGTACTTACTGTGTTGACAACTAGAAAATGAATCTCAGCGTTCTATATGGTGACGTACATGTACTTTGATTATAAATTTACTTTGAACTTTGAATTTCAGAGGGAAGCACATCCCACCAAACCCCTATGGTCTCTTAGTAAAACAAACCATCTGACCATTATAAAGACTTTGAACATATTCGTGTCATTTGGTTATCACTTTATTCTTTTTTTATATCTTTTGCTACAACTTAGTAACTTTATGCAGTTCTGTTACACCACATTAAAGGCTCCAACTGCAGAATCACTGAGGCTGCATTATGCTCTCTTGTGATAGATTTGTAATGAACTGATGTTCAAGAGGCCATGTAACCACGAGCTGCCTCTGCTTCTGTTTCTGTCTGGCCAACAGAAGACACAGAGAAGGGCCTCAGTAAAGAGGCTTTCCTTTCATTTACTGCATCCAGTGCCATCCTCACGCATTGGGGAAATAGTCTAGAGTGTTCCCCTTGTGATGTCCAACTTCAAGAAACATTTCCCTTTATTTTTTTCTTTGCCGTATAATATCTCTTGCTTTCCGGTGAAGACAGCCTCTTACTCTCTTTCTAGCTCCAGTTCCCTCGTTATTTACTGAGTAGTTTGAGAAGATTTTATTTTGGAGTAGAGAGAATGTAACCCTATGTTAGGCTTTGCCAGAATTGTTCAAATATATAATAGGTGAGCCAATTCTCAAACGTAAGTAATTGTAGCTTTCTCCTTGAGTTTTCCCAGTCGTTAAATAACAGGGTTACTCACCTTCCTCACTTTCTCTCAGTTATGAGAGAGGTTTGGCCGGAAATGTATAAATCTTGTTGATGATCTTGCACTTGACCACTTCAGCCTCACATAGGTAGAAGCTCAATACAGCTCTGGATTTGAAACCAGGACTGAAACTGTTACTGTTTTTAAGTTTATCAGCTGTCATCTAAACTGGAATATGTGTTAAATCAATCATTTACGTTGAATTGATATGCATATTCTTCTGACACATTTTTGTAACCGTAGTATCTCAAGTGGCATTAAGGAACAGCTGTAAACCCTCTTGAGGGATTTCAGCCAACATTAAGATTTTTTAAAAGGCCACAAATCCTGTTCAGCTGTAAATCCCTATCAGAGATAGGGAAGGGCATTATGATTGTTAGTCTGGGGTTACAAAAACTTTCATCACTGACCTTCAGATCCTGGGTCAGCCAAATTAAACTCTGCGGGCAGGCATACTTGATGTTTTATTCCCAGAGCACCCATCTTAGCTGGTCATTTTGTCCCAGTGCCTTGTCACAACATTAGCAGGCCTGCCTTTGTGTCTGCCAAAATCCCTCACATTGCCTGTTTAGTTATTTCTAACAATAAAATAAATCATCTTACAGTTATAGAGTCATAGAGACAGGGAAGCAGGCCCTTTGAGCCAACTGATCCATGCTGAATGAGATTCCCATCTAAACTAGTTACATTGGCCAACGTTTGGCCTAGATCTGTCTAAATTTTTCCTATCCAAGTACCTTTTGTATTCAATTACAAAATAATAACCATGCTTTAATTTTTTAAGTGCCTACAATGTTGGCAATTTGAGAATTTCAGGCTTCGTTTGATCCAAGCATCCAACATTACTCTGGGGATAAACTGAGGTTTCATTCACATTGTATTATATACCATTCATATTACCAGTCTGTTGACAGAAGTCCCATGTACCAAGTGGGATCAAGAAATGGTCACATCTTGTGGTGAACTACGTGTGCCTGTCTGGACACACCCCCTGCTGACTGCTCCTGTGGCTCCTCCCACAGGCCCCTGTATAAAGGCGATTCAGGTCTAATCCTCTGCCTCATTCTCCAGGATGTAATATGATGGTCACTCACTGCTGGTTCCTTCTTCAGTCAATAAAAGGCGATATCTCGCCTTACGTCTCAGAGTGAGTTATTGATGGTGCATCACATCTTGTTCACAATATAAACTTTACCCATCTCATTTGAAGGTGCTGTACCCAGCTTCCAGATACAGGGTGGGAGAGTTGCCAGGAGGGACCTATAAATTACCAGCCAAGATAATGTGCGAGAAATCAATATCAAGACCATCACCGACAGAAACATTTCATCTGGCCTAACTTTGCTGCTGATCCCATTAATAATGTGCAATGTGCTTTTCAATGGTTTGCCCCATTGTGGAGCAAAATCTGTATTTGTCCAATGGGCTCCCTTTCATAATAGCTAACTTCATCAAAGAAATAAAATTCCTTTTTAGGACTGGAATTGATTTCAATAGCTCCCAATGGGCAGGCAATGCATGGCAACGTGCCAGTTGGCCTTCTCGCACTTTGCCCAACTGCCCTTCTCCTTGATTCCAGTGCAGCAGAAGATCGGACAAAGTGCAAATCAGAAGCCCGGTCCGCTACCGCCACCTGGCGCGAACAGTTAACACGGACCCCAGAACCTGTATATTCAGTGAGTAAAAGGTTGGTCCAAATATGCCAGCAGCTGGTCATTTAATGCATGCCCATTCATCCGCTCAGAAAACTGCTTACCTCTGCCATTTGTTCCAGAGTTAATGCCTCCACTGTTTGAGATGGTTTTTCATATGTTTGGAAAAAGAACTTTGTTGACAGTGATGTTCAATTCATTAGCCGGGGTTTTGCCAGCAGTTGCCTAACAGTTCTTGGCCCGTCACTAAGTTCTGATGGCGGCTGAACTCTTCTGAGGAGTGCAGCAACAGACCAGGAGCTTTCCCAGCATTTACTGTCGGGAACTTTCACCCAGGGAGAGCCGGTGATTATGGAGGGAGAGGTGTGAGGGATTTGAAAATGAGGGTGAGAATTTTTAAAGTCAGGATGTCGCTGAACTGGAAGTTGTTGCATGTCAGTAAGCACTAGGCTAATGGGTGACGAGAAAGGGAGCTGTTTTGGGGACTGAAAAAGCTCAAGATTGTGAAGGCTGGGAAGAAGGAAGCTTTGAATTGATCTTTTTAAAATTGGAAAAGGCAGAGATGAAGGCTTTAGCAGCTTGTAAAGTGAGGCAGGGGATGTCACGATGGTAAATATCAATATTCTAGGTTACAGGTGTTGCCAAAAACATACTTTTGAATTAACTATGACACCAAGGTTAGAAATTCGGTTGCTGGGAAGGTGATGGAGCTTGTGGCTAGGAAACAGAATTAATGAAAATGTCAACAGTTCTTACTGACATTAAATTGGAAAAAAATTCTGCTCACCCAGTACTAGGTGTCATCCAGTCAACAGATCAGGGAAAGTGGAGGAGTTGAAAGAGACAAGTTGTGGTTGGGCCTGGCATTATCCACACCTGCACAGAACTTGATTTCTGTTTCTGGATGATTCCACCAATCAGTTTGTAGATGAGAAACAGGAAGGGCTGAGAACAGATCAGTGAGAGACACCAGAAGTACCAGTGAAGAAATATGAAGTGAAAGCAGTGCAGGTGGTTTCTGACTATCGCCACACAGGTAAGAATGTGTAGTCCCATCCAGTCAAGTGATTGAGGAGAGGTAGAAAAAGAGGCTGGTGTGGCCAACTTTGTCCAACAAAGTTAAACTGAGAGGTTTACCACACACATATTCCATTTGTACTTTTTAATAAGAGCTATAAATGTGGTAGGAACTCAAAACTGACAAGAGATTCAAAGAAAAAAATGCATGGATTTTTACAGTGCACTCAAAAACTCTATGAAGAAGCGGACGATGTTTTAAGAAGGTGGCATCCACTACTAAGGACTCTCACTTTCTAGAACATGCCCTCTTTTCATTACTACAATTGGGGAGGAATTACAAAGCTTGAAAGCCCACATTCAAAAATTCCAAAACAACTTCTTCCCCACTGCCATCAGGTTTCTTAAAGGTTCATGAAGCCATAAACACTACCCATTATTTTTTGCACTATTTATCAGTTCTATAATTTATAAAAAATTTTATGTCTTTGGATGGTACTGTTGTTGCAAGGTAACTCATTTTACATTATGTCAGCTGAACTGAATATGCTTGGACTCTCTCGATGTCTTTCTGATTTGATGTTTTGTATTCTGTGTTTTTCCCTCATTTTTTTCTTGCTGTTTGCATGATTTGTTTTTTTGCATATTGGGGGTTTCATGTTTATCTTTAAGGGGTTCCATGGTTTTCTGTTTCGTGGCTGTCTATGGGAAGATGATTCTCAGGGTTCTATACTCCGTACAAACTTTAATAATAAATGTGTTTTGAATCTTTGAATAGTAAACCTGATTCTATCTGTGAGATCAATGGTTTCAAAGGTAGAAATATGATTTTTGGTTTTGACTTTACCTTACTGATAAATCAGTTTGGATTTCTTTATATGTACTGGCTGTAATTTATAAAAAATACATTTGCTATCTTAATTTATGCACATCACCATTCAAAATAGGAGAAGGCTATTTGGCTACCAAGTGTGTACCAGCTCTCAGAACACGCCCCTGCCTATGGTCACATGACCTATTCTGACACGACCATTAACTCTCCTTGGTACTAGTGGCACCTTCCTACACCAGAGGTAATTTACAGTAACCAATGTCACTTGGAGATAATGCAAGCTCCACATGAACAGCACTGGAGGTTTATGATCGAACTCGGGTTGCTGGAGTTGTGGAGAATCAGAACTCAATGCTGCACCACTGAGCCACCAAAATCTTGTTCCCTTTTCTTCTGTTGGCACAGTTCTTTGAAATGCTACAATGGCGTGTTTTGGCATTGTTGTTGTTGAAATAAACGGAACATTTTAATCCTCTACACTGTTTTACAAAACTGCTGTTCTCAATTCTTTAACGTTTAACCTTTTGGAAAGCGTGCTGGATTTCAAAGAACCAGTGGAGCTTATAAACATGTATCATTGTTCTGTGAAAACAAAAAAGGATTTATTGTATGCTGGGATTTTCTTTTACAGGATTACTTCACAGATGTGATCACCAACGATAGTATCAATTACTTCCGCATATCCAAGAAGATATATCCGCACAGGCCTGTGCTCATGGTCATCAGCCATGCTGCACCCCATGGCCCAGAAGACTCAGCCCCACAGTTTTCAGAGCTCTTCCCCAATGCTTCGCAGCATATGTGAGTAAAGCATCTTAATCCAGGGGTGAAGCAACACTGTGCTTTCTGGTGTTATTAGATATATATGTTCTGTGGTGCAACAAAATGTGGAATGCATTTCATATGCTGCTTTCTCATTAATATTTATGCACAGTAATGAAAAGCAGAGGTTGAATTGCAGCCTATTAAAACAGATCCCTTCTGACCAAATTAAACCACATTTCATCTGTGATTTGAGTCAAGCCCAGACTGATAGCATACTGGACCCCTCTCTCTCTTTCTGTTGATTATAAGGATGCTACACAAAATGAATTTAGGCTCTGTCAATCCAGTTGCTGCTAATAATGGCTCCTGACTGCAAAACTCCTACTTCTGTATTTATTTCACTTTTTTTTTGAGTGAGGTTTTTTTTAGGTTAGAGGGGTCATGACTTGATGAGTGTGAAAAGGATAACTCTTCTTGTGGGAGAGACTGGAGCTGGGTTTGTCACTATTTACAAAACAAAGGGTCACCAATTTAAAAATGAGATGAAGAGACATTTTTTCTGCTCAGAGGGCAGTGAGTCTTTGGTGTTCTCTTCCTCAAATGGTTGTGAAAACATTCCCATCAAATCGTTCCCTGGTTCTTCTTCTTATCTACACAATTTACGATGGCTAATCAGCCTAAGAGCTCACATATTTCTGAGACGTGGGAGGAAATCGGAAGGAAAACATGGAAGCTGTACACAGACAATGCAGCAGGTTGCCGGGGCTGTGAGACAGCAGCTTTACCGACTGCACAACTGTGCCACCCAGACGTGTTTGTAAGTGTTTAAGGCAGATTCTAAATAAGCAGGGAGGTGGTGAAAGGCCACTGGAGGCAGTCAGCAATTTAAAGTTGAGGTGCAGTCAGTTGTATCATGATTTTTTTGAATCACAGAATAGGCTTGAGGAGGTCAAATAGCCTACACCTTTGTTAATTTCTGTGTTCATAATGTTGGTGGTAAATGCTGCAAACGTACAGTAGGAGCCATTCATCCCGAGTCAGAATGGTGGTACATTTTTGTGACGTCCTCACAGGAATTTATGCTCCCATCTGTACGTGCTCAGATTAGCTTGGTGTTAATGATGATGAATTGGATGCCCTTAATAGATTATTCAAATACTCTGCTAGAAGAAGCAATAAATCATAAAATAAGACTAAATTTGATCAAGTCTTGAAATCAGTCGCATTCCCTTGATGTGCTTATTCTTTAAGTAATTAGCCTGGAAGTCTGATTAAATCAGATAACTAGAGGCTTTAAACTCAGCTGGAATGATCGGTAATGACATCAGAAGATTCAGCATCTTTCTTGCCCAAGACTTTTCCTCTTTCACATCCATCAGGGAATGCTTTCTCCATTCTCTCAAATTCAATGGCTCATCTGATTGATGCCTGTCACAGCCTCCTGGCCCCTCTCGGCCAATTTTAGACCATGGTTGAGTCTAAAAATGACACCACCAGTTCCAAACTCACATCCAGGTTAAGGTGCTTTATTTATATTCTTGCTTTTTAATTCTTCCTTCCTCAAAGAAGAGAAGATCTCCAGATGCTGGAAATCAAAGCAACACATGCAAGATGTTGGAGGAGCTCAGCAGGCCTGGCAGCATCTAGGAAAAGAGTATTGTTGATGATTTGGGCTGAAACCCTTCAGCAGGACTGGAGAAAAAAAGCTGAGGAGTAGATTTAGAAGGTCGGAGGAGTTGAAAGAGACACAAGGTGATAGGTGGAACCTGAAGGGAGAGGGATGAAGTAAAGAGCTGAGAAGTTAGTAGGTGAAAGAGAGAGAAGGCCATGGAAGAAAGAAAAGCAGGGGTGAGGAGCACCAGAGGGAGTCGATGGGCAGGCAAGGAGGTAAGGAGAGAGAGGAAAAAGGAAGATGGGAAATGGTGAGGGGGGGCGTGGAGATATTACCGGAAGTTCGAGAACTCAATGTTCATGCCATCCTTCCTCCTTCCTTGAAAACTATTGCTTTAATTTCTTGTCTGTGGATTACATAATTAATACCAGCAAAAAAAAAATATCATTAACAGTTTTGTTCCCATCCTTAATTATACCACTCTAAGTATTCTAGGATGGCTTCAGGCTGTTGGAGCATTGCATTCAGTCGGACTGTATTCATCTTTAGCCATGTGAAGAACTGCTGGCTATTTCCTGCTTGATCTTTAGTTACCATCCCTGACATCTGTCTCTGAGTGTCCTGTACTTCTGGCACTGAGCCTAGATAAGGGCAAAGGTGAACTGAGCTGAGAGGCTGGATACTTGGCAAATCACATCCGTCATCTGCACATCATGGGCGTCTGGTGTGAGAAGCCCATTCCCCATTCATTTCAGAAGCAAGAGACTGCAGATACTGGAAACTGGAGCAAAAAATAAAGTGCAGGAGGAATTCAATGTTTCATGTAATATGTGTGGAAGAAGAGAAGGTCAGTGTACTGGGTTGAAATCCCACATCAGGCTTTTGATAGGTTATTGATAAGTTTGAATGGGTTGACAAGTGAGAGTAAATAAAGTTTTTTTTAAAAAAAGCATTTGTGGGTAAATTTTACCCCTAACTTCCTTTAACATTTAAATAATTTGGGCTATTTGCAAACCTTTCACAGTAAGGCACATTTTTAAATGGCTTGTAGGCTTTTGAGCGTGATGAACTGTCAAAAAACCATCAAGATGTTCCAGGGCCAGGAACTGGAATCTAATCATCGTTTTCAGGTACAGAATGCCATATCAGCTGGACTGCCAGATCAGCAACAGGTTAGAGTAGGTGAGTACTGTGAGCAGGGATAATCCTGCCCAAAGGACAACTGTATTTAGGTGACTTTTAGCAGCAGAGTATAATTGAGAATAAAATTCAACACATTCGAGGTTAAAAAGCCTGCAGATGTTCACCATCTGGAGTAATACCTGAAGATTGCTGACTGGGGAAAATTATCAAAAAGTTAATTTCACCCCAACAAGACCTTCAGAAGGGGACTGGCAAATGGTGACCAACATGAAAATTTGTTTAAAACAAAAAGGAGTTTGATCTTCAGTTAAGGCTTAAAACCAAAGCAAGAGTGAAAAACATGACACCATTCATTGGAACCAGCCTCCCACATAACAACCTCACCATCAACTTTATTTTGATGCTGTCAGAAGCAAATGAATTCTGGACTGCAACTCTACCTTGGAAAATAAAGGAAACCAGGTGGGTTAATATCAACAGAATCTCATAAATGTCCAAAAGGAAAACTCTAAATCACAGTCCTAGCATTCCATTCTCCATTTGACCTATTTTAAAATCTTCCCATTGGTACCATATCACTTGTTTTATAGCATTATTAGATTTGATCTATGAATGCAATAATTTTTCTACACCAGAACAGATAAAGAACATGCACAGTCCAGGGAACCATATTGAGCTGTTTTCTAATCTGCTTCTGATTAGAATTACAGTGCTTGGGTATTGGAAGGTCAGTTGAATGTTTAAACATTGAGCTAAGATTATCATAATGCCAAAGGAAACATCTAGGGTACATTTTACAAGGGCTGTTACCACCAGGAGAGCACATAGCCATTACCATCTTACTTCATAAAAATGCTGGCTTGTTGCTGGTGATTTTCCAGCAGGTTCTGGTTTTGAATGAAATTGGCAAGAACTTGAGCTTCAAAAAATAAGTATACTATCAGTTTCATTTTCATCGTGCATCTCTTTAAAACCCAGGGCTACCTTCATTTCTTTATGCACTGACTAGGTGGTGTTTAAGAATATAAAAAATAAAACAGTGCAATAGGTTCTTTGATTCTTCAAGTTTGTTTCACTATTCAATAAGACCATAGCTGACCTTTCATCATAACACCATTTATGGGGACAATTCCAATATCCCTTGATACCTTTAATGTCCAAAAAGTCTGCTGATCTCTGCCTTGAAATATTCAGTGACGAGGCTTCTTGCTGATCTCCGCCTTGAAATATTCAGTGATGAGGCTTCTTGGGTATAGAACTCCGCAGATTCACAATTGCCTGGGTGAAAGAACTCTCTGTCTGAGTGTCCCACTCCTTGTTTTGATGTGTGCTTGTAGAAATCTCAGGTGGGGTAGCACCACCCTTTGAAAGCCCTGCAAGAATTCAATAGGCTTCAGTAAGATCACATCTCATTCATCTTTATTTTATTTTTTAAATTATTTTTTAACTAAAAAAGGAAATAGCACCCAGAATAAAATCATATAACCATATAACAATTATAGCTCAGAAACTGGCCATCTCGGCCCTTCTAGTCCGTGCCGAACGCTTACTCTCACCTAGTCCCACCTTCTTGCACTCAGCCCATAACCCTCCATTCCTTTCCTGTCCATATTCCTATCCAATTTTTTTTTAAATGACGAAATCGAACCTGCCTCTACCACTCCTACTGGAAGCTCGTCCCACACAGCTACCGCTCTCTGAGTAAAGAAATTCCCCCTCGTGTTACCCTTAAACTTTTGACCCCAACTCTCAACTCATGTCCTCTTGTTTGAATCTCCCCTACTCTCAATGGAAAAAGCCTATCCACGTCAACTCTATCTATCCTCCTCATAATTTTAAATACCTCTATCAAGTCCCCCCCTCAACCTTCTTCGCTCCAAAGAATAAAGACCTAACTTGTTCAACCTTTCTCTGGAACTTAGGTGCTGAAACCCAGGTAACATTCTAGTAAAACTCCTCTGTACTCTCTCTATTTTGTTGACATCTTTCCTATAATTCAATGACCAGAACTGTACACAATACAATCATATAAAGTTAGTATCCTCCCCTTACTCCCACTATGAAACTCCAGGCCAACCATTACAATATGTAAAAAAAGATAGTCGGTGCAAACTGTAAATATAAATAAAAAAATAATAATAATGCCTACTACCAAAACTAAAACTCATTCATCTTTAGAGAGTATAATCTCCCTTCATTGCCTAAAACCATATCCATCATGCACTCCATCTTTCTCCTTCCTTGAATAGAGAGACCGGAGCTACGTACAATATTTCAGGTATGGTCTCAACATTGATCAAATAATTTCAGTGGGAAGTTGTTAATCTTCTGCTTGGAGTTTAATGCAATAGGACCAACATACCCTTTGCCTTGCTAATTACATGTTGTACCCACATACGCTCATAGAAATAGAACAGTAGAGCACAGGAACAGGCCCTTCATGTCTGCACTGACCACAACCCAATCTAACCTGATCCATTTGCCCACATGTGGTTGATATCCCTCTATTATCTGCCTCTTGACAGCTTCTGAAAGTCTCTTTATCTTTGTTCTTCTAGCAATGCTTTCCAGGCACTTACTCTGCATGTAAAAAAATTGCTTCTGTTAAGCTTTCTCCTAACCTTCAGCTATGTCCTCTAGCTCAAAAAGACTCTGGCTCTTTCTCCAGTCCATGCCACTTATAATTTTTATACATTTATCAGGACACTCTAGAGAAAACAATGGAAGATCATTCAACCTCTCCTGATAGCTAACACTGTCCAATCCAGGACAACATTCTGGCAAGCCTCTTCTGCACTCTCTCCTAAACTTCCGTTCTGTCTTATAGTGTGTCATCCAAACTGCAAATGGTACTTTAAAATGGCCTAGCCAAATTTCAGATAGTTGCTAGATGACTTCCAAGGTTTTATATTAATTTTCCCAGTGGATGAAAGCAAGCATGATGTGTGTCTTCTTTACCACCCTATCCAATGTTATTTCCTTTCGGGGAGCTATGCACTTGCATTCCAATATCCCTCTCTACATCACCGTTCATTTGGAGACAAAAGAAACCACAGACACTGTGTATTGGATGATAGAAACAAACTGCTGGAGGAACTCAGAGAGTCAAGCAGCATCTGTGTAAGGAAAGGAATTGTCAAATGTTTCTAACTTCGTCTGATTCTCCTTTACAACTCTTAAACAGACATTCAAATGTGATTTCATGCTGATTCTGCTCAGTCTTGATATTACTTTGTTACCACTTGCTAACGTAAATAGATCCAAATATTTTCCCTTCTATCAATGTCAAGCTAGCTGAACTGTGTTTTCTCTTTCTCTCCTTTATCTCCTAATTAGTGAAGCTATATTTTGCACTTTCCAAATTGCTAGAATCTATGGACTTCGATATATGGAATCCTGTGCTTATATTAACTCTATCTTACCTCTTTGAAACCCTCATGATGCAGGTCATCAGATCCTGAGAATTTAATAGTATTTAGTGTAGTTATTGTGTTCATTTCATTATTACAAATATCTTTCAGTCCAGGATCTTTCAATCACTCCAGGAAAATCTTGGAGTATACAAACATCTATCACTTTTCGCAAGATTATTTATTTCTCTTGGAATTATCCTTGGGATGAACCATCTGATAGGCTAGTACTGGTTAGAGCATTAACTGACATATGCATAGGAAAGAGGAATGCATATTTCTATGTTGCCTGATTCATTTTTCTGTACCTCAGTTGGTGGGAAAGTTACAACCCTTTAACAAAGGGTGTGCTGATGTTGGAGAAGGTTCAGACAAGGTTCACTGGAATGATTCTGGGAATGAAAGGCTATCAGAGGAGTGATTGATGGCTCTGGACCTTTACTCACTGGAATCTAGGAGAATGAGAAGGGATCTCATTGAAACCAATCAAGTGTCGATAGGCCTAGATGGAGTGGATGTGGAGAGGACGTTTCCTATGGTGGGGGAGCCTAGGACCAGATGGAACAGTATCAGAATAGAGGCGTGTCCACGTAGAATAGAGATGAGGAGGAATTTCTTTAGGAAGAGGGTGGTGAATCAGTGGAATTCATTGCCACAGGTAGCTGTGGAGGCCAAGTCATTGGGTATATTTAAGAAGGAAGTTGATAGGTTTCTTGTTAGTCAGGGTGTGAAACCTTATGGGGAGAAGGCATGATAGTGGGGTTAAAAGGGAAATGGATCAGCCACGGTGAAATAGTGGAGTAGACCTGATGGGCCAAATGGCCTAATTCTGCTCCTGTGTCTTATGGTCTTTTGGTCTTCAGGTGTTTCTGGTGTAACTATTATGAAATGTATCCCTGACACATGTTTAAGTAGGGTTGGCTTTCAACTGGATAGTACAAAGGAGTTGCTCTCAACCTTCCTGAGACTTGCCACTTGCCAGCTCAGTGGAAATCGAACATAACACTGCCGGTTGGTTATCCAAGAGCTGGCTTACTAATCCGAAGATGAATGAAAGACTGCCCTCCCTAACCAAAGGAATTAACCAGTGAAAGGGATCTTTTTTCAGTCATTTTACCAAGGAGTCTGATCAGAGCATCTCCCACATGAAGGTTCTGCAGTGATTTGCTTGAGTTGCTGTTTTGTTGTCAGTAACCTGACATTGCAACATGGGATCCTTATTGTGGTGAACTACATTATCCTGTCTGGGACATGTCCCCCTCGCTGACTGCTCCTGTGGCTCCTCCCACGGACCCCGGTATAAAGGCGATTGGGGACTCCACCCCGGCCTCAGTCTCCAGGATGTAGTGTGGTGGTCAATTACTGTTTGTTCTTTCTTCCAGCCAATAAAAGACTATATCTCGCCTCACATCTCCAAGAGTTATTGATGGTGCATCACTTATCTAAATTTTTTCAGTAAAGACTTCTATCTATATAATACATAGAAAAGGATCATATTCGCATAAAGCCTTTGAAGATTTTCTTGATGAGTTGCATGTACTTAACTCACGTCCATCAGGTGCATATTCTTCAACTCAGAAAACTATGTTGCATCAGAAAGCAGGTCCTACCTCAATTACAGAACAAAAAAAAACATATTTATGTTTTCCATCAAAATCTGAAAAATTTCACTATTATCATCCTGATGAAGACTCTCTATTCCTCTCTATAGATGCTGCCTGACTTGCTGAGTTTATCCAGCATTTTGCATGCATTACTCTGGATTTCCAACATCTGCAGACTCTCTTATGTTCACTATTGAAACACATCTGTTTTGAAACTTCTCTGAGTACTAAGTCCATGCAGGTCATGATGAGCATTGCCAGGTGCAATGAACTCTCCTGGCAACGTGCACCAATAGCTTCCGTTCCAATTACAAAGCAATGGCTCTTTCTAGACCAGCAGCTCTTTCTCAAGTTGCCGTCTGTCTGCACTTTCAATCAGTCTGAAACATACTGCCAATTTTTGCTGCTTGTCAGTGCCTTTATGGCTCAGTTGCTATTGTCCAAACTTACCTCACATGAGACCATACAGCTGGCAGGAGAGTGGAAAACTTCTTGCTATCAATCTGCTGGATTCCAACCCAATCCAAGGATGAAAGGTCAGCAAATCTCCAAATGCCTTTTTTCACCATTTATATATTTGTCGTCTCTGTTCTTCAAAATAGCTTGACATGATCTGATTATGTAATGTACAACAGACAAAAATAACAATCACTCACGTTCTTGATTTGCGTAAGTGCATTTAGCCTGCAGCAGCTCTTTTTAACATTATAATTGCAAATAATAGAAAGAATGCCATCAGTCTACACTGGTAATCATGCAATGTTCTCTGTGACAATATATCCACAAACATTTCACTTTGAGCAGGTACAATATTGACATCTTCTCTAATCTTAGTGGAATGTCTGCTGTTGCAAATATCATGAACAAGATGTTCCAAAGATAACTGGAGTGTAGCTTCTAAATTCCAAACATTTCTGTAGTTAATCCCTAATAACTAATTACATGACTCTTTACAGGGAGGCTGGTCACTTTCACAAAAAAGTAGCATTTTAAATCGGTACATCAGAATTAGGTTTAATAACAATGGCATACAGTATGTCATGAAATTTGAGGTTATGTGGCAGCCGTACATTGCAATACATGATAATAATGATAATAAAAATTGTAAATTATGGTAAGAAGTGAGTGTGTGTGTGTGTGTGTGTGTATAAAATAGAGAGAGAGAGAGAGAGAGAGAGAAAATTAAATAAGTGGTGCAAAAAGAAAGAAAAAGTAGTGGGGTAGTGTTCATGGGTTCAACGTCCATTTTGAAATCTGATGAGAGAGGGGAAGGACTGTTTGAATAACATTGAAAGAATTAAATGAATATACATAACATTTAACAGGAAAAGAATCCATGCCCAAAATGATATTAGAAAAGTTGCACCTTTAAGATTAAATAATTTGTGCTTGCCTTTGAATCCCGTTCACAAATGGAAGCTGAGATCAGAGATCAGATAGCTTGTTGGTGCACAGGTTTGCATGGAACTTATTGTTCATCTTTGCACCTCGTTTGCCGTTTCTTTAGTGTTTGTTTTTTTAAGAGGCTGAATTGCTAGTTCAACGCTCAACCCAGCACAGATGGAAAGTGTGTGAGGAGCCAGCCAGATTCATTCCTGGGACCACTCGCCTCGGAGTTCATTCTGGATGCCACTAACCGCTGGCCAGCCATGCATGGAATTGGTCTGATTAAGATAATTGCACTTGATTTAGAACCAATTGAAGAATTGATTCACATTATCAGTTATTTTACGTGGCAGGATGCTTACTCTGTGACAGTAGGCCATGAAAGGGATGACTTGGAGCTTCCAAACACAAAGGATCACAGATGAGCTTTGCAATTCTGGTTTGTAAAATAGTTAAAGAATTTGCCACCGCCCTTCGAATGAAATATGCAAGGGTACACCGGATCATGAAAGAAAAGTCTTAAAGGGATGATTACGATTTCAGTTTCCATATTCCTAGAATTGCCTGGCACTTTAGACAAATGGATTCTACAAAAGAATCTTGAATCCCGGCTACAAGTGCCATGAACTGCAAAGAAATGAACTGAAGCAATAGCAAAGGAAATGGTGTCCCCGATTAGGAAAGCATTGTAAAGATATGGCATATAATTTGAGATTTAACTAAACTCTTTGCCCCTCCCCAAATATTCATTCACGTAATATTAGTTAAAGAAATAGATTGTTCTTGTGTGTATTCGCCTTCCCACAGCTGTGGCTTCTCAGATGAGCTGCATAAAAAGCAAAGGATATTAATTCCTTTATAGAATTCCACATATTAATTTTTCCCATATAAATTAATGGTAATTGCTTCTTCGCTTTATGCCATTTCGGCTTCCGAAAGGTTTAATAGGAACACACTACTTTCGGATAGCGGGGTAATCCTGTAGATGACAAAAATTAGAATGTATTTTCGTTGATACAGGATCTATTCCATATAAGTATTAACATAGTGAACTATAGGTACTGTACTGGGCTGTCGCTTTACTTGTCAGCCTGATATTATTTCAAGGAAAGGGATGACACCTCAACAGGCACTTCTTATTATAACAAACACGTAAAGAATGCTACATGCAAAATGGTTTCAAATTTTAATATGCAAGTCATTGGAACACTTTTGTGCTCAGAGCAGCTGCCTTCCTTAAGCAAAAGTAAATGCAGGGCCACATAATGGCGTAGTGATTAGCACAATGCTTTACAGCATCAGCTGTAAGATTGGGATGTGATTCCTTTCGCTGTCTGTGAGGAGTTTGTACGCTCTACCCATGACCACGTGAGTTTCCTCCCATATTCCAAAGTGGTACTATTAGGGTTAGTGAGTTATAGACATGCTATGTAGGTGTCAGAAGCACGTCGACACTTTTGGGCAGCCTAAATTATACATTTCACTGTATAGCTTGATGTGCATGTGACAATTAAGCGAATCTTTAAATCTCTTTCCTTTATTATAAAAAACCTTTGCCATGATGCTGTTGGCCTCAGGCATCTAGTTCAGACTAAATAGGTTAAACATATCAACCTGCTTTGTGTAAAATGCCAGTGATGGTGTCAGGCAAGCCTCTTTGCTCAGCTGCAGATGATTCCAAGGTTTAAGACAATCATTCCTACAGTTCTGATCAAAAGTCTCCTAAACCTGGACCTTTGCACCTCCCCCTGCAACTGAATCCTTGATTTCCTTACTTGAAGACTGCAGTCAGTGCGGTCAGACCTCCGCATTGCTGATAATTAACACTGCCGTACCTCAAGGATGTGTGCTGAGCCCACTGCCCTACTCTCTCTACACCCATGGCTGTGGCTAAGCACAGCTCAAGTGCCATCTATAAACTTGCTGATGACATGAATATTTTTAGGCAGAATTTCAGATGGTGAGGAGAAGATGTACAGGAGCAAGATAGGTCAGTTGGTTGAGTGGTGTTACAGCTCAATGTCAGTAAGAACAAAGAATTGATTGTGGACTTCAGAAAGGGTAAGATGACGGAACACACACCTGTCCTAATAGAGGGATCAGAGGTGAAAAGAGTGGGCAATTTCAAGTTCCTGGGTGTCAACATCTCTGAGGATCAAATCTTAGGCCCAACATGATGCAGTTACAAAGAAGGCCTGACAGAGGATAGATTTCTTTGGGAGTTTGAGGAGATTTGGTATGTCACCAAAGACAGATGTACAATGGAGAGCATTCTGATTGGCTGCATCACTGTCTGGTATGGGATGGGGGGAGCACAGCCCAGGATCAAAATAAGCTGCAGAAAGTTGTGAAAATAAGCTCCATCATGGGCACCAGCCTCCCCAGCATCCAGGACATCTTCAAAGAGCCATGCCTCATAAAGGAGGCTTCTATCATTAAGGACTCCCAGGACATGCCCTCTTCTCATTGTTACCATCAGGGAGGAGGTACTGAAACCCAAAGGCACACATCCAATGATTCAGGAACAGCTTCTTCCCCTCTGCCATCTGATTTCTGATTGGATATTGAACCCATGAACACTACTTCACTATTATTTTTTTTCTCTTTTTGCACAACTTATTTAATGTAAATATTTATATATATGCTTCTTACTGTAATTTACAGTTTTTATTTTTACGTATTGCAATGTAATGCTGCCACATAACAACAAATTTCATGATGTATACCAGTGATATTAAACCTGATTCTGATTCTAATCTTTGGAGCAAACTGTTCCTGTAGTTTGTGGTTTCTCCTATATGCAGTATTATTATTCTGGCGGCCAATTCATCAACAGTTCTTTCGAGTGACAAAGGTAGAGCAAGAAGGATTTCCAAATAGAATGAATGAATAGCTGGTTTCTATAGCAAATCCTGTAATAAGAAAGTCTCTGCTCTAAGCAGAGTCTGTGAAAACCTAACCATCAGTCAAGAGAGGTACAGTGATATTGGCATATTTAGTAAGGTTATCAGTGTCCCTTGGCAAATGGATTTTAAATATGGACTGTATAATTTGATCATTAAATTATAATGTTTATTACAGCATGCCCACAAATGTAATATAAAACTGAAATATTCCCTGCCCTGGTGATGTTCCAGTAACTGAACAGCTACAAGTATAGATCCATCAACAATTGTTATTGTAGGGTTTTGTAATATATCCAATTTCCATTAAAAATCACCTTTTTCTCATCTATTCGTGATGCTACTAAGTGTACTGAATGCAGAGAAAATAAGGCATTAGATTGAAAAAGCAGTTTAATGTTTTGTGATTAGCTATTGCCAACAGGTAATCCAATAATGAATGAAGAAAAATCACTTACAGTTCTGGATAAAAGCACTGGTGACCCAGTGCTACCAGTCCAAAAGTTCAAAGCACTCCATAGCTTCATTCCTTCCAGCCTTCAGCACCCAATTCTCCACAATCCTTCAGCTACCTTTCTCCTTTCCATTAAACCGAGCTACTCAACCTTCTTCTTTGACCAGCTTTTGGTCACCTGCTTTAACATCCACAGCAACTTATCATCAATTCTTTTCTTAGAATGATCCTGTAACACACCTTGGGACATTTTTATAAATTTTAAAGCATACAAATGTTAAAGTGATTATAGATAGATAGATACTTTATTGATCCCAAAGGAAATTACTGTGTCACAGTAGCATTACAAGAGCACTGATATACAAATATTAGAAGAGAAGTAAGAAAGAATAAAAAATAAGTTACCTCAAAGAATCTAACAGGAGATGGTCATCACTTCCCCAGCTATTGGTTGATTCATTACAGAGCCTAATGGCCAGGGGTAAGAATGACCTCATATAGCACTCTTTGGAGCAGTGCAGTTGTCTTAGTCTATTACTGAAAGTGCTCCTCTCTTCAGTCAAACTGGCATGCAGAGGGTGAGAAGCATTGTCCAGAATTGTCAGGATTTTCCGTAGGGTCCTTTGTTCTACCACAGCCTCCAGTGTGTCCAGTTTGACTCCTATAACAGAGCCAAACTTTCTAATCAGTTTATTGAGCCCGTTGGCATCACCTGTGTGAATGCTATCACCCCAGCACACCACCACATAGAAGATTGTACTGGCAACAACAGAGTGGTGGAACATGTGAAGGAGAGGCCTGCATACTCCAAAGGACCTCAGTCTCCTCAGGAAGTAGAGGTGACTCTGGCCCTTCTAGTACACAACCTCTGTGTTGGTGCTCCACTCAAGTGCACCCTCAGGTAGATGCAGATCCTCACCACATCCATGTCCTCACCATCAGTAATAACAGAGTGCAGTGCAGACTTAGTCTTCCTAAAAAGCCCATCACCATCTCCTTTGTCTTACTGATGTTGAGCTGCTGATGATTCAGCTTGCGCCATTTGACAAAATCCTCCACCAGAGCTCTATATTCATCCTCCCGTCTCCCTGTATACACACAGCTATTATTGAGTCATCAGAGAATTTCTGCAGATGACGTGCAAAAGATGACAATTCTCTTCACCTTACCTGCCCATCACTTCCCTCTGGTGCCTCTCCTCCTTCCCTTTCTTCCATGGTCCACTCTCCTCTCCTATCAGATTCCTCCTCTTCAGCTTTTTACCTTGACTAGCTGTCACCTCCCACCTGTTCACTTCATTCACCCGCACCTCACCTGGCTTCACCTACCTGTTGGTACTCCTTCCCCTCCCCCACCTTCATATTTTGGCTTCTTTTCCCTTTCCTTTCCAATCCTGATAAAGGGCCTCAGCACGAGATTTCGGCTGTTTATTTCTCTCCACGGATGCTGCCTCCAGCATTTTATGTGTATTGCTCTGGATTTCCAGCATCTTGAAAATGTCATTGGTCACCTTTAGTGGAAATCCCAGTGACAGCAGTGTATTGATATAGTGAATGTCTGGTATATTTGGACCTGTAACAGGGTCACCATTACTGCTGAGTGCTACAAAATTAGAAATCTTGAAAATGGTGATGCAAAGAAAAACTGCAAAAGCAAAAATTGTTTTTTGAAAAACTGTAGCAGCTCTCTTTCACAATGGGAAAAAAAAGATTAATATATCAATTATAGTTTATCAAAACTGGCAGCAGGTCTTTATGTGCTAGATACAGTAGACAAGAGAATGCACAGTTAAATGAAGATAGGAATATTAAACGACTTCAAAGTTCAAAATAAATTTTATTATCAAGGTACATATATATCACCATTTGCAACCCTGAGATTCATTTTGCTGTGCACAATATATAACCAAATTGTTCAAATTGTTGAATTTTATAAATAATTGAGCCACATTAGGCTACAGGGTACTATATCATTGGTTTCCCAAGGTGACTGCAGGTTAATTGCCCTTTGCAGTTTATTAGATTCAATGCACCTTACATCCTTTTTTATAGTTTGAGACTTAAGTATGTCATTCGATTGGTCAGAAGACATCCTTCCTTGTGGGTAAATAGCATGCATCACTAAAGCTATATTGAATGGGAGGGTAAAATCAATTTCCCTTTCCAATCCATAAATATTCCTCTGTGAGAAACAAAACAGGCAGCATAAAGTCGTGTTAAAATGTATAATTTTTGTGTGTGTAAATTTGCTTACTGTTATATTTCCACCTCCGGATGTTCTCACTGAAATAACTAATCATTTGCCATTCCTAAACTTGATCCAAAGAGATTTATTTGATTGCTTGTCTGTTTAAAGTGATACAAGAGTTCATGGAAATTCCAAAACTTCTTTGACAAAGGCTATAGTTGTTGGGTGTCAATTACATTTTCCAGCCTGAAATCTGCAGATTATGTTAAGTACATGTATCAAAGGATGGTGAATGGAACAGGGATGCAGATCAACTCTGACCTAATTGAATAATAAAACAGGCTCAACTACCTGCTTTATATTGTAGCAGTATGACATTTTCTCAGTTTTATTACTGCCATATCTCCTGTCTTGTCTCTATCTCTTCTGGAAGTTTTATATTAATTATTGATTCTGCCTCAGCCACAGTTATTGTGAATTTTAATCATGGATCCAATAATCTCCTGCTGACTGCCTCGCTGTTTGCCTGAATTCAATGGGCACTCACCCGCTCTAATTGATATACTGTGGGAGGAACTTCGAGTTGACCCTCTGTGCCAAGTGTCCTTCAGTAGAATGAGGCAGCTCACATGCAGAAACTTGGCCTGGGGTGATGCATCCTGCAGCCCTGCCCCAGAAAGGCCTGAGCACCACTTCACAACTCACTACTGTGACTTATTCTTAAGTAACTCTGATGATCAAATATGCTTCAATAAGTAAACAAGTAAAAAAATAATAATTTTTAAGGAGTTATAATGTCTGAGAAATTAATATCATTAATTTAAAAAGTTGAAGTAAATTATTTACTAAGCTCTTTACTCAGAATCAGTGAGTTAGGTTTACACAATGACGACTGGAGTTAAGCTCTGGGTACACCTCACTTTGCGCTCTTCTGCTCAGTACATTTCAGTGCAGACCAGATTCAGTTAAGAGTCCAGTGGTGAGGGGGCAATCAATGTATTTGCACCTGACTCCTAACTAGATTTTTACTTTCACTTTTAAATGCACAGTCATGAAAGTCAGATACAGGCCATACAGCAAAGAGGAGAAGGCTGGTGATATCCCACAGATCTGAAGCAGGGGGAAATGGTCCAGTCCAAAAACACCCTGGGCAGGATTTGGCAGCAAAAATAGCAATGTTAAAGAATAAATTGTGAGCAAGCAGGCACAATATAACTGCTGTCCCATTGCTCAGCCATGCCTTTGTAAAGCCTTGCTAGAATGGTAGGGCTTCCAAGAAAAGTACATTTTTAGTAACAGCCAAACAGCCTCTTCGACACAGAAAAGTAACAATCTCTCATTTGATCACACTTCGATCATTGCTCGAGATTTTTAAAAAATCCTTGATTTTCTATTACGGTTGCCCCTTTTCCTTTTGCCTATGTTGAATTAACTATTCTAAGTAATACTTCCTTTTGCATTCTCAATGACACACAAATCTGATTAGAAAGCACAGCTTTACTCAGCACTATGCAAATGAAATTAAACATGGTAATTGTATCTGATCCCAGCTCCTCCTCTAGCAGTACATTCCAACTATCAATCACTCTTTGTGTAAAATAGATTTGAACCCCTCTAATCCTCTTTAAAACTCCTTCCTCTCACCTTAAACTTTTGGCCTCTTGATAGCCTGACCATTGGGAAAAGATTTGGACAATTAACACTATTCTCCCCATTACTAAAGTCCTCCAATTCAGATGACTTCCTGTAGTGTGGTGACCCCAAGTGCACAGAATATCCAATTATAGCATAACTAGTGTTTTGTAAAGTTACAACATCATGATTCTTGTATTCTTGATGCACCATCAATAACTCTCGGAGACAGGAGGTGAACGATACGCTTTTATTAGCAGCAAACGAGACCACGACATCCTAGAGACTGAAGGAGGAGCAGTGCCTCCAATCGCCTTTATACAGGAGTCTGTGGGAGGAGCCACAGGAGCAGTCAGCAGAGGGGTGTGTCCAGACAGCTATACATAGTTTACCACAATTCTATGTTTTGATCTATGAAAATTAAGCATGCTCAATGTCTTTCTCACCCTTATCAACGTGTATGGCTATCATGTTGCCAGTGCAGGATTAAACTGCCAACCTGCTTAACTCTTCTGGATAAGTCTTCTTACATGACTGAGCTGTTTAATCCCACACTAAATGAAAATATATGGAATCACAAATGTATTCCAGGATATAATTTCTTGTTAGAATAGCATAGCAATTAGAATTTGATGAGCTTTTGTTGCTTCTGCCATGTCGCACTGTAAACTTTCACTGCTCTGATAATGTAATAGGGAATCTGGTTTTTAATATTACTGGTCCAAGGGTTTTTTTCTAGGTCTAGAGTACTGAGACACCATATGCCTAATACCCTTGTAAAGGTTGTCCTTATGTGAAATCAGCTTCAGGGACAGAGGTTCCTAACCTGGGGTCTACAGACCGCTTTGTTAATGGAAAAGATCAATGGCAGAGGTTGGGAACCTCTGCTCTAAGACTTCCTTCAAATGTTTATGAAGGTGTCTGCTCTTTCCTTCTGGAAAACCAGTATTACTGTGTTGGGTTTGACTTCATTCTAAGCAGGTCCAAAGTTTCCTGAAATTCTTGGCCATTGCTTTTATTACATTTTGGGTGTTAGGTGAGTCAGGTGCTTGTGCTTTATGTTAACCATAGTAACTGTGTTTCCCTTAGACAAAATACTTCCAGTTCTACTCTCTGGTCTCTTGGTGAGTCAAGTTACAAGAATATTCCTGATCTACATACAATGTGGTCATTCACCATGTTGACAATGAACTTTAGCTTGAAAATAAACAATTATTGTAGTAACTCCTGTGGTAAGCCCAAATAATTATATGTACCAACATCATGGCTCTTGGCTCAGAATCTCTATAGCTCACTTCCTGTAAAGAGTCAATGATAATGGACAAGGTAACTTCTGCTCTCCAGGCTCCGGTAATGGAGCACGTTCTTAAGTCAACTAGCTTCTGCTCAAGTTGCTGCTTCATTATAATCCTGCAGCAGTCAGAGCAATATTTTAATAAAGGAAGTAAAGTGTTTGATATTTCCAGGGACATGAAAGATGGCTAAAATGAAAAGAAAGGCTTTAGCAGCACTGATTATAGTTCCTGTTATAAGGCTGTAGGCCATAAGACATTGGAGCAGAATTATACCATTCAACCCAGCGAGTCTGTTCTGCCATTCTGTCGTGGTTGATACATTATCCCTCTCAACCCCATTCTCCCTGCTTTTTTCTCATAATCTTTGACACCCTTACTAATGAAAAATCTATCTCCACTTTAAACATACCCAATGACTTGATCTCCACAGTCAACTCTTCCTGATCTCTATTCCAAAGGAATGTCCTTGTATTCTGAGGCTATGCACTCTGGTCTTAGACTTCCCCACTAAGGAGACCAGGAGACTTGTTGTCCATATCCATTCTATCTGGGCCTTTCAACATTCAATAGGTTTCAATAATAACACATCTCGTGCACTACTAATTGTTTACTACTCAAATTTATCAAGTAGTGAGAAGGAGATATAGGAACAAATTTCCAGGTAACCTAGAGAATGGTGCAAGCAATTAACACACACTGCTAATGAGGGAATTTGATTATTGTAATTTGTAACAGAATAAAGAGCAAATAAAGGGATAATTCCTGAAATATGTGTGAGGAAAATACCCTTGTCTTTTATGTTCCCAGCCCAACAAGGTAGACCGTGTCTTGGTGGGAGAAGAATGAAATAGTTATAGAAATGACAAGGGAAAATCAAAGATGGTACCATTGAAATTGATAAAAGCTAATTTTACTTGACAAAAATAAATCTTGAACAGGTAGATTTGAATCATATTGGCAAATAAACTATTAAATGGCAAAATGGGAGCTTTTGAAAGAGCAGGTACATACTAATTTAGTGGTGGAGTCAGGATGTGTTGGTGTGGGAACTGAGGGGGAGGAAGGAGTCCAAAGATGGTATTCCCTGCATGATTAAATATCAACTAAAAGAGGAAAGAACTTGGTTTTCTAAATGGTATACTGGAGAACCAAAAAGAATGAAACACAAAGCAAAAGTGAAAAATGCAGATAAGCGGGACAGAGAGTTGCCAGAATAGATTGGCTGCTAACCTAAAAAATGAACTAAGAATCTTTTACAAGCACATACATAACAGAATGATTTTCAGAGATAGGATTGGATCAATTAGAGATCAAAGGTGAAATATCCTTCTGGAGCCAGAAAGCCTGGCTGAGATACAAGTAAGAATACTGCATGCATCTTTACCGGGGATGAGAGCTCTGCCAATGTTGCAATATCTGTTCCAACAGCAGTTTAGTGCAGAGCTCATTTAGCACATTAAGTAGAAAATTACATCGCACTGCTTTACAGCCGAGTATTATTTCCAGTGATACATTAGTATGACATGACATTCACATCAGGTTGGCTTATATAATCTAATTGATTACCTGTGCAAACAATGAGTGAACGTACATTAAAAAGTAAAAGGAATAACACATGTAATTTATTATAAATTCTTAGCTTCATAACAGCAATTACATCCTGAAGGATTGAGTGCCTTTTCAGAATTTACATATTCAATTTTAAAAGAAAGACTTCTGGTCAGCAAGTGGAATTAGACTTATTTTTCATTCTTATCCTTCGGTGTATTTGCGATTCATGAGTTCTAACTAGTTAACGACTAAAGGGCCGAAGATTTTATGTTTAATTTAAAATGAAAAAGAAAACTGCAATGCAGTATTACATCCAATATTTATCAACTGACCTTAACTATTTAAGGCTAATGGTTTTATTCTGCTAACAGTGGAAGATGTTAGTTTTGTAGTTTTCAAATGTATTTCTGATGGCAGTTCATTTTTTTAACTTGTTATTTAATGGCTCTGGGCAGGCATGAAGAAGAAATGGCTGGTACAGAAAGTGTATGTGATACTATTATGAATTCCACAATCTATTTTAGTGAAAAATAATCATTGGATATTTACATTAAAGTCTGCACAGCTGTGAACTGCCTTCTATTTTGCAGCATTTAGGAAAAAGAAAAAATTATTTTAATAAAATTAATTATTTTTAGATGGTAAATAGAACCTTACATTTCTGGTGGTTAAACAACACTCATTGAAATAGTGCACTAAGCTAACGGTTTTCTCTGGATAACATCAGTTCAGAGTGTGGATTATCATCTTTACATTCCCTTCCATTTTGAGATCATTGATCTCCAGTTAGCTGCGACTGTGTTCATCCGACAGTTTCAAGATGCAGAGAATATTTGCACAAGAATCCTTATTGGAAATATCCTTATGATCAAAGGTTGGATTTAGGGGGTAATATGACCTTATTACCTGTTTTTAAGTGAAAAAATAGTAGCATTTTAGACTACACGTGATGGACTTAAAAGGTAGTTGCAAAATATTCTGGCATTACAGCAAGCTCAGATCTTGTATTGTAATCAGACAAAATCACCTGTCAACAGCAGGATTTGTTCCAGCTTGTTGAAAAGGAAATCTTAATCAATGTTAAATTAACAATTAAGAAGGCTGGTGCCGTGGAGCCTATTTTCTTTCCGTCTGAATATATTAAAAATGTTTTAAGAAAAAGTGTCCCAATTTGCCTTTATTTAATTTTGAAATCAATATTCAATGATTACTTTGGAATTATGTAATCCTGACTTATGCTTAGCAATTAAAACTATTTAGTTAACATATTTTATCAATTCATGCCAATTTTGATTCATTTGTGTGTGGTGGTTTTGGAGGCATTGTTTATTATTAGTGGAAATTGCAGTGATTTTAATTTCTACATTTTGAAAGATGTGAATTTCAAATTGAGTGTTAATTAGCTCTAATGTATGATCACCAGACTTGTTCTGGACTTGGCTGTGTGCTATTATGTTTGTCATTTATTTGGTTAATATAGAAAATACTTCTGAACATCAATCATAAGAAGTACTCTAAAGGGGGTATGTTACAAATATACCCCCTGACAAGGAAAGTCAAAGACCAGCATAAAAGTATAAGAGAGGACATATAATGTAGCAAAAATTAGTGGGAAGTTAGAGGATTGGGAAGATTTTAAAAACCAATAGAAGACAACTTAAAAACAATAAGGAGAGAAAAGATGAAATTTGCTAATAATATAAAAGAGGATGAACAAAAGTTTTTACAGATATATAAAGAGCTAAAGAGAGGTGAGAGTGGTTATCTCTCCACTGGAAAATGATACTGGAGAGATACCAAGGGGAAACAAAGAAATGGTGGGTGAACTTAAGTCTTTTTCACCAGTCTTCACTGTAGAAACCACTAGCTGTGTGCCAGAAATTCAACAGTGTCAAGGGGGAGAAGTCAGTATAGTTGTTATGACTAAGGAGAAGGTGCTTAGAAAGCTATAAAGTCTAAAGGTAGATAAGTCACTTGGATGAGATGGACTGGGTCTGAAGGAGGTAGTTAATGAGACCATGGAGGCATTAGCAGTGATCTTTAGAAAATCACTAGACTCTGGAATGGTTCTGTGAGGACTGGAAAATTGCAAAAGTCACTCCACTCTTTGAGAAGGGAGAGAGGCAGAAGAAAAGAAATTGTAGGCCAGTTAGCCTGACTTCAGTGGTTGGGGAGATGATGAAGTCTATTGTGAAGGATGGCGTTTCAAGACACTTGAAAGCACATGATAAAGTAGATTTCAAATCTGTTGGCATTCTTGGAGAAAGTAACAGGCAGGATAGACAAAAGAGAGCCAGTGAATGTTGTTTACTTGGAATTTCAGAAATTCTTTGACAAGGGGCCACACATGAGGCTGATAAACAAGATAAGAGCCCCTGGTATTGTAGGAAAGATACTAGCATGGAAAGAAGATTGGGTAAAAAAGTGGCAGATGGAATACAGTGTGGGGAAGTGTATGGTCTTGCAATTTGGTAGAAGGAGTACAGGCGTAGACTATTTTCGAAATGGGGAAAGTTTTAAAAATCAAGTGTACAAAGGGACTTGAGGCCGGCTATTCAATTTTCCCTAAGTTTTCCCTAGCTTTCTTCTGTATATTTTATTGTTCACTTGTGTTTTTGAGGGTGATTAATCCTCTTAGAACCATAAAACATTACAGCACAGAAACAGGCCTTTTGGCCCTTCTTGGCTGTGCTGAACCATTTTTCTGCCTAGTCTCACTGACTTGCACCTGGACCATATCCCTCCATACACCTCTCATCCACGTACCTGTCCAAGATTTTCTTAAATGTTAAAAGTGAGTCCGCATTTACAACTTCATCTGGCAGCTCATTCCACACTCCCACCACTCTCTGTGTGAAGAAGCACCCCACAGATGTTCCCTTTAAACTTTTCCCCCTTCACCTTTAACCCATGTCCTCTGTTTTTTTTACTCCCCAGCCTCAGTGGAAAAAGCCTGCTTGCATTCACTCTATCTATGCCCTTCGTAATTTTATATATCTCTAACAAGTCTCCCCTCATTCTTCTATGCTCCAGGGAATAAAGTCCTATTTATTTAATTTTTATTTCCTATTTATTGAAATTAAGGTTCCTTAAAATATATGTTTTTATTTTTCATACTACCTTTTATGGTACTATTGTATTGAGTTTAATATGTCTAACAAGTCAACAACTCCACTATCATTGTATCGTAAGTTAACCAGGACAGTTCATGATGACCTGGATCCTTTTTTCATCTAGCAGTTGTTAAATTTTCATGCATCTGCCAATATCGTAATAAAATATCATTCTCTTTAGTTCTATATGCTTTACTTAGTTAGATTAAGTACTTTTGTTCAACCCTTGGTTGTTTGGATAGAGTGAAAATTTAGACCTGCACCCCCCGCAATCCTGCGCCCATTTTCCGCACCCGAAGGAGGAAGTGTCCGGCAGGTAAAGCAATTTGTTGTTCCCCACCCCCCGTCACCACCCTCAAATCCCGTGTAGCATGGAGATATTTGCAGGTTCTTATGGTTGGAAGGGATTACCGGATTTCCAGCATCAGCAAATTTTCTCATGTTTGTGAATTTTCATTATTGTTGTACTGATATAAATCCAAACCAATAGTATAGTGGTGCATTTTAAGGGAACTGGAGTTAATATACCATACAGTTAAAACAATCAAGCAATGATTAAGGCAGTACTTTCATGAAAATAGAATACATGGAATCTTGGTGTATTATGTGACGTGGGAACAAAATTATGTGTTTATTGTATTATTTAGAAAGTAATCATTGCTCAGAATGGAGCTCCACATGTACTTGATAAGCAATATCATTAGAGGTGGCAAATAATATTAAGGTTTGTGGCTGAAGAGCTGTAGTTCTGCTGTAGTCATTTTAGAGAAAGGAATTAAAAGCAAACTGTTGTATAATGCACGTGCACCGATTGAAATGCTCAAGTAGTTTTCTTACTGAGAGAGAACTGACCAGATTGTGGACCAGAATTGTGGCATATCAATGTTTTGCTCACCTTTTCTTACCAACATTTGGAATATGAGACAACACAGTGTTAGACATTAGGTAGAAGTTGGTAAATGGGAAACAAATTAAACATTGTCTTGAACCGTTTCTGTATTGTTGTCTCCAGTACACCAAGCTATAACTATGCTCCGAATATGGACAAGCATTGGATAATGCAATTCACAGGGGCAATGAGGCCCATCCATATGGAGTTCACCAACATTCTTCAGAGAAAGCGGCTGCAGACACTTATGTCAGTGGATGACTCTGTAAACAGGGTAAGGGTCACTGTTGAATCATTTAATGGCAAGAAGCAAACAATGGTTTTCCCACAAGCACTTCAATGAAAATGCAGTAAAGTAAGTTTTTCTTGCAATATTTTTCTTTCTATTTTACTACTAGTCAAAGTTATACTAAGACACCTTGCACTATGATTTAGATATTTCAGATGCTTGCAGAGACTGGGGAACTGGAGAACACCTACGTCATCTACACTGCAGATCATGGCTACCACATTGGCCAATTTGGACTGGTAAAAGGAAAATCAATGCCATATGACTTTGATATCCGGGTTCCCTTCTTTGTTCGTGGACCAAATGTGGAGCCAGGGTCAATGTAAGGGATTATTTCTAGAATTTTCAAGTTTACTGGAAGTAGTTGAGAATGACAATTTTTATTGTTGACGTACTCATAACCCACTAACTAGCACTTTGACAGAGCATTGTCTGTGATGCAGCTGTAGCACTCTGTAATGATAATGGCTGACAAGTTTATCAGAAATATGACATAACATCCTCAAAAACAAACAGCAGGCACTTGTAGGGAAACCTTGAACAAAGGAAATATAACTTAAAAATAGGGAAGTCCATGAAAATATGATACTACAGAGCTATGAAAATTGCATCTTCATGAAAACATATTCTCTGCTATTTTACAGCCAGTTACTTGATTCACAAAGTAAAGAAAATGTATCCAATAGGTAAATCCAACTGGAATGTTGTTTTATTTGGCAGTATACATGCACATGGTTGAACGACAATAAATGAACTAAATTCAGCAAAATATTCATGAATACTGCATGAAACAATGCTGGTATGTAATCACCTGCTAAGCACAGTAATTCATGAAGTTTAATAAGATGTCAAAAGGGTAAATTTACTCTCCATAAAAATCAGAATCGTCTTTCAAAAAGGAGACAAAATTCAAAAAACTGACACCAGGAAACAGAATATATATGAAAAAATTACCAAGAAAATATTTCCAAGCGATGCTACTTTAATTTGAATTTCAAAAGTAGCAAAATCAGATACATCTATAGCATGGGTCATAGAAACATAGAAAATAGGTGCAGGAGTAGGCCATTCGGCCCTTGAAGCCTGCACCGCCATTCAGTATGATCATGGCTGATCATCCAACTCAGAACCCTGTACCTGTTGTCTCTCCATACCCCCTGATCCCTTTAGCCAGAAGGGCCATATCTAACTTCCTCTTAAATATAGACAATTAACCGGCCTCAACTGTTTCCTGTGGCAGAGAATTCCACAGATTCACCACTTTCTGTGTGAAGAAGTTTTTCCTCATCTCGGTCCTAAAAGGCTTCCCCTTTATCCTTAAACTGTGACCCCTCGTTCTGGACTTCCCCAACATCGGAAACAACCTTCCTGCATCTAGCCTGTCCAATCCCTTTAGAATTTTATACGTTTCAATAAGATCCCCCCCCCAATCTTCTAAATTCCAGTGAGTATAAGCCTAATCGATCCAGTCTTTCTTCATATGAAAGTCCTGTCATCCCAGGAATCAATCTGGTGAATTGAATAGTCTAATTGCAGCAAAGTCTGGAATTTAAATGAATGAAAAGATCGCCAAGTGTTCAGTATAGGAATCTCATCATCAGAAAATAGAATCAGTAATGACTTGGCAACAACCTCATAGGAGCCTGTCATTTTGGTCAGAACTTCGATTTCCTGCTGGTAAAATGTAGTCATGTGAAATGTAACAGATACTCTATTGATTATTGATTCAGTGGAAGAAAGTGACACTAGAGAGCCATTAACAGTTATAAAAATTAGAATGTTTTAAAAAACATGGTAAAATTTTCATCTCCATCTGCACTTAATAATCTTGGATTTGACAGTTACTTTAGGGCAAGCATGTGGTCATTTGGGTCTACCATCACTATTTGTGAGTACCAAATACTATCCTTTCTCCTGTTTGGAGTTGCAGTGGAGTAGAACAAAATGTGGTGGAATGCAGTTCAAGGAGAAGGCAATCTATACAAGAACTTTTGACAGGGATAAATTTAGAAAGCAGATTTTTATTCCTCATTTCTAAAACCCTTGTGCCAAAGCCTAGTGTAGTTCTGTGGTCATGTCACAAACCAGCTTGGGAGTTTTCCTTTTGATTAATATTTGTGCTCACTTCTGTCCCTTCTGCTCAATGTCATGACTGTCACTATGGAATGATTCATTGAGAGCTGAAAGTCCTTCAGTAACTTGTCCAATGAATCATTTGCTATTTGTGAATCTAGATTTTATCAGCAGTTTCTTCAGTCAGGCATGTTGTAGCTAAGCCAAAACTCCCCCAGGTCCTCATCATCAACAATCCATACATAACAAGCATAAGCAGGAACCCTAGCTCAGAAGTCCACTTCAGCTCCAGAATACTCAAGCAAATATAATGAACCAGCCGAGATCAGTTATATACCATTTTCTCCATCAACATAACCTGAAGTAAAGAAGTAGTTAGATTTAGAGGATATGAAATGGATAAAGAGTAACAGAGTCTAAAATAGTAATAAGGAAAACCTTTTGAGCAAATGAAAGCAAATAAAGAGGCAAGTGAAAAAAAAAACAGCAATTCAATACGTGAAAGGAAAGGAAATACTGGGGAATATGAACATGTCTACAGCTGGCGGAAGTCAAGAGGGAAATGATTTTGAAGTTTTGCCAGAATCCTTGGAAATGGAATAGTCACCGAAGGGCAGAGAAGGAAAAATAGAAGAAAGGTAGTCAATAAAAACATTTTCAGCCATTGAAAAGACAAACAGTAAAAGCCAATTTCTTTAAAGGGGGAAAATGGAAATTAGGGAGCAATTTACCAGAGACACTGAGGAAATTTAGTACAGTATTCCTCCATTGCTTTATTAGAGAATAGACATTGAAATAGAGATGATCCTTGCCCCAAGAAGAGCTCAGTGCCCCCAGTGCAGTGGTCAGGAAGAAAAAATAATAATCAGATTTAGCCAGGGCATTCCTGGGATCCCAGCATCTTCTTTGATTTGTGTTTTACTCATTATTTCCCAGAGTTCAACCATCCTGTTGATTGGAGGATTCAAATTAGAATGCAGACAGAAAAAATTGGGAGCAGAAGTGAGACATTGTGACTTTCGAGCCAGAAATCCATTTAATATGATCATGCCTGATCTAGTCTGACTTGCCTTAACATTTATGCTAGTTTCCCATAACCCTCAATTACTCAATCTGTCATTCATATATACAGTATATATTTCAACAGATTTGTTAAGCAAGACTTCCCCTTAAGGAAATCACACTGACTATGGCCTATTTTACAATGTACCTCCAAACATCTTCCCAACCACTGAGGTCAAGCTAACTGGCCTATAATTTCCTTTCTACTTCCTCCCTCCCTTCTTGAAGAGTGGAGTGACATCTGCAGTTTAGCAGTCCTCCAGAACCATGCCAGAATCTAGTGATTCTTGTAAGATCATCGCTAATACCTCCACAATCTCTTCAGCTACCTGTCAGTCCATGGCCTCCTCTTCCGCCATGATAAGTTCACTCTCAGGGTGGAGGAGCAGGACCTCATATTCCGTCGAGGTAGCCTCCAACTAGATGGCATGAAAATTGATTTCTCCTTCCTGTAATTTTTCCCTTCCTTTTCCTTCTTCTATTCTCCACTCAGTTCTCTCATCTCTTCTCCTCACCTGCCAGTCACCTACCCTTGGTGCCCCTCCTTCTTCCCTTTCTCCCATGATCCACCCTGCCCCATCAAATTCCTTCTTCTTCAGCTCTTTGCCTTTTCCACCTTTTCCTATCTCCTCTCAGCTTTTCCCTTCATTCCTATCCTCCCACCCACCTGGCTTCACCTATTACCTTCTAGCTTGTCCTCCTTCTCACCACCTTTTCATTCTGGCATCATCCGCTTTCCTTTCCAGTCCTGATGAAGGGTCTCGGTCTGAAACATCAATTCTTTATTCATTTCCATAAATGCTGCCTAATCTGCTGAGATCCTGTGGATTTTATGTGTGTTTTCCTGGATTTCCAGCATCTGCAGAATCTCTTATGTTTATGACTTCTTAACCAGTTGGACCTAGAGTGCAGTAAATGTAGAGCCTCATAAAAGTGTAATGTGACAAGCCTGCAGCCACCGCAGATCTCCCTGCTCCCTTTCGCTGGCACTAATCCTGGATGTGAGGCACATGCAGGGTTCTTTTTGATCCTGGAACAGAAACATCCAACATGCCCGGGCTGCACAGGAGCGTAGCTCTATCTCAGTGCAAGTGCTGAGTGTAGGCCATTAGGAAGTCTATCACAATAACTTCTTTGAAAAGGAATTTTGATTTTGAACGGGAAAAAAAATGAGAGGCAGGGAAATTTAACCACAGGAAGTTGCTTCAGGTGGAGAACATATAATCTATAAATTGTTCTATTTGAAATTATGTTTCTTCAATAAAATAAGCATATGTGACTGTTTTGACAGTTTGTAGGCTCATCTTTATTATGCTCATTTGGAGATTAATTCGTTAAAACTGAAGTGCAAGTGTACAGGCATTTAAAGAAATTGCTTAATTTAATGCATTTTTTCATCTGTGGTTGTATTTACTTCAACAGCATTCCTCAACTGGTTCTGAATATTGACCTCGCTCCGACCATCCTAGATATCGCTGGCCTCGATATTCCAGCAGACATGGATGGCAAATCTATCCTGAAATTACTGGAGCCTGAAAAGCCAGGAAATAGGTGAGCTGAGATGACTGAACCCTACACTTGGACAAACATTGCATTAAATTGGAAGTGAGAGAGACATATTGGAAATACAGAGTTTCAGGGTGAGGCTGAGGCCTCCGTCAGTCAGAGTTGACTATGGAAGTTGCGACCTAGCAGTCTGGAAATGCAAGCCCGGGGCACTACGATATGGAGAGCAAGCTTTTGCCCATGTAGCAAGCTCCCCCTCTCCTTGCACCTGTGATGAACCCAAAGGAACAGCAGAGATCAATACAGTTTGGTACCAGAAGTGTCACAGGAGTTGCCAGTCAGCATAGAACTCAATGTAGGACTGCCTTAGGGACGTCAGCTCTAGATTTTTCCCTCAGAGTTTACCCCCGAAGCCTTCCTCATGAGTGGGTTTTGCTGCAAGGAAGGTTTGAAATTAGTGTTTTTCTTCCAGCAGCCAACTATGGCTGACGAGCCCCATCTGCCCAAAGCAACTGGTTTTAAGGTGCCAGTAACCCTCCTTTTCCCCTTATCCCATCAGTAGAAATGGATCCACTGGGCTTAGTAGCTGAGCCACTGATGAAGACCAGGAGCTGGACCTGGTTGTGAGGCGTTATTTGAGGCTTACGCCATTTGGAGCGTTTAATGAGTAATGGGAGCTTGTCCTCAATACCATTGCTGGCTATAACAACCTTAAGGATATTCAGAGTAACACACAAAATGACAGAGGAACTCAGCAGTTCAGGCAGCATTTATGGAAGGGAATAAAGAGTCGACACTATGGGCTGACTCCTGACTTATGGACAGAAATTGAAGGAGGAACATGTAGGTTTTCAAATTTTTCTTTGTAAAACTTGCAGCAAAACTGACAGAACAACATTATACAAATTAATAGGGCCCTGATGGAAAACTGATCTTTTGCAAACAAGTTTTGTTATAATAGTGTCTTTGTGCTGAATTTTGGACCAGTGACAAGGATGCAGGATCACTGTACTCTGCACATGATTCAAGATGCTGCCATTACACCGATGATCAAATGTATCACGTTGTCATGGGAGCCCACTGGAACAAACTAACACTAGACCATATGTCTTCTCTTGTCGTCACCCCACCTCCGTTTCTTCACACTTCCACAATAAACTTTATACAGACGTTGCCATGGTGAGGGTACTTTTAAGAATCCAAATTGCTTCCAAATGGTCGGTATGAGAATGACATGGCAACTCCAACTTCTTTGGACTGCCACCAACAATTAATAGTCAATTGTTTTAACAAATGAGTAAAAGCTGAAAATCGCAAATGACTTTCCTTTTGGGAGTTTTGTCAGTTTGGCAGATATTTGAGTTACCTGATTTGGTTCAAGTGTTACAAGCAGCACTGGAAGAAAGTATATAAACCTAATTTTAGTCATTAGTACCTAACATGCAATATGTCTTTTCCAGATTTCGTTCAAATAAAAGGGCCAGAATCTGGCGTGACACATTCCTTATTGAGAGAGGGTAAGTAATTTTGCGCCAAAATTTAACACAGTGTGTTCTGCATGTTTTTTTTTCCAGTTTTCATAAAGAGATACCTGTTCGGAGACAGTGTTTTGGATGGCAAGGGTAGCTTTTTCACAAAAATCTATCCTTTGGTGATTTTCTGACTTTTAGTTGCATTGAACCTGGTAGTTATAATATTCATCAGTTTCACACAAAGATGAATGTCGTGGATATGACTCTGCTTTGACAATAGAACTTCCTCGGGATTTGTTAATCTGCAGTTGTCATGATTCTAGATAGTTATGTACCCACATCAGTGTAACTTTCTTGAGGAAAATTATTCAGTGAATTTTGGAATTTATTGATATAGCAGATAATTTATCAAAAACGTCCAGTAGCTTAAATTAAAGAAACTACATTAGCCAGGAAATTGCATCAGACTTTTTTTTCTAAAAGAGGGCCTATGTTATGAGCAAACACAAGGAAATCTGCAGATGCTGGAAATTCAAACAACACACGCAAAATGTTGGTGGAACACAGCAGGCCAGGCAGCATCTGTAAGGAGAAACACTTTCGACGTTTCAGGCCGAGACCCTTCGTCAGGACTAACCAAAAGGAAAGATAGTACGAGATTTGAAAGTAGAGGGGGGAGGGGGAAATGCGAAATGATAGGAGAAGACCGGAGGGGGTGGGATGAAGCTAAGAGCTGGAAAGGTGATTGGCGAAAGTGATACAGAGCTGGAAAAGGGAAAGGATCATGGGACGGGAGGCCTCAGGAGAAAGAAAAGGTGGTGGGGGGAGCACCAGAGGGAGATGGAGAACAGGCAAACAACTAAATATGTCAGGCATGAGGTAAGAAGGGGAGGAGGGGCATTAACGGAAGTTAGAGAAGTCAATGTTTATGCCATCAGGTTGGAGGCTACCCAGCCGGTATATAAGGTGTTGTTCCTCCAACCTGAGTTTGGATTCATTTTGACAGTAGAGGGGCTTCCCTTCGTCCACCATCAACTCTGCTCTCAAACGCATCTCTCCCATTTCCCGCACATCTGCCCTCACCCCATCCACCTGCCACCCCACTCAGGATAGGGTTCCCCTTGTCCTCACCTACCACCCCACCAGCCTCCAGATCCAACGTATAATTCTCCATAACTTCCGCCACCTCCAACGGGATCCCACTACCAAGACATCTTTCCCTCCCCTCCTTTCTGCTTTTCACAGGGATCGCTCCCTACGCGACTCCCTTGTCCACTCGTCCCCCCCATCCCTTCCCACCGATCTCCCTCCTGGCAACCTTGTAAACGGAACAAGTGCTACACCTGCCCTTACACTTCCTCCCTCACCACCATTCAGGGCCCCAGACAGTCCTTCCAGGTGAGGCGACACTTCACCTGTGAGTCGGCTGGTGTGGTATACTGTGTCCGGTGCTCCCGGTGTCGCCTTTTATATATTGGTGAGACCCAACACAGACTGGGAGACCGTTTCGCTAAACACCTACGCTCAGTCCGCCAGAAAAAGCAGGATCTCCCAATGGCCACACATTGTAATTCCACGTCCCATTCCCATTCTGATATGTCTATCCATGGCCTCCTGTACTGTCAAAATGAAGCCACACTCAGGTTGGAGGAACAACACCTTATATACTGGCTAGGTAGCCTCCAACCTGATGGCATGAACATTGACTTTTCTAACTTCCGTTAATGCCCCTCCTCCCCTTCTTACCCCATCCTTGACATATTTAGTTGTTTGCCTGTTCTCCATCTCCCTCTGGTGCTTTCCCCCACCTCCTTTCTTTCTCCCGAGGCCTCCCGTCCCATGATCCTTTCCCTTCTCCAGCTCTGTATCACTTTCGCCAATCACCTTTCCAGCTCTTAGCTTCATCCCACCCCCTCCGGTCTTCTCCTATCATTTCGCATTTCCCCCTCCCCCCACTACTTTAAAATCTTGTACTATCTTTCCTTTCGGTTAGTCCTGATGAAGGGACTCGGCCTGAAACGTCGACAGTGCTTCTCCCTATCGATGCTGCCTGGCCTGCTGTGCTCCATCAGCATTTTGCCTATGTTATGATATATTCTTCAGGTGGAAATGAACCATATATGCATACCAATAATAGTATACCCATGAATTTCAGGCTGCAGATTGGAGAATCCAGCTAGCCTGTCAAGAAAGGTTCCCAAACACCTCAGAATTGAGACTGTGTTGCCATTTTAGGTGTTCTCTTGCAGAGGTGTAGGTCAGTGCCCCCCAACCTCTGGGCCACGGAGCAATACCGGGCCGCGGAGCATGTTGGGGTGCAGCGGTAGGCGGAACGCACCCAGCACATCTTTAAGAAAAAAGCTGAAATAAACAAGCTAATTAATTAGGTGCCACCCGGCATGTAAATGTCAGCCCAGATCAGATTCTTAAAGATATGCTGGGTGCGTTCCACCTACCGCTGCACCCCCACACGCTTCGCGGCCTGGTGTTGGTCTGCGGCCCGGGGGTTGAGGACCACTGTGATATGTAATGTGGTTAAGAAAACATATGAGATGCTCACTTTCATTAATTAGGGTATTGAATATAGAGCAGGAAGGTCATGGGGGAGATAGATAGGGTAAATAGAAAGTAAGAGGCTTTTTTTTCCCCAATAGTAGGAACGTCTAAACCATGAGAACATGAGAGATAAGAAGTTAAAAAGGGACATGAATGAGCAACTTTCTCACAAAGATTCTGGAATTCTGGAAGCGTTCTCTCTCATAGATATTCTCATAGCATCTAGACAACTACTTGAATTTCCAAGGCATAGAAGGCCATGAACCTAAAGTAGGTAAATGGGATAGAACAGCATAGAGTGGCAGACACATGGTGGGCCAAAAGTCCTGATTCTCTGTTGTGTGACTCTATAATTCTTTTTTGATTTGGTTTCTGATTCTCTATGAGTCACTGATTCTCTTTTGATCTGATTTGATTTGAATATGATTCCTCCTTTCAGACCTGTATTAACTCTGTTATTCTACAATTTCCTTAAGAAAAATAGATGTGAGCATTTTTCCTTCAATAGTTCAGAATCAGAACCAGATTTACTATCGCTGAAATATGTTGTGCAATTTATTATTCTGCAGCAGAAGGACAGTGCAATACATAAAAATTACTATAAATTGCAATAAGAAATCTATACAATAACATATAAAAACAAATAATGGAAAAAGAGATCAAAATAGTGATGTGATGTTCATAGGCTCATGGGCCATTCAGTAATGTGATGGCAGAGGGGAAGAAGATGTTTCTAAATCTTTGCTCACGTACCTCCTCCCTAATGAAGAGGGTGTATCCTGATGGTGAAGATCCTTCATGACGGATGCTGCCTTATTGAGGCTTAGACTTTTGAAGATGATCTCCATTGTGCCCATGATGGAGCTTGCTCAGTCTACAGATTTTTTCCGGTCTGGTGCATGGGTGTCTTCGTACCAGGCTGTAAAGCAACCAGTCAAGATGCTCTCTAATGTACTAGTCTGTATTACCCCACATTCACACTCCCTACTTTTTGTTAAGTATTGATGTTACACTTGCTGCAGTCTGTGAGTATCATTCTGGAATCTATGGAATTTTGGAATGTGGATACTGGGACCACCTGCTCCCCCTATCTCCACAGGCACCTCTGTCAAGATTTTAGCCTGCATTCAGGTCCTCAGGGCCTGGAGAATTAACAGCTCTCAGGTCCCATTAATTTCTCTAACAATTGTTGTTTTGCCAATGCTAATTTCTTTCATCTAATTAATCCTAGACTTTTTGTTCTGCGCTATTTCAGAAAGTTCTCTGTATCTTCCGCGAGGGGTTGACTCAAAATATTCATGTCCTTATTTACCAGTTACACCATCTGTTTCATATTGTAGGGATTGTTTATTTTTCCCTATATTCCACAGTAGTGCTACTAATTACTCTTATTATTCTGATTTCCTTATTTAAGTTTTGGTCTTCCTTTGCTGAAAGCCAAAATGTTCTGAACCCTCTTTTCTATTAACAACATTATATGAACCGTTTTATCTGATTTAATATGGTCTTTAACTTTTTCTGTTGTATTTTGAGCCTGAAGAGGATTATGCATGTCTTGTAAATTACATATTAAATTTATAACTAGTCACTACTTCATACCTTTCGATGTATTTTACTATCTACCATATCCAACCTTCTTTTTACCATAAAAGAAAGTGTTTCCTTTGCTTAGATTTAAGACCCTTTCATGTGGATAGCCAGAGGCTTTTTCCCAGGGCTGAAATGGCTAACATGAGGGGGCATAGTTTTAAAGTGCTTGGAATCAGGTACAGAGGAGATTTCAGGGTAAATTTTTTACACAGAGAGTGGAATGTACTGCTGGCGATGGTGGTAGAAGCAGATACAATAAGGTCTTTTAAGAGACTCTTAGATACATAGAGCTTAGAAAAATAGAGGGCTATGCGGTAGAATCATTCTAGGCAGTTTTTAGAGTAGGTTACATGGTCAGCACAACATTGTGGGCTGAAGGGCCTGTAATGTGCTGTAGATTTCTATGTTCTATGTTCTATGTTCCACGTTCAGAAAAAAAACTAAATCATTTTTACTCTTTCATGAACTGTGATTATAAGATGATTGGGTTTTGTGCAATTTCCTGAACTTCCACTTTGTTAATCAATTCTTACTTAAAGCAAAATACCAAATCTGAAAGAGCTTGGTGTCTTGCTGCTTATTCAATATACTGATCTGGAAACACACCTTGTTTACACTTCATGATTTGGGTCTTCACACTATGATTACTAATTCAAATCCCATGCTCTTAGGGAACTTCACTTTTGTACTTGAATGGACTAGTTTAAATTTTTCTCTTTGGGGAGAGAGAAAAATATTACATGAAGAACTTATATGTGGCTGCCATAAGTTGTGCAAGGTTAACTTCAATAAATTTTCTCTGTTGGAGGTGCATTCTCCTGGATTACAAAGCAGATTTCCATGCATATTAGACAAAGGGCTCCTATGTCATGTACTACAAAGATTAACACGAAGAAATAAGTTATGTGTTGAAGGCTTGACTGGATTCTGTGTGTCAGAAATGCAATCTATGAAATTATTAACTTCCATAGAAACTCTTACATTCACTTTACTTATGTAATTAATAGACGTTATTAAAGTTCACTCTACTGCTGTCAATCACAATGACAATTTGCTAAATCTTTAATGTCGCAACCCTGCTTTCATCATCTACCAGTGGCAAACACAACTGTCAATGATGGCATTAGTAAAACAGACCACGACACAGTCCTTGTGGAATTAAAGTCCCACCTTCACACCAGGGACACCCTTTAACCCGATCTGCAGATGTTCTAAATGTAATGGTCTAGTATAACTTTACAAGCTCATGACTGGGCATCCATGAGATGCCCATCAGCAAGCACCACCAGAGTAAAGCACCACAATCTTTAATCTATTCATTCAGAATATTCTTCACTCTACCATTGCTATCTAACCAGGAGATCACACTGGTCAAATGAGGCATGCAGAAGCACATCCCAGTGAAGCTGCAAAACAGGATATCTCATGTGCTGAACAGCAAACACCACATGCAAATCTCACAACCAGTCGGTCAGATCAAAGATCTGTAGTTCTGCCACATCTAGTTGTGAATGGTAGTGGAAATCAAACAGCTAACAATAGGAGGCTTTGAGAACATCTCCACCTTAATGATGACAAGGCCCAGCATGTGAGTGTGAAAAATAAGGTTAAAGTATTCCAATCACTATCTGGCAGATAGATTCCCACAGTCACGGAAGCCAATTTGATTCACTCCATGAAATACCAAGAAATTTGTGAAGCACTGGATTGAACAAAAGCAACATTCATGATGATCAAGCCACATCCCGATGTAATACTGAGAACCTGATTATCAGATTAACTGTGCCTCCAGCCAAACTGTTTGAGTACAGCTACAACCCTGGCATCTACTCAGCAGTGTAGAAGGTTGCTCAGGGCTGTTCCAGTAAGATGGCAACACACTCAGACGCTGCGGCATCTCTGGGTCCAAACAAAGGCATAATTGTTCATCCTACATGTCTTTTTACGATCGTAAGATTGCTGGACGTTAAGAACACTAAGTATGGCAGGTCCACCCCACTAGTCAGTTGCTTGATAGTGGTTGAGCAAGGCTTTTTGTGCACCGTGTCACAGCCTGTCATGGCCACCCAGGGAAGAAGGAAACAAAGACAGCGTATGGAGGTGGTGTGCCATCCAACAAACAGTGGAAATGATTGGCTTGGATGTTTTTTATTATGATCACAAGATCCCGTTGGAAATTGGTAATGCAGGTTACTGCAAGTCCTATTCGCTGGTTCATTGGTGAGACCGACGACGAGGGGGGCTGCATGATGTCGGTTGTGGCGCAGACCAGACCTCATGCCTTGGGGTCTCCAGTTGTGGCCGCTGGGGAAGGGGATTCCAGAGCTGGCCGTGTGGCACCACTCCTGTCAGTGCTGCTCTCCAGTGTTCGCTCCCAGGAAGACAAGCTGGACTGCATTTGTCTATGATTGTACTTGTGCTAGATGAGGAACTGCTGTGGGCTGTCCTTGCAGAAACATGGCTCCAGGACAATAACTGTTTACAATCGATGTACAGGCCATAACGCTCAGGGACTTGGGCTACATCATTTTTTTATCGGTACTTTTTGTATCTGTATGTTTTTCTGCTATCATAACTGTATCTGCAATGTGAGCTGTGTGTCGTGCGTGACTGTCAGTACTGTGTTTTGCACCTTGGCCCCAAAGGAACGCTGTGTTTGGCTGTGTTCATTTGGCTGTGTTCATGTGTATGGTTGAATGACAATTAAACTTGAGACTTGAAACGATTCATAAAAGAACAGAGCAAAAGCAATCTAGCTAATAACTCACCAATCAGTCAGTCTTTACTCAACTATCAGCCCAATGATGGAAGTCATTGTCAACAGTGCTATCAAGTGGACCTCATTCACCAATAGCCTCCTCACCTGTATCCTGTTTGGTTTTTGCCACAACCACTCAGCTCCAGACATGATCAAGGCAGTATTTGATGAAGCTGCACACACAAAATGCCAGAAAAGAATCTCAGCAGATCAGGCAGCATCTATGGAATGGAATAAACAGTCAACGTTTTTGGCCGAGACCCTACATGAGGACCTTCATTGACCTTCCTGAAGCTCAGCAGCCAAAAATAGTACCAACACTTGTGGAGCAAGTAAATATGGGAATGGGAAGGTGCTACATCAAGTGTTCTTGAGAAAAATAAAAATTTATGTTGGAGAAATATTGACATTGATGGAAGACAGAAAAAACAGAGTTTTACTGTATCTCCAGATTCCAGCATCTGCAGGCTCATTTGTCTCTATAAGTATTTTATGGTTGGTAAAGTGTAATGTGTTGAGTGCCATAAGGAATAACATCAGCATTTTAGATTTTATTTCAAAGTTGAGACGTTGAAGTACATTTATTATCAAAGTATGTATACATTATACAACCTTGGGATTCGTCTCCAAACAGCTAGTCACGAAACAAAGAAAATCAAAGATTAAAATGACCCATAAAAGAAGACCGTCAGGCATCCAATGTGCAATGAAAAAATTCATGCAACAGTAACCACAAGCAAATAGAATTTCTGAACTGAGATCCACAAAGGGAGTCCCATAGTTGAGTGCAGAGCTGAGTAAATGTCTAATGGAGCTGCGATCAGAACACCTGGACCTTTTCAGTCTAGTCAGGTGCTTAAATCTCCATCTGAACAGTGGGTTTTGCCTCTTGGATACATCAGACCTTGCCACATCGATTCAGCCTCTAAGTCTCCATCTGAGCATCAGTGATTTAAAGAAAGGCAATTAGGTATGATTTCTAAACGTGTTGAGGATGTAAAGAAAATTAGGACATTACAGTACTGTGCAAAATTCTTAGGCAATTTCATATATATAACTTGGGTGCCTAACACTTTTACACAGTACTGTATATTATGTCTTTCTTGCTAGTAAGTAACACTTAATACAAAGCTAAATACTCTTATTTCTGTTTCCCAACCACTTTCCTATTTTAACCAATATACTGTACTGTGCAGTGGACATAAGGAAGATGCATAAGAGTGGGGTGAATGTAGGAAAATGTGAAATTGTTCATTTCAGGAAAATATAAAAGAAGTATATCAACTATGAAAATAAGAGATTGCACAGTTTGGAAATGTAGATGGATCTGGTTGTTGATATGTGTGTTTCACCAAAAGCAGTTCATAAAGTTATAGAGTTGCAATCACAGAACTGGACCTGTTAGACCACCTCATCCACGCTGACTATACTATGATAATCAATTAGCCCACATTAGGGCCATGTCCCTGTACACCCTTCCAAGTACCTGTCTAAATGCCTTATAGACACTGTTAGGGAATTTCCTTTTCCACACAACGCTCAGACCCAGGTATTCATTAGGAGACTCTTTATTTATGTGACACAAAGAGCCATCCCTTCAGAAAGCAACAACTCCATTTACAATCAGTACAGGCACCCACTTTATGGCTAATTCTAACGGGTATGATTTGTTCAACATTTCCATATTTGGTGTTGTCCTAAGTGAGCAAGGGAGAGAAACACCTAAGTCACGTGGTGTACAGCTGCATCTCATTCCATGTAAGGACTACATTTGGTATGAAAATATTGACACCCCCCCACCTCCTGCCAATCTCCTTTAAAATTCCTCTCCTCCCACTTTAAGCTTATTGCTTCAAATGCAAAAATCTCCATTTCAGCCTCAAGCAATCTACTCCCTTGCTTTCTGTAGCATTCTGGGATAAACCCCATCAGGCTCTGGGATTTAACTACCTTACCAAACTTACCTTTAAAACTTGCCAATGATGGTTGCTGTTTCCAATAGGCTGTTCTATAGAAATGTCCACCGCTTACCTGTCTTCATTTCCGAAGATAAGCTAAAGCTCTTTCCCAAGTAGGACTCTTTAGGTACTGCTTTAAGAAACTCTATTGAGTATATTTCGTGAATTCCATCCCATCCAATTCCCTTGCATTGACAATTCCAGTCAATATTGGGAAAGTCTACTACAACCATGTTGTCTTTATACACCCCACTGTTGTTTACCTACATATTATCTGTTCTAATTCCCAATGATTATTGGGGGACCTGTCATATACTGTATATCTCTATCAAAGTGATTGTCTCTGCCTTATTTCTAAATTTCACCATTTTAATTGATCCCTTCAGAATATCCTTCATGAGCACTGTGCAACATCCCTCCAATTCTGTACCCCTCTGTTCAATACTTCTATACCCCTAAACACTGGGCTGCCAATCCTGCACTTCCCTCAAACATATTTCTGTAATTGCAACAATGTCATAATCCCATGTGCTGATCCATGCTCTCAGCCATTATTTTATTAAATGATGGAACAAGCTTGAGGGTTGAGTGGCTTATCCCACTGCTAATATTATGATCAAGAGGCCTGAACATGGATATCTTGGAAAGAGAGAACAATTATGTCATGGAAGTACAGACTGACATTCTCTGGTCTGGCAACTCCCATGGACCAGCATGCTTGGAACCTTTGTTACAGATCAATACTAACAAACTGATTCAAACTAAGATCCAAAATTATTTACCAACTAGTGGAACGGTATCGCAGCAACAACTTTGCACTCAACGTCAGTAGGACGAGAGGGCTGATTGTGGACCGTGAAGGATAAGACAAAGGAATGCATACCAATCCTCACAGAGGGATAAGTAGTGGAGAGAGTGAATAGTTTCATGTTCCTGGGTGTCAAGGTCTCTGAGGATGTAATCTAGTCCCAGCATATCGATGCAGTTATAAAGAAGGCAAGATAGCAATTATACTTCGTTTAGAGTTTGTTGAGTTTTGGCATGTCAACAAATCAAATACACTCACAAACTTCTATAGATGTACCATAGAGATCATTCTGACAGGTATGGGGGTGGGGGAACTACTGCACTAGACTGAAAGAAGCTGCAGAGGGTTGTAATTTTAGTCGGCTCCATCTTGGGTCCTAGCCGACAAAGCAACCAAGACATCTTTAGGGAGCAGTGTCTCAGAAAGGCAGTGTCCATTGTTAAGGACCTCCAGCACCCAGGGCATGCCGTTTTCTCACTGTTACCATCAGGTAGGAAGGAGGTACAGAAGCCTGAAGGCACACACTCACTTCTTCCCCTGTGCCATACAATTCCTAAATGGACATTGAACCCTTGAACACTACCTCGCTTTTTATATTATTTCCGTTTTTTTGCATGATTTTTAATCTACATATACTGTATTACGATCCCCGTAACTGGGTCACTTACCAGCAAAGGAGGAGACGTCTGTTGAAGTCTGATGATACTATTTTTAACAGTATTTATTAGTAAAAATACACAAAAATGATATCAATGCAAATATACAGATAATATATGTCATCAATACTAAATCTAAAAGTGTGGGTATAATAATAATCAATAAGAAATAAGCTCTATTGTTGTCTAGGGGATAATGTACTGTCCGATGGAAATATAAAGTTCACTCAGTTCATGCGGGCTGCAGCCTTTGGGGACTGTTGTGTTGCAATGGTTGGAGAGAGAGAGAGAGATTTGGAGAAAAACTTGCCGGCTTTCCTTTTATGATTTTGATCCGTCAGGAGTCTCGTTGGTGTGGCTGTTCACTTGTGGCCTCTCCTTTAGCTAAACCATTCTTCCGTTGTGAGCCCGCCAACCCAGGCAAGGGAGGACGCACACGAGCCCCTACCGGCTTTTGCTATATAACGCTGTCACTGAATTTCCAGCGTTTCTCCTGGTGCGTCTAAATGGGTTGTTCCCCAGACCCTCTTTTATCCTTACTCACGGGGTCTCAGATGTCAATCAGGTTGGGATGATGCAATCCCTCAACCAGACCATTCTGGTTGTCCCCTGAGGGGCTTCAATGAATAGTACAGCACTCAATACACAATTCCGTCTCCTAGAGACAATGGCCATTATCAGTAGCTCCATTCCGCTGAGGTCAGGACACATTCCAAACCTTGTGGATTCTCTCTCATTTCCTGGGTCCCAGACCTGAATTAATAGCGATCTTGCGATTCTTAAAAAGGAGGGGGCTACTTTGTACCCTTCGGCCCCTCAGAGTTGCGTCACATTCGTAACAACTGTTATTGAATTACTTAATTATTTATTATTATTATTTTTCCTCTTCTGTATTATCTATTCCATAGAACTGCTTCTGCTAAGTTAACAAATTTCACAACAGATGCCGGTGTTAATAAACCTGATTCTGATTCTGATTTTGATTCTGAATGAGTGAGGATTTCCTACAGAAGATTGCTGATAAGGAAGGGAGAAATTATGGAAAATTTTAAAACAAGTCTGAGAAATTATAAAATCAAAGCGAAGTAGAGAATAAAGCAATGAGCGACGATTGGGACTAACTTGGTTCTGGTTAGGATGCAGGTAGCCATGTTTTGTGTGACAACTGGAAGATTACAACTGGAAGCATGTAAGAAGTTTATCGACATTGTCAAATTTAGAGATAGCAGAAGCATGGAGGATGGTTACAGCAGCAGATTCATAGTGATTGTTGGCTTCCTCACTCAAACAGAAATTGGATGTCACCAGTACATATTCAAATACTTTTCCTTCTGTCAGATAGTAAATGGAAAGAAAGATAAAGAAATTGAATTTATATGGCACATTTCACTACTTCATTCAAAAAGTCTCAAAGCATGTGACACTGCTGAAGTACTTTTGAGGCATGGTCAGGATACCAACAACAGAACAGAAACGAAATATTGGACGGGAGAGATCCTTGGACAGCACGAGAGGTAACTGTGCAGAAGTGGAAAGACTTCTTGTGGTTCTTTGGCTATGATTGGATTGATAAGAGACAGATGAATGACCCCTGGTCAGCTGGACACACTGAAGAGGTGTTGGAGGACGATGGTGTGGTCAACCATGCCACAGGCTATGGATGGACTGAGGAAGGATAGATTAGTGCAGAGAGTATATTGTGATGAACTTTTTGATGAAAGCTGTAGTGATGTGGTAAGATTTCCGACTAAAACTTTAAGGAAATGACTGTGGATATGGGAAACATTAGCAGATTCTAGGATTTGAGGGGAGAGTGATAGTAGAGATGGCATGGTAGATTGGAGGGATGGAAGTAACAATGGCTGTTTCAAAGAGAGATTTTTCTAAACAGTTAATGACATACTTGCTGGCACTGTTATTGCAGATTTGACGTAACGAATTTGATTGGTCAGCTGCTTAGGGAATACTTTCAGCAAAGAAGGGAGTAGGTTTGTTTAACAGGATTAGCTTTGAGGGGATATGAGGGGATGCAGGAGTGAAATCAGTATACATATAGGGTAAGGTCCAAGCCATGGGAAACTAGTGAAGATTTGCATTGATGGACTAGATGAAGGAAAGTAACCTTGGCCTTTTCTCCTTGGAGCGACGGAGGTTGAGAAGTGACCTGATAGAGGTGTATAAGATGATGAGAGGCATTGATCATGTGGATCAACAGAGGCTTTTTCCCAGGGCTGAAATGGTTAGCACAAGAGGGCATAGTTTTAAGGTGCTTGAAAGCAGGTACAGAGGAGATGTCAGGGGTAAGTTTTTTATGCAGAGAGTGGTGAGTGCGTGGAATGGGCCGCCAGCGATGGTGGTGGAGGCGGATACTATAGGGTCTTTTAAGAGACTCTTGGATACATGGAGCTTAGAAAAATAGAGGGATGTTCAGCACAACATTGTGGGCCGAAGGGCTTGCATTGTGCTGTAGGTTTTCTACATTTCTATGTAACAGAAGTAAGTGATGGGATGATCTTCATCTTGATTTCAAAGGGGTCCATGAACAACTCGTGTTACTTGCAAGAGATTTAAGAAAAAGTGAGGGGGCAATTTAAGAAGATGTTCAACAGAAGATGAAGGAAGCCAAGAGTTATTTTTTGCATTCTGAGCTAGAAGTAGAAAAGTGTAAGTGTTTTTGACAGGTCAAGGTAGGGCCAAATAATCCATCATTGAGCCCTGCCAAATCCAGTAGTCAGAAATTTCAGCAAGATCTGTCAAGTCCGTCTGTGGTGGACTTGGAGAGCAGAGTTAGACATAGAGGCAGTATTTAGAATTTATCTTAGGAATACTTGGTTCCAAGTATTCTTTAAAAATCTTTTTAAAATTAAGGTATATGGTGGATTTTGGTTGATAGCGACCAGTAAATTTTGGCCCAAATAAGCGTCTGCCCCAATTTGCCGAAGTTTCATGGAAATAGTTAAAAAGGTATAAAAAAGGCAAACTACTATTTAACTGAGTAACAAATTATGCATTTCAATGAAATACTGAACAAATTAGAATCCACCAATGCTACGATAGTACTATAAAATGATGTATTAGTAAATAGTTATCGACGGAGAAATTCATACAGTGTATGTTGCCGTGTATAGAGTGCCCACGGAAGGGTAGCACCTCTGGAGAGGGAGCTTGTCATATCTATTTTGGAGCAGCTCACTTGCCTTTGGTCCCCACTGGACATTCAGCTCTCATATGTCACCGTTTGTATGCGACAGCAGCCTGATCCCGGTACACCACTTCGACAGGCAGGCTAAGCAAGGTGAGGGTAGCTGGGAAGCATCACACCCTGGTGAAACAGGGACTTGCCTGCCCTAGTACGTGAAGGCAGCTCCTGTGGACTGGGCGAATAAGATCAACGGTGAGATCTAATGGCAAATAAGGCTGTTCTGCAACACTTTGTGGGGAGTGGAGGGCATGGTAAGGTTAAAGAAGTCATGGTTACCCACTGCAACCAGGGAAGACCCAGTTTGTGATGACTACTAGTACCATGGGACCCAGACTTCCAAGGCTGAAAGAGTAGAACAGTCCATGTACAATGACTTTTCTACCTTAAAACACCTGATGCTCCAACTTCACTGCTATCATTGGATACAATGGACAACCAACATGCTGCCGTGTACTTTTAATTGACTGTAAGTAAACAAAACAGTGCAGACACTCTGGTGTGGATAATGGCTGCTTTCATATAATTCTGTCAATGATTGCATTCTCCAAATCTTCATTTTCATTGCAACATTCAACATTATTGTTGATATCTTCAAATTCATCATACTCCCTAACTTGCTGAAGTAGTTTTAACTCCCAGCCCTTTCTGGCATCTCCAGACCTGAATGCTTAAAACCACAGTGAACAAAACAATTCTGAATTCTCCCATTGTTTATTTCTCACCAACTATCAGTGCCACAAATCACTGCTTTTTGAACAGAAACACACGTAACTGATGCTAATAAAAACTTGTTCGCTCTAAACAGAGTGTAGTGTCTAACGGTCACACAAGTTCACATGACTGATGCTAGTTAGAAACTCTTTGGCAGAAGTCTCCTGTCCCATTTAAGTGGCATAGTGGCCCAATTAAACAAAGGGAATCCCAGCTATCTTTTCGATTTGTTTTTGTTTTTTGAGAGTTGTCCCAAATATGCACCTGTTCCCATTAACTGATGGCCCAACTAATCGGAATCCACTGTATTTTCTCTGCAAAGTAGTGTGACATTAGTACCAGTCAGTCTAATTAACAAGTGAGTGAGACGTGAAGGAAATCAGGGTCAGTGGAATTCATTAGGTGTTTTAGTGACATCTCTTCAATTGCCTATGTTCAAACATAATTGAACTTGTTAAAAATCAGAATCAGGTTTAATATCACGGGCATATGTTGTGAAATTTGTTATTATGCAGCAGCAGTACATTGCAATATATAATAAAAACTGTAAAATACAGTAAGTATATATATTTTTTAAATTAAATTAAATTATTTGTGAAGAAAGAGAAAAAAATAGTATGGTAGTGTTCATGGGTTTGAAGTCCATTCAGAAATCCGATGAAAGAGGACGAAAAGCTGTTCCTGAATCATTGAGTGTGTGCCTTCAGGAGTCTGTACTTCCTTCTTGATGGTAGCAATGAGAAGAGGGCACATCCAGATCACGGAGGGTCCATAATGATGGACGCTGCCTTTTTGAGGCACCACTCCTGAAAGATGTCCTGGATGCTGAGGAAGCTAGCAGCCATGATGGAGCTGACTGAGTTTCTGCAGCTTATTTCAATCTTGTCCAGGGCTTCCGCGCTACCCCCCACCCCCACCCAACACCATACCTGACAGTGATGCTCATCACCGTACATCTGTAAAAATAAGCAAGTGTCTTTGGTGACATACTGAGTCTCCTCAGACTCCTAATGAAATAAAGCTGTCTTCTTTGTAACTGTACTGATATGCTGGGCCCAGGGTAGATCCTCTGGGATGTTGACACCCAGGAACTTGAAACTGCTCACCATTTCCACTACTGATCCCTCGGTGAAGGCTGGTGTGTGTGCCCTCGTCTTACCCTTCCTGAGCCCCTTCCAAATGACCTGTGCCCTACTGTCACAAGAAAAGTAACAAAATGAAAACGTGGTAGTTAAATCAGCATGCTGCGACATTGATACTCCCAGGGATACACCAACATAGTTTTGAATAAATGCTGCTTGTTCTAATTTTGTTTATTTCTTTGCCTAATGAGTACAAGGGTCAGTCCGCAACTTCAAGAAACACACTGTGTGAGAAATTTCTTACCAGCAGCAACTATGAAGCCATTTATTTTATTCTGTGTAACTGTTAGGGTTTCAACCTTGTCAGAGAACATTTTAGCAACCTCACTAATCAAAGTATACATCTAAAGGCCTTCAGGCTTAATCGTTCTCAGCGCCAGGTTTTCTGAAAGTTAACATATTCCACTGAGATGGAGATGCGCCATCTTAAAAGGCAGCTGAACACTGATTAAAATCGAGCCCCAAGAAAATAGCACTAAGCCTTGGTCTCACCACTGTAATGGGAATTGATTTTTTCCCTCAGTCTCTGATTGGATAGATTCCTCTAGCCTGAAGACTCGATGCTCTCTCTTGAAACGTCTCAATAATATTAACATGGAGAAGGAATATAAATCTTACTGACAGAAAACTAATGTTCACATCTGAGTGCCTGTATTAGTGAAACCCATGCAATATGCATTAGTAATCTAACAAGTTGGTAGCAGGTTACTTTGAAAGTTGAATAAGTAACTTCAGCACTGCAAATCTTGCTAAGGTCACACTGAGAGTGGCTTCAAAAGACTGGAACTAACAACTTCGGTGTGTCAGTACACTTAATGTAGAAATAAAACACATTTTCCATTTGTCCTCACATCTTCTCTCAGAAAGCAGTGTGCTGTGCTGGGCTATGTCATAATCAACACCGAACGGTCTGCAGTTCTGCCACTGTACCCGTCTCGACAATGTGAGACCAGTGACCAGAAGCCAGTCTGCTTAATAATCATCTCAGGTTTTTGTTGGGGCAATTGGACCTCTCATCAATCTGTGAAACAAGAAATGTGACCATGGCAGAACTGAGCTCCCATTTCAGAGAATGGAAGAATAAGGAACTGGGGAGGAAATCACAGTCACAATGAATTGCACTTTATCCTTTATATGTCATCCCAAACTTCATATGCATAAATTAACACCAGCATCAAGTCAGTCCACAGGATGACTATTTCTTGATTCTGTCTAAACTCATAATGATAAAAACCTGCACAGAAACAGCACCCTATGTCCACTGAAGGCAGAGTAGTAATAAGATCACTATCACAATTGGTGTCACTATCTGGTGTGAGGATATTCAGCAAAAAAATCTCTGTAAAAGTTTCTCATTTCACTTTATCAAATAGAAAATTGGTTTTGCAGTAAATACAGTATATTCTGGTTACTTCAGTCATCGCTTAATCGGGACAGCTGCTTATTTGAGACAACTCCTAAAGAATAAAAACTAATCAAGAAAATAGCCAGGAGTCCCTTCATTTATTTGGGCACTATGCAGCTTAGTTGGAGCAGGAGACTGTTGCTGAACAGGTTCTAACTAGTATCAGGCATGGGCACTTGTGTGGCCATTAAATACTACAACATGCTTAGAGTGAGCAATTTTTAAATAAAGTCAGGTGCGTGTGTTGAAAAGGCAGTAATTTTTGTCACTGATAGTTGGCAAGAAATAAGCAGCAAGACAGTTCAGAACTGTCTTGCTCACTGAGGTTTCAAGTATTCAGACTTGAAGATACCAGTAAGGCCGTGAGTGAAAATGGAACTTTTCACTACTTCAACAAGTTAGGAATATGAACAATTTGAAAGTATCAACAATCATCTTGAATGTCACAATTAAAAAGGAAGATTTGGAACCTGCATTTGTAGATAGTATTATATGAAGGCAGAACATTATCTGCATTAGGGGTCTGCACTGATTTTGTTCAATGTGTACACTGGATGAATTCCTCCATCAATAACTATTAGGAACCAATACACAATTTTACAGTGTGGGTAGTACTATTGGTATGTTCTAATTTGTTCTGTATTTCATTTAAATATGTAATTATTTACTCATTTTTCCTTTTTACACCTTTTTAACTATTTCCATGAAACTTCGGCTAATTGGGGTGGTTGCTTAATAGAGCCAAAATGTAATGGGTCCCAATATGTCCCAATTAACTATATCCACTATACTGACTAATTTTATAAATGTGCTTCATGAAGTGACCCTGTGGTTAACTGACACAATGCTGGTTGCAGATTTTACACAAATCAATAATATTCTTCAAAACTGAAAAGAGAATGAGGACATTATTGTCAGAGTCTTTAATTGCAATGTTAGCTGAATTAAGTCAACTTATTCCAAAAGCTGAAAAGAAATGTCCTTCTCTCTGGGAAGCATCCCTTCATTCTGCTTTGAATGTCCTTGTGAGTCTCAAAGTTCCTTTGCCTATTGAAGGTTATGTACCAAACTTCTTTGCAGGGAAATATTGTGCAGCTTTTCAGAAAATCTGGTACATCTTTTCTGGTTACCAGCTGAAATCAAACTCTTGCAACTGGCCTGTACTCTTAAAGCAAGCTGTGATCAAACCTTACTCATGTAGTTCACATGAACATTGTTCATTTTTCCAGCAAACTGCTTCGTAAGAAGGAAGATGGAACTGGTGATGCCCAACAAACAAACTATCTACCTAAATATGAAAGAGTAAAAGAGGTCTGCCAACAGGCGAAGTACCAAACAGCCTGCGAACAACCTGGACAGGTAAATGACAGTAATCATGAATGAGACTATGCTGTGCCTGATTGTAGATCTGCAGCTTAATATCAGGGAACAAATTAAAAGTATTGTGTAAAGCATTAGAGAACCAATGCATGACCGATGTAGGAAATGAGGTCAGGGGCCACTCACCATTAGCATCAATGTTCAATTTATTTTGCTGGTCTCTTTGAAGCTTTATGTCAGTTGCTTGGTGATTACAGCAATCACACAGCTACTGCCCGTTGTTTGCCAATTTGTTGAAGTTTGACGTTGCTTAACATAAAAGCATTAACTACAAAGACCAGGTTGTAAACTTAATTATAGCTTCAATTATGCCATGTGATCACCACCAATTCCCTGAGCACAGATGTCACAAGCCACCTGCAAGCAGAACATAAAATCGCTATGGCTCTGAGAACACAGTCTTTGATGTTATTATTCCAATACCAAATATATAATTGCTTTGTATTCTTCAAGATTGATTCCTATCAAGCCCCCAGGTTGGTTCACCAAAATTTATGCCATCTAGGCCAATACTTTTGTACAATGAGAGAAGAGATTAAACCGAGGGCTCACTTAGCTCAAACATCCCAATTCTGTGGCAGTAATTGAAATGAAGAAGAATTCAAAGATTCAAAGTCCATTTATCCTCACATTAAATATACAGTATCCAACCGTGAGATACGTCTTCCCACTTGTCTTTCATTGGGAATTCTCCCTCTACCAGGTGAAAATGGGTCCCATAGCCAATCTATAAATATATGTATGCGTGTGTAGAATTAATGCACAAATTTTGGCAAGACTTATCTGACTTGTGTTATTTAAGTAGGCTCAGGAAAGACCTTAGTTCAGAACCTTTTTCCACAGTGCAGACACTTCTGTGTACTATGTACAGTGTTGCTTATAACCCTAGAAACAAATAAGATCAGATTCTCTATACTTATACAGTGATGCAAATAGGTACACACATGCACATTGAAATTGTACATACAAGTTTTATTTTGCAAGTGTGCCTGCGAATGATGCAGACCAGATACAAAAGCTGACCTTGGCTCTTTAAATAGGGTCTCCATTACTTGAATTATAATACTGAGTCCAATGTATGGATTGTGTAGCAGGTAAGTATGAAAGACTTTGTTCTTATTGCTTAGTTCTTGCCCAAAAAAAGTGGTGATTATTTATGACCACTCTACCCCTGCCAAATGACATAAAAGACCAACCCTCACCAGCAACAGGTCACACCTGGAATCTCACTCACTTCTGCCAGCTGACCATATCCTTGATCCACAAAGTACCAGAACCACTTTCCTTCACTCATGCTCCAATCCCTAATCCATGACTCACCTAAATTCTCATTTTTGCTCCACAATGCCCCTGATTCCTGTGCATAGATATGCTTGGCACATACAGGATTTGCCCTGACACCCCAGTCATTGCCACTCATTATGAATTCTGCTTCAACTGTTGTTTCTGATTGGAAACACTTTGCCTTAATGACCTTAACCTCCATTCTGTTTGATCCTTGTTATTATTCTGATGATTACCCCAGGAAAATTGCATTCAACGAGTCAGCTTTTGCAGTTTCCCTCAGCTCCAAGATTCCACCACCAGACTCTTTTCTCCACACATCCGTCCCCTCCATTTAATATTTTGGAGGCCATACCCTTCATTTCACTATTAATTCTCTGCTTACCGAATTTTAATTACACCTTAGATTTTCTCTTAAACCTCTCGAGTTGAATTAATGGAGTTTCAGATTTTGAGTATCTACTGAAACTAAATCAATTCATCTCTAGTGTTATGCAATGTACTCAACTGTATTCTCATATAACTTCTACCTTCTCTTCAAAAAAGCTTCCAGGAGGGAGTATAAGACTAATTGTAGCCTGGCCAATGCTTTGTTTCACTAAAATCATTAGGAATTACCACAACAAGGAGTTGTCAGACATTCCACTTCTGTGCCAACTTTCTGCACAGTGTACAGGGGCTTCCGACAGCAATACAATGACCAAAGCACCTGAACGTTTTTGAGATTCTCTTTATACACCACTCAAGGTTTCTCAGTGTTAGTTAGAGGCAAGGCAATATCAGAAGGTAGTGGAAAATCGCAAACAGTCAACATTATAGAGTCATAGAGAAACAGACCTTTGGCTCATCTAGTCCATTTCAAACTATTTATTATTCTGCCTCATCCCACATCAAGCTGCACCTGGACCATAGCCATCCATAATGCTCCCCTCCATGTTCCTATCCAAATTTTTCTTAAACATTGAAATCGACCCCACATCCACCACTTCCTCTGACAAATTATTCCACACTCTCAACATCCTCTGAGTGAAGAAGTTCCCCTTCAGAATGACTTTAAATATTTCACCTTTCATTCTTTACTTATAACTTCCAGTTTTAATACTAATTTCAGTTCTCATCCCACCCAACCTCAGTGGGAAGAGCCTAGCTTGCACTTACCCTGTCTATACCCCTCATAATTTTGTATAGCTCTATCAAATCTCCATTTTCTCAGTCTGCTACAATCCAGGGAATAAAGTCCTAACCTATACAACCTTATCCTACATCAAGTCCCAGCAACATTTTTGTAAATTTCACTGTACATTTTCAATCTTATTGATAGATCTCCTGTAGGTAAGTGACCAGAACAACACACAATACTCCAAATTAGGCCTCGCCAAGGTCTTATACAACTTTAACACAGCATGCCCATCTCCTGTACTCAATACTTTGATTTATGAAGGCCTATGTGCTAAAAGCTTTCTTTATGACCTTATCTACCCGTGACACCACTTTGAAGGAATTATGAATCTGTATTCCCAGATCCCTCTGTTCTACTGCATCCCTCAGTGCCATGCTGTTTAATGTGCAAGTCGTACCTTGGTTTGTCGCCATGTGTCTGCATTAAATTCCATCTGCCAATTTTCCATAATACCATAAAGTAGAGGAGCAGAATTAGGCCATTTAGCCCATTGAATCTGCTCTGCCATTTCATCATGGCAGATCCAATTTTCCTCTCAGCTCCAAATTCCTGCCTTACCCCCATATCTCTTCATGCTCTGACCTATCAGGAATCTATCAACCTCTGCCTTAAATATATTGTACATAAAGACTTGGCCTCTACAGCGACCTGTGGCAAAGAATTCCACTCTCTGGCATTTTTTTGGCCCATTTTTCCAGCTGAAAAATGTGTCAAGTGGAATTTCCTTTGTCAGAGCTGGGAAAGAGAAAAGCAAGTAATTTTGAGCTATGGAGAAGGTGAGTGGGAAGGATAAATATGACAAAGGAATTATCTCTGACAAGGTGAGGTCAGAGTTCCCATGGGGAAGAGCTAATGGAAACTGTTACATGGTTAAAATACAAACAATTGTAAATTATTGCAAAATTCAGGTCAAACTGGGCAATGGAGAGAGGGAATTTCACCTGCAGCCAAAATGACTTTTTGATTTGTTTCTCTTTTTATATTTGAACATTTCTGTGCTTGTTTTTCTCCTGGCACCTCCTGTTCCAATGGAATACTCATGCTTTTCCTGGTCCCACATAAATTTTAAGAAAATTTCAGTTATCCTTGCCGACAAGCCATTGGGATTGGTGTTTAGTATGCCTAGTGTCCCTTATCAATGAGTGAACCATGCTTACTGCAATTAGTCTCCCACTGAAAATATTTCTGTGATTTGGTATGTCACCAAAGACACTCGCAAACTTCTACATGGGGAGCATTCTAACTGGCTGCATCATTGTCTGGTATGGGGGGAGCACAGCACAGGATCTACATTAGCTGCAGAAAGGTGTAAACTAAGTCAGCTCCATTATGAGCACTAACCTCCCCAGCATTCAGGACGTTTATGAGCAATGCCTCAGAAAGGCGGCATCCATCTTTCAGGATACCCATCCCCCAGGGCATGTCTTCCTCTCATTGGGGAGGAGGTACAGGGTCCTGAAGGCACACACTCAATGATTCAGGAATCACTTCTTCCCCTTCGCCATTAGATTTTTGAATAGATATTGAACCCATGAACACTACCTCACTATGAATAAACTCATCTCGGGCTTCCAGATGGGTACACGCATCGGTTTTAACTGATATTTCAATGACAAACTCTGCCATCTTCATCAGGATAGTTTGTCATCGAAACGTCAGTTAAAACCAGTATGAAACCCAAGAAGAGTTTATTCATCATATATACTGAGAAAACACTAGATCCTTTTTCACAACTTCACTTCATTTTTTTACACTATTTAGTTTAAATTATATATATAATGAAATTCACAGTTTTTATTATTATATATTACAATGTCCTGCTGCCGCAAAACAATAAATTTCACGACTTATGCTGGTGATAATAAACCTGATTCTGATTGAACAGCTACTCTGAACTGTTCAGAGGCTAGATTAAGGCAGCAAGTGGTACTCAGTCCATGCTGAAACCAATAATCCTGGGCAGAGTCCAGATCATCTATATATCTGAGGATGTCATATTATAATTTTCGGGCTATAACAGCAGCTTCATGTAAATTCTAATAATATATTAACAATTCAGAAATTATGGTCTAAATTTGAACGTCCTCCGTTCACATAGATCAGCGTGTATCAATCCCAAAGGTGGTCAACTTCTGCCATAATCAGAAGCAAGTGACAAACACTTCTCTGCATTAAAATGCCTTACTGGAAACAGGATTTTTGAACAAAACCACAATAGTCTACTTTATTACATTCCTTTCTATGACCTACAAACGCCAAATGTATTTAACTGTAAAATCCGCCTGAATACTTCCATTATAAAAGGATTATCCCAAAAGTATTGGACTCTTGTGGTTCTATGTAGCAGTTAGTAATTTTCTGCACCGTCCCCTGTGAGTCATTGTGACAGAGCCCTGATAGATTGCGTGCTGCTTGCAATATTTAGTTCCCTGTTGTTGACACTAAAAAAACTTGTAAGAAAAATCTTCAAATAGAAATTCATGAGAAATGAAATTGATCATAGCGTTCACCAAATCACTTTTTGATCCTTTCGTATGTTAGGTTTACAGTGAATACCTTGCGTGACTTTTTAGCTCTCACCGTTGAATTACAGCCTTTTCCTTCAAAGCCCATTTTGAAGGGTTTGATGGAAGGCTGATATGCATTATGATAGCTATGAGTCAAGTTGTCCTAAACCTTAAATCACAAAAGAATAAGAGTAAACCAATAAAAATTCTTTAAGCATCAACTTTCAACATTCCTGAGGTGTCGTGTGCAATTGAGATTACAAATGAATGTTAGTCGGGGTGTGCCTGAAATATATCAAATAATTATTAAGCAAACATTTCAGTGACAGAAGCAAACAGCTATAGTGATTCTGGATGTGAACATACTGGTACCACCTCACAAAATGCTGGAGGAACTCAGCAGGCCAGGCAACATCCATGGAAAAGAGTAAACGGTTGACATGTCAATCAGAGACCCTTCATCAGGGGTGTGCTGATGAAGGGTCCGTGCCCGAAAAGTCATCTGTTTGCTCTTTTCCATGGATGCTGCCTGGCCTGCTGAGTTTCTCCAGCATTTTGTGTGTGTTGCTTTGGATTTCCAGTATCTGCAGATGTTCTCTTGTTTAATACATAGTGATACACTTATGCAGCAGGGTGGGACAAGTAGCCTCTGAGTTTTCAGATTAGGATCTGGTCAGATTTTGATGGCACTTGTTTTATGGCCAAGAGGAAAGCTTGAACATCTATAGCTGGGTTTACAGACAAAAAGTTCATTTATATAATTATTCTATTAAATTAGAAAAATGGAACATAAAGTCCAAAACAGTTCAGGATCGGAGTTGAAAAGCAATTCTTCATCCACAATGAACAGTAATTAAACTGTTCTGAGTGGGCAAGCAAATATCACCAAATATTCAAGAGATAATTGATCAAGGGATTATCGTTTTCCATGGGAGCATTGGATGGGTTGGTTAAATAACCAAATAATTGACCTTCATTGCACTCAGCTGCAGGATTTACGAGTAGTAACCTGCCTAATCTTTTATTTTCCGAAACAGTCAGTTGTGTAAATTGGCAAAAGAAAAGCTCCCCAACTCTTCACTTTCCACAGGGATCGCTCCCTCCATGATTCTCTTGTCCATTCAACCCTCCCATCTAATCTCCCTCCTCGCTCCAGCTCACTCACCTCCTCCCTCAGCTCCACTCGGTGACCCAAATAGTCCTTCCAGGTGAGGACACACTTCACCTGTGAATTTGTTGGGGTCATGTACTGTGTCCAGTGGCCTCCTTTACATTGGAGAGACCAGATGTAGTTTGGGGGATTGCTTTGTAAAGCAACTTCATTCCATCCACAACAAGAAGGATTTCCCGGTGGCCAATGGTATTAATTCCAATCCCCATTCCTATTCCAACATGTCAGTCCATGGCCTCCACTACTGCCAAGTTGAAGCCACCATCACACTGGAGGAGCAACACCTCATAATCTGTTTGGATAGCCTCCAAACTGATGGAATGAACATCAATTTCTCCAATGTCCAGTAATTCCCCCCCCCCTTCCTTCTTCAATTCCCCACTCTGCTCCACCGTATCTTTTCTCTTTTCCTCACCTGCCTAACTTTTCTCCTTGGTATCCCTCCTCCTTCCGTTTCTCCCATGGTCCACTCTTGTCTCTTATTATATTCCCTCTTCTTCAGCCCTTTACATTTTCACCTCCCAGCTTCTAACTTTGTCTCCCCTCCCCCACCCACCTACCTTCCCCCTCACCTAGCTTCACCTATCACCTTCTATCTTGTATTCCTTCCCCTCCTTCCTCCCACCTTCTTGTTCTGGCTTCTTCCCCCTTCCTTCCCAGTCCTGATGAATCTTAAACATCAACTGTTTATTTCCGTCCATAGATGCTGCCTGACCTGCTGATTCCTCCAGTACTTTGTGTGTGTTGCTCTTGTTTATGATTGTCTCTTGTAAGATGTACAACAAAAATTTTGTTTTGTATGTCAAATGGATAATTTCTTCACAATATATCAAGGTAATAGAAATGAAAAAAAAAACAGTGAAAGAATGCAAAATATAGAATTACAGTTACAGAGGAATTGTAGTGTAGGCAAAAAATAAAGTGCAAGCCCAGTTGAGGAGAATTGTACACACGGTTTGTTCAATGGCTTTAGGCTTATATACTTTTATATGATATAACACATGAATTTTTGAAAAGTTTCTACCTCAAAAGTCAGTTTGCTCATTAAGGTTCGTTGTTCTGGTATCTATCAATACTTCTGATAATGAATGGTAAAATGATGAATTATATCATTAATATAAACTTTTATATTCAGTATATAAAAGAGCCAGACATTATTAGATTAACTGCTGATCAGAGGTAGTGTCACAGAGGCAGAAAAGGAGGGTGTCATGGAGGGATTGCCTACTAAGTTTCTGTGGGTGGGAGTTAGAAACAGAAAGGGGTCAATAATTCTACTGTGTGTCCAATAGTAACAGGGACATCAAGGAGCAGATAAGGAGACAGCTTCTGGAAAGATGTAGTAATAACTGGGTTATCATGGTGGGAGATTTTAATTTCCCCAATATTGATTGGCATTTCCCTAGAGCAAGGGGTTTAGATGGGGTGGAGTTTGTTAAGAGTGTTCAGGAAGGTTTCCTGACACAATATGTGGATAAGCCTACAAGAGGAGAAGCTGTACTTGATCTAGTATTGGGAAACGAACCTGGTCAGATGTCAGGTCTCTCAGTGGGAGAGCATTTTGGAGTCAGTGATCACAATTTTATCTCCTTTACCATAGCGTTGGAGAGGGATGGGAACAGACAAGTTAGGAAAGCGTTTCATTGGAGTAAGGGGAAATATGAAGCTATCAGGCAGCAACTTGGAAGCATAAATTGGAAACAGATGTTCTCAGGGAAATGTTCGGCAGAAATGTGGCAAATGTTCAGGGGAGATTTCAGTGGTGTTCTGTACAGGTACGTTCCAATGAGACAGGCGAAGGATGGTAGTACATGGTGTACAAAGGCTGTACAAAATCTAGACAAGGAGAAAAGAAAAGGTTATGAAAGGTTAAAAAAAACTAGAGATCTAAAAGATTATAAGGCTAGCAGGAAGGAGCTTAAGAATGAAATTCAGAGATCCAGAAGGGGCCATGAGAAGGCCTTGGTGAGCAGGATTAAGGAAAACCCCAAGGCATTCTACAAGTATGTGAAGAGCAAGAGGATAAGATGTGGAGAGAATAGGACCAATCAAGCAAGTATGACAGTGGAAAAGTGTGTATGGAACCGGAGGAGATAGCGGAGGTATTTAATAAGTACTCTGCTTCAATATTCACTACAAAAAAGGACCTTGGCGATTGTAGGGATGACTTGCAGCAGACTGAAAAGCTTGAGCTTATAGACCTTAAGAAAGAGGATATGCTGGAACTTATGGAAGGTTTTAAGTTGGAGAAGTCACCAAACCGAATGAGATGTACCCCAGGCTACTGTGGGAGGTGAGGGAGAAGATTGCTGAGCCTCTAGCAATGATGTTTGCATCATCAACGGGAACAGAAGAGGTTCTGGAGGATTGCAGGGTTGAAGATGTTGTTCACTTATTCAAGAAAGGGAGTAGAGATAGCCCAGGAAATTATAGACCAGTGAGTCTAACTTCAGTGGTTGATAAGTTGATGGAGAAGATCCTGAGAGACAGGCTTTATGAACATTTGGAGAGGCATAATATGATTAGGAATAGTCAGCATGGCTTTGTGAAAGGCTGGTCGTGCCTTACGAGCCGGATTGAATTTTTTGAGGATGTGTAAGCACATTGATGAAGGTAGAACAGTAGATGTAGTGTATATGGATTTCAGCAAGGCATTTGATAAGGTACCCCATGCAAGGCTTATTGAGAAAGTAAGGAGGAATGGGATCCAAGGGACATTGCTTTGTGGATTCAGAATTGGCTTGCTCACAGAACGCAAAGAGTGGTTGTAGACGAGTCATATTCTTCATGGAGTTTGGTGACCAGTGGGGTGCCTCAGGGATCTGTTCTGCGACCCTTTCTCCTCATGAATTTTATAAATGACCTGGATGAGGAAGTGGAGGGATGGGTTAGTAAATTTGCTGATGACACAAAGGTTGGAGGTGTTGTGGATAGTGTGAAAGGCTATCTGAGGTTGCAGCAGGACATCGATAGGATGCAAAACTGGGCTGAGAAGTGGCAGATGGAGTTCAACCCAGATAAATGTGAAGTGGTTCATTTTGGTAGGTCAAATATGATGGCAGAATTTAGTATTAATGGTAAGACTCTTGGCAGTGTGGAGGATCAGAGGGATCTTGGGGTCTGTGCCCATAGGATGCTCAAAGCTGCTGCACAGCTTAACAGTGTGCTTAAGAAGGCATACAGTGCTTTGGCCTTCCCTAAGGGATTGAGTTCAAGAGCCGAGAGGTAATGTTACAGCTGTATAGGACCCTGGTCAGACCCCACTTGGAGTACTGCAATCAGTTCTGGTCGCCTCACTACAGGCAGAATGTGGAAATCATAGAACAGGCGCAGAGGAGATTCACAAGGATGTTGCCTGGATTGGGGAGCATGCCTTACAAGAATAGGTTGAGTGAACTTGGCCTTTTTTCCTTGGAGCGACAGAGGATGAGAGGTGATCTGAAAGAGGTGTATAAGATGATGATGAGAAGCATTGATCATGTGGATAGTCAGAGGCTTTTTCCAAGGACTGAAATGGCTAACACGAGAGGGCACAGTTTTAAGGTGCTTGGAAGTAGGTACAGAGGGGATGTCAAGGGTAAGTTTTTTCGCAGAGAGTGGTGAGTGCATGGAATGGGCTGCCGGTGACTGTGGTGGAGGTGGATATGATAGGGTCTTTTAAGAGACTCCTCGAATGGTACATGAAGCTTAGAAAAATAGAGGGCTATGGGTACCCCTAGGTAATTTCTAAAGTAAGTACATATTCGGCACAGCATTGTGGGCCGAGGGGCCTGTAACATGCTGTAGATTTTCTATGTTTCTATTAACATAGAGTGGGTGAATATAAAGAGGAGAATGCGGAAACCAATGCTTTAGGGATATAATTACATTACCATTCATGCCATTAACTAAATTTGAAAAATAATGCAAAGGACTTAGCTGATGATTGTAATGCAGCAGGTGCCACATCCGTTACAGCAGCAAATTGCCTAGAAGGAACACAATTATAAAAGGAATGTTCAGAGCGTGATGTTTCAGGAACTTAGCCAAGCCTGCTGCTTCCCACTGAGGTGATAACACCCTTTTAAATATTATGCAAACACGCAAGGCTGGATGGATCCCTATCAGGAAATTCACCTGAGTGAAGCAGTTAAAACCTACTTTCATGTGGCAGAGTTTTAAAAGGGACTACTCACTGGAGAAATTACTTTCAGGAATTAGAGAGTTGCTTGAGTATGATATTGTGTGGCGTGAAGTTGGAGCAACACGGCCTCCAGTTGATAGGAAAAACTCATATTCAGGAAGTTGAAGAGAGAATTCAAGTGATGCCAGATATGTAAGAAATGACAGGATTAAGTTGATAATGGCTTATCATTCGGTGCATAATAATTAGAGGAAATAAATGTTGGAAGTTGAAGCCATGTGGCAAATATACATCAGGAATGAAGTTTAAATAGCCAAGTAGAAACATGAAAAGCCCTGTAAGTTTAGTAGACTTGGAGCTGGAGGAAAGCCTGCAGAGATTAATACTTAAGTTGCGTGTAGCCCACTGTTGCACTTTGAGCATGGAGGAGAAATCAGTGCATGGTAATAGAAGAAGGCCATAAAACCACACTGGGTCCTAAAATGTTAAAATTATTAGGCCAGGTTGTTCAAAGTTGACTTGTATTCCCTCAAGTGTACAAGGCAGAACAATAGGCTAGTCGAGCTGATTATAACTGTAAAGGGACTTCATGGGGTGGAGAGATGATTATATGAACCCTAGTGAAAAAAACCAGAATGATAAGGAACAATCCTATAATTAAGGAAGCAGGCAGAAGGCAGCATGTTTTCACACAATGCCAAGTAAGAAATCTTGAATGCTTCTCTGAGAAGCTGGGTTAATTAAATCTTTCAAAACTGAAAGATTGTTGTAGTTAGAAGTCTGGAAATCAGCCCCTTTCTCAGAATGTCCAGCAGCAAAATAAGTGTGATGCGCTGATAAGTGATGGGGTGTAATTCTTTTTTTTGATATTTGGGATTAAGCTTGAGTAGGCCAAAGCAGTGGGCAGAAATGCCACCATATTATCCAACTGACAGCTAGAAGATTCACAGGAAAATTTCATGTGCACCCTTGGGATAAGGCCATATGGATCTTTTCATCCACACAAGTGTCCTCTTTATGGGAAGTAATATTACTTAAACAGAATAAAACTGCACCTTTTAATTTCCAATATAGCAGTTTTTTTTTGGGGGGGGGGGTTGTGGAGCTGGTATTGAAAGGAATGCCTTTGAGAGAAACGTAATCTAATATCTGCTAAAAATAAAATAATGCAGCATCTTTGAATAACTTCCTATGGATAGAAATCCATAAATGTTTACGAGCAAATCTACTGAAGATTTACTTGACTATGTTGCAATAAGTCAATATTTCATAGCAGGCATTCTTAAGCATTAAAAACAAGGAAGTATAAAAGCTATGGAGCTTTCACTGGATGTGAGCTGACCACAACAGGGAACTTTTCAACAGAAATGAAAGTTGTTTGCTCTACATGGTATGTGCTTTTTGAAAGAAACAATATACATTAAAGTCCATATTGCCAATTATATGCTATGATTGGACATGTTAGGCTTTTGCTAATTCAATTTAACTGAGATTAATGAGTTTAAGTTGCATGACATTTGTGCTGAGAAATAATTTATATTTGGAAGTACTTACCAAAGAGACATGTAAAAGGTTGTAAAAGTGAGATTAAAAGGCAAGGATTAAAATCTTGCATAATAAATCATTTAAGTCAATTACAGAAATATAATACATGGATCTGATTCAACATCTACAGTATGTTTATGCTGGTCAAAGCCAAAGAAAACATTTTGGTTTATTGGCCCAGTATTAGAATTTATTTGATGCTACATTTCACTCCTTACTCTGGCTGCAGACCGTGACCTTTCGAAGCCTGTGAAAATCAAAAACTGCAGATACTGGGAAGCCTGAACAAACACAAAAAGTCCTGAAACGGCCAACAGGTCAGGCAGCATCTGAAAGAAGAGAGACAGTTACTGTTTCAGGTCGAAGTCCCTTTGTGCAGATCTAGAGAGAGCAAAAATAAATCTGTTTTTAAGTTGTAGAGAGGAATGGATAGGACAAAGGAGGGAGCTCAGGGCTGCTGTGAGGACAAGCCATTGATGAAGTGATCTGGGTGTTGGATTAATGAGGGAAATTATAGTGAGAGAACAAGAGCAAAGAAACCTAAAAACAATGAGATGAGAGCAGTCAGGCAGAGAAAACAGAAACAAAGCGATATCAAAACTGTGAAATGCAGAGCTATCGGGAATGCCAAACAGGTTGGGCTGTGAAAGGGAAGAGAGAAAAGCTAAGCCAATAATACTCCTACTGAATTTGTTTGGGCAAATTCAGATTAGAATTCAATTAGTATTTCATTTTGTAACATCAAATAGTAGCAGGAAAACATTCATTCCTTTCCTTTAGTAATTGATGCATGGGAGCAACAGTCAGACTTTGACAGTTGCCTTGGAGTTACTTAGAAAACAACTTACCAAATACACAGGAGAAGAGATGAGATGAAATATAGTGAAGGATAAGACAGAGGTGAGGGAGATGAGGGAAGGAAAGGAATAGAGGTTAGAAAGATAGGGAGAAAAAGACATAAAAGAAAAGAGAGTGCTGAAGGAGAAATATAATCAGTGAAGAGAAAACTGGGAAGAGGGAGGGAGGAAAAACATTAGGGTAAGAGATGGCCAGAAATAGAATGGAGAATGGTTCAGAGGAATGGAAAATTGAGAGAAGGGTGAAAGGAACAAAGGGCAGAAAGGAACAGAAGAATGGGCAGAGGAATGAGATAGAAAGGAATGGAATGGGGGGGACCACAGGAGAGGTGAAGAAGTGGATCAAATGATGAAGGAGTCAAACAGAGCTACCAGGGGACTGACTATAGGACAGTACTAGGAAAGTTGGGAGAGAAAAGAGGAAGAGAAATGGAAGGCAGAGTAGAGTTGGAAACCAGGGAGAAGAAGTTAAGTGACAATTTGAGGACAGAGGAAAAGGAAGATGGGGACAAGTAAAGAAAGAAATAGCAGGACTACAGTTTTAAAAACTCTTTTGTTGTAAAGCTATGGGCAAATATTAGCAGGAAAATGGAAACATTAACATGGAAAAACTATTTGTCCCCTTACACTGTTTTTAATTCCCTTTGCTTTACGTGTGAGTGGAAGATGTCTGTTCGAGTTGGCCTCAGCGAACTGATATGTCAAAGCCGTTCACTTCGTAGCACAATTATGCTAGTATGTCATGTGTTTTTCAATACAACATTGAGTTATGTTGTTGTATTAGATGCCGAAAATTATTACAGTGGGTTCCAGTTAATCGGGACCAGTCCATTTTGAGCCAATTAGCCAAAGTTTCATTGAATGGTGTTAAAGGTATATAAAAGACAAACTACTATTTAATTGGGCAACAAATTATGTAATCAAATGGAATACAGAACAAATTAGAGCACTATCAATACCGTACTATAAAACTGTGTATTTGTTCCTAATATTTATCAATGGAGGAATTAATTCAATGTACACTACCACGTTCTTTTGATTGACTGTAAATGAACAAAACCAGTGTGGACACCTAGCGTAGATAATGGACTGCCTTCATACAATGCTATTGATGATATCATCCTCCATATCTTTTTCATTGTACCATTTAAGATGATTGATGATACCTTCAAATTCTTCATAGTTTCTAACTTGTTGAAGTAGTGAAATATTGCATTTTCACTTCCAGCTGTTTCTGGGATCTCCAAGACTGAATACTTGAAACTGCAGTGAACAGAACAGTTTTGAACTGTCCTACTGTTTATATCTCACCAACAATCAGTGGCAAAAATCACTTTTTGAACACAAGCACATACAATTGAAGATATTTTAAAATTGTTCACTTTAAGTACAGTGTAGAGACTAACTGCCACACAAGTGCACATGTAGTTAGAAACTTAGTGAGACACTTTTCAGCAACAGTCTCCTGCCCTAACTAAGCAGCATAGTGTCCTAAATAAATGAAAGAAACCTGGCTATTTTCTCGATGAGCTTTTGTTCTTTAAGAGTTGTCCAAAATCAACATCCACCCTGATTCACCAACTGCAAAGTCATTGCATACAATGTCAGTTCAGGTCAAACTGCAAACTCAGACTGAAATGAGGCCGTAATGAAATCTTCCGATCAAAATACAGTTTATAGAAACCTGTGAAATGTCCTTATATATTTTGTTCATTCATTAACTGTGGGCACAGTTGGCAAGGCCAGTACCTGTTGCTCAATCCACCTTCAAGAAAATGGTGGTAGCAGTTCTGTTTGGTTAGAATGCTTCAGGAGTGGAGTCAATGGCAGTGCAGGAAAGGTAGTAGTGTCAGAGGTAGGCAGTTTTAATTCTCCTATGTAACACTTAATGTGAAGCTTTGGGTGATTATTTCCCATCACTTTGCATGTTCAAGGCCTCTTGAAATGTTTCAAAATGTGATAGTAACAGGCAGTGTGCACTCTCTACTTGGGCTGATGTGTATTGTGGAAGAGATATTTCTGATGTGGAAGGAGACCATTCGATCTATTGAGTCGATGCTGGCTGACAAATTGATCCCATTTCCCCACTATAGCTTATTCCCTTTCATTTGCTCATCGATTCCTGCCACTGCATGTGAGGAGTTTGCACATTGTCCCCGTAACTGTATGGCTTTCATCCAGGTGTTCCAGGTTCCTCCCACAGTCCAAAGATGTACCGGTTGGTCGGTTAATTGGTCCTTGTACATTCTCCCATGATTAGGCTAGGATTAAATAGGGGGATTGTTGGGCGGCATGGCTCGAAGGGCCTATTCTGCGCTGTGTCTCAATAAATAAACTCCTCCAGGAATACAGCAACCAATTACCCTACCAACTAGCATATCTTCCAGACAGCCTGAGGACAACCCAGATGGTCACAGGAAGAAAATAGAGCTGCAAACCACCAGCAGCAGAGTTCAGGATTGAATCAGGCAGGTGAAGCTATGAGGTAACACCTCGTCCTGCTACACCACTTCATTGTCACTAGATACACGTCCTTGTACTGGCTGTTCAAAGCTCAAAAAGCTCAAAGTAAATTTTATTATTTAAGTACATATATGTCACCATGTACAACTCTAAGATTCATTTTTCTTTGGGCATACTTAGCAATTCTTTATTTTCTGGAATTTTCCTCAATTGTTTGTGTCAACCATCGTGTCGCTAATACTTAGAACAGCAAAGCTGCATCAGATCGCAAGCAGTGAATGTGTAAGACGGTGGATGATGTGATTTGTTTTGAGCAGGTTGTTGGAACCGCACGCATGCAGGCAAATTAATTGCTTTGCAGATTAATAGAAAGATCTGGGTTTTCTCTAGGTGTCAGAAGGTGTAACACTACCTCCAGAATACCAGCAGCCTGTGAACTGGGAGCATCACATTTTACATGAGTGCTTGGCTCACACTGAATACTATCGAATGGCATTCATCAATAGCGACTGAAATACAGTCATGATCTAACATAGAGGAGGATGCATATGAGAACTCTGTTTTTACATGTCTACATCACCTAAAGAGATGTAGCTATAAGGAGTCAGGCTGAAAATGTAATCAGCTTGCATCAGGTCTAGATCAGGTTGACATGAGAGGCTGCCCAGTTTTTCCCCATCATTTTCACATTGTACACATATAATAATGGGCATTCTAAACATGGGGAAAAACTGCAGATGCTGGAAATCAAAGTAATACACACAAATTGCTGGAGGAACTCAGCAGGCCAGGCAGCATCTGTGGAAAAGAGTAAACAGTCAACGTTTCGGGCAGAGACCCTTCAGCAAGAATCCTGATGAAGTGTCTCGGCCCAAAACTGAGTTCCTCCAGCGTTTTTTGGATATTCTAAAGAGGCATTGTGAAAAAGGAGTGTTGAATAACTTTGTATCTTCTAAGAAGGTTTAGTATTAGATTAGGTCGCAGTATTACGTGAGTCTTTGATTTACTGATTCTTAAGGCCATTCAATATAGGTACTCGTTGCTAAAGTTGTGCAAGTTTATTGAGTGCTTTTATTTTGTTCATTGATTCTATTCCACACACCCCTTTGTTTTCTTTGCTCCCACACCCTTAAGGAGTTGCTCCAGGCACGCTGGATTCAACCAGTAAGTCCGACATCCACCACACCCCACCCCCCCCCCCCCCACACCAAATCGGAGAGTTCCTATCTGCTGCGAAAAGCCGTGCTGTCACTTTGCTTCATTGCCCAACACAGGAGATTTAATTATATGGGACATTAATTGGTGACCAAGAAGATAGTAACATGCAAATTCCCTAATGTGTGGCTGAGGGCCAGGCAATATGAAGATCAGTCAGGGAAATCCAGCTGATATTCCTACACTCCTCTTCAGTGACTGGTATTGTACACTTTCTGTCAGATACTTATGCCTAATTCATGTGTGCAAATCAGGGATTTCTGTTCACTTTATTAAGTCTGATGATGTCATTGTGTGTGTAATGCCCAACTCCATTACTGCAAGTCATCACTTGGAAGCTGGGGGTGTAACTCGGAACAGCCACACAAGAACAGGAGACAGAGCAGACTTGTTGCATTCACTTTTATTAATGAGACTCTGACACGGGAGAAATGGACGGTGCAGCTTTTGAACTCGCTGTCAACCATCAACCACTAGAGGATTGGTGCAAATCAGTGATTCAGATATTCCAAAGAGGAGCTGGTTATTTACTATAAGCAGATTTCAAAGAAAAGAGAAAAATCAAATAAATTAATGAAGGGGTTGTTTAACCTGACCTAAACTGCAGTGAAAAGTGCTGCAGGACAAAGAGATCTGCTCACCTTCACTTAACAAGCTCAGGCTTACCTTAAACATGGTGTGCAGGAAAAAAACAGTAACAAAGAATAAATATTACATTTATAATGTCTGGAGAGAGAGAAAGAAGGTTCATTAGGATGAAGATTGGAATGTAATACACATGTCAAATATCAAACAGATCTGAGGGGAAATAAATAACATGGTGGAAAAAATCCTATCAGAATTAAAAAATGTAGACAAAGTAAATTGTTTTGATTAATATTTCTCTCTCAGGTGTTGACAAAAATTATAAGGTACTATTAATTATTTTGAGGATACCATTGAGTACCCTGGTCATGTTTGGTGGATTATTCTTTAAGTCATTAAGTTCTAAACTATAATAGTGACTACATTCAGCAGAAAGGTCTCTGCTTGTTTGAGTTTCCTGAGGTAGTTAAAACTGCTTGCTCATGTGAGCATGGTGTCAAATTCAGCAGAGGAACAGAACAAATACAGAAACATCAATAAGACGAGAGCTCTGTGGAAAGTGATGGAGCTGGTAAACTCTTTTGTTTGACCACAGATCCTGGTATACTCCATGTCTCTACGATATTGCCTTGGTCTGATGTCTAGCTAATAAAATGTGAAGCTCGGCCTGGTGTCAGACGCAGGTAGAGGCATCCAATTAATAAAGACATTAGATTCCTGATTGAAGGATTAAACTATACTTTGTTTTAAACACATGACGACAATGGACAGCTGTGGGTTTTGCATTGCTCCTTTTTTGCCATATTGTTGTTTGTTGTTGCAAAGTACACTCTACCCTTACCTGTAGGTTGTATTATTCAATTTGAGCTGTGCTCTGGTTTCGAGCAGCTGACACTAAGATAACTTGCTGCTTTACTATCAGTCCATTTGTCCTCCAAATGGACTGATAGTTAATTTGTTAATTTGTCTGGCCAAGCAGATTAACAATGAAATGACCACATGATCCTCAATTAATGATTCAAGCAATTCAACATAATGGTGTCAATTTTCCCCAACAGACCTGATTCTGGAATGTTCAGTGTCAATACATCCCATTGTACAAATATTTAACACTTTATAGGTTGCCGAAGCCCCTTGGCCATTGAGTGGGATTAACCTACGTGTTTTAAATGAGCAAATAAAATAAACATATAAGTACTGATATCCCACGCCAATGTTCAGATAATGTAACAGTGGCTTTGAGATGTTTTGCAGTCAGGAAAGATGAAATAGAAATGCCAGCTCTCTTTTCACATACTAATTAGTATAAAATAATGAATAGAAAGGAAAGGAACTTCTGAAGTTTGACTTCTCAGTATTCATTGTTAATTGGGGTTTGTAAAGTCTTGCTCTTTATAAATCAGAAGTGGCAATGCGTTGAAGATGCTGCAGGAAGACTCCGGCTTCACAAGTGCAAAGGCACGACCAAAGTGCACACAGGCAGCAAGAAAAGTAAAAGTCTGCGTGGTCAGGCCTACGGCAGTAATGACTGTGATTGCTCAGGCAGCAGCTACAGGACACGTCCGTTGGAGAGGAGGAACCAAAGACAATTCCTCAGCATCCACTCAGCTCACAGTGAGTACACAGCAACCTGTGATCGTGGGTAGCACCTCCCTGGAAACGGGCCTTTGGTGCCACCTAGTGGCAGACAAATCATTTCCATCATTAACACTATGTCAGTTTTAATAGTTTATTACCCAGAAGATCTAGGGTCAGGTCAGCCAAGGACAAGCATGTTGCGTAGGCTCATTTGCTGCATCCTCAGGCAAAGAGGTTCTTGTGGTTGCTTCTGGGCACTGTCTCCGGAAAGGAGGACAACTCCCAGCTAATCCAGTGGACTACAGATTCCATGTGTTATAACCAAGTGACCGGTAAATGGCCACTCAGATGCCTGCAGACATTCAGGGCAACTCCAACAAGGGAAGTTCTGAGTCACAAGCAAAGCATTCCTGCTCCATTTGGTTTTAAAATATCAATAAAACTATTTGGTTAACTTTTTCAAAAACACAAAAGATTCTGCAGATGCTGAAAATCTTGAGGAACACACACAAAATGCTGGGGGAGCTCAGCAAGTCAGGCAGTATCCATGGAGGGAATAAACTGTTGATATTTTGGGTCAACACTCTTTGTAAGGACTGCTGATGAAGGCCCGTCCTGCCTTGAAAGAACCAGGAAAGCTTAAAGATGTGTTGGCAAAGCTATAGGGCTGGATTTCTTAACAGCTGGGAAAACTATGGTAGTGTGAATGGTAGAAAAAAACACTGGCCTGTTTTTTTTATGATTTTCTGATAGCTAGGTCCACCACCCTGACCCTTCACTAACAATTAGATGGTTCAACCCCTTCCACGATGAGGGCAGCCATTGTTAAAGCAAGATCATGTGAAATATTCTCACTGAGAGTTTCCCACTGTACACAGTTCTTTAGTGACATGGTTGTATGTGCATGATGAATATCTGTATATTAAAAATATGTCTCCCTGTGAAACAGAATTTAAGCACCGCTTCCTCCGCACTCGTCCGATCCGCTCAGTTTCTGTCGAATTGGAAGGCGAGGTGTATGACATTGATCTGGAAATTGAAGAACTTGAGTCTCTGATGCCAAAAAATATTAGCATGGGCCTTTCTCAAGAAGAGAAAACAGCTGGTGAAGGAGAGCAGAGCAGCAAAGTAATCACTGAAGACAGTAGTAAGGCCCATGAATCAGTGACAGATTCAGTTAAAGTCACACACAAGTAAGTTTGGCTTATACCCTGAACAGTCATATTCTATAACATTTCAGAGCTATGCTTAGAAATTGCACAATTCATTGTTAATGAAAAATCAGTAGTAAATGAACTTTAAGCACTAAGCCTGTGATTTTCCTTCTGAGGTGTTGTGTCTGATTCATCAGCCCACAGAGGAGCCCAGACATGTGCAGGGATTTTCTGTCCATGCCTGGAACCTCTGCCAGGATTTCAACAGGCACATATACAGCTACACCCTCTATGGGCAACTTTTGCAGCCATTCACAATGCTTTCAGGGGATATGCCGTGGTTAGCATGGCCCAGTTAGACCCAAGGGCCTATTTCTATATTACTCATTGATGTTACTCAAAGGGCAATCCTGACTGAGCATTCCTCACACTGGGGAACCTGGCTTTGGGAGATTGCCCTCAAGTGATATATTTACCCCCATCTCTGTCACGCACTTCCTCTTTGGCCCTTGCCTATCCAGTTTAAACCTTCACCAACCATAATCCAACTCCCAATCAGCTACACTTCCAACCCGACACCAGTCCGTCACCTTCCCCTCAAGACTAACTACCTCCCAGTCTGTGCTCCCCTTCCAAACTGCCTTCCTCCCCTCCTACCTACCGTTGTGACTGTGAACGAAGTCACCCGAGAGACACTGAAGCTGCTGGGTGCAGAAGTTGTTATTTAGCAAAAGAAAAGCAGCAGGCATCATACTTGAGACACTCGGAAGAAGAGACCTGCTTGACCCAACATTACACAACATTTTTATATGCTGAAGATCAAACGTAACAGGAGGACAATTCTATAGTTACATGCATCTACAATGCTTTGTTTGAATTACATATAATTTTCAAATACCTCCAACTTCACACTCAGGCTCCAGACACCCAAAATGAATGTTAATCTCCACTGACACTACAGCAGCATTCATGTATATGCGGACAGACAGCTCAGGTGAATGGATGTTTCCTGGTTTGCAATAATGGCAGTCTGCAGCTCCAGGAAGACCGTTTTTCTGGGCTGCATTTTAAATTCAGTCTACAATCATGTTCAGTTCTGAAAGCTGGTTGCTGTTAAAGTTAACACTTACTAGATACCATAACTCCAGAATGAGCCCTAAACCTACCACAGAAAGATTTGGAGTTATTCTCTCAATATCCTGAATGAGTTTATTTGAGTAAGCATGTTATAGAACTCCTGGATTCACTTTTGGATTTTGCTGGACTGTATATTGATGTGGTCTTTTATCTTCTGTACTTATTTCTTTCCTCTGAAGGTGTTACATTCTTGCCAATGAAACAGTGCATTGTGAGAAAGAGCTGTATCAGTCAGCTAGAGCATGGAAGGACCACAAGAGTTACATAGATAAAGAGGTTAGATGACGTACAGGGAGACAATTTTCGAGTTGGCGGTCAGCAGATTTTGTCAATGACAGGCCGGTTGTTGCCAGTGGGAAGGGGCAGGAACTGATAATTGTAAATTCCTACGGGAATGCCAAGAAATGGCCAACTTCCAATGGCAGGAAACCAACAGATGGATATCTCAGTTATGCACCAAAGTATGGGCTGAAAACTTTTCAGACATCCTTAAAGTTAACCTTAATCAACCTTTTTGTATGCTGAGATGAGGAACAGATAGATTTCCTCTAAGGCAGGGGTTCCCAAACTGGGGCCCATGGACCCCTTCTGTTAATGGTAAGGCTCCATGGCATAAAAAAGGTTGGGAACCCCTGCTCTAAGGACAAAGCTCAGAAACATTTTGGAAGGCATTCTTAGCAAAGATAAATTTCCATTTATTGGCAGGATGGGCAGTCTAAAACTTCCTGTCACACCATTCCAGCATTCATGATAGAAATTCAGGAGCTGTGACAACACCCACGGAATGTCACCTGACTAATAAATTGCTAAGTGAGTTCTGAGGCATCATGCCTTCTGCAGACATCTGAGGGAACATAATACAATGGACACAAGCCTGGTTCTGTCATGGGCAAAATCAGACTTTGGGAACACCGTCGACCTGAAAATTACTCCCAACAAAATTCACGGAATAAAATTATTTTGGTGATTTTTGAAGCTAGAAAGAAACCTTGTGTTATTTGCGTCTGCATTGTAGATTGAAACTCTTCAGGATAAGATAAAGAACCTGAGGGAAGTGCGAGGTCACCTGAAAAGAAAGAAGCCCGAGGAATGTCACTGCGACCGGAAAAGGTCTGTGTCCCTAGCAACAGTTGTAAAGTCAAATTCCTCAGCCCCGCGCCTATTGCCCTCACTACTGGATGCGTTCCAACATCCATTGTTATTCCTGAAATGGCAGGTAGAGGAAAAGTGTGCGGAGCAACTCGATGGCCTAATCCTTCTCCTATGTTTTATGGTCTCACATGGTCAAAATTGACTGGAACAGAGCTAAAGTTACAGGTCATGGGACTAAACCAAATGTTTTCTCTCCCTCTCTGTCTCTCACTCTCTCCACTTTTCTCTCCCCTCCTCTTTCTCTCTCCCCCTCCTTCTCTCTCTTTCCCCCTCTCCCTCTTCTTTTCCTCCTCCCCTCTCCTTCTTCCTCTCCCTCTCCCTGTTTAGATTTTCTGTTTTGAATGTCAGATCTCCAACATCTTGCAGTTATCTCCTATGTAGAGTAAATTTGAAATGTCTGAGCATGATGGCAGTGAAAAGGAGATGAACAACACATATGCTGGAACAATATAGATCCCAGCTATCCAGGGTTATCAGCTCCTTGCAGGGAGCTACATCTCCCAAAGGACATGAGCAAGATTCTCATTTGCCCTGTGACATTGAAGCAGAGATTACATCTGGCCACCAGCATGGATGCCAGATTTACCCTCCCTTGGTGGTCCCAGAGCCCAGCGTTGGTCCAGGCTTAAGTCAATACCAACATTTTTCCAATGCTGCCTCTGCCTTTTGGGCTCCACCAGTGACTCCTTGTGGAGCGCAGCAGAGCATAACATCTTATACAGACTTCCCAATTCTCAGGATCAGCAAGATTTCAGATGATCTGGCATCAGGATAAACCTGGCACAAGTATTGCCACCTCATTGAAAAGCAATGGGGAGAAATTGCCCACAGGAGAATAAGTAACTGGACCTTTTTACTTGATTTAATTTTGTTAGTTTAAATCCACGTAATTACTTCTAACTGCTTGGATTTCAATATTTTAATTGTAAAATAACATTTTGTTCTTTATTTTTGTTAATAGCACCCAGATGCTTTTGACTGATTGTGATTAATGTCAAAGCCATTTACAAACATTTTATTTCAGTGGCAGCTTTGACAGCTGGTAATTCTCAAGGCCGGGCGGCACCAGCTGTCAAGGCAGCCAGCCACTTACACAGGTTAGCCTCAGAGCTGAGCTTCTCTCATCAATCGGGAGCCAACTCCCCAACAGAAGGCAGTGCTCAGGACCACCCTCAATGAAGCAATGTCATCTAAGGGCAGCGGCTAGTGGCACTGCCCCCCCCCCCCCCCGCCCTTCATGGAACAAAATTACAACACACTAAATGGCTACTGAATCTGCACATCATTTCTCTACTGTCCTGGAAATATTGGTTTCTTAATCTTACCACAAGAACTTTAATCTTTAATACGTGAAATTTATTTCTGTTATCTGTAGTTATTTTAGAGATAAAGGAATGAGAAACCAGGGGAAACTGAAGAACAAGAACAGTCATCTCCACCCCTTCAGGTAAGTGAACCTGTGTTCCAGAAACAGCCTGGGCAGGACATGGACTTGAGGTGTAGAATTGGTCTCGGCCCCACTGACTGGTGGCAGGTCTCTCTCATGTTCACTTATTTACATAAGGCAAAATCTGCCTTATTTCCCAGAGAAGCGGGAAATTATCTTGAAATGGTTCACATTCACAGTTTTTTTTTAAAACTAAATGAAATGGTTTTATCCACCTGGAGTTTCTACTAACAAAAGAATGATGGCATCTTTTGCTGCCGACTGCAAACAACACTAAATAGAGACAAAGAGTCCATATGAAAGATCTCGACTGACCTGCTGAATTTCTCCAGCTGTACGTGAATTATAGGAGCAATACAAATGTTGTGTTGTTTCCTGTCTAATGCCATTTGGCCCATCATGTCCATACCAACTTTGATCAGAGCTGTGTATTTCAGGTTCACGATAAAACTTTTTGTAATTCAATCGTACACGCGTATACGGCTAAACAAAACACTGTTCCTTTGGGGTCAAGGAGCAAAATGTAGTACATATCGTCACACTCTGTACATATAGTTATGATCCAGCATGTAACAGCCACAAAAATAATTTTACCATGTCCCTGAATGTCATGGCCTGAAGATTGACAGATTGACATAAAGTGTGAGGTGCAGGCTTATGTGAGAGAGTATAATATTTCTGGCAGTGGTGTAAATATCTGAAACTGCATCAATAAAAGATGAAAAATGAGAGTGGAGGGGGTGGTGGTGACAGGACATTCAGAGTGCCTGCTTGATGGAAGAAGGGTGTTTAACAGCCTTGGGGAGGAAGCTATTAAAGGCGAGGTCAAAGAGGAGTCTTTGCTAATGCTGAAGGCACTGCGTGTGCGGTGAATGGGGGAGATAGAGAAACCCTGATGATGTTTTCAACAGTCCTCACTATCCATTGCAGGGTTTTGCGATCTGGTGCATTGCAATTCCCAGTAGAGTGCGGTGAGAATGGGTTAGAGGGGGAGGAGGCCTGAATTGCCTCAGGTTCCTCAGGAGGTGGAGGTGCTGCTGTGCTCTATTTCTATGCAGCATTGAGTTACTCACATACGCCCTTCAACTCCCTATTGCCACTGACACTCAGAAGCAATTTATGGTAGCTGCTTAACCAGCACTTAAAGAAAATCCACCTGATCACAAGGAGGACAGACATACTCTACATTGCCAGCATGGAAGATCAGGACTAGACATGGGTTGCTGGAGCGATGAGGAAGCAGCCCTAATGAAATCCTGAGAGGTTAAAAGTGGATTGGGAAAACCAGGTCAGTACTGTACCTCGAGAGAGAATTTGTTGAATGTCTAAGGGATGCTTTTTAGAACAGCTTGTTGTTGAGCCCACCAGGGGATCGGCTGTGCTGGATTGGGTGTTGTGCAATGATCCAGAGGTGATAAGAGAGCTTAAGGTTAAGGAACCCTTACAAAACAGTGATCACAATATGATTGAGTTCACTTTGAAATTTGAGAAGGAGAAACTAAATTCCAATGTGTCAGTATTTCAGTCGAATAAAGGAAATTACAATGACATGAGAGGGGATCTGGCCAAGGTTGACTGGAAAGAGACACTAGCAGGAAGGACAGCAGAGCAGCAATGGCTGGAGTTTCTGTGAAAAATGAGGGACGTGCAAGACAGTTAATTTCCAAATAAGAAATTTTCAAATTGAAGAAGGACTCTACCGTGGCTGACAAATGAAGTCCTAGCCAAAGTAAAAGCAAAAGAGAGGGCATACAAGGAAGCCAAAGCCAGTGTGAAGATAGAGGATTGGGAAGCTTATAAAAACTTGCAGAAGGAAATGAAGAAGGTCATTAGGAAGGAAAAGATGAATTATGAAAGGAAGCTGGTGACTAATATCAAAGAAGATACTAAAAGCTTTTTAAGTATATAAAGGTTAAAAGAGAGTTGAGGGTAGATATAGGACCAATAGAAAGTGACACTGGAGGTATTGTAATGAGAGATGCAGAGATAGCAGAGGAACTGAATGCATATTTTGCATCAGTCTTCACAGTGGAAGATGTCTGCATTATACCGGACATTCAAGAGTGTCAGGGAAGTGAAGTTTGTGCAGTGGAAATTACAATTGAGAAGGTGCTCAGGAAGCTTAATGATCTGAGGGTGGATAAATCTCCTGGACCTGATGGAATGCAGCCTCGGGTTCTGAAGGATGTAGCTGGAGAGATTGTGGAGGCATTAACAATGACCTTTCAAGAATCGATAGATTCTGGCATTGTACCAGATGACTAGAAAATTGCAAATGTTATTATTTAAGAAGGGTGGGAGGCAGCAGAAAGGAAACTATGGACCTGTTAGCCTGACATCAGTGGTTGGGAAGTTGTTAGAATCCATTGTTAGGGATGAGATTACAGAGTACCTGGAGGCACATGACAAGATAGGCCAAAGCCAGCATGGCTTCCTGAAAGGAAAATCCTGCCTGACTAACCTACTGCAATTTTTTGAGGAAATTACAAACAGCGTAGACAAAGGAGATGCAGTAGATATGGTGTACTTGGATTTTCAAAAGGCCTTTGACAAGGTGCCGCACATAAGGCTGCTTAGCAAAATAAGATTCCATGGAATTACAGGGGTGTAACTAGCATGGCTGGAGCTTTGGCTGATCAGCAGGAAACAGTGAATGGGAATAAAGGGATCCTATTCTGGCTGGCTGCCAGTTACCAGTGGAGTTCCGTAGGGGTCGGTGTTGGGATTGCTACCTTTTACGATGTACGTCAATGATTTGGACTATGGGATTAATGGATCTGTTGCTAAATTTGCTGATGATACAAAGATAGGTGAAGGAGCAGGTAGTGTTGAGGAAACAGAGAGCCAGCAGGGTGATAGTTTAGAGGAATGGGCAAAGAAGTGGCAAATGAAATATAATGTTGGAAAGTGTATGGTCATGCATTTTGGTGGAAGAAATAAACAGGCAGACTATTATTTAGATGGGGGGAGAATTCAAAATGCAGAGATGCAAAGGGACTTGGGAGTCCTTGTGCAAAATACCCTAAAGGTTAACCTCCAAGTTGAGTTGATGGTGAAGAAGGCGAATGCAATGTTGGCATTCATTTCTGGAGATATAGAATATAAGAGCAGGGATGTGATGTTGAGGCTCTGTAAGGCACTTGTGAGATCACACTTAGAGTACTGTGTGCAGTTTAGGGCTCCTTATTTTAGAAAGGATATACTGACATTGGAGAGGGTTCAGAGAAGATTCACAAGAATGTTTCCAGGAAAGAAAGAGTGACCATATGAGGAACATCTGGCAGCTCTTGGGCTGTATTCCCTGGAGTTCAGGATAATGAGGGGGATCTCATAGAAACGTTCCGAATGTTAAAAGGCCTGAACAAATTAGATATGGCAAAGTTATTTCCCATGGTAGGGGAGTCCAGGACAAGAGGGGATGACTTTAGGATTGAAGGATGTCCAGTTAGAACAGTGATGCGGAGAAATTACTTTAGTCAGAGGGTGGTAAATCTGTGGCACAAAAATACAACTGCAGATGCTGTAGATCAAAGAATATGTACACAATGCTGGAAGAACTCAACAGGTCAGGCAGCATCCGTGAGAAAAGAGTAGCCAACGTTTCGGGCCTAGACCCTTCATCAGGAATGGTGGGGGAAGAGAGGGCCGAAGCCCAGTAATAGAAATAGGGGAGGGGGTGGGGCCTAGAGGCGCCAGGTGGAAAACCAATCAGAGGAAAGATAAGGGGGGAGGGGATAAGCATGAAAGAACTGTAGAGATAAAGAAGCAGAAAGTTGAAAGGGGAGAGAGGCAGAGAGGGACCTGGGATAGGGGGAGGGGGAGGGAATTACCGGAAATTGGAGAATTCAATGTTCATACCACCAGGCTGGAGGCTACCCAGATGGTAGATGAGGTGTTGCTCCTCCAACCTGAGTTTAGCCTCATCATAGCAGTAGAGGAGGCCATGTATGGACATATCTAGATGGGAATGAGAGGCAGAGTTCCACAGGTAAATCTGTGGAATTTGTTGCCACGAGCAGCTGTGGAGGCCAAGTCATTGGGTGCATTTAAGGCAGAGATAGATAGGTTTTTGGTTAGCTAGGGAATCGAAAAGTATGGGGAAAAGGCAGGGGAGTGGGGAAGACTGGAAGAATTGGTTCAGCCCATGATTGAATGGTGAAGTAGACTCGATGAGCTGGATGGCCTACCTCTGCTCCTGTATCTTATGGTCTTATAGCAGCAAAGCTTGTTCAGCTTGCTTCAAAGATCCATCAATGTATGGTTTCCATGTGCAGGAAAACAGAGACTGCTGGAAATACTCAGGGGTTGTACAGCAGCTGTGGAGAGAGTGTTAATGTTTCAAGGAGAGGACCTTTTATCAGAAAGTTCTGATGAAAGGTCATTAACCTGAAACATTAACCATATCCTCTGCAGTTTCTTAATGAATCTTGGAGTACACAGAATGCACCAAAATATTTCTAACCCTTCAGGTGCCATCTGATGGGCCAACTATTACTCAATACTGTCAATGATGCCAATCAGAAATAAAGCTCTAAGAAAGAAAATATTCTTTAGGTTTGTTTGCTTTAGGGCCAGGGGAACCAGTGCTTTTCTCCATAAGTAAGTCTTGTTGCACCCTTACCCAATGCTTTCCTCACCACCCCTTCTTCCATCATTCAGCCAATCTCACCTCCGTCCCACCTCATCATCACTAGTTCTCCTAATGCTGACAGCTACCTTCATCTGGGAAAAGACAATCCTTCACTCGTCAGCCAGCTGGTTATTCTGGTGTAAAATCCCTACTGCAGCAAGGTAAACGTGGGGCTCCTTCTTCTTATTTCCTGCAAAAGCAACAAAATCAAAAGAAATTTCAAAAGCAAGATGGTGCATATTGCTCACGATGCCGCCTGGTGAAGAGGTGGGAACCTTGGTGAAACCTCGAGTTGTCTTACACTTTCCTTCACACTGCATTCTCACTCTCTGCAGGGAAGTGGCTCAGGAGGTGGACAGTAAGCTCCAGTTGTTCAAGGAAAATCGGAGGAAGAAGAAAGACCGTAAGATAAAGAAGCGGCTGAGGAAGGGGGATAGTTGTAGCCTTCCTGGCCTCACCTGCTTCACACACAATAACGAGCACTGGCAGACGCCGCCATACTGGAACTGTAAGTAGAGTTTGATTCTGTGGGTTACATCATAAACATCTGAGTTATGTTTAAATAGTACCAGCCTGTTATTACCCTGAGGCACCACTTTTTCACTTAGAACAGTAGAGCACAGGAACATTAGTTTAAGCCCACAATATTGGACTGATCTAATTAAACCAATATCTAAAAGCCTACTAAACTAGTCCTTCTATCTGCATTAGCTGCATATTCCTGTACCTATCAAAGAGTCTGTAAGCGTCTCTATCATATTTAACCTCCCACCAGTAAATTCTGTAGCAATATACTGTATGTCTAAAATAGATAATTATTTATTTTGGCTTTTATATCTAAATGTCATCTTCCCTGCATTAATCATCACAGGATTGTAAGCATGTCACAGAAGTTATCATCGTGGATTCATTAAAACTGTTGCAGAGATGACTGGTTTTTAAAGCCACTTTAGCACCAGCTTTCAATGATGAAATAAAAACAGAAACATTTTAGATGGTTGCAGGTACTGGGATAAACATGAAATAGATTTTTTTTGTGAATCATCATATCTGTTCTTGTAGATTCAGATGTTCATTAATTCCACTGAATTACAAGGTAATCATTTGACACAACTTTCCTTGGTTCTACAGAGGGGGCATTAAAATTTATAGCAAAAATGGTGGCCAAACAGTTCATCATGTCTCTGCAACATTTTGTTACAACAGTTCAAAACTACCTTAGAACCTTCCCTTTGCCAAAATATATACTGGCTTCGCACGCTTCTCCACACTTCCCTTAAAGCCATCATGGTTTGATGGCAAACAAATATTTATCAAATACAAGTTTTATATTTATTAACACAATGAAAGTCATCTTATGCAGCACTTTAGAATTTAAAACCCGAGTCTGAACTAATACCTTGGAAAATTTAGGCCAAATGAACAAACGTGTGCCCAGAGCTCTGGGGCTTCCTAGCTAGAAAGAGAAAGGAAGGAAGATGAAGGCATTTGTGAAATGGGATTTCTGAGCTTTGTCATGGTCTTCAGTGGTGAAGGAATGAACATTAACCATGCTTACAGAGAAGGTTGAAGCAGATTACAGAGAAAGGGGAAGTCCAAAGGACTTCTGTTGACAGCAAAGATGAAATTTTAAAGTTGTAGCTTTGCCGAACCAACTGAAGCTTGGTGATTACCCACCATTCTTCTTCTTGACTGCAAACTCCTTCCATAATCAACCATCAACAAGGTTTCCCTGCCATTATGGAGGTAGCAGAGGGGACAACAAAACCTAAATTTCATGATCCTCTCCATGGTGGATCTTGTATCTCACCACCTGATCAATATCTCTACTGCTGCCACGACTGGCTGCTGACAATTTCAAGTATCGTCTGCCATCATAGTCATTGAAAATACAGCATAGAAACATGCCCTTGAGCACATCCATGCCGAAACGTTTAAACTGCCTGCTCTCATTGTCCTGCACCCAGAACAAAGCCCTCCATACCCCTACCATAAGTATACCTATCCCAACTTGTCTTAAACATTGAAATCAAGTTTACAGCACCACTTGTGCTGGCAGCTCATTCCATACACTCAACACCGTCTGGGTGAAGAAGTTTTCCCTCATGTTCCCCTTAAACTTTTCACCTTTCACCCTTAACCTATGACCTCTAGTTGTAGTCTCACCCAACCTCAGTGGAAAAAGTCTGCTTACATTTACCCTATCTGTACCAATCATAATTTTGCATACCTCTATCAACTCTCCCCTCAACCATCCACATTCCAAGGAATAAAGTCCTATCCTATTCAATCTTTCCTTATAATCCAGGTCCTCCAGATCCAGCAATATCCTTATAAATTTTCTCTGTACTCTTTCAACCTTATTTACATTGTTGGATGCATCAGCAAGGGAGATGAGGCGGAGCACAGGGCTACGGTGGGAAACTTCGTAACATGGTTTGAGCAGAATCATCTGCAGCTTAATATGAAAAAGACTAAGGAGCTGGTGGTGGTCCTGAGGAGGGCTAAGGCATCTTTGACCCCTGTTTCCATCCAAGGGGTCAGTGTGGACATGGTGGAGGATTACAGATACCTGGGGATACAAATGGACAATAAACTGGACTGGTCAAAGAACACTGAGGCTGTCTACAAGAAAGGTCAGAGCTGTCTCTACTTCCTGAGGAGACTGAGGTCCCTTAACATCTGCCGGACGAAGCTGAGGATGTTCTACGAGTCTGTGGTGGCCAGTGCTATCATGTTTGCTGTTGTGTGCTGGGGCAGCAGGCTGAAGGTAGCAGACACCACCAGAATCAACAAACTCATTCGTAGGGCCAGTGAAGTTGTGGGGGTGGAACTGGACTCTCTGATGGTGGTGTCTGAAAAGAGGATGCTGTCCAAGTTGCATGCCATCTTGGACAATGTCTCCCATCCACTCCATAATGTACTGGTTAGGCACAGGCGTACATTCAGCCAGAGGCTCATTCCACCGAGTTGCAGCACTGAGCGTCATAGGAAGTCATTCCTACCTGTGGCCATCAAACTTTACAACTCCTCCCTCGGAGTGTCAGACAACCTGAGCCAATAGGCTGGTCCTGGACTTATCTCCACTTGGCATAATTTACTTGTTACTATTTAATTATTTATGGTTTTATATTGCTGTATTTCCACACTATTCTTAGTTGGTGCGACTGTAATGAAACCCAATTTCCCTCGGGATCAATAAAGTATGTCTGTCTGTCTTTCCTGTAGGTCGGTGAGCAAAGATGCACACAAAACTCCAAATTAGGCCTCACCAATGTCTCAGAGAACTTAAACATAGCATCCCATTTCCTGTACTCAGCACATTGATTTATGAAGGCCAAAGTAGCAAAAGCTTTTTTCACAACACTATCTACCTGCACCACCACTTACAATGAATTATGGACCTGCATTTCCAAGTGCCTTTGTTCTAGCACACTCCTCAGTGCCCCACCATTCACTGTGTAAGACCTACCCTGGTTGGTCCTACCAAAGCTCAACACCTCTTACAGCTCTGCATTGGTTTCCACCTGACATTTTTCAGCCCATTTTTCTAGCTGCAAGCCATGATAGCCTTCCTCGCTGTCCACTATACCCCCAATCTTGTTGTCATCAGCAAGTTTGCTAATACAGTTAACCACATTATAATCCAGATCGTTGATATAAATGACAAACAACAACAGACCCAGCACCGACCCCTGCGGCACTAGTCGCAAAACTCCAGTCGGAGAGGCAACCATCTGCTACCACTCTCTGGCTTCTCCCACAAAACCAATGTCTAATCCAATTTACAAACTCATCTTGAATGCTGAGCGATTGAACCTTCTTAACAACCTCCTGTGCAGGACTTTGTCAAGTGCCTTCCGCTGCGGTCCATGTAGACAACATTCACTGCCTTGCCTTCATCAGCTTTTTTAGTAACTTCCTCGAAAAAGATTGGTTAGACACAACCTACCATTCACGAAGCTATTCTGACTATCCCTAATCAGCCCAAGTCTATCAAAATGCTCATTTATCTGGTCCCTTAAGAGTACCTTCCAATAACTTTCCCACGACAAATGTCAGGCTCATCTGTCCTATACAGGATGGAGCATTCTTCATCAAAAGTCTTATGTTGTGGACCATATGCTACTTGCATTCTCCAATTAAGCTCAGTATGATTTAGACCATATTACAGCTGTGTAAGAAAATGCCAGAATCATACACTTCAGTGGTCAAATATGCATTTTAGAAAAAAATGTTTATGTATTTCTCTGTTCCAGGATTTCTAAGAAACTGCTAGGGCAGGATGTATCTGGGTGTATATGGACATAAACATTCCTCATTTCTATTTATTTCAGTGGAATTGAATTTCAAAAGCAGAGTTCAATGTGTGCAAAGAACAAAGAACAATTCTGCTGCTATGTACCTTTATAAATGAGCAAAATTTGTTTGTGCAAACTTCTTCATGGTCCTTTTATTTCAGCCTTTTACTGATTAGAAGATGTGACCCTTTTGAGTCAGATGTTCTCAACTAGTCAATTTAATTCATTGAAATTGATTAAGTTAATTCCTTAATTGTTAATTAAAATAATTCATTGTGGTGATTCAAATAAAACAGGACCAAAATAAAAAGTGTGTGCATTAATGAAATTACACATCCATCGTTGGTTTTCATTCTGATTGTGAAGTTCTTTGTCTGTACACAGCAGGAGAATTCTCCTTTGAACTTGCTAGAAATAATTTGCAACTCTATAGGGAGCAAAAAGCAGGTGGCAGTGGTTCAAGCACTTATTTAACACTTTGCCTTCAAAGGAAAGGAAAAGGATATGTGGACTGGGTACAAGAGCTGATAAATACCCTACCATCTACCTCTAACACCCGTTAGTTGGACTGCATTCAGAAACATTGTCTTTCTGTTGACATTAAACTGAAAACATTTTTTTCCTTTTTATTACAGTAGGATCTTTCTGTGCATGTACAAGTTCCAACAATAACACATATTGGTGTCTACGAACCATCAACGAGACTCACAACATCCTTTTCTGTGAATTTGCCACTGGCTTTCTTGAGTATTTTGACATGAACAACGATCCGTATCAAGTAAGGAGATTTTGTACTTTGTCATCAGCAATCAAAACTATATTCATCACAAAATGATGATGCAGATGATGGAAGCCTTTGCTTACGTTTATCTACTGTTGAAACCTAGATTTAAAGTTCTGATTGTTCCATTGCATTACAAGAAGACATAGGGCTGTGGCGACATTTATCTTAGCAATAAACCTGCCTGAAATTATGATTAAAGACTTAGATGCTGTCTAAGCACAGTTCAGAATACATTGTGTTCAGTGGAAAGAGATACAGAAGGGGGTGGTTAAGGGCAGGAAACTCTCATCAACAAGAATTCAGGCCTGAAATAAGTTGGGTGGACTTGCGTAGAAAACAGCTGAAGGGCTAGTAGGTGCAGAACTTTCTGCCATATGCTATGCAAACTTTGAGCAATGCAATACTGCATAATCACATGCAGTCTGGAATGTTCAGTGTGCATCTGCAGCTTGAAGTGCATACATGTTCAAATCAAAGTACTCTGTCTAGCTAATGGGCCATTACTTCTTCGTATGTGTGTCTCAATGCACTCATGGGTTTTTTTTTTCAAACTGACATAGGGGATGGTGGTCTATTTGGGATTGTTGAAGACCACTGAAAGCTCTTGCTTGGCAACTGTCCCTCCAAAACTGTTCTTTTTTCTTTGCAGTGTTAGCATGGAACCTCCTTTGTGCAAGGGCTCTGCATGTACCATGTTCATAGGCTGTCATGTAGCATATGCTATGCTTAGCCATGTCACTGATGGATCTTCTGACAGGTTATGTTATGAACCGCAACGTTTATGACCAAGCTTAACTGGTGTGGAGAGTGCAAAGCATTAGGCAATTTGTTCATACATACTAGAGATTCTGCAGATGCTGGAAACCCAGAGTGAAACACAAAAATTGCAGGAGGAACTCAGCAGATCGGGCAGCATCTATGGAGAGGAATGAAAGGTTGATGTTTCAGATACAGATGAGCCTTGATGAAGGGTCACAGCCAAAATGTCGACTGTTTATTTCTCTCCATAGAAGCAGCCTGACCTAGTGGGTTCCTCCAGCATTTTGTGTGTGTTACTCAGGCAACAAGTACAGCTGACAATCAATGCAGCAAACTATGAAAAGAGAGTGGAGGCAACTGAAGACAGATTGAAAACATGCTTGACACTTCAATCTCACCTTGACACATTTCAGGAAATGTAAGACAACATGTTCAGAGACAGCTTCATTAGAGAAACAGAGGCATTGTATACAAATAAAACAGATCAGATGTAGACTTGGTGTAATGCAAGCTCTGACCAATCCTGTGTACTCTGTGTCAAGCTGAAAAATAATTCATAAGTTAAACAAAATGGTATGTGCATGAAAACTGACTAGATGTGCTATGCCAAAAATGACAAAAGCAGCAACGCTGAATGAAAAATTCTTATTTTAGAAATCACCTAGGGTTACCCATAGCCCTCTATTTTTCTAAGCTCCATGTACCTATCCAGATGTCTCTTAAGAGACCCTATTGTATCCGCCTCCACCACCATCACTGCTAGCCTATTCCACGCCCTCACCACCCTCCGCGTAAAAACCTTGCCCCTGACATCTCCTCTGTTGGCAAGTATTGCCATGCCTCTTCTCATGTCAAGATGAGGCCATCCTTGAGGTGGAGGAGCAACACATTACAGTCCGTCTGAGGAGCTTCCAATCTAATGGCATGAATATCGATTTGTACTTCCAATAAAAAATACCCCCCTCCCCTATTCCCCACTTTGACCATATACCTCTTTTCACCAGCCTATCACTTCCCCCTGAATCCCCTCCTCCTTCCCTTTCTCCTATGGTCTACTCTCCCCTCCTATCAGATTTCTTCTTCTCTAGCCCTTGACCTTTCCCACCCACCAGCCTTCACCTATCACCTTCCAGTTGGCCTCCATCCCCTACGCCCATCTTTTTTGATTCTTCCCCATTCCTTCCCAGAACTGAAGAATGGTCTCGGCCCAAAACGTCGCTTGTTTATTTATTTCCATGGATGCTGCCTGTCCACTGAGTTCCTCCATCATTGTGTGTATTGCTCTGGATTTCCGGCATCCACAGACTTTCTCATGTTTATGATTGAAAATGACAGTTCACAGGACCCAGCCATAAAAACTTACAATGAACTCTACATTCAGCATGCAACAAACTTATCCTAAGTAGTCAAGTTGGCCTGTAATTTTCCAAGCCATCGTGGATAAGGTATTGAAAAGACTAGATCATTATTGTTGTAACCGAGCTGACCTGATGAATGCCTTGAGCACAAACACAGGAAAAAACAGTTCAAGAGATTATACGAATCCTGACTGAATGTGAAGCAAATGCATGTTTTTCAATCAGAGGTTTCTTAACATTGATTTGAAGGTTGTTGCCAATGCTTACAGCCAGTGAAGAAAAAAAAACTAAAGGCCATTTTCAAAGTTCCAAAGCCTGAAAATACTGCTTGTAAGGACACCATAGTATCATGTGCAATTTCTTCCAGATCTTCTGACATACTCTGTTGGTTGGATGGTGTTTCACAGTAATGTGTTTATTAATGAGTTATCTAAAACCAATTTTATACCATTCATGAAGTGTACACATTTCCCAGTACAGTATTTTCTAACATTCGTATTTCCCAAGTTATTTTGTCTAACTGATCTCTATTTCTTTCTTTGAAATGACCATAAGACATTGTAGCAGAGTCTGCTCCACCATTTTATCATGGCTGATCTTTTTTTTCCCCTCCCACTCCCCAGCCTTCTACCTGTAACCTTTGATGTCATGGCCAATCAAGAACCTATCAAGCTCCGCCTTAAGTACATCCAACAACCTGGCCTCCACAGCTGCCTGTGGTAACAAATTCCATAAATACACCGCCCTCTGGCTAAAGAAATTTCTCCGCATCTCTGTTTTAAATGGACGCCCCTTTATCCTGAGGCTCTGCCCTCTTATCCTAGACTCTCCCACCATGGGAAACATCCTTTCCACATCTACTCTGTCTAGGCCTTTCAAAATCCGAAAGGTTTCAATGAGATCCTCTCCCCCCCCTCTAAATTCCAGTGAGTACAGACCCAGAGCCATCAAACAGTCCTTTTATGATAACCCTTTAATTCCTGAAACCACTCTTATGAACCTCCTCTGAACCCTCTCCAATGCCAGTGCATTTTTTCTTAGATGAGGAGCCCAAAACTGTCCACAATACTCAAGGTGAGGCCTCACCAGTTCCTTATAAAGCCTCAGCATCACATCCCTGCTCTTGTATTCGAGACTTATTGAAATGAATGCTAACATTGCATTTGCCTTCCTCACCACTGACTCAACCTGCAAGTTAGCTTTTAGGGTGTTCTGCACAAAGATTCCCTTTGCATCTCAGATTTTTGGATTTTCTCCCTGTTTAGAAAATAGTCCGCACATTTATTTATACTACCAAAGTACAAGACCACGCATTTTCCAAGACTGAAATACCCAGCTCTCTAAATTTTCTGTTCAGGACCTCTTTGCTTTTCCTTCCTATGTCATTGGTACCAATATATACCAAGACATCTGGCTGCTCTCCCTCACTCTCCAAAGAGCTGTGAGCATGATCCAAGACATCCCTGACCTTGGTTCTTGAGAGACAACATACCATTCAGGTGGCCCTTTCACGTCCACAGAATCTCCTGTCTGTTTCTCTGACTATTGAGTCCCCTATCACCACGTTCACCACTTCTCCCTCTTTCACTTCTGCACCACGGACCCATACACTGTGACCTGCAAACTGAAGAAAGTATTTCCCCTTATATGTATCCGAAGAGCAGTCAACGGTAAAATGTTATAATTTCCCCAAAGTAATCGCCATTAGTAATTGGTAGAGATATTATTACGCAACACTATTAGAGCTCAGGATGAAGGAATACAGAGTTCTGTTCCAATGACAACTGTAAAGAGTTTATTAGTCCTCGCTGTGAAAGCATGGGATTCCTCGCACCTTCCAAAGACTGATTAGTAGATTAATAGATCATTGTAAATTGTCCCATAATTAGGCTAGGGTTAAATAATAGGCTGCTGGGCGGTACAGCTCGTTGGGCCAGAAAGGCCTATTCTCAGCTGTATTGTTAATGAATAAGTAAATAAATAACATAGGAAATGTGGCAAATTCATGAGATGAGCTCAAGAAAGGTGGAAAGAGACTCAGGCTACATCCACACTAGACCAGATAATTTTGAAAACGCTGGTTTCGCGTAAAAACGATAGGCGTCCACACTATGCGTTTTTAAAAATATTTCTGTCCGCATTGAAATGGATATTTTGGTGAATCTCCTCCTACAGCACATGCGCAGGACACATCTACCAAAAACAAGCCACACGTTTGGTGTCGAATCTCGCTGTGAAAGTGCGTGTTTGTTCAGTTACAGACTAGAGAAACTTAAATATCGGACAGCTGTTGGCTCTCACACAGGAGAATTTAAAAGTAAAAAAAAACAAATACTGAAGCATATGGAGACAACCGACAGGGAGTTCACAGATTGTATGACCTGGCTGACGATGAACGGTGAAAAACTGACTAACTCTGTTGCATTAATAAAGCACCTTGTTAAATGTGTAAAACGTGTCTGCAACAGTATTATCTTGTATTTCCATACAATGTTACATTAGGCTGTTACACATCTATTGTCAGAGAAGTACTTGCATAAATAGGGAACCACCTTCATACGAGCAAAACGGAAAACAGGGCAAAGTGAGTACAGTAAACATATTTATTCAGTAAGTTATGTGTCAGAGTATTTGGTGAGTACATTTCTGGCTTCAGTCTTGTTTCCATCTGTTCTGAAATTGTTAGGTTGCATTCAAGAAAACAATGAAATGACACGCTGCCGTCTGACAGCGTTTTCAGATTTCTCCAGTTACCCCGTCCACACTGATCTGCCCGAGGGGCATTTTCAAAAGTACACACCCAGGAAACCGTTTCTGACAAGCTCAGGTTTCAGGGGACAAAAACGTCATTTTAGTGTGGACGGAGGGTAAAAACAAAGAGAAAAAGCTTCGGTTACGGATTTATCCAATGTAATGTGGACGTAGCCTCAGTCAAAGCACAAATGGTTCCTTAACTTACAAAATCAAAGAATCTATTTCAATGTTATCAAATCTTGCAAAACTGCAATAACTGTTACTTCTGATTCTCTTAAAGTGGCTGCTTTATAGATATCTGATGGAAATTAACATTAGGGAGTTGACTGACCTGGGTGAATATGTATTCCATGCAACAGGAAGGATGTAATCCTACAAGGACAACAAAAATGACACATAAAAATGCAAAGCATCAAGGATCAAAGACCAACTTTATCTGTATACATTTACATACATTAGAAATTTTCTGTGGTGTGTTGGCATGACATGCAGCAAAAATAGCAACATTCAACAATTATTAATAAAATAAAGAATTATAAAAAATGAACTTGGAGGTTAAAGTACAGATATGGAATAAAAGTAGTTTAAAGCAGTGACTGAGGTAATAGGTAAAGGGGTTGGGAGAGGCTAACTAAAATGGTTGATCATATTAACTGCCTGTGGAAGAAACTTTTAACATGGCGTGAAGTTTTTGTTTTAATAGCCCTATAACACTTTCCAGAAGGGAGCTTTTAGAAAGCCCAGTTTGCTGGTTGGGTAATGTCTGCAATGATTTTCCTGCCAGCTTCTTTGTCCTGGACACATACACCTTCAGTGAAGTTTGGTGGGACTGCAATTAAAGGTCATAGGTTAAGCTGAAAGGTGAAAAGTTTAAAAGGAACACGAGGGGAGTCTTGTTCACTCAGAGGGAGGGTCATGAGGGTGTAGAACCAACTGCCAGCGCAAGTTGTGCATGCGAGCTTGATTTCAATGTCTAAGAGAAGTTTGGATAGGTACACGGATGGTGGAGATATGGAAGGCTATGGTTCCAGTGCAGGTCGATGGGAGTAGGCAGCTTAAATGGTTCAGCACAGACTAGATGGGCCAAAGGGCCTGTTTCTGTGCTGTTTTTCTATGACTCTATGAAAAGTCCTGCAGTGATGGTAGATTGCAGTCAGTAGCCCTTTCTGCTGTCCTGACCTGACACATGTGTGTAGGTGAACCATTCATCAAACCCAAGAGAGATGGACAACATGACATTGGTGAAGTAGGGAGATTTGGTTCCCTTGTGCTAAACTAAAACATCAATCCCTCTGCACTGTTGAAATAGCTAAGCGTCTCTGAAGCTATCCCTGTAGACAGCAACAAACCACATTCAGCCTGGGGTGTGTAGTCCTGCCTTGGCCTGATATGATATCCAGCCCAAGAATAGAAAATATCTCCTGTTGATGACTCAACAGGCCTTTGATTATAATTTATCATTTTAATCCTTTACATTTTTTCACATCATCTCATGACCGCCATTACAGAGACAGACTTAAATGGTGCCGATTTCAGATACAATGTATTCTTAAAATTGTGTAACAAATCCTTCCCAGTTCCTATGGTCTTTGTCCTGTACTTTGACTCAGAAATGTTATCACTAAATATTTTGGGAATAAAGATTCCCCTCATTTAAACACAGTTTAAGTCATCAGTTCTGACAATGTAGATGTAAAGAGCATCATTCATTGAAATGTTCTATTTTGGTTTTGTGGTTTCAGCTGACAAATACAGTACACATGGTTGACCGGGAAATCCTTAATCAGTTGCATTTACAGTTAATGGAACTAAGAAGTTGCCAAGGGCACAAACAATGCACTCCCCGGACTAAGGGTGCGGAAACAGGTAACCCTTATCGTAATTTTCTGATGACAATGTATGACCATTGTTCTAAGCTCTCTTCACAGGGAGTCATTGCCTAATAGTAAGAGAATTATAAAACCAAATGTGTATTTCTATCCCTGCAAACGGAAGAAGTGCTACACCTGCCCCCACACTTCTTCCCTCACCACCATCCCAGGCCCCAGACAGTCCTTTCAGGTGAGGCACCACTTCACCTGCGAGTCAACTGGGGTGATATACTGTATCCGGTGCTCCCGATGTGGCCATTTATACATTGGGGAGACCCGCCGCAGACTGGGAGACTGTTTCGCCGAACACCAGCGCTCAGTCCTCCAGCAGTGACGGGATCTCCCTGTGGCCACACACTTCCATTCCACAGACCACTCCCACTCCAATTTGTCTGTCCGTGGCCTCCTCTACCGTCAAGATGAGGCCACGCGCAGGTTGATGGAGCAATACTTTATCTCCCGCCTTCAACTCACAGACCTCCACTGATACCCCTGCCCCCCCCTTACCCCCATCTATAATTTTAGTCTGGTTCTCTTTCTCTCTCTTTCCCCCCTCACTATAATCTCCCCCAAGCCCTACCTTTCTTTCTCTTTTATTTCCCATAATTCTCCACCTTTCCCCCAGCCTATTTCCCTCCAGCCTGTCACTTCCCAGCTCTCTACTTCATCCCTCCCCTCACCTTTTATCCCCCCACGACCATCCCATGTTACTTCCCTCCTGATGAAGGGTTTCGGCCCGAAGCGTCATCAGTACCTCCTCGCATAGATGCTGTCTGGCCTGCTGAGTTCTGCCAGAGTTTTGTGTTTTTATTTATTTCCAGCATCTGCAGATTCACTCGTGTTGCCTGTGTATTTCCATTCTTGCCTGCATACTGTATGTGAATTTGTTCTTCACCAGTAAAATTGAATTCATCCCCATTGTTCTTCACTTTTCAGGTGAAATCCTCATGAAAGTCTGCAGTATTTGAAATGGATCGGAATGCTGCACTACTCTTTATTTAACACTTACTTTCAGTTCAACTTTCTGACAAAGTGGGGTCTATCTATCTTGAGTATCAAGCAGTAGTAAATCAAGGCAACTGAACTTGCTGTGTTGTCTGGAAGATGTTTCACCACTCATCCGAGAGGCTTCTTCAGATGTGATCCATGGTGGGCAGTTTTCCAGTTTATAAGCTCTGTGGGTTGTTTAAAGGTATAGCAATCACATGAGGGTCGTTAATAGTTATGGAGATAATGAGAGGCTCATCTGTCTTATCTTTACATGAATGGAGATGTGAACCGTTGTGGAGACGCTGGGCGAGAGATGTTAGGACTATATTGTGAGTAGCTGATAGGTGTTGTCATTCCCCACCCTTTGGTTCAGGAAGCTGTCTTTGTCAAACTGGAAAACACATCTCTGAACCGAGGGTGTGGGGTACAACAACACTATCAGCTACTTACAGTGCAGTCCTAACATCTTTATCCCAGCATCTGCACAACAGTTCACACCTCCATTCATGCAAAGATAAGACTAATGACCCTCTCATTACCTCTATGACTCAATGATCCTCACCTGATTGCTATACTTTTAAACGACTCAGAGTTTATAAACTGGAAAACTGCCCACCATGGATCAGATCTGAAGAAGCCTCTTGAATGAGTGACAAAATGTCTTCTAGACAACACAGCTAGTTCATTTGCCTTGATTCATATACTGCTTGATATTCAATGACCTGGATGACTGAGAACTTTCATTGACATATCTGTCTTGATAGTCCAGTGTAAATAAAGCACAATGCTATATAGGACCTGACAGCACAGAATATGACACTAAAATATATCAGTTTTTAAACTACTGGTTCACTCTGTTTTTCCTGTCAGTCGTAAAAATCTATACATCCTGGGTTCATTATCAAAAAATTCCTGGTGTACATTTCTACACGTTAATGTCAATGGTTATTAACAATGGGGCCAGTATAATTACAAACACTTCATAAGGGAGTGACCATCTGTGCATCCATAGAAAATGAAGTATTTACTACATCCACATTTTTGACTGAGGAAAACTTACTGAAAACTCTGTTTTTAGTCATGAAACTGCCAACAAAGCCAGGCATATCATTTTGTATGCTCTGTTATTGCTGAGTCTTGAAAGCTCATTGATTTTAACATATTAATAGTCAACATATTTTCAGCAGCTTATTTTTAAAGAGGATTAATTAATTTATTTGCCACTCCCTCATTTTGACAAGGAGGAAAAAAGTCATCTTGATAACTGCAACCAGGGAAGGTCTGCTATGGATTCACACAGAGTATAAATTTCAGGGAGTTTACGTTTCTCACACATTCCCAAGATGTGTAGATTAGTAGGTTAGTTGACCATTGTAAACTGATCCTAGCGTGTAGGTGAGTGGTAGAATCTTGGTGGGGGTGGGGAGTGGGTTGATGAGATTGTGGGGAGAATAAAATGAGATTATTTAATGTAAGTGTATTGACAACATGGACTCAATGGGTTGAAAGGCCTATTTCCATGCTGTATTACTCTATGGCAGTGTGTCTGGTCTGGAAGTGATATAACAGTCTACAAAAGGGACACGGAGAAATATATATTTAACACAGTCATATAAGCAGCTATTCTCAGTATGGAACTTGCCCTGTTGTTGAAATTTAGGTTAAAATTAGATAATCAGTGCCATAGGGATAAATTTGACAGTCGATTGTGCAAGATGTGTACTGACAACCATTTTCCCATTTTTTTTCTTTTCATTGAAGTGACTGGGAATATCAGGCAGGAGAGATTGAAAGGCACAGGTGATTTGCTGTCACCCGTTTTACACTTACACTGAAGTAGAAGCCTACCCATGTTATCACTGCTGAGGAAGTGTGTATAGAGTCTTACCATCCTAACTGATCTAATTTACATTAAAACAAGACTGATATTGTTCCCCCCTTTTAGTTTGGATTTCCAAACCATGTTCTCTTAATTATTTCTCATGTCAAAGGTTACCTTCTCTTTCTATTTTAACCACTTGACATTTTTCCTCAGGTAATGCATGGACAGCTACATTGTGAATAGTTTTACCATTCTAAAAAACATTAACCTTAATTACTCTTGTATTTTCCTAATCAGGAAATAAAGATGGAGGAAGCTTTGATCAGCACAGGTATCCTTACTTTTTATTCTCTTGAACAACTATCTTTTCAACCAATTGCATGGGCTGGCCCATTGAAGCTTCTTTTGCTTGTATTGTCTGTTCCATTCAGCAACCTTTGATGCATGATAACACATCCTTTAACAAATAACAACTTAATCTTATTTCAGACCATCTGCTTTACTCAACTCTGCTCTTTGGGAACCACAGGAGTCCTAATAATTTGCTTCTGTTATGAACCCAGCTCATTTGTTGCTCTTTGGATGGAAGTGATTTCAAAGTGAAAAAAATTTGTCTGATCCTACCATTCCCTCCAAACATTTTGCACACATATACACGTAAATTTATGCACATACACACTCACATTTTACATTTGCACACCAACACAGCCATTCGATTACTAGAAAACTGAACGGTGTGTAGGTAGACTTTATATTTATCCCAAATTGGACATAACCATCTTTTAAAAAATGGCAAAGCTTAAGCGCAAATTATGTTCAAAACAAATCCAATGCTATGCTCTTCAACATTGACTTAAAAAGCATTCAGTTTGAAACCACACATTTGTCCCAGCTGTCCGATGGAGCAGTATTTAAAGAATATCATACTGTGCCTATCCAAGGACCTTAATGGCAATTCCTAAAGATTGGCTGCATTTAGAGGCACCCTTTATATGTTTTTAAATAACAAAAGATAATTTACTAAGATGCTGAACCCTGTGCACCAGTGAAATTGCTGAATGCTTTGTCAAAACGTCGACTGTTTGTTCATTTCCATAGATGCTGCCTGACCTGCTGAGTTCCTCCAGCATTTTGTATGTGTTGCTTTGGATTTCCAGCATCTGCAGATTTTCTTGTGTTTATTATATTTGGTTAGATAAAGTCAGTTTACTCAAAATTGGTGGACAAGAGATGAAGTAAATGTTTATTTTTTGTGCTAACAACTTTTGTAGTGACAATAAACCCCCAGAAAGTAAATATATTAGAAATGTATTTAAACACGAAGCAAAATAAAATCATAACGCCATCAGATGCTGAAATCATCCATGGAAAAAGAAATGGAGTCAAAGTAGATCCTAATGAAGGCCCTCCGACCTGATACGTATCTCTATCCACACGTGTTGCCTCATCAGCTGAGTGCTTCCTGCATATTTTATTCTTATTTCAGATTTACAGCATCTACAGTTTGTTGGAATTACAAAATAAAGTTATAATTATGTTTTAAAATCCTTTCCCGGTTACTTAGGTTCATGGATGATTTTACATTTATGATAATACAAACATTTCTTTGAGATCATGAGCCGTACGCTCACACCACAGAACAATCACAATTATTAATATTGTACAGTATGTCCACAGGAGAAACCCTACCTGATGTTTTCAGGGAATTCAATCACTGTGCTTTAGGAACCATTTTAAATCTACTAACTCCTCAAATGTAAATTTGTAATATCATTTTAATCTTCTGTAAAACATTCTTTGTATTAATTAACAATGGATGTAGATTCTACTTAATCACCACCTTCTGTCCACTATCCTACACCAAGGGTATAATATCCAGATAAGGCCGAATATTTTAATTCTTTCCACTAGTTTGTACTGTGATTCAGTAAATTATTGTGACAGATACTCTTGATAATTTTTTTCAAATTTACAAATGTCAAAAACAGACAATGAGCCAAAATTAAACTTCCAGTGCCTTTGTAACTTGTTTTACAAACTTTCCTTCTCTGTACAAGTGGTAAGCTTCACATTCTCTTCTCATCTTGCATATAGGTTCTAAAATCTAATATAAATTTACTAAACTGTGTTATTCAGTAAAAGCACAAGCTTCATAGAACTAACAAAATTAATCTGTATCTGCAGTACCTATACAATACTTGATAAGTGTTGCTCAAGGAAGTGCTAAGGGAAGAGTTTCCCCCAACACTTGCTTGAACAGTTGATGAATGTTTCTCTCACAGATTCCAGAGCCTTTTGAGAACTTCCATTTATCTCTTCTCTTAGTTCTAAATTTGTGTGTAGGATAGGAGAATGCTAAAGGGGGAGAGAAAAAAGAATAAACAAGTAGAAAAATACACGAGGTTTTCATTAGACTCGATGATACTTGGAGGAAGTGAGTGCAAATAGGTGGAAAGACAAAGCATTTAATAAACTAATGAAATTATCCTAACATATATTGCAAATAATTATCTGGCAATAAGTGTATTTTATTTGAGATAACCTAGCAGATAAAAATGAATACATTTATATAGAGAATCAGAAAATGAATAAATGTACCAAGAAAATCTTAACTTTAGAATCTAACTGTTTGATCTTTGCCTCTTTTTGTTCCTGCTACCTGGTTGCCAGGCTACAGCAGCATCGAAAGTGGCCAAAGTTGAGGAGGCCGAGCTTCAAGTCCTTGTGAGTGACTAAAAGCTATTCTTTAGTAACCAGTAGGGAAGCAATCACTGTTAAGGTGGTGACTTAACCTAACTCTTAAGTTTTCAATTCATATGCATCCCCAAATCAATACTGTGGCTGTAACAGTTCTATTTCTACTTCCTTCTTAAAATGTACCAGCAGCAAAATATTTATTATTTCTGTATAATTGGCAAAAAGCTGTTCAGAAGTGACAGTAGCTGGGATTGCAAGGAATTGATAACTTGTGGTATTCTGCTGTGTGAATATTGACATTGTAGTTAACATGCACAACATGAGTGTGCCTTTGAGGAGTATTAAATGGACATGTAGCAATGAATAAAAGATTTTTCAGTGTTGTGTCTCTTCCCACTGTTTTACCATTTTCAATAAAAGGGCCTCTTTTGCTTTATGCTGCAAGCCATATTTTATTAAATTCCTTTTGTACAGGGCTGGCTCTTTCTGTTATTGAAGTTCTTTCACTGGAGGATTGATTTGTTGGGAGAGTGGTAGATGGGGAATGGTAGGTTGAAGAGAGTGCAATTCTTAATGGAACAGCCATGGAGGTGAATATACTGGTTCAGTCCTGGACCTTCTCACATCTTTCCCCCAGAACAATGTAATATGTAGAGGCAAAAGCCTTTTCCCAGACTAATGTCTGATCTGCAATATCTCCCAGCTGTCCAGGAAAAAAATCATAAAACATCATGCAGAGAAGTCCCATGGATATGGATAAAAGAAAAGTGATTAAATAAACACGATGCTCCCTTGATCCCAGTGAAAATGAAGTACAGTGTAGAGATTAGACTATAAGACAATAAGACTATGAGATATAGGAGCAGAATTCAGCCCATCAAGTCTGCTCCACTGTTCTAACATGGCTAATTTATTACCTCTCTCAACCCCATTTTCCTGCCTTCTTCCTGTAACCTTTGACATCCTTACTAATCAAGAACCTATCAACCTCTGCTGTAAATATACAGATTACAATGAAAATACATTTGCAGACTTTAACACCCATCACTTCCATTCTCTCCTTATGCATTGTTCATGTGATTGAGTACCGAAGACCATTTACACTCACACACACGCGGGTGGATGACATTTCACCGCTGTCCTGATCCTACGCTGCCATTTATTAGAAGAGTATAAACACTCAGAATGCTAGATCCGTCCACTCTGCTATTGTAGCAGAGGCATGAACCCATTTGTTTTGACAAAGCATCCCACAGAATAATTTTCTATGTAAACATATGTTTAAATGATCTGTTTACAGAATCTCACATTTCTCTCACAGACCTTCATCCATAACCTTCAGAAACTTTCTGTTCTGAGTCACATGTTCAAACTTCACACCAGGGTCTTGTGCAAAGAACCTAGGCAGATTCACCTGCCCTGTCTTTTGGATGAGATCCAGTCTTTTTCAAGCAAATGTAAAAGATTTCATGAAACCCCCGAAAGTAAAGCAGAATAGTCCTGCTTTTCATTGCTAAATGCAATGAAATGCATGTGTAATTGAGTGGTTGTGCGTACTTGTTCTGCACAAATTGCCTGTCATATTCCTTGTGCTCCTTGGGTTTGTAATGGATCATGCAGCATTAAAGGAACTGTATAAACGCAAGGCATTTTATATTTTTCATATCTAAAAATTCCAGATGCATAGGCCCCAGTTGTTTGACCAAGGGAAGTTTACTTGATAGTTGTCTATAATTTTAATTATCACTGACATTCAATCCACATTTTACCAAGGTCTCTGCGCCAGCCTCAGTAGCCATCTATGGCTTCAAAAATATTGCTCCATTGTAGCAACAGAATTGTAAAAGAAGCTGAGTGAAAAGAATTAAACAAAGCTTCCCCTATCCTTCAAATATCATTAGCTCTCCTTGCAGTTTAGCTTCTTTTGCATGAGAGCAGACAGTGGAGAGGCAGCATTGATCAAAGTTCAAATTAAATTGTGAAAGTAAAAGTTTCTGTGATTTAATGGAAAATGGACTGTATGTATCTAATGAATGGACCAAAGTGATCGTTTCTGGGCTTGTGTATTTCTCTGGTGGCAATGCTAGAGGATAAATCAGTTCATGCCAATAAGTTGCAGATCGTCATGTCATTGGATTCACATCACTCTCATCCATTGCCCATTTCACTAATTAAACTTTTCTTTAGCATGTAGGTCTGTCGTGTTGCTGTTGCTGCATTGCTTGTCAGCTTGCCCTGCACGCCATCTTTCATTGTTTTATTTCCCTAAGGAGAATCCTTTCCATCCAGCTGGAAGATAAGGCTGTCCTGCCTTATTGTTGATTTTCTTTGTGTTTGCTATTGATTTTATTTTTAGCTTTGAAACTTCCTAACTCTCACAGGATCTCACAAACTGCCATGCGCTACATATCTACCTTTCCCCTGTCCCAGTAACATGCTTTTCTTAGTTTGCCATTATGACATTTTATATTCATAACAGATCATTTAAGTGATGTAAAATACTGGTTTAGGAAACTTCATGGGGCCAATTTTGAATTTTTGGTAGAAGTGGGATTACTGTCCATGAGAGACCAGGCTTAGGATGCAAAATGCATTGAACTCGAGCAGAGCATCACCAGATGTCCTCTGATAGATTAATACCTCAAAATTGAATTAAAGCAACCCTGTGAAAGGTACCTTGGAATAACGGGGGGAGGGGTGGAGTAGGCAGGAATCAAAAAGAAGCTCCAACCTAATGATCTCTGAACAGTAGCCATATTACAGAGATCCCAGCAGGACCAAGCCAATGTTGTTCCTAACCTGAATAAAATGTGAGGAAAATGCTTCTACTGTGGAATCTTTGATAATGATGGAAGCTTCTTTTATTAATGCAATTTAAAAACTGGGCTATGAACTGGCATTATTGGTCACCAGCAACGTCTTATCAAATTTATTTCTTAATTTCTATTCTTATTCATTACAGTATTAGAGGTGGAAATTAGTAGAGGCTCAATGTGTTTTCTACAGAGTTCATAATTCTGAGTCTGAGACAAAACTATATTTGATGGTGCAAAACATCTACCTAATGTTCCTCCTTGATCTTTCTCCCTTTTCATGGCTTCAGAAAAGATCTGATCTGAATGTGGTTTGCCTCACCTCTGTCTGTCTCTATCTTCCCAAGTGGACATGTTGCCTCTTCATCCCACTAGATCCCCATGATACTTTTTAAACCTGGTCAAATAAATCAGATTTCAGATTTATTTACAAGCTTGGATTTTTGACATTATCACTAACCAACTTCTGATCTTCTAGCAAATAACCTAACATGCTTAACCCCATCCTTTCACTTTTCCTTAATACTTGGTAATAAATTCACGTTGAAAATAATTCAATTGAAATGAAGGTTGGGGATTTCCATATTAAGAAAATCTAGTGCTTGTCCCCCCAGTTCAGGTCAATCAATCTTTGTACTTGCTCTGGCAGAGACTGACCCAATACACCCTCAACCATCATGTTGCTTTCTACTCCTATAAACCTGAGATAATCTCAATCTCTTATGCCCTTTTGTGCTGTCATCCATTCTCTCTGTCCTACACTGGCTGCCACTTAAGCAACACTGCATTTTAAAAAATTCTCTTCTTTCTTGCATCTCCCTACAGAGTCTTGCCTCTCATTTTTCTACTTTAAGACATTACTACTACTTTGAAAACCTGCCTCTGCATTATGTATATAGCAGGATGTCAAATCCTTTGAAAAATGTGGAATTGGTGATTGCATTATAGCTATTATATAAATACAAGTTCTTATGATTGTTGAAACTTCTCTGGAGCAATTGTTAACTGTAAGAGGAATGCTGTCTCTTTCAAGTGACCACAATTACTGGGAAAAGTGATAAGACAAAGATTCCCAATAAGGCAAGGGTCTAATGATTTGAGAGAGTAGATAAAGAAAAGGAGATGCTGAAGATAGTCAAATTAGTGGACATCATGCTGTGATGCATATAACTTGTGTAAGGATGCAACTTCCTAGGTATTCATCCCTAATAATCGGTGAGATGTTCTGGTTTGGAGTTTCAGTCAAGATAAAAAGAAGAAATACAATGTATTTCCAAGTCTGGATAGTGTACAGCTCAGGGCGGAGGTGGTGTTTCCATGAACCTGAAGCCATTCTCCTTCTTAGTGATGGAGGTTGTGGATCAGGGAGGTGTTGCTGGGGTAGCCTATGGGGATAACTGAAATGCATCTTATAGCAGTTTGCACAACAATCCACTTTGTGCAAGTGGTGGAAAGAATAAGCATTTATGGCTTCCACCATTTAGCAACGGTTGATAGTTGACAGGGCAGTAATTACACAGAATGCATTTATCTTGTTAATAGTAAACATATTTCCTTATTATTGTGCAGAGGCCAGTGTTGTAACTGTCTGGAATATCTTAGTTATGGATTGAGGCTGGGATCCTGAAGCCTTTGCTGTCTCCAGTACTCTCAGCCATGAGGGTTAAGATAATAATTTCTTGAAATTACATGGAGTGATTAAGCTGGATGAAGAATGGATTGTGTGATGGTAGCAATCTCAGTAAGAAGCTCAGATGGCTCACTGGTTTGAGCTGAACATGACTGCTATTGTTTCATCCTTATCTCCAAGACCTTCAGACAGGAGCAGAATTAGCAGAATTCAGACCATCAAGTCTGCTCCACAATTCCATCATGGCTGTTTCATTATCCTTCTCAATCCCATTCTCCTGCCTTCTCTGTGTAATATTTGATGCTCTTAGTAATCAAGAACTTATCTACCTCCACTTTAAATATATTCAATGACTGCCTCCATGGCCATCTGCAGCAATGAATTCCACAGATTCACCATCCTGTAGCTAAAGGGATCATCTCCAATCTCAAGGGAAGTCCTTCTATTCCGAGGCAGGGCCCTCTGGTCCTGGACTTCCCCTCTATGGGGAACATCCTCTAGTACTCACTTTTTGGCCCATTTCATTGAGGATGGGGAAATTCTCTTACTATCTTTTAATTGTACCATTAATCATTCATCATTACCATTCTACCATTCATCATTAGAAGGTGACTGGACTACAGAGCTTGATCTGGTTGCAAAATCACTTAGCTGTCTCTATGCATGTTCTTCCTGCTGCTTTGCAATAATGCATTACAATTTCTCCCTGTTGTCCCCACATTTTCAGGAAAGCCTGGAATCAAATTTCCATGAGAAATAGAACACAAAGTTTGTTAAGGCATATTTATATTTGGTGCTACTGGTCGGGAATAGGCATGCAGTCATCTGGACTTTCATCAAACCCACTGGCACTTTGAGGTGATTAGACCACAGATTGTTGTTTACAATCTGGCAGTGGATTCTGAGATACTGGACATATTAAATAAGGAAATGTGTTGGAATAGAGATTGTATTTTGTTGAATGAATTGGTCCAATAAGTGTTAATACAGGGACATGCAAATAAATTAAATAAAGCAAATGTCTATATACTATATATTGGTATGTGTGCATGCATGTGTGTATTTGAGAGAGGTCAAAATAATGCAAGTATCAACCCCTTTGTGAAAAAAATATTTGATTGTATAGTAATCAAATAGTAAAGGCAGTAAAAATGTAAAAATAAACTTGCATGCAGATAGCATGCTTGCTGTCTGCAAAATCAATATAGCTACATATTTGATACTGACTTTATGAAATCTTTTTGTGTACGTTCCTTTGTTTTAAAAATCTTATCTTTCTTTGAGCATTCTTCCAGTTTCTCATGTTGGGGTGTATGGTTTAAATCTGCTCCTGCTCTGCATCTTTGCTAAAGTCTTTGTGTGGTGAGACATGCTATCTCTAATTTTGCTTTAAATAACCATGTGATAGTGGAGCATGTTTGAACGCAAGCACAGTGCTTCAGCAACTACAGAGGAGCAATGTGCAGACTTGAAAATAAACTATTGTGAATCTTTGTTTCTGCCAGCAGGGGACAGCTATGGGATGGATGGGAAGGTTAATCCACTTAAACTGCCAAACTTCACAGAAAATATCAACTGGGGAGGACTTGAAACTTTGTACAGTGTGGATGAAAGCTTGTTTGAACACAGGCATAATTATAGCCTTAGCCTTGGTGACTGGACTAATTACTGGAAGGATGTAGATAGAATGTTTGCACTGCTTAAGACTTTCTCTGGACACATTCAAACTTCTGAGGCCATTGCGCTAAATAAGGGCGGGACTCTTGATTTAAGCATTGACACCACAGCACTGGAAATGGCACCAACTCCACTGCCTGTTTTGGGCAATGTATTCTCTACTGAGCCTGAGGATGAATCTAGTGGCATGACTGTATGGGAGGCAACAGAAGCACAACCTGCTGTACTTGCTGACTCTGAAGGGGCAACCACGAGCCCAGCCCTTAAAAGTGGCAAGGATCCAAATGAGGATGCGATAAATTACAATTATATACCCGAAAAGCGTTTCTCAGCTACTGAGTGGTGGCGACGTAATTGGACGAAAGAGTTGATAAAAGAATGGGCGGAGCTGGAATACGACGAAGGTGTCAGTGGTAACGGTCTGGTGGAGATTGAGACCAGAAGCAGCCTCGTCCTTCAACAGAGTGCTCTGTTTCCATCACGTAGCATCCAGAATGAAGTGGAGGAGAAAGAGGACATCTTTGAAGGGCAAATGTATCTTCCTGCTGGGTCTGTTGGTCTCCTTCATAGTAAAACTTTCACAGTTCCCCGAGAAATCAGGGTCAGTAACAAAGAGAAATTGGTAAACGTTCAGCTTCAGGAAGACCCCCAGAGCAGTGGAGAGGGAACACAAGAAAGTTTCAATGCAGAAGGCAGTGCCTTGCCCCCTCCATCCTTTCATCAACTCTCAGCCCACTAATTATTTATTGAGGAACAACTATAATCTTCCGTATTATAGCTTTAAATTTAACAGCTTTCGCTGTGCGGTTGAAGCAAAGCACATTCCATTTCCATTGGAGGTACATTTCATAACAGGCTGACAGTGGTCAAAATATCACACACATTTTTACTTTATTTACATTGCCTGGGAACAAGAAACAGATATTCCTCTTATAACTAATGTTTTGTAGTCAGCTATATAAATATGTATTTAAATATTCAGTGTCAGGTGTCTACAATAGACACATCCTAAAGGTGTGAAAAGTCCTTGAAGCCTCCTATTGGCGGTTCAGTATCTAGCTGCTTTAGCCTGGCCTTTATGAGTGTTGAGATCCATGACCTGTCCATTCCAAAAATCTCTCATCATACATTCTTCACCTGACAAGTATTGAGTACAGCAGTGTTTCCTCTCATAAAATAAATTGCACTTTCGAAGTTCTTCACAAAACATTTGCAAATGTGGATGTATTAACAGTGCAGAGCATTGGTTCAGTGAGTTGTTCCAGCTGACGATTTCAGCTGTAATGTGTAAAGGAAATCTTATTCTGTGTCCTTCATGCTGTAACATGCTCTCACTTATCAGTTGTTTCACTTCTAAAATTATTTAGCATTGTCTTATTTTTGTCTTAGTATCTTTTTATGCCTTGGCGCATTTTAGAATTCTTCTTTAATGAAGGAACAAGATAAAGCCAATGTATTGTATTTTGTTTCAGTTTATTACTTTTTCTTATTATTTCCCTCATCATCTTAAAGGGGTATAATCTTTGTGAAAAAAATGTTCTAATTTGTCTTTTTAGAGGGACGTAGGAGGAGCATTGAGTGCAAGGGTCATAATGATGCACTTTTAATGAAATTACTATGTGACAGATGCATTACTATAAAGTTTCCAAGCAATTTTCATAAATATGGTGCCTCTTTAAGATTGAAAAGTAGGCAAAACTGCTTACAATATACTTGATGTGTAACTGTTTTAATAAATCTGTTTATAGTTTGGAAGGCTCGTTTAGCACGATCCTTAGATTCATTTGCATGGTTTATATAATCTGTGTAGGTTTTTACAGTGGTCACAGATGTTTTAATTTTTTTTATTATATGGCGGTAAAACCCATACATTACAAAGCCAATGTAATCAATGTGCATAGGTTGGAGAGATCAGACTAGTGCAATTCATACTATGTTCTTCAGAGGACAAAATTTGTAGTGGTGTTTTATTTTGTCTGTAATATACACTGGCCATACTATTTACTGACAATTACCTGTTGCTTGTTTCTGGATAAACATGCAGTGATTAAAACACAATGCTTAATCTTTCATTGAGAATGTAAGTGTTATTACTGATACAGAGTATTTCTCCAGAGTCAAAATGGGAATTAAAAACACCATACAGTTCATAACAGTGCATGTCTAATTATAGGTGACCTATCATAGCTGAGGAATTGGTTTCTATATGCAAGAAGAGTCCCATACTCCATTAATCCCTAAAATGTTTCTAGAAGTTTCATGCCAATAAATTGGGTTGGGTTGCATCAACATTTTTCTGCATTGCATGATCCATTGAAAATTAAGTCTTATCAACAATTTGGGCTCTTGAGTTACATAAAATTTCTGATTTGTGTTGCAATTCCCTTGGCCTCTGTTTTGATCATGTAAAAGGTACAATACTTAACTGGCTGCCATTGTGTGCCCTGTTCAACTTCTTTCTTCCATTAATTTAAATGAAAGACAAGAATAAAAGCAGGAGTCGACCTTACGATCTCTGAAGCCCTCACTATCATTCAGGAAGATTATACATAAAGTGCTCACTTTCCTGCTTGTCCCTCACACTCTTGAACTTCACTATGGAACTTGAACATATTCAATGGCTTAGTCTCCACAACTATTTAAAGCCATAAGATATAGGAGCAGAATTAGGCCATTTGGCCCATTGAGTCTGCTCCACCGTTTTGTCATGGCTGATCCATTTTTTCTCTCAGCCCCAATCTCCTGCCTTCCCCCATTATCTCTTCATGCTCTGACCAATTAAAAATCTACCAAACTCCATCTTAAATATACATAGAGACTTGGTTTCCACAGCTACCTGTAGTAAAGGATTCCACAGATTCATCACGTTCTGGCTAAAGAATTTCCTTCTCATCTCTGTTCTAAAAGGATGCCCCGCCCCCCCATTCTGGGGCTATGTCCTCAGGTCTTAGACTTTCCCACCATAGGAAACATACTTTCGACATCCACTCAATCAAGCCTTTTCACCATTCGACAGGTTTCAATGAGGTCGCCCCTCATTTTTCTGCATTCTAGTCAATACAGGCCCAGAGCCATCAAATGCTCAAGAATCTGAAGAAATTCCTCTTCAAATCTGTCTTAAGTGGTGGCCTCACATTTTACATCTATGACTGTAGTTTTAGATTCCCCATGAGGGGGAAGCATTCTCACAGCATCCATTCTTGTCAATCACCCTCAAAATTTAATGTTTTCTAATAACAATACCTCTCCTTTTGAGCTCTCATGATGCTCAATCATTCCTCGTAAAAACATCCTCCTTTCTTCTGAGACTTCCCACGCTGGCTTCAATCAAGCACAAGCCACTTTAACAGGCAGATTAAAACTATACAGTGCCCGAGATGTGGATTCACTAATACCCTGTACAGTTGTAGTGAGACTTAATGCAGCTGTCTTTAATCATCATTGTCTTCATAAAAAAGGCCAACATTCCATTTAATTACTGCTTTATCTTCAGTATAATTGTCTGTGCTGTCTGAGCAGGGACACACATATCCTTCTCTACAACAATATTCTGTTGGTTCTCATCTATTTAAATGATATTCTAATTTTCTGTCCTTCCCACCAAAATGGATAAGCTCACATTTCCCCGTATTATTGTCCATCTGCCAAGTGCTTACACACTCGCTTAACCTGTTGAGATCCCTTTGTATTCTTTGTGCCCTTGTCACAACTTGTTTCTTTCCCCTGACTTTCTTTTGATGACGATATACTCGTCCACTTCATCTCATTTCTCCACATTGATAGTAAGTGCTTGAGGCCTCAGCACTGATCTTCATGACTAGTTACACCTTGACAACCTGAAAATGACACTGATCCAGACACTATTTTCTATTCTCTATTTATGCTAATATATTGCCCAAAATCAGGGGTTCCCAACCATGGATCAATACCATTAAGCAAGGGGTCTGTGGACCCAAGGTTAGGAACCACTGCCATAAGTGCTATGAGCTCTTACCTCGTAGTGGTAAATCTGTGAATTAATAACTTTAAAATCATATTGACTTTCAGTGATGATGGAACAATTTTCTAAATAATATTGCTCTTTTAAAATCGGCCAAGGTGCATAACCCACACCTAATTCAATAATAACAGAAGCCTAATTCAATACCGCTTATATTACCCAAAATTAAAATTGCCTGCATAAAATTTGCAGCAAATGTAGGAACATCTTTTATGAGATTATTACACTATCAAATGCATGCAAATGGATTTTTACAAACTCCTTTTCATTAGAAAATGAACCACATTTAAAATGTATTGACTTGTATCACTTAAGGCACTCATTCAAATCACAGCTGCATTTGCTCACAAGTACTCATTATTTTCTGTAAAACGTCTAAAATTAAAACATTTTGTACAAGCGGATTGAAATATGAAAGAAAGTCAGATCAGAGCCATTTGCACAATGATTGATTTTGACGATATTAAGAGTTAACCCATGCAGTTCATTAAGTAAGGAGAAAATGTGCCAAATCTTGTGGGAAGATTTGAAAAAGGAGGAGGGCTGGAATTCCTTCAACACCTGGAATAGAGCATTAAGTTTTTCTTTGTGTGGCATTCCATTAGAAGTTTCCCGCAGGAGCACACTGCTGAGGAACTAGGACTGAGCAAACAAGGCAGTTTGATCACCTTTTTTTTGGGCTATAGGTCACTTTTTGTGGTTGACCCTTTCTCACCCAGAGGTGAGAGACAATATGATACAGGAACAGAGTGAGGGCATTTAGTCTATTGAGTCTGCTCCGCCATTCAATTGTGGTCAATATATTATCCTTCTCAACCCCATTTTTCTGCCTTCTCCCCATTACCTTTGACATCCTTAATAATCAAGAACCTCTGCTTTAAACACACCGAATGACTTGGCCTCCACAGACATTTGTGGCAATCAATTCCACAGATTCCTCCTCATCTCTTACTCTAAAGTGATGTACTTGTACTGTGAGGCTGTGCCCTCTGGTCTTAGACTCCCCCCACTATAGGAAGCATTCTATAGGAGGGAGGGTAAGCCATCAGTCACTGGCTGAGAACAAAACTGAGTTTTAAGTTGGGGAATCAAGTGTTGATGATTGTTAAGGTTGACGAAGGGAAGTGATGAATGGAGTGCAATTTGATGGCCCAGTAGGGTAGTTTTTAAACTAAGATGGAGATTTCTACAAACTGGTTCACAGACCCCACGGACAGTCAGGCTTCCTAAAATCTACAATGCAGCATGCCTGTTTTTGGAAGCCATTACTCATTGTACAGATAACTGTTGCTCCAGTGAGACCTGAAACTCTTACTCTCCACAGACGTCCATGAAACAGTAAATACCTCAAAGAATGAATGGCAGATGTTAGCACCCCAAAGCCATTGTCCCACACACAAGCAGCTGCAAAAATAACAACCTGCCCCCTTCTACCTCCCCAAACTTGCACCAGCAAAAGCAGCAAATCCCAACACTCACCATGCAAGCAATAGGATCCATTTCCAACTACTGTCCATCCCAACACTTCAGAAGAGAGCTTCAACCAGTGGCCAATCCGGACATCTGAAGTTTTGAGAGGAGGATACTTCAATCAGGTCCATTGCCCACGGATAAAAGGCAGCACTGGATCAGTGCAGCGAAGAGGAGTTTTGGCCAGCGACCAATCGGCGTTTGGGATTGATGAATAGGAACAAATTAAAGGAAGGCGAAGGCAAGCTTCTGAGTGGACCTAGTCAGAGTGGTGACATTGAGGCTTTAGCTCTTTGAGGCTTCAGTCAGAGAAAGCAAAGGAAAGAAAAGCTCAAGTTTCTTTGTTCTGTTCTCTATATCAGCTTGGCTAGGACAGTAGAGATGACAGGCAGGCTAGCGGAATGCTCTTCTTGTGGGATGTGGGAAGGCAAAGAGACCTCCAGTGTCCCTGACAACCACAGCTTCGAGACGTACACCCAGCTGCAACTTCTAACAAACAGCATTAAAGAGTTGGAGCTGGAATGGGATGATCATTCGCGGTGCTGAAGGGGTATAGGACGTATAGAAAGAGAGTTACACCAAGCTGCAGGGCATAGGAAACTGGATGACAGCCAGGAAGAGGAAAGGAGTTAATGAGCCAGTGCAGAGTATCCCTGTGGTCATTCCCCTCAACAACAGGTATATCACTTGGGATACTATTGGGGGCTTGACCTCACAGAGGAAGGTCACAGTGGTCGAGTCTCTGACACTATGACTCAGAAGGGGGGGCGCGGGAAGAGGCACGCTGTGGTGATAGGGAATTTGTTAGAGGAATGGACAGAAGGTTTTGTAGTGGTCAGGATGAGGGAGCTGGTTTACAAACAGAGGCACTGTGGAGAGAGGCTGTTGATGGGGCAAAATTGCAGTCAAAGTAAAGGGCAAGCAAAACTGAAAATGGTGAATATAGGACTGAAGGTGTATTTGAATGCACACATATATGGAATAAGGTGGATCAGCTTATAGCACAGTTGCAGATTGGCAGGTATGATGTTGCAGGTATCATTGAATCGTGGCTGAAAGAAGATTATAATGGGAGCTTAATGTCCAAGGATACACATTGTAGTGAAAGATCAGAGAGGAAGGGAGAGGAGGCAGCTTTGCTCAGTTGGTAAAAATTGAAATCAAATCATTAGAAAGAGGCGACATAGGGCCGGAAGGTGTTGAGTCTTTGTAGGTAGAGCTAAGGAACTGCAAGGGTAAAAAGACCTTGATGGGAGTTGTATACAGACCCCCAAACAGTAATAAGGATGTGGCCTACAAGTTAAAAAAGATAGAAAATGCAAGCCAAAAGGGCAATGTAACAATACTCATGGGGATTTCAATATGCAGGTTGATTGGGAAAATCAGGTTGGTTCTAGATTCCAGGAGGAGGAATTTATTGAGTGCCTATGAGATGTCTTTTTAGAGCAGCTCGTGGTTGAGCCCACTAGAGTGTCAGCTATTCTGAATTGAGTGTTGTGCAATAGACCAGAATTGAGTAGAGAGCTTAAGGTAAAAGGACTGTTAGGGAAAAGTGACCATGGCCTGAAATATGAGAAAGAGAAGCTAAAGTCAGATGTATTAGTATTACAGTGGAGTAAAGGAAATTAAAGAGGCAAGACAGTGGTGTTCCTCAGGGATCTGTTCTGGGACCCCTTCTCTTCATGATTTTTATAAATGGATGAGGAAGTGGCGGGATGGGTTAGTAAATTTGCTGATGACACAAAGGTTGGGGGTGTTGTGGATAGTGTGGAGGGCTGTCAGAGATTACAGTGGGATATTGATAGGATGCAAAACTTGGATGAGAAATGGCAGATGGAGTTCAACCCAGATAAGTGTGAGGTGGTTCATTTTGGTAGGTCAAATATGGTGGCAAAATATAGCATTAATGGTAAGACTCTTGGAAGTATGAAAGGATCAGAGGGATCTTGGGGTCTGAGTCCATAGGACGCTCAAAACTGCTGCTCAAGCTGTCTCTGTGGTTAAGAAGGTGTATGGTGTATTAGCCTTCATGGATTGTGGGATTGAGTTCAGAGCCAAGAGATAATATTACAGCTATATAGGACCCCGGTCAGACCCCACTTGGAGTTCTGGTTACCTCACTACAAGAAGGATGTGGAAACTACAGAAAGGGTGCAGAAGAGATTTACAAGGATGTTGCCTGGATTGTGAAGCATGCCTTATGAGAACAGGTTGAGTGAATTTGGCCTTTTCTGCTTGGAGTGATGATGAAAGGTGACCTGATAGAGGTGTATAAGATGATGAGAGGCATTGACCGTGTGGATAGTCAGAGGCTTTTTCTAAGGGCTGAAATAGCTAACACACGAGGGCATAGTTTTAAGGTGCTTGGAAGTAGGTACAGAGGGGATGTCAGGGGTAAGATTTTTTACGCAGAGAGTGGTGAGTGCATGGAATGGGCTGCCGATGACTGTGGTGGAGGCAGATATAATAGGGTCTTTTAAGAGACTCCTGGATATGGAGCTTAGAAAAATAGAGGGTTATGGGTAACCCTAGGTAATTTCTAAAGTAAGTACAAGTTTGGCACAGCATTGTGAGCTGAAGGGCTTGTATTGTGCTGTAGGTTTTTCTATGTTCTGATGAGAGAGGAGTTGGCCAGAATTGACCTGAAAAGAAGACTGGCAGGGATGACAGCAGAGCAGCAATGGCTGGAATTTCTGGAAGCAGTTCGGAAGGCAGAGGATGTACACATCCCAAATAGGAAGAAGTATTCTAAGGAAAGATGATAAAACTGAAGCCAACAACATAAGTCAAAGTCAATGTAAAAGCTAAAGAGAGGGCATATAATAGAGCAAAGGTTAATGGGATTTGGAAGCTTCTTGAAGCCAACAGTAGGCAACTAAAGTAATTAAGGTAAAGATAGAATACAAAATTAAGCTAGCCAATAATATTAAAGATAGAAAAAGTTTCCTCAGGTACGTGAAGTGTAAAGAAGAGGTGAGGGTGGATATTGGACCGCTGGAAAACGATACCGGAGAGGTAGAGATGGGGGACAAGGAAATGGCAGATGAAAATGAAGAAGTATTTTACATCAGTCTTCATTAGCAGTATGGTGCAAGTTCCAGGTGTTAGGGTGCATGAAGTGTGTGAAGTTACCGTAACTAAAGCGAAGGTTCTCGGGAAACTGAAAGGTCTGAAGGTAGATAAGACACCTGGACCAGTTGGTGTACACCCCGGAGTTCTGAAAGAGAGGGCTGAAGAGATCATGGAGGTATTAGTAATGTTCCATCTAGAATCAATAGATTCTGGAGTGGTTCCAGAAGACTGGAAAATTGCAACTGTCACTGCACTCTTCAAGAACAAAGGAAACTATAGGCCAGTTAGTCTGACCGCAGTGGTTGGGATGATGTTGGGAGTCAATTATTAATAATGAGGTGTCAAGGTAGTTGGAGGCACATGAGAAAATAAGCTGTAGTCAGCATTGTTTCCTCAAGGGAAATTCTTGCCTCTCAAATCTGCTGGAATTCTTTGAAGAAATAACAAGCAGGTGCACAAAGGTGAATCAGTTGATGTTGTGTACTTGGATTTTAAGAAGGCCTTTGACAAGGTGCCACATATGCAGCTCTTAACAAGTTAAAAAAACCACAGTATTACAGGAAACATTCCAGCACGGATAACACAGTGGCTTGTTGGCAGGAGGCAAAGTGTAGGAATAAAGGGAGCCTTTTGTGGCTGGCTGCCTATGACTAGTGGTGTTCTACAGGTATATCTGTTGGGAACAATTCTTTTTACGTTATATGTCAATGATTTGAAGGATGGAAATTGTTGCAAAGTTTGCAGATGGTCTAAAGATGGGCAGGTAGTTTTGAGAAGTAGAATGACTGGTAGAAGAAATGGAAAGGTTTGCTATTTTCTAAATGGAGAGAAAATACAAAAAACTGAGGTGCAAATGGACTTGTGAATCCTTGTGCAGGATTCTCTAAAGGTTAATTTGCAGGTTGTCTGTGGAGAAGAAGGCAAATGCAATTTTAGCATTCATTTCAAGAGGACTAGAATATAAAAGCAAGGATGTAGTGTGGAAACTTCAAGCACTGGTGAGGCCTCATTTGGAGTATTGTGAGCAGTTTGGCCCTCAACGTAGAAAGGATGTGCTGACACTGGGGAGGGTTCAAAGGAGGTACACGAAAATGATTCCAGGATTGATTAGCTTGTCATATGAAGAGTGTTTGATGGCTCTGGGCCTGTATTTGCTGGAATTCAGAAGAATGAGGGGCAACCTCGATGAAACGTATCAAATGGTGAAAGGTCTTGGTAGAGTAGATATGTAGAGGATGTTTCCTGTGGCAGGAGATTTGAAGACCAAAGGACACAGCCTCAGCATAGAGGGACACCCTTTTAGAATAGAGATGAGAAGGAATTTCTTTAGCCAGAGACCGGTGAATCTGTGGAATTCTTTGCCAGAGCCAGCTGTGGAGGCTAAGTTTTTCTGTATATTTAAGGCAGAGGTTGACAGAATCTTGATGGCATGAAGGGATACAGGGAAAAAGTAGGAGATTGGTGCAGAGAGGAAAATTGAATCAGCCATTCATGATGAACTGGCAGAGCAGTCTCGATGGGCCAAATGGCCTAATTCTGCTCCTATATCTTATGGTGATCTTAGACATGCTCTCTAGCATCCTTCATTCCTGCCTGCCTGCATTACACAAGCAAGATCTACTAAACAAAAAGTTCTCTACCAACTTGCTGCTGCTGTACAACACACTGACTTGGCACTGCAGTGGTCCAGTCTCAAGATAATAAGCTGTCTCAAGAAGCTTGCACAATGAAAAACCTAGTAAGAGTTGAGTTAGAGATATTAGAACACTACAACACAGAAATAAACCCTTTGGTCTATCTAGTCTATGCAAACCATTACTCTGCCTATTCTTATTGACCTGCATCTGGACCATAGCCTTCCATACCCCTCCCATGCATGTACCTATCCAAATTTCTCTTTTAAGTTAAAATCAAACCCACATCCATCACTTCCATTGGCAGTTCCACACTTTCATCACCTTCTGAGTTGAGTTAGAAGTTAAATTTAATGGGAAGTTTCCTGTACAGTTGCATATATTGGGAAATGGAAAATAATGCCGGTTTTATCTCCCAGCAGATGAAGCTGCATGTTAGTAATTGTCAGATAAAATAGTCCTCACATTTTGTCAACTTTAATGGTAGAGTACACTTGGATCTTCAAAATAAGTATTATTTACATTGCCTCCTCAAGATCCTTCAAGTTCATTGGCAGAAGAACCAAGCCAATATCAGTGCCCTCTGCAGATCATACATAATTGAAAGTGTTAACTTTACATGATTGGAGGATGATCGTTAGTACTGAACTTCATAATAATATAAAACTGACAGCAGCCTACCATACCTGCACATTCAGAGTTGTTGCAGAGATCTGCTCATGCTGCGTCTTGCTTCAATCCTCAGTGAACTGATACCATGTTTGAATTTGAAGTCAACAGCAAGTGATTTAATATGAACTTAATATATTTTTGCACACATTTCTCACTGTAAGTCCCATTGAAACTATTCTGCCCTGTAGTTATGCTTGAGATTCTCACACTCACAGTTATCTGCTGAATAAAAATATGCAACATTGGAATGCGATCCAGCAGAATCAGTTAAAAATCAATCAGATCTGAAATATCTAAAGTTTGTTAATATTTCAGTCTCTACCATAATTCCATGTATATACCGCGGTATTTACTTCATATGTCCTGAATTGTGAGAACTGTTCAATCTGATTGTTTGATCAGACTATTTGTTTTCATCACGTGCCTAGCAACACCCATTGAAATGGATGATATTAAATTCAGTCTTCACTAGAGCCCTGAGAGCTCTCTCAACATAAGGCTCCTCAGACTTTAGCTGAAGGTTAAATATTAACCAGAGCACCATGGAAAAATCAGCTGCTTTTCTTTGAAGTCAGGACATGAGCCTCCAGATGTTGGAATCTAGAACAAGCCTGGTATCCAGACTCAAAGCACATGGTATGTTTACCATACATAAAATACACCATTAAATCTTCCCAAGTTTTCTACAGTTTATTTCCATTTGATCCAATTAAACATGGAGCAATATTAAGCCATTTGCATGAACTTTTTATTATTGACAAGGAATCAAGCATTTACTGTAAACAGTTGTTAACAAATATAATGATTACTGATTTTCCTGATAAAATGAAAGGTTTTACAATACTGTCATTAATACTACATTTGAAATAAATAAAAATGACCAATCATTTAGAAAACTCAAATATCGACTACAGTATATTCCAAAATTAAAAGGACTTAAAATAACCAATCACTTCTTGCCTCTTTGCTTATCACAATCACACCACATATACATCCAGTACAATTGATGCAATAAGCTTATAAACACTGTTTTTTAAAAATACAAGTCAACTCCTCGTCCCATTGAAAGTTCCCACCTATTCAAGGAGGCGGTTGCTCCTGCTGGTGGAGGTAACAGATCTAATAAAAATGCCCATTCTGAGAATTCAATTTACCTCAGTGAATCATGTTTTTAATTCATGTAATTCCTAAGGCCTGATGTATGTACTCAAGTAGCTGATTTTAGCCAGCAGTAAAAGATACTACAGTGTCTGGGCTGAAAGACGTGAATCCTGGTGGTTGTTGTCCCCCGTGGAAGAGTTAAGTGTGTCAGAGTGGGTTAGGCTCAGTCACAAAACCCTCTGCTGGCTGAGCAACCTGCTATCGTTCCCTGTCAACACTCATTCATCTAAGGAGGTACCTGAGAGGAGTAAGCACTCGTCAAATCTCTGCAAAAAGGCATTGCCTTCTGGATATAAGGATACGCATGTCATCAGAGAGAAAAAAAAAACTGGCAAGAACATATATGTGACCAGAAAGCCATCTACAGTACGCTTGCTGGCAGAGTTAATCCTACATATATAATGCAGCCCATGGCCGTTTGCCAAGGAGTCTTCCTGTAAATTATAACTCACCTTTCTTCTCACACTGTTTTCCTATAAATCACAACTGCAAATATACCCAAGGAGCATGTATAGTACAGGATAACTATTACCAGATCAGTTGCCATCAGCTGCCCTTGCTCCAGAGTTCCAACAGTTTGATCTTTCAGTTCAGAACCTGACACCAAAAAGAATTGCACCAAATTCCGTGTTTTATCAAAATGCAACCTTCCACTCCGTAAATATGAATAAATGCATGCCAGTAACGCAATGAAAATTTCAAGTTAGTAATTTTACACTCAGTAAAAATACAACAGCATTAGGATTTGCAATTACATGTATTATGCCATAGTGTTTTGTTTGCTTTTGAAACACAATATTTATATAAATTGAATAACAAGATATGATATCTCATGAGAGTAATATGTAAGATATATATCCATAAATATATTGCCCTGAGTCAGGCTAAACAGATACACACACACACACACGAATCTAGCTTTGTAAAGAGCAGAGATAAAGGAAAATCAAAATACAAGGATCATAGTAATATGAGCTCAGAGTATAAAAACTGCAATACTATAGTCATACGGTAGAAAGTTGTCCTCAATACTTTGTCCTTAATGCATTGAATATTTTGCTCTGAAATATGGCTCCGTTGTTAATTTTAATAGAAGCAGTTTCTGGAAAACAGCACGATGCACCAATGTCACTGTACTACATGTTGGTGCCGTTAACAGGAAAAAACTCTATGTGAGGATACATTTGCAATCAGTGTAGAATTTAAGTTAAATTGTTTATTGCAGGCAAATATGTACTACTGTGCTCTTTTTGACAATTGAATTAGATCTAATTTCTACAGGACCTAATTGTGAGATCTAAACTACACAAATATGAAAAGTATCTTCAACTTTTAGAATTTGAGCTAATGTGAGAGTACAATTTAAATACCATTCTGTAGGGTACATCAAAGAAGTTGAGCGGGTTTGTGCGAGAAAGTGACTGCTAAGATGGAACACCGGTGCATATACCTGAAACAGTAGTAGTAAGCAGGAAATACGGAACATCAAAATTCAAGATTTTTTTTAGTTTTTCCCGCTTCAGCTATAACAAAATAAGGTTGCAGTTATAAAAACACACACTTTGGAAATAAATCACATGTTCCAAACCAATTGTTTTCTCAGCTCTTAAGTGCAATATGAATTCTTCTCAAATTCTATTTGATCTTATTCAAGTTAAAAATCTTGATTAGTAACAAAACATAGCAAAGTACTTAAATATGTTTACAATAGGCAGTACTTCAATGAGATAGCTGAAAATGAGACCAAATGTTCCAGTTTTTTTGCAGATATTTGGCATTAATTTTCATTTTTATTTGTGAAGACCACTACATTGCACTTCAGCACTTCCTCTCAATAGCATTGAAGGATGCCTTGCTGTGTGCAGTTTTGATAATGTGTCTTGAATATGCCATGCACTCAGTATAACTGAAGAAGAAAATCCCTGCTTACTCTGGTCTCAATCTAGAAGTTGCCTTGGCAAATGTAGCCGATGAATGCTTACTGTGCCCCTGTGGCATTCTTAGAGAAGCAAAACAAAAATTAAGAATCATACCTTAACACCTGTGTTCATCTACAGAACAAATGGCCTTAAGTGACTCATATTAAGTATTCATTTGTTCATATAATAAAAGTGAATTTCCAGCACTAGCAATTCCTATTTATTAAACTATGATGTAAAATTATAATATATAGTGGGACCTGAAAATATGATCTCACATTTTTATATTTGAGGAAACAGACTTCATAATAAAATTTGTGGCAAAGCTTTCTTTCTCATTTACAAATATTTTGTGATGGTATAAAATGGATTATGTTTTAGCACTGTGGCACTGCTAGTAGGGGTGCTTCTTTGCAGTGCCAGAGATCTGGATTCAAACCTGACCTTGGATATTGTCTGCGTGGAGTTTCCAAGTTTCCTGTAGCTGCAGGGATTTCCAGCGCATCCCAGAGAGGTGCAGTTTGGTGGTTTAATTGGCAACTATAAACTGTAAATGTGTGGCGGAATCTGTGGGGGGAGGGTGCGGAATTGGTGTTAATGAGAGCATTGGATTTGTTGGTTAGGACACGGTGGTGTTAAAAAAGTGTCAACTCTACTGGATCACCTTTGGAAGGCTAAATTGGTGGATGATTTCACAATTTTTGACTTCGTTTTTTTTGAGTGCCGGGGTAAAGAGTCCCCTGGAAATGATTCCCTTTTGAACTTCCTGAGGATTTCTAGTTGCAAGGTTAATGCTTGGTACTGATTTGGATAGGCAGATAAGCTTGTTTCTGTGCTCATTTACTCTAACAAAAAATTACCAAAGGTGACAGAAATATTGATAAACATTTTATGAAATCTCAAGACATAATCTAGTTTATCTGAGCAAACACTTCATCTGTTCATGATTGGTTGAGAAATATCCTGGTAAATTTATTGCAAATAGCACTTCAGACCATTCAGTCTTTATCCCCTTCACATGGGGGAGCTCAATGCACAAGAATCAAAAGAAAAATCTGGGATCATAGATGTAGAATGGACATAGTAAGAATGGACAGTAAGATCTTTTATTGGGATGAGTTAATTTAAGGCCTCCTAAAACACTATATGAATGGGCTTTACAGAGAGAGGCAAAACAAGGTAAGAGACACTGTACAACTTTCAGAAATTGTTGATGAGTGTCGAGTTTGGGAAACAGAATTCAGATTAACCTTCCTACTGAGCCAGGCAGGCAGCAAGGTGGGCATTATCCTAACTCCGCCACAAAACTATTACCCCTCGATCAGCCATGGTCACCCTTATCCCCTCCTGAGAGGAACACTTAGGCTGCTGACACTGAGGAAGGTGACCAAAATATACCTGGTTATGCACCCCTTTAATAAAGAGGCTGATGATGGCGGCTGAACCAACCAAAGTTAAATGAGACACAGCGTGCTTCCTTTTTCAACAAGCATGATGTTTATGTGTGTGTTTTGGGCTGCACAAATGGCCATGGGCTTGGCCATCCCCAGCTTTCCCAGATTGTACAGTTGGCACTGCAGCAATTCAGTTGTTTGGTTAGGGAGAGGCCCTGTATTTTCATGGAGTCAATGAGTGCTGTGTTTGAATATACCATCTAGCTCCACATCCAATTTTTGGACATATATAGTCAATCACTACTGGGGTAGTCCCAGGCTGCAGACCTCGTACACTGCTTCAGAGTACTCCATGTAAACAGATGGTTCAACCTTCAGAGGCGTCGACACCATCTCTATCCTGAGTCCTAATTTCAGCCTCCTGGAAGCAGACTCCACTGTAGAAGGTTCTGAAGAGATTTTTTTTTTAATTCCCAGAAGTAAATAGAAAGGGGACAAAGGCAATGCTAAAAGTCTTAAAATGTAAAAACCCTCCCTACTCATGTCCAGCTATAATGGAGGAGAGTCAAATGTTGGTCAATAAATCTGTTCTCAGTGCTCAAAATTGTTGACAAATGTGCTGTCCCTGTTTTAACTATTTCTTGATTTAACATGAAGCTGAGTATTATAATATGTGAAAGCCTTTGAAAAAGATTTACTGCACCAGCTGCAGCATCAAGAAACAATGGATTTATCTTATTCCCTCATATATCCAGATCACAACATTTCCACCCCAGTCACTCTAAACCTCCCCCAAGCTCCATGTCATAAACAAAGTCTAACTTACCCTGAACCTCCCTCCAAGTGTTTGCATATTCTACAAATGTAGCCACTCCTCTCCCAGTGATGAGCCACTGCCGGTTCAAATTGCATGCTACCTGGCTGGATAAAATTCAAAACTGGCATCGGGCAATGGAGGGAAGGCATCTGCACATCTTCACTGACCAACCATCTGGCAGTACTCCCCTGCAGACGTAAGAGGTCATCTCTGATTTCCTCCCTCTCCCTACTGCACCACACTGTTTTTAGTGACGAGGGAAGGAGAAGACATAAATGCATGAACATTTGTTTGGGGTGAAGATAAGGCATTGCATAAGGGTGTGGGGAAATGCAGATACAGGATGATGGCTGTCCCCACATGTGAATATGCGGGGCAAGGGCAAGAGGAATAGGAGAAGAGTTAAGGAGTTACGGTAATACACATGAACCACAGTGCTCACTTTTCCTAATCATAAGAAGGCACTAAACTCTCTTTCACCTAGAATCCAGCAGCAGGAAACCATGCCGGCGCTACTCACTCCGAAGACTAGCTCTGTTCCTGCCTGCTCTTCCCGGCAGTGGGAGTATTCGTGCTTCTGCGTGCCCTTCTGTCCTCAGGATGGAGCATCCTGAGCTCTTCGGTTCCTTTTCTCTCTGCAGCCGACTCCGTCAACCTTTGTCTGAAATGTCTATTTAACCGTGAACCTGAAATTGAACCTGCCTGCTCAATGTAATTGATGGAAAATAAAGCTGAAATGTGAGGTTAAAGTGGTAGCTTGATTACTAATAAATATGCTGCAGAAACAGCCGGGTTTCCTGGGTCCTGCTCCCATGGTTTTGGAACATTAACATTCAGCACACAGTATCAACACTTGGATTATTTTTATGACTAAGGTACAGTTGACTAGCAACAACTTAACTTTGTACAGTGATTTCCATTTACTTTTACAGTTACGATCCTTTTCATCGTCCTATGCAAAATAACCAGCTAATATCCTATGATCCCACTCATATTCACTGATACAAAACACAGAAAGATGCTCAAAACACACAGCAGATCTGTCAGGATCTAAAAGACCAAAGTTAGCATTTCAGAATCTGTAAGGTCTATCTTTCTCCGTTATAGATATGGTAAATTTGCTTTCAACAAACTTCGTTTTTATTTATTCCTGAAATACCTGCATGTTCTTTTCACACCCATTTCCAACAGCGGGTGCCAGCAATACCAACTGCTTGTCACATTAACGGTGTTGGTCGGACCTTTGACTCTGTATTCTGAGCATAGGTGGTGCTTCTTTGAACCAGGTCATTATTGCCACCTACTGGTAAGCACTAGAACTTCAGGAATTTGTTGCCCCTATCTGTGGCAAAGGCACACGGTCCAGGCTCATCAACATTACACATAACAGGAACAGAAAAAGCTGTAAGAGCACAACCTGTCAATCAAAACCTGATCCATTTTTCAAAAACTTTTGCAATGTTTTTAACATACTTTTACAGACTGTTGGAATTTACTATCTTGTAATACAGTACTGAGCAAAAGTCTTAGGCACATATAAGAAAACTTTGTAAAGTGAAAATGCTTTCAAAAATGAAATGAGTAAAGTTTCTAGATATCAATAAAAATTACTATGAAGAGCAGTAAACAGTAAAAAATGAAATCAAATCAATATTTGGTGTGACCACCCTTTGCCTTTAAACCTGCTTCAATTCTCTCGATACAGTTCTCAGCAGACTTTGACTGTCTTGCTTGATTCTCTCTCTCCAGGTACTGATGGTGTTGAGGTCACGGCTCTGTGGAGACCATACTATCTGAAACCATATTTAAAAAATCTAGGGTGCCTAAGACATTTGTATAGTACTGTAAGCTGCACAGATTTTTAATGTTTACAGTATGTTAAAAGATGTCCATTTACACATAAAGCATTAGACCCAGTTCAAGGATATGGGGACAGATTTTAAACTTGTTGGCTGTTTGTTTCTGAAGGAAGTCACTGAAGAGGTCATAGGATTGCAGATCCTATAATGGGGAACAGACCTCAATTTTATTTCAAAACTACCAAGTTAAGAATTTACCCACTTTGTATCTTGGAGTACTTAATTAGTTTCTAACAATCTAGAACAGATCAAAATAGAATTTATTTAAAAAAAATGTTATGTAAGTTTGTTTTCTGTTTCTTATTCTTTCAGAGATTATCCTTAAATTGACTTGAGTGCAAATCATCACTCCATAAGATTAAAAATGACACAAGTTATCTGTGAATTCAAATCACATTGAGGTAACCAGCCCTCCAGTGTGCCATAGTTGATGTGATAATCCATTTCCTTTAGTCAGTGGATGTCACTTTTTAAATTAAAAAGGCACAGGTTTTGTTGTTTACCTGGAGAAACTTTCCAAATGGTGCTTTGTCAAAGAATTAAACTTAAGAACAACCATCAGCAATTTTTTGACAACTAAATCCCTAAGACAACATACAGTATATGTGAATTCACCTGTGTCAATTACCACTTTGTTCAGTATTCTTAACCGTGTATATTATTTTTTCCTGGGATATCAGATAATGTCTATGCTACATGCTGAACTTTTCCAGACTGTGGTAGGTGTTCATTGTGTTCGGCTCTTATTTGAAAGGAAGGACATGATCGAGTCTGTGCATAGTTGTGCCGGTTCCCTGGGTTACTGAGCAGTTCACTGACAGTGCTTATGGGTGAAGCTCTCCGTCGCCACCTTTGCAGATGGGTTTCTTTCTGTTTGATTGAGTGCCAGGCAAAAGAGATAAAAACAAAGCCGGCAAACTTGAGGCCTGCTGCCAGCCCAAAGTAGACAAATCTGAAGGAGGTCACATCGTATTCCCAGCAGGAGCCGACAATGCCACATTCCTGTTGCCAAAGCATGCAAGTTGTGTCGATCACAGCTCCGAAGTAAATTGGTGTTGGAATGTAAGCTGGAAGCAACAAAATGGTTATGGTCAAATGAAGAAACTCAGGTGCAGTGTAAAACTTATTTTTTAAGAAAACACTCATTTAATGTCAATATTAAACGGGCAATAGAAAAACATAATGGTTAAAAGTGGCATAAAGCTGTTTGCAATCTATCCTGAGATGTCTTGTTGGCTCTAAATAAGCAACAGTTATGTAACTGAAGCATTACAGGTTCACTATGCCACCTGCATATAGGAACAATTATAATGTTAATTTGAAGGGGAGACATTCACTGTATTCTATGCAGCTCTTGTAAACTGGAAAACCTTAATCCTGCTGTTCAGTAACCGCATGTAAACACACTATCTTCCATGTTTCCAAGACAATTGATATCCAGCTTTAAGGAATGCAGAGTAATTTTTTCACTGCCGACAGCATATTAATGTAATAATAACTTGATCTTTATAACAATTTTTTAAAAGGGGATGTCAGATCAGAATTGGCCTAGTGTGTGTATTTTATAAATTCTTTCATTAATCATATTGAAAGAATTCCTCAAAACATGACTGCTCTACGTATAACCTGAACACTATTATTATTATTATCATTATTATTTTTCTCTCTCTGCTAGATTATGTATTGTATTGAACTGCTGCTGCTAAGTTAACAAATTTCACGTCACAGGCCGGTGATAATAAACCTGATCCTGAAAGATTCAAAGCCTCGCTTTCGTCTGTACATTTTTAATCTTAGATTGGCCAATCAAGTGTAAATTTAACACTGAAGAGTGGGAAGACGCATTCACTTCTGCTGGAACAGTAATGGAATGTCACTAAAGCCTTATAAATAGCTGTGGCGTCAGCAAAACAACTGCTGTCTGCAAGCTCAGAATAATTCTTCCACTCTGTAATTACATTAATTAGTGCCTCTATAAAAGCATCTCAAAATACTCCACTCGGAGAATTGATGTGCCCATGTCAGTTCAGTTAGTGAGTAGTATATTTCTCGATCATCTTTTTGGTAGTGTTTGGTTAGTGGAGGAGTGCTGGTCATAATCTGCAATTTTTTCTTCTCCAAGCATTGCTGTAGACTTTTTAATTCACTTTTTGGTTTACCTTTCCTCTAATACCACAAACTGTTAGATTGCAATGGAAGGTTGGATTCGACTGGACCTCCATAAGAGCTGGATTTATGTTTCCCTGATCAAAAAAGTGTTCTCAAATGAGGAACACTACAATTTTAGTGAACACGGAATTTACCAAACACAACTTAGTTTGTGCTGTACCAAGACAGCTCTATATTGGATGTCTTTACAGTCTTGATCCAAAACAGCTACGCTGAGGAGGTGAAGAGAGTCATTGCCCCTGATACCAGAATAGCACTGGATTTAATTTACCTCAGACAGTCCTAGAGTCATAGAAAAGTACAGCACAGAAAAAACCTCTTCTCCTAATCTACTCCATGCAAAACTATTTAAACTGCCAACTCCCATCAACCCGCACCAGGAGCATAGGACTCCATACCACTACCATCTATGTACCTAACCAATTTTCTCTTAAACATTGAAATCGGGCTTGCATGCACCACTTGTGCTGGCAGCTCAGTGCACACTCTCATGAGCCTCTGAGTGAAGAAGTTTCCCCTCTTATTCCCCTTACGTTCCACCTTTCAAATTCAACCCACGACCTCTGGTTGTGGTCCCACCCAACCTCAGTGGAAATGCTAACTTGTATTTACCCTATGTAGAGCCTGCATAATTTTGCATACCTCTATTAAATCTATGGATTTTTTGTTCCTTCTTTTGGTTTTTAAAAGTTTCCCAATCCTCTAATTTCCCACTAAATGGTGCTCTATTATATATCCTCTCTTTTGCTTTTATATTGTCTTTGACTTCCCTTATCAGCCACAGTTGCCTCATCCTCCCTTTAGAATACTTCTTCTTTGGTATGTGTCAGTCTTGTTCCTCCCGAATTGCCCCCAGAAACTCCAGCCATTGCTGTTCTGCCATCATCCCTGTGTCTCCCAAGAGAGGGAACTTGCAGGATGCCTATGAGACATCTTTTTAGAGCAGCCTGTGTGTGATTGAGCCCATTAGGGAATACCGGATTAGGTGTTATCACGAACCAGGTTTGAATAGAGAGCTGAAGGTAAAGGAACACTTAAGAGAAAGTGAGCATGATGTCATGGAATTCACCCTGCAGTTTGAGAGAGAGAAGATAAAGTCAGATGTATCAGTATTACAATGGAGTAAAGGGAATTACAGAGGCATGAGAGAGGAGCTGGCCAAAATCAATGCAGCACCAGATTCACTAAAGCAGACAATTCTCTGGGAAGTATGCAAGATGGATATGCAAAAGTAAATTACAAACAAGAGAAAGTCTGCAGATGCTGGAAATTTGAAGCAACACACAGAAAATACTGGATGAACTCAGCGTCTATGGAAAAATGTAAACATAAGATCATAATATATAGGACAGAATTATGCCACTTCGCCCACAGAGTCCGCTCCACCATTTCATCATGGCTGATCTATTTTTCCTCTCAGTCCCGACTTCTTGCTTTCCCTCCATACCCTTTCATGCCCTGACCAATCAAAAAACTTATATATACATAAAGACCTGGACTCCACAGCGAATTCCACAGATTCACCACTTTCTGACTAAAGAAATTCTTCCTCATTTCCATTCTAAAAGGACGCCCCTCTATTCTGAGGCTGTGTCCCCTAGTCTTAGAATCTCCTACCATAGGAAGCATCCTCTCCACATCCACTCCATCAAAGCCTTTCACCATTCAGTAGGTTTCAATTAGATTGCCCCTCATTCTTCTGAATTCTAGTGAATACGGGCCAAGAACCATCAAATGCTCTTCATACAACAAGCAGTTCAATCCTGGAATCTAACAAAGTGCATCACTGTACACATCCCAACACTGTTCCAACTGCCACTTCTTTGCCCATTCTCCTAATCTGTCTAAGTCCTTCTGTAGCCTCTTTTCTTCTACAAAACTACAAAACTACCTGCTATCCCACCTATCTTCATATCATCTGCAAACTGCAACAAAGCCACCAATTCCATCATCCAAGTCATTGAATTATAACACAAAAAGAAGCAGGCCCAACACAGACCCCTGTAAAATACCACAAGTCACGGGCAGCCATCCAGAAAAGGCTCCCTTTATTTTCACTCTTTGCCTCCCGCCAATCAACCATTGCTTTATCCATGCTAGTATCTTTCCTGTAATGCCATGTGCTCATAACCTGTTATTGGGCATCCTGTATGGCACCTTGTCAAAGGCCTTTTGAAAATCCAAGAACACATCATCAACTGATTCTCCTTTGTCTATCCTGCTTGGTATTTTTTCAACGAATTCCAACAGATTTGTCAGGCAAGATTTTCCTTTGAGGAAACCATGCTGACTACAGCCTACTTTATCCTCTACCTCCAAGTACCCTAAAACCACATCCTTAGCCCTAAAACCACCCCTAAAACCTCATCCTAAAACAACCCCTAAAACCATATCCTTAGCAACTGATTCCAACATTTTCCCCAACCACTCAGGTCAGGCTAACCAGCCTATAATTCCCTTTCTTCAGCCTCTCTTCTTTCTTGAACAGTGGAATGGCATTTGCAATTTTCCTCTCTCATGTCTCTGTAATTCCCTTTACTCCACTGTAATACTGATACACCTGACTTTACCTTCTCCTTCTCAAATTTCAGTGTGAATTCAAACTTAAGATATTCACTTTCCCTTCAGTGTTCTTTTACCTTAAGCTCTCTTGATCAATTCCGGTTCATTGCACAACACCTGATCGAGAACAGCTGATCCCCAAGTGGGCTCAAACACGAGTTGCTCTGGAGAGCCATCTCTAGGCATTCTAAAAATACTCCTTCTTGGGATTCAGCACCAACCCGATTTCCCCAACCTACCTGCAATACTGAACTTCCCCATGAATATTGGTAAATGTCCTTTTGACATGCATTTTCTACCTCCCTTTATAATTTGTAGATAACATCCTTACTACTGTTTGGGGGTCTGTATACAACTCCCATCAGGGTCTTTTTACCCTTGCAGTTCCTTAGCTCTACCCACAATGACTCAACGCCGTCCAACCCTAGGTCACCTCTTTCTAATGATTTGATTTCATTTTTTTTAAACCAACAGAGCCATGCCGCCCCCTCTCCCTACCTGCCTGTCCTTTGATACAATGTGTATTCTTGGACATTAAGCTCCCAGCTATAATCTTCTTCCAGCTATGATGCAGTGATGCTTACAGCTTCATACGTGCCAGCCTGCAACTACGCTACAAGTTCATCAACTTTATTCCGTAAACTGCGCAAAAATTTAAACAGTTGACGTTTCCGGTTGAGACCTTTCTTCAGGACTCCTTCCTGAAGAAGGGTCTCGGTCCAAAACTCTGACTATTTTCTATTCTCCATAGATGCTGCCTGACCTACTGAGTTCCTCCAGTATTTTGTGTGTGTCGGTTCAGATATGTAAAAGGTTTCCCTTCTCACTTCTCCCCTATGCTTTCCTTCCAGACTTCTATCCTGATGTACTGTGACTTCAATGGATCAAGTTCCTTTATAACCTTATGGTAGCAAAGACAGATCAGCTGGAAGATTTTGTGATACTTCCATTGGAAACCATATGGCCTTCAGTTTAGTACTCTAATCTGTGTGTAAACCATCTTTAACTTTTTGTTTGCACAAATCTGAATTTTATGCAACATGTGTTGAGTGCACTGAGGAAAGGTGGAATCACCTTTCCACTGCAGCTGCAAGCTGGGCCATTGACAAGGTAGCATATAGTAAATCCAATGGTCTTCAACGCATGCTCCCAAATACACAACCTCCCTCATCATCAAGGACCGCAGCAACAATATAGGAAGCATTATCATCTTCAATTTTCAGTCAAGGCACACATCATCACACTTTGGACACACATTCTTTTATTCTGCCTCTGAAGATCTGAAGTCCTGAAGATCCATATCCAACACAGCACTGACTGCAAACATTGACTGCAGTGATTCAATAAAACATTTCTTTACCATATTCTCAAGAGCAACTAGGTATGAGCAATTTTCCCCATGAACTAGTGTAAAAAATCAGTCATTTTGATGCAGTTTCATTTGGTTGTCAGAGGGTGGCACTATTGTAATGCCTAAACTCATGTCTGATTTGTATCATAAAATTTCTGAATCGTAAAGCCTCCTTCCTTGCAGTTTCTCCGTAGAATTCCATTTTTTCTTATTTTTAAAGTACTTAACCGTATCTACTTTTAAAAGCATTGCAGCAGTCCTGCTGAAGGGTTTCAGCCCAAAACATCAACTGCACTTTTTTCCATTGATATTGCCTGGCCTGCTGAGTTCCTCCAGCATTTTGAGTGTGTTGCACAATCTGCTGCCTCTGCAGTATGAGGCATTGCACGTCACATTGTCAGAGCATCTGGGATGAAAGTGCCTTTCCCCACATCACCTCTGGCTCTGCCACAATGACTATAAGTCTATACCCTTCTGCCAGCAGGAAGTGTTTTTCTCTAACTCCATTAAAACTCTTCCACATTTTGAACACCTCTAACATATTTTAAGCAATAAAGACCATCAACTTGAAATGATCTGATTTCTCTCTCCACAAAATGCTGCCCAACCTGCTGAATATTCTCAGTCTTTTCAATTTTTACTTCAGCTTTACAATATCTGTAGTTTTCATTTAACCCCTTAAACTTCTTTGCTCAAAGCAGAACAATCCTAGCTTCTCTAGTTCCTTCATTTAACCAAATACAAGTAATCAAAAAACTGTTTGTAAGTTTAGAAGCAGGTTTATCAGTCAACATAAATTGCATTTATCGTGTGGATAGCCAGAAGCTTTTTCCCAGGGTTGAAATGGCTAATGTGAGGGGGCGTAGTTTTAAGGCGCTTGGAAATAGGTTCAAGGGGGATATCAGTGGTAAGTTTCTTTATACAGAGAGTGGTGGGTGTGTGGAACGCACTGCCAGTGGCGGGGGTGGAAGCGAATACAATAGGGTCTTTTATGAGACTCTTAGAGAGGTACGTGAAGATTAGAAAAAGAGAGGGCTACACGTTAGGGTAATTCTAGATAGTTTCTAGAGTAGGTTACATGGTCTGCACAACATTGTGGGCCGAAGGGCCTGTAATTTGCTGTAGATTTTTATGATTCTATGATAAATGGCCACTTGGTCTTCAGCATCACCTGAATGGAAGGTGAGAACTGTGAAATGAGAAATTTTGTGTGAGAAATTAATCACATACTTCCAAAAAAAAATCTGAATGAAAAAGAGTATGAAAGATGTACAATCCAGCCAAACATTCCTCTCCCTGCCCTCCGGATGTGGGTTATCATTCAGGAGCAAAGAACCAAAACTACTAAAGATCCCATGGCAGTGTCCTAAAGAGTCAAAGAGGGTATGGTGGGGTGGGGGTTGGTATCCCGGTGTTCAGAACAGTTATCATCCTTCCACCAGTATCCGTTTAACAGGTTATGGAATCATGCAGACTGAAAGCTACAGACAAAACAGAGGCTACACTTGAAAATGAATTTATTAGATTGAACACATTAATGAAGGTAGAGCAGCAGATATAGTGTATATGGATTTTAGCAAAGCATTTGACAAGGTACCCCATGCAAAGCTTATTGAGAAAGTAAGCAGGCATGGGATCCAAGGGGGACATTGCTTTGTGGATCCAGAACTGGCTTGCCCACAGAAGGCAAAGAGTGGTTGTAGATGGGTCATATTCTGCATGGAGGCCGGTGACCAGTGGTGTGCCTTAGGCATCTGTTCTGGGACCCCTACTCTTTGTGATTTTTATAAATGACCTGGATGAGGAAGTGGAGCGATGGGTTAGTAAGTTTGCTGATGACACAAAGGTTGAGGGTGTCGTGGATAGTGTGGAGGGCTGTCAGAATTTACAATGGGACATTGATAGGATGCAAAACTGGGCTGAGAAGTAGAAAAAGGAGTTCAACTCAGATAAGTGTGAGATGGTTGATTTTGGTAGGTCAAATATGATGGCAGATTATAGCATTAATGACAGTGTGGCGGATCAGAGGGTTCTTTGGGTCTGAGTCCATAGGACGCTCAAAGCTGTTGCGCAGGTTGACTCTGTAGTTAAGAAGACATATGGTGCATTGGCCTTCATCAATCGTGGGACTGAGTATAAGAGCCGAGAGGTAATGTTGCAGCTATATAGGACCCTGTTCAGACCCCACTTGGAGTACAGTACTGTGCTCAACTCTGGTCACCTTACTACAGGAAGGATGTGGAAACTATAAAAAGGGTGCAGAGGAGATTTACAAGGATGTTGCCTGGATTGGGGAGCATGTCTTATGAGAATAGGTTGAGTGAACTCGGCCTTTTCTCCTTGGAGTGAAGGAGGATGAAAGGTGACCTGATAGAGGTATACAAGATAATGAGAGGCATTGATCGTGTGGATAGTCAGAGGCTTTTTCCCAGGGCTGAAATGGCTAGCAAGAGAGGGCATAGTTTTAAGGTACTTGGAAGTAGGTCCAGAGGAGATGTCAGGGGTAAGCTTTTTACGCAGAGGGTAGTGAGTGCGTGGAATGGGCTGCCGGCAACCATGGTGGAAAGCGAAATGATAGGGTCCTTTAAGAGACTCTTGGATGGATACATGGAGTTTAGAAAAATAGAGGGCTGTGGGTAAGCCTAGGTAGTTCTAAGTTAGGGACATGTTCAGCATAACTTTGTGGGTCAGAGGGCTTGTATTGTGCCCTTTGTTCTATGAACACAATCTGGGCCATCCAGGTGCTAAGAACAGCATCATAACAATATTTCACTGCCCAATTCCACTGCTCTGTTGTTCCTCTTCATAATGATGCCATGGGATTTTGCAGTAGATTTTCAACTTTTCAGCTCCATTCACTTGCCCAGAGTTTGAATTAATACATTTAGTAAATCCAAAACTAAAGACCCATTGAGGAATTATTGCCCTGTGCCTTGCTTGAGTGGAAATGATAAATATTATAAAAGATAATTATCTACTGGATTTTAAAATGTATGTAACTACCAATCCACATAACTTAGTTGCTTACCAAGAGTTCGTAGGAGAACAAATTGCATACCCAGCGCAAAAGGTCTCTCCTGATCTTCTACAGACCTAAAATAGAAAAGTATATAATTTAATTTGTTCCACTAAATCATGAAAAATCATACTGCATAATGTATCCAAGCATTCCTTTCAACCTTGGTAGTTGTGATCATGTATATGGCAATCATAATGTTTCTCTTTTAGCAGATGCTGGCTGGCCTGCTGAGTTTTCAACTGTTTGTGGTTGTATAGAACAAAATAACAGACACACAATGCTGGAGGAACTCAGCTGGTCATGCACAATACGGGGAAATGAATGAACAATTGATGTTTCAGGCTGAGACCCTTCAAGAGGACTGAAAAGAAAGGGAAGACACCAGAATAAAAAGATGGTGGGGAGGCAGAGGAAGGACTACTTAGAAGGTGATAGCAGGGTGGGAAAGGTCTAGGACTTAAAAAGAAGTAATCTGATAGCAGAGGACAGTGGACCGTGGTGAAAGGGAAGGAAGGGCACCAGGGGGAGATAACAGGCCGATGAAGAGAGAAGAGTGGGGAATAGAAGAGGGAAGGGGGAGGGGAAATGAGAAAACAAAATTACCAAAAGGTGAAATAGATGTTCGTGCCATCACATTGGAGACTACCTAAACAGAATATGATTTGCTGTTCCTCCACCCTGAGAATGGCTTCGTCATGCTTGAAGAAGAGACCATGGACCAACATTTTGGATCGGGAATAGGGATACCTATTCATATATACAAACCGCTGGAGGAACTCAGTAAGTCAGGCAGCATTTGTGAAGGGGAATAAACAGTCAATGTTTCAGGCCAAGACCCTCTGAGTTCTGATAAGGATCTCAGACCTGAAATACAGAATCTCTCTCTTTCAACAACGCTGCCTGACCCGAGTTTTTCCAGTGTTTTCTGTTTTTAATTCAAATTTCCACCATCTGAAGATATTGTTTTAATTTTCATTTGGACATGTTAACTAGATACTGGGAATTCTGCACAAAATAGAGATCGGTGGCAGCAGAAGGCAGGCAGAGTGCCGCCAAACACAGTGAGTTCTTTCTCCTTGTGTGCGTGTTTTTAAAACCATAAAAGAGAGATAGGGTCAAGCAGATTGACCATCATCAGATTGGGGCCAGGGTCAACGTGGGAACTTAGAGGCTTCGAAGAGAAGAGACTGAGGCCAAAGAAACAGGTAAGAAGGGTAGGGTTTTCCTTTCATTATTGCTGATTTGATCTTGGTTGCCCATTGTACAGTGCAGGCAGGATGGCAGATTTGGCAGTGGAATATTCCTCTTGTAGGATGTGGGAATTCATGGAACCTGATGGTTTCCCTGACGACTACACCTATGGGAACTGCAGCCAACTCTAGCTCCTGAAAGACCACATTAAGGAGCTTGAGCTGGAGTTGGATGAATCAAGGGTCATCTGGGAGGCAGATCAATTGTTAGATAAGACTTTTGAGCAGGTGGTTACACACAGAATGCAGAATTAAGGGAGTAGATGTGTGAAAACCAAGAGAGGTAAGAGAGAGGGAAGTCAATGCAGGGTCCCCCGTGGCCATTTCCCTCAGCAGCAGTTTCAGTTCTGAGCCTCAGAAGGATAGGGTGAAGTCAGGCAGAACGATAGTCATAGGAGACAGATAGGAGACTCTGTGGCAGCAAAAGAGATGCCAGGATGGTGTGTTGCCTCCTGGGTACCAGGGTCCAGGATGTCTCTGAGTGGTTACAGAATATTCTTGAAGGGGAAGGTGAGAAGCCAGAGGACATGGTACCAATGACATAGGCAGGAGAGGGGTAGAGGTTTTACACAGTAAGTTTAGGGAGTTAGGAAGGAAATTGAAGAGCAGGACTTCCAAGGTGGTAATCTTCAGACTATTCGTGGTGCAACAAGCTAGAGAAGGTCAGAACAGGAAGATAGCGCGGACGAATGAGTGGCTGAGGAGATGGTGCAGGAGGCAAGGTTTCAAGTTCTTGGATCATTGGAACCTTTTCTGGGAGGGGGTGACAAATATCCTGAGAGGGAGGTTTGCTAATGCTTTTGGGGAGGGTTTAAACTAGAAGTGAAGAGGCAGAAGATGGAGGAGGTGGCACATAAGTAGAGAGGGAGTTTGTGAGGAAGGATGACAGATGATAGAGCAAAGATGCCCTCAGCCTGATGGTTTGAGATGTGTCCATTTTAATGCAAGAAGTATGATAAACAAGGTGGGTGAACTTAGAGCATGGATCAATACGTGGAACTGTGCCATTGTGACTATTACAAAAGACTTGGATGTCTTAGGGGCTGGAATGGCTGCTGAGTGTGCCACGCTTTAGATGTTTCAAGAAGGCCAGGGAGGGAGGCAAAAGAGTTGGGCGCATGGCATTTCTAATTGGGGATAGTATCATGGCTGCACAAAAGGAGGAAGACATGGAGGGATGATCTACTGAGTCATTGTGGGTGGAAGTTAGAAACAGGAAGGGGCAATAACTCTACTGATGTTTTATAGACCCCACTATGAACTATATATGTTTTATAAAACCCACTATAAGACCCCAGCTATATACTATGGGGGGGGGCCAAATAGAAGCAGAGACATTGAGGAGCAGATAGGGAGGCAGATTCTGGAACAATGCATTACTAATAGGGTTGTTGTGATGCTTGATTTTAACTTTCCTAATATTGACTGTCATCTACTTAGAGCAAGGATTTTGGATGGGGTGGAGTTTGTTAGGTGTGTTCAGGAAGGTTTCCTGACACAATATGTAGATAAGCCAACTAGAGGAGAGGCTGTACTTGATCTGGTATTGGGAAATGAACCTGATCAGGTGTCTCAGTGGGAGAGCATTTTGTAGTTAGTGATCTCAACTCTATCTCCTTCACCATAGTGCTGGGGAGGGATAGGAGCAGTCAATTTTGGAAAGACATCTAATTAGGATAGGGGGAAATATGATGCTATTAGGCAGGAACTTAGGAACATAAATTGGGAGCAGGTGTTCTCAGGGAAATGCATGGCAGAAATTCTGCGTAGGTACATTCCATTGAGGTAGGGGAAGGATGGTAGGGTAAAAGAACCATCATGTACAAAGGACAGAAAATCTAGTTAAGAAGAAAAGGAAAGCTTACAAAAGGTTCAAGTAACTAGGTACTGTTAGAGCTCTAGAAAATTACTAGGTTGCCAGGAAGAAGCTTAAGACTGAAATTAGGAGAGTTAGAAGGAACCAGGTTGAGCCTTGGTGAGCAGGATTAAGGAAAATCCCAAGGCATTCTACAAGTATGTGAAGAGCAAGAGGATCACACTTTCATAGAAAAGGGATGTGATGGAGCTTTTGAAAAGCAGTAAATTAGAGAAGTCGCCAGGTCCAGATGAGATAAACCCCAGGCTACTGTGGGAAGTGAGGGAGGAGATTGCTGTACCTCTGGTGATGATCTTTGTGTCATCAATAGAGATGAGAGAAGTACCAGCGGTTTGAAGGGTTGCAAATATTGTTCCCTTGTTCAAGAAAGGGAGTAGAGATAACCCAAGAAAACATAGACCAGTGGGTCTTACTTCAATGGTGGGCAAGTTGTTGGAGAAGATCCTGAGGGGCAGGATTTATGAGCATTTAGAGAGACATAATCTGATTAGGGATAGTCTGCATGGCTTTGTCAAGGGCAGGTCATGCCTTACGAGCCTGAATGAATTCTTTAAGAATGTAACAAAACATACTGATGAAGGTAGAGCAGTGGATGTAGTGTATATGGATTTCAGTGAGGCATTTGATAAAGTTCCTCATGCAAGGCTCCTTCAGAAAGTGATGAGGCATAGGATCCCTTGCTTTGGGGATCCAGAATTGGCTTGCCCACAGAAGGCAAAGGGTGGTTGTAGATGATTGTAGAGGTCAGTGAACAGTGGTGCTCCGCAGGGATCTGTTCTGCGACCCCTCCCTCCTCTTTGTGATTTTTATAAATGACCTGGATGAGGAAGTGGAGGGATGGGTTAATGAGTTTGCTGATAACACAAAGTTTGGAGGTGTTGTGGATAGTGTGGAGGGCTGTCAGAGGTGACAGAGGGATATTGACAGGATGCAGAACTGGGCTGAGAAGTGGCAGATGGAGTTCAACCCAGTAAGTGTGAAGTGGTTCATTTTGGTAGGTCAAATTTGAAGATGAAATATAATATTAATGGTAAGACTCTTGGCAGTGTGGAGGATTAGAGAAATCTTGGAGTCTGTGTCCATAGTACACTCAAAGTTCTGCCCAGGTTGACAGTATTGTTAAGAAGGCGTATGATGTGTTGACCTTCATCCACCATGGGACAGAACTCAAGGGCCGTGAGGTAATGTTGCAATGATATAAGACTTAGTTAGACCCGAACTGGAGTATTATGTTCAGTTCTGGTCACCAGGATGTGGATACTATAGAGAGAGTGCAGAGGAGATTTACAAGGATGTTGCCTGGATTGGGGAACGTGCCTTATGAGAATAGGTTGAGTGAACTCGGCCTTTTCTCCTTGGAGCGATAAAGGCTGATTAGTGACCTTATAGAGGCGTATAAGATGATGAGAGGCATTGATCGTATGGATAGCCAGAGGCTTTTTCCCAGGGCTGAAATGGCTAACATGAGGGGGCATAGTTTTAAGGTGCTTGGAAGCAGGTACAGAGGGGATATCAGGGGTAGGTTTTTTCCAACAGAGAGTACTGGTGTATGGAATACACTGCCAGCGATGGTGGTAGATGCGGATACAATAGGGTCTTTTAAAAGATTCTTAGATAGGTACACTGACCATAGAAAAAATATAGAGGGCTATGCTGTAGGGAAATTCTAGGCAGTTTCTAGAGTAGGTTATGGTCAGCACAACATTGTGGGCCAAAGGGCCTGTAATATGCTGTAGATCTCTATGTTCTAAATAATTCAACATTTTATTTCTGTCCTTGACATCATCATCTAGAAAGAAGGTATGTCCATCACATCTGATTCTTATGATATTCACTGTGGGCTCTGCTGATAAAGGAATAACTTTAAACAGCATAAATGGCTTTTGAGACCATAAGACAAAGGAGCAGAAGTCAGTCATTCGACCCATTGAGTCTGCTCCGCCATTTCATCATGAGCTGATCCAATCTCCCCTTTAGTCCCATTCCGCCACCATCTCACCATAACCTTTGATGCCCTGACTACTCAGATACCTATCAATCTCTGCCTTAAATACACCCAATGACTTGGCTTCCACTGCCACCCGTGGCAACAAATTCCATGGATTCACCACCCTCCGGCTAAAAAATTTTTTTCACATCTCTGTTCTGAATGAGCGCCCTGCAATCCTCAAGTCACGTCCACTCATACTAGACTCCCCCACCATGGGAAACAACTTTGCCACATCCACTCTGTCCATGCCTTTCAACATTCAAAATGTTTCTATGAGGTCCCCCCTCATTCTTCTAAACTCCAAGGAGTACAGTCCAAGAGCAGTCAAATGTTCCTCATATGTTAACCCTCTCATTCCCGGAATCATTCTAGTGAATCTTTTCTGAACCCTCTCCAATGTCAGCACATCCTTTCTTAAATAAGGAGCCCAAAACTGCACACAGTACTCCAAGTGAGGTCTTACCAGTGCTTTATAGAGACTCAACATCACATCCCTGCTCCTATACTCTATTCCTCTAGAAATGAATGCCAACATTGCATTTGCCTTCTTCACCACCGACTCAACCTTAAGGGTATCCTGCACGAGGACTCCCAAGTCCCGTTGCATCTCAGAACTTTGAATCCCCTCCCCACTTAAATAACAATCCACCCGTTTATTTCTTCTAGCAAAGTGCATGACCGTACACTTTCCAACCTTGTAATTCATTTGCCACTTCTTTGCCCATTTCCCCCAATCTATCCAAGTCTCTCTGCAGTCTCCGTTTCCTCAGCACTATTGGCCCCTCCACCTATCTTTGTATCATCAGCAAACTTAGCCACAAAGCCATCTATTCCATAATACAAATTGTTGATATACAACGTAAAAAGAAGCGGCCCCAACACGGACCCTGTGGAACACCACTGGTGACCGGCAGCCAACCAGAATGGGATCCCTTTATTCCCACTCTCTGTTTCCTGCCAATCAACCAATGCTCTATCCACATATGTAACTTTCCGTAATCCCATGGGTTCTTATCTTGTTTAGCAGCCTCATGTGTGGCACCTTGTCAAAGGCCTTCTGAAAATCCAAATACACAACATCCACTGCATCTCCCTTGTCTAGCCTATTTGCAATTACCTCAAAAAATTGCACTAGGTTTGTCAGGCAAACTGATTGAAATATCTACAAGAATGCCTTTTGATTCTTTATTTTGTAAAACACTGATTGGTTGTAATTAATATGGTACCATTCGGAAAAGAACCAACAACACTGTTAAAGAAGTTCATAAAGTAGTTTTAAGGACATGTTTTAAAATACATGAACACTGTTTTGGTTAGCTTAGTTATTATCCAATAATTAGCCATTATACAGCACACATTGGCATGTCAGCCTTGCATACAAAGACACAATAATGATGGGGAGAGTGAGATGGCCTGTTCCTTCAAGAGGACTCCACACAATGATGGGGAGAGTAAGATGGCTGGGACAGGAGGACTAAAATACTTCTTCACTTCTGTCTCTCCCACGAGCTCCACCACTTCACCACATTAGCATGAAGTTTCCTTACAACTTCCAGTGACGTTAGACCAACGAAGCCAAAGCATCAATGGCAAGAGTCTTAGCAGCAGGGAGCTCTTACCTGAGTGTTACTATGATTACCGATGGCTGTGCACAAGCTGTAATTAACGTGACGATGAAGAGAAATACTAGAAAAGGGATCAAGGTATTGCATGTCCGCTCACACTTGCCAGACACTGCATATCCATTCTCATTCAGATACGTTTTCACAATGACCAATCGAAGCTGATTCCTTTGCCCTACTGTAGGCGGGGTTATCACTTGCCGACTTTGAACGCAGGCACAGTCAGTATAATTCCTCATCTGTGGAAAATAAGCATTATTATTCTTCAGAAAGAGGCACTGCCAAAAATTAACTACTTTAGTCACTGCAAAAAGTCTGAGTTAGTAAATGTGTGAAGGAATAATGGTAAAATATTATAATCTAATTCCTGTCCTACAAAACAGCCGCACTCTATATTTGAAGGAAGTAATAGCAGCTTTTGTCATTTTTACTGTAAAACTGAACAGCTACTATCAAAGGAAAATCACTTCTACATTATATTGGTTAATAGCTATTCTCTATAATAGCATAATCGCAAGTGCTATGGAAATAGAGAATAGCTATTAACCAATATAATATAATTTACATTATATCAGTTATTCCCCATTTCATTACTTAAGTCAGTAATTACTTTTCTTGTACACTGGATCTATGAGCTAAAACTAGTGTCCTTCAGATCTCTAGTTTGCAATGTCAACAGATTTAAAATACAGCACAATATTGATCAGTTGCGGATATGGGCAGAGAAATAGCAGATGGAGTTTAACCCAGATAAGTGTGAGGTGTTGCACATTAGTAGGGCAAATGCAAGGTGGCTGTACACTGTTAAGGGCAAGAGAAATCTTGGGATCCAAGTTCATAGCTTCATGGAAGAGGCTACACACAAGTTGACAGGATGGTTAAGAAGGCTTATGGAATACTTGCAGTTATTAGTCAAGGCATTGAGTTCAAAAGTCAAGAGATTATGCTACAACTTGATAGAACCTCTGGTTAGGCCAAATCAAGAGTACCGCAGACATTTCTGGTTTCCCCACTATAGGAAGGATGTTGAAACTTTGGAGAGGGTGCTGAAGAGGTTAACCAAGATGCTGCCTGGTTTTGAGGTCACATACTATCATGAAAGGCTGGACAAACTTTGATTGCTTTCTTTAGATCTGTGGATGCTGAGGGGAAATCTGATAGGGGTTTATAAGATAATGACAGGCATTGATAGAGTAAACAGGAAGTATCTTTTTTCCCTAAGGTAGGAATGTCTAATACTAGAGGGCATGCATAGAAGATGAGAGGAGGGTAGGTTCAAAGGGGATATGAGGGGTATGTTTTTTTTCAACTCAGAGAGTGATGGATGCCTGGAATGTACTGCCCGGTATGGTGGTAGAAGCAAATACATTAGAAGATTTTAAGAGGCGTTTAGATAGACACATGAATATGAAGAAGATGGAGTGATAGGGACATTGTGTAGGTAAAAGGAATTGGTTTTCAGGGTTTTTTGATTTACTTTTTAGCTGGTTTGGCACAAGAGCATGGGCACAAGGGCCTGTTCCCATGCTTTACTGATCTATGTCCTATCATCTAAAGACAGTTCGTAATGAAAAGGATAACTCTTTCACAACAGATACAGCCGGTTATTTAAACAATACCTCACTAGGGAACTATTAGTTCCAAGATCTGAAAGTAGACATCTTCAAGGTGTGCATTAGTGATTTAAACACATTAAACAGAAGTAAGATATTCTATCCATCCAGCTCTTCTGCCATTCAGTTTGATCACCGTCTACATTTATTGTCATCAACATTTTATAATTAATATATCACCGAGTCTTTAATCCAACATTTGAATAAATATACCAAATGGCTAATGTCCCAATGCAGATCTTCGTAGGATACTAGCATTGACTTTTCAATTGGTAAAAGGTTATCTTTTCTTTGCTGCTTAATAAAACTGCAGATCAGCTGCATTTTCTATGAGATGTTTTTCTTTAGTCAACAGCTGTCATGTGGAATTCAATGATGGCATTCTAGAAATTCACAAAAATGATACTTCTAAAAATCAAAATTGTTGGTTGGACATGCTGACTCTCATTAGCTTCAGATTTCATTCGATGCTCATACCTTCCTACTTTAACTATAAAGTATTATACTTTACCACAACCTCTATAAAACCAACAGGTTTATCATGGACTTTGTCAAAGCCTTTTGACAAGGTCCCTCATGATCAGCTGGGCTGGAACATTGGATAACATGGGATCCAAGGTGAGCTAGACAAATAGAAAATTGGATTGAGGTAGGACTCAGATGGTGGTAGTAAAAAGCTGTTTTTCAGATTGAAGGCTTGCGACCAAACGTGTGACAAAGGGATCTGTGCCGGGTCTCTTGTTTATGTTAATCTCATACTTCCTATAGCATGGTGACCAGACAGCATATCTATTTAGACCATAAAACCACAAGGCATAGTAGTAAAGTTAGGCCATTTGGCCCATTGAGTCTGCTTCACCATTCCACCATGGCTGATTTACTATCCCTCTCAATCCCATTCTCCTGCTTTCTTCTTGTAACCTTTGACAACCTGACTAATCAGGAACCTATGAAACTTCGCTTTCTATATACTCATTGACTTGACCTCCACAGCTGTCCATGGCAATGAATTACACAGATTCACCACCCTCTGGCTAAAGAAATTCTTCCTCATCTCTGTTCTAAATAGATGTTCCTCTATCCTGAGGCTGTCCTCCCTGGTCCTGGACTCATCCACTGTACGAAACAGCTTTTCCATATCCAGTCTATCTAGGATTTTCAGTATTTGACAAGTTTTGATTAGATCACCACTCATTCTTTTAAACTCTAGCGAGTACAGGCCCTGAGCCATCAAACGTTCCTCATACATTAACCCTTTCATTTCTGTTATTATTCCTGTGAACCTCCTCTAGACCCTCTTCAATGCTAGCACATCTTTTCTTAGATAAGGGGTCCAAAATTGCTCACAATACTCCAAACACGGTCTACTCAATGCCTTGTAAATCCACAGTATTACATCTTTGCCTTCCTTATTACCAGCTCAACTTGTAAGTTAAACTTTAGGGAATCCTGCACAAGGTCTCACAATTTCCTTTGCACCTCTAACCTTTGAATTTTCTCCCTGCATAGAAAATGGTCTACACCTTCATTCCTTCTACCCACGCACAACCGTACACTTCCCTACACTATATTCCATCTGCCACTTCTTTGCCCATTTTTCCACCAGTCAAACTCCTTTTGCAGATTTCATGCTTCCTCAACACTACCTGTTGCTCCACGTATCTTTGTATAGTCTGCAAACATTCAAATTATTGCCATAAAATGTGAAGAGAAGAAGTCCCATTACCAACCCCTGCAGAATACTGCTAGTCACTAGCAGCCAACCGCAGAAGGACCCCTTTTCCAACTCTGCCTCCAGCCAGTCACCCAATGTTGGATCCTACAGTGCTGGAATGCCATATGTTTGAAGTTATTTAGCTCTTTGATCTTCAGATTATTTCAGTCATGCTAGTATCAAGCCAGTATCTTTCCTGTAATACCATGGGCTTTATCTTGTTAATCAGCCTCATCTGGGTCACCTGGTCAAAGGCTTTCTGAAAATCTATGTAAACAACATCAACAGACTCGCCTTTGTCTATACTGCCTGTTATTTCCTCAAAGAATTCTAACAGATATGTTAGGCAAGATTCCACTTTAAATAAACTGTGCAGAGCTTGGCCTACTTTATCATGTGACACCAAGTATTTCAAAACCTCTTCCTTTATAATGGACTTCAGTATCTTCCCAACCACTGAAGTCAGGCTAACTGGCCTATAATTTTCTTTCTTCACTTCCCTCCCTTCTTCAAGAATGGAGTGAAATTTGTTAATTTTTAGTCCTAAGGAACTATTCCAGACTCTATTGATTCTTGAAAGATCTTTACTGTTCACTGATGTATGGCCTTTGGGGAATCAGACAAGGCTTAGGGGTTGTTCTGGATGGGTGGTGTACTGATACTCTGCAACTGTAATGTCTTTAAGGTGAAATGGCTTTATTTTGGGGCAACTGGGTTCCATAGAGCGGATGTGGATGTTTCGTGTATACAATTGTCTGAAATCTGCAGTGACCTCCTTCACAGTCCGCCATTACTTAAAAATGGAAAATATAATGAGGCATTAATTGTCTGTGGATCATTGATACTTGTTTATTTGCACTAAATTTTGTAGCAAAATTGTGTTTATTTCTATCCATATTTACGAATAGATTTGACTAATAAATTGTCTTCTTTTTTAATTTAATAAGAGGAGCATGATTCAGAACACAGAACTTCATTGTTTCAATGACATTTGGCAAAATGGGAATTCAATCAGCTGATGCCAATGAGCAGAAGAATCTCAGTGATAATCATTTTCATCATTGCTCAATTGAAACTACAACAGGTCAACATTACCCCAACTAAGTGCCTGGCTCTGCTGTTCATATGGGAACCTCAGTCTTCCCAGACTGAGATTCCAGACCATGGATACCACTTTTGCCAATTCTGGCTCCAAGGATTCCAGATAGCTCCAGACTGGGTATCCTACCATTGCCATCTCTGGTCCGATGACCACTGGTGCCATCAGACCACACATTACTTGGCCTCCAGCTCCAGCCCCAACCCCAGGCCAATTCACTTCTCACTGCTACTGGGTCCCTGGGCCCTCCTTCCCTCCCCTTAACCCTAGGTCCCTCAGGGCTTCTCCATAACCTCTTGGATTCTCCCACCCGACTTTTCCTGAAGATCCCAACTCTCCCATCTCCTTTGAGGCCTTCAACTCCCTTCCCCCCTTTGATCCCAGCTCTAATCCCTGCCATGTCTTCATCACCGCCACCACCCCCCCCCCCCGTCTTGAATGTTCTGTCCTCAGCATGAGCTTGTTCCCCTTCACCTGCACCTCAGTTATTTTCATGCCTGCCACAACTCCGAGTTCTTACTCCATCACCACCATCTCTGAGCCCACTTCTCTAGCAAGCTTCCTCTTCTTCTTGGATACCCCACTCTGGTTTTCTGCCTATTCTGGATCCTTTCATCTAAAACTGCGATGAGACATCAACCAGTTCAACTTCAGCACTCTCTTCTCTGCGAACCTTAGCCCTTCTGAATGCACTGCACTCCACTCTCTCTGCGCTAATCCCATCCTCAGCATCACACCCACAGGGCTGCCGTTGTAGTCCGGCGAACTGACCTCTACCTTAATGAGGTCAAGCGGCAACTCTCAGACACCTCCTCTTACTTACCCCTTGAAAAGAACCTCACTCAGGACCATCGATGATGGTCTCTGCCATCATCACAAACCAGGGAGAGAGGGAGCATGTGGGTTGTTGAATGCCAGATGGATTGCGACTGTCTTTGGTCTGTGCCCTCGCTATCCCTTAGTTCACCTTTATGCTCAGAAGCGGGTGTGCTTTTTGTTTTGCCGGTGGGGGGGGATTGTTACTTGCCACTGCTTTTGCGTGGGAGGGGGGACTTTGGGGTTCTCACGTTTAACTGTCGTTCATCCTTTGGGGCATTTCTCTGTTTTCGAGGATGTTATGCAAAGAAAAAGCTTTTCAGGAAGTATATTGTATACATTTCTCTGACATTAAAACGAACCTTTGAACTCTTGAAACCTCATCAACTCTGGAAATCTTTCATCCACTGCCACCAACTTCATAGTTTCCTTACCCCTCTCTTCTTGTTTCTATCTCATAGAACAGCAAACGGTCATCCAACCCACTGTATCTCCTACCCAAGATCCACAAATCTGCCAGTCCAGGTAGGCCCATTGTTTCTGCCTGCTTTTCCCCCACTGAACTTGTGTCCTCATACCTTGATTCCGTCTTATCCCCCTTGTTTCCATCTCCCTTCACAGCTACATCTGTGACACTTCACATGCTCTCAATCTCCTCAGCTTTCCATTCTTTGGCCCAGATTGCCTCATTTTCACCATGGATGCCCAGTCCCTATACACTTCTATCTTCCATCAAGAATGCCTTAAAGCTCTCCTTTCTTGACAACAGACCTGACCAGTTCCTTTCCACCATCACACTCCTGCATTTGATAGTAATGGTCCTCACATTCAACAATTCCTGTTTCAATATCCCACTTTCTCCAAACTCAAGATGCAGCCATGGGCACCCGCATGGGTCCCAGCTTTGACTGCCTTTTAAAAACGCAAACATGAGGAAAGCTGCAGATGCTGGAAATTCAAGTAACACACACAAAATGCTGGTAGACTGCAGCAGGCCTGGCAGCATCTCTAGGGAGAAGTACAGTTGACATTGCGGGCCAAGACCCTCCGTCAGGACTAACTGAAAGAAAAGATAGTAAGAGATTTGAAAGTGGGAGGGGGAGAGGGAAATCCAAAATGATCCTATTGTTCCTATAGATGCTGCCTGGCCTGCTGCATTCCACCGGCATTTTGTCTGTGTTGCTTGACTACGTGGAACAGTCCATGTTCCAGCCCTTCCCTGGTAATGCTTCCAACTCTTTCTGCACTACACTGGCAAGTGCATTGCTGCTGCTTCATGCATCCACGCTGAGCTCATCAATTTCAAAAACTTTCTCCCCAACCTCCACCCAGCCCTCAAACTCACTCGGTCCATTTCTAACACCTCTCTCCCCTTTCTTGATCTCTCCGTCTCCATGTCTGGAGACAAACCATCTATCAAATTCTTTAATAAACCTTACCAATTCCCACAGCTATCTTGACTGTATAGTTTTCCCACCCTGTCTCCTGTAAAAATGCCATTCTCTTCTCTTGGTTCCTTCGTCTACACTGTGTCTATTCCCAGGATGATGCTTTCTTTTCCAGGACATTAGAGACGTCCTTCTTCAAACAAAAACTGTGTTTTCCTTCTTCTACCCTCACGCACATTTCCTCCATTTCCCAGACATCCACATTTACCCCATCTTCCCACTACCTTAGCAGGGAAGAAGTTCCGCTCATCCTCACCTATGTACCACCCCTCTACATCCAATTCAGACACATCAGCCTCTGCAACATCCTCTATTTTCAATGGTACCCTACCACCAAACACATATTTACCTCCCCCATGCACTGCTTTCCACAGGGGTCGTTCCCTCCATGATACTCTTGTCCAGTCATCCCTCCTCACTAATCTCCCTCCTGGCACTTATCCCTGTAAACATATTCACCTCCTCACTCATCTCCATTCAGGACCCCAGACAGTCCTTCCAGGTGAGGCAATACTTCACCTGTGAATCTTCTGGGGGGGTTACCTACCAATGCTCCCGATGTAGCTCCTCTACAATGGTGAAACCCGATGTAGACTGGGTACTGATTTGTTGAGTACCTTCACTCCATTTGCAAAAAGCAGGATTTCCCCGAGGCAAATCATTTTTATTCCAATCACCATTCCAATTCTGAAAGGTCAGTCCATGGTCTCCTCTTCTGACGCAATAAGGCCACGCTCAGGTTGGAGGAGCAACACCTCATACTCCATTTAGGTAGCCTCCAACCTGATGGCATGAACATCAATTTCTCCCACATCTTGTCATCCCCCACCCCCCTTCCCTTGGTCAATCTCCCACTTGGCCCCCGCTTTACCTCTTATCCTCACCTGCCTATCACCTCCCTGTGGTACCCATCCTCCCTCCCTTTCTCCCATGGTCTACTCTCCTCTCCAGTCAGACTCTTTCTTCTCCAGCCCTTCACCATTTCCACCAATATCCTCCCAGCTTCTTACTTCATCCCCTCCCCCACCCTCCTGGCTTCACCTATCACATTCTAGATTTTACTCCTCTCCTCCCCCCCACCTTCTTACTCTGATATCTTCACCCTTCCATTCCAGTCCTGATGAAGGATCTCAGCTTGAACCTTCAACTGTTTACTCCTCCCCATGGCTGCTGCCTGAGTGCTGAGTTTCTCCAGCATTCTGGGTGTGTAAACCTTAGTCTTTCATTGCTTCAGGAGAAAAACTAACAAACTCGATACTCACCCTTGTGCTTTCATTGACGAGGACTGAGCAACCAGCCAGACAAGGACTGAAGTATGTTATCCCATCTGATCCACAGACAGGTTCATAATCATGGATTCTGCATCCACAGTTAACATTGCAGTCACCAGTTAGATTTCTGTGCGCCATTGTAAGTGAAGGGCTGGAAAGTAAACAAAAAGAGCAGCTTCTGCCTTAATTCTTCTACCATAGACTCCTGAGCTTCCCTAAACATCATTCTTAAACACGAAACAATGAAGAATTATTATTTTCCAGTGGGACTGGAAAGGTTTAGGCAGGCATGATCTCCAAGTGAATCTGCATGTAGGGTTACTGAATGATAGCTCAATATTCAATAAATACTGATGAATGCTTGCAGACTTTTTCCCCTCAGGTTGGCCGAGACTAGAGGTGATAGTTTTAGGGGAGAAAGGTGAAATATTCAAGGGGAATCTTAAGGGAAACTTTTCATTCAGAGGGTGATACCAGTGTAGGATGAGCTGCCAATGGAAGTGGCGGATATGAGATCAATTTCAACACTTAAGTTTAGATAGAAGGGGTTTGGATTGATATGGGCCAGGTCTAGACCGACATTGGCTGAAGGGCTTTGTTTCAGTGTTGTAGTATTATATAACTCTATGACTCTTGTTATGTCCGCAGCCCCCTCCTTTGTGAGAATCGCAAGAGCACTAGTTGAGGGGGGGTCAGTAGACCCAGGAAGTGGGAGAGAGAGAGAGACGTGCCGAATACCGCGTTCCACCTGGGATGCAAAACAAGGCGACATTGACTATTGTCTCATGGAGACCACGTGTAAAGCCCTCGGGCAAAGTGGGCTGGTTGAGAGAGAGATTGCATCATCCCAACCTGATTGACACCTGCGACCCCGTGAGGAAGTATAAAGGAGGGTCTGGGGGGGGACAACCCCTTCAGACGCACCAAGAAGACATGATAGCGATCCTGTCATAGCAGGAAGCCATTTTGAAGGAAGCCACGTGCGTTAGATTCCGGGCCTGGAGTCTGTGGCTGGAATCATGGAAAACCGCTTTTAACTAACATCGGGGGGAGCCCGCTCCCCTGATTCAACAGATTTGCTTCATAAAGACCCGGGCAAGTTTTCCTTTTCTCACCAATCTCTCTCTCTTTCTCTCTCCAACACGTGAAACCCAGTGATTCCCAAAAGGCTGAAGCCTGCAGACTTCTGAGTGACTTTTATATTTCCAACGGACAATATATTATCCCCTAGACAACAGTCGAGCTCATTTCTTAATGATGATTATTACTATACCCGCGCTTTAGATTGAGTATTGACGACGTATATTATCTGAATGTTTGTAATAACCTTACTCTTGTGCCCCTTTATAAATAAAAACGTTTGAAAATAGTGCCATCAGACTTCAACGGACCTCTCTATCCTTGCTGGTAAGTGGTCCAGTTACGGGATACGTAACACTCTAAACTAAGGAAAGAATAAAGTCATTTTCAGCCTAGTATATTCCAATAATTTACATTTTTCAAGTTTTCCCTGTACTATTAAAGATTCTTTTGGCTTTCACACCACCATAGCGACTTGGTATTTAAATCTATGAACAGATCTGATAGCGAATAAGGAAAGATTACTCCTCTAGCAGAGTCACTGATCAATACTAGATTAGAGTCGGAGCTCCTTATCCGCGGATTCCGCATGCGGGAAAACCCGGAAGTTCTCTCTATAGCACTCGTTGTTTGAGCATGTACAGACTATTTTTTCTTGTCATCATTCCCTAAACAATACAGTATAACAACTATTTACATAGTACTTACATGTATTAGGGATTATAAGTAATCTAGAAATGACTTAAAAGTACAGGCAGTCCCCAGATTATGAATGAGTTCCATTCCTGAGTCAGTCTTTAAGTCGGATTTGAAGTCGGAACAGGGACATCCGGTATTATTTAACGTCAGTTAGTCATACGTTTTTCTTAGTATATAGTACATACTTTACCTTTCTATGCATATAAAACACTTGAAACATGCATATTTCAATAATTAAACCACTGCATAGCTTAGTAATAATTGTAGCTTTCATCGGGGCAGGGCCTTTCACGTGTTCCATTAAAATTGTTCTGATCGCTGACCGACTGTGGCCTAACACTTTTCCAATGACTGATGGCATTTCACCTCTTTCCGATCGCTTTATTACTTTTACCTTATTTTCAATCGTGATCGTGATTATTTTCATGAACAGAAACACTGCGGATCCAGAGCTGCGCTGCCAGGTCCTAATGTCCACTGCATCGAGACGTTAAATAAAGTCCAGGGTTCCGATGGGTCCTAAAGACCACCGCACTCGGCCAGGTTAAATAAGGGACTTGAGCATCCACGTTTTTTGGTATCCACCGGTGGGGTGGGGGGGGGGGGTCCCAGAACCAATCCCCCATGGATAAGGAAGGCCGACTATATTTTAAAACCCTTAACAATTAAAAAAAAAGGTGAGGCACGAGCTTCTCTGAACAAGACACTAAGGAGCTGAAGGAACTTAGCAGGTCAGGTTGAAAATTTTCAGAGTTGAAAATTCAGGTTGAAATCCTTCATCTGGACTGAAAATATTCAGGGGAGATAGCTGTGGGGAAAGGAATGGGAAGTTGCTGATGGGTGCAGTTGGATCCAGCTAAAAGGCGTGATCTGCAGTTGAGGGAGGGAGGACTGTGGGAATGCTGTATGAAGTTGAGAGCTGAAGGCCTAAAGAAAATGGATTCTGATAGGAGATGATAAATGAACAGGAAATAAAGACAAGGAGGTGGGGAAGGGTACCAGTGGGAGAAAAAGGGACAGTGGTTAGTGGAAACTACAGGGATCAATGTTTATGCCTTAGGTTGGAGGCCGGTGAGGATTTGTTCCTCTAATCTGCATCTAGCCTCAACCGAACAGTGGAGAGGCTGAGGGCAGATACGTCAGTGTGGGAGCGGGAAGAGGAATTAAAATGGCTGGCCACTGGGAGATGGTTAACTCTGCATTTGAATACTTTTCATCAGCGTGGTTGTGGCAGTGAGCAGGGAAGGTGGCTAAATATATACTTATCCAACTAAATATTCGCTTTCAAATCATTTATATAAGTAATGAAAAACAAGGGTCCTAACACCAATCCCCGCAGTATACCAATGGCCATCATTCTAAGAAACAATCTTCAACCACCACCCTCTGCTTCCTACCTCCAAGCCAATGTTGAATGCACCTAACAAGCTCTCCCCGGATTCCGTGGGGTCTAACCTTCCAGGCCAGCAGGACATCGTTGAAGGTTTAGCTAAACTAAAATAGACAAAATCCACCACCCTGCCCTCATATATTCCTCTAGTTCCTTCCTCAAAGAACTCTAAAAGGTTCATCAAGCCTGACTTTCCAGACAAAGCTATGCTGAACCCTGCTCATCACTCTCTCAAATGCTGGTACATCCTATTCCTCAGAATGCCCTCTAGCATTTTCCATCACTGGTGTTTGACAGGTGTGCCTGGAGTTCACTTTGCTATCCTTCTTAAGCAATGAAATGACATTAGCAAAGACCTACAAAATTCCTTCTGTAGCCTCTATTCATAAAGTCCACTTGGTCAGGCTCCGGTGATTTATCTGCCTTAATGCACTGTAAAGTTACAAGTACCTCCACCTGTAATACAGATGTTTCCCAAAACATCTCCAATTGTTTCCATTATCTCCTGAGCAATCTCTTGATTGAAATATATAAGATTATTAAGTGATTGGACACTCTAGAGGCAGGAAACATGTTCCCGGTGTTGGGGGGAAGTCCAGAACCAGTGGCCACAGTTTAAGAATAAGGGGTAGGCCATTTAGAACAGTTCAGGAAAAACTTTTTCACCCAGAGAGTTGTGGATCTGTGGAATGCTCTGCCTCAGAAGGCAGTGGAGGCCAATTCTCTGGATGCTTTCAAGAAAGAGTTAGATAGAGCTCTTAAATATAGCAGAGTCAAGGGATATGGGGAGAAGGCAGGAACGGGGTACTGATTGTGGATGATCAGCCATGTTCACATTGAATGGCGGTGCTGGCTCCTGCACCTATTGTCAACCATAATTTTCTGCTTAGTAAACTCAGAAGATAAGCATTATTTTTAAAATCTCAGTCATTTACTGTGGCTCTATACATAGGTGTCCCTGTTTATCTCCAAGGGGACCTACTCTCTCCTAGGTCCCCTCTTACTTTAGTATAGCAAAAGAACCTCTTGGGATTTTCCTTAAACACGCTTGCCAGATTTATCCCATTCTCTCTCTATGCCTTTCCAATTCCCCTCTTAAGTGTATTCTGCCTACAAGCATGCTTTTTGGCATCTCCTAAGATAGTCTCTTACAATGATCCTGACCTTCTGGGGTCTTGACTAAATGTTTGACAGGGAACTAGAGTGAATTACTGAGCACACAGTATTGGCGGTAAATAGCTTAGAATAGTTCTGAAATCCAAGCTGGGAAAGGTATGTCTCCAAGACATCTTTAAGGGAAAATGCCTCAAGAAGGCAGCATCCACCATTAAGGCTTCTCACCATACAGGCATGCCCTTTTCTCATTACTACCAATGGAAAGGAGGTGCAAGAGCCTAAAACCCACACTCAACATTTTAGAACAACACACACAAAATGCTGGTGGAACACAGCAGGCCAGGCAGCATCTATAGGGAGAAGCACTGTCAACATTTCGGGCCAAGACCCTTCGTCAGGACTAACCGAAAGGAAAGATTTCCTTGTGTTTGCTGAACACCTTAGGAAAGTTTTTTCCCAGTCACCATCAGATTTCTAACTGTACATGAGCAGTAACTCATCGTTCCCTTTATTACTCTCTCTCTCTCTCTCTCTCTCTATATATATATGTATGTATGTATGTATTTATTTATTTGTTAATTAATTAATTACAGCTTAGTGATTCTTATGTCTTGAACTGTTTCAATGCCATAAAACATCAACTTGAACAACTTAGGCCAGTGATAATAAACCTGATTCTAATTCTGATACCAGAAAGTGGAAAATATCAGGACACCAGGGTCATTTGTGGATCATTAACCTTGCTGTTTACAAAGATAAAGATCTTAAAGGATTAAGTTGTTCCATAACTGGAAGTAAACTTTTGTTTACATCTATCCATATTTATAAATAGATGAAGCCAGTAAACAGGTTCTGTGTTGCCTTTAAGGCATTTGTTTAGCTTATTATATTTTCACTTTAGTAATTCGTTTGTTATCATTTTCTAGTTAAAGTTAAGGTTGTTTAAAGTAAATTTGTTGTCTGTGATATATCGCGGCATGCGATGACGTCACACCCGGTTACGCCGCGTCTTGTGGGAAAATACCGGTTTGGAGAAACGGGAAGGAGGGGGCTTATGTGTGTGCAGGATCAACGCAAAAGTTTTCTTTCTATGCACTAGAAACATCATAGAAGCAACGCCGTAAGTTCATGAGATAATCGATATGTTGAATTTAAAATGTTAACGCTGATTCTGTTAAAAGTAATGATGATTGATAAAGTTTATGTTTTTTGTTATTTCAAGAGTTGCAGATAGTCTGCGTTGAAGTGTATTTAAAGCCAGTCGATGGCGTAGGTAGATTCTGACTGTATGTTACACTTTAATGTAATATAGTTGTTGTAGTTTTACTTTTGGAAGTATTTATGATGTAAATGTGATGTCAAGAAGGAAACAAATACTGTATACATTTTGTATTGTTTTATCAACAGTTTTCACCATACGTTAATGTGGAAGAATGAACAGTAAACGGTTAATCTTACTGGGACCGCCTCACTGACTGGTTTATGCTTGGTGTTTAGTTCAGAGTTTTTACACCTGTGCGAGAACACTACAGGTTCTATTTTTTTTAAAAGGGCTGGAAATCAACTTCTGGTTTAAGATGGCACTGGTGACCCTCAGCGACTTCTGGCTGGTGGCTAGCGAAACAAAGATAGCAACTAAATACATTGTTAATCACATTTTGCCTTGCAAATGATCATGGTAAGTCATAGTCTGTAACTTTCCTTTGGACTTGAAGGCAACTCGGCGTGGCAGAACCGAGGCAAGACGAGCCTCGAACCCATCGCCAAAAGGTTCGAACGTTTTAGCACCGTGCTGAAATCCGTATCGAGGCAGCGAGGTCCAGGCACCACAGCATTCTAATTCGACTGAACTCTATGTTTGGCCGGGACTGAAGTGCTGTGTCTGCAAGATGTGCTTGTTTTCTCTTTGTGCATTGGGCGTTCAACAATCTTTTTTAAAATGGATTGTTTGGGTTTTCTTTGTTTCATGGCTGCCTGTTAGGTTGCATAATATATGCATACTTAGGTAATAAATGTACTTTGAACTTTAATGAAGGATTAACCATTTATCAAGCTTGATGTCCACCATCAACTGATGCCACTTAACCTGCCTGATGAGTATTCTTATTTTTAATCCAATGATTATGAACGAACCATGAAGGAAAACTCTGTACACTACTCTGAATCACACCAGAATCTGGTTTAATATCACTGGCATATTTCTGTTTTTAATACAAATTGACCAAAACTGCATTTTCACTTGAATCCATCAATATGACCAGAACACTTTATGTACTTCCTGCTACATAACCAGAACTGTGTGACTTGATTTGGTCAATGAGAAGGAAATTGATTTTGCTGGCTGTTTGAAACCACAAATGATTCTTATTTTCCACTGTGCCCAAATATTTTTCCACTTTAAAACTGAGATAAAGGATACCAGGTCCAATAAACAAACAGCTGCCAATTTACTGTTACCATTCTTTTTTTTTAACCAATTTTACTCTCAAACGTTATTACAGACAGAACTTCTTCACAAGAAGTCCAAAATGTAAAGTAAGATAATTCTTACCCTGTGGTGTAGGGTATATTAATGCCTCCGAGATTAATGCTTTCACAGCCGACAATAAAGAGTGTGGAGAAGCACAGCAAAGAAACCCCACTGCAGATCATAGCAAGCTTAGCTGATTCTCGTGCGCCAAGCTTGAGCTTTTTAATAATGTAGCCCCCAAGGATAATGCCAACACCAGCACTGGGAACGATGACCACACCTGCAATTAAATCAAGCATCAATTTATAAATTATTCACATATAGAGAACTACGCATCATTTCTAAAGTGCAATGTATGAGTGAACCAAGTTTGACAGCTTCATAGATTTTCCTTCCAGTTACATATAAAGCATTTATAAACTACCTAATTTTGTTACTTAAACCTTGGTACATTCACAGGATGGACAAGATTCTATTTTGTAATTAACACCCCTCTTTAACGGTTCCTTGTTCTTACTGTCATCCTCTAAATAATCCTGTAGATTGTTTTAACTTACAGATTTCCTCACAGAAATGTAATTTAGTTTCATTAGTAGACAAGACAAATACAGTTATTCATTAGAAATGGAGCTCCTGAACATTTTCAATCTAACAATACACTGTTCACCTTAAAGATTTCTACAATATACCACTGAGAATTTTAAATTTACCTTCCTTTCAAAGAAGATTCTAGGCTTAACTTATTGCAGATGCCATTATTTGAAAAATGCTGTCATATTTTTCCAATAGAGCTTATCTTTTGACTGAAATATTAAGCTATATTTTCCTTTAAAAGTTTTACAATTGATAAGTATTAGGAAATTTATAATATTATTACCAAATATATCAGTGACAGTTCTGGTTTGCTCTACTATCAAGTTGCATTTATGTATCATTTCTTTATTGTTAAAATATTCTGAGATGCCCCCCCAGACAGGCCTGAGAAATATGGCTACTGGTAATGGAAAGGAGAAAAAGGATCTAAAGCTTTCCCAGCCTATATGATGAATAAACTCTTCTTGGGCTACCAGGGGTACAGATAGTGATTATAACTGACATTTTGATGACAAACTCTGCCATCTTCTTCAGGGATGATGCCTGGGCATGTCTAGACTGGTGGTACTTATAACCCCATAGTCCGTCCCTCCTGATTGGTTAGTCTTCACCCAATCAGGTTTTCAGTCTCCCACCTTGTTTACAATCAAATTCCAGTTCTTACTTAGAGAGAGACCTTCATTTTTGTTAGTTATTTTCCTCTAGCTTTATTTCCATGGCTTCCTTTACCAGTATTTTGTGTCAGTCTTCACTGTGGAAGATACTAGTGGAATGTTAGATGCGTGAGTGTCAGGAGGCAGAAGTGAGTGTCGGGGGCATAAGTGAGTGTCAGGGGGCAGATGTGAGTGCTGTTGCTATTATGTGGAGAATGTATTTGGGAAGCTAAAAGGCCTCAACGTGTATAAGTCACTTGGACCAGATGAACTACACCCCAGGGTTCTGAAAGTGGTGACTGAGGAGATTGTGGAGGCATTAGTAGTGATCTTTCGAGAATCACTAGATTCTGGAATTAATCCTGAGTTTCGCTCTACTCTTGAAAAGGGAGGGAAGCAGAAGAAAGGAAATAATAGGCTGGTTAGCCTGACTTTACTGGTTGGGAAGATGTTGCAGTTATTATTAAGGAACAGGTTTTGAGATACTTGGGAAGCACATGATAAAATAGGCCAAAGATTATGGTTTTGGAAAGGCAAAATCTTGCCTGACAAATCTTTTGGAACTTTTTGAGGAAATAACAGCCAGGACAGAGTAAGGAGTCAGTGGACGTTTTGTGTTTAGATTTTCAGAAGGCACAGGAGGCTGCATAACTACAGCCCATGGGTATTACAAGAAAGGTACTAGCATGGATAGAAAATTAGCTGGTGAGCAGAAGGCAAAGAGTGGGAATAAAGTGGGCCTTTTCCAGTTGGCTGTTAGTGATCAGTGGCGTGCCACAGGGTTTGGTGTTGGGACCATTTCTTTTCACAATACACGTCAATGATTTAAGGGAAGGAATTGATGCCTTTGTGTCCAGGTTTGCAGAGGATACAAAGATAGGTTGAAGGGGCAGGTAGTGTTGAAGAAGCAGGGTTTCTGCAGATGGAGTTAGACATATTGGGAAAATGGGCAAAGAAGTTGCAGATCGAATATGGGGAACATAGGGAAGTGCACAGTCATGCACTTTGGCAGAAGAAATAGAGACATAGACTATTTTCTAGATGGGGAGAAAAATCAAAATCAGAGGTGCAGAGAGACTTGGGAGTCCTCGTGCAGAATTCCCTCAAGGTTAACTTGCAGGTTGAGTTGGTGGTACGGAAAGCAAATGTTACCATTCATTTCGACAGGACCAGAATACAAAAGCAAGGATGTAACTCTGAGGCTTTATAAGTCATTGGTCAGACTGCATTTGGTATATGGTGAGCAGTTTTGGGTCCCTTATCTAAGATAAGAAGTACTAACATTGGAGAGGGTCCCAAGGAAGTTCATGAGAATTATCCCAGGAATGAAAGGGTTAATACATGAGGAGCATTTGATAGATCTGGGCCTGTACTCACTGGAGTTCAGAAGCGTGAGGGGAGATCACATTGCAACCTATCAAATATTGAAAGGTCTGGATAATCTGAATGTGGAGAGGATGTTTCCAATAGTAGGTGACTAGGACCAGAGGGCACAGCTTCAGAATCAAGAACCTATCAAAAACCGTCTTAAATATGCCCAATGAATTGGCCTGCACAGCCATCTGTGGTAATGAATTCCACAGATTCACCACCCTCTCCAATGCTAGTACATCTTTTCTTAGATAAGAAACCCAAAAGTGCTCATATTTAAAACAGAGATGAAGGAAAATTCTTTAGCAATTAGGTGGTGAATCTATGGAACTTTTTGCCACAGACAATAAGGCCAAGTCATTGGGCATACTTAATGCAGCAGTTGATAGGTTATTGATTAATCAGAGCATCAAAGATTTCGGGGAGAAGGGAGGAAAATGGGGTTGAGAGAGATAATAAATCAGCCATGATGGAATGGCAGAGCAGACTCAATGGATTGAATGGCCTAATTCTGCTCCTGTGTTGTGTGGCCTAAAAATTCCATGTGCTATAGCATATCATTCTGACCAACAAGCTATCATAAATGTTACTGTAGAAGTAGCCAGGGTAAACCGGAATGACAGAAAAAGATGAGAAAAGAACTTCTAATTTTAAGCCTGAAATTATATATACCAGTAACAGTTCAGTTGGAGGTTCTGAAGTTACCAGGTGAAGCAAGCGTGACTGAAATGTGCAATTACATCAAGACAGGGTGAACAGAAGAAACATTTTTCACAACTTGAGAATGTGCCAAAATGTTTTACAGCCAATTGAATAGAACATAAGAAATAGGAGCAGGAGTCGCCCATCTGGCCCGTCGAGCCTGCTCCGCCATTCAATAAGATCATGGCTGATCTGGCTATGGACTCATTTCCACCTGCCTGCCTTTTCCCCATAACCCTTAATTCTTCTACTATGCAAAAAGCTATCCAACCTTGTTTTAAAATAATGTGAAGCACAGTCAAGGCTGCAATGTGGAAAATATGGTGTGTGTATAATGTACCTATAACAAAATCCAACTATCAGAAATGAAAAAAAAAACTAGGTCTACTTCCCACCCATTCTTTATATACATTTAGCTGGGTCAAGAAAGACAAGTTGATTATTTTTTCTGATTTAGTTATCTTTCACGGAATGGAAATTCATCATATGCTAATACTATTTAGCCTGAACATTATCGGCATCATTTTAAACTGGAGCTGGATATTTTGAAACTTTGCAGATCCCAAATTTTGTGACTCCCTCAAAAAAGCTGACTTAGAAATTCTTGCACAATATGTTTGAATGGTGCATGTTAGTTTTATACTAACGTAGAAGCAGCCAGGGTAAAAGAGCAAACTGGAGAGAGAAACGTTCTCATTCAAAAGTGGTAACATATCCTCAAATTCCCCAAATCCTCAAATTTCATCTGAATCTGCCACACTTGTGCGTAGAATGTGTTTGTATGAGCAGGGGATCTCATTTTATGCATTTAGGCTTACTCTCAGTAAAGCACTCTTTAACCGAGAATTGGTGTCTGCTTCAATATTTGTTGGGGACACCATTTTAACTCGTCTTTAGACAGTATTTCCAAAGTGCCCATCATTTTGCAGAAAGATCCTTATTTTAAAGGGTTTCCTTGGTATTTTCTCCCCCCACACTCACTCTTCCTCACTGCCAACATTCTTGGAGCCACTGTTCGCATCTCACTGCAACCCATATACTGATTACTTAGTCTTTCTGCATCCCTCATGGCTTATGCAATATGATGTAATGGGTACTGATGTCCCAGATCTCAGGCTACTGCCCCATCCCGCACCAATCAGCAATGTCTCTAACGTTCTTATGTCAAACCTGATCCTCTCTATCCTTGTCCTTAACCACGTGATTCCAACCTGATTTGTTCAATCAGGGTCTTCGTGCATAGAGGCAATGTCCCATACAAATCTGGTACAATCTTCTTGCAGTGCCACTCTGACGTGCCTTTCCTAGCAATCTGTAAGTTCTTATGCATAGAAGGAAACCATTTTCTCCACATAATTCGTACTTTTTTTAAAACAACTTTATGCCCACTTTAGTTATACATTCTAACTTTCCCCCCAAAAACTGAGAAAAACTATAAGCCAGAACTGACTGAGGAACAGCTTCTACCCCAGAGCTGTGGCCTCCATCACACCACTCCCACAGAACAATGACTGAAACTGTGAGCACACACAAGGACTCAAATACTTGCACTGACGGCACTTTGTGCATTACTGTGATATTCTGGTGCTACTGCAACTTATTTTCTGCTACTTGTCTATTTAATACTGTTTTTCTATTACTGTCTTGTTTTTATCTACCGCTTTATTTACTTGCCTGAGAGGAAGCCAAACAGAGTTTCATTGTACTTATGTATAATGACAATAAAGATCATTCAATTCAATTCAAATAAAAGTGAATTACATACATTGTGGGGTTGAATCAGTTTGCTGACTGAGGAACCAGTTGGCAAAGCTTACCCAGCTCACTACGTTATCATGGTAGCTTCACAGATAAGCAAGTGAAATTCCTCATCCAGAAAGTCAAATAACTTAAATGAGTGGTTGAAGATCCCTTACATTAATAAGTTGTGTGGTGGCCAATCAACAGAGAGGGAATGCGTAAAAGGGGCTGCTTTTTCAATCAGGTCCACAATCAAGATTTAAAAGGCAGAGCTTTGCAGCATTTTTTCTGAATTGTGTGGGGACCAATCAACACAAAGGGATTCATTGGAAGGGGTGAATAAAAGTAACACAGGTGCAAGGAGTGGCCATTCCTGTGAGTGTGCCGGTGTTTAGAGTGACTTTGGCTCATCAGGCTTGGGTGACATCAAGGTTGGGTGACATAAAGTATCTGCCAACTTACTCCTTCCTATTTTGTCATTCCTCAAATAAATTCTTCTCAGGCTCCCAGCTGGGTACAGGTATCAATTATAGCCAACATTTCGATGACAAACTCTGCTATCTTCTTCAGTGATGATGCTTGGGCTAGTCTGGATGATGTCAAGTCTGGTGGCATTTATACCCCTGTATTCCATCACTGCTGATGAGTTAGTCTTCACCCAATCTGGTTTCCACTCTCCCATCTTGTTTACAATTTATTTCCAGTTCTTAATTAAAGTGAGACCTTCATCTTTGTTAAAATTCTTTTCCTCTAGTTTTATTTCAATGGCTTCCTTTAACAGATGGTCCCAATAGTCCATCAAAGTCAATCCTAAGGCCATTGCAGTTTTCTGCTTCCGCTGATTTTTCCGGGTAACCCAAACGGATGTCCCTCCTGTACTCCTTGATCCGGGTTTACACTGTGTCTCCTGTTTGGCCGACAAAGCTGCTTCAAATTCACAAGGAATCCTGTAAATGCCAGCTGATCTAAGTCCTCGGTCATTTTTGAGCCTATCTAAACTTCCTTACTGGATTGTAGGTGGTATTAATCCAGTGTCTCTTCATGATCCTGGCGATGCTTTCTGAAACCATGAAAATCTAACCCATATGAAGAGGCGGAATACAGGAATACAAATACCACTAGACTAGACTTGCCCAGGCATTATCCCTGAAGAAGAAGGCAGAGTCTGTCATTGAAATATCAGTCATGATTAATACCTGTACCGAGCTGAAAACCCGAGAAGAGTTTATTCGTCATGTACGCCAGGAAAGCACTAGATCTTTTTCCTTCATTCCTCATCTGTTAGGGCATAGCAGTGTAGTGAGAATGGCTTCGGGGCAGAGTTCTGCACTGTGTGGGATATGGGAATTCTGGGAGATCTCCAGTCTCCTGGATAAAGACATCTGCACCAGCTGCACTGAGCTGCAGCACCTGTGAGAACATATTAAGGAACTGGAGCTGCAGCTCGATGACCTTCAACTCGTATGGGAAAATGAGGAGGTGATAGGTAGGAGCCACAGGGAGGTAGTCACCCATTGGTTGCAGGAGACAGGCAACTGTCAGGAAAAGGAAGAGAAATGACAGCCAGTGTAGAGTACACCAGTGACTATTCCCCTTAACAATGCATATAACTTCCGATACTGTTGAGGGGAACGCCCTTCGCGGATTTCTAAGACTGAGTCTGTTGCTGTGGCTCAGGAGAGTAGAAACGTGAAGAGGACTGCAGTGTTGATAGGAGATTCCATAGTCAGAGGAACAGAGACAAGGTTCTGTGGGCACAGTAGAGACACCCCAATGGTACGTGGCCTCCCTAGTGCCAGGGTCAGTGATGTCTCAGATCAGGTCTATTGCATTTTCAAGAGTGAATGTGAGCAGCCAGAAGTCTTGGTGCATTCTGGCACAAATGGCATAGGTAGACAAGGTGAGGAGGTCCTGAAGAGTGATCTTGGGGAGCTAGGTAGAAAGCTGAGAAACAGGATAGTTATCGCTAGATTGCTGCCAATGCCATGTGCCAGTGAGGGTAAGAATAGGATGAATTGGCAGGTGACTGTGTGGCTGAGAAACTGGTGCATGAAGCAGTGGTTCAGATTTATGGATCTTAGGGGTCTCTTCTGGGAAGGTACAGTCTGTACAAAGGGACGGGTTACAATTAAACTGAGAGGAACCAACATCCTTGCGGGCAGGTTTGCTAGAGTTTTTGGGAGGGTTTTAACTGATTTGGCAGGGAGTTGGGAACCAGAGTGATAGTGTGCAAGATGAGGTAATTGGTTTACAAACAGGCGATGTATAGCGAGACTACTAATAAAGACAGGCTGATGTTAGGGCAAAATAGCAGTCAGCAGGATGAGCTGCAATGTAAAAGGCAGACAAAATCAAAAAGGGTGAATACAGGACTGAAGATGTTATATTTGAATGTGCACAGTATACAGAATAAGGTAGATCAACATGTAGCACAGTTACAGGTAGGCATGTATGATATTGTAGGCATCACTGAATCATGACAAAAGAAGATTATAGCTGGAAGCTTAATGTCCAAGGAAACACAATGTATCAAAAGGGCAGGCAGGCAGGTAGAGGGGACGGTATTGCTCTGTTGGTAAAAAATCCAATCAAATATTAGAAACAGGTGGCATAGGGCCAGAAGGTCTATTAATCCAGTTCCGGTATGGGGGAGACAGTCAGAGCAGTGGTGTTCTCCGTATGCAGTATGTGGGAAGTCAGGGTCAACACAGTTGTCCCTGATGACCACACCTGCAAAAGGTGCGTCCAGCTGCAGCTCCTATCAGCCGGAGTTAGGGAGTTGGAGCTGGAGCTGGATGAACTACGGATCATTCGGGAGGCAGAGGCAGAGATAGATAGGAATTATCAGGAGGTAGTCACACCAAAAAACCAAGAAGTAGGCAGATGGGTGACGGTCCAGAGAGGCAGGGGGAGCAGGCAGAGAGAGCAGAGCACCCCTGCGGCCATTCCCATTAACAATAAGTATACCGTACTGGATACTGTTGATGGGGATGACCTACCAGGAATGAGTTGTAGTGGTCCTGCCTCTGGCACAGAGGTTGAACCCTCAACTAGAAAGGGGAGGAGGGAAGAGAAGAGAGCGATAGTTTTAGGGGATTCTATAGTCAGGGGGGCAGATAGGAGATTTTGTGGGGCAGATCGGGAGTCTCGGATGGTATGTTGCCTCCCTGGTGCCAGGGTCCGGGACATCTCAGATCGGGTGCAGGCTATTCTTGAGAATGAGGGCATGAACCCAGATGTAGTGGTCCATGTAGGGACCAACGATGTAGGTAAGGTGAGTGAGGGGGTCCTGCTTAGAGAGTTCAGGGAGTTAGGAGTGAAGCTGAAAGGCAGGACCTCCAAGGTGACAATCTCGGGATTGCTACCTGTGCCACGTGCGAGTGAGGCGAAGAATAGAATGATTATGCACATCAATACGAGGCTGAGAGCATGGTGCAGAAAGGAAGGGTTCAGGTTTTTGGATAAATAGTCTTTGTTCCAGGGACATTGGGATCTGTTTCGAAGGGACGGTCTACATCTGAACCGGAGGGGTACTAACATTCTTGCAGGAGTGTTTGCCAGTGCTGCTCGGGGGGCTTTAAACTAGATGTACAGGGGGTAGGGATCCAGATCCAGAGGGTTGGTCAGAAGGAGCATGGGGTTAAATGTGTAGAAGGTTTGGGTGATTTTGAGAAGGTCATCAAAATTCAGGGTGCAATTAGCCCGATGGAAGTTCAAGGAGCTGGGTTAGGTACAGTAGACGGTGTTTTAAGCAAAGAGAGGAGGAATGGGCTCAGAATTCTATACTTGAATGCATGTAGTGTCAGAAATAAGACAGATGAGCTTGAAGCTCAGATGAAAATGGGGAACTACGACATTGTTGGGATAACGGAGACATGGCTGCAAGGGGATCAGGCCTGGGAATTGAGTGTACCAGGGTATACGTGCTATCGTAGAGACAGAAATATGGGAAGAGGGGGTGGGGTGGCCCTGTTGGTGAGGAATGAGATTCAGTCCTTAGCAAGAGGTGACTTGGGAACAGGGGAAGTAGAGTCTGTGTGGATTGAGCTGAGGAACAGTAAGGGTAAAAAGACCCTAATGGGTGTTGTGTACAGGCCCCCAAACAGTAGCGTGGATATTGGGTACAAGTTGATTAGGGAGTTAACATTGGCATGTGCTAAAGGTAATGCAGTCGTTTTGGGAGATTTCAACATGCAGGTGAACTGGGAGAATCAGGTAGGTGCTGGACCCCAGGATAGGGAGTTTGTGGAGTGTCTAAGGGATGTATTTTTGGAACAGCTTGTGCTTGAGCCAACCAGGAACGAGGCTATTTTGGACTTGGTGATGTGTAATAAACAGGAATTGATAAGTGATCTTGAAGTAAAGGAGCCATTAGGAAGTAGTGATCATAACATGATAAGTTTTTATCTACAATTTGAGAGGGATAAGGGCAGATCAGAGGTGTCAGTGTTGCAATTAAATAAAGGAGACTACGGAGCCATGAGGGAAGAGCTGGCCAAAGTTAAATGGGCGGATGCCCTGGCAGGAAAGACAGTGGATCAGCAGTGGGAGATATTCTTGGGGATAATACAAAAGATGCAAAAGCAGTTCATTCCAATGAGAAGGAAGGATTCAAAGAGGGGGAAGCGGCCACAGTGGTTGACAAAGGAAGTCAGAGATTGTATAGCATTAAAGAAAAAGAAGTATGACAGGGCTAAGATGAGTGGGAATACAGATGATTGGGAAAGTTTTAAGGAACAGCAGATCTTAACTAAAAAAGCAATACGGAGAGAAAAAATCAGGTATGAGCTCAGTCTAGCCAGGAATATAAAAGGGGATAGCAAAAGCTTTTTTAGCTATGTGAAGAGAAAGAAGATAGTTAAGAACAATGTTGGCCCCTTGAAGAATGAATTGGGAGAAATTGTTACGGGAAACAGGGAAATGGCAACAGAATTTACTGCGTACTTTAGATCTGTCTTCACCAGAGAGGACACAAGCAATCTCCCAGATGTATGGATGGGCCAGGGTCATAAGATATCAGAGGAATTGAGACAGATTGACATTAGGAAAGAAACTGTGATGAGTAGACTGGTAGGACTGAAGGCTAATAAATCCCCGGGTCCAGATGGTCTGCATCCGAGGGTTCTAAAAGAAGTGGCTCAGGAAATTGCGGATGCATTGGTAATCATTTTCCAATGTTCCTTAGATTCAGGATCAGTTCCTGAAGATTGAAGAGTGGCTAATGTTATCCCACTTTTCAAGAAGGGAGGGAAGCAGAAAATGGAGAACTTATCACCCTGTTAGCCTAACGTCAGTCGTGGGGAAGATGCTTGAGTCCATTATTAAGGATGAAATAGTGGCACATCTTGATGGCAGATATAGGATTAGGCCGAGCCAGCATGGATTTACCAAGGGCAAATCATGCTTGACTAATCTGTTGGAGTTTTTTGAGGGTGTAACAAGGATGTTAGACGAGGGTAAGCCAGTGGATGTTGTGTACCTAGATTTTCAGAAGGCATTCAATAAGGTGCCACATAGGAGATTGGTGAGTAAAATCAGAGCTCATGGCATTGGGGGCAGGGTTTCAACATGGATAGAAAACTGGTTGGCAGATAGAAAGCAAAGGGTAGCAGTGAATGGGTGTTTCTCGGATTGGCTGGAGGTGACTAGTGGGGTATCACAGGGCTCTGTATTGGGACCACAGCTCTTTACGATTTATGTCAACGATTTAGATGAGGGCATTGAAAACTATATCAGCAAGTTTGCTGACGATACTAAACTGGGTGGCAGTGTGACATGCGAAGAGGACGTTAGGAGAATACAGGGAGACTTGGATAGGCTGGGTGAGTGGGCAGATACTTGGCAGATGTCATTCAATGTGAATAAATGTGAAGTTATCCACTTTGGAAGCTGGAACAAGAGGGCAGAGTATTGTCTGAATGGTGTAGAGTTAGGTAAGGGAGAAATGCAAAGAGACCTAGGAGTCCTAGTTCACCAGTCAATGAAGGTGAATGAGCAAGTGCAACAGGCAGTGAAGAGGGCAAATGGAATGTTGGCCTTTGTTACAAGGGGAATTGAGTACAAGAGCAAGGATGTCCTTTTGCATTTGTACAGGGCCCTGGTAAGACCACACCTGGAATATTGTGTGCAGTTTTGGTCTCCAGGTTTAAGGAAGGACATTCTGGCAATTGAGGAAGTGCAGCGTAGATTCACTAGGTTGATTCCTGGGATGGCAGGGCTGTCTTACGCAGATTGGAGAGATTGGGCTTGTACACGCTGGAATTGAGGAGATTGAGAGGGGATCTGATTGAAACGTTTAAGATAATTAAAGGATTTGATAGGATTGAGGCAGGAAATATGTTCCAGATGTTGGGAGAGTTCATTACCAGAGGGCATGGATTGAGAATAAGAGGTCAGTTATTTAAAACAGAGTTGAGGAAGAGCTTCTTCTCCCAGAGAGTTGTGGAGGTGTGGAATGCACTGCCTCGGAAGACGGTGGAGGCCAATTCTCTGGATGCTTTCAAGAAGGAGCTAGATAGATATCTTATGGATAGGGGAATCAAGGGATATGGGGACAAGGCAGGGACTGGGTATTGATAGTGAATAATCAGCCATGATCTCAGAATGGCGGTGCAGACTCAAGGGGCCGAATGGTCTACTTCTGCACCTATTGTCTATTGTCTAATTGTTGTGGACAGAGCTAAGGACAGACCTTGAGTTATACACAGACCCTCACACTGTAGTAAGGATGTGGTCTACAAATTACAACAGGAGATAGAAAATGCATGCCAAAAGGGCAATGTTACAATGGTCATGATGGATTTCAATATGCAGGTAGATTAGGAAAATCAGGTTGGTGCTAGATCCCAAGAGGGGGAGTTTGTAGACTGCCAATGAGATGGCTTTTAAAGGCAGCCCATGGTTGAGCCCACTAGGGGACCTGCTATTCTGGATTGGGTGTTGTGCAATGAACTGGAATTGATCAGTATTACAGTGGAGAAAATGTAATTACAGAAGCATGAGAGAGGAGTTGGCCAAAACTGATTAGAAAAGAGCACTGGGAAGGATGACGGAAGAGCAGCAATGGCTGACATCTCTGGTAGCAGTTCGGGAGGCACAGGATATATACATCCCAAAGAGGAATAAGTATTCCAAAGGCAAGATGACACAACCATGGCTAACAAGAGAAGTCGAAGCCAACATAAAAGCCAAAGAGAGGGCATAGAGTGCCAGAGAGAGGGGTGGAGGGCAGCAACCAAACAATGTTCCCTCTCAGGCATGCGTGTGTGCCGCACACACATCCTTTGCTACCTGCGCACAAAGGAAATTAAACTGTTTGTCACCTTTTACCCCATTGGCTTGTTGAGTATATTTCACAATCATTCACAATCACACTTCCTTTTCCAGTTTCTGATGCAGACGGTTTTGACAACATGGAGTTTGCAACAAATTTGTCTACTGATTTTAGAACAGGCTTATTCATACTGTTTCTATTGAAGAAGTTATTGATTCGTTCTGTGGAATTCCAAAGAAGCAAAAGGCATGAAGCACAAAAGAGCTGCGAGTTCATTTAAAGTGGAATGGCTTAATGAAACAATAATGAAACTGCAGCACCAAAAGTTCATGAGGTCAGGAATGTGCAGCAATTGGACTTTGTTCCAGGGAAAGTGGGACCTGTTCCGACAGGACAGTTTGTACCTGAACTGGAGGGGGACTAACATCCTTGCGGGAAGGTTTGCTAGTGCTGCTCTGGGGGGTTTAAACTAGATTTGCAGGGGGAAGGGAACCAGAGTGCTAGAGCAGATAGTGAGGTGGAGGAGGATAAAGGTCATGCGAGGACTGCATGTATAGACAGAAATCAAAGTTTTGTATGTGATAGAAATGTTCTCAGGTGCATCTATTTCAATGCAAGGGGTATTGTAAGTAAAGCAGATGAGCTTAGGGTGTGGATTGGCACGTGGGATTACCACATTATTGCTATTAGTGAGACTTGATTGCAGGAGGGGCAGGATTGGCAGCTTAATGTTCCAGGGTTCCGTTGTTTCAGACGTGATGGGGGGGGGGGGATGAAGTGGGAGGAATGGCATTACTAATCAGGGAAAATATCACAGCTGTGCGTAGACCGGACAGCCCGGAGGGCTTGTCTACAGAGGCTATATGGGTGGAGCTGAGGAATGGGAAGGTGTCACCACACTAATAGGGTTGTACTATAGACCGCCCAATAGTCAGAGAGAATTGGAGGAGCAAATCTGTAGAGAGATAGCAGACTGATGTAAGAAACCGTAAGTTGTAATAGTAGGGCATTTTAACTTTCCACATATTGACTGGGACTCCCACACTGAAAGGGCTAGGTGGCTTAGAGTTTGTCAAATGTGTTCAGGAAAGTTTTCTAAATCAATATATAGAGGTACCTATGAGAGAGGATGCAATACTTGATCTCCTATAGGGAACCAGACAGGTCAGGTGACAGAAGTATGTGTAGGCAAACATTTTGGGTCCAGTGACCATAATGCCATTAGTTTCAAGTTAATTACGGATAAGGGTAGGTCTGGTCCTTGAGTTGAGGTTCTAAATTGGAGAAGGGCCAATTTTGTGGAAATAAGAAAGAATTTAGGAAGAGTAGATTGGGATAAGTTGATTATTGGCAAGGATGTGATCAGTAAGTGGAAGGCCTTCAAAGGTGAAATTTTGAGGGTGCAGAGTTTCATGTTCCTTCCAGGATTAAAGCAAAATTAACAGGCATAGGGAAACTTGGTTTTCAAGGGATATTGGCGATCTGGTAAAGAAAAAGAGAGGTGTATAGCAGGTATAGGCAACAAGGAACAAATGTGGTACTTGAAGAGTAAAGAAAATGTAAGAAAATACTAAAGAAGGAAATCAGAAAGGCAAAAAGAAGACATGAGGTTGCTTTGGCAGATAATGTGAAGGTAAACCTGAAGGGTTTCTACAAGTATATTAAGGGTAAAAGGATAGTAAGGGACAAAATTGGTCCTCTGGAACAGTGGTCCCCAACCACCAGGCCATGGACCGGTACCAGACTGCAAAGCATGTGCTATTGGGATGCGAAGAAATGATAAAATTTGGCAATATGAAACAATATGATTTGGCAATATGAAATGATATGAGTCAGCTGCACCTTTCCTCATTCCCTGTCACGCCCACTGTTGAACTTGAACACACGCGACATCATAACCCACACAAGGTCATCAGTCTGTCATTAACCCACAACTACTCGATGAATAAAAACCAAATATCGCATGAGAGTTTCTTTGGAAAAGGTGGCAGGGATCATAAAAGGCCTAACGATGATAATAACACAGAGACAGCTGAGGCTGAGACTGCAAAAAAAAGAAAGCTTCCTTCAACAGAAAATACGACAAGTCGTACACAAAATATGGCTTTAATGCGAGCGGTGACTAGCACGCTCCAAGCCCCCTGGGTGTGATATGTGGAGACAAGCTGTCTAATGAGACAATGAAGCCCTCAAAACTGCTTCAGCACCTTGAGTCCAAGCACCCCGCACTTAAAGACAAACCCGCTGAGTTAGCGGGAAAAACATGAGCAAGCGGGACAGAAGCAAGTGCAGAGAGCCAACACGTCCACAAATGCTGCTGCTCTGAGAGTGTTGTACTTAGTGGCTAGCCGTATTGCTAAGGCTAAGAAACCTTTCACTGTTGGTGAAGAATTGATTCTGCCTGCTGCCAAGGACATGTGCCGTGAACTGTTGGGAGAAGCTGCAGCTGACAAGATGGCACAGGTTTCTCTTTCAGCTACCTCGGTTTCAAGGAGAATCGATGACATAGCAGAGGACATCAACTACTGGAACGGCTTAACGAATCACCATGGTATGCCATCCAGGTCGATGAGTCTACCTATGTCGACAACAAGGCAATACTGCTGGTTTATGTGCGATATATATTTCAAGACGATGTGCACGATATGTTGTGTGCACTGCCACTGCCAACTAACACAACTGGGGCAGAACTATTCAAGTCTTTGAATGACTACACGTCAGGCAAACTGGACTGGTCATTCTGTGTTGGAATATGCACAGATGGACTGCAGCTATGACTGGATGGCTGTCTGGTTTCACTACCCGAGTCAAAGAGGTTGCTCCTGAATGCCAGTCTACACACTGTGTCATACACAGGGAAATGCAGGCTAGCCAAAAAATGTCACCGGATCTTAACAGCATATTGAGTGATATTGTTGAAGTTATCAATCACATCAAAGCAAAAGCCCTTAACTCACGTCTGCTTGAGCAGCTTTGCGTGGAAATGGATGCAGAGCACAAACGCCTTCTCTTACACACTGAAGTCAGGTGGTTATCGAGGGGGAGAGCCCTGGTCAGGGTTTTTGAGTTAAGAGAGCCGCTACAGAGATTTCTTTCAGGAAAAAAGTCACCACTGGCAGCACAGTTCAGTGACAAGGAGTGGATAGCAAAACTCGCTTATCTCTGTGACACCATCAACCTGCTGAATGAACTCAATTTGTCACTTCAGTGGAGAATGACAACTGTCTTCAATTTGGCAGATAAAGTGTCTGCTTTCAAAGCAAAACTGAAACTGTGGGGACAGTGAGCGAATAGGGGCATATTTGACATGTTCCCAACTTTAGCTGGGATTTTGGGAGAGACTGAGGCTGCACCATCCTTCTCACAGCTGGTGCACGATCACCTATCTTTGCTGTCGACAGAATTCGAGTGTTACTTCCCAACTGCAAATGACCCAAGACGTGCGAAGGAATGGGTCAGTGACCCATGTGTGAATGTCCCCGGTGAATCATCCATGTCAGTGCAGGAGGAAGATCAACTCCTCAAGCTTGCAAATGACGGTGGGCTGAAAAGTATGTTTGACATAACGTATCTGTTGGCATTCTGGATCAAAGTCAAGGCCGAATATCCTGAGATAGCCACAAAAGCACTTGCTTCCGTTTCCAACATCATATCTCTGCAAAGTGGGGTTTTCTGCAATGAAAACTAAATTGCGGAATAGACTGGACATAAGGAACCCCCTTCAAGAATCACTGTCTCCCATCACACATCTTGTTGCAGGGAAGCAAGCCCAGGGCTCCCACTGTTGCAATGATTTTATATGTTCATACAGGGAAAATATGCGCTGTGTGTTTAATATCCAAACGTTACTTAAAATGTTATGATGCTATTAACTTATAACTGACTTACCACTATATTCATGCAAGGAAAATATGTGCTGTGTGTTTAATATTAAATTCATTAGATAAACCCTTTTAGTAATGAAATTGAGTGAATTGAGTGTATTAGCCACTTGTAAGTGACTTATAGTTGACTTATCACCTATATTCCGATCGTGATTAACAACACCTGCCCCCCCCCCCACCCGTCAGCCGGTCCACAAGAATATTGTCAATATTAAACCGTTTCGAGGTGCTAAAAAGGTTGGTGACCCCTGCTCTAGAAGATCAGAGTGGTCGTCTACGTGTGGAGCCTCACGAGATGGGGAAGATCTTAAACAGTTTTTTTGCATCAGTATTTACTCAGGAAACTGGCATAGCATATATGGAAGGAAGGGAAACAAGTAGTAGTGTCATGGAACATATAGAGATTAAAGAGGAGGAGGTGTTTGCTGCCTTACAGCGAATAAAGGTAGATAAATCCCTCAGGCCTAACATAATATTTCCTTGGACCTTGAGAGAGATTAGTGTAGAAATTGCAGGGGCCCTGGCTGAATTATTAAAAATGTCCTTAGTCATGGGTGCGGTGCCGGAGGATTGGAGGGTAGCTCCTGTTGTTCCGTTGTTTAAAAAAGGCTCCAAAAATAAACCAGGTAATTACAGGCCAGTGAGCCTGACATCAGTAGTAGGTAAGTTATTGGAAGGTGTTCTGAGAGATCGGATATACAAGTATTTGGACAGCCAAAAGCTGTTTAAGGATAGTCAGCATGCCTTTATGCCTGGTAGATTGTGTTTAACGAATCTTGTAGAGTTTTTCGAGGAGGTTACCAAGAAAGTAAATGAAGGAAAGGCTGTGGATGTTGTCTACATGGACTTTAGTAAGGCCTTTGACAAGGTCCCACATGGGAGGTTAGTTCAGAAGGTTCAGACTCTAGGTATCCATGGAGAAGTTGTAAACTGGATTCAAAATTGGCTGTGTGGGAGAAGACAGAGAGTGGTAGTGGATAATTGCTTCTCAGACTGGAGGCCTTTGACTAGTGGTGTGCCTCATGGACCTGTGCTGGGACCATTGTTGTTTGTTGTCTATTTCAATGATCTAGATGATAATATGGTAAAGTGGATCAGCAAGTTTGCTGATGACCGTAAGATTGGAGACGTTGTGGGCAGCGAGGAAGGCTTTCAAAGCTTGCAGAGGGATCTGGACCAACTGGAAAAAATGGGCCAGAAAATGGCAGATGGAATTTAATGCAGACAATTGTGAGGTGTTGCATTTTGGAAGGACAAATCAAAGTAGGACATACATAGTAAATGGTAGGGCACTGAGGAGTGCAGAGGAACAAAGGGATCTGGGAGTTCAGATACATAATTCTCTGAAAGTGGTGTCACAGGTAGACAGGGTTGTAAAGAAGGCTTTTGGTATTCTGGCATTCATAAATCAAAGTATTGTGTATCGGAGTTGGGATGTTATGGTGAGCTTGTATAAGACATTGGTGAGGCCAAATTTGGAGTACTGTGTACAGTTGTGGTCACCTAACTATAGGAAGGATATCAGTATGATTGAAATAGTGCAGAGAAGATTTACTAGGATGTTGCCAGGTCTTCAGGAGCTGAGTTACAGGGAAAGATTGAACAGGTTAGGACTTTATTCCTCGGAGCATAGAAGAATGAGGGAGGAGATTTGAGACAGGTTTACAAAATTATGAGGGGTATAGACAGAGTAAATATGAGTAGGCTCTTTCCACTTAGATTAGGAGAGATAAATACGAGAGGACATGGCTTTAGGGTGAAAGGGGAAAGGTTTAGGGGGAACACTAGGGGAAGCTTCTTCACTCAGAGAATGGTGGGAGTGTGGAACGAGCCGCCATCTGACATGGTAAATGCAGGCTCACTCTTAAGTTTTAGGAATAAATTGGATAGATACATGGATGGGAGAGGTCTAGAGGGTTATGGACTGGGTGCAGGTCAATGGGACTAGTGGAATAAAGTTTCAGCACAGTTTAGAAGGGCCAAATGGCCTGTTTTCTGTGCTGTAGTGTTCTATGGTACTATAAAACTTCCTGTCTCCTGAATTTTCCTCAGGGAATCCCACTACAATTCCCTCTGATCCATATGGTCTGAGAGGAGCAGCAGCGGAACACTTGGCCTGCAAACACAGTAATCTGGCTCTTTGATCTCCCACATCTGACAGGAGCAGCATACGTCATCACAGACTGACATTACTGCTCCTTTTAATAAACTAGTCCACTTGGGAAAGAAGGAAAAGTTTTGCCTTGTTGCTACTCGCCATTCTCTCTGAGGCCCAGTATTCACCAAAGCCTTCAGTAAATTCCTTCACTAAAGAAAGGAATTAGTGGTAAATCTATATTAAAAAAAAAATCCCTGAAAATCATAAATAAGGTTAGCATTCTCAATCAGACTAGAAATAGCTTCACATGCTGTATACTTACACACACAAGTACAGATAAATCTCATGGCGAAAACAGAAGATGATGAGCAAAGCATACTAATACAATGCAAGCTGGAAGATAGCAGCTCCTTCATAATGTTCATGAAGCATATTGTACATTATTTTACTGCTGATATAGTCATGGAGTCATATAACACTACAGCAAAGAGACAAGCCCTTTGGCCTAGCTACTCCGTGCCGAACCATTAATTTGCCTAATCCCATTGACCCGCACTTAGACCACAGCACCCTCCTACCTAAGTACCTATCCAAATTTCTCTGCTTGCACTATCTATAACTCTCATAATTTTGTATACCTCTATCATATCTCCCCTCAATCTTCTAAGTTCTAGAAAATAAAGTCCTAACCTATTCATACTTACCCTATAACTCATCCTCAAGTCTCAGCAACAATCTTTGTAAATTCTCCCTGCACTCTTTCAAACTTACATCTTTCAAACTTACATCTCTTCTGTAAGCAGGTGACCAAAACTAGACACAAAACTCCAAATTAGGCCTCACCAATGTCTTATACAATTTCTACATAACATCCTGTACTCAATACATTGATTTATGAAGGCCAATGTGCCAAAAGCTTTCTTTACGATGCTATCTACCCGTGACACCTTTTTCAATGAATTGAGGACCTGTTTTCCCAGATCCCTTTGTTTTACCACACTCCTCAGTGCTGTACCTCTCGCCTTGTAAGACCTACCCTGGTTGGTTCTCCCGAGGTGCAACATTTGCCTCCCACAGGGTCTGTGCTATTTTTCAATCCATTTTCCCAACTGGACCAGATCCCAGTGCAAGCTTTGATAGTCTTCCTTGCTGTCCATTGCACCCCCTAACTTGTTGCTATCCGCAAATATGCTGATCCAGTTTACCACAGCAATCATCCCTATCATTGATATAAATAACAAACAACAGACCCAGCACCAATACCTGCAGCACACCACTAGTCACAAGCCTCCAGTCTACTACCGCTCTCTGGCTTCAACCACAAAGCCAACATCTAATCTAATTTACTACCTTATCTTGAACGCCAAGCGACTGAACCTTCTCGACCAACCTCTCAAGCAGGACCTTGCAAAGATCTTGCTAAAGTTCACGTAGACAACTTTCACTGTCCTGCCTTCATCAACTTTCCTGGTAACCTTCTCAAAAACTCTAAGACTGGTTAGACACAACTTACCACACATAAATCCATGTTGATGATGCTTAATCAGACCCTGTCTATCCAAATGTTTATATATCCAATTCCTTAGAATACTTTCCAATAACTTTGCTGCTAATGATGTCAGGCTCACTGGCCTATGATTTTCTGGTTTGTTTGCAGAGCCTTTCTTAAACAACGTAACAATATTAGCTATCCTCCGATCCTCTGGCACCTCACCTATGCCTAGGGATGTTTTAAATACAAACATTTGTATCTCTACTAGGTCCCCTGCAATTTCTGTGCTAGCCTCCTACAGAGTCTGAGGAAACATCTTGTCAGGCCCTGGGGATTTATCCACCCTAATTTGCCTCAAGACAGCGAGCACCTCCTCCTCTATAATCTGTATGGGGTTCATATCCTCACTGCTGCTTTGCCACACTTCTATAGGCTCTGTGTCCGTCTCCCAGGTAGATACAGATGCAAAAAATCCATTTTAGATCTCTCCCATTTCTTTCAGCTCCACGCATAGATTACCACTCTGATCTTCCATGTTGTCCCTTGCTGACCTTTTATTCTTAGTATAATGTATATGTAGGATTCTCCTTCACCTAGTCTTCTAGAGCAATCTGATGCCTTATTTTAGCCCTCCTAAGTGTTGTCTTGCATTTCTTATACTCAAGTACCTCATTTGTTCCTACCTGCCTCCACTTGCTATGCACCTCCTTCTTTTTCTTAACCAGGGCTTCAATATCTCTCCAACAAGGTTCCCTAAACCTGTTATCCTTGCCTTTTATTCTGACAGGAACACACAAACTGTACTCTCACAATTTCAGTACTAAAGCCTTCCACTTACCAAGTACACCTTTGTCAGTAAACAACCTGTCCCAATCCACACTTGCCAGATCCTTTATAATACCATCAAAATTGGCCTTTCTCCAATTTAGAATATTATCCCAAGGACCAGACCAGATGGAAAGAGTTCCCCTACACAAACATCTGTCACCTGTTCTGTCTTATTCCCTAATAGGAGATGTAGTACCATTCTCTCTCTTGTTATGACTTTTTATGACTGATTAAGGAAACTTTCCTGAACACATTTGACAAACTCTTTCCCATTCAGCCCTTTTATAGTATGGGAGTCCCAGTCAATATGTGGAAAATTAAGATCACCTATTATTGCAACCTTATGTTTCTTGCAACAGTTTGCAATCTCTCTACAAACTAAATCCTTCAGATTGTGGGGTGGTCTATAATGTAATCCCATTAACGCGGTCATGCCTTTCTTAGTTCTACTCACAAGGCCTCCTTAGGTGAGCTCTTCAGTCTGTCCTTACTAAGCATTGCAATGACATTTGGTGTACTGGTGATAGCTGGTTTCCACCATCATCCGTTTTACTTCAACTAAATTACCATCAAACTAGAAACATCTGAAAATGAGTTGTCTTTAAATGAATAAGGATTGGATTGGATTTTGTCACAAGATTTGTATTTGAAATTTTACCAAAACGTCAGTGATAATATTTCATTTGACAAGCTGGAGATGTAGAATAAATGCGGAAAATGGTGGAAGCACTGAGTAGGTCAGACAGCATGTCTGGAGAACAAAAAAGATTTGACCTCTGTTAAAATCCTTCCATCAGAACTAGAAATATTAGAGATTGAGAGACAGAAATGGCATTAATGCTGCCATTGAACAGCATCCTCTCTCGACAGATGACATGTGATTAACAATCCCGCATCACTCCGTGCAAGTGGTACGACCATCTCTTGTGCCATTTGGTTTTACCGAGTCTTTTATTCTGTCATAGGTTCCCTTTAATCTCTCCACACTCCTCCTCCTCTGCAATTTAGAACTCATTTGATAGAAACATAGAAAACCTACGGTACAATATAGGCCCTTCGGCCCATAAAGTTGTGCTGAACATGTCCCTACCTTAGATATTACTAGGCTTACCCATAGCCCTCTATTTTTTCTAAGCTCCGTGTACCTATCCAAAAATCTCTTAAAAAACCCTCTTGTATCTGCCTCCACCACCGTTGCCAGCAGCCCATTCCACGCACCTCACCACTCTCTGCATAAAAAAACTTACCACTGACATCTCCTCTGTACCTACCCTCCAGCACCTTAAAGCTGTGTCCTCTTGTGGCAACCATTTCAGCACTAGGAAAAAGCCTCTGACTATTCACACGATCACTGCCTCTCATCATTTTTCTAGTTCTCTCTAAATTTTTCCAGATCTGAATAAAACTTATCAACCTGATCTGCTAATTCGGTTTCTAACCCCACAGAGGCTGCTGAGCAGTTCTGATATTTTTTGTTTTTTTTATTTCCAACACTTCATTTGTTTGTTCTTGTCACAATACAACTGAGTTTCATGTAGCGTATTACAAAAAATGTAAAATCAACATATAAATGCCAACTATCCAAGTTGACTTTGCTAATTATTTCAGAGTTTTTAAATCTCCATGCATTTAGCATTCAAATACATCTAACAAGGAGAACAGGACAATCTGACTCATACAATACACATAAGGCATGGATTCATAATACACCTTTTCAAACTGATCCATGGAGATACAAAATCCTAAAAACGATTGCATCCATTCTATGGCACAACACACATTTTTGTTGTTTTAAATAACTTCAGTTCCCAAAATATGTGGGAATGTGCACATCTTACCAGTGTAAATGCTTGCATTAGATGCTGGGATGCCAAACTGAGATTCAATGAACTTGGGTATGAAGGTGATAAAAGCAGTGACGATGGCACTTTCTGCAGTGTATGACAAGCTCACAAACAGGAATGTCATGTTGCTCAAGATCCTGACAGCAGCTTTGGGAATGTCTATAAAAATGACAAGAGAAACACTTTCACCATGAATGAAACACAATGGAGGGAAGCATTCAGACACTGAGAAGCTTTGCAGCTAATGTAAAGAGGTCCATTCGCTCACTGGAAATGGTGGCATGTGCATTTGTAAAACAGAAAATGTATGCAAGGCAAAGTGAGATCTATTCCCAAAACAAATGGAACGTTGGTACTTTACCACAGAATTCCACTGAACTCCTTTCCATTTACTACCTTGTTCAAACCAATTAAACGGCCTTTGCACACACATACCTTCTTGAATAAGACAACTATCAGATGGGCTCAAGAAGATAAAGTGAGGAGGGAACTCACACTCATTAACTAGGCCTATACAGCATGCACATTGTAAGTGTGTTTTCCATTATTGATATAAATTAAGGCATATCTTAAGTGCTTAATAAAGCTAAACAATGCCATTGAATCACCAAACTGTTATGACTCAGTAAGAGAGTCCATTTGGTCTAATGGAATGATTCTTGCTCTTTGATTTACTCTGCTGCCATCTTTGTCATAGCCAGTTAGCTGACGGCATAGCATATTTTCTTTTTTTTTGCAAAGTGCAACACCAGATATAATTTCATGTGTATTATTGCCATAGCCGTGCATTAACATTTCTAACTGAACAATGTATGCAAGTTTACTCTTCGCAGATGACAGTGTGGTTGCTAAGGCAACATTTGAAGCTGGGCATATAGTGAAAATAAATGGAAAGCAGTTTGGAGTCCAAACATCCGGGATATACCTTTTCATTGATTGTAGTTGAAATAGTCCCAGGAAAATCATTTGTCATGAGTTGAAACATGTAGCTTCTAGTGCAAAATAAAAGGCTAACAACTGGACATATCACCCATTAAGTTAAATAGACATTGCTCAATATTAACAATTAACCACAAATGTAATATAGGCCTTTGGAACATTGGTGATAATATGAATCAAATTCCTGGCATTTTAGCAGCTTTCTTTGGACCTGGAACTCTTAATTTTAAAAATGTGTACGATTACCTTCATACATAAAAGCCAAACAAAGTCAAATGTAAACTTTATGCATCATGCATATGATATAATACGGCATACACAAGCTGTAAGCAATGTCAGGCCTTTTAAGAGAACTGGCGTTTGCCCTACAGAGCTCTTCTCTCATATTTTTTATGGTTTTTCAAACAGAGGTAATAAATGAACAGCTCAAAGATGCTTTTGAATCAAAGATAAGCAACAGCATTTGATTGCCCAAAACAAGATATGAGCACAGAAAAAAACCCAGTAGGTCAGGCAGAGAGAATAAGAGTTAAATGTTTCAGTTCAATGGCCTTAGACTTGTTGATCTCTCTTCACTGACGCTGTCTTGCCTGGTGTATGTTCTGTTGTTACTTCAGATTTCCAGTTTCTGTAGTGTGTTGTTTTTTTTTGAGCAAAAAAACATGCTTTTTTATTTTTCCCCCTCACCCAAACACTAGGAAGTCGAGTCTCAGGAACGTGGCTAAATTGTCAAATTAACCAAACCCATCCTGCACATTGCCATTTCTACAACTTCCAGACTACACTTTTGCAGCCACCCTGTCCCTTCCTTTGATTATGATGCCTTCTTTTCTATGTTGCAGTTGCTGATCTCTCTCTGTCCTCCAATATTACAGTTATTAGCTTTCCGTCTTAGCTATGCAAATTAACTGGGCTGTCAGGTGGGAAACTTATCTAAGATATAGTGGTGGGGCCCTGCCACGAAAGGCAGTAAGCTCTCAGCAGTCTCAGCCCATCCAGGTTCTCCTGTTGTCCAAACCATACATTCTTCCCAGCAATATAAAGTTCCAAAGGCAAATAAGCACTTGTGCGTCGCAATATCAAAGTCAAAACACAAAATAATCCAATTATTATTTGATTACAGTAAAGAAGAGAGGGGTTTAATACCTCAAAATTAGCACAATCTGTGAAATGTAAATTCTAGATGAAAAAGATAGGGCACTCTATTTCATGTCTTTCCTTGCAATACAGCAAACCATCCAGCCACACTGACTCTCAGAACACACACATTCATTCCATTCTTCCATTTATCACCCAGCAGCCAACTCTCTCTCACGTGCCTAGTGACTCACCACCACTTCTCCTACCGTTCACCCGTACCAGAGGCAATTTAAAGTAACTAATCAACCTTCCAGCATGTCTCTGCGATGGGGAAAGAGGAAATCCTGTTTATTATTTTCCTAATGTAACAAGGATTCATACTGAGCAGAGTTCTGCCAAAGGCATGCACTGAAATGATAATAGAATGGAAATGTGAAATAACTGTAGCTTTGTCAGATGGACTTCATTCACTTCTCTCACTGTTAGAAGCAAAGATATTTTTGTCTTATATGTTCTTTCACAGATGTATATTCTGCCGACAATGCTAGCAATTATTGCCCATCCCTAATCGCCATGAGGAGGTGGTAGAACGAACCATTGAACTTTGCCTTGTAAATTTGATCCCAATGCCCTATTAGGTGAAGGAAGTATCGAAGGATGATGTGTGACTTGGAATATGTTGGAGGTGAAGCTCGCAGATAAACGAATCTCGGGGTTGTATGTGGTGACATGTATGCATCCTGATAATAGTTTTTACTTTGAATTTTCTTCAAACCTCTCTCCTTGTCCCTCAGTGCTAGAGATTACAGGCTTGGGAGGTACCTTTTGCAGTCTGCTGCCTTCCAACCTATACATGACAGATTGCAGAGACTGAACATTAGGGTGGGCAGGTACATGTTTAAAAAAAGAAAGGAATATTTACCTGGTGAATTTCAAGAACACAGTTTAGCCTAAAGCTCCTCATGGTCAATGGTACTTTTGAAGGAAATATTGCAGCCAATTTGTACAAAACAAGATTCTGCAATAATTGGATAATCTATTCTTGTGATGTTGATAAACATACTTTTGATGACCTGTGCATTTAAACACCTCATGTGAAAGACAGCGCATAGACCATAAGACACAGGAGCAGAATTAGGCCATTCAACCCATCGAATCTGCTCCGCCATTCCCTCATGGCTCATCTGGATACCACTCAACTCCAAACACCTGCCTTCTCGCCATATCCTTTGATGTCCTGACCGATCAGGAGACGATCAACTTCTGCCTTAAATATACTCACAGACTTGGCCTCCACTGCAGTCTGTGGCACAGCATTCCACAGATTCACTATTTTCTGTCTAAAAAGTTCCTCCTTACCTCTGTTCTAAAAGGTCGCCCCTCAATTGTGAGGTTGTGCCCTCTAGTCCTGGATACCCCCACCACAGGAAACATCCTCTCCACATCCACCCTATCAAGTCCTTTCAACATTTGATGGGTTTCAATGAGAACCCCCCCCCCCACCGCATTCTTCTAAATTGCAGTGAGAACAGCCCAAAGCTGTCAAACGCTCCTCATATGTTAACCCCTTCATTCCCAGAATTATCCTCGTGAACCTTCTCTGGACTCGCTCCAATGACAACACACCCTTTCCGAGATATGGGTCCCAAAACTGTTGACAATACTCCTGTGGTCTGACTAGTTTCTGAAAAATCTCGGCATTATCTCCTTGTTTTTATCTTCTATTCCCCTTGAAATAAATGCCAACGTTGCATTCCCCTTCTTTACCACAGACTCAACCTGTAATTAACCTTCTGGGAGTCTTGCACGAGGACTCCTGAGTCACTCTGCACCTCTGATGTTTGAACCTTCTCCCCAGTTAGATAATAGTCTGCACTGTTACCAAAATGCATTATCATACTCAAATGCATCTCTAATACTACACTACTTCTTAGCTAATAGACTAAACAGTCAGCTGAAAGTTCTGTGCTCTCAATTCTGAAATGAGTCCTTTACCTTCCGAGGGGCAAGATTGCTGATTTACAGCTACCACAGCTGCCAAGTCTGCTGAATGGCAATGCCTTAGCTGGTTTACCAAAGAACCTCTATCTATTTCCTTCATTGTGATTGAGCCAAGGGTGAACAATACATCAAAACATATGGCTCAGACATCATTTCCCTTTCTAATCTAACTTAGAAACACTGACCAAATTGTGGAACGGTATTAATATTTGCTGTGAGGTAGGACACACAGTAGGTGATATATAAATAAAACAAAACAAATAAAACATTTACAAATTAAGTTATTTCTTAAGAACATGTTAAGCACAGATGTTAAAAGGAAAAGAGTGTTTTAAAAAATACTTGGTTTTGCTAAAGACCTGCAGGGTTGCACGAGGCAATGGCAAAATAGTTTTGTGGTTTGTGCAGCAGTCAAAATCCATCTCACCCCTGCTTCCTATGGTTAGGTGGTGAGGCCGGACTGGGTCTGAAGCTGACAGGTGTGTGAGTGAAGACCACAAGGTGGTAATGCTTTTAAAACATCACCAATCGGCTGGAACAGTCACAAGACAACAGCATTGTCTCTGTGGGACAGACCCTCTGTCTGAGCTTCCTCTTCACATCACACTGAAACAATTGAAGGAATCCAGTAACCTTGGGACAATAGTAAAAATGTTCGCCCTCCTAAACACCGATGATATTATTTAGTTGTTCGACAACCCCAGCAGGGATAGATCTAATATGTCAAATAACATGTTGCTGCTGTCCTCAAACCACATAAAGAATTATTATCCCTAAAGAACCATTGCAGTATATACAACCAAAGATTATTCATAGCATCATAGTTAAGTTGTTAAAGAGTTTAGCAAAGTAGACATTAGGTTGATCTAACTGAAGTTTTGATGATGATGAATAGCTTGTTGGACTGTGGCAGGTAAGTTTTCATTCTAATAACTGGTCCACATACCTCAAACACCGTTTAATTAAAGAGGAACCCCTCACAGTTTGTGCTCTATTGTCCCTTGAAGGACAGCTACAGCAAGCCAGGACACTGTCAGGAGCAAGTGGTGAAAGTTGATGCATTTGTGAGCATCCTGCCAGCAAAGTGCAAGGTCGGGCACATCCTGACCACTTACTCATCTTAACTCATCATCAGAATAGCGCTGGCATAAAATTAATCAAGAAGAATCACAAGAACTCAAAAATAATCACAACTTAAAGATTAAAGATCTTTCAGTTTCTTTCATCTGAATGATTAAAATAGCTTTTAATCTTTTAAAAGATCAAAGGCAAGTATGTCCTTCCTTAAATAAGGATGATACAGTGCGAAAGAACAGTTATTATAGGACTCCCCCACTGTTGTACTCTCTCACTCATCCAACAAAGGAAAACATTCTTTTTTTCTTCCCAATGACATGTTGCATAATGGTTTCCTTGTGTGACAGCTCTTGATCTCAATGAACAGCATTCATCAGTCTTACACCATTTAAATAATATTCCGTTCTTCTATAACTTTGCATTTTCCCACATTAGTTGCCTTTTTTTTTCACTCACTGAACCTGTCTCAATCTCCTTTCAGACATTGCAGTCTTGCTCAACTATCATCTCTACTTTGTGTCTCAAGCCAAACTGGAGACTTAACTGGCAGAATGATAAAGACAAAGCTTAAACATTATCAACTTTTTGGGAAAAGACTATCAATGTTCATCAACTGAAGTCATTGTTTGATCCACAGCTAAAGGTTAAAATACAATCTTATGCACAGGACCAAAACGAATCCACAAGATGTCCATTACAAAGCCCAAGACAAGACACTAGACTATTCACAAATTGGCTTGTTCTGTCAAATGAATTTTTAAAACACTTTCTCTTCATAGATTCTACTGTATGTTTGTGGATTTGTATGCTATAGGATATGGTCCCTTACTATGTGCAGTTTAGCAAGAAAATCTGGTGAGTTAACATTCAAACAATGTGTAATCTTGATAAATCAATTCACAAGTATGTAATTTAACATACTGTTTGAAGAAGTATATTGGGAGGCAGGAGGTACTATCAAAACAAAACTATTATTAAAAATAAACTGATTTCAAAACTGAACTGATGTCTTTTTAAAATCAGATGCAAAAGAGATAATAATATTAAAAACATGGGAGAGCAACTTCTTTATATGGGGTCAAATGAACAAGTATCTGGACACCAAATGTTAAGTTAGACACACAGAGAGATACTACAATGCAACAGATCCTCCAGTCCACTGATTGTGCAGAAACAGTTAAGCACCCATTTACACAAATCCTTTATTAATGTGATTTTTCTTTTCGTCCCCACATTCCAATTAAATTAACTCCCGCCCCACCCCTTTGCCAACTTCTACCTCTCACCTACTCACTAGAGGCAGAGGGGCTAGTGAAACTACACATCCATAGGAAACCGGAACACTCAGAGGGAGGACTGGGGGGGTCACAGGAGGAACCTGCAGAATCTCCACAGAAAACACTGAAGATTGGTCATGGGCCTCTGGCACTGTGTGGCAGTGGCTCTTCTAGCTCTGCCATAGTGCCAGCCTTGATGTGGATGGAGGCCCACAAAGGAGATGAAAAGCAGCAAATTATTAATGCAACACAAGGCCGATGGAAATACTGTACGTGAACTCAACTGAAATGTTGCTTGATCCCTCAAATGCACACAAGTAAAAATTACATATTAGTGAGAACGTGCAGTCCGGAGAGCTCCAGACAACTGAGATGATGTAGTAATGCGATGCCCAGTAAAGATTCAGTGTCTCATTGCCAGCTCATCACCACCTTGTGGCTTTGAACTGGGTGCAGAGTGGAGCTGCAGACTGGTGGCATTGTGAAAAACAGGTAAAAAATTGCACTTCAAAATTATTCTTGGTTTGAAAAGTATTTGCATGTTCTCACACAATTTCATTTGTCACCAGCCAGCACATAATTTGTCACGAACCTGTACAATCGAGCAGTTTAGATACATTCTTTTAAAAAACTAAGATTCAGCTGTAAACAATACCCTGATGTTTTTAAGAGGAATAATTGTACAATTTGATTAACCTGTTCAAAGTGTGCTAATCACATAAACTCACTGGGTATCTGTCCAACCACACTTATTTTAAATATACAGAAACATAAAGTCATAGAACACTACAGCACAGAAACAGGCCCTTCAGTCCATCTATTGCATGCCAAATTATTAACCTGACTAGTCCCATCGACCTGCACCCAGACCATAGCCCTCTATATCCTTCCCATCCATGCACCTGTCCAGATTCCTCTTAAATGTTGAAATCAAACCCGCATACAATACATACGCTGGCAGCTCGTTCCACATTCTCACTGACTTCTGAGTAAAGTAGTTCTTCCTCATGTTCCCCTTAAACATTTCACCTTTGCCCTTAACCCATGACCTCTTGTTCTAGACTCAGTGGGAAAAAGCTCGCTAGTATTTACCTGATCTATACCCTTTATAATTTTGTATACCTCTATCAAATCTCTCTTCATTCTCCTACTCTCTGAGGAATAAAATCCTAATCTCTTCAACCTTTCCCTATGACTCATGTCCTGAAGTTCTGGCAACATCATTGTAAATTTTCTCTGCACTCTTTCAATCTAATTGACATCTCTCCTGTAAGTACTGTAGATGACAAAATTCCCAATTAGCCCTCACCAACATCTTATACAATTTCAACATAACATCCTGTACTCAGTACTTTTGATTCATGAAGGCCGATGTGCCGAAAGCTTTCTTTATGACCCAAGTTACCTGTGACACCACTTTCAAGGAATTGTCGGCAGCCATCGATCCCAGGGGATGATGGGTTTGCCCCTCTGGTGGACTGTGTCCTCTCCAGGGTGCAAGCCTGGGTGGGAAGATTTGAAGAACTGGCTGTTGCCCATGGAGCGGGCTCCCCCTCTCGAAATCACTGACGTAGTCCAAGGGAAGGGCAAGCACCGATACAGCTTGGCACCAGTGTCATCGCAGATGTTGCCAGAGTGAAGTTGTGAACTACATCAAACTGCCTCAGGGACCCCGGATCCGGATTTCTTCCTCAGGGTTTACTCCCAAAGCCTTTCCCATGGGTGGGGATGGCCACAAGGCAGAGCTGTTATTTAAAATCAGAGTTTTCCTTCTCCTAGGCGGGCTGCCGTCCAAGGCTGACAAACCCCACTTGCCCGAATTCAAGGATTTTCAAGGAATTACGCATCTATATTCCCAAATGCCGCTGTTCAACCACACTCCACAGAACCCTACTGCCAGCCATGTGAATCCTATCCTGATTTGTTATCTGAAAGCACAACAACTCACACTTGTCTGCATTAAATTCCATCTGCCATTATTCAGCCCACTTTTCCAGCTGGTCCAGATTCCACTGCAAGCTTTGATAGCCATCTTTGCTGTCTATTTAGCAAATATGCTGATCCAGTTTATCATATTATCATCCAGATCACTGATATTGATGACCAACAACAATGGAACCAGCTCCGATCCCTGCAACAAACCTCTAGTCACAGGCCTCCAGTTAGTTAGGCAACCATCAACTACCAGTCTCTGGCTTCTCCCACAAAACCGATGTTTCATCCAATTTATTACCTCATCTTGAATGCCAAGCAACGGAACTCTTTTGACCAACCTCCCATGTGGGATCTTGTCAAAGGGTTTGCCTAAAGTCCGTTAGCAACATTCACTCTTTTGTCTTCATCAACTTTCCAGCGAACCTCCTCAAAAGACTCTGTAAGATTGGTTAGACACAAACTACCATGTGCAAAGCCATGCTGACTATCCCTAGAGCAAGCACGAGGAAATCCGCAGATGTTGGAAATTCAAACAACACACACAAAATGCTGGTGGAACACAGCAGGCCAGGCAGCATCTATAAGGAGAAGCACTGTCGACGTTTCGGGCCGAGACCCTTCATCAGGACTAACTGAAAGGAAAGATAGTACAAGATTTGAAAGTAGTGGGGGGAGGGGGAAATGCGAAATGATAGGAGAAGACCGGAGGGGGTGGGATGAAACTTTAGAGCTGGAAAGGTGCTTGGCGAAAGTGATACAGAGCTGGAGAAGGGAAAGGATCATGGGACGGGAGGCCTCGGGAGAAAGAAAGTGGTGGGGGGGGGGGGGGGGAGTACCAGAGGGAGATGGAGAACAGGCAAACAACTAAATATGTCAGGGATGGGGTAAGAAGGGGAGGAGGGGCATTAATGGAAGTTAGAGAACATTGCCTTTTCTCCATCTCCCTCTGGTGCTTCCCCCCCTCCTTTCTTTCGCCCGAGGCCTCCTGTCCCATGATCCTTTCCCTTCTCCAGTTCTGTATCACTTTCACCAATCACCTTTCCAGCTCTTAACTTCATCCCACCCCCTCCGGTCTTCTCCTATCATTTCGCACTTCCCCCTCCCCCCACTACTTTCAAATCTCTTATTATCTTTCCTTTCAGTTAGTCCTGATGAAGGGTCTCGGCCCGAAACGTCCACAGTGCTTCTCCTTATAGATGCTGCCTGACTATTCCTAGATCAGTCCCTGTCTATCCAAATACTCATATATCCGGTCCTTTAGAATACCCTCCAATAACTTTCCCACTACTGATGTCAGGCTCACCAGCCTATAATTTTCTGGTTTATTCTTACAGCCTTACTTACAGCACAAACACATCAGCTATCTTCCCATTGTCATACACGGCTAAGGAAGTTTTAAATATCTCAGATAGTGCCCCCGCAATTTCTGCACAGGGTCTGTGGGAATACCTTGTCAGGCCATAGGGATTTATCCACACTAACTTGCCTCAAGCTAGCATACACTTACTCCTCTGTAATCTGCATACGATCTATAACCTCACTGCTTATTTTACTCGTTTCTATAGGCTCTGTGTCTGTTACCTGAGTACATACAGATGCAAAAAATTCATTTAAGATCTCCACATCTCTTTCAACTCCATGCACAGATCTTTCAGAGGACCAATTTTTTTCTCTTGCAATCTTTTGCTCTTAGTATCTGGGATCCTCCTTCACTTTGTCTGCTGGAGCAACCTCATGCCTTCTTTTAGCCCTCCTGATTTCCTTCTCAAGTATTCTCTTACATTTTCTATATTCCTCATTTGCTCCTACTGCCTGTACCAGGAAAGCACCTCCTTCTTTTTCTTAACCAAGGCCTCAATATCTCTCAAAACCTAAGATTTTCCAAACCTGTTATCCTTGCCTTTTGACAAAACCATACAAACTCCGTACTTACAAAATTTCACTTCTGGCCTCCTACTTATCAAGTACATCCTTGCCAGAACACAACCTGTATTGATCCATGTATTTCAGATCCTTTCTGACACCATCAAAATAGGCCTTTCTCCAATTTAGAATCTGAACCCAAGGACCAGACCTATCCTTTTCCATAATTACCTCAAAACTAACGGCATTATGATTACTAGATGCTAAGTGTCACCTGCCTTGTCTCATTCCCTTATAGGAGATCAGATATCGAGGTCTCTCTAGGTGGATCCTCTGTATATTGATCAAGGAATATTTCCCAAATACATTTGACAAACACTTTCCCATCCACCCCTTTTACAGTAGATTCTGCTCAATATGTGGAAAGTTAAAATCACCTATTATCACAAGCTTGTTTCTTGCAACAGTCTGTGATCTCTCTACAAATTTGGTCCTCTAAATCACGCAAACTGTTGGGTGGTCTATAATATAATCTCATTAATGTGGTTATCTTATTTCGCAGTTCCATCCGTATAGCATCAAGTAGATGAATTCTCTAGTTACCCAGTCTGAGTACTGCTATGACATGTTCCCTGACTAGTAATGCCACCTCTCCCTTTTTAATCCCTCCTGCTCTATCACATCTGAACTAATGAAACTCCAGATCATTGAGTTGCCAGTCCTGCCACTCAAGTCTCACTATTAGCTACAATGTCATAATTCCATGTGTTGATCCATGCTCTAAACTCATCCGCCTTTCTTATAATACTCCTTGCACTGAAATAGACGCAGCTCAAAACATTAGTCCCACCATACTCAACCATTTGATTCCTGACTTTGTCTGTAGGCTTTACAACATCTTTCCCCACAACTACCCAACTATCTGCTCTAGTGTTCTGGTTTTCATCCTCCTGTAACTCCAACTTAAACCCAACCCCAACCCCAGCATGCAACACTAACGAACCTTTCAGCAAGGATATTAGTGCCCCTTGAACTCAGATGCAAACAGGCCCTTCTGTACAGGTCCTACCTTCCCTGGAAGAGAGCCTAATAATCCAAAAATCTGAAGTCTTATCCATGCACCATCTCCTCAGCCATGTATTAGACTGTGTGATCTTCCTGTTTCTGGCCTCACTAGCACATAGCATGGGGAGAACTCCTGAGGTCACAAACCTGGAGGTTCTCTCCTTTAATTTAGCACCTAACTCCATGAACCCATTTTGAAGGACTTTGTTACCCTTCCAGCCAATTACATTGGTACTGACATGGACCACAACTGGCTGCTCACCCTCCTACTTAAAGAATGCTGTGGACTCAGTCTGAGATGTCCATGACCGTGGCACCAGGGGGGCAACATACCATCCAGGAATGTCATTCTCATCCACAGAATCGCCTGTTTGTTCCTCAAACCAATAAACCCCTTATCACCACAGTTTGCCTCTTCAGCCATTGGAGAGCCAATAGAGAACTGAAGGCAGGTTTTTTTGTTCATCACAAACATGATATAAAACATCTTAAAATTTTCTGTCTTGTGCCCTTGAGCCTATCAATCCAGATTATTTTTTCTAAACTTCCTCAAAAGACTGTAACCAAGTATGATGGTGATTGGGACAGTTACTGTTTTTAGCAAATCTATTCTACATGCACAAAAAGAACCTGGACCACAGATTATATTTCATAGAATCTATGCATAAATTTCCCCAAATGTTGCTTAATTCCCTAAATTAAGCTAAATTGGAAAGAATTACTCTGCAATTAAAGTCACATGATCAGATACAACAGCTGCAGTTACTAACACAAAATATGGATGGTTCGATGAACAATGCATTTTCTTATTAAAATCATAGTATTGATGAAAACAATGGTGCACATAAAAGCAGCAGAAAAGCCTCTGTTCAAAATCTGTACATTGTGATCACATCTTGTGTGGGGTTATTTGAGTGTTAAGTGGCTGCCCACTTTTTTTCAAAGCAGATATTCTTGTAATTACTTGTTTCACACCATCATCTTCTTTGTCTTTGTGGAGTATGGAGTATGGGAGTGGAGTATCTGATGGAACCTCTTAAAGTTGTTGTTGCACTTCAACACCATCTACTTCTCAACCCCAGTCATCAAAGTAGAGATTATGTGCCCAGCTGAGCTGAGCCTGGAGAGGATTGTGCCCCTGACACAGACTTTCCACAAGGGTTCCTGTCTCTGCCATCTGCTAGTGCACCTCCAGGTGAAATCCTAGTCAGCTGTCTAACTGCACCCACTGAAATGTGAGTACCTGCACTGGGGCACAGCTGTGTGCTGCTACAGTGAATCTTCTGAAGGAACTTAATCCTCCGAGGAACTGTCCTTGTGCATGTCCAGCAAAGCTTGCCATATGCATGAAGGTCCTAGAAGACAAAAGGGATATGATTCAGTTGTGGCAAAGTCACAATCTGACACTCACCATTCTTGGCATTCTCACAGTTCAGTCACTGATGAAATAAAGTCAGCATAGATGTGCCAGATTTACTTGTAATACAGTCACCAGCTATCTGAAAGTTCCCGGCTTCTGTATCACTGACTAAGAAAGTCTGATTTCCCCCGCTGACACCTCTGTAACTGTGATTTTCACCTCTTGTTGAGGCAACCCTATCACCACTCTTTGCCTGCTGGCGGCAAAAAGAACCAATAAACGAAGTTCAGATTTCCGCATGTATTTGGTGAGAGTGATAATGAGGCAAACACATCAGCTCACATGGGAGTGGAGTAGGAGACAGCATTAAATGAATGAATGGATAGACTGTTGCATTGATAGCAAAGACTGGGACAGATAAAAATTGATTGGGAATGAGGAGTGGTGCCAAGCAGATGTTCAGCAAGACAGAGTGGAAGGATATAAAGCTTAAAACAAAGGATGCAGGTCCATCAAAAAATATACTTACTTTTCCTGACTTGGCTTAGGTGATTATATAATTTGCAGTTCTCCGTCCCAAGGCCTGGTCTGCACTCTCCTGCTCTTCATCTCCTCAGCTATCTCGTCTGGCGAAGGGCACTGGATTCTTCTTTCCGCAACCGGGGAAATGCATGTCTCTGCTTCTCCAGGTTACACTTCTTGATAACTCCAGGATGCACGTTAAATTCCTTTGCTCTCTGGTCATCCATCCTAAACATCTGCTGGATTCTATAAATGCCAATTCTGCACTGACTCTCCAAGACTTAAAGTAGTGGATTATTGAACAGGACACCTGCCCAGTAGGTAATTTTGAAATATAAAACCCGTATCTTATAATTTATTGTTTAGTCAATCCAAAATCTCTGAGTCTGATCCAATGACTTTACTTTCAGGTTTTAGCCAGTAATTCCACACCTAAACCTTCACTGCCTTATCCACCTTCAAGTGATCAGCTTTCAGCACATTATTGTGTGCAATTAAAATTTATTTTCCATTTTTGTAGTTTTCTTTACACTTTCTATTTAAAGTTGGATTAGTGTCTACACCTGGACGATGACACTAAGAATCTGAATTCTTTCCCTTTGAATCTGATGATTAAATTGTTGAGGTAGAAAATGGAAATGCCAAATCATATTGCATTTAAAGACAAGCACAAGTCAATGTTTCAGATCAGAGATCCTTCCTTGGGTCAAATATACTGGTGATGAATAACCTTTGAGATGAAACAGATACTTAATGAAGGCAGTGATGTGGATCTGCACTAATGTGCCAATGTACTGTGGTCAACAGCAGATGGTAAGAACAATGGAATGGTGAACCCAGATGAGTAACCTCATCAGAAGATACAATGGTACCAGCATAAGCTTAGTAATTATAGAACTGATAGATGATTTGTGGGCAAGCAACAAGAGACAATGACTTTGGTTAAAAATTGACCAGAGCTCATAAAATGTTGTAACTATTAAATCTTCAAAGCCAAAACATCATCAGTGAAGTAATCAATGTATCTATCAGGTGAGAAACACCATAGCCTGCTGTGGCACAAGATGGGCAAATTGTGGAACTGCAGCATTATAGGTCATCATATTAAAAGGAAAATCCAACTCATATCTGATATTTAACAAGTAGAGTGGTTATAGATTGATGTCGTTTTTTTGCTGAAACTGAGCAATGCTGCAGTCTTTTGTGGTTCTTATCAAATACACTCATTTATACCAAAAACCAAAATTGGTAGCACTGATAGCAACACTGCTGAGTGTACCAAGCATTATGGGCATTCAGGTTATGGAAACTCACCTTCATGGCATTCACAAATTACTACCTAAAAATTCTGAGATACACAGTAATATTTGCTCTTAGAGCATAGAACAGTAGAGTACTATACAGTCCCTTCTGTTCCCGATGTTTTGCCAACCTTTTAACCTACTTCGTTTTGGAATTATCTGATGGAAAATATGTGAGAAATAAACACAAATGCAAAAGAAACAATACATTTTGTCTTCTTTTATTTATTTTCAATTCACATTTCATGACGGATGTTAACTGTGCACTGATTATGTCTCCTAGAATGGTGACAAAATGTTTGCAAGTAAATTGCCAAGATCGGAGAACAACTGAACCAAACTGTCAATCACCTGAACTACATCTTTTCCAATTAATTTCCAATGTGATATTATTTTTAAGCATGACAGGATTCATTTTGCTGTTTAACAATTGTTTTCCCATATCATTTATTGTAAAGATGTCTGAAACAGGCCATCAGGTTTAAGCGCAAACTGAAAATTCGAAGATGATAAGTACAACCAGTGATTGATGTGATCCTTATCTGTCGACTTCCCTCCAGCCTTCAACCTGATTTTTGTCCCAGTTAACAGCATCTGCAGGTGTTTGTGTGTCCAAACACAGCTGATGGCCTCTGACAGCCACATGAAAACAGAACAGGAAAACTTGCACATTAAAAAACTGACAATGCAGTCTCTTACATAACTCCCTGCCACTGTGAGGCAGCAGTTGTGGTACCAGTGGGATTACAGTTGAGAGAAAACTATCCCAAGCCAAAACATCTCCCCTTATAACATGGGATTCAAAGGGAAATAGGTCTGATATCACATTTCAGTGTTTCTGAACACAAATATGCTCATTTCAGGTCTATTCAACAGGTATTGATGCATCTAATATAAAGTGAAGGATTTAGAAGCTCATTCTTTGTTCAAATTCCAATGTAATCATATTCCAGCTCAGGCTGATGTTGATTGCAACTCATTCTTCCTCATTCCTACCTCCCATGCAGGGTCAGTGGCCCAGCCACCTGTTCTCATGCTGCACAAATTTCCTCTGTGGGCCATGACAGGTGTTGACAGCTCTAAACTGATACACATACGCAGTGGAGAAACAAATTTATTGCTCTCTGCTGCTGGCATCTGTCCACATTCTTTGGTGCCTTGGGATTCTAATATTTTATGACATCCATTTTTTGAGGTTTCTTCTGTTTCATGGATGTTGCGATGAGTAAGAATTTCAGGTCGTATATTATATACATTTTAATTTCCCAGAAATCAAAATATAACAGCTTTAATTCAATATATAATAATCTATCTTCACTTCCAAAAGTTTTTAATCCTGCTTGCTTACTTAAGAAATGTGGAAGTTCTTCACAATTAGGATCCGGATTTGGTCAGCTATTTTGTGATGGTCAACCTTGACCATATGAATTTCTGGAAATCCCTGCAAAATAAACAGAAGGGACCCAGGACATGCCTCTCTAACTTAGACCACAAGCCCCAGTGTACTGCTTTCTTTGCAAAAAAGCCAGCTAGTGTAGATTTTCCTAGACTAAATACCTTTATTTCAATTTAGTACTGCACTCGCCAATGAAGCAATATAATGCCAAAATAATATTTTAAATACAGATGTGATTAGTCACCGACAAGGTTATAGACAATAGACAATAGGTGCAGAAGTAGACCATTCGGCCCCTTGAGTCTGCACCGCCATTCTGAGATCATGGCTGATCATTCACTGTCAATACCCAGTCCCTGCCTTGTCCCCATGTCCCTTGATTCCCCTATCCATCAGATATCTATCTAGCTCCTTCTTGAAAGCATCCAGAGAATTGGCCTCCACCGTCTTCCAAGGCAGTGCATTCCACACCTCCACAACTCTCTGGGAGAAGAAGCTCTTCCTCAACTCTGTTTTAAATAACTGACCTCTTATTCTCAATCCATGCCCTCTGGTACTGGACTCTCCCAACATCTGGAACATATTTCCTGCCTCAATCCTATCAAATCCTTTAATTATCTTAAACGTTTCAATCAGATCCCCTCTCAATCTCCTCAATTCCAGCGTGTACAAGCCCAATCTCTCCAATCTCTCTGCGTAAGACAGCCCTGCCATCCCAGGAATCAACCTAGTGAATCTACGCTGCACTTCCTCAATTGCCAGAATGTCCTTCCTTAAACCTGGAGACCAAAACTGTACACAATATTCCAGGCGTGGTCTCACCAGGGCCCTGTACAAATGCAAAAGGACATCCTTGCTCTTGTACTCAATTCCCCTTGTAACAAAGGCCAACATTCCATTTGCCCTCTTCACTGCCTGTTGCACTTGCTCATTCAGTTGCACTTGCTCATTCAGTTTCATTGAAAGTAGGAAGAGAAAAATTCACATGAACTAGGGTAAGAAGGAATAATGCCCAGCCAAAAAAAATCTCCAAATTGTTAAAAGTTAACAAGGCAAAATATGTTTATAGAGATAATAGCGATTTTCCATTGCTGAACAGGGCTAGGAACCCAACATGTGAAAACAAGAGCTGGAGTACCTGATATATCTGAGTAGGCACTGGGGGGGGTGGGGGCATGTATTCTATAAAATGTTAAATATACATTTTTATAAATCTTAATTAAACTTAAGCATTATTTGCAAATAAATACTTTAATTTAAGCAGTAAAAAGAAACAGTGGTTTATTTGAATTCACAAACAACAACACTCCCCAAAAGTAATAGAAAAGTGAAAGAAATGCAGGAGCTACATATCTGAAATGGAAATAAAAGCAAGAAAGACTGCAGATGCTGGAAATCAGAAGCAAAACATGAAATGGTCCAGCTAAAGGTTCCCAACCCAAAATATCTATTGTCCATTTCCTTCCATAGAATGCTTCTTGACCCGCTGAATTCCTCCAGCATTTTGTGCTATGCTATTTGTGATGAAGATTCAAGATGAAGTTTGAACTGTGACAAATCAGTGAACAGGATTTATTAACAAGAGCGAATAAGAATATATTGCATAGGTTGTGGCCTGGCCATTGGTGGAGTGGGGCAGCTTTGGCTTATCAGGCTTAGGAGAGGTAAGTATCTGGTAAGTTTCTTCTTCTTCTTTATATTCTTCATTCCTTGTCTATTAGGGCATAGTTAAAGCAGTGAGAAGAACTCCAGGGCCAGTGTTACGTTGTTTGTGTGAGATGTGGGAATACTGCCTCCCAGATAACCACATCTGCACCAAGTGCACCAAGCTGCAGCTCCTCAAAAGACGTGTTAAGGAACTGAAGCTGCAGCTTGATGACATTCAGCCCATACAGGAGACTGAGGATGTGATAGGGGTGTCACCCCTGGGTTGCAAAAGATAACTGGGTGACTGTCAGGAGAAGGAATGGAAATGGGCAGCCAGTACAGAGTATTCAGTGGCTATTCCCCTCAATAATAAGTATACCTTTTTTTTGATACTGCTAAGGTGGACAACCTACCAGGGGGAGCCACAGTAGCCGGGTCCCAGGCGCTGTCTGGTGCTGTGCTCAGAAGAGGGCTACAGTAGTGATAGGAGATTCCATGCCTAGGGAAATAGAGACAAGATTCTTTAAATCTGATAGAGACACCCAGATGGTATGCTGCCTCCCAGGTGGCAGAGTCAGGGATATCTTGGATCGGGTCCATGGCATTCGAAGGAAGAGGGTGAGCAGCCATAACTCTTGGTACATATTGGCACCAGTGACGTAGGTAGAAAAGGTGAAGCAGTCCTGAAGAAAGATTTTAGGTAGGTAGAAAGCTGAAAAGCATAATGGCCAGGGTAGTAATCTCTGGATTTCTGTCTGTGCCACGCACCGGTAAATGTAAGAATAGGAGCACTTGGCAGGTAAATGTGTGGCCAAGGAACTGGTGCAGGGGGCAGGGGCTCAGTTACCTGGATTATTGGGATCTCTTCTAGGGAAGGTATGACCTGTACAAAAGGGACGGGTTGCACCTGAACAGAGGGGGTCCAATATCCTTATGGGCAGCTTTGCCAGAGTTGTTAAGGAGGGTTTAACCTTATTTGGCAGGGGAATGAGAACTGAAGTGAAAGAGCTAAGGATGTAGTGGTTGGCATATAAACAGAGGTATTGTGTAATGAGACTGCGAGCAAGGTCAGGCTAATGATAGGGCAAAATTACAGTTACGGTTACAATGTCAAAGGAGGACAAAATCAAAAAGGGTGATGAAAACAGGACTGAAGGTGTTATATCTGAATGCAATGTAAACAGAATAAGATAAATGATCTCGTAGTGCAGTTAGAGATTGGCAGGTATGACATTGTGGGCATCTCTGAGTCACGGCTGAAAGTAGATCATGGTTGGAAGCTTAACATCCAAGAACACACATTGTCATAGAGTCATACAAAATACAGTAAAGAAACAGGCCTAACTGCCCAACCAGTCTATGCCAAACCATTTAAACGGTTTACTCCTAGCTACCTGCACCAAGACCATAACCCTCCATAACCCTACCATGCATGTACCTATCCAAACTTCTCCTAAACGTTGAAATAGAGTTTGCATACATGCACCATTTGCACTGGCAGCTCATTCAGAACTCTCACGACCTTCTGAGTGAAGAAGATCTCCCTCATGTTCTGCTTAAACTTTTCACCTTTCACCCTTAATCCATGACCTCTGGTTGTAGTCCAACCCAACCTCAGTAGAAAAAGCCTGCTTGTATTTACCCTATCTATACCTCTCACAATTTTGTACAACTCTATCAAATCTCCTCTCAATCTTCCACATTCAGAGGGATAAAGTCTTATCCTATTAAATCTTTCCTTATAACTCAGTCCTCCAGACATGGCAACATCCTTGTAAATTTTGTCTGTACTCTTTCAACCTTACTTACATCTTTTCTGTAAGAAAGTGACCAAAACTGAATGCGATACAGTACCCCAAATCAGGCCTCACCAATGTCTTAAACAACTTCAACTTAACATCCCATCTCCAGTACTCAATACTTTGATCCATGAAGGCCAATGTGCCAAAAGCTTTCTTTATGACCCTATTTACCTGTGATGGCACTTTCAACAATTAGGGACCTGTACTCCCTGATCCCTTTGTTCTACCACACCCCTCAGTGCCCTAAACTCACATTGTAGGACCTACTCTGGTTGGTTGCACCGAGGTGCAACACCTCACACTTCCTGCATTAAATTTTATCTGCCTTTTTCAACCCATTTTTCCAGCAGGTCTAGATCTCACTGTAAGCCATGATAGCTTTCCTTGCAGTCCACTAGAACCCTAATCTTGGTGTTATCCACAAATTTGCTGATTCAGTTATCCACATTATCATCTAGATCATTGGTATAGATGACAAACAACAATAGACCAGCACCGATCCCTGCAGCACTCCACTAGTCACAGTCTTCTGGTCAGACAAGCAACCATCTACTACCACTCTCTGGCTTGTGCCACAAGGCCAATGTCCAATCCAATTTACTACCTCATCTTGAATACCGAGCAACTGAATATTCTTGACCAACCTCCCATGCAGGAACTTGTCAAATGCCTTACTAAAGTCCATGTAGGCAACATCTACTGCCTTGCCTTCATCAACTTTCCTTATACATATAAGGAACCCTTAGGAGGTAGTAATCAAATATGATAAAATTCACCCTGCAGTTTGAGAAGGAGAAGATAAAGTCAGATGAATCATTATTACAGTGGAGTAAAGGGAATTGCAGAGGCATGAGAGAGGAGTTGGACAAAGTTGATTGAAAGGAAACACTAGCAGGGATGACGGCACAGCAGCAATGGCTGGTGTTTCTGGGGGGAAGTTGGAAGGCACAAGACAAAAATATTCAAAAAAAAAGAGAAGTATTTCAAAGGGAAAATGAGGCAACTGTGGATGACAAGGGAACTCAAAGACAGCCTTAAGAGCAAAAGAGAGGGCATATAAAATAACAAAAAATAGTGGGAAGGTAGAGAATTGGGAATCTTTTAAAAACCAGCAGAAGGGAACTAGAAAAGCCATAAAGAGAGAAAAGATGAAATACAAAGGTAAGCTAACCAGCAACGTAAAAGAGAATACAACATTTTTTTTCCAGAAATATCAGGGATAACGGAGAGATGAGATTGGATATCAGACTGCTGGTAAATTACACTGGAGCAGTAGTAAAAGGGATAAATAAATGGCAGAGGAATTTAATAAGTATCTTATGTCAGTGTTCACTGTGGAAGGCACTAGAAGAATGCCAGAAATATGGGAGTGTCAAAGGGCAGAAGTGAGTGTTGTCGCTTGAGAATCTGAAAAGTCTGAAGGGAGTTAAGTTACCTGGAGCAGATGGACCACATTGCAGGGTTCTGAAAGAGTTAACTAAAGAGACTGTGGAAGCATTAGTATTGATCTTTCAAGAATCACTAGATTCTGCCATGGTTCCTAAAGACAACAAGGGAATGGGGAAAAATGTGGCAGATGGAATATAATTTAGGGACATGCATTAGAATGTAGGGAAGTGGTCACTCTCTTTGGCAGAAGGAATAAAAACATGGACTATTTTGCAAATGGAGAGAAAATTCACAACTCAGATGTACAGAGGTACGTACTTGGCAGTCCTTGTGTAGGTTTCCCTAAAGGTTAAGTGGGTGTTTGAGAGGCAAATAAAACGTTAGCATTCATTTGGGGAATACTATATTGAAGCTTTATAAGGCACTGGTCAGACCACACTTGGAGTATTGTGAGCATTTCTGGCCCTTTGTCTGAGAAAGGATGTAGTGCCATTGGAGAGGAAATGAAAGGGTTAACATATCAGGAGCACTTGATGGCTCTGGACCTATACTCAGTGGAGTGTAGAAGAATTAGGGGTTCTCATTGAAACCCATTGAATATTGAAAAATCTGGATAGAATGACTCTTGTAGTGGAGGACTCTGGACCAGAGGGCACAGCCTCAGAATTGAGAGATGTCCACTTAGAACAGAGATGAGAACCATTTTCTTTAGCCAGAGAGTGGTGAATATGTGGAATCCTTTGCCACTGATGGCCGTGCCGGCCATTAATTAAGGCACAGGTTGATAGGTTTTTGATTAATCCGTGCATCAAAGATATGGGAAGAAGGCAGTAGAATAAGGTTGTGAGGGTTAATAAATCAGTCATAATGGAATTGCAGAGCAGACTCAATGAGCCACATAGCCTAATTATGCTCCTGGGTCTTATAGTTATCTAAGACAAGAACTCAGGGCAGACCCAGCTAAACATGAGGAAGATTGTTGGACAAGATGGAATGTGCCCCACCTGTTGGAACTCTGTCTGGCTGAGGGGCCACCCAGGCAGACTCCATTGCAAGAGATCTGGTGTTAAGTGATGGATTGTGCAGGGAAGTGACACAACGTACCAAGCAGATCAATTTTCTGGCAGCTTATGACACCACCTGCTAATAACAGCTGTGTCCACCTGAAATGGTCCTTTCGTGCAATCAGTCAACACAATCCTCAAAAGAAATGCCAAGAACGATATCTTATTTGTGTATGATGTTGAATGTAAAATATAAATAATTCAAAGAGTCTCCATACCCACTAAATGCCAACCTGATCAAATTGTTGTAAAATGCATGACTTCACTGCTGCAGTGTCTACTTTGTTTTCTAGCAGCCATCAATCTTGAGCTTAAGTCCAAGGGGCTCAATGTCAGAAACAAGGATTATGTCTAAAGAACAAGCAAGAACAAGTGTTTCTTTTTCCAAGAAGTTAATGCTCTTTTAAATAAATGCCACTCAACTGGTAATACAGCCACTGCAATCTTGGTTCGTGGGAATTTTCCTCAATGAACATCCACACCATTAATCTCCTTGCAGTGCAATGGAGGAAGGCTGCCAGTATAAAGGCAAAATGGGCCTCCTTAGAGAGAGAGGCTTCTTTTTGCCAGCCTGCCTTGAGCGAGCTCCAGATCATTTCACAAACCCCTTCACTCAGAGGTTTCTCAGAAAATAAGGTGAGGAACCATTCACCGTTGTACATTTAACAATGCATGTGCACCTGAAAAGAGTAATACAAGGGCTGAATGGCTTCTTCAGCTTATTTTCTCACCATAACTCCATATGGTATACTTAGAAAGCCCGATCCTGTGAAGAAATTGTTTATTTAACAAGTTTACGTAAGGTGCAGTGCTTCTGAACACTTCCAGAAAAGATGTGTTTTAATGGTGTGTGTGTGTGTGTGTGTGTGTGTGTGTATCCTGACCTATGATTCCCAATCCACCACACGTCAATCCTCACCACTTTGACAGGTCCCATGATGTGACCAGTCCGGCATTCTTTGCATGAGTATGTAAACAATTAAATGATGGGGAAAAAACACTCACTTTGAGCTGCAACAGAATCCACAGACCTTTTATGATGTCTGAGCAGCAATCAGTAAATTTTGAAGGTGCCCTGTCAGGAGTCCCATTATCAACTATGTCCTTTTAAGCCAGAAAGCAAATGCAGAGTAGTTCAACATACTGAGAGCTGAACTTTGAATGAACAATGAAAGGATTACGTTGCATCCCTAAAGCCCAATTTATGCAGCTGAATCTACGATGAACATCAACATCGTTCACATAGTTCACATAAATTCATGAACTAATTCCTACTTCGAACATAAACTTAAATCATGCACTGGACTGCTTCTCTGAGCTGAATCATGCAAGTGTGTCCAATTATTGGGCAGTGGGATTGTCCAATCGCTTTTTAAAAATCTAGAGCAAGGAAATTCTATAAGCTTAGAGTTAGTGTGACACAGTGGTATACCTGTTAGTACTACAGCATCCCAGCTTCAGCTGATCCTAACTTTGGATCGAATCTGTACATTCTCTCCATGCGAGTTCTCCCTGGGCTTGCCTTGTTTTGTTGCCCTGGGCTGAGCTGCTTGGTAAATTGGCTACTGTAAATTGCCCCAATATAGGTGGGTGGCAGGGAGATTGGGTGATTGTCAATGGGATGGGAGAGAGACTTCTCTGCAAGGAAAAAGTGGGAATTGTGGGATCAATGAATAGATTCAAATGAACACACAGGAAAGTCAAAAAAAATAGAGTTGTGCGTTAAAGAGAGTGAGAAAGAAATAAAATATTTAAAGCAGTACAAAGGAAAGAAAATAAGGAAGGTGTTAGAGGGTCTGGAAAGGGACTTGCAATGCTTAAAAAAGAAAATAAGACCAGGAGACAAGAAGAAATAAACTTCTGGAGCTGTAGCAATAAGTATAACATGTTAACAAAAAAAGACAAGTACATTCTTTGGGGTGGTCTCAGCATATTTGCACAAAAAGTACATCAAACGTTTACTAATCTGAGACTTTTTCATAACTTCCTTCATAAGAGAGGCTTTAGTTACCTGGTTTTCTAACAATAGAATTGTGGAGATGTGGATACTGTTTTGGATACAGTTTGCAGGTGGGGGGTGGTGAATGACCTCACAGCAATCAGGTCTCTGGCACTGAGCCTGGCTCTGTGGCTCAAAAGGGAAGTGGGAAGAAGAGGTGGGCATTAGTGATAAAGAATACATCAGTTAGGGGAACAAGAAGGAAGTTCTGTGAATGAGAGTGATATTCCTAAATAGTATGCTTCAGGGTCAGGGACATCTCAGATCGAGTCCACAGCACTCTGAAGTAGGAAAGTGAGCAGCCAAAAGTCATGTTCCATGTTGGCCCCAATGACATGGCTAGGTTGGTATATGGATAGGAGGGAAGTGAAGGGCTATATGCGGGTGCAGGTCAATGGATCCAGGCTGATCAATGGTTTGGCATGGACTGGATCGTTCAAAGGACCTGTTTCTGTGGCTGTAGTGTTCTACAGCTCAATGTGAACTATCAGACACACAAAACTAAATGCTGTGGTCCATTTATATGTTTTTAAGGCAAGGAAGCCCAAACAGAATTTAAGAGAATATTATTACACCATCCATTTTCTCCTTCCCTTCTTCACCAATGCAGGGTACAGAATTAGACAGATGCAATACCAATATATTAATAGCCTTCCTTTGCAATGTAATGAGCATTCACAACAAAGGTGACTACGCCACCTTTGTCTTTCTTATCTATACCAGTATATCATTATGCCTGTCACAGGTGCAAAATACTTCATTCAACAAGAGATATTTTTGCACTGCCTCTTACGTCAGAGAAAGAAAACTAAAATACTTCGTCTAGAAATAAATAAGCGCAGTACTGAGAAAAGTGGAATTGCAAAGTTGGGAGAACTCATGAACAACTCTGTACATTTCTCTCGGTGTCTTAACACCGTTCATATGCTCATTTTTCTGAGATTCCTCTCTTGTTCCTAACACTTCTTCATTGCCCACGTCACTCCAAATGACACCAGCAATTGCAATGCTCTCAATTCATTCTCCTCAGTGGTCTGGATAAAAGTGGGTACTGTTCACAGGCAGAAGATCCACTCTTTTAAACAATGCTGAATGTTCATTAATTACCAAGCCAGTCACACCAAACCTCCAGCAGCCAGGCTACTGCACACACTCTATGCACTCAGACCTTAAGTTACACTGCATCTTCAAACACTTTGCTATACCCAAAACTGAGTTACAACATGCATTTTTACATGAAAAGAATACTCCCAGGCACCAAAAGTATCACACAAAAAAATGCAGGAGAAACTCAGCAGGCCAGGCAGCCTCTATGGAAAAGAGTAAACAGTCATTACTTCAGGTAGAAACCCTCGAGTCCTGATGAATATCCACGGTTGGGAGACAAGAGACAGCACATACTAGCTAATCTGTCTGCACTTCACAGGGAGTCACACCCTGATCAACACTTCTTGGGGCTGCAATGACTATTCAGGTTATGCGTCCACAAGATGGTTGTCACTCCTGAACTCGACCTGCGAAAGCCTCAAGTATAAACTCACACACCCGATTGCACAATGGAAAGTCATTCTCAACTTAGATTCAGGATCACGCAGCCAACAGCTGCTGACACACACCACATATGAAAGTTTATTGTTGCTTTTCAGAGGTCACTGACATCTACAGTCAGGTTCCATTCAGCTCTCCATCAGCAGAAGCAGGCAGACTGGCCATTCATGCAAAGGACTTCTGCACAAGAAGACCCGATTGTAATAGAGAGAAGTACTCCTGCTCAATGCAGGTGAACAGTGCCAAAGTATTATCAGCTTCTACTGGTAGCTCAGAAAGCCACCCCTCATTCTTTTTAAATGCAGTGTCAGCAATTGAAGACTTGTGAATCTCACCCTCTTAAACAAACAACATCTCTTGCATGGATAATGTGATTCAGTAGCTTCACATTAATCAATCCAGGAAGAACTTTCCTATCCGCAGGGATCACTGATGCACCCACAACTAAATTAAGCAACACTATCGAGTAGTTGAAAGTGTGCTGTGGGTGTTATGAGCTTGCAGCTTCAGAAGCTCAGCTGTGTATCTCAGCCAGGTTTCTGACCAATTATACCTGCCTTTCTGAATAAACTGTGGTTTGCACGAAGGGGCTTGACAACACCATCTTTAAGTGTCACTGATGAACTTGGGGATGCTCAAAAAAACTTTACAAAAGATTGTTCTTTTAAAACTGTTTTAAGATACAATGAATTTCTATGCCTTAATCTCATAAACGTGCATCACCTTGCATTGCTGTGCTTAATAAAATCACGGCTGTGAAGGATTGATCACAATTGTACAAATGAATTCAGCTATACTTTGATAATTTCACAAAATGGCATTATCAATTTTACCCACCTTTAATATCCTTTCCAAAACCCATGGAGGAAGTCACAGTGCTTCTTTTGTGTTCTCTGTTCTCAGCTTTCCCTTTCATCATCTCATTGTCACTATTCAAATTATTTGAGACCATTTTCTTCTTCCTCTTCTGTCGAGGTGGAAGTCTTTGAGGGAAGGTGAACATTGGCACTATAACAAGGAGCATAGTAACCGCACATAGCAAAAATCCACTCCACCTGTGAAGTTTCGGAAAGAACAAGACAACTTGACAAAATACGTGAAGAGAACTCGAGGTCGGTAAAGCCGACGCTGGAAAAATAAAAGTAGAAAATGCGAGAGATACTCAACGGGCCAAGCAACATCTTCAGAGAATTTGTTTTGCAGTGGGACACAAATCAAAGTGTATATTCTTAACCTGAGGGACTGCCTAAGAAGAAACACTGTATGCTATGTTGAATCTCAAATTTTATGAGAAATATAAAAGTAGGAAAACAATTTTGCTTTAAAATATATGAAGCATAACCTCGTTTAGAATGTCGGCTTAAAAGAAACATTATGGAGCTGATCATGTTCAATCTAACCTCTCACTCACACTCCTCTCAGCCCTACCACAACATTCTAACCCTGTAACTAATTTACAACTAGGCAGGTCCCTGTTGAGACCTCCGTTAAGCTCGTGTTAAACAGATACCTTATTCTATTTGCCTCTGAAAATCAAACATTAAAATTGCTTTAAAATTAACTTTTTAAAAGTTGAAAGCAATAAATTATCATTAACAAAAGCATAAATATATAGTGAAATAAGCAATGTTTGCCTTTTTAATGAAAGTAGGAAACCCACTCGATCGAAAGGAGCTGCAGTGGAAAGCCGGCTTGCCAGACGTGGCGTATCTGGCCTTCTGGTTCAGTAGGCCAAACACTGACTATAGAGCCCAGGGGCACATCTAAAAGTGAATGTGTGCCCACATCTCACTTCCTGTGTGTTCTGCATTGCTACAGAACAGTAGGCAGGTCGGGGTTTAGACCATGCTGACACGGAATCTGTAGGTAGCTTGGAGCTGTCAATGGAATCATTGGTCAGCATGATCAAAACAATATCTTCCAGTAAAGCACGGGCACAGCAGGTTTATTATAACTCAATACAGATAAGCAAGGATTTATCGATTTCATTGTTACTCAGAGTAATTCCCTATTGACCGGTGGGGGAGGGGCAGAGGCTACTTCAGACACACAAAATGCAACCCTATTCCACATAAATAATTTGGACTGGGAAGTTGTTTGGTGATCGGTCTCAATATTATCACTGCAGGAATATTCAATTGTCCTGGATCACCCTTAATTGTTGAAAAATGGAACATAATCTGCAGCTGGAACATCTAGAAATTTTATGATTACCTTTGAATATAATTATTGTAGGTCAGCATAATGCTATTTTTGAAAATTGCATAAAGAGGGAGAATTTCAAATGGGAGGTTCACAGAACAACATTGTTGGGAGTTCTCTGTATAATGTCTCAGTGGAAATAATATTGTTGGTCTCAACGCAGTGTTTCCCACGCTATGCTGCAAGTTGTCACAGCTGAGGCCAGCTCCTTCACCCTTTGCATAGAAGCATATATCACATGGGGGAGATGGGAAAGAGCAAGGAGAGCATTTCCAGAGGGAGCTGGAGCAGAAGCATGGTTTTGTGCAAGAAAGCCACTGAGAATACTGGGGATCAAGTGTCCCTGACAGGAGCTTGCCACGGAGAATTCTGTATGAATACAGTTCAGTTCTGATGAAGGGTCTCAGCCCGAAACGTCAACTGTTTACTCTTTTCCATAGATGCTGCCTGGCCCACCGAGCTCCTCCAGCATTTTGTGTGCATTGAATGATTGCACCCCAATTATTTCCATAGAACACCAACTTTAAGATCAGCACATTGCAATTACCTTCTAAATTACGTTCCACTGAAGCTAACAGAATTAATTTCAGATATAACTTTCTAATGTTATTGATCTGTACAGTAAGTGCTCTTGGCAATGAACTTCCAGGCAGAAATTTCTTACACACATAGTTGCCTCCAAAGAAAACAGGAACTTGAGGGAAAATCTTAACATTCTCCATTACAGCAAACATCATATAGATGACCATAGTGCCTTGCCCTTAATAAATTCACTGATTCTCCAAAGGTTATTAACATACTGTATGTTGCTCTTTTAAACAGATGATGAGAGACCTGCCCAAGGATGAAGTGTTCCTTTTTAATATGCATATCAAGCAGTGATGGCAATCTTGACAATGAGAACAGTCTTATGGCTATGCAGCATCTCAAACTTAATTCATGGTTGAGATTAAAAAAGGAGTGTTATCATGGAGAGCCACTACTAAGGAGCCTAGAAAGGTACTGTTTTTTTTCTCTCTGTACCCTGGTGGGGAAGGAAATCAGCTCAGTCACTTTCCTCTCTCAGCCTCACTTACAGCCAGTAATCTGTGTGCTGGAGGCCAGCGCACTGACTTCTCAGCAATGTTTTCCTGCTTCACATCTTCCTATTTGCCCCAGGCAAGTAATGCATCCCGTCTGAATCCAAAGGGGGAATGACAAGGCACAAAACACAAATCACAGAAGTGTTTTTAGTGATGAGGAAACTCCAGAATGAGAAGATAATCTCAGGTGAGCACTATTTTGCTCAACTGGACTCATTCCGCATAGCATCAAACCACTTCTTAAGGAGTGCTTTCTCTTTCTTGCTCTGTTACCCTTTCTAAAATTATATTCCACATATCGATAAATCTTTGATATCTCAATTACATATCCAGATATCTACCCTTCCGATTTAAGATGGCACTACTGAAGATATGCAACAGCTTACTTGTGGTTCGAAACCAAAGGAATTCAATTAAAAACATTATTAGTAACACTTTTTCTGAAGTAAATTGTGGTAGACTATCACCACAAGCACTAAAGAGGCGAGTGAGGGTGAAGTGAACTCAGGAGATGTGCCCTGCTGGTGAGCTGCAATATCGACGCACTTGAAGTTGCAATGAGTGATTCGGAGGGGAGAAGTCGAGGCAGAGGAGATCCAATGCCCGTCCAACTTACTCTGGTGCGAGGGCGAATTGCTCTAAGCGGCAAGCCAATTTAGAGAGGTAGAGAACGGCTTCTTCGGCAGCAAAATCCAGGTCCGAAGCAAATCACTGAGCACCATGTTCTAGGCCCGAAGTGATTCACTACGGCAACGCCTGGATCCTAATCTGAGGTATAAAATGATGTTTGGACAATTTAAATGTCGGGCTAGAAAGACCGGAAAGGCAGGGTGTCGAGCTAGCTCGCTCTAAGTGCCAAGCTGATTTGGAGAGCTCAAGAAGGGCTTCTCCAGCAGTGAAATCTAGGCCCGAGGCAATGTGCTGTGGGGGGATGTCGACGGAAAAGAGTAAACCGTCAATGTTTTGAGCCAAGAGCCTTCATCAACACTGTAACCCTGAATTGGGTGGCAAGAATATTAGAATGGATTTGATGGGCGTGTAAGAGAGAACAGATAGCATGGAGTGTGGGGGAGAGGAGTGAGATTGATAGACCATAGATAGGTCAAGTGGTCTCCTTCAATGTGGTAAGGGAATATTAAAAAACATCACAGAGCCCTACTCTTGTTTGTCAAAATGGTATAATCATAAAATACTATGCTTTTTTCTCAGTTCCTTTATCTCCATCACATCTGTTCCCAGGTTGAGGCTTTCTTTTTCCAGGACACCAGAGATGTCCTTATTTCTTCATAGAATGGGGTTTCCCTTCTTCCACCACTGATGCTACCCTCACCCGCCTCTCCTGCATATCCTGGGTGTCCGCGCTCTCCCCATTTTCTTGCCACCTTAACAGGAATAGAGTTCCTCTCCTTCTCACCTACCACCCCATGAGACTTCAAATCCAACACATCATTCTCCGCACTTTCCACCATCCTCAATAGGATCCTAGCACCAAACACATCCTTACCTCCCCCGACTCTCCGCTTTCACGTAATCCTGGCACATATCCCTATAAGCAACAGAAATGCTACATATGTCTTCCTACCTCCTCCCTTACCTCCATTCAAGACCCCAAGCAGTCCTTTCAGGTGAGGCAACGCTTCACCTGTGAATCTGTTGGGGTAGTCTATTGTATCCAGTGCTCCCGATGGCCTTCTCTACATTGGTGAGACCCGAAGTAAATTGAGGGGCCGCTAGAAGCGGAATTTCCTGGTTGCCAACCATTTTAATTCCCATTTCGACATGTTAGTCCATGGCCTCCTCTTTTGGCACGATGAGGCTACTCTCAGGGTGGAGGAGCAACACCCCATATTCTAGGTAACCTCCAACCTGATGGCATGAACATCGATTTCTCCTTCCAGTAATGTTTTCCCTCCCCTATCCTTCTTCTCCAGCCCTTTACCTTTTCCACTCACCTGGCTTCACCTATCACCTCCTGGTTAATCCTCCACACACACCCCCAACCTTTTTATTCTGATCTTCCTGCTTGCTTTCCCATCCTGAAGGAAGGTCTCAGCCCAATATGTCAACTATTTATTCATTTTCATAGAAGCTGCCTGACCTGCTGAGTTCCTCCAGCATTTTGTGTGTGTTGCTCTGGATTTCCAGCGTCCAAGTATCTCGTATTTATAATATAGGATATCCTGCAGTGTCAAATTGAAACATATTCCTTGACCTTTCTATACATTTTCTTTTTTTCTCAGAAGTTATCATCCTTTTTGAATCAATGCCTGTTTGGTTTTGTTAATCAGGGGCCTTCAAGTTTACGACAAATGACCTTATGGAGTTAAAATTAATATGTCTTTTAACTTGTTCCATTCATTCATTCACTGTAAGATATGGATTCCTGTGGTATGCAAAAACAGGAAAATAAAAGGTTGCTGCTATCTCTTACCAATTTCCAATGAAGCGTGGGTCAGTCTGGTCAATCTGAATTGTGCCCCTGGGATCCACATAGAAGCCAATCAAGACACCACCAAGAAGATATCCTGCTGCAGGGCCCAATGCTCCCATAACATACATAATTGCTGGAAAGAACAGATAATATATTTAATAAGATACTAGGAACAATATATGTACCAATTCAAAATAGAAAATATAAACCCCAAATTAATCTGGGTACTAATTCAGATTCAGATTCAGATTATTGTCTTTTAGAAACCACAAATGCAATGCAGTTAAAAAATGAGACAACGTTCCCCCAGAATGATATCACAAAAGCATATGACAAAACAGACTACACCAGAAAATCCACTTAATGTTTGGCAATCCTCAATCCAGAGTCCGGAGAGGCTGCTGCATATTAATATCGCGCTACCGTCTTAGCACGTACCCCGGAAAGGAACTCCAATCCCACCAGACAAACAAGACCAAAAACTAAAGCTACAAGACCTGCACAAAACCACATAGTTACATTTAGTTACAACAGTGCAAACAATAGCATGATTGACTAAAAAACAGACCATGGGCACAGTAAAAATAGTCCAAAGATGTTAAAGGACTATAAGTTCAAAAAGAAATCACCACACAGTTTCCACAAATCCCCAGGGTCCGACAGACTCGCCATCCCACGCCGGAGGCAGAAGGGAGTACCCCCGCTATGGACTTCCATGATGCCCCCGACTCAGCCTCGCAGATGCAGCACACAATGAAAGCTCCGTCAAACCCAGCCTCGCAGATACAGCACACACTGAAAGTGACCTGACCGCAGCGGACTCTGAGTCCGCTGAATCTCCGAGCCGACAACCATCCCCTCCGGCACAGCTTCTCTGAGCACCATCCTCTGCCGAGCGTATTAAGACGGCCCCGCCAATGGGCATCAGCAACGCGAGCCCGAGGACTGGGGGCCTGTTCTTCCCGGCAGAGTCCTGGACCTCAGCAGCAGCAGCAATGAAGAAGGTCTTCCTGGAGATTTCCCTATGTTCCTCCGTGCTCCCACGTCCATTTTCAATCAATTATGATTGTGCACAGCACCCCACTTCACAAATAGTATCTTACAACAGTGACATCCAGGTTCAGTGGTAACCATTGTAGTTGGGTCTGATAGCTTAGCAGTTCCAGTCTCATAAATTAGTTGTGTTGAAGGAGTGCTGCAGCAGTGGAGATGCTGCTCTTCATATGATACAGTAGGCACAGCCTCCAACATTGGTGGGTGTAAGACAAGCAGTTTGAAAATAGAAGAGACTGCAGATGCTGAAACCTGGAGCACCACACAAGCACTGGAGGAACTCAGCAGATCAGGCATCATTTGTGAAGGGAAAGGGACAGTCAATGCTTCAGGTTGAAACCCTTCATCTGGTCAACTGGACAAGTTTGGATTTACAGTATTTCATGTCAAGGCTACCAAGAGCACTCAATCTATTTCACTAATTAAACTTACATCACGTTGTGTGCCCTTAAGCAGCGCCGATAGCTGTCTTCGATTGTTTTCATTTACCATTATTGTTCCCAAATAAATATCTTGTCAGCAATTTTCTGGAATTTCACCGAGACTCAGTGTAGTGGCTCCAGACAGGTTATTTTATCCCCACTAACGTTGAACCTATCCACTGGTTCATATGAAGAGTGTTACCTCCATTACTGAAGGACTCCTCCAGGTAGTTGAAGAGATTTCATGGCACTGTTGCAGAAATAGAGTGGGAAGTTTTCCAACTATCAAATTAGGTATTTAATGTTTAACAACATTGGAAAAGACTGAAGAATTATCATCTCACAGGTGCCTTCTGAGACCTTGCTGTGTGCGAATGGTCTGTTAAATTTCCCAACAGAATATAAATGACTCTTCAAAGGAAGTTCCTCAGCTACTAAATATTTTTTTCAACATGTTTTGGGCATAAATAATTTAAGTATAAATGATACCTCCCTAAAGAACAGCTATTAAAAGTTATTATTAATTTAAATGTTGCTAACAGAAGAGTTATTATATAGAAACTATATTTTTATATGTCGGTGCAATTTTGAGAGCTGTTTTCCTTTCATAAAATCCCACTGTACTGTTATAGATTTAGCTCATCACACCAGTCACTCAGCACCTCGAGACAGCTCATTTCTCTGCCACTCCTATCACATTTTCCTCATACTGCAATATTTGTCTCTTTATTTATTCAATTGTATTATGAAAATTCATACAGAATCTACATACGCACATGTGTTGTATTGGCCCATTCTCACCAAGGCACCTGCTCTCAGTAAGACAGTAATCTAGGGGGGAAACACAGAACAATTGAAAGACCTTTTCTTCGTTGTGCAGTCTAGTATCTGACATTGGTCCCTACTGCAAAAACATGGTAAATTCCTGTTGGCACCTCTTAGAAAACTTTGGTCCTCAAAGTCATTGTGGTTACACTCAAAAGTCCTTCAAGAGGACCACAGCCCTTGCTGTTGTTTGGAGGCTTGCATGTCTCACTGACCCGGAGAGCAATGTTGGCAGGAGATAGGATTTAATGGTAGGGTCACTCATGCCAAACTGGTCAAAGGTTAGAGGCTAAATTAAGAGTTGTCCACCAGTCCTCCAGGTTCAGGTGTTCAGCTTAGAGCTGACAACCCTGAGTGGTAAAATACAGTGATTTGGTTTTGTTTTATTATTTAGAGATACAGCATGGTACTTTTAACTTTCCAGCCCAACAAGGCCATGCTGCCCAATTACAGCCTTGTGGCCAATTAACCTACTAGCCTATGTATATTTGGAACGTAGGGGGAAACCGGAGCACCTGTGGCAACCCACAAAATCACAGGGAGAACACATAAACTCCTTACAGACAGCGGCAGGAATTGAACCAGGGTCACTGGAACTGTAAAGCGTTACTTTAGCTGCTACGCTACCATGCTGCTACCCCATACCCTTTTACAGATGTTCCCAGCAATTCGTCACTATTTTATAACTGCTACTACATTCACCCACAATTATATTGGCCAAGTAATCTTCTGAACTGCAGTACCATCTTATCAGTGTGAACTTGGAAATCTTGTAGATCTTATGACCTTTGGCTTGTAATCTTGTACATCTTATTTCTAAGGTAACTTTTTTTTATTCTTTCTTACTTCTCTTCTAATATTTGTATATCTATGCACTTGAAATGCTACCATGACACCGTGTTTCCTTTGGGATCAATAAAGTGTCTGTCTATAACTGTAGGGCATGGGAGGAAACCAGAATATCTGGAGGAAATTTGTGTCATAGTTACAGGGGCAACATGCAAACTTCACCACAGGCAGCACCAAAGTCCATGATTGAATGCAGATACAGTAATTGAATTTTGCCAGTTGTACCTTCCAAGCCACTAGGCCGTGTGAACATAAATGATGGTGTCTGCCCTCCTGGAAACCCTGTCAGTATCTGAGCCAGCGTGTCTAGGATAACAGGAATAATGTACACAGCTGTTTATGTCTGTACCAATGTTACCAGTATAAAGGAAATTATTTTTGGTATCTTTAATCCCTGTGTGAGTGGTTTGAGTTACTCGTTAAAACAAGCCTTTCTTTGCGAGACCAAGACAAATTAGATCCCGGCTTCAAGTTTGCACTCTGAAAGGTTGTTATGTCAACTCTCACCTGGCCTGTAATTGAAGTTAAAATTCTTCCTCTAGTTCAAAGAAGTCATAGGAGTATTCATTAGCAGTGCCGAAGTTAATCAAAAAAAGGAGGTTCCTGGCATTGAGACGTATAACCTTCTGAATCTTTTAAACTCACAAACTGGTTATGCAGTGAGCCAAACTTCACCACCTCTAGAAGAGGAAAACATAATCTCCATAAATTCTTCTGGACTAGCAAACACACATCAAAACATTTCTGCACCATCTGCACCAGTTTAGCTTGTTAATGTCAGGAAGCAATCTTTCTTTGCACGTCTGGCACAGAGGGCTTGCCCTAGACTTCCGACACAGTAATAAGAAACCACGCAGCAGACTCACATTCAACATCTTGGACATTTTAGGAACAACTTCTTCTCCTCTTCTATCAGATTTAGAGTCACACAGCAGTGTTTATCATTTATCATAATCAGCGTAATCATTTCTGAATGATCCGTGAACCTATGAATACTGCCCGTTATTTCTCTTCTGTGCTGCTCACATTTTAGTTTTTGTAATTTACAGTGATGTGAATATCTTGCACTGTATTGCTGCAGCAGAACAACAAATTTACTGGCATACGTCAGCAATAATAAACCTGATTCTGATTTTCATTCTGCTTAGCTACATACTTAAGTTTGCTGATGACACCACTGTTATTGGAGAAATCAAAGGTGTGATGAATCAGCATATAGGAAGGAGACGGATAATTTGGCTGAGTGTCAGCAAAATCAAGGAGCTGATTATTGAACACAGAAAGAGGAAACTGGAGTCCTCATTGGGGAATCAGAGGTGGAGAGGGTAAGCAACTTTAAATTCCTCAGTGTTATACTTTCAAAGGATATGCCCTAACTAGGTCCAGCACGTAAGGGCCATTACAAAAAAGGCAAGATAACACCTTTACTTTCTTAGAAGTTTGTGAAGATTTGTCATGTTATCTAAAACTTTGGCAGACTTCTATAGAAGCACAATGGAGAGTGTATTGCCTGGCCACTTCACAGTTTGCTATGGAAACACCAGTGCCCTTGAATAAATTATATAAAGTAATGGATATAGACCAGACTCTCACTAGTAAAGCCCTCCCCATCACTGAACACATCCATATGCAGCACTGTTATAAGAAAGCAGCAGCATCAAGGACCGCCACCATCCATGCCATGCTCCCTTCTCAGTGCTGTCATCAGGAAGGAGGTACAGCAGCCTCAGGGCCAACAAAACCAAGTTCAGGAACCGTTATTACCACAGCCATCAGGCTCTTGAACCACAGGGTATAACATCACTCACCTCAATACTGAACTATTCCTACAACCTATGGATTCACTTTGAAGAACTCTTTATTTCATATTCTTAATATTTATTGTTAATCTTTTCTTTTTTTCCCTTTTTGTATTTTGCAGATTGTTATCCTTTGCACATTGGTTGTTGTATGTCTGTCCTGCTATGTGTGGTCTTTCATTGATTCCTCTGATATCCCCTCTGTCCCTACTTCCAAGCACCTTAAAACTATGCCCCCTCATAATAGCCATTCCATCCCTGTGAAAAAAGCTTCTGGCTATCCACATGATCAATGCCTCTCATCATCTTATACACTTCCATCAGGTCACCTCTCATCCTCCATCGCTCCAAGGAGAAAAGGTCAAGTTCATTAAACCAATACTCATAAGGTACGCTCTCCTTGTAAATCTCCTCTGCATTCTGTCCACATCCCTTAGCGAAGTGCCTAGACCTGAACATAGTACTCCAAATGAGGTCTGACCAAGGTCTTATATAGCTGAAACATTACTTCACAGTTCTTGAATTTAATCCAGTGGTTGATTAATGCCAACACGTCATACGTCTTCTTAACAACACAGTCAACGTGTGCAGCAGCTTTGAGTATCCTATGAACATGGACTCCAAGATTTCTCTGATCCTCTACATTGCCAAGAGTCTTACCAATAATACGATTATAAATGACCTGTATGAGGAAGTAGGAGTTAAGATGGCACTAAACAGCGACTCCTTTGCATCTTTGGAAACAGCTCTATTTCCATCTTTAATATCTTTATTTTTCCCTTTCAGGGTTATTTAGAAGACCCTGACCTGGAGTTACAGGCAGACTTCAGTTCTTGCAGGAATGGGACCCTTTCTCAGTCCTTCAGGACTGGCTGTTGTTTGGTGTGCCAAGGGATCGATCTGAGTGTCCAGCTCGTATTTGGAAGCCTAAGATCTCAGGGCTCTGGAGACGGGCGAACCAAGGGTGGGAGTCACGGCAGGAGACCCATATGTTGTCGACGGAGTCAGATCATCTACTGCTGTGGACCTGAAGACCCAAGATCTTTAAGATCTTCAGGCACAGAGCTCAATAAAAGCAACATAACGGACTTCCAACATCGCAAACCAGAAACTGGATGTTATGTCTCCCCGCTCGCTGGGAAAATGGAGACACCTCCTTCTCCTTTATTAGGGAGAGAGAGAACCTGTGGGATGTCGAATACCGGGTGAAACGCAACGCCTTTGAGGTAACTGCACATCTGTGTCTTTGCTATTGCTTTGTTCACGCTTGAGTGCTCAGTGGCAGTGCTGATGCCTGCTTTTTTTTTTGCCAGTGGGGGGAGAGGGGGATTGTTGCTCGCTGCCACTTATGCGGGGGGGGGGGGGGGATTTTGGGATTCTCACGTTTAAATGTCATTCATTCTTTGGGGCACTTCTCAGTTTTTGTGGATGCTTGTGAAGAAAAAGCATTTCAGAATATATATAGTATAAATTTCTCTGACATTAAATTGAACCTTTGACCTTTGAATCTATACACTGTCTTCAAATTTGACCTCCCAAAATGAACCACTTCACACTTAATTGGGTTGAACTCCATCTGACACTTCTCAGCCAGTTCTGCATTCTATCGATGTCCCGCTGTAACTTCAGACAACCCTCCACACTATCCACAACACCCCCCACACTTTGAGTCATCAGCAAACTTACTAACCCACCCTTCTACTACCTCAACCAGGTCATTTATGAAAATCACAAGGAGAAGGGGTCCCAGAACAAGGTGCAAAGTTCACACAGACTGCACTGGAGGTCAGGATTGGACCCATGTTCCTGGAGTTGCAGGGCAGTGGTCCCATTACTTAGAAAGCCATGCAATTTTGCAATTCTGGAAAACTACCTCTGTTTTTTTCCCCAAAACGTTACAGGTATTACCTGACCTACTCGGTATCTCAAGCATCCTTTTTTTGTTTATGATTTCTATCATCTAACAATTCCAGCATTTTGTTTGGGAATGGAGCAGGGCAACTCATGGTCCCTGAGATGTTTCTAAATTTTGTGGAGACTGTAGTCATTTCCATAGATGCTGCCTGATTTGCTGAGTTCCTCCTGCATTTTGTATGTGTTATTTTGCTTTGCCTGTCTTTTGTCCCAATTCATTTCCTCCTATTTACATCTCCTTCACATTGTTCATCAGAGGTTAAACAAACCTTCATCACCCTCTCTCAGCTGACAATACAGTTCACACTTCATCTCTTGTGGACTTCAATTTAATGGTTATTCTCTGCTTTCCTACCAATTTAAAACATACTTGTTTTCTAGCATTGCCTGGCCAGGGTGAAAGGTATTTGACTCTGTAAACTATGCTTCTTTCTCTACAGATACTCCCTGATCTGCTAAATATCTCCAGCATTTTATTTTATTTCAAATTTCCAACATTCTCAATCCATTTAAAAATCATTGAGTGTTTTTCTCTGAATTATCTGCATTGATAATCTTACCTTAATAACTAAATTTTCAGATAGCTGTCAGTTAGTAGGCAGGTTTGTGGATAAGAACATTCAGTGAGTGTGTTCATAGTTGTTAATTATAGAGCAGCAAGGGAAAAAGCACAGGCATAGAATTCAGATTCTGAGGGGTCTTGACAAGGTGATGTGGAATGGATGTTTCCTCTTGAGGGAAAATCTAAGACACGTCTTGACATCTTCCTTAAGTACAAAGCTCCACATGGTGCCCAACCACTGGCTCAAAATAAATACATTATATTTGTACTGAATGTCTAAACCCATCGGTAATACATGCTTGTTACTGACAAAAAGGGCCCATTAACTTGTCCTGCTGACTTCAAAGATTTGTGTACATTGTTAACTTCTCAAAAGCACAAATAATTCTAAAATATAACCCAGCTGGCAGAATTCATTGTACTACTTTTAGAGAACTCTGTCAATTTTTTTTCTGGCCAATATAAGAGATATTTATAGACCATATATTGGACATATGAAGCAAAAACAGAGATTGCTGGGAGAGCACAATACGTCTGGCACACGAGTGAATCAGCAGATGCTGGAAATGAATAAAAACACAAAATGCTGGCAGAACTCAGCAGGCCAGACAGCATCTATGGGAGGAGGTAGTGACGACGTTTTGGGCCGAAACCCTTCATCAGGAGTGAAGTAACATGAGCTAGAAATAGCTCATTTCCCTCCAGCCTATCACTTCCCAGCTCTCTACTTCATCCCTCCCCCCACTTCTTATCCCCTCTCCACCATCTCATGTTACTTCACTCCTGATTAAGGGTTTTGGCCTGAAACGTCATCACTACCTCCTCCCATAGATGCTGTCTGGCCTGCTGAGTTCTGCCAGCATTTGTAAGAGAGAGTTAATGCTTCAGGTCAATAGCTTTTCATCATATCTGGGAAACAAGCATGCTTGCATTTGCTGAAGGAGAAGAGGTAGGCCAAACTGAGGAAATGGCTAAGATAGTGCAAGGACCAACAGAAATCAACGCAACACACACAAAATGCTGGAGGACCTCAGCAGGCCAGGCAGCATCTAGTCAACAGAGTACAGTCGACATTTCAGGCAGATATCCTTCATCAGGACAGATGTATCAAATGCATTGGTGTCATGAAGATTCAATACCTACACTTTTAATTTTTCCTTTCACACTATCCAGGAACCAAATCACTCCTTCCAGGTAAAGCAATAATTCACTTGTATTTATTTTAATCAGCATACCGAAATTCTATCCTGACAATGAGATCTCTTCTGTACCAGGGATCAAACCACTGGTTGGGTGCCCCTTTGCCAGAATACACCCATTAAGTTCATAATAGCAACTCTGACCTTCCAGTTTATTGACACTTTAATTCTCCATCACATTGCCAATCTGATCTTTCCGCCTCTGAATGCAAGTTTGAAAAACAGCACCTCATCTTCTGTTACAGCCTCAGGCCCCCAGACTGCATTTCTAAAATTTCCAATTTTGATCTGAGATCACCAACTTGGAACTCAGATCTCCCCTCTATATAATGCCTCCTGAGGGCTTCCAATATTCTCTTTGATTGCAGATTTCTCGCAACTGTAGTACTCTTTCTCTCTCAGCTCCAGTATAATTGTGTTCTCGTGTGTTTCTCCTCCCCCACCACTCTCTCTCTCTCTCCCTCCCTCTCTCCCCTCTTCTGTCACCTTGATGGTTTGCTTTCCACCCGAGCACCAGCATTTTCTTTGCTAACTCCACCCCTCATGCTCATCACACCGGCTCTCTAACATGAGAAAACATGATTTTATCTCACTTCTCCAGTTGATCAACCGCTACCCTCTTTAGTCAGAGGGGGTGAATGTGTGGAATTCATTGTCACAGAGGGTTATGCAGGTTGATAGGTTCTTGATTAGTAAGGGCATCAAAGGTTGTAAGGAGTAGGCCATCTGGCCTGTCGAGCCAGCTCCGTCATTCAATAAGATCATGGCTGATCTGGCCATGGACTCATCTCCACCAACCTGACTTTTCCCCATAACCCTTAATTCCCCTACTAAGCATAAATATATCCAACCTTGTCTTAAATATATTTACTGAGGTAGCCTTCACTGTTTCACTGGGTAGAGAACACCACTCTCTGGGAAAAGCATTTCCTCCTCATCTCCGTCCTGAATCTGCTCCCCTGAGTCTTAAGGCTATGCCTTTTGGTTCTAGTCTCACCAACCAGTGGAAACAACTTTCTGCCTCTATCTTATCTATCCCTTTCATAATTTTATATGCTTCTCTAAGATTTCCTCTTATTCTTCTGAATTCCAGTGAGTACAGTCCCAGGTAACTCAATCTCTTATCATAGTCTAACCCCCTCATCCCTGGAATCAGCCTCGTGAACTTCCTCTGCACCGCCTCCAAAGGCAGTATATCCTTCCTCAAGTATGGAGACCAGAACCACACGCAGTACTCCAGGTGCGGCCTCACCAGTATCCTGTATAGTTGCAGCATAACCTCTTGCTCTTAAATTCAATCCTTCTAGTAATGGAGGCCTTCTTGATATCCTGCTGCACCTGCAAACCGACCTTTTGTGATTCATGCACAAGCACACCCAAGTGCCTCTGCACAGCAGCATACTGCAATTTTTTATCATTTAAATAATAACCTGGTTCCAAGGTTGCCAAGCCAAGGAGTGGTAGTGGGGACAAGCTCCCACTGCTTAAAAAGTACTCCTCACGGCATGCGTCTCAAATAGCCTCTGGCAACCAAGTCCAACTCCTGGCCTTCTCGTGTGGCTTAGCCTGCAAGCCCGGCGAAACTGTTTCTATTGACAGGAGAAAGGGCGAAGGCGGGTCCTGGCGCCTTAAAACCAGTGCTTCGGGTAGATGGAGCTCATCAGCCTAGGAGGGCAGTCCATCTAAGAGAAGGAAAACTCTGATTTTAAACCTCCGCTGCCTTGCCACCATACCCACTCATGGGAAAGGCTTCGGGAGTAAACCCTAAGGACAAATCCGGAGCTGGAGTCCCTAAGGCAGTCCGATGTTGCCTTCAACCTTGTTCTGGCAACTCCTGCGACGATGCCGGTGTCAAGCTGTATCGGCCCCTGCCTATCCCTTGGACAGCATCGGTGGCGTGGAGAGGGGAGAGGGGCTGCATGGGCAACTGCCGATCTCTCATAAAACCTTGCCGAGGTCTGCGCCCTGGAGAAGACATTCCAGCATTGCCTCACCGTGGCAGCAAAACACGGAAAGCAGCAGTCTACCGGTTGTAAGCCTGCACTCGACTGGCGTAGAGCAAGGCGCCAGGGGTTGCTTTCGACAGAGGGAGAGGCCCTCGTGCCTCACTGGACAGCTACCGCCCACCTCAAGCTGGGCAGCCCCTAGCCAATAAGGTGCTGTCCCGCCACAGTCCGCCCGCTTCACTGGGTGCGTGGGGCTCAGGGTTACAAGTATCCTGAACCGCGGTCTGTAAACACTGCACCAAGCAAAACAACAAGGAAACAAGGCAAGAAGCCAGCATTCAGACTCGGATGCTGGAACGTACAGACTATGACAACTGGTCTATCAGACGACCTTCGCGAGATCACTAACACCCGCAAAACAGCAGAGATTAACAACCAACCGCTTCGTCTTCAAGTGGACACCGCAGCGCTCCAAGAGACACGGCTTCCAGACTCGGGGACCCTTCGTGAGAGAGAGTACACCTTCGTCTGGCGGGGGAAAGGCAAGGACGAGACCAGAGAGCATGGTGTTGGCTTTGCTGCGAAAAACTCGCTGCTAAAGATGGTGGAACCCAGCAAGGATGGATCGAAGCGGATCCACTTACTGCGGCTGCACACCTCCGATGGGCCTGTCAACTTTATTAGCGCTTACGCCTCAACCCTATATTCCACACAAGACACAAAAGATGAGTTCTATGATCAACTTTCAAGGCAAATACAGGCGATCCCGAAACAGGAACAGTTGCTGCTACTTGGCGACTTCAACGCAAGAGTGGGTGCCGACCACGACCCCTGGCCAAGCTGTCTGGGACGGTATGGGACCGGTAACTTGAATGACGATGGACAACGACTGCTCGAGCTTTGCGTGCTTCACGGACTATGTGTCACCAACACCTACTTCCTGGCCAAAGTTTCCTGGTGACATCCCCGCTCCAAACACTGGCATCAGCTGGACTTGATCCTCACAAGACGCAACCACCTGAAAAACGTGCTCATGACTCAGTCCTTTCAAAGTGCTGACTGTGACACCGATCACTCCCTGGTTTGCTGCAAACTCAGACTCCACTGCACCAAGCCTCTGTCTAGGCCAGGGGTCAGCAACCTTTACCACTGAAAGAGCCACTTGGACCCGTTTCCCACAGAAAAGAAAACACTGGGAGCCGCAAAACCCGTTTGACATTTAAAATGAAATAACACTGCATACAACGTTTTGTTTTGCCTTTATGCTATGTATAAACAAACTATAATGTGTTGCATTTATGAAATTGATGAACTCCTGCAGAGAAAACGAAATTACATTTCTGCATGCAACAAAAACATTTTGAACTCCGAAAAAAAGACGTTGGGTTGAAGGTTACTTTTAAGTAAAATACTCAACGTCTATTTGAGTCCTTCTTGTATTTATGAAAAACGCCAAACTTAAATTTGCCGCCAGCAGCAAACCAAAAATAACGTCAGCCAGCTGTCAATCTGAAAAATAAAAGGACTATTTCACTGAACAATGAAAACATATGAATACACGTAAAATAACAGGCAATTAAAATATTTATCATACTTGGTCAGGTTGACTCACACCTGACAATGCAGTCGTATTCAGTAGGGATGGATCGATGCTTAGGGGAGTGACCGGGAAGGATAATGTGTTTTTTTCCTCTCTGAACTCACAGAAGCGTTTCCCAAACGATGTTTGCATTGCGATGATTGCAGAATGTAAATACTCCGAATTTATCATGTCGTGACCTTGTTTGAACTCTCTCAAATTGGGGAAGTGAGACAATGTGCCTTTCTGTAAATCTCTGGCAAGCACTGTCAACTTGCGCTCGAATGCCAAAACATCCTCCAACATGTGCAGGGCTGTACGTCCTTACCCCTGAAGAGCTGTGTTCAGCGTGTTCAGGTGCGCTGTCATGTCTACCATGAAGTGTAGCTTTTCCAGCCACTCTGGCTGTTCCAGCTCAGGAAAGGTGAGCCCTTTGCTGCCCAGGAAAGTTTTCACTTCTTCCAGACACGCGACAAAGCGTTTCAGCACCTTCCCTCTGGACAGCCAGCGATAAAAACACGTTGTAGCGGTGTGCTACACGCAGTCAGTAAACTGCAGTCAAAGATAGCTTTATTCAAACTAAACAGCCTTGCTTTTCAGCTTCCCTCAACCCGCCCCCCCATGGGCGCAGATGCTGCAAAAGACACGTACTCACAAACCCCCGTAGGCTATCTCCCTTAGCCTGAACGCTGGCTAATTGTGAGCCGGTTCGGATGTGTCAGGAAATGGGTTGCCACAACATCTTAATTAGATTGTACAAGATCACCATAATCTTCAAATTTAGAATTACATTTCAAAAACTAACAAACTAACATAAAATACATTTTAATTAAATACTGACCAATTATTTCCCTAAGCAACAGGGAGCCGCAGCACAGACGTAAAAGAGCTACATGTGGCTCCGGAGCCGCGGGTTGCCGACCACCGGTCTAGGCAAACAGTGTATCAATGCTGGAGGACGCCCTCCCTGCAGACCCACCAGGAGGAGCTGTTCAGCAGAGATGGGATTCTCTCAGGGACACCATCCACAGCACTGCATTGAAGACCTTCGGGAGGAAGCAAAGCAAGACACAGGATTGGTTCGAGGCAAGCGCGAATGAGCTCAATGCCACCATCGAGGAGAAGCGTGATGCACTGTTGAAGCACTAACACCAACCCACTCAGGCAACGTTGCAAGCGTTGAGGACAGCTAGGAACAACGCACAGAAGACAGCCAGACGCTGTGCAAATGGCTACTGGCTACAACTATGTGAAAGCATCCAGTTATCAGTCGACACAGGCAACATTCGCGGAATGTATGAGGGGATCAAGAAAGCCATCAGTCCAACCCAGAGCAAGACAACTCCACTGAAATCCAGGACAGGCGAGGTCATCAAAGACAAATGAAAGCAGATGGAGAGATGGGTGGAGCACTACTCCAAACTCTACTCCAGGGAAAATGATATCTCGGACAACGCGTTAGCGACCGTGGAATGCCTACCGGTCATGGAGGAGCTGGACGTACTGCCGACTGCTGAAGAGCTGAGCAGAGCCATCGACAGATTACCCACTGGAAAGGCACCAGGGTTGGATGGCATCCCACCAGAGGCCATCAAGTGTGCAAAGGGAGTTCTGCTCAACCACCGGCTGGAACTACTCTGTCAGTGCTGGGAGGAGGGAATGGTGCCGCAAGACATGAGAGACTGCAACATTGTCACCCTCTATAAGAACAAGGGGGACAGAAGCGATTATAACAACTACAGAGGAATCTCGCTGCTGAACATCGTTGGGAAGCTCTTCGCCCACGTGGTCCTGGGCAGACTACAGAAAATCGCCAAAAGGGTATACCCCGAATCTCAATGCGGTTTCAAGTTGGAACATTCCACAATCGACATGATCTTCTCTCTTCGACAGCTGCAAGAGAAATGCCAAGAGCAAAGACAACCACTCTACGTCGCTTTCATCGACAAAGGCATTCGACCTTGTTAGTAGAGACGGCTTGTTTAAAATCCTCGCCAGGATTGGTTGTCCTCCGAGGCTCCTCAAGATCGTCCAATCGTTTCACGCGGATATGAAACGCGTCGTTCAATTTGACTGCTCTTCTTCAGAGGTCTTCAACACCTGCAGCGGTGTGAAGCAGGGCTGTGTGTTTGCTCCCACCCTATTCGGCATCTTCCTCGCAGTCATGCTGAAACATGCGTATGGAACTTCAACCGATGGAGTTTACCTTCATACCAGATCGGACGGAAGGCTGTTCAGTCTGTCCCAGCCGAGGGCAAAATCCAAGGTCTGTGAAGTACTCGTCAGAGACATGCTGTTTGCAGACGACGCAGCGTTGGCGACACACTCTGAAGAGCAACTGCAGCGACTTATGGACAACTTCTCAAGAGCCTGCCAGGAATTCAGCCGAACCATCAGTCTGAAGAAGACCAATGTGATGGGCCAAGGCGTTGAACAACTCCCCATCATCAACATCAACAATTATGAGCTGGAGGTAGTCCACGAATTCACATACCTTGGCTCCACCATCACGGACAGCCTCTCCCTGGACTCCAAGATCAACAGGCGGATCGGACGAGCAGCCACCACATTCGCCAGGCTGACCAAGAGAGCCTGGGAGAACAGAAAGCTAATTACGCACACCAAAATTGCAGTCTACAGGGTATGCGTCCTCAGCACACTGCTCTACAGCAGCGAGACCTGGAGCCTCTACTCCAGGCAGGAGCGACGTCTCAACGCCTTCCACCTTCACAGCCTGAGACGCGTTCTGGGCATCAAATGGACCAACCGAGTCACCAACACCGAAGTCCTTACCCGCGCCCAGTTACCCAGCCTCTTCACCCTTCTCCAACAACGCCGACTCCGCTGGCTGGGACACGTACATCGCATGCCGGACGGGAGGATTCTGAAAGACCTACTGTACGGGGAACTGACTACTGGCAAGACAGCATGAGGACGTCCTCATCTTTGTTTCAAAGACATCTGCAAAAGGGACATGAAGTCAATGGACCTGGACGTCAAAAGATGGGAAGACATTGCAAACGATCACTCATGCTGGAGACGAGAACTACACAGGGCTGGAGCAAGGAGAAGAGAAACTGAGGCTTGCCGCCGAGGAAAAGCGCGCTCGCCAAAAAGACAACAACACGGCAACATTGGAGGAGAGCGTCTTCAAATGCAATCACTGCAACCAAGACTGTCACTCCCGTGTGGGCCTGTGCAGTCACAACAGACGCTGCACCACCATCAGCAGCTGAATCAAAACTCTCCAGGTGCAAATCCATGGTCTCTCGAGACTGACGGATGCCACACAAATAATAACCTGCTGTTTCATTTCTCCTTCCAAAGTGGATGACCTCGCATTTACCAACATTCTACTCTATCTGCCAGACCCTTGCCCACTCACTTAATCTATCTATATCTCTCTGCAGGCTCTCCGTATCTTCTGCACAATTTGCTTTTCCACTCAATTTAGTATCATCAGCGAACTTAGATACACTTGGTCCTCTCTTCCAGATCGTTAATGCATATCGTGAACAGTTACGGGCCCAGCACCGACCCCTGCGACACACCGCTCACCACTGATTGCCAACCAGAGTAACACCCACATATCCCAACTCTCTGCTTTCTATGAGTTAAGCAATCCTCTATCCATGCTAATACATCATCCCCAACTTATCAACATCATCCTCATCTTATGGATAAGACTTTTATGTGGTACCTTATCAAATGCCTTCTGGAAATTCAAGTAAATAGCATCCATCTGTTCCCTTCTATCTGTTCCCTTCATTATATCCTCAAAGAATGCCAGTAAGTTTGTTAAACAGGACCTGCCTTTGCTGAATCCATGTTGAATCTGCTTTATGGATCCATTTTTTTTCCCAGAAGCCTCGCTATTTCCTCTTTAATGACAGCTTCAAGCATTTTCCCAACTACAGATGTTAAAATAACAGGCCTTTAATTACCTGTCTTTGGCCTACATCCCTTTTTGAAAAGCAGCATGACATTCCCCATCTTCCATTCCGCCAGGACCTGCCCAGAGTCCAGAAAGTTTTGGTAAATCATCACCAAAGCCTCTACCATAGCTTCTGCCATTTCTTTCAGTATCCTGGGATGCATTCCATCAGGACCAGGGGATTTATCTATCTTCAGGCCCATAGGTTTGCTCAGCACTACCTCTTTAGTGGTAGTTGTATCTATTGTATCGAGGTCCTCAACTCCCATCGCCCATCATGTTAGACGTGTCCTTCACTGTGAAGACCGACATAAAATAGTTATTGAAAGCCTCGACCATTTCCTCATTACCCAATATCAATTCCCCCTTCTTATTCTCCAAAGGATCTACATTCATTTTAGACACCCTTTTCCCCTTTGTATAATTATAAAAACGTTTACTATCCATTTTTATATTTTGTGCTTGTTTATTTTCATAATCTAGCTTCCCTTTCTTTATTGCTCACTTAGTGGTACCTTGTTACTTTTTAAAGTTTTTCCAATCTTCCAGTTTCCCACTACTCTTGGCAACTTTGTACGCATGAGCTTTCAATTTGATGACTTCTTTTATTTCCTTCGTTATCCAGTGCTGGATCTCCCCACCCTTACTCTCCTTACTTTTAACTGGAATATACTTTTGTTGAGCACCGTGAAAATCTCTTCGGAAGTCTTCCACTGTTCCTCAACTGTCCCAACATATAGCTGGTGTTCCCAGTCTACACTAGCCACATCCACCCTCATCCCATTGTGGTCTCCATTGTATAGACATAATACATGACATAATAATGAGAGTGAATTACTGCACCCTCCATTTGTATGCGAAACTCAATCCTACTGTGATCACTCATTCCAAGAAGATCCCTAACTATAAGGCCACTAATTGTACCTGTCTCATTGCACAGGACCAGATCTAAGATAGAACATTCCCTTGTAGGTTCAGTAACATGCTGTTCAAGAAAGCCATCACGGATGCATTCTATGAAGTCCTCCTCAAGACTGCCTCAACCAACTTGATTCACTCAATTTATGTGCAATTTAAAGTCCCCCATGATAGCTGCTGTTCCATTCTTACGTGCCTGAGATGTTTATGCCTGTGTCACTGTAATGTTATTATTCAGTAGCTGATAGATAACTCCCAGCAGTGATTTTTCCCCTTTTCTATTCCTAATCTCTACCCAGATGGATTCAACGTTCTGTTCCTTAGATCTTCTATCATCTCTCACTATCACCCTGATCTCATCTTTAAGTAAGAGCATTACCCGGCCTCCCTTACCTTCCTGCCTATCCTTCCGCATTATCTGATATCCTTGGATAATTAAATCCCAATTTGCTCCACCTTGCAACCACATCTCTGTAATGGCCACTAAATCATACCTCTTTGTACTGATTTGAACCACAAGTTCACTGACCTTGTTTCGAATACTATGGGCATTCAAATACAGTGCCCTTACTCTCACTGTGCTTTTCAAATCTTGCAATCTTTTTCTCTTTTGCACTTGACTTTTCTTCACTCCACTTTTTTTTCTCTATTTTATCTTTTATTTTTTGTCTTTATCTTTATCCACGCTTCCCCAATCTGTTGAACCCACCCACCTACTATTTAACTTAAGGCCCTATCCACAGCCCTAGTTATGCAATTCACTAGGATCCAGGTCCCATCCCGGTTCAGATGGAGCTCATCCCACTGGTACAGCTCCCTCCTTCCCCAATACTGGTGCCAATTTCCCACGAATTCAAGCCCACTTGTCCCACGCCAATCCTTGAGCCACGCATTTAACTCTCTAATCTTCTTGACCCTGTACCAATTTGCATGTGACTCAGGTAGCCATCAAGAGATTACTACCTTTTTTGGTTCTGCTTTTTAATTTAGTCCCTCGCTGCTCAAATTCCCTCAAAACCTCTTTCCTCGTTCTGCTTTTATCGTTGGTACCCATATGGACCACGTCAACTGGAAGTTTCCCCTCCCACTGCAAATTCCTCTGCAGATCAGGATGTGGGGAGAAGGCAGGAGAATAGAGTGAGAGATAATAAATCAGTCATGATGGATTGATGGAACAGTCACAATGAGCTGAGTGTCCTAATTCTGCTCCTTTGTCTTCTGGTTTTAGGAAGAATCCAACTTGAAATGAAACCATTCTCACTAAGATTAGTTTAAGATTGTAATTTCACTTTTCACATCCAAACAGAATGATGACAATGAAGACTTCAGACTGCATAATCCTTACAAATGCCTCCAAAAATTTACTAGCCAATCACAAATTCATTTTTCTGCATTATTTTAATGTCCTATATAAATTAAACACAATATTCTATATCTAGACCCTCTCACCCTTCCCAAGCACTTGCAAAGAACAGTCACTGGACCTTGTCGTGTTTCTGCTGTGCCCATTCAAATAAAATCAGTCCTCAGCAGTTTCGACAACATCTTTTCAAAAGAAATGCCCAGAATTGCCACTGAACATACAAAGGATTTTAAAAGCTGTTCATTAGACAAAACACTACTTCCAATGTGTTTAGAAATCCCCATTTCACAATGACCTATTCAATTGTAGGTTGAAATGCAGCAAGAGGTAGAATTTATATATTGAGCTGTCTTAAGCAGAGGGCTTTATAAACTGAATTCTTTTCACCGGGAAACAAAATAGAAGTATTCATATCATTTAGACTAAAATGCGCAACATAATTATATACAGTGGAAAAAGCGTATAATGACATTCGTAATAGATGAACAAAATTATGGGTAGGTTAAATTTTGTAACAAATTTTGAACAGACCCAAAGTACCATGTACTGTGAGGATTCTCCTTATATAAAATCAGATATTGGAAGATTTATTTACAAAGATGATATCTTTTTTTAACGGTACTATCAGGAAAGATTGAGCAGGCTCTGGGATGTTTACACAACAAAGGCCAAGAAGAAATGTGTTGAAAGTTTTATAAGATAATGAAGTTGCATGAAGGATGGATATGAGAGAAAATGTTCCAATGAGTGGGTAAATCTAGATCAACTGGGTTGTCTATGATATAGTCAGTTAGATCAGATAATGAAATCAGAAAGAACTTTCTTGGAGAGAAATGAGATTGCAGAATTTCTCACTGTATTTAAATAGGTGAAGATGCATAGATGCAGTTAAGGGACAAAATTGCTCCATAAATGTGAATTATGTTATACAGCATTATGGCAAGGTGAAAAGCGATCATGGAAAAAGAAAAAGAATTGGTATGGAATATAAACATGGCCATACAACAATAAGTATTCTACTACACTTCCAAGGTCGTAAAGTTACTTGTGATATTTAACTACTTTTTTTATATACCTCTCAGATTGATCTAGAAGTCCAACAATTACTAGTAAAGCTGTAAATTTCTTTAACTTTGTGTGAAATAAAATTATCTGTCTTTATCTGCAAACCTATTCTGGAGTTCCATTCATTTTGGTCACATGGTTCTGTTGCAAGATCCTCACCCAATGATGACAATAACACGGCAACCTAGAATTCCAGCATGGCAATGCGAACTTCAACACGTACTTGTGGAAAAAAACACAATCACTTGTCCCTCACAACTAGCAATGTTTCACTTGGAATTTTTGCTATTTAAGAAGCCACTCACACTTAAAGTGCATTATTTGCAAGCCTACATCTGCAGCTTTATAGGTCCTGTTTATTTATTCTACAGTCTGCTTGCACACCTTCAAACTGCAATGACATTTTAGCACGCAAAAGTTAATTGCAATGGATTTCAACCTGGATCAACGACTTCTGTTTCTGTAAGACCTAGAAATGAACAACAGAGGAACCACAGCAGACACAATGACCCTTTTTATTAGAAGCACCAACATTCAGTGCCAAAGATTCATGTTCATTTCTAGAGTTGTCTGAAAAACAATTACTGAGAAACTACAGTACTGGGCAATCTATACAGCTATAGAGTCTAAGACTTTTGCACAGTATTGTAGCAATTTTCAGAATCAGAATCAGGTGTAATATCACCAGCATATGTCATGACATTTATTGTTATGCAGCAGTACACTGCAATACATAATAATCAAATTTATGAATTACAGTATGATGTGTATACATATATATAACCAAGTTAAATAAGTGCAAAAAAAGTAATTTTATACATTGCACTATATAGCTGCCACAAAAGAAAGTTCATGATCTATGTGAGTGACGATAAACCTGATTCTGATATGGGTCTCTACTGTGGACTGAGATTGGAAAGGGAACAAGGAGAGGGGGAATCATGGTTGGGAAAAGCAGAAGGGAGTGGAAAGCTGCAGAAGGACAGTCTGTAATGATTAATAAACCAGGTGTTTGGGACTAAGTGACCTTGCCCGGTGTCTCAGGGCTGAGTGTATCTCAACATGTGCCAACCCCTGTACTGGCACTCATTCACTGCCAACTGTCCCCACACCCCTCCTGCAGTGGTCCAGCCTCACCATTTGCAACATCCTTTGCTCCCACCAGATTTACAAACTCGCTCTCCACTCCACATTGACAAATAGAGTACTGTGCAGAAGTCTTGGGCATCCTAGCTATATATATGTACCCAAGACTTTTGCACAGTACTGTATGTTTCAGTTGAACAGTATTTCCCCAGATTCAATAATATCCGCCACCTCAAATAAATTTGCTGCAACTCACAATCTGCTGCCCACCACTGCATTAGGGAGGTACCTGATGCTCCACACAAAAGGACAGAAAACTTCATCTACCTTTCCTCCTGCAGACAGGATCACAAAGCACAGGAATGGAGACCTGTAACCATTGAAGGTTTCCCTTAAGTGTAAACATACGAAGGCTATGCCCAATAAGTTTCTCAGAGCTGCCTTGTTCTTTAATACAGTCGCATCCTTTTTTTTTCATTTATTCTCATTTACAAGGTTTGAATCTATTGCCCACGCTGAACTGCCCTTGAAAAAGTGGTAGTGAGCCACGTTTATAAACTGCTGCAGGCTGAAGTTGCTCCCACAGTGCTGGTGGGTAGGGAGCTCTGGGCTTTCGACCTCAAGACCGTGATGGATCACCAGCATATTTTCAAGTCACAAAACTGAGTAAGTTGGAAAGGTATATACACGGAGGTTATGATATTCTCATGCAAGTAAGCCTTTAACCCTACTTGCTGGTAGAGGCCTCAGGTGTGGGAGGAGCTGGCAAAATTGCTTATACTAGTAGTACGCATCACAGACTGTACTGGAGGGAATAAGTGTTTAATGTGGTGAACAAGTTGCTTCATCCCGGACGACCTTCAAGATTCTGGACTGTATTTGGACCAAGTGAAGAGTGTTATTGGAGCAAATGAAGAGTATTCTGTCACAACTTCTGACTTGTCTTTTATAGGTAGTAGGAGTTATTTGTGGTGTCAGGAGAAAAAAAGGGGATGCCCAGCCTCTGAATTACACTTCTAGCTGAACAGTTGTGGCTGGTCAGGTTGAATTACTGATCACCAGTAATACGGGACTCAAAGACAGAAGTGCAGAATGTCAAGAGCATGCGGTTAGACATCCACTAGTTGGAGACCTTTGCTGTCTAACATTGATGTGGTTTAAATATTATTTAGCACTTACCAACTCAATATGTGGACAGACATCATAGGAATTTTCTTATAGTCAGCTGAAGTCACACAGGTACATTCATTCTAAGACAGTTACATTTCCCAGCATCTTTCATGCCATACTGAAGGATGAATATTAGGCCATAGGAAATATACACACTTGAAATAGATTCTCACTCTGTCAACTTCAGACAATGCAAATGAGTCCCACTGTAAGGAAAGTCACAGCACCACTAGGAATTTAGTGGAGGCCACAACTCACCTTCTCAAAGTGAGATTTTGCTGCCCTCATTAGTTTGGGTGTGCAACTGGAATACTTATTTACTAGGGACACATATTTTTGCAATCATTGCTGATGACTCCACAATCTAGCTATCAAATGAGCAAGGCCAACTTGTGGGAATATACAGTAAAGAAATTTAAGGAAATGCAATATTCCAGAAATATTAATAAACACGGGGCAACTAGCCATTTAGAAGCACTTTATCAGCTCCAGCTCATTAATCATTAATGATACAAAAAAACCTTCCAATTGATGTAGTGTTTCTCTACCAAATACACTCTGTAACATAGCTTGCACTGAGACCAAAGGAATTTTGATCATACCAGGCTGATTGCTTAATTATGCTTATTCTGATCTCAATACACTCAGTGAAGGCTGTTTGAAACAATTCCATCTACACACATCAATCTTCACAAATACCACCTGTCAATTCTATAAATAGTCTTATCAAATGGCGAATATCTTCATGACAAGCACCACTTTCCATTTTTGCAGCTTTCCAGATGCTGATCAAAAGGCCCACCAAAACATGCTCCCAGAAAAATACCCTCATGAATATTCAGACTCATCCAAAAGGATAGTCAACGTGGTCTGAAGGAACATGCTTAATCTCACCCATATGTAAAATATCCCAGGCATCATGTGCAAAGGCATAATTTTAGCTAAGCAAGGCATACACTCTCAGAACACGTGGCAAGAATTCAAGGTAGTGACAATTTTAGGAATCTTTGGCACACCTTACATGTCATTTTTAAGATTACTACGGGAATAGAACATAGAAAACCTACAGCACAATAAAGTCCCTTCAGCCCACAAAGCTGTGCCGAACACGTACTTACTTTAGAAATTACCAGGGTTACCCATAGCACTCTATTTTTCTAAGCTCGATGTGCCTGTCCAGGAGTCTCTTAAAAGATCCTATCATATCTGCCTCCACCACCATTACCGGAAGCCCATTCCACTCACTCACCACTCTTTGTACAAAAAACTTACCCTTGACGTCTCCTCTGTACCTACTTCCAAGCACCTCAAAACTGTGCCCTCTCATGCTAGCCATTTAAGCCCTAGGAAAAAGATTCTGACTATCCACACAATCAATGCCTCTCATCATCTTATACACCTCTATCAGGTCATCTCTCATCCTCCATCACTCCAAGAAAAAAAGGCCGAATTCAATCAACCTATTCTCATAAGGCATGCTCCCCTCTCTAGGCAACATCCTTGTAAATCTCCTTTGCACCCTTTCTATGGTTTCCACATCCTTCCTGCAGTGAGGCAACCAGAACTGAGCACAGTATTCCAAAAGGGGTCTGACCAGGTTCCTATATAGCTGCAACATTACTTCTCGGCTCCAAAACTCAGTCCCACGATTGATGAAGGCCAATGCACTATATGCTTTCTTAACCACAGAGTTAAGAAAGAGTTAAGAGTTAAGCAGCTTTGAGTGTCTTATGCACTCAGACCCCAAGATCCTGCTGATCCTCCACATTGCCAAGAGTCTTACCATTAATACATATTCTGCCATCATATTTGACCTACCAAAATAAACCACCTCACACTTACATGGGTTGAACTCCATCTGCCACTTCTCAGCCCAGTTTTGCATCCTATCAATATCCCGCTGTAACCTCTGACAGTCCTCCACACTATCCACAACACCCCCAACTTTTGTGTCATCAGCAAATTTACTAACCCATCCCTCCACTTCCTCACCCAGGTCATTTATAAAAATCACGAAGAAAAGTGGTCGCAGAACAAATCCCTGAGGCACACCAGTTCTGGATCCACAAAGCAATATCCCCTTCTATTCCATGCCTCCTTACTTTCTCATTAAGCCTTGCATGGGGTACCTTGTCGAATGCCTTGCTGAAACCCATATGCACTACAGCTACTGCTCTACCTTCATCAATGTGTTTAGTCACATCCTCAAAATATCAGGCTCGTAAGGCACGACCTGCCTTTCACAAAATAAAGCCATACTGACTATTCCTAATCATATTATGCCTCGCCAAATGTTCATAAATCCTGCCTCTCAGGATCTTCTCCATCAACTTAACAACCACTGAAGTAAGACTCACTGGTCTATAATTTCCTGGGCTATCTCTATGCCCTTCCTTGAATACTGGAACAACATCCACAACACTCCAACCCTCCAGAACCTCTCCATTGATAATGCAAAGATCAGCAATCTCCTCCCTCGCCTCCCATAGTAGCTTGGGGTACATCTTGTCCAGTCCTGGTGACTCATCCAACTTAATGCTTTCTGAAAGCTCCAGCACATCCTCTTTCTTAATATCTACATACTCAGGCTTTTCAGTCCACTGTAAGTTATCCGTACAATCAATAAGATCATTTTCCGTAGTGAATACTGAAGTACTCATTAAGTACCTCTGCTATCTCCTCCGGTTCCATACACACTTTTCCACTGTCACACTTGATTGGTCCTATTCCCTCACGTCTTATCTTCTTGCTCTTCACATACTTGTAGAATACCTTGGGGTTTTCCTTATTCCTGTCCCCCAAGGCCTTCTCATGGCCCCTTCTGGCTCTCCTAATTTCTTTCTTAGGCTCCTTCTTGCTAGCCTTATAATCTTCTAGATCTTCATCATTACCTAGTTTTTTGAATCTCTTGTAAGCTCTTCTTTTCTTCTTGACTAGATTTACAAAAGCTTTTGTACACCACAGGTCCTGTACCCTACCATCCTTTCCGTCTCATTGGAACGTACCTATGCAGAACTCCACGCAAATATCCCCTGAACATTTGCCACATCTCTTCCATACATTTCCCTGAGAACAACACACACAAAATGCTGGTGGAACACAGCAGGCCAGGCAGCATCTATAGGGAGAAGCACTGACGACGTTTCGGGCTGAAGGGTCGCGGCCTGAAACGTCAACAGTGCTTCTCCCTATAGATGCTGTCTGGCCTGCTGTGTTCCACCAGCATTTTGTGCGTGTTGTTTGAATTTCCAGTATCTGCAAATTTCCTCGTGGTTGCTCTTTGATTTCCCTGAGAACATCTGTTCCCAATTTATGCTTTCGAGTTACTGCCTGATAGCCTCATATTTCCCCTTACTCCAATTAAAAGCTTTCATAACTTGTCTGTTCCTATCCCTCTCCAATGCTACAGTAAAGGAGATAGAATTGTGATCACTATCTCCAAAAAGCTCTCCCACTGAGAAGCTTACATATAAAAGGTAGAAACATGGGTTATAGTGTGGCAGCACTGCTGCTAGAAAAGAGTGCTCTACAATGCTGCCCTTCAATGATCTCTGTATTTCTGTAAGTGCTCTATCTTCTGTGACTTTATCTGCAAACTTAGTCTGGAGTTCCATTCATTTTGGTCACATAGTTCTTTTGCAAGACCCTCACACAATGATGACAATAATACGACAACCCTGCATTCCAGTAGTGCAGTGTGAACTTCAGCACAAACTTGTGAAAAAAAATCACAATCCCTCACAACCAGCAATGTTTCACTTTGAACTCTTGCTAATTAAGAAGCTACTCATGCTTGAAATGCATTATTTTCTAGCCTACACCTACAGCTCTGTAGGTCCGGTTTGTTAACTCTGAGCCATCCCTCAACCTATCATCAACGTTGTATCTGAAATATTTCACAGCCAAGAAAGCATTAAACATCCCTGTGATATCTGACATATCAGTGCAATAGAACAGTGAAGATCATCTTCACATTTCCAAAACAACCTTTATGAACTGCTGAGTGACCTACTTACGGGATATGAATCATCATGGCACCACTGTCTATCTACCAAAAAGCTTTGCAAATATTGTTGTTATGTAAGATTTTGAAACAGCTGCACCTGTGCACACTTCATACTACAATAAAATTAATTATTTAAGAGAACGCAGAAAGAGCCGGCTGCTGCCAAGAGCAGAGTTTGTTTTCTGACGCAATATCTATAAACTAGAATGCCTAACCTTATGTGGACTCATAACATAACCGGCAAGAGTGCCTTGTGTGATGACGCTAGAAAATACTGTTCAAGTAGAAAAGTCCTCATGAAATGAAATCCTCAACTCCTAAAATTAGCAAGATTTCTTCATGCAGAGACCTTAACTTTTGACTGAATTGGTGCAGATCAAGGCACCGCAGTGCAATTGATTGACTTCCCCAATTTAAAAAGGCAGACATTCAGACTAAATAAAATTAAAATGCTTTATTCTGTTTAATGCAAATGAAAATGTCAAATCTTTACACAATACAAGGATTCATTGATGGGAATGAAACTTCCTGATTTAAAGACACAAAACAGAAATGTGATTTAAATTAGTTTCTGTGAATTTCCCCGTGAGAACCTAACCATACCACTACACTTCCTATCCTGTGGCTGCCAACTACGTAGCTCTGGGAAGACCAACTCCCATCTCTACCAGGAAATTCAAACATTCTCTCACAATTTCCACTATGACTTGTCTTTTATAGGGCAACTAAAGACTGTAGAGCAAACCTAGGGTCCACGGTTAATGATAGGAGTCCGTGGCATAAAAAGATGGGAACCCCTGCTGTAGAGACTCAAGTGTTCTGGTGGGAAAGGATTATAACAACATTCTGTAGCAGGAGTTCAAACTCGGGGTAAGGTTGCTCAGATTTGATTTCTGTCCTGATGGAAATCCCAAATGCTTGAGTTGAGAAAATGTTATCAATAAGTGTGTACAACAGAGGTCTAAGTTCAGACTAATAAATACTGATCTGATGATAATCACAAAAATGTTAATGGTCAAAGTCTGTTTGAAGTGTCATTCTGCAGATGCTGGAAGTCCAAAGCAATGCACACAAAATGCTTCAAGCACTCTGCAAGTCAGGCAGCATCAATGAAAGTCAGTTGGCGTTTCAGGCCAAGACCCTTCTTTGGGACTGGAAAGGAAGGGGCAGACAACAGAATAAAACGGTGGAGGAGGAAAGGAGGATTGCTAAAAAGTGATGCGTGAAACCAGGTGGTTAGGAAAGGCGAAGGGCTGGAGAAGGAATCTGATAGGAGAGGATAATGGATCATAGGAGAAAGGGAACAAGGAGGGGGCCCAAGTAGAGGTTATAGGCAGGTTAGAAGAGGCAAAGGGCCAGAGTGGAGAATAGAAGAAGAGGGGAGGGGTAGGGAAATTTTTTTTTACCAGAAGGAGAAATCAATATTCATGCCGTCAGGTTGGATGCAATGAAGACAGAATATAAAGTGTTCCTCCTCCATCCTGAGGATGCAGAAGAGGATGCCATGTCGGAGTGGGAATGGTAATTAAAATGCTTGGCCACCAGGAAGTTCCACTTTTGGTGGATGGAGCAGAGGTGCTCAGTGAAGTGTTCCCCCAATTTATGCCCACTTCTGCTTCTTATGTTGTTCCAAACAATTCACAATGTTCTTTACTCACATTTTCTGTTAAGGTTGACAACTCTCCTTGGCTCACCTGAACTTATAGATGCTCTGCTTGCACTAATATGTAGAACATCCATGTGGCAGGATATATATGGACAGGAAAGGAATGGAGGGTTATGGGCTGAGTGCAGGTCGGTGGGACTAGGTGAGAGTAAGCATTTGGCACGGACTAGAAGGGCCGAAATGGCCTGTTTCTGTGCTGTAATTGTTATATAGTTAACATTGGGCTTCAGTTAATGTGTGTAAGGTTTAGTTCATGTTAAAAGCAGATGCAGATAAATGTCCATAATTATTGACATTTTTCATGAAGCTTAATGCTGAGACAGCAATATTCCAGTTCAATGCAGATAGCTTGCCAGATGATTATCTTGTCTCCACATGTCCATTCCTGCTCAACAAAGGCAAATAACTATACACATTCCTTGTTCTACAAAACCCACAGAACTAATATGCACTGAAACCAAGCACTGCAGAAACAACTCACTGCATAAATACCTAGGGAATTCATTAATGACTTCACATTCCCAAAGACTAGCCCCACTATACCTTTCTGGGACTAAACAATGAAATTTCTGCTGAGAGTGAATACATTTGAGTAAATGCAAGCGATTGTTCTGTTGTTTGTGTGCACTTTGTCTCCAGCTGGCATTGTAATTGCAGCTTGATGAAGGTCAAACCTTGTGTGCCTTCAAAGAGACAAAAATAGCATGTGCAATTTGATGACTGTCAACGTCTGTGGTCAAACAAACTTCTTTAGTGACCACATCATTTATCAAGTTACACCTTCACCCTATACATCTATACCCTATTGGCATTTTGGTTCTCATAGACTCATCTCTACATCTACTATATGTCGCCTGGATGTTTCTGTTGAGCTTTGTGCAGATTGTTTCAAGATGCCACCTTCTAACTCTTGAGCATAGCTAACCTTAAACTCTCAATAATAAACCACAATTACTTCTCCAGCTCCACAAAGCATCACACTTCATACAAATTGATTATAGCCGATGTTTCAATGACAGACTCCGCAATATTCATCAGGGTTAGGAAGGTGCTGGAGTTTGTACCAAAACATTGTTTATAATTGATACCTGTACCTGGCTGGAAGCTCAAGAAGAGTTTATTCGTCATATACAGCGGGAAAGCACAAGACCCTTTTTGGCTTACAAAGACTTTCACAAATAAAAGCCTTATGAGATGAGGAGGAATTTCTTTAGACTGAGTGTGGTGAATCTGCAGAATTCATTGCCACAGGCAGCTGTAGAGGCTGAGTCTTTATGTATATTAAGGCCGAGCTTGACAGGTTCTTGATTGGTCAGGGATACAAAGAGAAGGCAGGAGACTGGGACTGAAAGAAAAATTGGATCAGCCATGATAAAATGGTGGAGCAGACTTGATGGGACAAACAACCTAATCCTGCTCCTATGTCCTATGGTCTTTGTCCCCTGCCGCCAGTCTCTTAAATTTAAACAATCTCCCTCAAAAGATAATTGGCAGATCAGCTTTTTTGAATTACACAACACTGTACCTAAAACTATAAACTGAATTGACGCTTTTAAACACCACCTGAAAACCCATTTATGGATCCTTGCTTTCCTGCAACAACACTTCACGTGGATGCGCTCAGTGGTGAGGACAGCTTTGCCTGTGATGGACTGGGCAAAACCTACTACTTATTGTAGGATTTTCCATTCATGGGCATTGGTGTTTTCATACCAGGCTATGATGCAACCAGCCAATATACTGTCCACCACACATCTATAGAAGTTGGTCAAAGTTTTAGATGTAAAACCGAATCTTCACAAACATCTAAGGAAGTAGAGATACTGCCGTGCTTTCTTCATGATTTCCCTTACATGCTAGGCCCAGGACAGGACCTTCAAAATGATGACACTGAGGAATTTTAAGTTGCTGACCCTCTCCATCTCTGATCCTCCAATGAGAACTGGACCTCTGGTTTCCTCCTCTTGAATTCAATAATCAGCTCCTTTGTCTTGCTGACATTGAGCGAGAGATTGTTATTGCGGCACCGCTCAGCCAGAATTTCATTCTTCCTCTTATATGCTGACTCATCACCACCTTTGGTTTGGCCTACGACAGTGGCGTCATCAGCAAACCTGAATAGGGCATTGGGGCCATGCTTAGCCACACAGTAATTAGTGTAAAGCGAGTAGAGCAGGTGTCTACGTACACAGCCTTGTGGTGCTCCTGTGCAGATAGGGACCGCTGAGGAGGCCAATCCAGGCTGACTGGGGTCTGCATGTTAGGAAATCGAGAATCCAATTGCACAGGGATGTATTGAGGCCAAGGTCTTGAAGCTTATTGATTAGTTTTGAGGGGATGATAATATTGAATGCTGAGCTGTAGTCGATCTACATTGAACTACACAGGCTGCCTGAAAAGTGTTCTATAAATTGTAAACTACATAAGCTGTGGAATCCAAGTTATGTACTTGTGCACTTATAAAATACTTCAATGTATCAGTATTTTTTCGTAAATATGCCCAGTCTGGTATAGCCCAGGAAGCTGTGTGATGAGTCATTATTGCACTCTCATTGATGGTCTAATTAATTTTCCGTTGGATTTTAGCATTCTGTTCAATGGCTCTTGCTTTTAAATCAGACTTCAATCACATAGGTACATCTTAGAAGGTAATGTTCCAGAATGATGAAAGGAATATACATTTAGGGGAGTTATCATTTTCTGTTGAATACCTGCCCAAACTCTAAATTCTAGCACCTCACCTCCAGTGGTGTCAAACTCTGACCATGCCTTTTGGGTAAGGATATACCCGGTAAATCTGCTCTAGGCTCTCTAAGCAACTATATGTTCCTGTATAGAATCAGCCATGTAGCCTCAACCCTGTTAATCACAACTTGACATTATCCACTAATTTTATTTACTCTGTTCTGAAAGCTGACGAGTGTGAAATGAAAACATTCCATCAGCTTGTAGAGTAATGATTGAAGGACAGGTATAAACTGATATGGAAATATTACAGGCGAGAAAGTCCTGGATAAACCTGTGGCATTCAAGACCAGTGATCCAGAACCCTACACAAGAGAAAAAAGATAATTCTGTGTGATTTTTGAGACACACTTGGATGTAAAAGAGGCTCTAAAAGTAATCCAGGAAATTATAGGCCGGTAAATTTGACATCAGTAGCAGGTAAATTATTGGAAGGAGTACTAAGAGATAGGATCTACAAGTATTTGGATAGACAAGTACTGATAAGGGAGAGTCAACACAGCTTTGTGCATGGTAGGTCATGTTTAACCAATCTATTAGAGTTTTTTGAAGAAGTTACCAGGAAAGTGGATGAAGGGAAGGCAGTGGATGTTGTCTACATGGGCTTCAGTAAGGCCTTTGACAAGGTCCTGCATGGGAGGTTAGTTAGGAAAATTCAGTCACTAGGTATATATGGTGAGGTAGTAAATTGGATTAGACATTGGCTCAATGGGAGAAGCCAGAGAGTGGTGATGGAGGATTGCTTCTCTGAATGGAGGCCTTTGACTAGTGGTGTGCCACAGGGATCAGTGCTGGATCCATTGTTATTTGTCATCTATATCAATGATCTGGATGACAATGTGGTAAATTGGATCAGCAAATTTGCTGATGATACAAAGATTGGAGGTAGAGTGGACAGTGAGGAAGGTTTTCAAAGCTTGCAGAGGGATTTGGACCAGCTGGAAAAATGAGCTGACAAATGGCAGATGGGAGTTTAATGCAGACGAGTGTAAGGTATTACACTTTGGAAGGACAAACCAAGGTAGAACATACAAGGTAAATGGTAGGACACTGAGGAGTGCAGTAGAACAGAGGGATTTGGGAATACAGATACAAAATTCCCTAAAAGTGGCGTCACAGGTAGATAGGGTCATAAAGAGAGCTTTTGGCACATTGGCCTTTATAAATCAAAGTATTGAGTATAAGAGTTGGAATGTTATGGTGAGGTTGTATAAGGCATTGGTGAGGGTGAATTTGGAGTAGTGTGTGCAGTTTTGGTCACCTAATTACAGGAAGGATAATAATACGGTTGAAGGAGTGCAGAGAAGGTTTACAAGGATGTTGCTGGGACTTGAGAAACTGAGTTACAGAGAACACGTTAGGACTTTATTCCCTGGAGCATAGAAGAATGAGGGAAGATTTGATAAAGGTGTGTAAAATTATGATGGATATAGATAGAGTGAATGCAAGCAGGCTTTTTCCACTGAGGCTAGGGGAGAAAAAAAAAACAGAGGACATGGGTTAAGGTTGAAAAGGGAAAAGTTTAAAGGAAACATTAGGGGGAGCTTCTTCACACAGAGTAGTGGGAGTGTGGAATGAGCTGCCAGTTAAAGTGGTGAACTTTTAACATTTAAGAAAAACCTGGACAGGTACATGGATGAGAGGGGTATGAAGGGATAGGACTAGGCAGAAAAATGGTTCGGCACAGCAAAGATGGGCCAAAAGGCCTGTTTCTGTGCTGTAATGTTCTATGGTTCTAATAGCTGTGTCAGGGTTTGCATGGCATTACATGAACGCATCACGTTCAACTGTAAAAAATATACTAAGTCATCTTATTGGTGATGTGTTTCAACTAGCCTGACAGGTAGATAAGGTGATTAAGAAATTAAATGGGATAATTACCTTTATTGGATAAGCCAAGATTTGAGAAGTATGGAGGTCAAGCTACAGAATTTTATTTAGGTCACAGCTGGAACAGTGTGTAAACTCCAGTTACAACACCACAGGAAGGATGTAATAAGACCAATGAAGGATGTTGGCCTTGGGGTAGTCAGGACTAGAGACCTATAATTATTAGAAGAGACTATCAGTACTGGAACATTTCTCTTCAGAATAAAACAGACTGAAGGGGAATATTACCGAATTGTATTTTGAGGGATTAAGGTAAACAAAAAGGACCTATTTCACAAATCAACTGCATAAAATTGATTTAACTGGGAGGGTTGGAAGAATGTCAGAGAATAAAATTATTTCACTTGGGTGCAAGGTAGAATTCACAGCCTAAAAGGGTGGTGGGGGGCAAAAGCCCAGATCATTTTTAAAAAGAAACTGGATGAGCAAACTGGATGGGCCCATAATCTGAAGACTTGGAAGTAAGACTAATTTAATTTTCAACCAGCATGGACATGGTGGGTTAAACAACCTCTGTCTTTTATTCAATCACTCTAAATAGTGTATGAGAGGGAATCTGAGCGATATTATGTTCAATATTCTGGTCAGTGGGAAGCAACGATCAAATGGACAAATTATGTAAGTTAGCACTTACGATCAAGTTGTCTAGAGCCTACTTACTGACCAAATTCTGTAAACACTAATTACTTGTATTTTTAAAAATCTGATACCGCAGATAGCTGAACCGTCTGTGCCTTGTAGTGCATTGGGCAGTGTTTTTGCCATTTCGGTAGCATTTTCATGCAGATGGAAAGCATGTAAGGAACGAGCCAGATATGAACTCGGATGTTTTGACCTCGAAGTCCACAGCTGCTGCCAATACACCGCTGTCCAGCATACCCCATTGTACAGACTTCATACTGACAAGACAGTATGCTCCCATCTACTTTGCATTTTTTTTAAACTGAGCCAGAACAAAAGGATTTAGGAAAAATACTGGCTGGGATGATTTCAGATCATTATTGCCATTAATCTTAATTTTGCAGGAGGAAATAACAAAGGGTAAATATGCTCTATTAATCTGAAATGAGTTGATGAATAATGCACAATTAATCTTAAATAAAGACAGGACTAAAGGTGATTATTCCACAATTCAGAAGACACATTTATTAGAAGCTTTATCTTTTTATCAGTTAGTATGTATGATGAACTTGAGATTAATTGCCACTTTTATGATAGGACTAAATGAGTATTATACTGAAACAGACTGTAATATTTAAAACTTGTTTAAAAGTTAATACCTGTTTTTTTTTACTTCAGACTGAAAAAAAAGCAACATGACTTTCAGCAAAGGAGATTGTCATCAGTTAATATGGAAGAGAAGCTCTTGTCAGATTAATAAATTGAACTTTGAATGAAGTAGATTATGAGCTCATGAACCTTTTACTGTTCCAATCTTCTTGTGCTGTTGCACAGAAAAATGTACAACGGTATTGATGTCATATACAGGTGGTCTGTGTATTCAGCGTAGTTTGAAATTGGGGTGATATTTGATTTATATTTGAATTTTCAATGAATATAAAGAAACTGCAAGCTTCACTTTAGCATGGTAGCAAGTACTTCTTTGAATCATAAGAGTCACATCTACAGCAAAGAAACAGACCCTTTGACCCATCTAGTCCATGCCAACCTGATTTGCCGCCTAGTCCCACCTACCTGCACCCAGACCATATCACTTCAAACGGCTCCCATCCATATACCTATTCAAACATCTCTTAAATGTTACAATTGACCACTTCCGCAGTTGGTTCAGTCTGCAGGCGCATCACCCTCTGAGTGAAGTTCTCTCTCTACTCTCTCCTCATGTATGACTGCACTCCTGCTCATGCACAAACTCAATCATCAAATTTTCAAAAGACTTAACTGTGACTGGCCTAATCACAAACTATAATGAATCTGCACATAGCGAGGAGGTGCAGAAACTGTGCAATTGGTACAGAAACCACAACCTATCACTCAACGTCAAGACGACAAAAGAAATGACAACTGGCTTCAGGAAGGCAGAGGTCCCAAACAAGCCCCACTTTTCATAAATGGTGAGGTAGTGGAAAGAGTCTCCAGTTTCAAGTTTTTGAGAATGAACATCACCAGCTCTCTTAGTCTTTCAACACAGCCTCAATAGTAGGGAAAGCACAAGAGAATCAGAATCAGGTTTATTATCACCGGCATGTAACATGAAATGTGTTAACTTAGCAGCAGCAGTTCAATGTAATACGTAATCTAGCAGAGAGAGGGAAAAATAATAATAAATAAATAAAATAAAACATAATAATAAATAAACAAGTAAATCAATTACATATATTGAATTTTTTTTAATGTGCTAGAACAGAAATACTGTATATTAATAAAGTGAGTTAGTGTCCAAAGCTTCAATGTCCATTTAGGAATCAGATGGCAGACGGGAAGAAGCTGTTCCTGAATCGCTGAGTGTATGCCTTCGGGATTCTGCAACTCCTAAGTGAGAAAAGGGCATGCCCTGGGTGCTGGAAGTCCTTCATAATGGACACTGCCTTTCTGAGATTATATCACCTGAGGTGTTTAAGGAGAGCTAATCTGCTCCAAAAGTCAATGGGCAACTTTTATCGATGTACGATGGACAGCATTCTGACATACGGAATGACAGTGTAGAACTCTAGCTGCAGCAAGACAGATCTCAAAGGACTCCAATGGATGATTAGAATGGCTTGGCACATCACTGGGATTCGACTACCGGACCTGGAGTCAATCTATAACTCTTGAATGCCTATGACATGCTTGTAACTTCATTAATGACCCACCCATCCCGCACACTGTCTGTTCAATCTTCTGCCATCTGGTAGGAGATATAGAAACATCTCAGCTAAGAAGTAAAACTGAAAGACAGGTTCTTCCAAAGGGCTGTTATGCAGCTGAATAATGCTACTCCCCGGCTTGCCAATGGCCTTTGAGTGTTATGGACTATCAAAGTCACTTATTGCATGTAAATATAGGATTTTTAAAAATTGTCATACAGCATGCATTGTAAATAGCTGAAATACCTGTTTTGCTGGGACTGTTGCCTTGAGTAATGGCAGTGAAGTTCTATACTATTCCATTTTACCTGAAGGGAAAAAGCCTGCATGCATTGACCTTACCTCCCATAATTTTGTATCTCTCTATAAAATTTTCCCTCATTTTCCTCCGGGGAGCAATGTCCAAGCCTATTCAATCTTTCCTCTAACTCAGGTCTTCAAGTCATGGCAAACTCCTCGTAAATTTTCTCTGCACTCTTTAAAAATTATTAGTACTTTTCCTGTGGGTAGACAGCCAGAATTGCACATTATAATTTAAATTTGACCACATACATGTCTTGTAAAACTTTGATATAACGTTCCAACTCTTGTACTCTGTGTCCTGACTTATGATGGCCAATGTGCCAAAAGCTCTCTTTATGACCCTGTCATTCCACTTTCAAGAATTTATGCAACTGTATTTCCAGGTCCCTTTGTTTTATGACACACCTCAGAGACCTACCATTCACTGTGTAAGTATTACCCTGGTTTATCCTGCAAAGTGCAACACTCATACTTGTCCAGGTTAAATTCCATCTGCCATTTTGCAGCCCATTTTTCTAATTGGTCAAGATCTGATTAAAGATTATTTGTTGTAACAACCATAGCTAACCTTAAGTTGCATTTAACCACACCCACTGTCAGGGTACTGAAAAACTGTGCCAACCAACTGGCTGGAATATTCAAGGACATCTTCAACCTTTCATTCATACAGCTGTAAGTTCCCACTGGCTTCAAAAGGGCATCAGTCTTACCGGTGCCCAAGGAGAGGAGGGTGAACTACTTCAATGACTATCACCCAATCACTTGCACATTTACTATGATGAATTGCTTTGAGTCCTGACAAAGGGTCTCGGCCCAAAACGTCGACTGTACTTCTCCCTATAGATGCTGCCTGGCCTGCTGTGTTCTACCAGCATTTTGTGTGTGTTGTTGTTTGAATTTCCAGCATCTGCAGATTTCCTCGTGTTTGCTTTTTAAAGTCACTACTGCGGAGCCTCTGCCAGTGATGCCTACACTGAAGAAGTTTAAATCTTCTCTTCGACAGGAGTTCAGTAAAACCCTCTCTCGCTGCTCCCTATCTATAATTCCTTCGGCCCTTCAACTTTTCAATCATATTTTGACCCAGACCCGCTATTACAGCCATATATCCTTCCTTGGAACGTGTCTCCGCCGCCAACTGACTCCAGTTGGCTTCAGGATCCGTTTTCGAGCTTCTCAGTTTGGACCTTCTGAGGATCCCAGGTACTCACATTTAATTGACTCCCCTCCCGTTGTTTCTCCCGTCGAGCTGTGAGGGCGGCATTCTCCGCCATGAGAAGGTACCTGGCGTCCCTATCACAATTCCTTCCATGCCTCCAGGACACCTTTTTCTCCGTTTGCAATGGACCTGTCCGTTATTTCATCCTCTGTCGGATCCACGCGTGCAATCGCCAGTTCTTTGACTTTCTCACGTCCTGCAAGGATTGCAAGATCTTCCATCTGCAGACCCCAGAGCATGGTCTTCGTATCGCATCCCCGGCCCCGGTAGTTGATCTCTGCTGACCCAGTGACCTAGGGCATATTGAAAACCCGGACTCCAGCACCATCAACGCGGGTTCCAATGGCCATGCATTGGCCTCGGCCGTCGATCTCGGCTGACCCAGCGACCTAGGGCATATTGAAAACCCGGACTCCAGCACCATCAACGCGGGTTCCAATGGCCATGCATTGGCCTCGGCCGTCGATCTCGGCTGCCCCAGCGACCTAGGGCATATTGAAAACCCGGATTCCAGCACCATCACCGCGGGTTCCAACGACCATGGACAGATTCAAAGCGATTGCGCAACCACCGACTGCGACTCCAGCCTTGATCTCCAGGTCGGGTCTTCACATGCTGCGATTGTGTCTCCCGTCTCCCCTTCCCCCACCACCACTCTGCCATCCCCTCTCCCTTAGATCCCGTCGTCAGCTCCTGGGCCCTCAGAGGCTCCATCTTTCTCTCACCCCAACCCTTCCCTCTCCACTGACATTACCAGCCTCCCTCCCCCCTCTGATCCCATCTCTCATCCGTGCCGGGTCTTTATCATTCCCTCCGACCTTCAACTCTCTGAGGCAGAGCACTCTGTCCCCATTAAGGGCCTCACCTTTGTCCCCCTTCGCCCACACCTCAGTGAGCTCTGTGTACGCCATGACTCTGAACTCTTCTTCCGCCAGCTCCGTCTCCGAGCTTACTTCTTTGACAAGGACTCTCCTACCCCCACCAATGACCCCTTCTCCCGGCTTCAACTCTCCTCCTCTTCACGGACACCCTGCTCTGGTCTTCTGCCTGCTCTGGATCTCTTTATTGCTAATTGCCAATTGCCGACAGGACATCAACCGTCTTGACTTCACCACACCCTGTTCCAATTCCCTCACTCCTTCCGAACGCTCTGCTCTCCGCTCCCTCCACACCAATCCCAACCTCACTATAAAACCCGCTGATAAGGGGGGAGCTGTTGTTGTCTGGCGTACTGACCTCTACCTGGCTGAGGCACAGCGACAACTCTCTGATAACACCTCTTATTTACCCCTTGATCATAACCCCACTAAGGAGCACCAGGCCATTGTCTCTTATACCATCACCAACCTTATCAGCTCTGGGGATCGCCCATCCACTGACACCAACCTCATAGTTCCCACACCCCGCACTTCCGGTTTCTACCTCCTACCCAAGATCCACAAACCTGCCTGTCCAGGTAGACCCATTGTCTCAGCTTGCTTCTGCCCCACTGAACTCATTTCTGCATACCTTGACACTGTCTTATCCCCCCTTGTTCAATCTCTTCCCACCTATGCTCGTGATACTTCTCATGCTTTGAATTTCTTCAATGATTTTAAGTTCCCTGGCCCCCTCCATCTTATTTTCACCATGGACGTCCAGTCCCTATATACCTCCATCCCCCACCAAGATGGTCTCAAAGCTCTTCACCTTTTTTTGGACTCCAGACCTAACCAATTCCCCTCTACCACCACTCTCCTCCATCTAGCGGAATTAGTTCTTACTCTCAACAATTTCTCCTTTGGCTCCTCCCACTTCCTCCAAACTAAGGGTGAAGCCATGGGCACCCGTATGGGTCCCAGTTATGCCTGCCTTTTCGTTGGCTGTGGAACAGTCCATGTTCCAAGGCTATATCGGTATCCATCCCCCTTTTTTCCTTCGCTACATCGACGACTGCATTGGCACTGCCTCTTGCACGCATGCTGAGCTCGTCGACTTCATTAACTTTGCCTCCAACTTTCATCTTGCCCTCAAATTTACCTGGTCCATTTCCGACACCTCCCTCCCCTTTCTTGATCTTTCTGTCTCCAATTCTGGAGACGGCCTATCTACTGATATCTACTATAAGCCTACAGACTCTCACAGCTACCTGGACTATTCCTCTTCCCACCCTGTCTCTTGCAAAAAGGCTATCCCCTTCTCACAATTCCTCCGTCTCCGCCGCATCTGCTCTCAAGATGACGCTTTTCATTCCAGGACAAAGGAGATGTCTTCCTTTTATAAACAAAGGGGCTTCCCTTCGTCCACCATCAACTCTGCTCTCAAACGCATCTCTCCCATTTCCCTCACCCCATCCACTCGCCACCCCACTCGGGATAGGGTTCCCATTGTCCTTACCTACCACCCCACCAGCCTCCAGATTCAACATATAATTCTCCGTAACTTACGCCACCTCCAATGGGATCCCACTACCAAACACATTTTTCCCTCTTTCTACTTTCCGCAGGGATCGCTCCCTACGCGACTCCCTTGTCCACTCGTTCCCCCCCATCCCTTCCCACCGATCTCCCTCCTGGCACTTATCCTTATAAACGGAACAAGTGCTACACCTGCCCTTACATTTCCTCCCTCACCTCCATTCAGGGCCCCAGACAGTCCTTCCAGGTGAGGCGACATTTCACCTGTGAGTCGGCTGGTGTGGTATACTGCTTCCGGTGCTCCCGTGTGGCCTTTTATATATTGGTGAGACCTGACGCAGACTGGGAGACCGTTTTGCTGAACACTTACGCTCGGTCTGCCAGAAAAAGCAGGATCTCCCGGTGGCCACACATTTTAATTCCACGTCCCATTCCCATTCTGATATGTCTATCTATGGCCTCCTCTACTGTCAAAATGAATCTAAACTCAGGTTGGAGGAACAACACCTTATATACCGGCTGGGTAGCCTCCAACCTGATGGCATGAACATTGACTTCTCTAACTTCCGTTAATGCCCCTCCTCCCCTTCTTACCCCATCCCTGACATATCTAGTTGTTTGCCTGATCTCCATCTCCCTCTGGTGCTCCCCCCCCTTTCTTTCTCCTAAGGACTCCCATCCCATGATCCTTTCCCTTCTCCAGCTCTGTATCACTTTCGCCAATCACCTTTCTAGCTCTTAGCTTCATCCCACCCCCTCCGGTCTTCTCCTATCATTTCACATTTCCCCCTCCCTCCACTACTTTCAAATCTCTTACTATCTTTCCTTTCGGTTAGTCCTGACGAAGGGTCTCAGCCCAAAACGTCAACAGCGCTTCTCCCTATAGATGCTGCCTGGCCTACTGTGTTCCACCAGCATTTTGTGTGTGTTGTTGTTGGAAAATGGTTTGTAGCTGATCCTCAAGTATTTTTCACCAAACAGCACAGCTGTAGGAGAAGCAGCAGCAGCATCTGTATCTCGAGTGGAAGGGGACACAATGAAGCTATTCAGAACAAAACTCAGCTGAGAATTATATCAGTAATTTGGCCAAGATTCCAACATAACCTAAATACCATGACGTAAAATCCATCTTTCTTCTTTCCAGAAAAACATAGAGCAATTTCCAATTGATGTATGAGTAATCATAAGAAAAAAATTACATTAATAAACCACTTTTTCAGTCTTCACAACAGCTAACTTACTCTGAGCACGCTCCCTGAAATAACAATGAGATATTGACTTAAGAGCCTATTTTAGAGATGTTGGTCATGAGACAAAAAATGGCCAGGAGATTAGAGATCATTTCACTGCTCTTCTTTGAATGATGCTCTGGGATAATAATTGCTCAATCTCAGACTCCTTTCAACATGGAACAATAATAACATCGACTCCCATCAATTTGTCCTTATAGTTGGACCAAAGACTGCAATTTCGGGAAAATCAAAACGGAAAGAGAAAGTTCTGGCAGCAATCAGCAGGTCAGGCAGTGTCTGTGGTGACAGATGTCAGAAACCCTCCCCGAGAACTAAAAAACTGAATGAACAGGACTTTCAGGTTGCAGACTAGGCAAAAATGAAGGGAATGTCTGTGACAGAGCACAAACCAATTCTAGCAAGACAATAATTATTTTTTAAAACCACACTTGGTGCCAGAAAAGAATAAAAAACTAATTGAAGCACAAAGGTACAACCACATCCATGGAGAGAGAAAGGGGAAAAACTTACCTGAAATATTAAGATCCCCAGGTCTGCAATGAAAGATGAGGTGCTTTGTCTCAAGTTTACATCGGGCAACACCAGAGCAATGCAAGATGCTGGAGACAGAGTTCCCAGAGGGGGAGCAGTAAGAGAATTAATGTACCACGTGCAAAATGCTGGAGAAACTCAGCAGGTCAGGCAGCACTATGAAAATGAATAAGGAGTTGACGTTTCGGGCTGAGGCCCTTCTTCAGGTCTGAGCAGGAACGGGGAAGATAGCAGAATAAGAAGTTGGGGGAGAGGGGAGGAGGCTAGATGGAAGGTGATAGGTGAAGCCAGGTGGATGGGAAAGGTCACTGGCTGGAGAAAAAGGAACCTGATAGGAGAGGAGAGTGGACCATAGGAGAAAGAGAAGGAGGAAGGAACCAGGGGGAGGTAATAGGCAGGTGAGAAGAAGTAAAAGTCAGAGTAGGAAATAGAGAGGGAGGTAATTGTTTACCAGAATAAGAAATTGATATTCAAACCATCAGGTTGGAGGCTGCCCAGGTGGAATATAAGGTGTTGCTCCTCCACCCTGAGGGTGGCCTAACGCGGCACAAGAGGAGATCATGGACCAACAAGTCAGAATGGGATTCAGAATGAAAACTGTCAGCATTTAATGTGATAAGGACTAGAAACTCAGCATTGCCCTTGCCGATTGAAGGTGTTCTGTAACTCAGCTACCCAATCTGATGATAAGACATTCTATACAATTGGTTTATGATGTCCTCTTATAACAGATATTCCTCTTATTCGCTCTGCCCTCCCTTCTGTTCAATTTAACACATGGTGGCTTATCCACTTTTAAAATTTCTGATTAAGAGCTGTTAACACAAAATATCAACTCTATTACTAAGTGTACCCAATATTTACTGTTTCTGTAGTAGGTATAGCTAATACTCATAATATTATCTAGTTATGGTGAAGTAACTATGTAAAGTTAAGGACAGGCTAGCAGAGTATCTGCACTCTCTTCACAAACATAATCTTCACCAACTGAACAACAGCAATCCCAGGCACAATGCTTAGCAAGTCCGCTCAATAATTGATTTATGTGTCTGAAACAAACTACTTATTGTCTCAATTTACAAATAGGCTTTGTTCTCTCCTCCGAGTTGAGTTCTATTTCAGAAGTGTGCTTTTCACTCCTTTGAAGTAATCTCTTATGTAAGATAATATTCAAAGACAACATGGAGAAGAGCAGTGACACTTGATTACAAACCACTCTGACCTTGCAGTACACTAGATAAGGTTGGGGTAACCAGAAAAACCAGGGGGAATGCACTCATGCTTCATGCTCCATTGCTTTAAGTGTAACGGCATTCAGAGCTAATAAAGAATGCACAAATACAAAAGACAGCAACAAATTTGTATCCCACACTTGGAAAGAAGTATTCAGTTCAAGTTCACAACTGACTTATTTTGACTAATGTGATGTTGGGTTGCCAAACTAATGACAATAACAAAAGGCTGGAATAGCTGTTTTAAAAACCCAAACAAAGCTCCTAAACGGTATATGCCCTTTTGAGATGAAGTTCCTCTAATGTGGCTTAAAGGGGCTCTTGTAAATTTTGCAGAAGTTACAACAGGGGGATACCAAACATGAATTTGTCTTTATTCTCTGAATCAGGCAACACTGTTAACCAGCTCAGCACGTCAAGGGAACAAGCCTCCTCTCTTTGGATTTTCACTGCCTCGGTTAAGAAGCCAGCATAATCAAAGACCCAATTCATCCTGGACATTCTCTCTTCTTCCCTCTTCCATCAGTCAGAAAGTTAAAAAGAAACTTAAAGTATGTACCACCTGTAATGATTTGATCAGTATTAATGGTATGCGGGGTTTCAGCCAATACTCTGACAACTCCTTATCTTTCACAGATGCTGCTCGATCTGCTAAATTCCTCCAGCAGATCATTTATTGCTATCAAACTAGCTGTTTGCTCTGGTGTTACTGGAAGCAGCAATCAAAGAACAGTAATTAGAGATAGAACATGAAATGTTCAGGACAAACTGAAGAAGAAAGTAAGAATTCAGGTCATTATTAATATTGCCGTGTGGGAAATTTTAATCTTCACAACATGTGCTGCATCTATTGGATAAATTATAAAATATGTAAATCTTATATACTATCTGCTTTGAGTGGAACTAAATTGAGTAGAACATTATAAATATGAACCAATTTAAGGATCTCTGAGAGCCCATTTGTCAGGCAGGGTTAGGGTTAGTAGATGGGCTTTTGTTTCTGATATTTTTAAATTTGGTACTGAGAAGCCAGAGATCACAACACTCAGAGAGCTTGGCAATAGAAGGGGGAGTGATAAAGACCCTCAGAGGGTGTCCTTCAGAAAAGGCCTCATTGTGTACATCAAAAAAAACAATGAAGACGGGACTCATTATTTGATTTGCCACTCACAACAAGATGACTGATACTTTGACACTTTGTGAACTGCAGCTTATATTTATAAGTATATAAAGGGCAAATGTAAAGGAGTCCGTGGTTCTAGTGAGCTGAAAGATAAGTCACAATGTCTCCAAAGCACTCAGGTGAGGACTTTCATTTCAAATGTTTGGAATGATGATTTGATTTGGTGTCCACTTCATCAGTGTGGTTAAATATGTGAAAAGAAAGAACCTGCAGGCTGGGTGTGGGGCGATCTACATCATTTTTACATATACTCACAGGCCAATGGCCTCCTTTTGTGCTGTACCAATTCTGTGATTCTGTCAGTGATATGACCCATGAAACCCCGGGAAAATCAGCAACCTCAGGAAGGCTGGACAGGAAGGAAACTAAGATGTCACTGGATGTTTGTAACACTGTGAGTCCACTTTCCACTGATCAACCCTAATGCTGTCGAGAGGGAAGTCCAGCAGAGAAATTCACATTGATGGCATTCTCGCTTGAGCTGTGGCAGTGATTATAGTGAAGATTCTTCCATAGGACTGGATTGACTGACGATCAACACTTGCTTATTTAATATTTATTTTATTTTATTTATTTTTTCTCTCTCTCTGCTAGATTATGTATTGCATTGAACTACTGCTGCTAAGTTAACAAATTTCACATCACATGTCAGTGATAATAAACCTGATTCTGATTCAATGAGAAGTTCTGCAGAGACTAATTTAACTCTTAAAGGTCTACAACCAAGACAATAATTAAGGATGTGAAACACACAACAATTTGCACACTGTCCCAGGTAAAGTATCCCACTTGAATGACTCCCCATTCACAATGCTAAATACTCACTCGGCTCCACCAGTGAACAGAATTGCAGGATATACCACTTGCAAAATGCATTGCTGGAACATTAAGACTTGTTCAAACTACCCAAATTTACCAACTCTACCACCTCCAGAAGATGTAGAAAACTGTAAATGAAGACAATGTCACCTACACATTACATTCAAAACTACTTATCACACTAACTAGGAAATCACTGTCCTTTTTCAAAACCTAGACCTCACTACCAAATTCCTGCTCTTAAGGACAGTAATCAGGAGTGGCAAACCGATAGCACATGCAAAATTGCGTTGACTCACAATTCTAACAATTCTAACAATACTATTTAGAAATGATGTTATTATTGGTTGTCTTTTTAATAGAGTAATATTAATCATTTAAGTTTTCTAAGATGCTTCATTTATTTCAATATGTCTCTGCTATATTTTATTAATATTAAAACAATGAATAAACATACATAAGCAACAGGACTCATCCTTTTTCCTTAAATATGCCTGCAATTATGGTTACTAATTCAGTACTCAATGCTAGTACCTGCTGAAAATTATCCTGGCATGCAGGAGTTTTTTTTTAAGATTATCGCCTATTTGGACACACCTTCTCAAAAAGGTCCACCATCCCTGACAGTGATAGTTCAAGAAAGTGGCAACTGCCCTCTTCAAGAGATGGGCAATAAATGCAAGTCTGTGAGTTTGTGAATCCAATGAACACTGGAGACTCGGTCTATCCGGGGGTTAAAGGACTAACTCTTCTGTGAGTGGGTGGATGGAAGTGAGGAAAGGAGCTTATTTTGCTGCTGTTGTTTGGCTTATGTTCTGCTGACAACTGTGGGCAGCTACACTTGCGGGCTTCCCCCAGCACACCCTTGGATGTATCAGTTGTTCACGCAAATGACACGTTTCACTTTATGTTTCAATGTACATGTGATCAATAAATCTGAGTCTGAACCTGGATGCTGCAATTATAATTTCCACATCCTCTGAATGAATTTCATCAAAGTTAATGCTGTTAGCACATAGATTAATTCCAATCTAGTAAAATCTGAAACTAAAGAAAAGACTCAGCAGGTCAGGCAACATCTGTGAAAGAGTCAAAGAATGCTTTGCACAAAGGTACTTCAAGCTGAATGATTAATTCTGTTTCTCTTTCTATAGACACTACCTGATCTGCTGTGTGATTCCAGCATTTTCTGTTTTCAGCTCAGACTTCCAGCAATTGCAATCTTTTTTTCATTAACTAATAAAGAAGAAAATGGTTTTAAGGAGCTCCACAGCCCACTCCACCTCCTACATTGGTAATTTAATGTTTCTACCAGTTCCTTTCCTTCATTCATTTATATCCCCAGCAATACCATTTCACCTTTCAATGGCTGGCATCATTCCCAATGTTCCTAAGCCCTTGAGCATTGACTGTAAGTTAATATCTTCTCTGAGAAGCTCTAACATAATGAGGTGTAAAATTATAGGCATCATCCTGTAACACCAGGCAGGAAAGGATGATATCACAAGGTTAAGTCATCTTCTTCCAGCTGACTTTGCAGAAATAGATATTTTTACTTACTGAACCTGGTGCACATACCTCAAAATAATAACTCCAATTTGTGAAAAGATTCCTCCAAATCAATTTTATAATTTTTAAAGGAGAGAATCAAAAGCTTCAAATTGCTTAGTAGTGAACCCTTACTGTCAACAGGAATATATCAGAGTCGCTAGGAATATACAGTCATTGAAAAGGAGAAAAACTGCTGATGCTACAACAGGTGTCTAATCCACAATCAGAAAGTTGTTCTCTGCCTTGTGAAGCCAACCATCAAAAAGTTCAGATCTGGTGGAGGACATAAAATCGTTACACCAGATGTGTATACCACATAAATTCACTGTTGCAAATTGCTCCATTTTCATAGCAAGTCTCCTGCCTCATCATAGTATTTTAAGATGGAAATGTTGTCTTCTTAACAGCCTATGTTTTCTGTCCATTATTGTTCTGTTTACAGACAAATCATTGACAATATTTGATCCAATATTGCTGGAGCCTATGATTTGCAGTTTGTAGATTGTTTGGGTGATCCAGTGCTCTGCAGTCTCTGAGAGGATTCCAAGAGGCCGAGGCAGTGAGCCTTGTGGTGAGGAGACGGGGCACGAGCTGATGCTTGACTCCATTTTACCAGTTAAAGCTTTCATTATGCATTGATTAAAGTGATGAGGGAGACTGAAACAGCGAGGTGAATGCAGAGGGTGAATGCTGGCTGACTGTCTTCTCATCGCTGGTGGGATCGCTCTGCTGCCAGAGAGAAGAGACTGTCTTCTCATCACTGGTGGGATCACTCTGCTGCCAGAGGGAAGAGACTGTCTTCTCATCACTGGTGGGATCACTCTGCTGCCAGAGGGAAGAGACTGTCTTCTCATCACTGGTGGGATCACTCTGCTGCCAGAGAGGGAAGTCTCCGTGGCCTACCACTGTGCTCAGAGAATGTTACTCTGGTTTATCCACATTTTGGTCATGGATATGAATATGGACTTGGACTATGAGCTTTTTTCTCAATCTTATAGTATCTTATGTTCTGTGCTTTTCACCTGAACTTTGTGTTTTTTTTTTAGCAGGGTAGGTGGATTTAGGGATCAGTGTGCCTATTACGTTTTGTTTGTATTTTTTTGTGGGGGTGGTGGATTTGGGGGTTGACGATTATGTTATTGTTGTTTTCTTTCTTGGTTTCATGACTATCTGGAGAAGAAAAATTTCAGAGTTGTATATTTTGATAATAAATGGAACTTTGATACTTTTGAATATCATAATTGACATTTAACTTAAAACAGCTCATCTGGCGTCTCCATTGTAAGGTTTGTATCACATTCTGTTATCAGCTATGGGTTGGACTGAAATCACCAAGAGTTAATAAAAATTAAGCCCTTTTATTTTGCTGGAGGGTTTTTGCATAAATTTTCATCTTCAGAAATCACTATCACTTTTAAAACACTTAGGTGGTTGTGTTTCTCAGACAGAAAATTGCAGCCTTAGGAATTACTCCACTAAAGATTGCAGAATTGATTAGCCTGAAGTTTATCCTTTAAATGGCAATTATACACTGAAAGGAATCTGAATAAAAAAGAAAAATAATTAAATTGCATTCAAGAACATTTAAAAGCAATACAATAAAGCTTCACATTAAATTAAATGCTTTGAATTAATATTGAAAACAATAATTTGCATATTTTGTGGTCACTGAAGATAACGCCTTAAAAGTTTCCAATTTTTAATTGATTACCATGTCAGAGCTAAATAAATACCTCAGCTACTAACCGAGTGTCTCAGCATGAACAGCCAGTTTCTTAATTCGGAGCCTCAAAAAGCTATGCATTAGGCTTATAGAACTCATGAGAATCAACAGCTTGATTCAACTGGAACTCCATTGTTGAGCTAGTGTTGGGACTGTTTGTTTCAGCTACAACACAACAGGCAGCTCTGTGACTACACAGGCACAATACAATTTCAAACAGAGGATTCAGTCTACTTTAAATAAGTACCATCTGCCAGTCTCCCCTGATCAGTCACGCAGTAATTGCTGAATGTGTTGGAAGCTATGGCTATTCAATGATGCAAGAGAAATAAAATAAAAATTAATACTTCATTAAAATAACTCTTCAATAAAAATGCCATTCTTCTTTAAGAATGCATTCCAATACAAACTGAATTAGGCAGCCTCTATATAAAACAAAGAAAATATGCTTAATATTCTGAGATAAGATTGCTGCAAAAGATAAATTTGATCTGGCCTATTCTAATCATGGAATATGCAAATTAAATATTTAAATGTTAAATTAAATATACAAATTATTCCTCCAGGTACAGCAAATATTCCAAAACATGGATCATTTTATTACTCAATCTCAGCAGCAGGTATATAGAAAAAAAAGACAATTAAAGACCAATTAGGCCACCAATTGTCAGGAAATGCCAGAATATATTACAGGTTGAGTAGCCCTTAACTGAAATTCCAAGAACCAAAATCCAGAATTTTTTTTTAGCACTGACATAACATCACAAAAGGAAAATTCCACAAGGAGATGGGAAGGTTCCCAGATGACGCACAGGTGTCTGCGCAACATGGACAGTTCTGAGAAGTGATCTCACATATGTAATGAAAAGAAGATAATGAAAAATAAAAACACGGCATAAAGCAAAAAAATGAAGATCTTGGTCATGTATTGAAAGAGTAGATTCATCAATCAGCATCGGAGAGTTATCACATACTGTTTAAAATGCTGATCATGAAACACGGAAAGATCTATCACAATGAACTGAAAATTGAAGTAATTGTGAATATTCATCAGATCAGTTGCAGAAATTTAAGGCATTTTTTAATTTTAATTTTTTTAAGGATTTGCAGTGATAAAGTATCTGCAGATCATGAAGCAGCATAAAAAATTCACTGATGAGTTTGCCAAGATCAGGTAAAGCCCTCCCAACCATTGAAACACTGTCATAATAAAATAGCATCTATCAGCAAAGAGCCTCACCACCCAGGCAGGCCATGACCTTTTCTCACTGCTGCCATCAGGTAGAAGGTACAAGTGCCTCAGGACACTCACCACCAGGTTCAAGAACAGTTACTACCCCTCAACCATCAGGCTCTTGAACAAAAGGGGATAATCACGCTGATCTATTGAGATGTTCCAACAACCAATTAACTCACTTTAAGGACTCTTCATCTTGTTACTTCATGCTCTTGTTATTTGTTGCTATTTAATTATACTGTAGTTGATTTGCACAGTTTGTTGTTCTTCTATGCTCTTGTTCTTTCATTGATCCTGTTTACAGTTACTATTCTATAGATTTTCTGAGTACGCACGCAGGAAAAATCTCAGGGTTCAATGTAATCTGATAATAAATTTTACTTCAGCTTGGAAGATCATCACTGACATAAATCTAACACACTGAATGGCTGCATCAGTACGCATGTGTGATGAACCAGCAGCACATAAATTCAGAGTTGGAAATTATGGCAACCCCAAACTATATTCCAGAATCAAAAATAAATCCAAAATCTGAAACACATCTGGTCTCAAGCATTTTGGAAAAGGGGTAGTCAACCTGTATTAAGAACATGTTAATGGGGCTCTTGGAAATTCATAACATCAGTGGGTGCCAATATATCTTTATTAAATAAAATACTAGTTCACAATTTTTTGCAGATGTGATTGGCAGGGTTGATTACAGGTCACAAGCACGGAAAGTGCTAGAGTTTCAAAAGATATTTGTTAAAGTACTGCACAAAAGGTTTTATTTGAGATAGATGCTTATTAAGTTGGTGATAATATATTAGCATGGCTAGGAAATAAGCTGATGATCCTTAAGTGAGTCCTTTTCAGGTGGAAAAGCTTTTCACTAGTACACTACAAGGATCAGACTTAAGGTCTCAACTGTCTGTATTAAATATTTGTAGCTGAGATGAAGAACTAGAGCCTAATAAATCAAATTTCAATTCAATTCAAGTTTAATTGTCATTCAACCATACAAGAACACTCATGAATACAGCCAAACAAAACAGCATTTCTACAGGGCCAAGGTGCAAAACACAGTACAAACAGTCATGTACAGCACAAATCACCCAAAAGATAGAAAGCACAAAGAGTATCACAGATATCACGCAATAAAAGAGTCAAAACTTGCACCATTAATCCACAGTCAACTACTTTAGAACTCATATCCTCCAGCATGGGCACCCACTCAAATGCCCCTGAAACCCTCTCATCCCAGAAACACCACAGCCCGATGCCCGGTCCACACACATACATGACTACAAGCCCATATAGGATATTAGAAAAAATACAACTACACAAAATATAAACCATAAGACCATAAAATATAGGAGCAGAATAAGGACATTTAGCCCATCAAGTCTCCTCACCATTTCATCATGGCTAAAACAATTTTCCTCTCAACCCTAATCTACTGCCTTCTCCTCCTATCCCTTCATGTCCTGACCTATAAAGAATCTATCAACCTCTGCCCTAAGTATACATAAAGACTTGGAAACTGACCCCAATGTTTTATTCAAGTTCTGCATGTGCACAATCCCACAAGGTTAGAGGCTTTAGAGAGGAGCTTGCGCAGGGAGACTGAAGGAGGTTACTGGCAGGGACGACAGCACAACAGAGGTGACTGACATTTCGGGAATAGTTCACAAGGTGAAGAATAGATATGTCCCACAGAAGAAGAAGTTCTCAAATGGCAGTGGTAGGCAACCATGGCTGACAAAGGAAGTTAAGGACTGCATAAAAGCCAAGGAAAGGGCATTTATGGTAGCAAAAGTAGTGGGATGTTGGATGATTGAGAAGTTTTTAAAATCCAACAAGAAGCAACTAAAAAAGCTATAAAGATGAAATATGAGGGAAAACATGCCCATAATATAAAGCAGGATACTAAAAGTTTTTTTTCAGTTATATAACGAGTAAAAGGGAGCTAAGTTGATATTGGACCACTGGAAGATAATGCCGGTGAAGTAGTAATGCGGAACAAGGAAATAGCATATGAACTTAATGGGTACTTCACATCTGTCTTCACTGTGGAGGACACCAGCTGTATGCCAGAGGTTCATGAGTGTCAGGGAGCAGGACATTGCTATTACAAAAGAAAAAGTCCTACACAAACTGAAAGGTCTTAAGGTTGATAAGTCAACCGGACCAGAAGGACTACATCCCAGAGTCTTGAGAGAGGTTGCTGAAGAGATTGCAGATGCATTGGTTTTGATCTTTCAAGAATCACTTGATTCTGGCATGGTTCTGGAGGACTGGAAAATTGCAAATGTCACTCTGCTACTTAAGAAGGCAAAAGAAAGGAAATTATAGGCCTGTTAAGCCTAATCTCATTGGTTAGGAAAGTATTGGAGTCTATTACTAAGGATGAGGTTTCAGGGTACTTGGAAACTAATGATAAAGTAAATCAAAGTCAGCATGTTTTTGTAAAGGGAAATCTTGCCTAACAGATTTGTTAGAGTTCTTCAAGGAAATAACAAGCACAAAGTGGACAAAGGAGAGGCAGTAAATGTCATTTACTTGGATTTTCAAAAGGCATTTGATAAGGTGCTACACATGAGGCTATTTAACAAGATAAAATCCCATGTTTAATAACAGGAAAAATACTGGCAATGGATGGAGGAATGGCTGGCAGGAGGTAACAAGTGGGAGAAAAGGGGCCTTTTCTGGTCGACTGTCGGTGACTAGTGGTGTTCCCCAGGGGTCAGTATTGGGACCTCTACTTTTCACATTATTTGTCAATGATTTTGATCATGGACTTGATGGCTTTGTGGCAAAATTTGCAGATGATACTAAGATAGGTGGAAGGGTAGGTAATGCAGAAGAAGCAATGCAATTGCAGCAGGATTGAGACAAATTGGAAGAATGGGCAAAAAAGTGGCAGATAGAATACAGTCCTGGGAAATGTATGATAATATATTTTGGTAAAAGGCACAATAGTGCAGACTATTATCTAAATGGAGAGAAAATTCAAAGAGACTTTGCAAGACTCCCAGAAGGCTAATTTATAGGTCGAGTCTGTAGTAAAGAAGGCAAATGCAATGTTGGCATTTATTTAAAGGGTAATAGAATATAAAACAAGGAAATAATGCTGAGACTTTATAAGAGACAGTAGTGGGGCCACTCTTCAAGTATTGTCTACTGTTTTGGACCTCGTATCTCAGAAAGGATACATTGTCATTGGACTTTGAGCCTCTGCTTACTGGAATTTAAAAGAATGCCAGGGAATCTCATTGAAATCTAACCAATGTTGAAAGGACTAGATAAAGTGGATGCAGAAAGGGTGTTCCTTATGGTGGGGTGTCTGGAACAAAATTGAGGGATGTCCCTTTAGAACAGAGGTAAGGACATATTTTTTTAGCCAAAGAATAGTGAATCTATGTAACGCTCTGCCACAGATAGTTATGGAGGCTAAGACCAAGGGTATATTTAAAGCAACAATTGATAGTTTACTGATTAGTCAGGGCATCAAAGGTTCTGGTGAGAAGGCAGGTGCATGGGGTTGAGTGGGATCTGGAATCAGCCATGACGGAATGGCGGAGCAGACTCGATAGGCTGAATGGTCTAGTTCTGCTCCAATGTCTGATGATCTTAACAGTGATCAAGAGAAGACTCTGGGATGTAGTCCTTCTGGTCCTAAATGAAGGTGGCAAAAGTCAGCATGGACTGGTGACTAAATCTGAAACCTTCCTGAATAAATCTGTTTGTCTGAGGCCTCTGTTGATTTGACCATGGATATTTCATCCTAGCTGTCTAGATATGCAAGCCTGGGCAGTATGATATGGCGAGCAAGCTGTTGCCCACGTAGCAAGCTCCCCCTCTCCACACATCTGATGAACCCAAAGGAACAGCAGAGACCGGTAACAGTTTGGTACCAGCAGCATCACAGGAGCTGCGGGTCAGCTTTGAACTCACTGTAAAACTGCCTTAGGGACTCCAGCTCCAGATATTTCACTTGGGGTGTACGCCCGAAGCCTTCCCCATGAGTGGGTATAGCTGCAAGGCAGCAGAGATTTGAGATCAGCGTTTCCCTTCTCCAAGATGAGCTGCCAATCATGACTGTTGAGATCTATCTGCCCAAAGTGACTAGTTTGAAGGTGCCAGTAACCTGCTTTTGCCTCTTCTGCTGTCTGTAGAAACAGTTCCACTGGACTTAGTAACTAAGCTACACCCGAAGGCCAGGAGTTGGACTTGGTTATCAGAGGCTATTTGAGGTGCACACCATTTGGGGGCACTTAATAGTCAGCAAGAGCTTGTCTCCATTACTACCCCCAGCTATAACAAACTTAAGGAATAAATATATTATATGTTTAATCATCAGGGTTGGCCTCCACAGATGCCTGTGGCAAAGAATTCCACAGATTCACCACCCTCTGCCTAAAGAAATTCTCCTCATCTCCATCCAAAAAGGACATCTCTCTATCCTGAGGCTGAGCCCTATAGTCTCCCACCACAGAAAACATCCTCGCAACATCCACTCTATCAAGGCCTTTCGCCATTTGATAAGTTCCAATGAGGTCACCCCTCGTTCTTTGGAATTCCAGTGAATACAGGCCCAGAGCCATCAAATGCTCTTCACATGACAAGCCATTCCATCCTGGCATCATTTTTGTGAATCTCCTTTGAAACCTCTCCAGTTTCAGCAAATTCTTTCTGAGATAAGGAGCCCAAAACTTCTCACAACACTCCAAGCATGGACTTAACAGTGCTTTATGAACTCTTAGTATTACATCCTTGCCTTTATACTCTAGTCTTCTTGAAATGAATGCTAGCATCACATTTGCCTTCCACACCACAGACTCAACCAGTGAATTAACCTTTAGGGATTCCTGCACAAGGATTCCCAAGTCCCTGTGCACCTCAGTTTTGAATTTTCTCTCCATCTAGAAAATAGTCAACTCTTTCATTTCTTCTACCAAAGTGCATGACCATACACTTCCTGACACTGTATTCCATCTGCCATTTCTTTGCCCATTCTCCTAATCTGTTTAAGTCCTTCTGTAGCCTTTCTACTTCCTCAAAACTATCTGCCCCTCCACCTGTCTTCATATCATCTGCAAACCGTGCAACAAAGCCATCAATTCTATCATCTAAATCATTGACATATAACATAAAAAGAATCGATCCCTGTGGAACACCACTAGTCACCAGCAGCCAATGAGAAAAGGCTCCATTTATTCCCACTCTTTTCCCCCTGTAATATTATGAGCTTGTAGCTTGTTAAGCAGCCTCATGTGTGGCACCTTAGCAAAGGCCTTCGGTAAATCCAAGTACACTATATCAATCAATTCTCCTTTCTCTATCCTGCTTGTTCTTTCTTCAAATAATTCCAAAAGATGTGTCAGGCAAGATATTCTCTTGATGAAACGTTGCTAGACTGCAGCCTATTTTATCATGTGCCTCCAAGTACTCTGACAACTCGTCCTTAGTAATCGACTCCAACATCTTCCCAGCCTCTGAAGTCAGACTAACTGGCCTTTAGTTTCCTTTCTTCTACTTCTCTCCCTTCTTGAAGAGTAGAGTAACATTTGTAATTTTATAGTCTTCTGGAACCATTCCATAATCTACTGATTCTTGTAAGATCATTACTAATTCCTCCACAACCCTGGTGTGTACACAATCTGGTCTCGGTGTTTTATATACCTTCAGATCCTCTTTCAGAACGCTGCTTGTCCACCTTTTGGTCCAGGTGACTTATCTACCTTCAGACCTTTCAGTTTCCCAAAAACCTTCTCTTTAGTTTTGTTAACTTCTGTTTGTATATAGTCTGAGCCGCTCCCCGCCCATTGAAAACTTTAGTCAACCACAACAACCCAGTGGAGCGCACCAGCCCCTACTCCCTCCCCCCCCTTATGAATACTTATAGATTTGACTTACAAGTTTCTTTATAAATCAAAACTAGATATGAAAGGTAGGAAGACAGACAAAAAGGTTTATTATCATCAGCATCTGATGTGAAATTTGTTAACTTAACAGCAGCAGTACAATGCAATACATAATATAGAAGAATAAATAAATAGATTACAGTATATGTATATGGAATAGATTAAAATCGTGCAAAAACAGAAATAATATATTTTTAAAATGAGGCAGTATTCATGGGTTCAATGTCCGTTTAGGAATGAGATGGGAGAGGGGAAGAAGCTGTCCCTGAATCGCTGAGCGTGTGCCTTCAGGCTCCTACGTGACAGTAACAATTAGAAGAGGGCATGCCCTGGGTGATGGGGGTCCTGAATGATGGACGCCATCTTTCTGAGGCACCACTCCTTGAAGATGTCTTGGATACTACAGAAGCTAGCCACACAGTCATATGTTTAGAGGGAGCAGAGCAGTGGGTTAAGCACATACCTGAGATGCACCTATGTTGATCAGTGAGAAGGTGATATTATCACCAACCCACACAGATTGTGGACTTCCAGTTAGGAAGTCAAGGATCCAATTGTAGAGGGAGGTAGAGGCCCAGATTCTGTAGCTTTTCAATCAGTACAGTGGGAATGATGATGTTAAACACTGAGCTACATTATAGTCAATGAACAGCATCCTGACATAGGTATTTATATCGATCGGCCAGGTGATTGAAGGCCATGTGAAGAGACATTAAAATTGCATCTGCGTAGACCTATTGCAGCAACAAGCAAATTGCTGTGGGTCCAGGTCCTTGCTGAGGCAGGAATTCACTCTAGTCATGACCAACCTCTCAACACATTTCATCACTGTAAATGTGAGAACTACTGGGCGATAGTCATTAAGGCAGCCCATACAATTCTTAGAACGTAAGAAGTAGGAGCAGGAGTGGGCCATCCAGCCCATTGAGCCTGCCCCGCCATTCAATAAGATCATAGCTGATCTGTCCGTAAACTCAGCTCCATCTACCTGCCTTTTCCCCATTACCCTTAATTCCCCTACGATGTAAAAATCTGTCTAACTGCATCTTAAATATATTTAGTGAAGAAACCTCAACTGCTTCCCTGGGCAGAGAATTCCACTGATTCACCACTCTCTGGAAAAAACAGTTTCTCCTCATCTCCATCCTAAATTTTCTCCCCTGAACCTTGAGGCAAGGTCCCCTAGTTCTAGTTTCATCTGCCAATGGAAATAACTTTCCTACTTCTATCTTATCTATCCCTTTCAAAATTTTGTATGTTTCTATAAGATCCCCTCTCATTCTTCTGAATCCCAGGCAACTCAATCTCTCCTCACAGGTTAACCCCTTCATCTCTGGAATCAACCTGGTGAACCTCCTCTGCACTGCCTCCAAAGCCAGTATATCCTTCCTCAAGTATGGAGACCAGAACTGCATGCAGTATTCCAGGTGCAGCCTCAGCCATACCCCGTATAGTTGCAGCATGACCTACCTGCTCTTGAATTCAATCCCTCGAGCAATGAAGGACAATATTCTGTTTACATTCTTAATAACCTGTTGTACCTGCAAGCCAACTTTTTGCGATTCATAAACAAGCACTCCCAAGTCCCTCTGCATAACAGCATGCTGCAATCTTTCACCATTAAATAATAATCTGCTCTACTATTATTCTTTCCAAAGTGGATGATCTCACATTTACCAATGTTGTATTCCATCTGCCAAACCTTGACCCAATCACTTAACCTATCTATATCCCTCTGCAGACTCTCCACATCCTCTGCACAATTTGCTTTTCCACTCAGTTTAGTGTCATCAGCGAATTTTCCTACTCTACACTCAGTCCCCTCTTTCAAATCATCAATGTAGATGGTAAACAGCTGCGGGCCCAGCACCAACCCCTGCGGCACCCCACTCATCACTTACTGCCAACCAGAGAAACACCCATGTATCCCAACTCTCTGCCTTCTATAAACCAATCCACTATCCATGCCAATACACTTCCTCCAACTCCATGCATCTGTATCTTATTTATAAGTCTCTTCTGCAGTACCTTATCAAACGTCTTCTGGAAATCCAAGTATACGACATCCATCTGTTCCCCTCTATCTGCTTCACCCATCATGCCCTCAAAGAACTCCAGTAAGTTTGTCAAACAGGACCTGCCCTTTCTGAATCCATGCTGCCTCTGTCTAGTGGAAGCACTCGTTTCTAAATGTTTCGTTATTTCTTCCTTAATGACAGCTTCAAACATTTTCCCATCTACAGATATTAAGCTAACTGGCCTATAATTGCCCGTCTTTTACCTACATCCACTTTTAAAAAGTGGCGTGACATTTGCTGTCTTCCAAAGCGCCGGGAGCTGCCTACAGACCTGCCTTCGGTTTAGACACTCACATAACTGTTGCCTTTTTGAAGCAAGTGGGAACTTCTGACTATAGCAGAGAAAGGTTGAAAATGTTCTTGAGTTCTCCCAGCAGATGGTTGGCACCAAAGGTGAGGTAGAACTAACTAAAACAGTAATAATGCAAAATAAAGTGGAACAGCAAGAGTGAAAGTGCAGTGCAGGTGAAAAAACAAGATCATAATGAGGTTGATCGTGAGGTCAAGAGTCCATCATATCATATTAAGAAAGATTTAATAATCTTATAGCAGCATAGTGGCCTGTTGGTACATGCTTTCAGGTTTTTGTATCTTCTGCCCAATGAAAGAGGGGCAAAGACAGAATGTTTGGGGTGGGTGAGTTCTTTGATTATGCTGGCTGCTTCACTGTAGAGTTAAGTAGACAGAGGGGATGCTGATTTCCATGATGTGCTGAGCTATGTCCATACTTACTGCAGTTTCTTGCAGTCACGCGCAGAGCAGTCACCTTCCAGTCACCTATCTGTGGCGCATCGAAAAACTATAATACTGCCCTCGCTCTCCAGTTTAATTGTTGACCAGGACATAGAGCTAATGAGGACAGCAGCCTGGTCAGACAAATGTCCTGCAGCAGCCTACGTTGCCATTACTGGTCACCCACAAAGGTTCAGAAGAATTTTATTAGGGGACCAGCAATATAAAATGTTAGTGGACTCATGATCATCAGTGTCAATAGCAGACATACCCTTGACCACAACTAGAGACACGACTTACATTACCAGTGTAGGAGCAAAACAAACGAGAACAGAAAGAAGTCAGCCTCAGGTACTCCAGATAAAGGGAGTGCAACTCCCAGTGAAGTTGTGGGTATGTCCAGACAATGAGAACACAGTCCTGAGGACAGGCAGGCAAAGTAAGGAAAGTACTATCACAGAATCACGAAGGGGACCATTTTATATGGCTGAGGCAGGGGCAGTGAACATGTATGATCCACAAAAACAACAGTTTCTAGCAGGAACAGGAGATGAGGCAATGTGTGTGAATCACATCAGGGTAGGGGCTAAACACAGAGAAGGGGTATTAGAAGCAGAGGAAGCTGTAATTAAAGATATACCAGAAAGAAAAAGAGCAGGACGAACTCGGGTAAAAAGGGCAGCACATCAGGAGATCAGAGAAACTAGAACCGAAAAAACAAACTACTGAAGTCAATTTAATGAGATCATGTGGAGATACACAGGGCCATTGTAACTAGGTTAAAGTGTGCAGGGGCCAAGCAAAACAGCAACATACTGCTGACCAGAGAGAGCCGGAGGAGGAGAAAGTAATCCTCGATAGGGTTTGCTCCCAGGTGGATAGACCACAGTTGGGGAAAGGGTGTAACTCATCTTCTCCTCACCCTCACAGACAGACCAAGAAACCAAGCCCATCCAGTAACAACATCATTACAGGGAATTTCAATGATGAACAGCAGTCTGATGCTTCACATCAGACCTCTCCTGTTGGGACCAGCCATATGAATGAAAGGGAAGGGGAACACCATGTGTCAGAAGCTGCGATAAACATTTTAAAGTATAACAGTAATTTTACTTTGTAATGAATGCTGGTTCTGGGAGGTAGGAGTTCAGCAAAATAAATCAAAGTAGAAAGATATTGGGAAATAGATAGGAAGGGGTCCGAGTAAATGGCGAAGGTAGCAAGTCCCACAACTACAATGGCCAGATGAGAGAAGATATTTGCAGCATCTTAAGGCAGTTTCTCCAGCAAAGATGGGAGTGAACACAAGTAAGCTGGACCCGTTCAGTGGTAGGGCAGCCACAGAAAGTATACACCAGGAGGGGATGCCATGGGAATAAGGTGTGTAGGCCACCCCAAACCCTCTTGAAAATGGACCAAAGAGACTGGGAGACCGGTGATAATTCTGACAATCTTCAGTCGTGGCATAGAATAGGATCTGTTACCTGTGACCCTTACTTGAATAGGTAACCCATTTGCCAATAAAGTAATTACTGACAGCTACTCGTACCACCAGGTTCAAGAACAGTTATTACCCCTCAACCATCAAGCTCTTGAACAAAAGGGGATAACTACACTCATCTACTGAGATGCTCCCACAACCAATGATCTCACTTTAAGGACTCTTTATCTTGTTATTTTATGCTCTTGGTATTTATTGCTGTTTATTTATATTTGTATTTGCACAGTTTATTGGCTTCTATGTTCTTGCTCTTTCATTGATCCTGGTAAAGTTACTATTCTATAGATTTGATGAGTATGCCCGCAAGTCCTGATCAACGGTCTCAGCCCAAAACATTGACTGTTTACACTTTTCCATAGATGCTGCCTGACCTGCTGAGTTCCTCCAGTATTTTGTGTGTGATAGAACACAGAAATCTACAGCAAAGTACAGGCCCTTCGGCCCACAATGTTTTGCTGACCATGTGACCTACTCTTGAAACTGCCTAGAATTTCCCTGCCGCATAGCCCTCTATTTTTTTAAGCTCCACGTACCTATACAAGACTCTCTTAAAAGACCCTATAGTATCCGCCTCTACCATCGTTGCTGGCAGTGCATTCCACGCACTCACCACTCTCTGTCTGAAAACTTACCTTTGACATCCCCCTGTATCAACTTCCAAGCACCTTAAAAATATGCCCCTCACGTTAGCCATTTCAGCCCTGGGAAAAAGCCTCTGGCTATCCACACGATCAATGCCTCTCATCATCTTACACACCTCTAACAGATCACCTCTCACCCACCATCACTCCAAGAAGAAAAGGCCAAGTTCACTCAACCTATTCTCCGAAGGCATTCAGGCAACATCCTTGTAAATTTCCTTGGCACTCTCTCTATAGTTTCCACATCATTCCTGTAGTGCGATGACCAGAACTGAACATAGTACTCCAAGTAACTAAGGTCTTATATAGCTTTAATATTACCTCATGTCTCTTGAACTCAATCTCATGGTTGTTGAAAGCCATCACACCGTTTCAGAATCAGAATCAGGTTTATTATCACCGGCATGTGTCTTGAAATTTGTTAACTTAGCAGCTGCAGTTCAATAGAATATATAATATAGAAGAAAAATAAATAAAATCAGTCAATTACAATATATGTATATTGAATAGATTAAAAATCATGCAAAAGCAGAAATAATATATATTTAAAAAGTGAGGTAGTGTTGACGACTTCAATGTCCATTTAGGAATCGGATGGCAGAGGGGAAGAAGCTGTTCCTGAATCACTGAGTGTGTGCCTTCAGGCTTCTGTACCTCCTGCCTGATGGTAACAATGACAAAAGGGCATGCCCTGGGTGCTGGGGGTCCTTAATAATAATGAACGCTGCCTTTCTGAAACACCACTCTCTAAAGATGTCCTGGGTGCTTTGCAGACCTGTACCCCACATGGAGCTGACTAAATTTATGATCCTCTGCAACTTCTTTCGGTCCTGTGCAGTAGTCTCCCCATACCAGACAGTGTTGCAGCCTGTCAGAATACTCCCCAAGGTATATATATAGAAATTTTTGAGTGTTTTTGTTGACATACTAAATCTCTTCAAACTCCTAATGAAGTATAGTCGCTGTCTTGCCTTCTTTATAGCTGCATCAATATGCTGGGACCAGGTTAGGTCCTCAGAGATCTTGACACCCAGGAACTTGAAACTGCTCACTCTCTCCGCTTCTGATCCCTCTATGAGGTTTGGTATGTGTTCCTTTGTCTTACCCTTCCTGAAGTCCACAATCAGCTCTTTCGTCTTATTGACATTGAGTGCAACACCAATCCACTAGTTGGTATATCTCGCTCCCTGTATGTCCTCACGCCTTCATTGGAGATTCTACCAACAATGGTTATTTGGATTAACAGTCTTGTCAAATGAGCAGCGGTAAACTAGCAAGCAAATCACAGCAGATATCAATGCAAAGGCAGTCACACAAGTGCTACAAGTGAACTTGGCATGAGGATGGTGCAAGATTACCAGCATTTCCAAATATTTTAACAAGTAGCACAGAGAACTATTGTGTATTACCATTTGGAATCAATGGTATTGTGTTTTTCTGCATTGCGTTATGAAATAACATTGATAACTGTAAAGTAAGCTTTACAAGATTCCCAAGACAAATGGTGTGTTCTGCTGCTGAGAGAAAGAATGAAACATCAAGTCACTTAGTTGGATGAACACACTGGAATGACCGCTAAAGTACATCTTCCCCTATATGGGTGCTGGGTTAAGAGCAAAAGCAGGGAATGTGTGCAGTGGTGTCCAAGTTTCGAAAGATTCCTGAACCATGCTGCAACCTAAAAGTGCATATAATGCTGGGTTATTTTAAAATAACTATTCACTGTAAAACAATGGATAGCATTTAGTTCTTGTCTATGACCTTAGATAATCTTACATCGAACATCAAAATCTAGCTCAAGTCTCCTCACTTTGGGAAGACTGTAGTGGACAATTCCAATATAAAGTATGTTTTCTATCAGGATGATCATTATAAACTGGGCAGAGATTGGAATAATCTGGTCAAGGTGTACAAGAGAGCAGAGAGCAATAGTCTCATTAGTACAATGTGACAGGGTGGCAAGCACAACAGTCACAATTTTTTGCATAGTTATAGCAGAGCAGCATGATGCTCTTCACAATTAGTGAATTTACAAATCAGGCTGCCGGGTCATGCAGTAGATGCTGATGCAATGTATTTCTTCAAGCAAGAACTGGATTTTACTGTCAGTTTGACATTGGTATCATATTTCATTGATCATCTGTGTATTTTCAGCTTATGCCTCAGGAATAAAAAAGGAATGTCAAGTAAAGAATGTTTAATGACAAATTTAAAGTCATCTGGAAGATCATCTAAACTAGCCACATCACTTTTTTTTCTACCTCTTTTACAGAGGATCCTGATGGAACAGATATCATCCTTACATTTCATTTCCTGCAAGGTTTCTGAAAAGAAAATGAGGGACTGCTTATTATGTAGAGAAAATAGTGTATAGTGTCTATTTTATCATTACAATTTTACAGCTTTAACAATTATGCTAGACTGAAAGGAAACAGGAAATTGCACTAACTGAATAGATTGTGATAAATTTAATGTGAGACAATGACTAAAGACACAAAATAACTTCTGTTACTGCAGGAAGCAGAGAATGACTAACCATGATATATATTTTTTTCACTCTCTTAAGACATTGTACCATTTACTCCCAGATGAGTAGAAGATTTCTCTATTTGAATATGAGTGATCTAAAACCATTGTCTTTGATCCTCACCATACACTTTCTTCCCCTGACATTATTGCTTTACTTATTCTTTGTTCAATAATTGCTCTTAATGTCAGGAGGCAGCCAAGATTCAACCATATTACTGAGTCTAATGTCACCGTGAGCAATCACATGGATGATAGAAAAATGAAGGACTACGTAGGAGGGAAGGGTTAGCTTGATCTTAGAGTAGGTTATAATGTTAGCATTATATCATGGACCGAAGGGCCTGTATTGTGCTGTAGTGTTCTATGAAACAGGTCTATGAAACAGTCAGGATGACAGATTTCCCCCGACGTCCACTAAGAATGCCAGCAAATCTGTGTTTTCAAGGCAATCTTATGGTTTCATGTTTAATATTAGTGAAATTAGCATTTTTTATTTAAATTCCCCAGCCACAATGAAGAGCTTCAAACTTAACATATCTGGATCGAAGGTCACAGAGTCCAGCTGCTAGTCGAGTAACTTACTCTTGTGGCATTACCCTAGGAACTGAACCAAATAATTCACAGCCTTAAGTGACAAATTTGACCCAAAAATAAGCTTCAAAGCCAGATTCCTACCATCATTACACCAAATATTTGCACTTTCATATCATTGCCAAATTCCACCACAGACTCAAGTCATCTGCATCCAATCCTTCACCAAATCTTGACTTAACCACATCAGTATCTTCCTAGTCAACCTTTCTCATTCTACTCTCTGTCTACTTGAGTTCCTTCAAAAGTAGATTGTCTATTTCTTAGTTCTCTTGTGTATACTCAAATCCAATTAAGCAATGCACTGACAATAAATTTTGACCCTTATTCACCCCCAATGTCCTCTATGATTTCGCCCTTTGTTATCTGATCCATAATCCCATGACCCTATTCTGCCTCTTGATCAAACACAAACCAGCAGCCACGCAATCAACTGTTAAAATTTTAAGCTTTTTAATTCCTTCCCTAAATCTGTCTACCTGTGAATCACTCTCCCCTCCGTTAAGGCACTCTTTGACCAAGGTTTTAGTCACTTGCCCCATAATCAGTTCATGAAGTATCAAATTTTGATTGGTAATATTGCTGTAATGTACTATGGGATGTTTTCCTACTTTATACATCCATGCAAGTTGAAATGGAAATTGTTTAAATTGTTAAAGCTTTCTGAATAATAAAGCATGGGGAGAGAGAAAATGCTGGTGCTGTGGTAAAAGAGAGAAAATGAACATTATCTACTGGTCAAAATATATGGAGCATTGGCATAGGAGCAGATATACCATGTCAATCTGTAGCACCTGATAACATGCCTGCTGAAGGACTGTGCAGCCCAGTTATCTAAGGTACTAACATCTTCAACATCTCTCTGCAACAATCCACGGTCGCTCCAGGCTTCAAGGTGGCCACCAGCATCCAAGAAATAACCTGCCTCAGTGACTACTGGCAAGTGGCACTGACCTCAATAGCAATGAAGTGTTTTGAGCAGCTTGTTATAGATTGCATTAAATCCTATCTTTCTGCCACACTGGAGCCTTTCCAATTCGCTTTTTACTCAAATCGGTCCACTGACGATGCCATTCCACTCCGTCCTGCCCCACCTAGAAAATGGTGCCTTATGTGCCTCAGTGATCATCGCACAGAAGCTGGTGGGTAAGTTGTCCTGGTTGGATCTCAACACCTCCTTCTGTAACCGGATCTGGGCTTCCCGACAGCCAGCACTAGCCAGAATGTCCCTTGTTTTAGCACGGTCAGCATCACCGTCCACAGGGCTGCATGCTCAGCCTGCTGCTGCTCGCAATGCTGACAGCGTGACTGCTCTGCTAGATCCCATTTGAACTGAACCATCAAGTTTGCTGATGACACAATGTTTGGTTCCCATCGACGACGATGATGAGACAGCATACAGAGAGAAGGTAGAGATAGAATGGTGACAGCACTACAACCAGAGTCTCCGTATGGACAAGACCAAAGAGATGATTGTGGATTTTAGGACGGTGCAGGCTACACTCCTCACTGAACATAAATGGTTAGGAGCACCAAGTTTCTGGAACTGCACATGATGGGCAGTTATACCTGGTTCCTCAACGCCATCTTTTTGCACAAGAAGGCAGAGCAGCATCTTCACTTCCTGAGGAGATTGAGGTGAGACAGCCTCCCACCTGCCCCCAACCCATTCTAACCAATTTTACAGGAGTAACATGGAGAGTGCCCAGAGCAGCTGCTGCACCACCTTCTGGTATGGAAATAACAAGACACCTGACCACAGAACCCCACAAAGGATTCTGAGGACTGCTGAGAGGATTATCGGGGCCACTCTTCCACCCATTAGAGATATTTGTCCAGAGTGCAGTATATGCACTTGGCATTATCACTGCTCCCTCACATCCATCCAACAGTCACTATGACCCCTCCCTCACCCCACCCCCCCAAATATCAAGCAGGACATACCATGGCGTTAGGCTGATACTGTTAGAATGGAAAACAGCTTCTTTCCCCCAGGCTGTAAGACTAATGAATTCACTGCCATCACCCTAGACTCATTATATATTAAGTACCTGTTGTGTAATATTCCTTGCTTCAGTAGTCAAGGTATTAAATGACACAATACTAACTGTGACACAGCTGCACCTTATTATTTGTTAATTATTTGTGGTAATATTACTATAAGTGCTGTATGTGAGTTATTTGTACAGTGCTAGAGGAACATTGCTTCATTTGATGGTACAAATGCTCATGGCTGAATGACAATAAACTGAACTTGAACAGTCCCACTAATTTGACACAACTTACATTGAAATGGGAAATCCAAATCAAGCTGAAGAGAAAATTGCAAACATTTTTCCTTATATTCCTCATGGTTACATGTTAATTGTCTCAGTTCCTGGTCCGGGTCAGTGTAAAGAGACATAAAAGCACTAAATACAAAACATCTGAAGTATATGGGAATAGTGGCTGTATGGTGCGCTATTGAATATTTTACCTGGTTAAGAAGCAAATTTTCCACCGTCTCCAGATAGAAACTTGTTCCGTTTCCACACAATGTATTTCAAGTAATCAAAACCACAAGTTTCAGTCATTCTATATTGAACATAATACACAGAATACACAGAATAGACATAATGGACAGAATACACTTGCAAAACTGCAAAAAAAATCATCTGCTGGAGGAGATCAACAAGTTGAGCACCATCTGTGGGTGGGTTAGGAACAGTTGACATTTTGGGTCAAATCCTTGCATCAGGTTATCACCCTATGCTCTGTGCCTGTGTTGCTGCTTCAACTAGGCTTTTCGCTGCATGCATGTTCCTGTACATATGACAATCAACTCAACTGTGACTTTGGTTTTGACACAAAATGTTGACAATTCTTTTCACTGATCCTGCTTAACACACTAAGTTCCTCTGGAGATGATTTGTTACTCTAGATTCCAGCATCTGCAGTCTCGTGCATCTCCATATTGGTAATTAAATGTTTTTAAAATGTTTATTTCCAGTTATGCTTTTCCTGGAAATTAAACAACAGATTATATATATGCTCATGTTTTCATCTAACTAATAATGTGATGGATGTAGTATTTTAAACGGTTGGCTCAGCCTCATCCTTTCTCAGCTCTGGTATGACAATATACCAGAGCTGAGCCTGGCAGGTGGCATTGTTAAGAATAATTCAGTGTTGCAGCTCACGTTGTCCTCATTAAATCATAAAGGGTCCTTATATCAGAGAGGAGCTAGCAGCTTCTTATTCAGGTTGAATCTGAGCCTGGATATAGGAAGGGAAATGAGCATTCTCTTACCTACTGAGCCACTCAAATCCTAGGATCTTATGCAATCCTGCAAGGCATTTGAAGATATCTTGCTGATAAACTTAATACCTTGACTACTGAAGCATGATAATATGTAATTTACACTTGCATTTTGAATTGATTTAATATTCCCGTGGATAAAGTTATTTATACCGGCTATCTGAAAACTATTACCAATATCTCTGAATGCAAAAACAGTTCATGTTTGCTGGGTTTGTGCTTAGAATAAACAGGATGCTATCTTCAGTGGGTAGTGAGAAATGGGTACCACTTGTAATTTTGTTTTTCCAAAAACAGAAACCATATTGCGAGAGTTCAGTGTCTGCATCAGTTTTGGATGAGTCTCAAGTGAGGCCCATTTTGTAAGTCCTGGATAAATTGTTCTCTTTTTAAAGGAGCATTTGTATGCCTGATCATATCTTGGGCTTCTATAGAGCAAAGCTCACTTTCTATCTTTTGGTTCCATCCCATTTCCTTAACCCACCTGGACAAAGGAGACACATATGTCCAAATGCTGTTCATAGTCTTTCAGTTCAGCATTCAACACAATCATCCCTCAGAAATTGACTGGAAAGCCGAGCCTGCTGGGCCTGAACACCTCCTTCTGCAACTGGATACTAGACTTTCTGACTGGGAGGCCTCAGTCAGTCCTCAGCTGGATCGGGAGCAACATCTCCAATACCATCACACTGAGCACAGGGGCCGCCCAGGGCTGTGTGCTCAGTCCACTGCTGTTCACTCTGCTGACCCACAGCTGTACTGCAACACACAGCTCGAACCACATCATCAAGTTCGCCGATGACACGACTGTGGTGGGTCTCATCAGCAAGAATGACGAGTCAGCATACAGAGAGGAGGTGCAGCGGCTAACGGACTGGTGCAGAGCCAACAACTTGTCTCTATATGGAACAAAACAGGGCACGGAGCGACCACTCTCCACTGAACATCAATAGCTCCTCGGTAGAGATCGTTAAGAGCACCAAATTTCTTGGTGTTCACCTGGCAGAGAAACTCACCTGGTCTCTCAACACCAGCTCCATCATAAAGAAAGCCCAGCAGCATTTCTACTTTCTGCGAAGGCTGAGGAAAGTCCACCTCCCACCCGCCCCCCCCCATCCTAATCACATTCTACAGAGGTTGTATTGAGAGTATCCTGAGCAGCTGCATCACTGCCTGGTTCGGAAGTTCCACCGTCTCAGATCTCAAGACCCTGCAGCGGATAGCGAAGTCAGCTTAGAAGATCAATGGGGCCTCTCTTCCCACCATTACAGACATTTACACGACTCGCTACATCCGCAAAGCGGACAGCATTATGAAGGACCCCACGCACCCCTCATATAAACTCTTCTCCCTCCTGCCATCTGGGAAAAGGCACCGAAGCATTTGGGCTCTTACGACCAGACTATGTAACAGTTTCTTCCTCCAAGCCATCAGACTCCTCAATACCCAGAGTCTGGACTGACACCAACCTACTGCCCTCTACTGTGCCTATTGAATTGTTTATTATTTATTGTAATGCCTGCACTATTTTGTGCACTTTATGCAGTCCTGGGTAGTTTGTAGTCTAGTGTAGTTTTTGTGTTGTTTTACGTAGTTCAGTGTAGTTTTTGTATTGTTTCATGTAGCACCATGGTCCTGAAAAACATTGCCTCGTTTTTATTGTGTACTGTACCAGCAGTTATGGTCAAAATGACAATAAATAGTGCCATGACTTGGTTTCTATCCAGTTTTCCTGCCTCTGCTTGTCAAGTGTACCAGGCCAAATTTTTAACTATTTTTAAAAATTAAAGAAAACAGTGATTCAAATAACTCTACCCTCAAAGGATGAGAGCAGGGAAATGTAGCCTCAGGTATTCAGTTTCAGGAGTTTGTGATATCTTGCGTCTGTGATGTAAATAGGGAAAAAGCCTCAAATGCAGGAAATCTGAAACACAAAAATAAAACCTAAAAATGTACAGCAGATCAATATCTGTAAAGAACAAACTGCAGGTTACCGTTCCTGAACAATGAAAAGTGCACACCAAATTGTGTCCTACTCTGTCTCTCCTTGTTACAAATGCAGATTTGCTCCCTTTACACATTCATTTTTATATCTCTCATCTGATTACTATAATGATGCCAAACCATCAACTTCCTTCAGAATTGCAAAATCTTCCACAAATTACGTCCTAATTAAATCCAACTACAATCAACAGAAGTATCCAGTAGTCCGAATGGTAAATGAAATAAATAGAGGAAATGGGAAGAGGGGAGAAATTAGAGAAATTGACATTCAGACTGTCAGGTTGGAGGTTACCCAAACAGAATATGAAGTGTTACTCCCTCAACCTGACAGTGGACTCACCATAACAGTAAACGGTGATATGGACCAACGTATCGCAAAGGGAATGGGAAGTAGAGTTTAAATGAATGGCCACCAGTCTTGTTGAAGAACCTTGGCCGAAATGTCAACTGTCGATTCTTCTTCATAGATGCTCCAGTGTTTAATGGTCAGAAGAAATTCTGCAGATGCTTGAAGTCGAAAAAAACAACACTGGAAAGGAAGAGGGAAGATGACAGAATAAAAGGTGGGGGGGGGCAGAAAGAAGGGAAGGAGGATATAAAGGTGATAGGTGAAGCCAAAGGGTAGGAAAGGTAAAAGGCTGGAGAGGAAGAAATCTGATTGGTGAGGAGAGTGGACTAAAGGAGAAACTGGCCCCTTAACTCTTCTCACCTGCCTATCTCATCCCCCCGTGTGCCCTCCTCCTTCCCCTTCTCCTGTGGTCCACTCAAATCTTCTATCAGGTTCATTCCTCTTAGCTTCAGCTTATCACTTTCTAGCTATCCTCCCTCCCTTACCCCCACTGTTTTATTCTATCACCTTCCCACATCCTGAAAAAGGATTTTGGCCTGAAATGTCGACAGTTTATTCCTCTCCATAGATACTGCCTGACCTGCTATGTTCTACCAGTATTTTATGTGCTTAGCTGAGAGTTTCCCACAACCACTAAAAGTGAAAGTGACCCTTGATGGATTCAAAGGTTCAAAGATCCATTTATTATTAAAGTGTACTAATTGAAATCCTTCTTCTCCGGGTAACCATGAAGCCAAGAAAGAAAAGGAAGGCAGCACAGTCATCAACCCCAAATCCCCTCTCCCAGCACAAAAAGAATGAACAAAAACAGAACAGGGACATCAACCCCCAAATCCCTCCCTGACACAAAAAATGAACAAAAAACAGTCACATTGAGAGACTTTTGGCCTAGAACATTCATTTATTTATGCCTTCACACAATCAGGAGATTAATATTTTATACTGTCAGATAAACTAATAAAACACTAATTCAACAAACTGAGCGAAGTGTGCAGTTCATCTACTTTTAATGGCATAGCAGAGGCAAAATGCTGCCAGGACACCAGGAGAATGTGCAGTTCTCCTGAATTTTTGCATCTGTAATTACTTACAAACACCTGGTCAAAGAGACAAGATCACAATTTAAAACTTCATACGATTCTGAAATCCAAACATTCCATGACAGTCATGTTGACATATTTACGTACACAAGCACGTTACGTGTTATAAATCCATATTATACCTGGATCACTGAATATATTAGGAATGGTCTTATTGTTTGTTTTCATAAATAACTTCATTGCCCACTTATTCATCCATTACATGCAAATATCATAATTGTATTCACAGCAAAACTATATTAGTTATTATAGTTTATATATTTTATATATCATACACTGTAATATTCAATATGCATTTTGAAGTAATTACAATGCTAGTAGGCACATTTTCAGTTGAAAGAGCACTATTATATGAGAAATTATGTCACTAATTCATATAATTTCTCTCAGGTTACTTTTGATATATTTTCTTTTTTTTTTATTATTTATAGAATTGCAGTAGAAAAATCAGAGACAGCTGGCCCAGTCCCTCCGGGTCAGTTGCATTGACTAAAACAATTGTGATGTTATCACATCTGTCAATGCCCCTCTTGCTGCTGCTGAACAGGATCCAAATGTCAAAACCATGGGAGTCCACAGCTGTAGACAAGGCACAGACAGCAATTCCCCTGGGAACTGAGCAGCCCAGCCACTCTCCATCAAACATTCAATTAGGCTTCATTTGTATTTCTCAGATACACTTGTTTATTCTAAAACTGTTAATTGGGGGACCACTTTGTCAAGCACCTCCACTCCATCTGCCAAAAGCAGAATTAACCATTTTAATTCCCATCCCCATTCCCATTCTGAGATCAATCCATGGCCTCCTCTTCTGCTGTGATCAGGGTCGAGAAGCAACACTTCATACCCGTCAAGGTAGACTCCAACCTGGTGGCATGAACATCGATTTCTCCTTCCAGTACTTTTTCCCTCCCCCTTTCCTCTTCTATTCCCCACTCTGGCCTCTCATCTCTTCTCCTCATCTTCCTATCATCTCCTCCCAAATGCTTATTGTTTATTCATTTCCATAGATACTGCCTGACTGGCTGAGTTCCTCCAGCATTTTGTGTGTGTTGCTCTGGATTTCCAGCATCTGCAGAATCTATTGTGGTTACCATTAGTAGAATCTTCCATTTGTGATATTGTAGCGCCTCATTTCCTAGCGTATCCGAACCGACTCACAATTAGATAGCCTACGGGGGTTTGCGAGCACAGAGCTTTGGAGCCTCTTCGCCATGGGGGGCCGGTTGACAGAGGCTTAAAAGTGAGGCTGAAGTTTTCGAATAAAGTTTTTCCTTCGACTGCAGTTACCGACTCCGTGTCGTAATTTTAGCGCTGCTCGTAGCACACCGCTACAATTGGTGACCCCGACGGTCCAAACGATTTTTGGACCAGAAATGACCGACGCCGCCTCTGTTCATGCGGTTTCGTTGAAACTGCCGGGTTTCTGGACACAGCGCCCGGACCTATGGTTCCAGCAAGCCGAAGCCCAATTCCACGTTCGCCGGATCACCTCAGAAGACACCCGCTACTACTACGTGGTGGGCTCCCTCGACCAGGACACAGCTGCCCAGGTGGCGGAGTTCGTACAGTCGCCCCCGGCAGACGGCAAGTACACGGAATTCAAAGCCCTGCTCCTCAGGACTTTCGGACTCTCACGGCGCGAGCGGGCTGCCCGTTTACTGCACCTGGATGGCTTGGGCGACAGACCTCCATCGGCTTTAATGAATGAGATGTTGTCTCTGGCCGAGGGACACACAGGCCTCATGTTTGAGCAGGCATTCCTGGAGCAGCTGCCCGAGGACATACGCCTGCTGCTGTCCGACGCGGATTTCAGTGACCCCCGGAAGGTGGCAGCCCGGGCGGACTTGCTGTGGAACGCCAAAAAGGTGAGCGGGGCGTCCATCGCACAGATCTCCCAGCCACGCTCCCGGCAGCAAACCAGTCCAGGCCCGGCCGCAGAGCCCGCTAACCCCCGGCCCAATGACCACTGGTGCTTCTACCACCAGCGGTGGGGCGCAGAAGCCCGCCGTTGCCGCCCGCCCTGCAAGTTCCCGGGAAACGCCAGGGCCAGCCGCCGCTGATGGCTACGGCGGCTGGCCATCGGGATAGCCTCCTGTATGTGTGGGATAGAAGGTCGGGACGCCGGTTTTTGGTCGATACTGGGGCTGAGATCAGCGTTTTACCTCCGACGAGTTACGACACCCGCAGCAGGGCACCGGGTCCCCCCCTGAGGGCCGTGAATGGCAGCACTGTAAGGACCTATGGCACCCGTCAGGTGCAGCTACAGTTCGGCCCCAGCCAGTTCACGTGGGACTTCACACTGGCCGCCGTAGCCCAACCGCTTCTGGGTGCGGATTTTTTGCGAGCTCACAGCCTGCTGGTTGACCTGCCCAGGAAGAGACTGGTACACGCCGAGACCTTTCAGACGTTCTCCCTGGGCGCGGCCCAGTTGCCAGCCCCTCACCTCGGCTCCATCACGCTGTCCGACAACGATTTCACCAGGGTCCTGGCGGAGTTCCCATCGGTTCTGGCACCGCAGTTCACAGCAGCCATGCCCAGGCACGGCGTACAGCACCACATCCCGACACAGGGACCACCCCTCCATGCCCGTGCTCGGCGGCTTCCCCCGGACAAGCTCCGACTGGCGAAGGAGGAGTTCCAGAGAATGGAGGAATTGGGGATCATCCGGCGGTCCGACAGCCCCTGGGCTTCCCCCCTGCACATGGTGCCCAAAGCGACGGGGGGCTGGAGACCGTGCGGCGACTACCGCAGGCTGAACGAGGCTACCACACCGGACCGCTACCCTGTGCCGCACATTCAGGACTTTGCGGCAAACCTGCACGGCGCCCGGATCTTCTCCAAGGTCGACCTTGTCCGAGGGTACCATCAAATCCCGATGCATCCTGACGACGTCCCCAAAACGGCTCTCATCACCCCGTTTGGCCTCTTCGAGTTCCTCCGCATGCCGTTCGGCCTGAAGAATGCCGCACAGACGTTCCAGCGGTTAATGGACGCGGTGAAACGGGACCTGGACTTCGCGTTCATCTATTTGGATGACATCCTCATAGCCAGCGGCAGTCGTCAGGAGCATCTGTCCCACCTCCGTCAACTCTGCGCCCGACTGAGTGAGTACGGTCTTACAATCAACCCTGCCAAATGCCAGTTCGGGCTTGATACCATTGACTTCCTGGGCCACAGGATTACTAAAGACGGGGCAACCCCTCTGCCCGCTAAGGTAGATGCGGTCCGCCACTTCCCCCGACCCACCACGATCAAAGGCCTTCAGGAATTCGTAGGTATGGTCAATTTCTACCGCCGCTTCCTCCCTTCAGCTGCCCGGATCATGCGCCCCCTGTTCGCCCTGATGTCGGGTCCGAGCAAGAACATTACCTGGGACGGGGAGTCCGCCGCCGCTTTCGTTCAAACGAAGGAAGCTTTGGCTGACGCCGCAATGCTAGTACATCCCAGAATGGACACCCCTACCGCCCTCACAGTGGACGCATCAAACACGGCAGTCGGTGGGGTGCTGGAGCAGCTCATCGCAGGTCGCTGGCAACCCCTGGCGTTTTTCAGCAAACACCTGCGGCCACCCGAGCTCAAGTACAGTGCTTTTGACCGGGAACTGTTGGCGCTCTACCTGGCAATCCGGCATTTCAGGTACTTCCTAGAAGGCCGGCCCTTCACCGCGTTCACGGACCACAAACCGCTTACCTTTGCGTTTACGAAAGCATCCGACCCCTGGTCATCCCGCCAGCAACGCCACCTGTCCTACATCTCTGAATACACAACGGATATCCGGCACGTCTCGGGTAAGGACAATGTCGTGGCGGATGCGCTCTCTCGCCCTACCGTTCATGCCCTTTCCCAAGGGGTAGACTTTGAGGCACTGGCAGAGGCACAGCAGGTAGATGAGGAGATTCCGAGTTACAGGACTGCAGTCTCTGGTTTGCAGCTCCAGGACTTCCCCGTGGGCCCAGGTGAGAGGACCCTACTCTGTGACGTCGCCACCGGCCGGCCCCGTCCGGTCGTCCCCGCAGCCTGGCGGCGACGTGTTTTCGACTCCATTCATAACTTGGCGCATCCCTCCATCCGGACAACTGTCCGGCTGGTTTCCAGCAGGTTCGTTTGGCACGGTCTCCGCAAACAGGTCAGTGAATGGGCCAGAACGTGCATGCACTGCCAGACGGCCAAGGTTCAGCGGCACACCAAAGCCCCACCGCAGCAGTTCCATCCCGCCCACCGGCGTTTCGACCACATTCATGTGGATATCGTGGGCCCCCTGCCAGTGTCGCGCGGAGCGCGTTACCTCCTGACTATCGTGGACCGGTTCACAAGATGGCCAGAGGCGGTCCAGCTCACCGACACCACCTCCGAATCTTGCGCCCGAGCCCTGCTCGCCACCTGGATATCCCGCTTTGGTGTACCAGCCCACATTACCTCCGACAGAGGCGCCCAGTTCACCTCCAGCCTGTGGTCAGCTATGGCCAGCCTTTTGGGGACTCAGCTGCACCACACCACTGCCTACCACCCACAGTCGAACGGGCTAGTGGAGCGTTTCCACCGTCACCTGAAGTCGGCCCTCATGGCCCGCCTGCGAGGAGCCAACTGGGCGGACGAGCTTCCCTGGGTCCTTCTCGGCATCCGCACAGCGCCCAAGGACGACCTGCACGCCTCGTCGGCCGAGTTGGTATACGGCGCGCCCCTGGCCGTCCCCGGGGAGTTCCTACCAGCCCCGAGGGGGCAAGAGGAAGAACCCGCTGCAGTCCTGGGCAGACTTCGCGAGAAGCTCGGTAACCTGGCCCCCATACCCACTTCACAGCATGGGCGGCACCCGACCTGCGTACCCAAAGACCTACGGAACTGTAAGTTTGTGTTTGTACGAAGGGGCGGGCATCGGCCGCCGCTGCAGCGGCCATACGAGGGGCCGTTTACGGTGCTCCGGAACAACGGGTCCACGTTCGTGCTGGACGTTGGGGGGAAGGAGGAGGTTTTCACGGTGGACCGCCTCAAGCCGGCCCATGTGGACCTGGCGCAACCGGCCGAGTTTCCGGCGCCTCGGCGCAGAGGCCGACCTCCCAAGCAGGTTCTGGCCCAGGCTGTGGACATTGGGGGGTGTATCGCCGGTTCTGGGGGGGGGTTATGTAGCGCCTCATTTCCTAGCGTATCCGAACCGACTCACAATTAGATAGCCTACGGGGGTTTGCGAGCACAGAGCTTTGGAGCCTCTTCGCCATGGGGGGCCGGTTGACAGAGGCTTAAAAGTGAGGCTGAAGTTTTCGAATAAAGTTTTTCCTTCGACTGCAGTTACCGACTCCGTGTCGTAATTTTAGCGCTGCTCGTAGCACACCGCTACAATATCAACATTACTCTTATTTAAGGCTTTTTAAGCTATTACTTATTTGTCAGTAATCATCTTCACAGATCCAATTTTCAATCCCTGAAATAACTTGGGGACTGCTGCCATGATCCAGATTAATTATATATCATAATATGATGACAAATGAGTATAGACACATATAGCTATTTGTAAATTGAATTTACTAAAAATCCAAAAATGCTGAACAACTCCTGAATACTGGATGCACCTTTTAAAACTATAAGTCACTGGACAGATACATTTATACAGTTATAGAGTCCAATAATTAAACTGTTGATATAACCATACCAGACAAATACAACTTAAGATTCAATGGCATTGGTATATTATTGTCACCATGAACCAAAATACAATGAAAAGCTTGTCTTGCATACTGCTCATACAGATTAAGTCATTATACAATGCAATAGGGATAATAATTATTAAAAGCTACTGGGGAAAAAAAAGTAGGGAAGGTAAATGATAAAGTGCAAGATCGCAACCTGTAAATTCAGAGACAAAAAGTCTATCTTATAGAGGAGGCCCATTTAAAAGTCTGATAACAATGGGATAGAAGGTGTCCTTGAGCCTGGTGGGACAAGCATTCAAGCTTTTTTTTTTATCTTTTGCCCATTGAGAAAGGGGAGGAAAGAATCCTTGGGGTGGTTGGGGTCTATGATTATGCTAGTTACTTTACTGAGACAGCATAGAATTGAATTGAATTGAATTTCAGTTTATTGTCATTTAGAAACCACAAATGCAAAAAAAAATGAGACAACGCCCCTCCAGAATGATACCACAAAAGCACACGACAAAACAGACTACACTAGAAAATCCACATAACATTTGGCAATCCCCAAATCCAGAGTCCGGAGAGGCTGCTGTGTATTAATATCGCGCTACCATCTTAGCGCGTTCCCCGGAAAGGAGCTCCAAACCCACCAGACAAAATAAGACTACCCAGACAAAGCAAGTCAGGAAACCAACTCTACCACCCAACAAACCAAAAACGAAAGCTACAAGACATACACAAAACCAGATAGTTACAACATATAGTTACAATAGTGCAAAAAGATTTAAAAAGACCATGGGCACAGTAAAAATTGTCCAAAGATGTTAAGACTATAAGTTTGAAAGAAACCACCACACAGTTTCCACAAGTCCTCAGGGTCCTGATAGACTCATCATCCCACGCAGGCGGCAAAAGGGAATACCCCCACTATGGACTTCCAATGCGCCGCCGGACCCAGCCTCGCAGATACAGCATACAATGAAAGTGCCCCAATCGTAGTGGACTCCGAGTCCGTCGAACCTCCAAGCCTCCGCCCATCCCCTCCGGCACAGCCTCTCCGAGCACCATCCTCTGCCGAGCGCACTCGGACGCCCCAGCCACCAGCAACGCGACCCTGAGGACTGGGGGCCTGTCCTTCTCAGCAGAGACCTGGGCCTCACAACATCAGCAGCAACGAAGATGGCCTTCCTGGAGATTTCCAGATGTTCCTCTGTGCTCCCACGTCCTTTTTACATCAGATTAGGATTGTGCACGGCACCCCGCTTAACAAATAATATATCAACTCCAGAGAGGCCGCTGCAAACTGCGTTGCGCTGCCATCGTTGATTAGCCCTTGAAGGGGAAACTGGTCCCCGTGTTTACTTATATTTATTGAGATACAGCACAGAATAAGCCCTTACAGCTACACCACCCACAATCCCGATTTTATCCTGGCCTAATCATGGGTCAATTTACAATGACCAATTAACCCACCAACTGGTACGTCTTTGGACTGTGGGAGGAAACCCGAGCACCTGGTGGAAACCCACGTGATCAGCTGTGTCCACAACTCATTGCAGTTTCTTGCAGTCATGTGCAGAACAGATGCATTACCAAGCCATTATGCATCCAGAAAGAATGCTTTCTATGGTGCATTGATAAAAATTACTAGGGGTTGATGGGAACATGTCAAATTTCTTTAGCCTCCTGGGGAAGTTGGTTAACTTTCTTGGCTGCGAATTCAACACGTTTGGACCATCATAACTGGTTGTTCCTCAGCATGCCTTGTGGTACATCAGGCGGCATTTTTTTGCTGTTTCCTTAGCATTTGTTTTTTTTTTACAAGGCCAAGTTGCAAGCTCAACACTCAACCCAGCATAGATGAAAAGCACGCAAGAGCCTGGCCAGATTTGAACCCAGGACTATTTGCCTCGAAGGAGGGTGCGGACACCACTACACCACCAGCTGGCTAAGGTCAACCACAACAGGTTATTAAAAACTTTAACAATTGAATTAGCTGTCTCTAGGTGCACATAAACAGGGCGCAGAACCTAGCAAAACATCCTTGCAAATATAACCATATAACAATTACAGCACGGCAACAGGCCATCTTGGCCCTTCTAGTCCGTGCCGAATGCTTCCTCTCACCTAGTCCCACCCATCTGTACTCAGCCCAGAACCCTCCATTCCTTTCCTGTTCATATACCTATCCAATTTTTTTTTAAATGACAAAATCGAACCTGCCTCTACCACTTCTACTGGAAGCTCGTTCCACACAGCTACCACTCTCTAAATAAAGAAGTTCCCCCTCATGTTACCCTTAAACTTTGCCCCTTAACTCTCAACTAATGTCCTCTTGTTTGAATCTCCCCTACTCTCAATGGAAAAAGCCTATCCACGTCAACTCTATCTACCCCCTCATAATTTTAAATACCCCTATCAAGTCCCCCCTCAACCTTTTACGCTCCAAAGAATAAAAACCTAATTTGTTCAACCTTTCTCTGTAACTTAGGTGCTGAAACCCAGGTAACACTCTAGTAAATCTCCTCTGTACTCTCTCTATTTTGTTGACATCTTTCCTATAATTTGGTGACCAGAACTGTACACGATACTCCAAATTCGGCTTTACCAATGCCTTGTACAATCTTAACATTACATCCCAACTCCTATACTCAATGTCTGATTTATAAAGGCCAGCATACCAAAAGCTTTCTTCACCACCCTATCCACATGAGATTCCACCTTCAGGGAACTATGCACCATTATTCCTAGATCACTCTATTCTACTGCATTCCTCAATGCCCTACCATTTACCATGCATGTCCTATTTTGATTAGTCCTACCAAAATGTAGCACCTCACACTTATCAGCATTAAACTCTATCTATCATCTTTCAGCCCACTCTTATAACTGGCCTAAATCTCTCTGCAAGCTTTGAAAACTTACTTCATTATCCACAACGCCACCTATCTTAGTATCATCTGCATACTTACTAATCCAATTTACCACCCCATCATCCAGATCATTAATGTACATGACAAACAACATTGGACCCAGTACAAATCCCTGAGGCACACCACTAGTCACCGGCCTCCAACCTGACCAACAGTTATCCACCACTACTCTCTGGCATCTCCCATCTAGCCACTGTTGAATCAATTTTACTACTTCAATATTAATACCTAACGATTGAACCTTCCTAACTAACCTTCCGTGTGGAACCTTGTCAATTTATTATTGTCAATTTCACTCAGTAGCAAAATATCATCTTTCCAGGAAGTGATTAATGTGCTCTAAATAAACTAACACTGCCTTTCACTAACAAGAATCTGCGCTGAATTCAGACAAGATCCCCTCAGCAGGTTCCAATAAAGCTGGAAGAGCTCTTAAAAAATATATCAAAAATTGATATTTTATCTTTAGGGTGGTAATTCTAATGTAAAAAATTAGAATATCAACATTTGAAGGTTTGCAGCTCAGTTTTTATTTACAATTATAATTTTATACGTACACCCTGTAAAGAGGATTTTTAAGAGGCAAGTGCCTTTCATGGTCCTTTGGGCAAGATCTACCTTCAACAAATTAGCCTATTATGGCAGAATCTGAATAATGTTTATTAACACAGACATGTCATGAAATTTGTTGTACAGTACAGTGCTGTAAGTTACAGTAAGAAAAATAATATTAAATAGTGGAAAAAGGGAGCGAAAATAGTGAGACTGTGTTCACTGTTCCAAAATCTGATGGAGGGAAGATACTCAGGCTCCTGTCCTCCTCCCTAATGACAGTAATCAGAAGAGGATCACCTTTCGAAGATGTCCTTGATAGTGGGGAGGCTAGTGCCCATGTTAAAGCCGACTGAATTTACAACAGCTTTCTCGGATCTTGTGCGTTTGCCCTCGACACCAGACAGTGATGCAACCAGTCGGAAAGCTCTCCACAGAAGAACTGCAGAGACTTGTGAGAGGCTTTATTGACAGAGTTTTCAGTAATACTTTATGATAAGGAACACCAATTTTTTTGACCCAGGAACCACAAAATGGCAGAGTCCCATTAGTTAACAAGTAATACTTTATGATAAGGAACACCAATTTTTGTGACCCAGGAACCACAAAATGGCAGAGTCCCATTAGTTAACAAGATTTGACTTTGTTCCCATTCCTGAGAAATTGGCTCCCCCCAATGTTATGCCTGCAGACCCCTCCTTTGTGAGAATCGCAAGATCACTATTGAGTTGGGTCAGGAGACCCAGGAAATGAGAGAGAGACGTGCAGAATGTCTCGTTCCCCCGGCGATATAAAGCTACGGGACATGGCCATTGTCTCTGGAAGACGAATTTGTGGATTGAAAATACTGTGCTACGTGGACGCCCTCAGGCAAAGTGGGCTGGTTGAGGGAGGGATTGCATCACCCCCAACCTGATTGACATCTGCGACCTTGCGAGTCAGGATAAAACAGGGTCTGTGGGAACAGCCCCTCAGACGCACCAGAAGAAACGCTATCGCTCCTGTAATAGCGGGAAGCCATTTGAAGGAGGCCACGTGCGTTCAGTCCCGTTGCCTGGGACTGGTGGCTGGTACCACGGAAAACGGCTTTTAGCTAACAACGGGGAAACCAACTCCCTCGACTCAAAGTATTGGCAAAGACCTGGGCAAATTTAAACCATCTCTCTCTTAAACCCAAAACACTGCAGCTTGAACGAACTAATAGTGACTGTTATACTTCCATCGGACAATACATTATCCCCTAGACAACGATAGAGCTATTCCTTATTGATTATTATTATTATACCCACGCTTTTAGATTTAGTATTGACGATGTATATTATCTGTATGTTTGCATTAATCTTATTTTTGTGCCCCTTTTATCAATAAATACTTTTAAAAATAGTACCATCAGACTTCAACGGACCTCTCTATCTTTGCTGGTAAGTGACCCAGTTACGGGGTTTGTAACATAACATAGAGATAAATAAGTCATGTACTGTACATAATTTTGTTGTATTTATAGCAGATTTCATGGTGCCCTGGAGAACTGAGGCACTTTGGTAACATAGTCCAGTTTATTAGTTAATTAGTTAGTGGCATGTTCCTTGTGTGAGTTGTGGGAACTTGGGAGCGTCTCCCTCATAACTACATCTGCATAAAATACACCAAGCTGCAGCTCCTTCGAGACCATATTAAGGGACTGGAACAGCAACTGGGTGACCTTCAGCACGTATGGGAGCATGAAGGGGTAGAAGATAGAAGCCACAGGGAGGTGGTCACCCCTATGTTGCAGGAGGCAGAAAGCTGGGTGACTGTCAGGAGACTTTCTTTAGCCAGACAGTGGTGAATCTGTGGAAATCTTTGCAAAAGGCAGCTGCGAAGACCAAGTCTTTACGTATATTTAGGCAGATAGATTCTTGATTGGTCAGGGCATGAAGGGATATGGCGAAAAGGCAGGAGATTGGGGCTGAGAGGAAAATTGGATCAGCCAAGATGAAATGGTGGATCAGACTCGACGAGCCAATGGCCTAATTCTACTCCTATATCTTATGGTCTCATGGAATAGGAAAGGGAATAGGCTGCCAGTGCAGAGTACCTGTAGCTGTTCCCCTCAATAATATCTATTGCTTTGGATACCACTGGGGGAGGACTACCTACCAGGGAGTAGCCGCATGAGCGGATGTCTCACACTGAGTCTGGATCTGTGACTCAGAAAGGAAGGTGGGGGACAAGAGGCAAGCTGTAGTGATTAGGGAAATTATTTGGTGTGGGAATAGAGAGAGGTTCTTTGAACAAGAACTAGATTCCCAGAGGGTTTGTTGCCTCCCAAGTGCAAGGTTTAGGGACATCAAGTCCACAGCATTTTTTTGAAGGGAGGGTGAGTAGCCAGGCGTTGTGGCCCACATTGGCACCAATGACATGGATAGGATGTCGGGGATTTAAGTACTAGTTTAAAGGACAAGAGCTTCAAGGTTGTGATCTCAGGACTGTTACCCATACCACCCGCTAATGAGGTCAGAAATAGGAACATCATACAGTTTAACACGTGACTAAGGGAATGAGTAGTTTTTCAGCCTCACAACTTTGTTTTTTAATTTTTAGTAAATTGTTGACAGGATTTGTAATTTTTCTTTTGATTTGAAATGCACAATGTTTTGTAGATTCGCTCAAAAAATCCTACTTCAATACATCTTAAATTTAGAAAATCACACCTTAAAATGTGAAAACAGTTGTGGGGGTTGAATACATTTTCAAGACACTGTATCCTTATAAGCCCTTAGAATTCTCCTTCAGCTTGTCTGCTGGAGCAACCTTGTGTCTTCTTTTAGCCTTCCTGATTTCCTTTTTGTGTTCTCTTGCATTTTTTATACTCAAGTTCGTCATTTGTTCCTGTTTGTCCATACTTGCAATGCACCTCCTTCTTTTTCTTAACCACGGTTTCAATATCACTCAAAAATCAAGGTTCCTTAAATGTTATCCTTACCTTTTATTCTGACAAAATACAAACTTTGCACTCACAAAATTTCGCTTTTGAAGGCCCCCTTCTTACCAAGTACCCCTTCGCCAGAAAACAACCTGTCTTAATCCACATGTGTCAGATCCTTTCTGATGCCATCAAAATTGGCCTTTCTCTAATTGAGAATCTCAACTTTCAGACCAGACCTACCCTTTTCCATAATTATCTTGAAACTAAAGCTTTATGATCACTAGATGCTAATTGCTCCCCTACACAAACTTTTGTCTCATTCCCTAACGCTAATAAGAGTAATGCATTCTCTCAAGCTGGGACTTCCATGAACAGATTTGACACAATCTTTACCATCCAGCCTTTTAACAGTTTGGGAGCGCCAGACAATACTGTATGTGGAAAGTTAAAATCACCTACTATCACAACCTTATTTTCTTGCAATAGTCTGATATTTCTCCACAAATTTGCTCCCCTAAATCATGCAGACTTTGGGGTGGTCTATAATATAATCCCATTAACATGGTCATACCTTTCTTAATTTTCAGTTCAACCTAGAAAGCCTCACTAAACAAGCTCTCCAGTCTGTCCTGACCGAGCATCGCTGTGGCATTTTCCCTGGCCAGTCATGTCACCCTTCTCCCTTTAATCTTGCTTCTTCTATCATACCAAGAAAACAACAGATCCCCAGAACATTGAGCTGCCAGTCATGCTCCCCCTGCAACCACTAATGGCTACGATGTCATAATTTCACATGCTAATCCATGCCCTAAACTCATCTGCTTTTCCTGTCATACTCCTTGCTGTGAAATATACACAGTTCAGAACATTAGTCCCACCACGTTTGACCATTTGATTGCTGATCTTGTATGTGGGCTTAACAACTTGCTCCACAACCACTCCACTATCTGTTCTGGCTCTCTGGTTCCCACCGCCCCTCCCCCCAACAACTCTAGTTTAAACCCCTCCAGGCAGCACTACGAAACCTTCCCACAAGGATATTAGACCCAATCCAGTTCAAGTGCAAACCATCTCTTTTGTACAGGCCCCACCTCCCCTGGAAGAGAGTCCAATGATCCAAAAATCTGAAGCTCACCCACCTGCACCAACACCTTACCCACAAAAACGGTATTAAACTCTATGAAATTCCTCACTAGTACATGGCATGGGTAGCTATCCTGAGTTCACAACTCTGGGTTGCCTGTACTTTTAGTTATCTCCTAACTCTCTGAATTTACTTTGGAGGACCTTGTCACTTATCTCAAGCAGACTATTATTGAGGTCTGGACCCTGTTACTGTGACACCAAAATCACTCAGTCAGCTCATTCTGAGTGAGCTGCAGAAGTTATTGACTGCAAGTGGAGATGAAGTTCACGACTCCACAGTCTTTAAGGCCTTGCACAAACAGGGTATTTTGGAAGAGTGGCAAGAAAGAAGCCCTGGCTAAAAAAAAGGGCATATCCCTGCAGCCCATGAAGACTTTGCTTAGAAGATACTGTAAAGATGTTGAAAAAGATCTTGTAGTCTGATGCGCCTGAAAAGAAACTTTTCGGCCTCAACACTAAGCGATACATGTGACGTAAATCTAATACTGTGCATCAGCCAGGTAACACCATTCCTACTGTAAAGTATGGTAGAGGTAGCATAATACTATGGGGAAGCTTTTCAGCAGCAGGGTCTGAAAATCTGGTCAGGATTGATAGGGAGATGAATGCTGCTAAACACGAAGAGGTCTGGAAAAAAAAACCTGCTAGCCTCTGCCAGAAACCTTAAACTGGGAAGTTCATCGTTCAGCAGGACACAAAGCACACTGCCAGAGTAACCATGAAGTGGCTTCACATGAAGAAAACTGGTGTCCTTGAGTGGTCCAGTCAGAGTCCTGACCTTAACCCAACTGAACATCTTTGTCCACCGCTGCTCACCAACTAACCTGGTGCAACTTGAGTAATTTTGCAAAGAGGAATAGGTAAATTTTGCTCCACCACTTTGTGCAAAGATTAAATAGAGACTTCTCCAAAAAGACCCTATGACTCTATATCACTACTGACTTCCTGTCAGTACCCACCCCCGAACTGATCACCAACCTACCACCTCTCTGTCCTGTCTCTCTACACCTCTTCAATAAGATCTCATTACGCTGTGATCACAACCACATTCTCCCCACAACCTCCCCCCCCCCCCACCCCCAATCCAAGCCTTGAACTCTCTTAGAATTCGGAAACCACTCGAACGGATTGCTGGCTGTGGCTCCTGCTCACTCTGCAGCCTGTCACAGGCTGACTAGCCGGCCAGCGGCAGGGCAAGAAATTGGAAGGTAAACAATAAATAGTGAACTCCTGCTGGTTCGATAGGATCTCCCCATCTCACCAGATTCCTTGCTCACTTTCTGTCTCCCCATAAACACCCATCTCCCCATAGAAAATAAATCAGGAATGTCTTCCTGCATCCAGACTCTCTTAATGTACATTCTTTACTGTGCAGATAGCAAAATAGAAAATAATTCATAAAAGTTCATTAGAAAAAATCCATTCCCATATCTCTTCAGTAGTTTCCTCTAGTATGCCTTGGCCATTGGTTCCCAGAAGATGTTTCAGTTCTCTCCCCCAGACAAGCTGATTTTAGCCCTACACTTTCAATGGACCATCTGTTACACTGATGATAAGTATTTACTCCTGTGAGAATGTCTTCATTTGGGTTACATTGTGAATTGCATGCATTAGTTAAATCTACTTTTCTATTTTACAGTGTATTATTTATAACAAAAGGTTTCAAATTTGCAAGAGGTTGCTGGCAACACTCCAACAGTGTCTGTTTACATACCAGTTCATGCAAATTTTAACAGAATAGAGTCACAGAACACCACAGCACAGAAACAGGCTCTTCAGCCTACCTAGTCTGTCCCAGACCATTGATCTGCCTAGTCCCATCAACCTGCACCCAGACCATACCCCTCTATGCCCTTCTCATCCATGCCCAGATGCACTCACCCAGGTCACTTCAGTAAAGAGGATCCCACATCTTTAAATTCCAAAATCAAATTCACTGTCCACTGTTTTATCTAATGATTCCATCCCCCATCATCCAAACAGTGCCTTTCTAATTTGCCTTCATGTGCCTTTTTTCAGTTGGTGGAAATAAGAAACTCTCAAGAGATTAAATAAACATGATACCAGTGGAGAGGGGGATGGGGGTGGATTTTTCTCAGAACATACATTACTGAAAAAAAGAGCAGTATTTCCAAACCTCCTTCTGCCTTGCTCCTCGTGCCATATGAAAGGAACAAAACAGAATTATCCCAAGAAGCTGGCAGACATCCCACTGCTGAAATCATCTTTTCTGCATTGAATTAAACACTTCACCTTACCCTTTCTGGGTCAAAATAATCTGCTGTTTTAGATGCAATTGCTACATTGTGTGCTTCCCCCCCCCCCCCCCAGTCCCAAGTTCACACAAGTGAAATTCAGCAGGCCAAGTATCATCTAAGGTAAAGTCAACGTTTCAGGCCTGGACCCTGCATCAAGACTGATGAAGGGTCTCAGCCCACAATGTCAACTCCACAGATGCTCACTATTTGACCATCAAAACGGAGGAACCATCACAAATCCCCACAGCTCCCAGTGAGGCCAATGTGCAAGCAGTCTTCAGGAGGGTGGTCCCTTGAAAAGCATCCAGCCCAGATGGGGTACCCAGCCAAGTACTAAAGAAAAGTGGTAATCAACAGGCTGGAGTGCTCATGGCGATCTTTAACCTCTCGCTTTGGCAGTCTGCATTACCCATCTACTTCAAGCAGGTTTCAATTATACCAGTGCCTATCATCTGGTGGCACTTACATCCATTTTAAGAAGTGGTGATGAAATATACCAACTCCTGCCTGAGAAGAGAATCCACTCCAATTTGCTTACCGGAGTAATAGGCCCACAGCAAATGCCATCTCATTGGCTCCCCACTTGACCCTGAAACATCTGAACAGCAAAGGTGCAAACATCAGGATGCTCTTTATCGACTACAGCTGAGCATTCAATACCATCATCTCCTCTACACTAATCTAAGCTTCAAGACCCAGGCCTCAATACCTCCTTTTGCAATCGGTTCCTTGATGTCTTCACTTGCAGACCCCAGTCAGTTCAGATTGGCAACAACATCTTCTCCGTGATCTCCATCAGGACAGTAGCATCACAAGGTCTTGTGCTTAGCCCCCCTGCTCCACCTGCTTTATATCTATGAATGTGTAGCCAAGCATAGGTCCAATACCATTTTTAAGTTTCCTGATGACACCACTGTCATAGATTGAATCAAAGGTGGTGGCAAATCAGCATATAGAAGGGAGATTGAAAAACTGATTGGTGCCCCAACAACAACCACACTCAATGTCAGCAAGATCATGGAGCTGATTATTGACTCCAAGAGAAGGAAGCCAGAGGTCCATAAGCCAGTCCCTCAGAGGATCAGAGGTGGAGAGGGTCAGCAACTGAAAATTCTTCGATGTTATTATTTTGGAGAACCTGTCCTGGGCCCAGAATGTAAATGAAATAACAAAGAAAGCATGACAGTGCCTCTACTTCCTTACAAGTTTGCGAAGTTTCGACATGATATCTAATACTTTGACAAACTTCTATATACGTGCAGTGGAGGATATTGCCCTTGAATGGAAATCTCTACAAAAAGTAGTGGATATGACCCTTTCCATCACAGGTAAAACCCTCCCCACTATTGATCAAATCTTCTTTCTTTTTTCAATCTTTTTATTATTGTTATATCAACAAAATACAATTGATACATAGATAATGGGATTACAAACATACACATTTCAACTGCACATGAAAGAATACATAAACAATGATTACAGTATAAATGAGTATTCCCAAATCATGGATGATACAATATATAAATAAACAAGGCAAATCTAGGTATATCATAATATATAATAAAAAACAGAAAAAAGAAAAAGAAAAAAAATTGTGTTAAAAAAAACTAAATTAATAATCTAATAACTAATAAAGAAAGAAAAACAAAAAAGAAAAACTGGAAAAAGAAAAAAAAAAGGTCTGTTTATAATATCTCACAAGAATACAAAATCATCAGTGTCGTCAACTCCGATCCTCTCAACATGTATAAAATCAAAACTGGAAAATCAAATAGGCTTGAAACAGGGTCATATTACATCATATGAAAATATTGAATAAATGGTTTCCATATCTTTTCAAATTTAATAGAAGTATCAAAAACACCACTTCTAATTTTTTCTAAATTTAAATATAACATAGTTTGAGAAAACCAATGAAATACAGTGGTGTGGCGACCCATTTCCTGGCACATCTGAACCGGCTCACAATTAGCCAGCATTCCGGCCAAGGGAGATAGCCTACGGGGGTTTGCAAGCACAGAGCTTTGGAGCCTCTGCGCCACGGGGGGCAGGTCGAGGGAGGCTTAAAAGTGAGGCTGAGGATTTCGAATAAAGTTTTTCCTTCGACTGCAGTTACCGACTCCGTGTCGTAATTTTAGCGCTGCATGTAGCACACCACTACAATTGGTGACCCCAATGGTCCAAACGATTTTTGGATCAGAAATGACCGACGCCGCCTCTGTTCATGCGGTTTCGTTGAAACTGCCGGGTTTCTGGACACAGCGACCGAACCTATGGTTCCAGCCAGCCGAAGCCCAATTCCACGTTCGCCAGATCACCTCAGAAGACACCCGCTACTACTACGTGGTGAGCTCCCTCGACCAGGACACAGCGGCCTAGGTCGCGGAGTTCGTACAGTCGCCCCCAGCAGACAGCAAGTACACAGAATTCAAAGCCCTGCTCCTCAGGACTTTCGGACTCTCACAGCGCGAGCGGGCTGCCCGTTTACTGCACCTGGATGGCTTGGGCAACAGACCTCCTTCGGCTTTAATGAATGAGATGTTGTCTCTGGCCGACGGACACACACCCTGCCTCATGTTTGAGCAGGCATTCCTGGAGCAGCTGCCCGAGGACATACGTCTGCTGCTGTCCGACGCAGGTTTCAGTGACCCCCGGAAGGTGGCAGCCCGGGCAGACTTGCTGTGGAATGCCAAAAAGGTGAGAGGGGCGTCAATCTCCCAGCCACGCTCCCAGCAGCAAACCAGTCCAGGCCCGGCCGCAGAGCCCGCCAACCCCAGGCCCAATGAACACTGGTGCTTCTACCACCAGCGGTGGGGCGCAGAAGCCCGCCGTTGTCGCCCACCCTGCAAGTTCCCGGGAAACGCCAGGGCCAGCCGCCGCTGATGGCTACGGCGGCTGGCCATCGGGATAGCCTCCTGTATGTGTGGAACAGAACGTCGGGACGTCAGTTTTTGGTCGACACTGGTGCCGAGATCAGCGTTTTACCTCCGACGAGTTACGACACCCGCAACAGGGCACCGGGGCACCCCCTGAGGGCCGTGAACGGCAGCACAGTAAGGACCTTTGGCACCCATCAGGTGCAGCTACAGTTCGGCTCCAACCAGTTCACGTGGGACTTTACACTGGCCGCCGTAGCCCAACCGCTTCTGGGTGCGGATTTTTTGCGAGCTCACAGCCTACTGGTCGACCTGCCCAGGAAGAGACTGGTACACGCCGAGACCTTTCAGACGTTCTTCCTGGGTGCAGCCCAGTTGCCAGCCCCTCACCTCGGCTCCATCACGCTGTCCGACAACGACTTCACCAGGGTCCTGGCGGATTTCCCATCGGTTCTGGCACCGCAGTTCACAGTGGCCATGCCCCGACACGGCGTACAGCACCACATCCCGATCCAGGGACCACCCCTCCACGCCCGCGCTCGGCGGCTTCCCCCGGACAAGCTCCGACTGGTGAAGGAGGAGTTCCAGAGGATGGAGGAATTGGGGATCATCCGGCGGTCCGACAGCCCCTGGGCCTCCCCCCTGCACATGGTGCCCAAAACGACGGGAGGCTGGAGGCCGTGCGGCGACTACCGCAGGCTGAACGAGGCAACCACACCGGACCGCTACCCTGTGCCGTACATTCAGGACTTTGCAGCAAACCTGCACGGCGCACGGATCTTCTCCAAGGTAGACCTCGTCCGAGGGTACCATCAAATCCCGAAGCATCCTGACGACGTCCCCAAAATGGCTCTCATCACCCCGTTTGGCCTTTTCTAGTTCCTCCGCATGCTGTTCGGCCTGAAGAATGCCGCACAGACGTTCCAGCGGTTAATGGACGCGGTGGGACGGGACCTGGACTTTGCGTTCATCTATTTGGATGACATCCTCATAGCCAGCGGCAGTCGTCAGGAGCATCTGTCCCACCTCCGTCAACTCTGCGCCCGACTGAGTGAGTACGGTCTTACAATCAACCCCGCCAAATGCCAGTTCGGACTCGATACCATTGACTTCCTGGGCCACAGGATTACTAAAGACGGGGCAACCCCTCTGCCCACTAAGGTAGATGTGGTCCGCCACTTCCCCCGACCCACCACGATCAAAGGCCTTCAGGAATTCGTAGGTATGGTCAATTTCTACCACCGCTTCCTCCCTTCAGCTGCCCGGATCACGCGCCCCCTGTTCGCCCTGATGTCGGGTCCGAGCAAGGACATTACCTAGGACGAGGAGTCCACCGCCACTTTCGTTCAAACGAAGGAAGCTTTGGCGAACGCCGCAATGCTAGTACATCCCAGAATGGACGCCCCTACCGCCCTCACAGTGGACGCATCTAACACGGCAGTCGGTGGGGTGCTGGAGCAACTCATCGCAGGTCGCTGGCAACCCCTGGCGTTTTTCAGCAAACACCTGCGGCCACCCGAACTCAAGTACAGTGCTTTCGACCGGGAACTGTTGGCGCTCTACCTGGCAATCCGGCATTTCAGGTACTTCCTAGAAGGTCGGCCCTTCACCGCGTTCACGGACCACAAACCGCTTACCTTTGCGTTTACGAAAGCGTCCGACTCCTGGTCGTCCCGCCAGCAACGCCACCTGTCCTACATCTCTGAATACACGACGGATGTCCGGCACGTCTCGGGTAAGGACAATGTCGTGGCGGATGCGCTCTCTCGCCCTACTGTTCATGCCCTTTCCCAAGGGGTAGACTTTGAGGCACTGGCAGAGGCACAGCAGGCAGATGAGGAGATTCCGAGTTACAGAACTGCAGTCTCCGGTTTGCAGCTCCAGGACCTCCCCATAGGCCCGGGTGAGAGGACCCTACTCTGTGACGTCGCCACCGGCCAGCCCCGTCCCGTCGTCCCGACAGCCTAGCGGCACCGTGTTTTCGACTCCATTCATAACTTGGCGCATCCCTCCATCCGGACGACTGTCCGGATGGTTTCCAGCAGGTTCGTTTGGCACGGACTCCAAAAACAGGTCAGTGGATGGGCCAAAACGTGCATGCACTGCCAGACGGCCAAGGTGCAGCGGCACACCAAAGCCCCACCGCAGCAGTTCCATCCCGCCCACCGGCGTTTCGACCACATTCATGTGGATATCGTGGGCCCCCTGCCAGTGTCGCGAGGAGCGCGGCACCTCCTATCGTGGACCGGTTCACAAGATGGCCAGAGGCGGTCCCGCTCACCGACACCACCTCCGAATCTTGCGCCCGAGCCCTGATCACCACCTGGATATCTCGCTTTGGTGTACCGGCCCACATTACCTCCGACAGAGGCGCCCAGTTCACCTCCAGCCTGTGGTCAGCTATGGCCAGCCTTTTGGGGACTCAGCTGCACCACACAACTGCCTACCACCCACAGTCGAACGGGCTAGTGGAGCATTTCCACCGTCACCTGAAGTCAGCCCTCATGGCCCGCCTGCGAGGAGCCAATTGGGCGGACGAGCTTCCCTGGTTCCTACTCGGCATCTGCACAGCACCCAAAGACGACCTGCACGCCTCGTCGGCCGAGTTGGTATACAGCGCGCCCCTGGTCGTCCCCGGGGAGCTCCTACCAGCCCCACGGGGGCAAGAGGAAGATCCCGCAGCAGTCCTGGGCAGACTACGTGAGAAGCTCGGTAACCTGGCCCCCATATCCACTTCACAGCACGGGCGGAACCCGACCTACGTACCCAAAGACCTGCAGAACTGTAAGTTTGTGTTTGTACGAAGGGGCGGGCATCGGCCACCACTGCAGCGGCCATACGAGGGGCCGTTTATGGTGCTCCGGAACAATGGGTCCACGTTCGTGCTGGAGGTTGGGGGGAAAGAGGAGGTTTTCACGGTGGACCGACTCAAACCGGCCCATGTGGACCTGGCGCAACCGGTCGAGTTTCCGGCACCTCGGCACAGAAGCCGACCTCCCAAGCAGGTTCCAGCCCAGACTGTGGACATTGGGGGGGTGTATTGCTGGTTGGGGGGGGGGGGTTATGTGGCGACCCATTTTCTGGCACATCCGAACCGGCTCACAATTAGCCAGCTTTCCGGCTAAGGGAGATAGCCTATGGGGGTTTGCGAGCACAGAGCTTTGGAGCCTCTGCACCACGGGGGGCAGGTCGAAGGAGGCTTAAAAGTGAGGCTGAGGATTTCGAATAAAGTTTTTCCTTCGACTGCAGTTACCGACTCCGTGTCATAATTTTAGCGCTGCATGTAGCACACCGTTACAGTGGGAGGATTAATTTCCTTCCAATTCAGCAAAATAGATCTTCTAGCCATTAGAGTAAGAAACGCAATCATTCGACAGACAGAAAAAGGTAAATGAAGTGAGTCCATCATTGGTAAACCAAAAATTGCGGTAATAGGATGGGTTGTAAATCAATGTTCAACATTACAGAGATAATATCAAAAATATCTTTCCAATATTTTTTCAAAAGCGGACACGACCAGAACATATGAGTTAAAGACGCTATTTCAGATTGACATCTATCACAAATAGGATTTATATAAGAATAAAAATGAGCCAATTTATCCTTGGACATATGGGCCCTATGTATGACCTTAAACTGTATTAATGAATGTTTGGCACATATCGATGATGTATTAACTAATTGAAGAATTCTATCCCAATTCTCAATAGGAATAATAAGATTAAGCTCTCCCAATCATTTTTTGTCTTATAAAGGGGCTCTGAACGTATCTTCATAATTATATTCTAAAGTTTTGATATAAGCCCTTTTTGAAAAGGGTTTAATTCAAACAAACTCTCCAAAATACCTGAAGACACAAAATTTGGAAAAGTAGGAAGTACAGTATTTAAAAAATGCCTAATCTGTAAATATCTAAAAAAATGAAATCTAGGCAAATTATATTTATTAGATAATTGCTCAAAACACATAAAACAATTGTCCAAAAATAAATCAGAAAATCGTAGTAATCCCTTAGTCTTCCAATAAGCTTGGTCTATAATTGAAGGGTGGAAAAAACAATTGGATACAATAGGAATATTTAAAACAAACTGAGTCAACCCAAAAAATTTCCGAAATCGAAACCATATACGTAAAGTATGTTTAACTATCGGGTTGTCAACTTGTTTCAGCAATTTAGAAAGAGCAAAAGGGAGAGAAGTCCCCAAAATAGAACCCAGTGCATAATCTGGTACCAATTTAATTTCCAGGCTCACCCAATGAGGGCTAAAAGATCCATCCCAATCTTTCAACCAACATATCAAATATCTAATATTAACTGCCCAATAATAAAATCTAAAATTAGGCAATGCTAACCCACCTTCCTTTTTTGTCTTCTGTAAGTATATTTTACCTAACCTGGGATTTTTATTCTGCCATATATATGAGGAAATTTTTGAATCAACATTAGTAAAAAAAGATTTCGGAATAAAAATTGGTACCTCTTGAAAAATATATAAAAATTTAGGTTAAATAACCATCTTAATAGCATTAATCTTACCTATCAGAGATAAAGATAAGGTGACCACTTAGTAAACAAGCACTTAATCTGATCAATTAAGGGTACAAAATTAACCTTAAATAAGTCTTTATGGTTTTTTTGTGATTTTAATCCCTAAGTAAATAAAAGAGTCATTAACTAATTTAAAAGGTAAGTTTCCATAAATTGGGACCTGTCTATTTAAAGGAAACAATTCACTCTTATTAAGATTTAATTTATACCCAGAAAAATCACTAAATTGAGCCAACAATGATAAAACTGCTGGAATAGATTTCTCAGGATTAGAAATAAATAATAATAATTCATCTGCATACAAAGATAACTTATGAGTATCTGTCCCACGATTAATACCAAAAATATCCTGTGATTCTCTGATAGCAATTGCCAAAGGTTTTAAGGCAATATTAAATAATAATGGGCCAAGAGGACAGCCTTGTCTAGTGCCCCGAAATAAACGAAAAAAGGGAGATCTTTGATTATTAGTAAACACCAAGGCTACTGGAGTGTGATAAATCAGTTTAATCCAGGAAATAAATGTCGGACTAAAATTAAACTTCTCCAATACATTAAATAAATAAGGTCATTCAACTCTGTCAAATGCTTTCTCCGCATCTAATGAAATAACACATTCTGAAATGTTATGTGAAGGAGTATACACAATATTCAATAACCTCCTAACATTAAAAGAAGAATAACGATTGTTAATAAAACTGGTTTGATCTTCCGAGATAATTTGGGGTAATACCTTCTCCAACCTGGATGCAAGTAACTTGGAAAAAATCTTGGAATCTACATTCAATAAAGATATTGGTCTATAGGATGTGCAATCAGTAGGGTCTTTATCTTTCTTCAATATTAAAGAGATGGAAGCTCTATAAAAAGATTGTGGCAAATTTCCCAATCTAACTGCTTCTTCAAAAACCTTATATAACCAAGGAGAGAGAGTAGCGGAAAAACATTTTAAAAATTCTGCTGTATACCCATCCGGACCAGGTGCTTTCCCTGAATTCATGGAGGAAATAACCCCTTTGATTTCTGCATCAGCCATAGGAGTTTCCAATATTGAAAGATCATCTGGTGATAGTCTTGGGAAATTCAATTTCCCAAGAAAATCACACATGGTACCACAATTGATCAAATCTTCATGAAGCATTGTTGCAGGAAAGCAGCATCCATCATCAGGGAGCCCCACCACCCAGGCTGTGCTCTCTTCTCACTGCTGTCATCAGGAAGGTGGTACAGGAGCCTCAGGACTCACACTACCAGGTTCAGGAACAGTTATCACCCCTCTTGAACTAAGGGGGATAACTTTACTCAAATTCACTTGCCCCATCACTGAAATGTTCTCACATGAACTCACTTGCAAAGACTCATCATCTTATGTTCTCAATATTTATTGTTCAGTAATTTATTATTATTTCTTTTTACACTTGCACAGTTTGTTGTCTTTTGCACACTGGTTGAATGCACAAGCTGGTGAGGTCCTTCATTGATCCTATTATGGTTGTTATTATTATTATATATTTATTGAGTATGCCCATATTAAAATGAATCTAGGGTTATATATGGTGACATATACTTTACTTTAAACTCTGACTTGCTGAGTTCCTCCAGCAAGATTTCCAGTATCTGCAGAATCTCTCGTGTTTAGAAATCCAAATCCAAACTAAATTTTCTACTTAGTATTTGGTTTGATATCCATTAGCTGCTTTGCCCAAACTACTCAAGCCCTGATTTCCTCAGGTTATAATGTGGTACTTCAGTGAAGACAATATACCGGTAGATATTCAAGTATGTTATGTCCACTATGTAATTCACTTAAAGTCACAGAGTCATAGAAAAGTACAGCAACAAAACAGGCCCTTCAGCCCATCCAATCCACGCCAAACCATTTAAACTGCCTAGTCCCATCGACCTGCATCAGACCATATCCCTCCATACACTTCCCATCCATGCACCTATCCAGATTACTCTTAAAGATTGAATGCACCACGTGCTGGCAGCTCATTCCACACCCTCACAGTCCTCTTTTTCCCTCATGATCCCCTTAAACTTCTCACTTTTCATCCTCAACCCATGACCTCTGGTTGTAATCCCACCCAACCTCAGTGGAAAAAGCCTGCTTGCATTGATATACCCCTCATAATTTTGTATACTTTTACGTCTATCCTCAATCTTCTATGTTCCAAGAAATAAAGTCCTAACATATTCAATCTTTCCTTATAACTCAGGTTCTCCAGTCCCAGCAACATCCTTGTAACGCTACCCACAGTTACTCCTTCAAAGAATTTAATAAGGCTGTTCAATACTGACCATCCCTTTTTGGATAGATGCCAACTTTTTTTATTATGCTATTTTATTTGATTAAATATTCTTTTCCCTTCATGCATTTAAACCAATTTTAGCTCCATCAATTTATTCCATTTCACTTTCCATAAGAAGGGTCTCGGACTGAAACATCGACTATTATTCATTTCCATAAACACTGCCTGGCCTGCTGAGTTCCTCCAGCATTTTGCCTGTATTACTTTGGATTTCCAGCATCGGCAAACTTTCTTGTGTTTACACCTTCTATCAGGTTTGCTGGCTGTAATACCTCTAGAACAATTCTATTATCCAAAATATGGTAAGTTAAAGTTCAAGTTTATTGTCATTTCCACTGTATACATGAAGATCTCTGGACCAAGGTGCACAACACTCTTCATAATACTCACACAACAAGAAAAATAATATTACCACCAATAAATTAACAAATAATAAGATGCACTTACATCACAAGTTAAATACCAAAGTGTATAACACTACTGGAACTTCATACATAGTGATACCTGGGTGGTGGCAGGGAGTTCAGAAGTCTCACAGTCTAGGGGAAGAAGCTGGATCCCATCCGAACAGTCTTTGTCCTAATGCTATGGTACCTCCTGCCTATTCGTAGGAGGTGAAAGAGATGGTAGGGATCATTAACAATGCTAAGGCCCTGCATATGCATTGTCCCTGGTAAATACCTATCTCAGGTAGGTGGAAGAAAGGTCCAAATGATCCTCTCAGCAGTCCTCGCAATCCTTTGTAGGGGCTTCAGGTCAGATGCCTTGCAATTCCCATACCACACCGAGATGTGGCTGGTCAGTACACTCCCAATGATGCTCCTGTAAAAATTGGTTAGAATGGAAGCCTCTGTCTCCTCAGGAAGTGTTGACTCTGTCTAAGGAGGTGGTGCTGAGGGACCAAGTGAGATCATCCATTCTGTGAACACTCAGAGACTTGGCGCTCCTACTTTTCTCCACGGAGGAGCTGTATATGTGCAGTGGGGTGTGATCAGCCTAACCTTCCTAAAGTCCACAATCATCTTTCCACATTGTCCCATCCACATTGAGACACGATGTCGTACTCCCACCATCGGTTCCTTGCTCTTACTGATATTGAATACAAAGTTGTTGCTGCAACATCACTCAGCCAGTGGATCTATCTCTCTCCTGATTCCAGCCTCCCGTCCACGTTCCATTAAAGCTTCCAGCCACACAATGATGTGAGCCACAGAATTCTGGTTCACAGGATCCTGCAATCCTCCTGCTCTTCATTATTCAGTCAATACAAGGAACGTAAAGGTAGCACAGTAATGTAGCGGTTAGCATAACGTAATTACAGTTGTTAAATTAGATTAGATGTTGGTTTTGTTATTTGTTATTAAACTAGATTAGACATTGGTTTTGATATTATTAAATTGGATTAGACATCCGCTTTGTGAGAAAAGCCTGAGAGTGGTGGTAGATGGTTGCCTCTGACTGGAGACCTGTGACTAGTAGTGTACTGCAGGGATCAGTGCTTGATCCATTGCTGTTTGTCATTTACATTAATGATCGTGATGATAATGTGGTTAACTGGATCAGCAAATTTGTGGATGACAAGATTGGAGGTATAATGGACAGTGAGGAAGGCTATCATGGCTTCTTAGGGATCTGCAACAGCTGGAAAAATGGGTTGAAAAATAGCAGGTGGAATTTAATGCAGACAAGTGTGAGGTGCTGCATTTCAGTAGGACCAACCAGGTAGGTCTTACACAGTGACGGAGAATGGTAGAAGAAAGGGATCTGGGAATACAGGTCCATGATTCATTGAAAATTGAGTCATAGGCAGATGGGGTCATAAAGAAAGCTTTTGACACATTGGCCTTCATAAATCAATGTATTGAGCACAGGAGTTGGGACGTTATGTTGAAGTTGTACAAGAAGTTGGTGAGACCTAAATTGGAGTATAGTGTGCAGTTTTGGTCACCTACCTACAGGAAAGATGTAAATAAGACAGAAAGAGTACAGAGAAAATTTACAACGAGGTTGCTGGGTCTGCAGGACCTGAGTTATATGGAACAATTGAATAGGTTAGGATTTCATTTGTAGAGATTGTGAGGAGATTTGATAGAGGTATACAAAATTATGAGGGGTATAAAAGGGCAAATACAAGAAGATTTTTTTCACTGTGGCTGGGTGGGACTACAAACAGAGGTCAAAAGTTTAGGGGAAACCTCTTCACTCAGAACAAGCTGCCAGCACGTGGTGCATGCAAGCTCATTTTCAGTGTTTAAGAGAAGTACACAGACAGTATGGGTATGGAGGGCAATGGTCCCTGTGCAGGTTGATGAGAGTAGACAGTTTAAATGCTTTCAGCACAGACAAGATGGGCCAAAGGGCCTGTTTCTGTGCTGTACTTCTTTATGACTCTACAGCTCTGCCCCTGTCTCCAAAGAGGTTATACGTTTCTCCAGTGACCAGATGGATTTCCTCCAAGTGTTCAACTGGCATGAACGTCTCTATTTCTCTGACTTCCAGTAATTTCTGTTCCCTTCCTCATTCTCTCTTTTTCCATTCCTCATTCTGGTTACCGTCTCATCCCTTTTTTCCTCCTCACCCGCCCATCACCTCCCTCTGGTTCCTCTCTTCCTTCCCATTCTTTAATGCTCCACTGTCCTATTAGATTCCTTCTTCTTTAGCCCTTTATCTCTCCTATCCCATTCCTGCTTCTCACTTCATCCCCCCATCCCCCATCATCTTGGCTCACCTATCATCTTCCCCTCTCCTCTCCACCTTATTTTGGCTTTTCCCCCTTTCCTTTCCAATCCTGATGAAGGTCGCATCCGAAAAGTCAACAGTTTATTCTCCTGAACAGGTGCTGCCTGACTTGCCAAGTTCCTCCAAATATCTTGTGTGTGTTGCTCAAGATTTCAGCATCTGCAGAATCTCTTGCGAAATCAACAGCAATCCTTTTATCTGAAATGAGTTTGTATAGTTTACTCTTTTCAGTCTGACTTTCAGAAATCATTGCTATTTCCCATTGTTTCTGTGAACCACAGCTACCTCATCGGCTGTTTAAAACAGCGGTGCAGCAGTTAGCATAGTTGTCTCAAAGCTCCAGCGACCCAGATTCAATGCTGATCTTGGATACAGTTTGCGGAGTTGTAGTTTCTCCCCATGATCTGATGAGTTTCCTCCAGGTACTCCAGAATCTCCAACATCCCAAAAATGTGCTGGGTACGTTGAATGACCCCTTTGTGCAAATCAAAAAAAAAATTAAGTACAAGTTACAGCTTCCTCCTGACACCCATGTCCACTCTGGAAAAAAGTTGCCCTTCTGGTCCTCTTTTAAAATTTTACTCTCTCATTTTAAACCTACATCTTCTAGTTTTAAACTCACCAACCATGAGTGGCAGTGTGGCGATACGTCTCTACCAAGGGAGGTGCAAGGATCTCCTTCAGTCTGCTAACCTGCAGGTCACCCTTGGGTGAGGTGTAGTACCTACTTAGCCACTCCCCTTCCCAACAATCAGTCTATCAGAGTCACATAAAGCCATTGAACATGTGGTGGATGGTCACATGAGCAGCAGGTGCAAATCACAAGTACTGGTTATGCAACCACTAACACCAAGTAGACAATCCCTGAAGAGTACTGATAATGGCTGGGGTCACCCATCTTGCAAAGATCGCCCATGTTATATGACATGGCACATAATAATAATAATAATAATAATAATTCCTTACCTCTGTTCTAAAGGGTCACCCCGCAATTTTGAGGTTGTGCCCTCTAGTTCTGGATATCCCTATCATAGGAAACATAATCCCAAGGCTGCCAAACTCTCATATGATTCTCGGAATCATCCTCGTGAACCTCCTCTGAACTGTCTCTAATGAGAGAGTATCCTTTCTGAGATACACTGTTTACAATACTCCAATTGTGCCCTGACTGATGTCTTTCAAAGGCTTAGCATTATCTCCTTGCTTTTATATTCTATTCCATTTTAAATAAATGCCAACATTGTATTTGCCTCCTTTACCACAGACTCGAGCAGTAAATTAACCTTCTGGGAGTCTTGCATGAGGACTCCCAAGTGCCTCTACACCTCTGATGTTTGAATTTTCTTCCCATTTAGATCAGAGTCTGCACTATTGTTCCTTTTACCAAAATTTTATCATACATTTCCCAACACTGGATTTCATCTGGCATTTTTTGCCCATTCTTCCAATTTGTCTGTCCTGCCGCAATTGCATTGCTTCCTCAGCACTACCTACCCTTCCACCTATCTTCGTATCATCCGCAAACTTTGCCACAAAGTCCTCAATCCATTATCTAAATTATTGACAAAAAAACGTGAAAAGCAGTGGTCCCAATACTAACTCCTGAAGAACACCACTATTCACCGGCAGCCAACCCGCTGACAATGCCAGTATCTTTCCTGTAATGCCATAGGTTTTTATCTTGTTAAGCAGCCTCATGAGTGGCATCTTATCAAAGGTCTTCTGAAAATTCAAGTAAATGACATCCACTGCCTCTCAGTTATCCACCCTGCTTGTTACTTCCTTGAAGAATTCTAATAGATTTGTCAGGCAAGAGTTCCTTTTACAGAAACCATGCTGACCTTAACTTATTTTGTCATTAGTCTTCAAGTACCTCGAAAACTCATTCTTAATAAAAGACTCCAACACCATTTTCCCAACCACTAAGGTTAGGCTAACTAGCCTATAATTTCCTCTCTTTTGCTTTCCTCCATTCTTAAACAGTGGAGTGACATTTTGCAATTTTCCAGTCCTCCGCGACCATTCCAGAATCAAGTGATTATTGAAATATCATGACCAATGCATCCGTTGTCTCTTCAGCAACCTCTCTCAGAACAATGGATGTAGTCCATCTGGAGCAGGTGACTTATGCACCTTAAGACCTTTAAGCTTGCCCAGCACATTTTCCTTTGTAATAACAATGGCACTCACTCCTGCTCCCTGACACTTATGGACCTGGTGTCCTCCACAGTGAAGACAGATGCAAAATACCCGGTAAGTTCATCTGCCATTTCTTTGTCCCCTATTACTACCTCACCAGCATCATTTTCCAGAGATCCAATATCAACTCTCACCTCCCTTTAACTCCTTATATAACTGAAAAAAAATTTGGTACCTTACTTTATATTATTTGCCCTCATATTTCACCTTTTCTCTCCCTATAGCTTTTTTAGTTTTTTTTGGTGGATTTTAAAAGCTTCCTGATCATCCAACTTCCCACTCACTTTTGCTACCTGATAGGCCCTTTCCTTGACTTTTTTGCAGTCCTTAAGTTCCTTTGTTAGCCACAGTTGCCTGCCCCTGCCATTTCAGAACTTCTTCCTCTGTGGGACATACCTATCCTGCGCCTTGTGAACTAGTTGCAGAAACTTCAGCCATCTCTGCTCTGCCATAATCTCCACCAGTATCCTCCTCCAATACACCTGGGCAAGCTCCTCTCTCATGCCTCTGTAATTCCCTTTATTCCATTGTGATACAGATACATTTGAGTTATGCAGTATGAATTCAATCATATTATGATCAGTGTCTCTCAAGGGTTCTATTATATTAAGCTCCCTAATAAAATCTGGGTTATCACACAACACCCAATCTAAGACAACCTTTCCCCGTGTAGGCTCATGCACAAGCAGCTCTAAAAAGCAATCTCATAGGCACTCAACAAATTCCCACTCTTGCAATCCAACACCAACCTGACATGCCCAATTCCCTTGCATATTGAAGTCCCCCAATACAAATGTGTCACTGCCCTTATTACATGCCTTTTCCAGCTCCCTTTGCAATTTCAACTGCATATCTTGGCCACTATTTGGATGCCCACATATGATTTCCATATTGTGCCAACCATGATCAATCTAACCCTTCCCTCCGACATAGCCCATAACCCTCAATAATTTTTCATTTATGTCCCTATCTAAGAATCTCCCAAATGTCCCTAATGTGTCAGCCCCTATCACCACCTCCAGCAATGTACGCCACCACGCTCTATCTAAGAAATCTACCTCTGACATCTCTTCCAAACACTCCTCCACTAACGTTAAAAGCATGTCCTCTGGTTTTAACCATTGCTGCCTTGGGAAAAAGGCAATGGCCATCATCCTGACAATCTTACACATGTTTACATCTACCAAACATCTGTCATCCTCCCTCGCTCTAAAGAGAGAAGCGCTAGCTTGCACAGCCTTTCCTCAACCATCTTTTCTCCACACTTTCCGAGTGACATCCTTCCTATAGGTGGGCAACCAGAAACGCAGCCTCACTAACAATTTGTACAGTTGTAACTTGACATCCCAACTCCTGTGCTCAGTATCATGATCGATTAAAGCATGCACGCCAAGTGCCTTCTTCACCAACATGTCCAACCATATCCCCACTTCCAGCTCCCAAAGTCTCTCCTTGTTCTACAACAACCTCCAGGGACCTACCTCTTACTAGACAAGTCCTGCCCCAGCTTAATTTATCAATGAGGAACACCTTTGCACAAGTATACTGTTACGCCTGTGCCCCAACTCGAACGGTACAAAGTAGCCCCCTCCTTTTTGAGAATCGCAAGATCGCTATGAATTCAGGTCAGCAGATCCAGAAAATGAAAGAAAGACATGCAGAATCCACAAAGGGGTTTGGAATGTCCTGGCCCCTCAGCGATACAAAGCTTCGGGAAATGGCCATTGTCTCTTGGAGACGGAATTGTGTATTGAGTACTGTACTTCATGGAAGCCCTCAAGGAATGATCAGAGGGGGTTGGTGGAGGGATTGCATCATCCCAACCTGATTGACATCTGAGACCCTGTGAGTCAGGATAAAAGAGGGTCTGGGGAACAGCCCCTTTAGACACACCAGAAGAAACGCCAGAAATCCTGTAACAGCGTAATAGCGACAGCCGGTGGAAAGCCCATGTGCGGCCTTTTCCATTTGGCTCGGAATTGGTGGGCCTTACCACGGAAGAATGGCTTTAGCTAAAACAAAGGAGAAATCAGCCCTAACAACTCTCGAAGGATTGACATCATAAAAGGAATGGGCAAGTTTTAAACTCTCGATCTTGACTCCAACCAAAGGCTGCAGCCTGCATGAACTTGAGTGACTTTTATATTTCCATCGGACAATACTTTAGCCCCTAGACAACGACAGAGCTATTTCTTAGTGATTATTATTATACCCGCGCTTTTAGACTTAGTAGTGATGACGTATATTATCTGTATGTTTGCATTGATATTCTTTTTGTGTATTTTTATCAATAAATACTGTTAAAAATAGTACCATCAGACTTCAACTGACCTCTCTATCTTTGCTGGTAACTGACCCAGTTACAGGGTACATAACAATACACTTTCCACAATAATTCCAGCCCCTTATCTGAAAACTGCCTTCACAGTCGAAAGTTAGGCATTGAAGTCGATGTCTAAATAAAATCAATGGAAGTAGATTTACAAAGAGGAGTGCAACCAGCAGCCAATAAAGGCAAATGTCTGCCCAAAAATCTTTACTTATTTTTCTCCATTGTGAATGATATCACCATTCGTGCCATTCCCACCATAAAAATGATGAATTTCATCTTCCTCCTCCCTTACACTAAGAAGTGGTTAAAGAAAGAACAAAAGGCAAAGAACAATTGATTATTATCGTGCAGCAAAGACCGAGGTCAAGTATCAGGCCATTTGTGGATGGTTAGAGAAGTGACAGCACTGCATTATAAAGACAATTATGATTTTGTTTATGAATTGAGGATTTAATCTCAGTGTCCACTCTATCACATATCCAAAAAACCCTCTATTGCCTCTTCCATGAAAAGAAAGGAAAATGTGTTTGTGAATCCCATTACTCTGATGGATCAGAATTATCAGAATACTTTGAATCAAAATCCACTATAAATACAAAAGAAAATTATATGATAGACTCTATTGATTAGTGATGTGCTGGTCCAATAACACCGAATCCTGGTTCGCTGGAATACGAATTGATAAATTGGCTTATTTTTGTCATATGTACTGAGGCGCAGTGATAAACTTTGTTTTGCGTACCATTCATACAAACATTCCAGTACAAAAGTGCACTGAGGTAGCAGAAAGGAAAGCAGTCTGCTAATTCAGCATTTAGTGCAGACAGAGTTCATGGTGGGGAGGCAGGTTTCCATGACATGCTAAGCCATGTCCACAATGCTCTGCAGCTTCTTACAGTCTCAGACAGAGCAGCTGCCACACCAAGTCATTATGCATCCAGATAGAATGTTTTCTCTCATGCGTTGATAAAAATTAATGAGGGTTAAAGGGTACATACCAAATTTCTTTAACATCCTGAAGAAGTGGATGCTCTGGTGAGCTTCCTTTGTCATGGCAACACTAATAGCCTGTCCATTGTTGGTGACAGGTTATTGGTGATGTTCATGCTTGGGAATGAAGCTTTCAACTCTATTGACCTCAGTACCACTAATGTAAACGGAAGCATGTGCACTGCTCCTGTTCCTGAAGTCAGTGACCAGTTCTCTTGTTTTGCTGACACTGAGGGAAAGGTTGTTCATGACACCATGCCAATATGCTCTCTAATTTATTCCTGTACCCTAACATCATTCTTTGAGACAAGGTGGGGTCATCTGCAAATTTGTAAATGGAGCGGGAGCAGAGTCTGGCCACAATGTCGTAAGTGTATGGGGAGCAGTGTAGGGAGCTGAGGGTGAAGCCTTATGGAGCACTAATGTTGAGAATAACCTTGGCAGAGGTGATGCTCTCTATCCTTACTACTTGCTACCTGTTGGTCAGGAAGTCAAGTATCCAATTGCAAGGGAGGTGTTGAATCCACGTCTCTGAGCTTGGAGATGAAGACACTCTATATATGTCCAGTACCCCTATCTGAGGAGAAATAGTCATAAAGGACTTGCAGCAAAGATTCCCCAGGATGACATGATTATACATGAGTTTAGAAGATTGCGAGGTGAACTTGCTGAAACATTCAGAAATCTAACTTGATTGACTGGTTTGATGCAGGGGTGGGGCAGTGGTACAGATAGTACCTCCACTACCTAGCAACACTAGAGACCCAAGTTCAACCTTGACATTGGAAGCTATCTATATGTAGTTTGCATTTTCCCTCAATGACCTTGCGAGCTTCCTCTGAGTACTCCATATTCTTCACACATCACAAATTAGTTCAGGTTAATTGGCCATTGTAAACTGCTGATAGTCTACAGATGAGTGGTAGAAGAGAGGGAGGAACTCTGGGTTAATGCAGGGTTAGTGTAAATGGGTTATTGATGGTTGGCACAGACTCAGTGGGCCCAAGAACATGTTTTCCTGCTGTATCGCTCTGTGACTCTCCACATTTCCTCTGGTGGAAGTCCGTAAAAGTAGGGGGCAGAATCTCAAAACATAGGGCCACTCATTCAGGTCATGGTGAGAGGAAATTTCTTCACCCTTAAGTATGATAGATTCTGGTTTCTCAATCTAAATTAGAAAAAAGGAAACTTCTTTCATCCAGTTCATGGTAGCTTCAGTCTACAGCCTGAAGCAAATGGGAGTAAAATTCCATTCCTGATGATTGTGGCTTTTGTACCAAAATTATCACACTATCTAATGCAACAGACCCTCTTCTTGTGTTGGTTAGAAAGCCTAACAGTTTAAAAAACCTGAGAAGGATTCCTACAGTCATGCAACAATGTAGCCTTGTTGAGACAGACATTCTCTGAAGGCCCTCCAGCTATAAGAGTGAGTAGAGGGTCAATTCCAACTGTTGGGTGGCTGATCAGCAGACTCACTGACAGGTGCCTGTCCTGGCATCAAGAAACCTGGAAACACTGTAAACTGCTGGGTCTCACCTAAATAGAACTGTACTCTGTTTCAACCCCATGCAGAATCAGGTCAACATCAGGATGCCCAACTGCGATCAAAGTAAATAGTGGATGAGGAAGTGGAGAAGATCCCAAATTATTTTTGTATGGATTTGTTGAATTTTCCTTGTCTTCATGGACACTCAAAAGAGAACTTAAAGTTTCTTTCTTGGAGGATTTCTTCATTTTCATCTACCTCCTTTAGAGTGCAAGAACCAGATTCTTTTAACCTGGAACCTGAAGCCTCAGATAAATCTTTGTCTTTACACCTAACTTCACTGAAAACTGAAGTCAGTATGAGGTAAAACAAGCAATGGTCCGATCTCCTCAATGTTAGTCAGGATAGGTTTGATTACAAATTTCTCAAAAATTATCCCGTAAAACAAGTGAGCAACTCGAGGACCAAAAGTCATTGAAGAAGCACCTAGAACACAGACAGTTTTAAAGCCGCTGAACTTTTACTGCACAAAGCGATAGATTGCCCTCTTGCTGCACTGCACGAGAGCATGTACAAGATGAAAGTCCTGCCTTAAATTTACAAGTACTTTGGCAGCTCTGCACTCCCAGTCTTGAGAAGTCAAAAACCCAAGGGAAATATGCTTTCAATATGCTTCAGACACAACATAAGTGCATCTCATAAATTGTCAGCATAGGAAGTTTAATACCTCAACATGCTGATGTTCTTTCCTTGGTTAGATTCATTCAGGCTATTGCATATCAAGGGACAAAACTATTCCTTTGATACTGATATACCTACTGACCTATAATCCAAGAACAAAGGCTGCTTCCTTTTACCAGTAAAAAAAACCCTCAAAGTTATTCAGCTCTCCTCAAAACATGTACAGGATTTGCTTTCAAACAGATGTCATGATGTAATAATATACTAGTGTCTAAGTCATCAGCAGAGAAAGAAACAGAGTTGATGCTTCAGGTCAATGATAGTTTGTGTGTTTGCAAAAAAGCTAATTAGGCTTTCACTAGTACTCATTCCTCAAGCCTTATCAATAGTCAGCAAAAGCATTTGATGACTGTGATGAATGTAATGTCAATTTCCCTCCCCATTTCGTTATCTGATTTTCATTTGACAAATCTCTTCATTGGGAAGACGTGAAACCCAATGAAAACCATGATTATAGACTACTATTTCTCATATCACCCAGCCACATACATATCAAGGCCTTCTTGTTTCACCTGCAGAGGAGTCCATAAGTCCTATAATCATCTCATCTGCCATCTCAGCAATCACAGTTCTGGACTGGAAGCAAGATTTCCTCAGTCTGATAAAGGGGTGGTCCTTTAAGGTTGTCATAGCCAAGGAAGATAGTGGGGATAAGCTCGCACTACCTATTAAATGCTTCCAATGGTGTGCATATCGAATAGCCTCTGACTAACAAATCCAGTTCCTTGCCTTCACATGTGGCTTAGCCACCAAGTCCAGCAGAACCCTTCCTCAAACAGGATAAGGGTCAAAGGCAGGTTACTGGTGCCTTAAAATCGCTTTGGGCAAATGGATCTCATCAGCCATGGTTGGCAGCTCATCTAGAGGAAAACTCTGATCTCAAACTTCCGCTGCCTTGCACACTCATGCAGAAGGCCTCAGGGGGAAAAATTTCCCAAGGAAAAACCCACAGCTGGAGTCCCTAAGGCAGTCTCAGATTGAGTTCAATGCTGACTGGCCGTTCCTGCTACACAGTTAGTGCCAAACCATATCAGTCTCTGCTGTTCCTTTGGACTCACCAGCTTGCTCTCCATATCACTCTGCTCTGGCTTGAGTATCATGTAGACCGCTAGGATGCAATCTCCATGGTCAACTCCAGCTAACTGAGGGCCTCAATAATGCTAAGGCAGGTGTTCCCAATCTCTTTTTATGTCATGGAGTCTTACCATTAGCCAAGGAGTCCATGGACCCCAGATTGAGAATCTCTGTGCTAAGGGAAGATAAAAATGCACCATGAGTCAGATATGGATGAGTATTGAGAAGACAACACAGTCTGTCGGGATAGTGTTAGCAAACTGTACACGAGCATTCATTGCAATCAATTTTCTTGTCATGGAATTGGTTTGGTCCAGCGCACAATAAAAAGTGTGATTTAATTAATATCAATTCAACAGTCTTCTGGCATATGCTATACATTCATTTGTTAGATTTGGTGGTGAGGTGGCGGTCAAACAGATGACAAATAACTTTTCTCAGACACAGGGATTTTGCCAGGATTCAGGGACCTGAGTTATAGGGAAAGGTTGCACAGGTCGGGACTTTACTGCCTGAAGCATAGGAGAATGGGGGCGATTTGATAAATTATGAGGGGTATAGTTAAGATAATACAATGTTGTTTCTATGTTCAAGAAGGGAAATAGGGATGATCAATGAAATTACAGCACAGTAAGTTCATATATTGGTAGAGAAGCTGTTGGAGAGGAGCCTTAAGGGTAGAATTTACACACATTTGGAAAACATAACCCAATTAGGGATGGTCAACATGGCTTTGTGCATGACAGGTTGCACCCCAAAACTTAACTGATTTTTTTTGAGGAAGTAACAGTGCTGATTGCTGAGACTAGGGCAGTGGATATAGTCAACGTGGATTTAGATAGGTCCCTCATGATAGGCTTATCCAGATGGTTAAGGTACATGGGATTCATGGTGACTTAATCATTGGGGATTCAGAACTGGCTTGCACATAGCATTGACAGAGGGTGTTGCTGTAAGGCTGTTATTCTGACTGGACGTCCATGAGCAGCCCCTGTGATGTATAGGAATGACTTAGATTTAAAATGTAGATTGGCAGGTTAATAAGTTTACAGTGTGTCACAGACAGCAGATGGCAAAGCATTGGTGAAGGTAATTAAAGATAGACACTTTGATTTACTTGCTTTTAATTAACTTGAATCTCCCTGCCATCTTGTAAAAAATGTCGACAGGAGCCTTACTACCTCGCATATTTCACTTAGCAAATGTTTGCTTAAGGAACGTCACGAAGTGTCCCCAGATCTAAACAATTCAACATCAGTGTAAACTAAGCAAACCTAATGCATCTTAATAAAGCATTTATATTCAGAATGATTACAGTATTTTGAAAGAACATGTTCTTTCAGGCTTTGTGAGACTCTTAAGGGTCAAGGAAAAATGAAGAAAAAGTTCAAGCTTTGTGTATTATGTTACTTTGTTGGTTGAAATGCAGTGTTTTCCATAATGTGGTGCCACTCCACCCCTTTCTGTTCCAGTGGTACAATTCCCCAGTTGCCTTCTGCAACTTAAGAACAATTTGCGGAATGGTGGAGAATGAGTCCAATGGGATTGCATTATTCAGGAGCAGCATAGACTTCCTGGGCAAATGGGGCCTTTTGTGCTAATACACTTCGATGGATTTAAAGAACTAAATGTGCTGACTTCCATTCTTCCAATCACAAGGCATACACAGGTTCTGCAAATGAGCACAAGCCTATATTAAGCTAAAGAGTCTTATTCTTTCCATTATTTATTGGCCATTTCTGAGTATCATCTGGAATCCAGGAGTCAACGCAAATCATATCAGTTGGTAGGACGTACTGCAGATATTAATGTATGTTTTTTTCAGAATGGAGCTTAAATGACTATTGAGGAACTGCATCAAACCACCTTTGTCAGGGGGGCAGGGGCTGTAAAAAAAAATGCCACTCTACATATTGCCCTAGAGATTCTGTTTCAAGACACTGTTGAACTATACATTGATTTTGCCTTGAAATGTCATAACAAACAGGAGTAAAAAAAATCCTTGAGAACATGATACGAGTGTAGAACCAAGTGTGCACACACGAGCTTGTTTCCATACTGCATTACTCTGGCTCTGACACAAAGACTGCTCGAGTTACGGACAGTTTACAGGACTGTTGAAGGATACAACAGAATGTTGAAAAGTTACAGATATGATCAGAGAAATACTAAACGGAGTTTAATCTGAATAAGTGTGAGAAGTTACACTGAGAGGTCTAACGAAAGGGGAAAGTGTACATTTCATGGTAGGGCATTGATGTAAAAGAGGGATCATGGGGTCCAAATCAGGTCATTGAAAGTGGCTACACAAGTAGATGGTGTGGTAAAGAATGCAGATGCTATACTATTCAGAGTACTGATAATAAGAGTCAGGAAATTATGGCTATATAAAATTCTGCTTGGCTACACTTGGGGTATTATGTGCAATTCTGGTCACCCAGTTTCAGGAGGAATGTCGGGGGTTTGGAAATGTTGCAGAAGACATTCACCAGATGCTTTTGTTTCCCTATCCATCATTCTCCTGTCACAGCCTCACAGCCCTACTCACCTCCCTACCTGCCTGGCATCTTACACCCCTCCTCAGTCCACCAATCACCTCATAATCCTTTCTCGCCACTCCCCTTCACCTCTCTATGTTGACCACGTTGCCTCTCCACTTTTGGTCCCAATGCCAGTTTTTCGACCCAAAAGTCAACAGTTCCTTTCCTCCCACAAATGCAGCTCGACCCACTGAGTTCCTCCAACAGATTGTGTGTTTTAACTGGATAATGCCTGGATTAGAGTTTCTGAGCAATAAGGAGAGGCTGGAAAAAACTTGTGTTGCTTTCTCTGGAGCTTCAAGGGCTGAGAGGAGATCTAGTAGAGGTTCATAAGACTATGAGAGACATAAAACTGCCTTATGAATTCTGCTTACATAATGCAATGTAGCTGCAAAGTTGTGCAAGCTTTTCATTGCACCTGTGCATGTGTGTTTGTGTGTAATCTAAAAACTCGTCTTTGATTTTGAAAGAGACAAGAGAAAATCATTATTCCCCCCCAGGGTAGCGGTCGAGAACTGAAGATCATGGTCTAAGGTGAGAGGAGGAAAGTTTAAAGGAAATGTGTGTGGCAATTTTTTTTTTAAGAAACATGGAGATGGTAGGTGCCTGGAACAGGCTGCTGTGGGGAGTGGTGTAAGCAGATACAGTAGTGATGTCTAAGAAGCTGATAGATACATAAATATGTAAGGAATGGAGAGATATAAATCATATTCAGGCAGAAGAGAATTAGTTTAATTATGCATCATGTCACGAACATTGTTGGACGAAGCTGTACTGTTCTATGGTATCTGCTCACAGGGATGATTTTCAGATCTATTATAGATACGAGAACAGTCCACTAAAATTGTTCAAAATGAAAAGCAAGAGAAGGACTAATAAATTGGCCCCGGCCACTTTCAGACCTGCACTCTGAAGGACTAATGGAAAGTCAACAACAGTGTGGCATTTTTCACATGGCCATCACAGAATGCGCAGCTGAATCCAAAGATTCCAGGTTCCAGCATACTGTACATGTAATCACTGCTTAATAACCAAGTTCGTTTATTTGGGAGTCAGAAAATGACTACAAAATTTATGCATAATTTTTAAAGAGGTATAAAAGACAAGTTTTCAATTAGCTTTTCATAAACACAAGAGATTCTGCAGGTGCTGGAACTGCAGAGTAACACACACAAAATGCTAAAAGGAACACAGCAGGTCAAGCAGCATCTATGTAGAGTCTTGGCCTGAAACATGGACTGCATATTCCTTTCCTTACAAACTGCCAGATCGTAGCTTTAATTGTTTTATCACTTTAAGACCATTATTAAACATTTCCCTGCAGAAATTAAGCACGCAAGCATAGTATTAATCTGTACCGTGTGAAATCTTCTAAACCTGCTCTCACAAGCTGTAAACTTTACAGAAGCATCTTTGACCTTGCAATGAACATCTATAATTTTATAAGCTGTAATTTTTCTCAGCTTGAGAAGATGATGACTGCTGTTAAGAGTACTAAAATGTTAAAAGAAATGTTGAAATAGACAATTATAGCAGTAACAAGAAACATCTTGCAGTTTTGAGAAGAGTTAGTGAGTATATCAGACCATTAAAGATGGTCAAGAACAGATCACAAGGAAATAAACAGTTTTGACAAAAAAAAACATTTTCTATCACAAACAAAAGAAAATCTGCAGAGACTGGAAATCTGAGCAACAAGCACAAAATGCTGGAGCAACTCAGCAGGCCAGGCAGCATCTACGAGTAAAAGTACAGTCTACGTTTTAGGCCGAGACCCTTCCGCAGGACTGGAGACATAAAGATGACGAGTAGATTTGAAAGGTGGGGGAAGGGAGAAAAAAAAGTCAGCACTTTCAATTTTTCTCTACTCCTGGATTCAAAAACGTGACCAATTGATTTACATATTTAACATCAAATAAAAAAAATTATTTTATTATTACTTCAGGAAAATACGATCTTGAAGCAACCTGGATGATAACCTTTACCAATGGGCGGCACACAATGCCAGCGACCGGGCTGTAAGTAAGGAGTTTGTGTACTCTCCCTGTGCCTACGTGGGCTTCCTTTGTGTGCTCCAGTTTCCACCAACACCCCAAAGATGGATGGGTGAGAATGCTGATTGCTCACATAGGTGTAATTGGGCGGTGCAGGCTCGTTGGGCTGGAAGGGCCCCTTACTATGCTCTATCTCCAAAAACAAGTAGGATGCATTTTGTCCAAACTTACATACAACATAGAAATCTACAGAAGGTATAAGGCACTGCTTCCCTCTGTCACCCTTGGGCAAGATGTAGCACCTGCTTAGCCCCCTGTTTAGGGTCACGTGAAGCCATGGGAGCGGGTGGTGGGTGGTCATATGAGCAGCTGGTGCATATCACAAGTCCCGACACCAGGCAGACAATCACTGAAGAGTATTGATAATGGCTGGGGTCACCCGTCTTGGAAAGACACTGCCCAGAAGGCAATGGCAAACCACTTCTGTAGAAAAGTTGACCAAGAACAGTCATGCTTATGAGACCAAGGTGGCCCATGTCATACGACATGGCACATGATAATAATGATGAATATTGAACTTGGACTGCCAGAGTTTGGATGGGATAGAATTTGTTAAATATGTCCAGGACCATTTTCTCATGTATTATGTAGATAACTATAGTAGAGAGGGGTAACATAACCAACTTCTTGGGAAATGAGGCAGGACAAGTGTCAGTGAGAGAGTAGGTAAAGGGTTGTCAGTGGTATAGTGGAGAGTGAAGAAGGTTAGCCAAGATCAAAACAGGATCTAGATCAACCAGGAAAACGGACCAAACATGGCAGACGGGATTTAACTTGGACAAGTGCAATGTGTTGCATTTTGGTAAGTTAAACCAGGGCAGGACAAGCACAGTAAGTAACAGGTTCATGGAGAATGTTGTAGAACAGAGTAATCTGAAGGTAAAAGTATTTAAAGGTAACTGGTTGACTAGCGGAGGGAAGGAGTGCTTTACACCTGCTTTGCTGGGGACGTACCTCCACCTCGCCACCCACAGTCGATAACTAGGAAGTTAAAATCACCTACTATTACAACCTTATTATTCTTTCAGCTTTCTGCAATCTCCCTACATACTTATTCCTCTAATTTACACTGATTGTTGAGGGGCCTAAAGTACAACCTCATCAAAGTGATCACTCCCTAAAGGCAGATTTATACTTGCGTGTCGTATCTACGCCATAGGTACCGTGTACCCTACACAGTAGGGTGACATGCACCTCCCCAAAAAACTCACTCACACGTCACGGCGATGCAGACTACAACAGCTGTGATTGGTCCACTTGGTAGCATCGCAATTCCTCCTACGCATTTCCGGTTGCTTCTTCTCCACCATGTCTGTACACCAATGCGAAATAGATGAACCAACTCGTCAAATCTACCTGCCGACATGCAAAAATGTTTGAAATGCATTTTCTCGTCCACGTCTCTCACGAAGAAACTCAACACAGTGGCATTGAAACCCCACCGCCAACTAGCGTTTTGGCACACACCAACATATGCTTGCTACAGCATAGAGCGATGCAGAAGTGAAATTCAGGGCTACGGCATAGCCCGTACACACAAGTATAAATCAGCCTTAAGTTTCACCCAAATAGCCTCAATCCCAGGAACATCCCAAGTATTCTCATTATGTTCACCTTCCTCAAAAATGCAATTCCACTTCTTTCTTACCTCATTCTTATCACACAGGTAGCATCTGGACCCCAGAACATTAAGCTACCAACCCTGCACATCCCTTAACCATGTTTCTTTAAAAGCTTTCATATACCTGTCCCATGTACCTATCTATGACCAGAGTTCTCTGTCAGAGTCATCTCAAGTATTGCCTTGGAATTCTGATTGTTTCTTTTGACAAAGGCACTACAGTATCAGTGAATTTTCAAAAAGCTTTCAAAGAGGTGTTGCACACAAGACTTCTCTGCATAATCTGGAGGCAGTGATAACGTATCAACAACTTGGTTGAAGGGAAAAAGTGGTAAGTCATGACACTTGGATTGCGATGTTGTATTGGACAGTCTCCAGTATCCAATAGGACCGCCGTTTGGCCAAATGCTCTTTCTATTGATTAATGATCTTGAGATTCACTTCGCATTTATTGATGTTCAAGAGATGCTACAATACTGTGCTGAAGTGCACTGCACATAATTGCCATTACTTATTAGGCACCCACCAACTATTACCCTCATTCTTTCAAAAGTATTATGCCCAACCATTTTGTATTTGCAATTTAAATATAAAAGATGATTCCTTAGAAAGCAATCCAGATCAACTAATCACAGAAATCATGCAAATACAAGAGATTCTGCAGATGCTAGAAATCCAGAGCAACACAGAAAAAAGTGCTGGAGGAGGTTGGGCAGCATCTACAGAAATTAATAAACTGTTGATGTTTTGCTTGAGACACTCCATCAGGACTGGGAAAGTAGGCAGAAAACACCAGAATAAAAAGGTTGGGGGAGGTGAAGGGGGACCAACTAGAAGGTGATAGGTGAATCCAGGTGGGTGAGAAAGGTAAAGAGCTGGAAAATAGGGAATCTGATAAGACTTGGAGAGTGGACCGTGGGAGAAAAGGAAGAAGGAGGAGCACCGGGGGAGGTGAGGAGAAGATTTAGGAGACCAGAATTGGGAATGGATGAAAAGGGAAGGAGAGAAAAATACTACACTTGTTCATTCACCTCCTCCCTCACCTTCATTAAGGGCCCTAAAAAGTACTTCCAAGTGAGGCAACAATTCAGCTACTAATCTCTTGGAGTCGTCTATTGTATCCAGTGTTCACAATGCAGCCTCCTCTACATTGGTGAGACCAGACAGAAACTGGAGAGGAGGGCTTTGTTGAGCATCTCTGCTCCATCTGCCGAAAGTAGAATTTCTCAGTGACAAACCATTTTAGTTCCTATTCCCATACTGACGTTAGTCCATGGCCGCCTCTTCTGCCATGATGAGGCCACTCTCAGGGTGGAGAAGCAATGCCTCATATTCCATCTAGATAACCTCCAGTCTAACGGAATGAACATAATCAATTTCTTCTTCTATTATTTTTTTTCTTCACCCTTCCCTCTTTTATTCCCCACTCTGACCTCTTACCTCACCTTGTTAAGAGTTTAGAAATATTCCTTAAAATAAAACAAGAAGAAAAAAGGAGCATGAAAAGGAATAAAGATTGGTAATGCTCTTCAAGGACCAGTGCTGGAACTGCTGCTGTTCAGAACTTACATTATAAAATTTTTTAAACATAAAATCAAAACATCAACTAAATTTGCAAATGAGATCAATTACATGTTTGGGTTAACTGTCAGACAGTCACTAGTGAAGAGGACTGCAGAAAAATAAATGACATTAATAAACTTGCAGATTGGCCAAACTAAGTTCAGTACAGATAACAGTACATTTTACAAGGAAGAATGGGTAGGTCACATTACTGGATGCGAATCAAATTGGTGCAGAGGAACAAAGGAAGACTGTAGCGCAAAGGTATCAATTAGTAAAATGTGCCAGAGATCAGCAAGCCATAAAGAAAGTAAACAAAGTACTGAAGTTTATTTTTAGAGAAATGGAACTCAAAAGTTGGTAAACTGTGCAAAATTTGCACGCAGCCTTGGAATACCGTTTTCCTTTTGCCTAGTCCCTTAGGAATTCGGAAATCTTGTCTGCTCTTTGGCTCTGAAGAGGCCAATGTTGTAACACTAGACTTTTCCACAGATTTGCAAGGATTCCTGTTTGAACAGACTGAAGGGTAGTTGATAAGTTGGTGAGCTCCTTCTGTCACTTACATTCCCAATGTATGGACAGAAGGTTCTTGTACAATCAAAGATGTTTCTTCTTCATTTAGCCAGACATGCCCAATGTCCTGTAAAAAGCCTTTAAGGATTATCCTTCAATCTTTTCCTCTGTCCAGTTTGTGATCTCTTCCTGTGACAGAGCTTTTACACATCTCTGGTTGCCATTTTATAAAAAGGATATAGAAATACTGGAAGGATGGCAGAAAAGTTTTATGCAAACGAGATATGAAATACGTGGGTATAAATATCAAAATGTGTGAACAGACTGAATCATCTTTCTCTTAGAAACAATGGGTAAACATGAGGTCTTTGAAATTGTGAAGGGTTTTGATAGAGAGAATGCAGAAACTAGTTTAATTTTTAAGGAAGGCATCCCTTTAAGACAGTAAACTGTGTCAAACAAAGGAAGGATAGAGGGTTATGCTGAGAAATGTAGGTGAAGAGAGGTGGAAGGAGGCTCATATTTAACAAATATACTGGAATAAAATGGTAGGGATGAGTGGCTCATTTCTCAGTGCATTGTATTATGTGATCCTATGTACGTTAAGCTATTGAGGAGATGATAGCCAGCAGATCTATCAATTCTGTCTCTTGCCACAATTCTCTCCAGAATGCTCATTCAGTTGTAAACTGTGAATGGCTGCATTGACATAGTGATCTTGCCAGGAAACCCTGGAGATTACGAGTAATGCCTGGCTGCACCTTCGAACACTTGTCCAGTCCATACTGTTGCAGTGGCTACCTGCTCCTGTTTGCCCTACTCTTCCTCTGAGCATCTCATCTTATTACACCATTTAAAATCAGCTGCCCACCCATACAATAAAAAAAATTCTCACCAAGAGGGGTCCTTAATATGTACAACTATTATTGCTTCCTTCCTGTCCTCCTGAGATTCTGTACCATGTGACTTCTCATTCTTTGCGATTTTAATCTGCTCCCACGGGAAAGCCATAATGAGGAACTTTTTTTTAAAATTTAAAGTGAAATTAGCTGCAACCACTTCTCATTCCTTGAGTCCTCGCAAGTGACGTCCTGATATGTGCTGCATGTTAAGATATTCCACACACGCAGGTGCCTCCATTCATTGCCAAGTCATATGTCCTGAGGACTCAAAAGCAAAACCACAAACTTAATGAAAGACAAATGACCAGCCTTCTACTGAATGAAGTTTAGTCATATAGCACTGCATTATGTGATAGAATTTCTAGGTCACTAGTTTTCTTTTTGAATTTACAAACTACATTCCATTCAGGCATGTTATATAATCTGAAACACGATAAAGTCAAAATATGAAAGTTATTTACGTCTTTAATGCTTCTAGGCTATTAATATTAACAAAGATCCCACTCTCTCCTTTAGTTCTACATTATGACGGTTGTGAAATAAACATCTGACTTTACAGTGTTGCACTTCTGCTGTTAAATTAGCATTCCTGAAGAACACTGAAGCATCAACTACAGTTTTGGATACAGACAAACAGGATTTGCAGACTGCTTTCCCACCAGTGCCTTTCTGGATATCAAATAGCACATCTGTCTTCTCTGTTCCAATACTCACTCGTTTGAACAGAACTTAACCTGAAAACATGGGAAATATTCTCAAAATGTATTTCTCATTCAACACCTCACAAGTTTTTAAAAAGTAAAAGTTAGTACCACTTCTGATTGCTTCCAACATTTTCAATGGAACATACCAACACGTGCATTTTGCCTCTCAAACCTGATCAGTCATTCAATATGATTATGGCCGATTAATGATTTAATTCTAGTATACTGCTCTGCTCCACAATGCCTTAATAGCATTTGGTCATCAACAGCATTTGGTCTATCAGTCTGAGATTTAAAATTAGAGAGAGATTAAAGACAGAGATTACCTTTATTTATCACAGGAACATTGAAAGATACAGAGAATTGCATTGTTTTTTACCAAATCAAATCAAAACTTCGGCATTTCATCAACTGCCAACTGTAGGATTTCAAAACCTTTACCGTCCCTTGTATTTAGAAATATATCTTACAATGCCTTGTATTTGTAAGTGTTTACTAACTAATGGAAAGTCCTGGCCCCTGCAAATCTGTCCATGCTAACACTTTCCCCTGAAAATATATCAAATCAGCACCGAACAGTTTATATTCTGGTAAACCACAGTCAGACCCATGTACTATAGGTATCATGGATAAATGTTTGTACATTATTCTATATTCAGTTTCCCAACAGAGGTGTATAAGATGATGAGAGGCATTGATCATGTGGATAGTCAGAGGCTTTTTCCCAGGGCTGAAATAGCTAGCATGAGAGGGCACAGTTTTAATTTGCTTGGAACCAGGTACAGAGGAGATATCAGGGGTAAGTTGTTGTTTTTTTTTTACACAGAGAGTGGTGAGTGTGTGGAATGGGCTGCCAGCGATGGTGGTGGAGGTGGATATGATAGGGTCTTTTAAGAGACTCCTGGACAGGTATATGGAGCTCAGAAAAATAGAGGGCTATGGGTAACCCTAGGTAATTTCTCAGGTAAGGACATGTTCGGTACAGCTTTGTGGGCCAAAGGGCCTGTATTGTACTGTAGGTTTTCTATGTTTCTATGTTAACTACTCATTACAAATTGTAATTTTGAGCTATTTAACTGGATAGAATCTGCTAAAAACCCATTTTTTACCTCACCATCTTTGAGAGACGGGAAGCTGTGTTGCTGATAATACACTGAATATTGCATACACTACAAAGAATGCATCAAAAGACAAAGTAGTTTATTAAACTAGGACAGGAAGAAAATATCAAATACTGTTCTGTTCACCAAGTACTACTTCCTTACAAATATCAATAGAATCAAAGAATTATTCAAAACCATGAAGTAATGAAACAATCATTTCTTTTAAAACAAACAAAGGTATGGGAAATCCCTAATAGGAATGCAAGTTTATTTGTAGTGACAGCAAATGTGTATTTAATACATATCTAGGCAATGGATCTAGTTTTGCTGCTAACATAATTACTTATAATTTCAAAGAAAACATACGTAAATCCAAGCTATTTTCATTAAAGCCTGCTTCTACATAAATATTTTGTTCAACTATTCTACTATTGATAATTGTTTTTTGTTGGCCAGATTATACATTAGTACAGTGCTTGTGATAACCAGTCTTTTCCAAGAAACAAAAGACTGTCTCTGTTCTGTATGATTTGTGCCAACAATAGTATAGGACTCTGAGCCCTGATTTTTCATCTGTATTGCTATGCCTGCTCAAGCTTGAGAAATTTCACAGCTGTTATAAGCATCTATGTCCCACAAAGACTTACACCTACAGCTGTTCTGTCCCTCACAAAGGAGAAAGAAAATATATTTTTTTAATAGTTTAAAGGGGAATGGCATCTTTTCGGTCACAGGAAGAAAACTCCATAGCAGATTGTATATAATATGGAGAATAACGTTCAGACAGAGGAAAATATTGTGTTATCTAGTAAGTCAGTGGCTTTACTGACAATTGCCGATTTATTTCACAATGATTAACAGCGGTTGAACTGCCTGGTATTGTGGGCACAAATATTTAGATAAATTAAATACAAACAGAATAGCATTGGATCTTAGCCATACTAACTTCTCCACTGAACTCAGTGCAACATGTGTTCATGCTGTGATATTATAAAGTCCTACCAGTTGGAATTCCCTGACCTGTAGAAGAGAATGTCATCTATTTTTGCATCAAGTGCAAGTACAGTTCAATGACTTAATGACTGTACAATCAGCATGTAAAATCTACCTTCCCAAATACAAAACCAATGCAGTTTCAATACATAAAATTAGTTATAAAAATAGTGTGATTATCAGCTTCGATAGGTGAATCACTACTGAAACACTAGTTCTAAGAGCAAGTATAAAGGACAATGCTTTACCAGTGTCATAAATTCATTTAAATACTCTGGAGTTTGAAATCTAGATTTATGAAACATTTTCAGACTTAAAGTTGAGAGAAAATGATCTTAGTTTGCAGTCTGTACACTAACATTACAAATTATCAATCTATAATTTATTAAAAATCATCTTATAGTCCATTTTCTCTTGCGAAGCGAGATACCATTGCTCTGCCAGCAAGCAACTTTCTACAAGGAGCCCCTCAATATTACTAGACTGCTGAAAGATGAACAAGGACTCATTAATGAAATTTACTTCTGATAAACAAATAGCCTGTATTACCCGGTTAATTTCAACTTTCACAAATTCACAAACAAATTTCTGTCACTGTTTCAGAATTTACCAAGAATGTGTGAAGCAATATTATTCTTTGGTGAAGAATCAAGGTTATTTCTGCAACATACCAGATAACATGTAACTTTTGTTAATCAAACTATCACATTAATAACCAAGACCATTCTTTCTTATTCAAGACTCCTAGCACAAGTTTGCACCAGAATCTGTCAACTGAATGTGTAAATCACAGAAGAATGTTTAACTATTTAACTATTAAATATATTCCTGGCATTGAACAGGACTGGTGGTATTTTCAGTGTAGTAACTTTTCTATAAATTTGTTTTGGCATTCATGATACTGTTAAAATATCAAACATTGGAATCTAAGCAGTCATTTATGTTTCGTCTATATTCTAAGCTATCATGATTATGTGTGCATTCTTACAGAATTTGTTAATTAACAGATCAGTGCCAATAGCTTGCTGTTGAGAGAATAATTCAGTCTCATGCCACGATCTTTGAATCAAACGTGAAATGATCAATAGATTCCTTAATCATCATTCCTTCCAAATTTTTCAATGAAATTGCAGTTTATTTATACACCCTTTTGTACATCCGATAAGAGCAGTCAGAAAGATGCCACAAAGTAATAATCTTGTATGTACACAACAAAAAGAACTTGTACTACAGTCGTAGAGAATTACTAATCAGTTTTGGATTATGAAAATACAAAGAGAGAATACAGTAATACTGAATAGCGATGAAACTGGGTTTCGGTTCAGTTCACATTTAAAATCCAGTGCGTTATCCGCCTCAATACAAGTTAAAGGGTCATTCTTACTGCTAAAGTTGGCAGGTGACTGCTGTAAATTCTCACTTACCCAAGTAGAGGGATGCGTTCTCAGCTTTAACGTTGTCGTCCAAATATGTGGGCCCCAGCGTGTAAATGGGGGTTGAGCCCACGCCGATGAGCAGCTGGGCGCAGACAAAAAGAGCCACGTAGAGTGAGTGCTGCCGGCCGGAGGAGTGTCTGCCCGCACAGCCAGACCCCGAGTCTCTGGCGCCGGTGCCATTGCTGGCGCTGCACAAACCCTGCCCGGACGAGGTCGTGTTCAGCTCCTGGATCTCGTAAGTGGGGGAGATGAAGTGAGGGAGAGTGAAGAGAGCGGCTCCGACGGCGATGAGAAAGCCGCCCACGGCCAGCCAGCGGGGTCTCCGACCCCGACCCCCGAAGTAGCTGATGAAGACCACCACCAGCAGGCTGCCGATGTCGAAGCAGCTTACTAGGAGACCGGACTCGGAGCTCTTCAGGTTGTAGCGCTTCTCGATGGTGGTGATGACGCTGCTGAGGTAGCCGGACACCATGAGTGATTGGATGAAGGTCAGGCAACACATACACGCCAGGAAACAACGGGAGTCGCTGAGCACCCGGCACCCCTTCCGCCCCGGCGTCGTTGCACAGCTGCCGCTGCCCGGGGTTCGGGCTGTACCCGCGGCCAGGTTAGTGCCCCTGGCAGTCGGCGACCCGGGCTGTCCGACTCCCAGGGACCAATCATAGGGGCCGTTTAACGCCGGCAAACTTCTGGACTGACTGGGCGCCGGTTCCTGCCCGCGGAGCTGAGCGGCATCTTCCCGCAGCGAGCCGGCCGAAGCCATCCTCGCTCCCCGCTGCTGCCGGCGACGATTCCCGCTCCGTCTACACTGCTCCCCGTCGACAGAGGAGAATCAAGGCTGCAGGATCGCCACGCGAGTCGGGGCAGCGGGGGGCAGCGAGCTGCGGTCTGGAGGCTGGAGCCGGTGTGTGCCCGGCGCCGGGGCACGGAGTGACAGCTGGCGGCGCGGTGACTGGCTGCTCATGGCGGACCGGCACTGGCTGCTTTCTTCTCACCGGTGCCACAGCGGGTGGCCGGAGATGCCGGGCTGCTGAGCTGTCGCCGGCTCCATCGCCAAGAGAGAGCTTCGACCGGTGGCCAGGCGAGATGATGATTAACTACCCTCAAACGCACTGAGTAGGAGGGTTGTAGATGGGGGGAGGGCGCAATGTGGACAATGGAGTTTGCGCAGCGTTCCCCAGGCGGACGAATGCTGCCTGCCACTGTCACCACGGGCGCCCCACACAAGCGTCGTTGGGTATTGCGCTTTGTTCCTCCCCGGTTATTATTTATGAATGAATTGTGTTTCGTGGTACGCCGGATGCTACATAGGACAAGTATATCAGAGAGGTGCCCTGCATCCCCAGCTCGACATTATAATTACAATTTTTTGAAAGAAACTAAATGCAAGCTTAATTCTCCACAGGTTCGTAACCCGGGGTGACGACAGGCACTCGAGCAAACACCGCCATCAAATTCCGCGGTTTTAATAAGCATGAAGAAATCTATGATTAGTACAATGGAAAATTTATTCGCAAAGTAATTTCCATCAAAATGAAACACAAACGCTTAATTCGATTAACCCTTGAGTAGAAGATCTGGAACATATGCGGAATATGTTGGCATGCGGCTGAAAGTAATTCGGACACCGTTTCACTACTGTTCAAAATAATAATCAACATTTTTATTTCAAACATTGTTTTGATTATTTCAAAAAGTAGTGAACGTGTTACGCTCCTGTGTCTGCGTGATAAATCCCCCCACCCACCTTGATAAATTCTCATTCGCAGAAGATTAAGAGCGCTGGTTCGGTGCTCCTTTAAGAATAATGATTCTCCTTGGAACAAGTTGTAATTTCTTGGTATTTTTTTTCAGATTTGATTACCCCTAATTTAAAAGGATCGATGTTCATAGAAAAGAATACCGTACGGGTTAATTTTGCATTAAGTGATTTGTAGTTCCAATCAATGCTCCGTCACTTTCAGAGTAAATAGGACAACTTCTGGAGTTGGCACATGCGCCGGATGCGAGCTGCAAGTTCTCCGGTTGCCCCGTTTCCAGGCGGCGTGCGAGCATTAACATCCAGGTAAATGTGAGAAATTCCATTTTTTACCCATTGGTAAACACGCCAGAAGTCCTTAGACTTGGTGTATTAGGTGTAAATGAACGTTTAACATGACAGAGCATTATCACTGTCAAACACAAGTACAAAATTTGTAACAATTACTTCTGGTTATACATTCATACTTGTTTCTTACTTTTATAGTCTTGACAGGTTTAAATCTAATTTATAGTTCATACAGTATTCGGTGTCTCTGTGCAATCAGAATAATTCATTCTGATTGCTTGTTCTATTCACAAATTCCCTGTAGAGGGCATAGGGCCAAATCAAACACCCAATGACAGCAAACCTCAAAAGGATAACAAAAACTCTGTGGGCAGCTGTCAGCAGAACGAATGCCTAGGGCCATAACTTCTCCTTTGATTGTGTGTTCTAGGTCAGAGTAGTCATTAGGTCTTTGAAAACTGAAAGACATAGAAACTAGTGAAGATTATAAGGTGAAGGAAGACAAAAGAATCCCATAGTTTTGCATTCCAGGGAAATGAGGAGACTTTTGTCAAATGCTGTTGCAATCCAGTGGGATGTGGACAGGACTGTGAACCCATTGGACATCCTACCCACAACTTAGAAAAACAGGAGCAAAGACGACCATATCAATATAATACAGGAGACAGATTGTTCATCATATGATCTAGTTTGTAAAGTTATGTCACATTGAACAAACCAACAAAATAAACTGGCCTATTCTTTGGTGAAAGAGCTGATCTCAGCTGGAGCAGCTAGACACTGCAATTGATTTCAGCTCCACTGCATTAGGGCAAAGAAAAATGAACCAACTTCCAGTTTGTAATCCCCTACTGGAAAATGTGTACATATTGACTTTAAAAGTGTACAGTATCAGCTCTCATGCTCTCAAGAACAACTAGCCACCAGATTTATGCATAAACATTGATTTTTTTTGCAAAATGCACATGGACAAGGCACCAGCAAGCATTAGCATTTTATGAAGAAAGGCAGGATGAGTGGTCAGTGCCTTCTTTAGCTGCTATCTGAACAAAAATGCACTTTCTACTGTATTCTGTACCAGATACAATCAGCACATTTGAGTAGTTTAGTGTCTGAATAATTTTGAGAGATTGTGAGGTTGGAAGCCATTGGAGTCTAGCTAATTATTTCTCTTGGATAGGGATATATTAAGTCTTAGCAAAATAAAATTGTTATCAAATTGGCAAAATAAGTTAATTTAACCAGATAGTAACAACAGTGGCACAAATATGACAGTGATAGATGGACAATTTTACCAAATAGGGGACCACCCCCATTTCAATTTCCCAGTTTTACACGTAACTGCTACAGATATGTTTGATACAGATCTCTTGGAGTTGGTAAAAGAGCTACAGTTAAGTACACTGGATGTACCTAATAGCGTATGTTTGTGGTCTTCTGCTGTTGTAGCTCATCCACGTCCAGGTTTAACATGTAAATTCAGAGATGCTGTTCTTTACACCACTGTTGTAACAGATAGTTATTTGAGTTACTGTTACCTTCCTGTCAGCTTAAACGGTCTGGCCATTCTCCTCTGACTTCTCTTATTAACAAAGTGTTTTCAGCCACAGAACTGGTGCTCTCTGTATTTCTTTTTGTTCTTTGTATTATTCTCCGTAAGTTCTAGAAATGGTTGTGCATGAAAATCCCAAGAGATCAGTTTCTGAGATACTCAGACCACCCTGTTTCCCACCAACAATCATTCTGCAGTCAAAGTCACTTAGATCACATTTCTTCTGCATTTTGTTGTCTGGTCTGAAAACAACTCAACCTCTTAACCATGTCTGCATGGTTTTATGCATTGAGTTGCTGCCAGATAATTGCCTGGTTAGGTATTTGCATTGCTGAGAAGGTGTACCTAATAAAGTGGCCACATATATATGGTGTCAATTCCTTTAATTTGAACATAAAACATAGAAATCTACAGCACATTACAATGTTGTGCCAACTATTCAAGGAACTGCCTAGAATTTCCCTACCGCATAGCCTTCTATTTTTCTAAGAGTTTATTAAAAGACCCTATTGTATCCGCCTCTACCACCGTTGCTGGCAGTGCATTCCACACACCCACCGCTCTCTGTCTGAAAACTTGCCTCTGACATCCCCTGTACCCTAAAACTATGCCCGCTCATGTTAGCCATTTCAGCCCTGAGAAAAAGCTTCTGCCTATCCACAAAATCAATGCCTCTCATCATCTTATACACATCTATCAGGTTACCTTTTATCCTCCATCGCTCCAAGGAGAAAAGGCTGAGTTCATTCAACCTATTCTCATAAGGCATGCGCTCCAATCCAGGCAACATCCTTGTAAAACTCCTCTGCACTCTCTCCATAGTATCCACATCCTTCCTGTAGTGAGGTGACCAGAAATGAACACAATACTCCAAGTGGGGTCTAACTAAGATCTTGTAGAGCTTTAACATTTTACAGTTAAAATATTTAAGCAATTTTCTCTTTCAGATTCAGCATGTTACCCATTACTTTTTTTAAATTATTATCGGCCCAATATATACTTTCCAGTATTTCTAATTTTTCCTTTGGTATCTATATACTGCATGTGCTATGAACTAATACACAGGAGTCACATGCAATGCAGTGCTGAGATACTGATTGTCCGACATGCTGGATAGTAAACAGGATTCTGATTCTCAGTATGAATGAAATGTCTGGTTTCAAAGATTTGTTTATGCTTGCCTGAAACAATTAACTTTAAATGAGTTATCTAGAATCCTCTAAGATGTGCTGCTCTTCCCATTAGGTACAGTGCAAAAGCAGAGTGACTTTCCTCTCCAAGTCTAATTGATTTTATTTTCACTCTGACATGACTGTTCATAATCACAGCTGATTGCACAGGGGATTGTTTCATTAGCAGAGGTCTTTTATATGTTAAACTTAATCTTAATCTGTCTGTTTGGGAAGATAATAAAAATCTCATGGCACCACCAGTGGAAGTTGACACTTGCTACATTGTTTCTTAAGTAAAATTTGTAACCGAGAGCACATGGTTTGTAAAATACTTAAGGACAATCTAATCTCAGAGCTTACTTTCTAATATCATTTTGTAGTGCCCGTGCTCAAGTTCTGCAGTGAGTGGGACCATATACATTTGTGACCAGGAAGCAATGATGCTACCAAATTGATGGCAAAGTGTCTCAGAGTTTCCTACACCTTTTAGAAGTCTCTTTTTCCTTCCTCGAAGTCTCAAATCATTCTACGTGTGCAGTCAACCTTCAGATAACTAATTGCGCTGCCTTTTAATATCCACGTATTGACTAGAACAGGGGTCGGCAACCTTTTTGCCTCTGTGAGCCGGATCACGTAATAATGCGCAGACGGTGGGCCAGATAAATGCCATAAAAAAACTTGAAATATGGGAATTATCCGTTTAAATACATCCAGTTAAGTTTTGCCTCAAATAAATGAATAATGCATGCTGGAAAATCATTTGCACTTAAGGTTGCCTAACCCCTGTACTAGGGTGATCAAGAGTGGAAATGTTTTGCTCTTGCCAAACTAGGTACATAGAGCAAAGAACATGACTCCACAATGAAGGCACTTTGGCCCACATTATACAGACCTTTTAACCTACTCTGAGATAAACCTAACTCTTCCCTCCCACATAGTCTTCCATTTTTTTTTATCCTCCATGTGCCTTTTTAAGAGCCTTCCTAATGTATCTCCTTTACCCCCACCCCTGGTAGAGCATTCCACACACCCACCATTCTCTGTGTAAAAAGAAATAACCTCTGACATCCCCTCCCCATATGTTTTCTTTCAATCACCTTAACATTGGCTCCCTCATATTAGACAGTTCCACCCTGGGGAAAAAATTTCTAGCTGTCCATTCAACTGTGCTTCTTATTAGCTTCTACGCCTCTATCAAATCGCCTCTCATCCTCCTTCACTCCAAAGGAAATAGCTTCCATGTCTTCCCTGTAATGACATGATGAGAACTGAATACAGTATTCCAACTGTGATGTAATAAGGATTTTATAGTGCTACAACAATACCATGCGGCCCTTGATCTCAATCCCTCAACTAATGAAGATTGACAGACTGGAAGTCTTCTTAACGGCCCTTTCGTGATCACATTGAGGGACCCTTGGGGATGTCCACCCCAAGGTCCCTCTGTTCCTCCACACTGCCAAGAATCCTGCCATTAGCCTGTATTCTGTCTTCAGATTCGACTTTCCCTTCACACTTTTCCAGACTGAAATCCCTCTACCACTTCTCAGCCCAGCTATGCATCCTATCAAAGTTCTTTTGTAACCTACTGTATGACAACCTTCTAAAAGGTTCAAAGGTCCATTTATTATCAATATATACAACTTGAAGTTCTTCTTCTCTGGGTAGCCATGAAACCAAGAAAGAAAAGAAAGGCAGCACGATCATCAACCCCAAACATTCCCACTCCCAGCATAAAAAATTAACAAAAATGGAACAGATACATCATCCCCCCCTCCCACACAAAAAAAAACAAACAAAATGGAATGAGCACACCAACAACCCTCCTCCTACACAAAAATACAAAATAGAACAGGCGCATCCAACCCTAAATAACCCTCCCCACACAAAACTAATGAACAAAACAGGACAGGTACACCGACCCCCAAATCCCTCTCCCTGCACAAAAGAAAAACAAGAAAGATCAGGCAAAAAAACACACTATAAAAAAACTATAAGACTGAAAAAAGTCTATAGTCCAAGTCCACATCCAAAATGCAGAAAACCTGGAGAATGCTCTCCAGGTCCAGCAGCAGACCTTTCCCTCCCCATAGCAGAGTGCTCAAAAGACAGGCAGCCATTGCCCATCATCTGCACCCACCTCAATGCTTCAAACTCCCTCATCGCTTTAATCAGCGAACAATGGAAGCTTTAATGGAGTCAAACAACGGCTTAAGCCCTGTCCCGTTGGCTTCTCGCCATGAAGTTTGCACACACTCTCTCTGTCTCCTAGAATCCTCTGGAACTCCCAAACAATCTCCAAGCATTTGCACTCGCCTTGCCTCAATGTTTGCTTTAATCGGCGAACAATGGAAGATTTAATGGTCGAGATGAAGTCAAACATTGGCTTGCAGCCTGCCCCCTGCTGACTCAGCCTCCCGGAATCTTCTAGAAGACTGCAGAGTGCTGGAACACCCACCCCAGGCTCTAACAGTTCCAGAATCGCATTCAAGACAAAAAAAAAACAAATGTAGAAGACATTAAAGAAGTGAAATACAGGGTTCCATGATCTATCCAGGAGATGTCAACTGAAGGAGTGTTGTACGCAGGTGCCATCTTGACCAGAAGTCTTTGGCAACGGTTCTACATTATTCACAATACCACCAAACTTCATGCCATCTGCAGACTTACTAAACAATCCTTCCATTTCCTCATCCAAGTCATTTATAAAAATCACAAAGAGCAGGATTCCCAGAACAGATCCCTACAGAATACCGTTGGTCGCTGACCTTGTCGTGGTTACTTGAAATGACCAGGAGACACAGACAATTCTTCAAGAAGTTTAAAGCTTTATTTGCAAACAAAGGCTGAGGCAATCAATGAACTTGTCACCGAAAGCCCACCGAGCTCCAGTGTACAGCATTCTTTATAGTAATTTTTTATGTCAGTTACATTTCAGTTTTATCAGCATACCCAATCAATTTTTAGGTGCATATCATCTATACATTAACTAATCAATCGCTCTTGCCTAGCTCAAGGTGCGCCACCAGTATTTCTTTCCAGTTCACATCTTGGGCCTCATTCCTGGCCACGGTTGTTTCTCAGTCAGCCTCCTTAACCTCCCTCACATTACATCTTCTGCTCGTACCATCCTGTCCACCACCGTTATCTCTTATTAAACAAAGGCTGAGTGTAATACATGGAGTTCGTTTCAGCTAATTAGTGCTGCTAGCTAAACAGGTGTTCTTTAACTGCCACAGTATGTAGCTAAGAGAATACAAGGTATCTAGTAAAACAATACATAGCAAAATGTGTCTAGTAAAATAATACATAGTAATATTCAGTACATAGGAGTGATTACATAGTGTAGTAAATAGCTAGTACATAGTAGTTATATTTCAGGTATATATAGTGATTATGTCAGGTATATTTCTCAATAACCTCCAGGCAGAATACACTCCATCTGAAACCACCCTCAGCCTTCTTTTTGCAAGCCAATTCTGAATCCACACAACCAAGTTTCCCTGGATCCCATGCCTTATGACTTTATGAATGAGCCTACTATGGGGAACCTTATCAAACACCTTATTAAAATCCATATAATTACATCCATTTCTCTGTTTTCATCAATGTGTTTTGTCGCATACTCAAAGAATTCAATCAGGCTAATGTAGCATGACTGCCCCTCACAAAGCCTTGCTGACTATCCCTAATCAGATTATGCTTCTACAAATGCTCATAAATCCTGTCTCTAAGAATGTTCTCCAATAATTTGCCCGCTACTGAAGAAAGACACAAGGGTCTATAATTCCCACAGCTTTCCCTACTCCCTTTTAAAATTCAAAGTAATTTTTTTCATCAGAGTACATGCATGTCACCACATACAACCCAGATTCTCTTTCTGCGGCATACTTAGCAAATCTATAGAGCAGTAAGCAGGATCAATGGACAGCAAACTGTACAAATGCAGATATAAATAAATAGCAAGCATTAACTAACAAGATAAAGAGTCCTTAAAGTAAGACCATCAGCTATGGGAATACCATAAGCAGTGTGTGTGTAGGTATCTTCTTTTGTTCAAGAGTCTGATGGTTGAGGGGGTAACAACTGTTCTTGATCCTGGTAGTGTGAGTCCTGAGGCTCCTGTACTTTCTGCTTGATGGCAGCAGCAAGGGAAGAGCATACTCTGGGTGGGGAGGATCTTTGATGATGGATGCTGCTTTTCCATGGCAACATTTCATGTAGATGTGCTCATGATTGGGAGGGTTTTACGCATGATGTGCTGGGCTGAATCCACTACCTTTGGTAGGAATTTCAGCTCAAAGGCCTTGGTGTTCCCATATCAGGCTGTAAAGCAGCCAGTCAGTACACTTTCCACCAAACATCTGTAGAAGTTTGCCAAGGTTTATGATGACTTGCGGAATCTCCGCAGGCTCCTGAGGAAGTAGAGGCACTGTTGTGCTTTCTGTACAATTATAGTTACATTATGGGTTTCTTCGTCACAGCATCCCTCACAATTATCTCACAGCAACTCTACCACAGCTCAATGGCTCTAAGACTATACAGGTCTATATGGTCTATACAGGTTAATTCCACATCCCAGTCCCATTCTGATATGTCTATCCATGGTCTCCTCTACTGTCAAGATGAAGCCACACTCAGGTTGGAGGAACAACACCTATATTCCATCTGGGTAGCCTCTAGCCTGATGGCATGAACATTGATTTCTCTAACTTCCATCAATGCCCCCCTCCCCTTCTTACCCTATCCCTTATTTATTTGTTCCCTTTTTTTTCTTCTTCTGCTCTCTCTCTGTCCCTCTCACAATCACTCCTTGCCTGCTCTCCATCTCCCTCTGGTGCTCCCCTCCCCCTTTTCTTTCTCTCTAGGCCTCCCATCCCATGATCCTTTCCCTTCTCCGGTTGCGTATTCCTTTTGCCAATCAACTTTCCAGCTCTGAGCTTCATCCCTCCCCCTCCTGTCTTCTGCTATCATTTCAGATCTCCCCTCCCCCCACTACTTTCAAATCTCTTACTATCTCTTCTTTCCATTAGTCCTGATGAAGGGTCTCAGCCTGAAACATTGACAGTGCTTCTCCCTATAGATGCTGCCTAGCCTGCTGCGTTCCACCAGCATTTTGTGTGTATTGCAGGTCTATATGGTTTAGTTATTCATTAGCAGACATTACAGTAGAATATATTTTTGCATCATTTCAGAGAAGTCATAAACAGAATTTAAGGCAATTTGATGGGGACTATCCAAGGTAAACTTAATACAATGTCCAAAGTCACTGACCAATTATTAGAATTAGGAATCCTGGCTTGTTTTCTTTTTTAGATTGTGTTTATGTTCTGTCAGCAATTTATCAAGGTAAGCTAGGAAGCAGCGACAGATAAAGAATTAGACCAGTGGCTTTCTGATGAAATCATCAAAAAGGGCCGTAGTTAATAATACAGCTTGATTTTGGCTTGAATTTGTCTAATCGGCTAAGTTTATCCCTACAGTTACAGTGTGAAATTGCACATTATCACATTGGCAGCAGTAATTACATGGATTTTCAATGTAATTACCTCTGCCAACTACCAGGAGGAAAATCTAGCCAATCCTCTTAGAATAATTATTGCCTTTGCAGACAGATAATTATTAGCTTTGTATCCTTTCAGTGTTATAAATTCATCTATCTGCATAATGACTGGTAAAGTTAATTTTACTTGCGCAAGTGTTTATTCCTGTTATCTATTAAAATGAGGCAGTAGCAAGATAACAATTTTTTAAAGAAATGCTTCTAAAAACAATCTTCTCCAGCAGCTGAAAGACTTCCATCAAATTGTTCCTGTTTATAGTCTTTGTGCAAAATAATGAACTCAGTTGTGACCAATGGATTTTATATACTGTCTTTAAAATGGTATATTATTCAGAGATAATTTACAGGATCATAATAAATCAAAAATCAAGACTGAATCAATGAAGGAGAATCTGAACAATATGCATTTTTTTTGGTTGGCAGTAAGCCAACAACATTCATGGACTTTTGAAAAGATTGTAACTGAAAGAACTGCAACCCCATCAATATGATCAATTTGAAAAGCCTTTTGCTTCTTAGAGTCATGAAGAGCATGGCATGGCAGGACCTGGACTATTCCAAACCATGAAGTGAAGTAAAAACAAAATAACATATTTCAAGTTCCAATAAATATTTAATTTCCAGCCATGGTCATTATCCCATCTTTGTAAATGTATGTTTGAATGAATAAACTGATCTCTATTTGTCCCACTGATTTGGTGTATCTTTGTTATGAATGTTTCAGTAAGTTCAAGACATCTTTAATTCTAACATTTTACTATAATACCACAATTTTTTTTATTCTCTGGAACTCTTTTACTCATTTTTCTGGTGGCTCAATTGAATCAAGACTAGGAGCAGAGGCGACTCACAAGTCCATGAGAGAGATTGAAAGAGGAGCGTTCCTGGACTTCCAGAATTTTCTGGCAAGCCAATCAAATAGCTATTCATTAGCAAGGGCAAATGAAAATAAGTCAGGGAAAAGCAAAGGGGCCATTGTGTGAGTGAACAGGCTTTAGCTCATCAGGCTGGGGCGAGGTATGTATCTGTTAAGTTTCTTCTTCATTCTTCTTCTATTGGTACATAGTTGTAGCAGTGAGAATGGCTCAAGGGGCTGTCTTGTGTTCTTTGTGTGAGATGTGGGAATTCTGAAGATCTCCAGCCTCCCGGATAACCACAGCTGCACTGGGTGCACTGAGCTGCGGCTCCTCAGAGAACATATTAAGGAACGAGAGCAGCAGCTCGATGACCTTCAGCTCATATGGAAACCGAGGAAGTAATAGATAGGAGCTACAGTGAGGTAGTCACCCCTAAGTTGCAGGAGGCAGGTACCTGGGTGACTGTCAGGAGAGGGAAAGGAAATAGAGAGCCAGTACAGAGTATCCCAGCCAGCCTGTTGTGTGGCAGCATCCGCACTGGACTTTGAGGTGAGCGGTTGCAGGTTCAAATCTGGCTGACTCCTTGCAAGCTTTCCATCCGTGCTGAGCTAGCAACTCAGCCTCATAAAAAGCAGACAAAAACGCTAAAGGCAAGAAGCCGAAGGGTCTCAGCTCAAAATATCAACTGTACTTTTTTCCCCATAGGTGCTGCCTGGCCTGCTGAGTTCCTCCATCATTTTGTGTATGTTTCTTGGATTTCCAGCATCTGCAGATTTTCTCTTGTTTGTGAAGGAAATGGAAAGGTGATGCACCACGAGGCATGGAAAGGAAAAACAACGACAGACGGAACAAGGTTTGGATATGTTTGGCGGGGGGGACAAACTACCTGGGAAAGCCACAGTGACTGAATTTCTGACACTGAAGTCTGGTGCTGTTTCTCATAAGCAAAGGGGAGGAGAAGAGGACTCCAGTAGTGCTCTTGGTACAAGAGCAAGGATGTCCTTTTGCATTTGTACAGGGCCCTGGTGAGACCACACCTGGAATATTGTGTACAGTTTTGGTCTCCAGGTTTAAGGAAGGACATTCTGGCAATTGAGGAAGTGCAGCGTAGATTCACTAGGTTGATTCCTGGGATGGCAGGGCTGTCTTACGCAGAGAGATTGGAGAGATTGGGCTTGTACATACTGGAATTGAGGAGACTGAGAGGGGATCTGATTGAAACGTTTAAGATAATTAAAGGATTTGATAGGATTGAGGCAGGAAATATGTTCCAGATGTTGGGAGAGTCCAGTACCAGAGGGCATGGATTGAGAATAAGAGGTCAGTTATTTAAAACAGGGTTGAGGAAAAACTTCTTCTCCCAGAGAGTTGTGGAGGTGTGGAATGCATTGCCTCGGAAGACGGTGGAGGCCAATTCTCTGGATGCTTTCAAGAAGGAGCTAGATAGATATCTGATGGATAGGGGAATCAAGGGGTATGGGGACAAGGCAGGGACTGGGTATTGATAGTGAATGATCAGCCATGATCTCAGAATGGCGGTGCAGACTCGAGGGGCCGAATGGTCTACTTCTGCACCTATTGTCTATTGATTGGGGATTCCATGGTTAGAGTAGAAGACATCGGATTATGTGCATGTGATAGAGACACCCTGATGGTATGTTTCCTCCCAAATGCTAGGTCAAGGATATGGCGAATCAGGTCAATGGCATTCTAAAGGGGATGGCTGAGCAACCAGAAGTCTTGGTACATATTGGCCCAATCATGTAGGTAGGAAAAGGTGGGGGGGGTGCTGGAGAGAGAATTTAGGGAGGTAGGTAGAAAACTGAAAAGCAGGATTTCCAGGGTAGTAATCTCTGGATTGCTGCCTGTGTCGCGTTCCAGTGAGGGTAAGAATTAGATAATTTGGCAAATAAATATGTGGCTGAGGAACAGAGGCATTGGTCATGATCTTTCAGGAATCAATTGATTCAGGCCTGGTGCTGGAGGACTGGAAGATTGCAAATGTCACTCGATGCTCTAAGAAGGGAGAAAGGCAAAAGAAAGGAAATTACAGGCCAGTTAGCCTAACTTTGATGGTTGGGAATGTGTTGAAATCTATTATTAAGGATGAGGTTTCAGGGTACTTTGAGGCTAAAGATAAAATAAGTCAAAGTCAGCATGAATTCTGTAAAGGGAAATCTTGCCTGACAGATCTGTTAGAGTTCTTTGAGGAAGAAGCAAGCAGGGTAGACAAAGGAGAGGCAGTGGATGTCGTTTACTTGAATTTTCAGAAGGTATTTGATCAGGTGCCTCACATGAGGCTGCTTAACAAGATAAAATCCTATGGCATTACAGGAAAGATAATGGATAGAGCAATAGCTGACAGGCAGGAGGCAATGAGTGGGAATAAAAGAGGCCTTTTCTGGTTTACTGTCAGTGACTAGTGGTGTTCCTCGGGGTCAGTATTGGGACTCCCACTTTTCACATTGTTCATCATTGATTTTGATCATGGTATTGAAGGCTTTGTGGCAAAGTTTATGGGTGATATGAAGATAGGTGGAGGGGTAGGTAGTGCTGAGGAAGCAATGCAATTGCAGCAGGACCTAGACAAATTGGACGAATGGGCAAAAAAGTGGCAGATGTGGCAGTGTTGGGAAATGCTTGATAATGCATTTTGGTAAAAAGAACAATAGTGCAGACTACTATCTAAATGGGGAGAAGGTTCAAACTTCAGAGGTGCAGACGGACTTAGGAGTCCTCATGCAAGACTTGCAGAAGGTTAATTTACAGCTTGAGTCTGTGGTAAAAAAGGAAAATGCAATGTTGGCATTTATTTCAAGGGGAATAGAATATAAAAGCAAGGAGATAATGCTGAGTATTTATAGGACACTAATCAGGCTGCACTTGGGAGTATTGTCAACATTTTTGGGCCCCATATCTCAGAAAGGAATTGTTGTCACTGGAGAGAGTCTAGAGGAGGTTCACGAGGATGATACGCAGAATGGAATTGTTAACATATTAGGAGTGTTTGGCAGCTTTGGGCCTGTAATCCCTGGTATTTAGAAGAATATTGGGTTATCTCATTGAAAGCTAAGGAATGGTGAAAGGACTAGAGAAAGTGGATGTGGAAAGGATGTTTCCTATGGTGGGGTATCCAGAACTATAAGGCACAGACTCAAAATAAGGGGCAACCTTTCAGAATAGAGGTAAGGAGGATGTTTTTTAGCCAGAAAATGGTGTACCTTTGGATTGCTCTGCCACAGACTGCGGTGGAGGCGAAGTCCATTGGTATATTTAAGGTGGAAGTTGATAGTTTCCTAATCAGTCAGGGCATCAAAGGATATGGTGAGAACGCAGGTGTATAGGGTTGAGTGCGATCTGGGATCAGCCATGATGGAATTGTGGAGCAGACTCGATGGGCTGAATGGCTAGGTTCTGCTCCTACGTCTTATATACTTATGGTGTTATGGAACCTTCAGGACGCAGTGGTCATAATATGATAGAATTCACCCTGCAATTTGAGACGGAGAACATGAAGTCAAATGAATTTCAGAGATTTACATTTTGATAAGTGAACCTTTGAATCCTTTGAATAAAGGGAATTACAGAGGCATGAGTGAGGGGCTGGCCAAAATTGGTTGTAAGGGGACACGAGCTGGGCTGATGGCAGAGCAGAAATGGTTGCAGTTTCTGGCAGCAATTCAGAAGGTGGAGGATGGATACATCCCAAAGAAGAAGTGGTATTCTAAGGCAGGATGATGCAACCATGACTGACAAGGAAAGTCAAAGCCAACATAAAAGCAAAAGAGAAGGCATGTAATAGAGCAAAAAAAAAACAGTGGGAAGTTAGAGGTTTGGGAAGCTTTAAAAAAAAACTAACAGAAGGCAATTGAAAAAGCCACAAAACCAGGAAAGATGACATTTGAAGCTAGCCAATAATATAAAAGAGGATACCAAAAGTTTTATATATATATATGTATATGTGTGTGTGTGAGAGAGAGAGAGAGAGTGAAAGAGGGGCAAGAGTAGATATTGGACCCACTGGAAAATGAGGCCAGAGAGGTAGTAATGGGGGACAAGGAAATGACAGATGAACTGAATATGTATTTCTCATCAGTCTTGCTGTGGAATGCACTAACAGTGTGCTGGAAGTTTGAAAGTGTCAAGGGCTGGAAGTGAGTGCAGTTGCTATTATGAGGGAGAAGGTGCTTGGGAAGCCGAAAGCAGAGAAGTCACCTGGACCAGATGGACTATTCCTCAGGGTTCCTACAACCAGAGAGCACAACCTCAGAATAGAGGGGATCCATTTAGAATGAAGATGAGGAGGTATTTCTTTAGCTAGAAGATGGTGAATCTGTGGAATTTGTTGCCACAGGTGGCCGTGGAGGCCTGATTATTGGGTGTATTTAAGGCAGAGTTTGATAGAATCGTGTTAAGTCAGCACATGAAAGGTTATGTAGTGAAGGCTGGAGACTGAAGTTGAGAGGGAAATGGATCAGCCATGACCAAACAGCAGAGCAGACTGAATAGGCCAAATGGCCTAATTCAGCTGCTATATCTTTTGGTTTTATGGTCTTAAATTCCCTTCTCCATTCTGTCATGCCCTGCTTATTAATGCCCTTTCCTTTACTCTGTAGCCATAAATATTTTCCTCATATCTGAAACCTGAATCTTCTCATTCATTCATTTCTTTTTTAAAAAATTAAACACCTACCCATCATCACTCAATTCCCCAAAATCACAAATAAGAGATAATCTGCAGATGCTGGAAATCCAGAGCAATACACACAAAATGCTGGAGGAACTCAGCAGGCCAGGCAGCATCTATAGAAACAAGTACAGTCGTCATTTCAGGCCGAGACCCTTCAGCAGGACTGGAGAAAAACAAGATGAAGAGTCAGAATAAGAAAGTGGGGGGGAAGAGAGGAAGAACCACCAGGAGGTACGGGGAGGAGTGAAGTAAAGAGCTGGGAAGTTGATTAGTGAAAGAGATACAAGGTTAGAGAATGGGGAATCTGATAGGAGAGGACAGAAGGCCATGGAAAAAAGAAAACCAGGATACTGGTTTTCACCTGGTTAAGTGGAGCCAACAAAATAACTTTTCTTGAGGCTCTATGAATATAAATTAGTGTCTCTTACACCACTCAGTGTTGCATGCATTCAGCTAAAACCTGCTTAATAATTTGAACATAGCTCTAGCACTCATTTATTTGCTTTGGAGGTCCTACTTTTCAATATTCAGAACTACGATGCTCAAGCAAGTCTCAAACCATGGCATCTACTTCTAGGAAACAGCGTTAGAAGGGGTTATCTCTCTTGGTGAGCCCACATTACAATCCTCATTTCCCTTCCAAAGCCCCCAAGATCTTGCATCTGATAAAACCCTCACCTCTTTCCCAATTGTCAATCATAACTATTCCTTCTCAGTGCCCTTGAACAGCCTGCAAGGACTAGATCCAAACTCCATGGCTGATTCTCAACCACTATCCTCCCAGCTCTTCAGCTGATTCTTTATGCTGGCCATTTTGTTGCACACAATATTTGACATTGCAGTAATGCACACATACTGTTTATTGACCAGTGATACTGTATATTGATCAGTGAGTTTCAGAAGAAAAGCTCTAGGAAATGATGAGAAGGGTATTGCTGTCCCTGATTAACATCCAGATTGGTTGCAGAAACTCACCACAGACTGGATGTTAATATATGTTGCCTACCATTAATGGGACTGTTCTACCACAAAATTCCTCCGCTTAATGAAAATGATCTATGGACAAGAGTCCAAAGCATTTTCCTGTTTCAGGCTGCAAACTTCCAAAATGTAAATCGCTTCTCTAATTAGAGAAGATATAATTTATGATCCAGGCATCATCCTGGCACTGAACTGCCTCTGCAGCTGTGGCCTGCACCCATCGGCACTCACCTGTGGCTCTGTGACTGTGCCTGCAGCCATCAGGCTCCTGGACCAGTTGAAGCACTGAACTGGCTCTGCGACTGTGGACTCACTTTCAGGGGCTCTGCTGTTTATGTTCTGTGTGCTATTTGTTAATTTTTTAACATAGTCTGCGTGACCTGTTCTTTTTGCACATTGGATGTTTAACAGTATTTTTGTGTGGGGCTTTTTCATGGATTCCATGTGTGTTTCTTTGTTTTAGTGGCTGTCTGCAAGATAAATCTCAAGGTGTACGTACTTTGATAATAAATGTACTTTGAACTTTGAAATCTCATATAACCAAGCACCCTTCTCTGCTGTCTAGTCACCATATTAAGTTGAAACAGAGTCTCTGTTGTCAGATGAGAGAACTGTATCTGCTTTGAGTTTGGTAAAGTAAAGTGTAGGTTTATGTGCAAAGCAACAAGACAAATGAAAATCTTTTAAACATACATTGGAGGGATGCTTGCAACATTCTCCCACATGGATCAGATGATTGAGGAGTCACAGTGCCATTTTGTCTGGGACTACGACACAAAAGAGGCAGAGCCGGTTCACAGGAAGTCCTGCAGATGTTTTCCGTTAACTTGATATCAGTGTGATGAAAATACTGTCAACTGTAAAAAAAGTAAATAGTAAAAGAATTTTCTTTAACCAATTCCAGACTAACAATCAGTAGCTCTCTGCACTTACTTAAATAATGTGGTTACATTTGCTGCCTTCCAATCTGTGGAAAATGTTCTAGAACCTATGGAATTTAATAGATGCACTGGGTTGTTATCATACCCCACAGAGGGTATTCAGGACCTGAGGATTTATTTTCTTTCTTTTCCATTAATTTCTCCATTGCTATTTTTTAAATAATGCTAATTTATTTAAACTCTTCAACTTTTGAAAAACTGTTTGTAACAGCATTACTCAATGCTATTCAAGATTCAAGATTCAAAAACTTTATTGTCATTCTAACCGTACATCAGCTCTGCAGGGCAGAATGAGACAGCGTTTCCCAGAAGTAGTGCAGTCATAACATAACAAACGCAACACTAAATAATAAACGTAACAATAAACAGTAAAACACAACAGCCACATGTCAGTTAAAAACAAGTTATAAGCGTCCAGTGCAAGTTAAAAGTGTCCAAAGCAGAGTCAGGTAGAGCAGATATTTAGCAGTCTGACTGCCTGTGGGAGGAAGCTGTTTAGTAGCCTTGTGGTTTTAGTTTTGATGCTCCTGTAACGTTTATCTGATGGCAGAAGAACAAACAGTGCATGGAGAGGGTGTGAGGGGTCTTTAATGATGTACGGTGTCTTCTGGAGGCATCGACTCTGAAAGAGGTCTTGGACAGAAGGTAGGGAGACCCCAATAACCTTCTCTGCTCCCCTAACCACCATCTGCAAGGCTTTTTTGTCGGCAGCACTGCAGCTGGAGTACCAGGTTGTGATGCAAAAGGTCAGCACACTCTCAACCACGCCTCTGTAGAATGTGGTTAAGATGTTAGTGGGGAGTGATGCTTGTTTAAGCTTCCTCAAAAAGTGCAATCTCTGCTGGGCTCGTTTCACAATCCCAGTGGTGTTCCTGGACCAGGTGAGATTGTCCGAGATCTGCACCCCAAGGAACTTGATGTTTTCCACTCTCTCCACTGTGGAGCCGCTGATGCTGAGGGGTGTGTGCTCGGGCTAAGACTGTCTGAAATCGACAATCATCTCCTTGGTTTTGGTGACATTAAGCATCAAGTTGTTGTCACTGCATCAGCTCTCTAGGTGTTTAACCTCCTCCCTGTACATCGTTTCATCATTTTTGCTGGTGAGCCCCACCACTGTGGTATCATCAGCAAATTTAATGATCAGATTCTCCTCGAATCTGGCTGCACAGTCACATGTTATCAGTGTAAACAGCAATGGGCTGAGCACACAGCCTTGTGGGGATCCAGTGCTCAGTGTGATGGAGTCAGAGATGTTCCTGCCAACACGGACTGACTGTGGTCTCTCTGTCAAGAAATCCAGAATCCAGTGACACATGGCAGTGTTAAGGCCAAGCAGCGACAGTTTCTCCACAATTATCTGTGAGATGATTCAGTAATAGTGCTTATTAAGTCAAAATATTTTTGATGACAAAGCCATTCAAGTTATCTTAATTCATTCTTATTTGGAAAATAAATAGGAATGATCAGAGTAAGTAGGCATTCATGAAAGGGATATCTTGTTTGACAAATCTGTTGGAGTTTCTTAAGGTTGTAACTAGCAGAACAGATGAGAATGCATATACAGTAGATAGCAGGCAGAGGTGATGCAGCTTAATTCAGTATCATGTCTGGCACATGCCTTGGACCAAAGAACCTGCTCCAGTGTTATATTATTCCATGATAAGTTGATTGATGTGATATATGAAGGCCTTCTGTAAGAGTATCATACAAAAGGCATCAAAACAAAAGTAGAGTGTGTGGTGTAGAGTGCAAAATTAGAGTACACTGGCATCAAAGATTAATGAACAGAAGGTTAAATTAGGAATAGATAGCTCATTTTATGGTGGGAGGCTGTGTTGTGTTGTTCTATGAGGATTAAAGCTCTTCATAATCCATACATTCTTTGGATCATAGGGTGAATGTAATATTTCCAAGTATGCTTATGATTTAAAGTTGCATTACAGTGCCAACTGTGAGAATGATACAAAAAGGATACATATAAGGGTTAATGAGTAGCATTAAAAATAAAATACACTGTGTGTAAACTACCTTGTTAGCTGGATATACCTCCTCCTCAGGAAAAACCCCACTACTCAGATAGTGGGTATTGGCAGCTGGACCTCACCACAGAGAATAGAGAGGGAAATAAGCCAGTCTTTGAAAAGTAGCTTGATATAGTATAATGTCCCCCGCCCCCCCCCCCCCCCCCCCCCCGATAGTGAGGGTAGGGAAATGGGATAGGGCTTAAAATCTCCTTCAGAATTTGGGGCTTTGCAGACACTGGGACTGCAGTGAAGATTGTTCCCAGGGATGATGATCCGTTGCATGAGGATGAATGATACAGATTGAACACAGACTTGAATTTACAGAATGTGATATGATGTGATTGACAGATGTGAATCTCTTATAGTTAACTGCAAGGTTGTCGGTTCCAGTTGCTGGAATGTCAACATTTGGGAGGGGGGGCGAAGATTGCCTTTCAGAACTGAAATAAGATGTTATTTATTTATTTATTTGGAGATAGAGCGCATTTGGGCCATCGAGACCGTGCTATCCCATTATAGACATGTGACCAATTAACCTGCTAATCCGTACGCCAATGGAATGTGGGGGCAAACCCACACAGTCACGGGGAGACGAACAAACATTGGCAGACTGCAGTGGGATTGAACCCAAGTCGCTAACACTGTAATAGCAATGCACTACTGTGCCGGTGGCATGTAGTAAACTTTTGGAATTCTGTACCCAAAAGGGCTGTATAGAGAGCTCCTGAGAAAATTTTTTAAAAAGATCAACAGATTTCCGGAATTTACAGGAACCCCGGGATAGAGAGGGTGGTACAGGAAAGTGGTGCTGAGATCAATCGTGATCTTACTGAATAGCAGAGCAGGAACAGGAAAACAAACTTTTCCAATATCTTATGTTCTTATTTTCAATTTTAAATACCAGTATTTTAGTTTTTATCTGGAATTGCTATCCGCTGACTTTCCATACACTTTATGCTGCACCAGACGGGAGGAACATGCCACCGAACGTATCCTTTCTCACCTGTGTCAAAATCTATGAGACTCGGTAGCTACCGCAGATCTGGAATGGAAGCAGGTGCGGTACCCGGGACCCTGAGGGACTGCGCTGAGATTAACACTGAGATGCTGCTCTCTGGTGGTGGATGCGCACATCGCACAACCTGCTCTCGACCCGGACAGCTGGCAAGTCAGAAATGTATCCAGAAGCCAATGTCCCGGGCGGCAGAAGACGTCTGCAGCCCTGTAGCAGCCAACAGATTCTTCTTGCCAGGTCTCCCAAACGTTCATTCATTCAAACAGGCTGTGCACAAGTCAGTCTGGGAGGACCTGCACTGGGGTAATGAACGTCCGGCTTCATTTTTTAAAACTATAAGAGCGTCATGTTATAAAATTATTCAGGTGTAATGGAGCAGTTTGTTTCAAATAATATAGTCAACATCTGTCAATGGTCTTTGTTGGTCCCTCATTATTTTTTCTTATCAATTACCAACATTTAATAACAGTATTAAAATTCAAGATTGCTTAATGTCATTCCCCGTACACAAGTGTAAAGGGAAATGAAATCATTGTTACCCCGGATCTGATGCAGCACAATAAAATATTGAAGCCCTCTTTTGGTCAGGGTTGACAACGGAGTTTGCGTTCTAGCTGCCTACATGCAAGCCAGGGTCCGTATTTAACGGAGAACGAGCTGTTGCCCGTGCGGCAGACTCTCCGTCTCCGCACAGCTGACGAATCCGAAGGAACGGCGGAGGCCAATGCACTGTGGCACCAGCGGCATCGCAGGAGTTACCGGTCAGCTTTGAACTTAACGGTGGACTCCAGATTTCTCCTCGGGGTTTATTCCGAGGCCTTCCCCATGAGGGGGTACAGCCACAAGGCGGTGGAAGTTTGAGATCAGAGTTTTCCTTCTCCTAGGTGAGCTGCCAACCACGGCTGACGAACCCCATCTGCCCAAACCAACTGGTTTTAAGGTACCAGTGACCTGTCTTTGCCCTTTCTCCTGTCCATAGAAGCTGTTCCTTTGGGCTTAGTAGCTAAACCACCCGGGAAGTCCAAGAAGTGGACTGGTTGTCGGAGGCTATTGGGAGCATTTAATGGGTAGTGAGAGCTTATTCCCTCCACCTCCCCGGCTATGACAGCCTTGAGGAATGGCAGTAAGCTTAAAAACACACAATAAATGTAAGTACATAAGATACCCTATATACATAGAATGATTGTATATCCATAAAGTGACATTAGGCACAGGAATGTCTTTACATAAGGTGACTGACAGGAAATGATAAAATAGTGGTGTCTGGGGGTATGGAGGTGGGGGGTTGAGTGGGTGGAGGTGTTGATCAGCCTTACTGCTTGGGGAAAGTGTTTTTGCGTCTGTTGGTCCTGGTGTGGATGCTATGTTGCCTCCTCCCTGATGGGAGTGGACAAACAGGGTGTGTGGAATCACTGTTTAACCATTAAAACTTAAACAATTTTATTGAAATTGTTTAATCAAATGCAGTAACATTTTTCTCTGGTTATCAGAATATCATTTTTGGGAAATTATTTTTAATGTTGAGTAGTTAGATGAATTACAGTCAGATGCTAGCTGTCAAACTATCTTAACTGTTCAAGGAGAGACAGGATTGTGAGCTGCTGTGCCTGTGTACACAAGTATCTTTGAGAACTTACTGCACCACATGCTGTAATACTGTTGTCCAGTTGAGAGGCAGTGTGTTTGATAAAGGAAATTCTGTCCTTGATATACCTCTGACTGACAGTTAGCTTGCAGTGGCTTTATAGAAAGCCACTGGCAGCAGACTGGGTCTGAAAATGGGGTGTTTGTGCTTGAGAACAGCAGGTAAGTGATTTAGCAGAATGAAACGAGCAATGGAGATCTCAGAAAAAGAGTGGAGAGAAGTCAGGTACAGTAATTGGAAACCTGTAAATGTGGAAATCTGAAGCAGAAACAGAAAATGCAGGAAATGAGACTATAAGACATAGGAGCAAAATTAGGCCATTCAGCCAATTCTCCGCCAATGCTCGACAGGTCAGGCAACATTTAAGGTCAAAAACCCATCATTAGAATGGGAAAGAAAGAGCCAAGTTAGATGTTAAAAAGGAGGAAGGAAGCTATATATAGGACAAAAAAATCTGCACTACGATGAGGACAGGATGACAAGGGAACAAGTGGTCCAGTGGTTAATAGTGGCAATGAGGGAGTGATCATAGAGATAAAAGAATGCTAAATGTTGTGAAATGCATAGCTCTTGGACAAACCCAGCAGTTCAGGTTGTGTTAACCGAGGGAGAAAATCTGACCCAATTTCACAGACAGATGACTTCTAACAGATGTGGCCAGTTCTAATACAGCTGTGATCAAAGCCAATGGGCATACCTTGGCATCTATCCTGCTGTGCCCCCAAAGGATCTAATATGTTTCAACAAGATCACCCCTAAATGACAGAGAAAACAGATCATGATAGGACAACTCTCTCATCCCAGAATATAGCCAAATAAATCTCTTTTGAACTGCCTCCATTGCCAGCATATACCGTACTTCCTTAAATAAAAGGATCAAAACTCTCCACAATATTACAAATGTGACCTCAATGGTACTCTGTACTATTGTAACAATACTTCTTCATTCCCAAACTCTCATCTTCTTCCAATAATGACCAAAGTGTTTCACCTGGTTTCTAACTTTTTATGATTCCATCAGAAACCGAGATCCCTCTGTAATTTGCTCATCTGTAATCTTTTTCTTTGTCTCTTTCTGAGGTGCTTGATCTAACACTTTTCCACATTCCAAATTTTCACCCATTCACTCAACCCATATTCTATTTCAGAGTCAAAATATTTTCAAATGCCCCCTTACCTATTTTCATGTCATCAGCAAGTTTGGAAATATTACATTCTGTGTCCTCCTTCAGAGTAATACTGAATTATTATAAGGTACTGAATATTAGAGTCAATAACTGATTATCAAGGCACTTTGCTAGCTATATCCTTCCAATCTGAACAACTCCTGTTTAGTCCAGTTCTGCCTTCTATATTTTGATCAATTTTAAATCTATGATAATACTTCTCTCCCAATATCATGAGCTCTTATGCTGCAGTCTCTTTTGAAACATTGTCAAATGCCTTCTGTAAATCCAGTTGCATTCAGTGGCCATTTTGGTTGATGCTGACTTTACCTAATATGTTCACGGTCTTCTACCGCCGAAGACCATCCACTTCAAGGATTGATGCTCTTATGTTGTAATGCGTAGTTATTTGAGTTACTGTCATCTTCCGATCAGTTTGAACTTGTATGGCCATTGTCCTCTGATCTTTCTCATCAACAAGGCATTTTTATCCAAAGAACTGCCACTCCATGGATGTTTCTTGTTTTTTGCACCATTCTCTGTAAAGTCCAGAGACATCTTGGCCATGGCTCCATGATTTAATGCAATGAGTTGCAGCCAAATGATTGGATGATTAGCTTTACACCTTTTAAAATCAGAATGAATTAAGCAAGTTTGAGTGGACAAAATATTCTCCAAGTAACTTCATGCAATAGTTTAGAAAACATTGATTAAGAAAAGGCTAAACAGCCTTGCACAATCAATACTTTTGTGAACTTAGTTTTAAAAAAGAAACGTAGCAAATATAGCTTTGCAATTGAAACCAACAAAATTTTGCATATTATATTGACAATGATGGCTGGTTTGTCACTTATGAACATCAGGAGGAAAATATTTCAAAATATGCACACAATAATGAGAGGGAAACTGTTCACTGAAATATGGTTGCTTTTCCTTCAGAACGCTGCAAGGATTTATCAATGCATAAGGTATAATAAATTCAACAATGGAAGATTTCTTAAGAAAAATACAAATACATTGAATAAGATGTAAAATTTTGCATTAGTAATTACAAATAAGAAAATGCTCAGATAATGAGCTATTTCATGTGACCTCACTTTAAAGTGTCTAATTGGAAAGACCTTACATAAGACATAAACAGCGCAGATAGTCTCCTTGTTAATCAGTGAGAAATTTTGATGTTGTGTTGCCTGACTTACATAAATGAGAGGATTTGCCATTCCCAGATCTCTCATTATATTGTACAGGAGAGCTTCATAATCAGATCATTAAGGGTTACCAAACTCATTATAATCTACATGGCAATAATCAGCTAATACCCTGGGATTCATATTGAGGCACGATGTGTTTACAATAAAACAAGTATGTTTCTTCCCTATTATTTATGGTAATTATTTATATTTTGTTGATGGTAGTCCTCATGGGATTGAGTCATTTGATACTTATTTATATCACTGCTTGCAAGTATAGAGATCCTTTAATGTTCAACCAATATTTCAAAAAATTATAATCTTTTTAATGTGATCTGTAGAAATGATTGCTTTAGTTTCAAATAAATTTTAGTTTCAAATTAAGTTAAATAATAAACTGTCTGAAACATGCTCAAAAGAGGCTCAATCTTTTAATCTCTATAAATAGTACACAACCCAGATTGAACATTGTGCTTTGAAATTGTTAAACTAATATGTTCACCAAGTTGCCATTCATAAAAAAGATCTAAAATGTATTCCCAGCAAAGCCTACAAAATAGCTGTAATTAGAGTGAATTTCCAAGATAAGAGTAAAATGTATTAATGTACCATACAGTACATTTAACACTACCAGCCACGGCTGTTACTTCATAATAGTTTATATGCAATTATTGTGTATAGAATTCAAGTTACTTTAGTGCATGTGGCCTGTATTTTTGAGCAGTCACAACATGTGAGAAAAGCGGCACTATATTTCGATTGTTTGGTTCACTGTCTTTATTTCCTTCTTCATTATATCTGCTAACTTTACTCCATTGTAATTCTGCCCATACACTTGTGATCTGGCCAAGCCCTCAGGAGGGGTGGCATGGTAGTGTAGGGGTTAGCGCAACAATTTACTGTGAGATCAACGTTTGATTCCTGTCTGTAAGGAGTCAGTACATTCTCCTCGTGACCACATGGGTTTCATCCTAGTGCTCCTGTTTCCTCCCACCTTCCAAAGGTTAAGGTTAGTGAGCAGCTGACAACAGAACTGTGACAACACTTGGGAGTGCCCTAAACGTCTCAGCCCGAAACATCGACAGCGCTTCTCCCCATAGATGCTGCCTGGCCTGCCGCGTTCCACCAGCATTTTGTGTTTGTTGCTTGAATTTCCAGCATCTGCAGATTTTCTCATGTTTACAATCCTCACTGATTTGATTTGAGGCAAAACAAAGCATTTCATTGTATGTTTTGATATAGATGTGACAAATAAAGTCAATCTTTCAGTCTTTAAGGGATTTTTCCCATCACCTTGTCCCAGACAGAGGGGTTGCTACTTTTTCTGTGATGTATAACTTTACCTCTGAATTCAGGAAAATATCCTTTAAATACAGTTCTTTCAACATGATTATAGCTGCTTTTCACATTTTCTACATTGGCTCAGGAAGTTGTTGCATGAACTATCTGGTTCTCTTTCTGTAATCTTATAAACTCTTTACAGGATTCATCAGAACACACTCTCTTTGGATGTTCCACCAGCCTAGACTTGTCTATCTGAACAAAATGCTCCAGCATAATCCTGGTATTCTTGCCAGCTCACGCACAAGGCATGGTAGCATAGTATACTGAACAGTTGTGGCTATTATTTTGTGACCACCTTTACACTGCACCTTTGGTGGCTCAGCTGCTGAAACTAACTTATAAAAGTACCACACAGGCAGATATATCAAAATCTAACTCTTCAATTTTACTACTGTATTTTCCATTTTCATACTTTGATTTGAATATCTTATATTTAATTTTATATTTCTGCTTTTAGTGTTTTGATTTAGAGTCATTGAGCGCTACAGCACAGAAACAGTTCCATCAACCCATCTGGTCTATGTGAAACTATTATTTCATTTAGTCCTATCGACCTGGACCTGGACCGTAGACCTCCATACCCCTCCAATCCATATACATACCCAAACTTCTCTTAAATGTTGAAATCCACCACTTCCATTGGCAGCTCGTTCCACACTCTCACTAACCTCAGTGAAGAAGCTCCCTCCATGTTCCCCTTTCACCCTTAACCTGTGACCTTCATTTCTAGTCCCACTGGGGGAAAAAAGCCACTGAAAATCAAAATATAAAAAGCAGAAAATACTGGAAAAACTCAGCAGGTCCGACAGCAGTTGTGGAAGGAGAAGACTGTTAATGACTTATTATTTGTTTTATATTTAATGTGCACGGATATTTCCGGCATGTGATGAGACACTAAGGAAACACCAGCCCATGATATTGTATCCACTGCAGACGCAAACTAACATTGAAACTGCAAGTCTGTAGAAAGACACGGCAGGTCAGTAGCATTTGTGGAGAGACACGGCAGTTAATGGGTTTAGAGTCTCACGGGTAAAGCCCTCCTCACCATTGACACATCTATAAGGAGCGCTGTCACAGGAAAGCACCATTCTTCATCAAGGACCTCCACCATCCTGTCCATGCTCTCTTCTCGCTGCTGCCATCAGGAAGGAAGTAGAGGAGCCTCGCCACCTGGTTCAGAAACAGTCGTACCCCTCAGCCATCAGTCAGAGGAGATGACTTCATTCACCCCATCACTGAACTGTTCCCACAACCCAGAGGCTCACTTTCACAGACTCTTCGTCTCATGCTCACAATATTTATTGTTTATTATTATTGTTATTTTCCATTTCTGCAGAGTTTGTTATCTCTTGCACACTGGTTGTGCAAGAGTCCTCTTGCACACTGGTCCTTTGGATGCAGTCCTTCATTTAGTCTAATGTGTTTCTTGGATTTACTGTGTATGTCCACAAAAAATGAATCTCGGTGCATGGCGAGTATGTACTTTGATAATAAGTTTACTTTGAATTTTGGATTGTGCGTTACGCTTTGTGCTAACTCTGGCATTGTTCGCACAGTCACACTTCTCTTGCAACCCTGTAGTTTCAAACTCAGTCCGGGTGTTGGTGCTGCTGCCATCCCACAAGGAAGAGTTCTGGAAGTTACACCAGACAAATCCTGAGCTCCAGTGAAACCATCTTGATGGCCTATTGAAACTGTTTTTAAATCATTGATTATCAAAGATATTTGAAAACAGTTCAAAGGGACAAATGGTTTTAAAAAGCAATCAAAAATTAAATTTGGTGACTTAAAATACATGTAAATATATATTAAAGAAAAATAAAGAAAAAAAAAACTAACCAGCTTTTCAACTAAAGTCAGCATGGCCATCAAACGAACATTGCCACATCACATATGCCAATTCTAGCTAGTGAGCTGGGAGGTCTGTTGCAACATATGCAGACTCTCTTCTCACTAAATCTCTACTCCAGCCACCCCCTAGCTCAGTGATGCAGGGCTGGAGGTTGATGCTCTGGCACTGGACATTTAGTTGTTGTCCATGTTCTAGTTCCAGTGCTAAGACACAGAAATCAGGGATTAACTGACCACTGGCAAAAGAAATGCGCACCTTATTCCATTGTTTCAGACCAATGACCTTTCAGGAAACTTTCTTTCTCCACTAATGGTGCCAGAGCTGCTGAATTAGTCATAGGGTTGAAGAGTCAGAAGTATCCATGTCCAAGACTTATCCAGCATCCAGGACATCGCCTCAGAAAGGTGACATCCAGCATTGAAGCCCCCCCCCCACCCCCTTCACCCAGATCATAGCTTGTTCTCATTGTTACCATCAGGAAGGAGGTACAGAAGCCTAAATATACACACTCAATAATTCAGGAACAGCTTCTTTGCCTTTGTCATCCATTTTCTGAATGGACTTTGAACCCATGAACACTACCTCACTACTTTTTTATGTCTGTTTTTTGCACTACTTATTAAATTGAACTATTTAATATTTATTTACTGTGATTTTTTCACTATTATTATGTATTGCATTGTACTGCTGCTGCACAGTCAACAAATTTCATGACATATGCCAGTGATATTAAACCTGGTTCTGATGTCTGGCTCCATTTAAGTTTGTCCCATTATCCAGCATTTGATCCATATCCCAATCTAAACCTTTCCTATCCACTTGTCTAAATGCCTTTTAAACATTGTAATTGCATCTGCCTGTACAGCTTACTCCAGCATCTCATTCTATATAACCACCATACTCTGTGTGGACACAAGGAAATCTGCAGATGCTGGAAATTCAAGTAACACACACAGAATGCTGGTGGAACACAGCAGGCCAGGCAGCATCTAAAGGAGGAAGTACAGTCAATGTTTCGGGCTGAGACCCTTCGTCAGGACTAACTGAAAGAAAATATCTTTTCTAGCATTTAGCATGCAGGGTCAATCTCAGCATTTAAAAGAAATTTGGATTGGTACATGAATGGGAAGTGTATGGAGGGTTATGTGACTAGGCTGAATAATAGTTCAGTACAGACTAGATGGGCAGAAAGGCTATGCTGTAGTGTTCTATGACTCCAAATGCCTCTGATAAATTGTGTCTAGACAAAAATTCTACCTTACCAAGACTTAGAGGAAAAAGTCAGTTTGTCAAGGAGATAGCTGATTTGTATAACCTGCCCCAGCTGAAATGCTAATCAAAGGGAAGGGAATTGTTGGAAGTTTGTTTTGTATTGTATAAAATGCTTCTAAGCAAAAACAGCAGCAACAACAAATGAGACCTGTTATAAAATGATGTGAGTGCAAATATTTATGTCTATTTATTGATTTTTTTTCAATTTCATGTATTTGTGCTTACACCCAAATGTCAGTATGCTACAATAATGTCTAGAGTCTTTTCGTAACTGTAAGTAATTTTATGATGGGTTATTCCCCTGGATGCATATTGGGTAATATATATGTAATGACTTACTTGCAGCTGATCAGCTTGGGAAATAGGTATCATTGAATCCTTAAGAGCATCTTGTCTTACAATCTTAAAATATTTTTATTCTTAGCCCGGGCATCTTTCACAGAATTAACTTTGGAATTTTTGTAAGCTTCTCCATCACTAAATAACAGAAACATTTCCAAAGTCCATGTAGATGATGGACATTTCTTAAAGCCTATTTCCATCCAATGAAGAAAGGAAGAACCAGGATCGTAAAACTTTCAATGATCTGTTCACCACAAAACTTGTGCACCTTGATTTCATCAACCATCAATGCAGAAAATGCCATTAATTCCAAAACATATGTTTTCTCTATTTAAGCTCGCTCTCAGTAGGAATCAATTTTAACTACTTGAATCCAATGGATACACATTACAGGTACATCCATGTGACTAGAACAGAGCAAATTCTATCAATTGTCACTTCCCTTTTCTGAAAATAGCCACCATGCCAGGATCAGATTGGTTCTTAAAGATAACCCCAGCTGCTTTTCTCCACCACTGACCTTTCCCATATAATCTTCTCCTCTACTCTCTCTCCACTCCATTTCCAATAATTGCGAGGATTATGGACTTCCTTGGTACCCACATTAAACCAATTTCTTTTGGTGCCTCAGCTGCACCTTTACCTTTGCAGTAAGTCCTGGACTATGTCTTTCTCAAACTTCACACTCATCTTCCCATGCCCCTTCTAAGCTCATCTAATTCAGGAAATCCACTTCTGGTTACCATAACCCCCCTAAGCTACCAGCCACACTGTACCCCTCTCTGACCATTGTGCTAGCTGATATTATAAATGATTCCCTCTCAAATGCTGTTCTTCTCTATTCAAATTCATTTTTCCCCACTAAGCTCCTGAAAACACATACCTTCCGTTCTCATGTCCTGTAAAACATTGCCTCATGTTTCCCCTTCTGTTTCCACAAAAAAGCCTTGGAATTATTCCTTCTCAAATTTAGAGCAGCCTTGCCTGCCCGCAAGTGCCATCTCAAGAAAGCATGATTTCTTCAAAGTTTTCGCAGATTCAGCATGCCATATAAAACTTTGACAAACTTCTATAGACGCATAGTGGAGTGTATCCCAACTGATTTCATCGCAGCCTGGTATGGAAACACCAATGCCCAGGAATGGAAAGATGTACAGAAAGTTCTGGATGCAGCCCAGTTTACCACAAGCAAAACTATCCTCGCCATTGAACGCACTTAAAAGGAGTGCTGCTGCAAGAAAGCAGCATTTATCATCAAGGTCCCCCCACCATCCAGGCTGTGCTTTCTTCTCATTACTACCATCAGGCAGGAGATACCTTCAGCTCCTACACCACCATGTTCAGGAATATTTATCACCCTCAACCATCAGCCTCCTAAACTGGCATGTAAGTCGCTCTCATGTAGCACAGTTCCTCCTTGAACAGATTTCTTCCAGGGCATGCAGTAAATTCCATGTGATTGCTAAAAAAAATTATCTTACTACCAAACGTAACTATCTGACTAAACCAGGCTGTCTGCATTCAATAGTCATAATCAGTTTCAAGGTGTTTCCGTTTTCATGCCTTGTCCACCTCAAAAACTGCCCATTTTCCTCCTCCCTCACAAACCTCCTACCCCCAAACCCACCACCACCTCAACCCATTTTAGTTGAAACTACATTAACATCTTGTGAATTTCAGGCTAGTTTTCAGCTCCACAGATTTGACTTCCATCCTTTACAGCCAAGTTTTAGACGACCAAAAGCTGCGTGACATTAAGTCCCTGGTATGCCGTCAGCCGATGAATAGACACACGAAACGCATGACAAATAGTCAAGATTCAAGATTGTTTAATGTCATTTCTAGTACACAAGTGTAAAGGAGAACAAAATAATTGTTGCTCCAGATCTCCACACAGAAAAACGCACAATAAGATAAAGAACACATCAATAAAAAAAACAGTAAGTATAAAAACATAACATAGCTTCTATACATAATCAATTCCAAAGCAAGTTTGTCAGAAACAGAGACAAATTAAAGGGCAGAAGAACAAACTACAGTAACTAACACCAATTAAACAAAGATAATCTAAGTTGAAAAAATATAGTGAATATGGGGATAGTTTTCTGTAAATTAGGTGCATAAAATTAAACTCAGTTATTTGAAGCAAAATGGTCACCAAATTGTATCAATAAAGGTATTATCTAATTACCTCCATTCTGGTTGGCAGTATCACTTATTAGAGCTGCTGATCCCATCTAATTTGCTGGTGCCTATAACAAGCACCTTTGGAAGCTGTTTGACATCACTGCATGTGGTTGTTGCTAATAAGCAGACAAAAATACTGAGAACCATTACTGTGGTACAGAATCATTTTAAAAGGAATAGTTTTGTTTTGCAGCTAGGCTCAGATACCCTCTTAAGAAAGGATGTTTGTTAGGCAATGTATCTCCACTAGAGGACTCTGTTGGTATAGTTAGTCACAGAAGAATTGGAGAGTCTGTGAACTCTGCAGTGTAGAAGTGCACCCTTCGCCCCATTTACTCCATGCCAGACTATTAAGTCGAGCTAATTGCATCAACCTACACCAGGACCACAGCCCTCCAATCCATATGTCTATCCAAATTTCTTTTAAAATTGTTAAAATCAAACCCACATCCACCACTTGTGCTGGCACCTCATTCCACACTCTCACCACCCTCTAAAGTTCTCCCTCATGTTCCGCTTAAGCACCATTAACTCATGATTTTTAGTTGTAGTTTCACCCAACCTCAGCAGGAAAAGCCTGCTTACATTTACCCTATCTATACCCCTTTTAATTTTGTGTTCCTATGTCAAATCTCCCCCTCATTTTAGGCTAGGGGGTTCCAAACCTTTTTTATGTCATGGACCCCTACTGTTAACTGAGTGATCTATGAAAGCAGATTGGGAACCTCTCTTCCAAGGAATAAAATCCTAACCTTTTTAACCTTCCTATAACTCAAGTCCCAGCAATATCCTTGTAGATTTTCCTTATAATAATACTTGACTTATATAAAAAAAAACTGCTTTATTGGCTCTATTTTTGATTTCAGTACACAAGGGCTTAATGTAGTCCTCCACTCATCATTTTAATACCCAAACTGACCAACAAACTCAGCACCTCTCTCAAACTCTCTACCCAAACCCCCTCCACATTGTTACTTCTCTCCACTTACTTCAAAAGATAGCTCAAAAGTTACCTGGTAGAACACAGGTATGATTATTTCTTACATCAGTACCCTACCTCATTAAATAACTTGGAACATTTACCATTTTAATATGCTTTATGCTTCCAACTTGCTGCAATGTGCTATTCCATGCAAAATACCAATTACAGTGAGGAAATCAAAATAATTATCAGGTGATTTAAACTCACAAAAAGGACCCAGTGCAATTACATGCTCATAAACAGTTACATCAATTTCCTGCATTATATCAATGCATAGATCACTTGTATGAAAATTGCTTCTTCACCCTTTGAAAGTGGCATTAAACATGGGGTATTTTTGTGATCATTAATTTGTTGATACCATGATTTAGTTTAATACCTACTAATACTCTGGTAACAACCAGACATCAGATCAACAAATCAGTCGTCTTATTCTTTCCAATTAGGAAATGACTCCAGATTAGCTTTCTCAATTAATTCTCTGAAATGGCTTGAATACATTGACTGCCTGACCAGTAGCTTTTGCTTTGGTCATCATTATGAAACAGTTGGACACATGTTATTGCAGTTTGCATATAAAGTTGAAAGAAATCAATTACAGGCTTCATTTCAATCTTTGGGGGTTGATAGTTTTCATTTAAAAACTTTATTAAGACCGTAAGATACAGGAATGGAATGAGGCCATTTGGCCCATCGAATGAGCTCTGCCATTTCATCATGGTTAATTCAATTTTCCTCTCAGCCCCAACTTCTTGCCTTCTCCCCGTATCCCTTCATGCCTTGACCAATCAAGAATCTATCAACCTCTGCCTTAAATACACATAAAGACTCAGCGACTTTAATATAGTAAGTATTGTCTTTCACTATACAATCTAGAGGGCTTTAGGGGATAATTTTGCTTTCATTTGAAAAGAAGTAGTAATGTTTTTTTTCCCCAATTCTCTACACCACACTCCAGTCCAGCTGGTGGTGGTATGTGCCTTTAAGTTGGACTGCCAATCACCAGTAAAGGTCAAAAGAAGAAGCAGCTCTTGATTTGCTCTCCATTAAGAGTAACTGAATAATATCAGGCTGCAAATGTTGTGAATGTGCATAGGCCACATTCAAAACACAGTAGGGTCATTGTTTTTATTTAAAATAAGTGGTTTTGGAAGAGCGCAAAAAGACATGAAAAAATAGCTTTCTGGTTCCTTATTTCTTTCCCCTGTTTGTTCTCTGGCTGACCATGGGCCATACATGTTCCCTGTAGCCCTGCATGGTAAATAGTGCAGAGCAAAAGGTACCCAACTGCATGAGGACCAGTATAGTCCTGTTTCACACGTTCTTCATCTTGAACAATATCTTTATGTCCTTTCTAGATACACAAGAGGTCCCAGGGGATGGGCGATAGGTAATATTGTTCCATTATTCAAGAGGGGAAACAGGAATAATCCTGGAAACTACAGACCAGTTATTATCATGTCGGTGGCAGAGAAGTTACCTGAGAGGATTTTCAGGGATCAGATTTAAGAGTAATTGGAAAACCGTGGCCTTTATTGGGGACAGACAGCACTGTCTGTGTAGGGGAAATTGTGTCCTACTAAATTGATTGAGTTTTTGAGGAGGTAATGAAGGTGGAGCTGAGAATATTGTAATTTAGTAAGTTATTTGACAAAGTCCATCACATGAGACTTATCCAGAAGATTAAGATGCATGGAATTAATGATGAATTTGATGTTTGGATTCAGAATTGGCTTCAGTGGTTAGTGGTTGATGGGGCCTATTCGGGCTGGAAGTCTACGGCTAGTGGTGTTCCGCAGGGATTTGTATTGGGACCTCTGCTGTTTGTGATATATATAACTGACCTGGATGAAAACATAGAGAAGTTAGTTAGTAAGTTTGCAGAGGATCTGATAATTGGTGCTGGTATGGATAATGTATAAGACTGACACAAGGGATACAGAGGAATAAAGATCATTTACAAATGTAGGTGGAGAAATGGCAAATGGAGTTTAACCATTTGACATTTCTCCAAATAAATGTGAAGGTATGCACTTTGGGAGATCAAATGCAAAGAGACAGTACATCGTTAATGGTAAGACCCTTAATGGTACTGAAGTACAGAGGGGTTTGGGGGTTTAAGTCCACAGCTTTCTGAAAGTGACCGTGGAGGTTAATAGAGTGGTAAAGAAGACATATGGCATGCTTGCCTTTATTCACTAGGAATTGAGTTCAAGGCTCAGCAAGTTATGTTGCAGCTTTATAAAACTCTAGGTAGGCCACAGAAGAGGTCTACTGGGATACTGCCTGGATTAGAGGTCATGTGCTTTAAAGAGAGCTTGTACTTATTTGGGTTGTTTTCTCTGGAGATCTGGCAGAGGTTTATAAGATTATGAGAGGCACAGTTAGAGTACCTTTTTCCCCACATTTGAAATGTCTAATACCAAAGGGCATCTATTTATGGTAAGAGGGGTAAGTACAAAGAAGATATGTGGAACAATATTTTTTATACAGAGTGTTGAGTGCCTGGGGTGAAGAAGGAGGGAAGAACAATAGGGGCATTCAAGAGGTTCTAAATAGACACTTGAATGTGCAGGAAATAGAAGGATATGGATGTAGTGTCAGCAGCTATTTCAGTTGTTCAGCACAACACTGCCAGCCAAAGGCTCTGTTCCTGAGCTGTATCCTTCTATGTTCCTCCAAGCTATCATAAGGAAAGTGGCAAAATAGTATTGTTCTATGTATGTTAAAGATTTGGAGATAGTTTTCTCCTGCTTCTGGTCCTTGCAACATTTTGGGTGCCATTCAGAGGAACAGTGCGGAGTGGAGTTTGCTGCCTCCTCTCCTCGACTCTTGCAGCTGACGTAAGGAGAAGATCACATCCACCACCAACCTACTTGATCCAAAGCTAATTGTGCTCTAGAGCAGTCCAGTCAACTAACTGGAGAAGCCTCTTTAAAATGGCTGAGAGAAGTCTTCCTATTGAGGCAAAGGGGTGAGTTACATCAGCTCAGCTATCTGCACAGGGTGAAAGGTGGCCACGTCCCAAGGACATGATGCACAGGTAGGTGACCAAACGTAGAAATCAACAAGGAATTCGTGTGTGTTAGTGAAAGGGATATGAACATCTTCAATCTTGTCCTTGCTTAGTGGGAAGCTAGCTGATGATAGAAGAAATGATACCATTGGCTGCAGGTAGGGATTGTAATTCCACAGTAGAGAACAGCATCATAAGCATGGCCATGGACCGTAGGGTGTCCTATGACAATGGAATTATGGCACTTAGGGGTAGCTCTATTTTCACAGAAACAATTTACTGAGTCATCACCAGAAATCCAGTACATGCTGTGAGTTCACAAAAGATTTAAGGCTTCATGTCCATCATCTCACAAATAGAAAGTAGCAGCCATATTTTATCTCTTTGGAGGAGAGAGTAATTGTTTTTGTTTCAGTCAAGTCTTCCATGCCTGTAACCTAAATTTTCCCTTAGAATGCTCCTGGTTAACTGATGGGTATTTCCTCAGAACAGCTCCTACTTGAGGTGAACAAAATCTCTAGTTACACAAATGGGGCTTTCATCACACTCTTGTGAATGCAAACATTTCCTGAGGAACCCCTACTCAAGTCTCACAGAAAACATTTTGATACTACAGAATATCAGTAACTAGTCACTCACCTATATTCACTTGCATAGTTGACAGTAGCCGATTTGTACTGACCAAGTTTGATCCCCCGGGTGCTGTTAGCTGATCTCAACTGGAGAGGATAAGGAAATGCATTTAACTTCAGGCCACTTGACCAGGTTTGGTGACATTAAAAATGCATCATTCTTTTCTTCTCAGATGGGAGATGTTTATTGTCCCAATGCAATCCTAAATCCAGCTCGTGCAGATAAGATACAGGAGAATAACCAGTACCTGGGGAATCGTGCCACAGTGTATTCAAGAGAGTAGTTGGGAAGGAATGGGAGAAAATTATTACATATAATTTATGTCAAGACATTACACATAATCATACTCCAACCAATGATATATTTGAATTCTTTGGTTATCAAGACTGCTGCTTACAGTTTTTTTCACAGAAATACTACTTATTTGAAAATAAATAAATTTGAAAATTCTATATACAACATTTGAGAACACGTTAGTTACTTATACTTCCATTCTAGACAGTTACGCAGGAGATATTGGTCCTTGGTTCAAGCCATTGTTGTTGGACAGATAATGTTTTTCATATATGAGAGAGGAAATTGAATCCCCAGTTCTACTGGTGTAATTTTTTTCCTTGTGTTATTTTTTTAATTTCCTGGTTTGACCAGTAAATAATATTTTGGACAAAATAGTGGAATTGAGTTCCTGCTTAAAAGCTAGCAATTCCACTTGGAAATACTGACTTCTACCAGTTTAACTGGGTAGAAGTTCAAGATGATCTTATAAACAGAGATTGTACCTCTCACCCAGCTGTTTGACAATTGAACACCTGGTTGCACCATTGAATCCCTTATACTTTTAGTGTCAAATGTGGATTAACACTGATTCTCGTTTGCTTGGTCTGTGGTCAAGAGTGTACAGACTACAGAGTACAGAGAGTACAGGAATGTAATTTCCTGTTTACTTAATTTAATTGTTTTTTAAATGTACAGTTATTTAATTAAATCTAATAGTAGCAAATAATTTTAAATATTTCAATTGTTTATCCATTTTTTTTTAATGTTTGTGAATGTAAAAGGCACTCACAAACATTCAGTCTTAAGGAGACACTGCATAAAATGATACTCTTTGAAGACCAGCAATCAGTAAGCTTAGTTGGGCTGAGTGACTGCTGGAAGACCTGGCTCAGTTTATGTAGTCTGAAAATGGGCGATCAGTGTGTCATGGTATATAAAGCACAGAAAGTTACATACAAGTATTATTATGTTTGTTCTTAATAAAGACAAACAGCATTGGTAAAAACTAACATACTTTTATTCTAGACACTCCAGCCAACATGAGTGTGTGCGACTAGCCCACCAACATCACATCTGGTTCCAGGTGAACTGCCCGCATTGCACAGTAAGAACTGCAGTTCTTTATTAATACATATATAATAACACATATTCCCCCTTTAAAGAAAATAAACACAAAACTATGTCCTCATAAACCTGTAAGCAACAATAATGCTTTCCAACATAGATATTTACAGTAACTTCAATTGTAATGAGCAAATACAGTCCCTTTTTCACTCAACATCTCTCAATCAGTCTCTGAGGTGGTTTGATTGTCCTTTTGGGTCTGCTGTTTATATCCACAGATGTCTTGCTTTCACTTGCTGTGTAAATATTAGTGTCATTCTGAGAACTCCGAACAACAAGTTTATTTTTCACATCTGCAGATCCTTGTGGTGTACTGACTGACAGGTGATGTATCACAGATATGGGTTGGAGCTTGTGGTCGTAGATCCACATGATTCCTTCTCAGAGGTGGTCCTTGCTCCTTCTGGATTTGGTAGGAATGTGGAGCAACTTCTTCTTGCACATATCCTTGAATGGACCATGTGCTATAACCATGATCATGGTCTTGGATTCGTGCTTGATCTCTGGGCTTCAGGACTGGTAGGCTTTTTGACATGATTATGTTTCTGTTTTTCTTCCCCTTTCTCTTTAGTCAAGTTGACCTTGTGTGCACCTTTAGGTGTCAATAGGATTTTGTGCAGTGGAAGGTCAGTACGTATGCGTTGACCCATCTGCAGCGACACACTTCTGTAAGGCATCAGACTTCTGTGGAAGCTCTCTTGTCCATCTTGCACATTCTTCATGAGGCCCTTTGCTACCTTGACCGAACTCTCTCCTGTTAGATTCTGGGTGACGTGGCCTTAAAGTTATATGTCAAAACCCCCCATTATTGGCAAAGTACTCAAATTCACCGCTCGAAAATTGTGGACCATTGCCTGATTACTATCTCACATGGAACTCCATGCTTCCCAGACTCAGCTTTCAGGAAGGTGATGACCATTTTGCTGGATGTTGATTGCAGTGTTGCAACCTCTGGGTAACTGGAAAAGTAGTCTGTTACAACAATGTGACTCTTCCCATTGCAGTCAAACAAATCCACTCCAACTTTGAAATTCCGCCTGTCTGGTACCAGGTGTGGTGTAAATGGTTCTGCTTTCTGCTTTGGTCTGTAGATAAGGCATATTTCACATGAAGCAGTGTCTGACTGATGTCTTGGTTCATTTTTGGCCAGTACTGTGGTGAACTATGTGCCTGTCTGGACACGCCCCCTGCTGACTGCTCCTGTGGCTCCTCCCACAGGCCCCTGTATAAAGGCGATCTGAGGCCTGACGCTCGGCCTCAGTCTCCAGGACATAGTATGATGGACACTCACTCCTGGTTCCTTCTTCCAGTCAATAAAAGCCGATATCTCGCCTTACGTCTCAGTGTGAGTTATTGATGGTGCATCAATTTTATTGACTGGAAGTTTTAAAACATGGAAACCGTTTTGCATCCGGAAAGGTTGGATTTGGACCCTCAAGACCCTGACGCAGCTCTCGCTTTTGAACACTGGCTTGCATGCTTCCAATCGTACTTGGAGGAGGTTCGTGCAACTGAACCCGCCGTTATGCACAGAATCCTACTCTCGAGGGTCACCGCCAAAGTTTACTCCATTATCCGGGACCTGCCGACCTACGATGGGGCACTGGACGCCCTCAAACGACAGTACCTGCGGCCGGTGAACACCGTCTACGCAAGACATCGCTTAGCTACCCGGCAACAGCGGCCTGGCGAATCGTGCGCTGAGTTTCTCCGAGCACTACAGACACTCGTCCGACCTTGTGACTGCAAGACGCTCACGGCAGAACAGCATGCGGAGCTGCTGGTGCGAGATGCCTTTGTGACGGGACTGAGGTCAGTGTACATGCGCCAGCGGCTGCTGGAAAATGCCGACCTTACCTTACGCTCGGCGATAGAGACGGCCAACGCTCTAGAAGCTGCTTTGCATAATGCTGACGCTGTCCAGTCGCGCGATTCCCCGCCGGTTCCATGGACACCTCAGACCCCGCCACCGCCGGCTCCCGGGAGCGAATTCGCCAACGCCGCTGCCAGTCGCGATTCCATGAGCTCCCCGACCCTGACCACAGCGGTGGCCCGTCAGAAGCCCGTGTGTTATTTCTGCGGCCATAAAAAACACCCTTGACAACGCTGTCCAGCGCCTCCAGCTGCGGAAAGCGGGGCCACTTCGCCAAGGTCTGTAAGTCTCAACCTCGAGCGGAGTGCAGCGCTGCGGGTGAAACGTGGGGGCCGCCATCTTGCATGCCCGGATCTTTGTCGACGTCAGCACGCCGCGCCCCCAACCCTCGGATGCTGACCGGGTACCCCGGATGTGAGCGGCCATCTTTGTCGGCGTCAGCACGCCCCGCCCCCAACCCTCGGATGCTGACCGGGTACCCCGGATGTAAGCGGCTATCTTTGTCGACGTCAGCATGCCCCGCCCCCGGCCCTCCGATGCTGACCGGGCACCCCGACGGCGATTCAACTCTGGCCACTGTAACTCTCGACCAAAGCGCCCCACACCAGCTTGCAAGGTCCATGATGGACATCCGGCTGGAGGGGCACAGGACTAGATGCCTGTTTGACACGGGCAGCACTGGGAGTTTTATTCACCCGGACACAGTGCAACGCTGCAGACTTGCAACGCAGCCGGTAAGTCGGAGGTTCCATTTGGCTTCTGGGTCGCAGTCCACAGACATCCGGGCGGGTTGTGTAGCGACATTGGTGGTGCAAGGCACAGAATATCGGAACTTTGAGCTACTGGTCATGCCTCAACTGTGCGCACCTGTGCTATTGGGGCTGGACTTCCAGAGCCATCTCGAAAGTGTGACTATGGCATACGACGGGCCCCTCCCACCACTCACTGTCAGGAATCCTCAGTTTGGTGGGACTTCTTCACATACCCCGCTACTGACCACACACACACACGGGCCCACACGTCCCATCCAAAACCAGGCCGACAGCTGCGCTACCGACACCACTTGCAGCCTCTCCACTCTCAAGGTCCCTCCCCTACCGCTGTTCGCCAACCTGACCCCTGACTGTAAGCCTGTGGCAACTAAAAGCAGGAGGTACAGCGCGGGGGACAGGGCCTTCATTCAGTCGGAGGTGCAGCGGCTGCTCAGGGAGGGGATCATTGAGCCAAGCTCAAGCCCTTGGAGGGCCCAGGTGGTTGTTATTCAGACTGGGCAGAAAAATAGGATGGTGGTGGACTATAGTCAAACCATCAATAGGTTTACGCAGCGTGACGCATACCCCCTACCCCGCATCGCGGATATGGTCAACCAGATTGCTCAGTACAAGGTGTACTTGACAATAGATCTGAAATCCGCTTATCACCAGCTCCCCATCTGCCCAGAGGACCGCCCCTACACCGCCTTCGAGGCGGGCGGCAGGCTCTATCACTTCCTGCGCGTCCCTTTTGGTGTCACGAATGGTGTCTCTGTCTTCCAGAGGGAAATGGACCGGATGGTGGACCAGTACCAACTGCAGGCCACATTTCCCTATCTGGATAACATCACCATCTGTGGTCACGACAGGCCAGATCACAACGCCAACCTCCAACGATTTCTCCAAGTGGCCGCAGCTCTGAACCTTACTTATAACAGGGTCAAGTGTGTGTTTGGAACCACCCGCCTTGCTATACTTGGGTATGTCGTGGAAAACGGGGTTATTGGCCCTGATCCCGAACGTATGCGCCCCCTGTTAGAACTCCCTCTTCCCACCACTCTCAAGGCCCTCAGACGGTGCCTGGGTTTTTTTTCCTATTACGCCCAATGGGTCCCCCATTACGCAGACAAGGCACGCCCCCTGGTCAAGTCTACCTCGTTTCCCCTCTCTGCTGAGGCCCGCGCGGCCTTCAGCTGCATTAAAGAGGACATTGTCAAAGCTACAATGCATGCCGTGGACGAGACCACTCCCTTCCAAGTGGAGTGTGATGCCTCCAATTTTGCTCTGGCTGCTACCCTCAATCAGGAAGGCAGACCAGTAGCATTCTTTTCTCGCACCCTCCAAGGCTCCGAAATTCGGCACTCCGCGGTGGAGAAAGAAGCCCAGGCCATAGTGGAGGCTGTTAGGCACTGGAGGCACTATCTTGCTGGCAAAAGGTTCACCTTGCTGACCGACCAGCGCTCGGTTGCGTTCCTGTTCAGCAACCAACAGCGGGGCAAAATCAAAAATGATAAGATTTTGCGGTGGAGAATAGAACTCTCCACCTACAACTATGACATCCTGTACCGGCCTGGCAGACTCAATGAGCCCCCTGATGCCCTATCCCGGGGAACATGTGCTAGCACACAGCTCGACCAGCTATACACCCTTCATGCACAACTTTGCCATCCGGGGGTCACCCGATTTTACCATTTTGTGAAAGCACGGAACCTGCCATACTCCCTGGAGGACATCAGGACGATGACCAGGGACTGCCAAATTTGCGCTGAGTGCAAACCGCACTTCTACCGTCCTGACCCGGCACAACTTGTCAAGGCCACCCGCCCTTTTGAACGACTGAGTGTTGACTTTAAGGGCCCCCTTCCCTCCACTGACCGCAATGTCTATTTTCTCAGTGTTATCGACGAGTACTCACGGTTCCCCTTTGCCATCCCCTGCCCCGACACCACTGCCACGTCCGTCATAAAAGCCCTGCGCCAGCTCTTCACTCTGTTCGAGTATCCCTGCTATACCCACAGCGATAGAGGGTCCTCCTTTATGAGTGAGGAGCTGCACCAGTACTTGCTAGCTAGGGGCATTGCTACCAGTCGGACCACGAGTTATAATCCCCGGGGTAATGGCCAGGTGGAGCGGGAGAATGCCACAGTGTGGAAGGCCACACTTTTAGCCCTTAAGTCAAAAGGGTTGCCGGTCTCTCGATGGCAGGAGGTCCTCCCTGAGGCACTGCACTCTATCCGCTCTCCGTTATGTACGTCCACCAATGCCACCCCTCACGAACGCCTATTCTCTTTTCCCAGGAAGTCTGTCACTGGGATCACCCTACCAGTTTGGCTGACGTCCCCATGGCCAGTGCTGCTCCGGAAACATGTGAGGAGCAATAAATACTCCCCGCTGGTAGAGAGGGTTCACCTTCTACATGCGAACCCCCAGTATGCTTACGTGGTCTTACCTGATGGGCGGGAGGACACGGTCTCCATCCGCGACCTGGCACCCGCAGGTGCAGCAGACCACTACCCTGAAGGCTCTCCGGTAACTATGAACCCTGCACCTGAGGTGACACCGTACTCACCAGGCCCTACACAGACTCCTCACGACACTTGTATACCGGGCGTTTCGTACGCATTTATACCAGGCGCCTCGCACATGCGTGAGGGATCACCGGCGCCTAGTGGGCAGGAACAAGCGCAACCTCCGTCCCCGTGCAATCACCGATGTTGCCGGCATCCATGCGATCACAGCCGGTGCTACGTAGATCGCAGCGACAGATTCGACCACCTGATAGACTTGACTTGTAAGAAACTTCGCCACATGGGGACTCTTTCAAACAAAGGGGGGGTGAATGTGGTGAACTATGTGCCTGTCTGGACACGCCTCCTGCTGACTGCTCCTGTGGCTCCTCCCACAGGCCCCTATATAAAGGCGATCTGAGGCCTGACGCTCGGCCTCAGTCTCCAGGACATTGTATGATAGACACTCACTCCTGGTTCCTTCTTCCAGTCAATAAAAGCCGATATCTCGCCTTACGTCTCAGTGTGAGTTATTGATGGTGCATCAAGTACATCACTTTACAAGCTCTTCGTTTACAATCTTACTCACCAAGGTGCCCTTCATGTATCTTCTGTAGCACTTCCTTGCATAGCCACACTGGAATCCCAAACCTGTTCACTATGAAGATTATGTGTTCCACTCCTGACAGTTCAGCTCTGCATGCACAGCTGAATCCCAGAATTCACATTGGACAGTCATTCTCAGTAACTTGCGGTATTCATTTATGCTCCCCGTTTAGACCTAACGCCGACTTCTGACACGATGTTAAGTTGTGAAGTCCTGCACGTATTTGCTAAGGTATCACCTGGAGAATGATGTATACATTTAGTCTTCATAGCATGGAAGGGAGTATTAAAATATACCTGATTTCACTAGAGCTTAGATTGGTAATAGATCATCACATTGAAATATACAAGAGGGATTAATAGGGTTATTACTGACTACTTCCACTGACAATACAGTCTGGACATAATCTCAGAGTGAGCTGATTGAATATTTAGGACTGAGATGAAGAGAAATCTCTTGATTCAAAGAGCCAAATATTTACAGTCCTCTATCAAAATGTTTGTGTATGCATAATTGTGCATATTCAAGGCTGAAACTGATAGATTTTTGAACACCAAGGGATTCAAAGGATTTGAGCATGGGCAGAATTAGGTTAGAGTCAATCATGAATTTATTGAATGGCAGAGCGAACTCGAGAGGCCATATGACCTTCGGCTGGTTCTTATTCTTAATTTCTTGTAAACAGTTAGTCTCACAATTTCTCATCACTTAGTTGTCTAAGTGATTCAACTCACACTGAGACCATAGAACATAGAACAGTGCAGCACAAGAGTAGGCCATTCGGCCTATAATATCTGAGTTAGCCATGATGCCAATTTAACCCAATCCCAACTGACCCTCATGTGGCGCATATCCATCCAGTTCCCTGTTTGTTCAAATGTATAAGTACCTCTGAAATGTTCTTTATAATCTCCTTCCTTAGAAAAGCGTACCAGCCATTTACCAATCTCTATGTAAAATAAAGTTACCCTGTAAGTTTCCTTTAAACTTTCCCCCTCTTAAAGCTATACCCTCTAGTATTTTGATATTTCAATCCTGAAAAAAACTCGGACTATCTACCTTTGCCTCTTATATACTTTTATCTGGCCAGCCCGCAGCCTCTGAAACATCAGAGAAAATAATCCATGATTGTGCAGCTTGTCCTTGCATTCAATGCACTCTAGACCAGCGATATCCTAGTAAACCTCTTCGGCATCCTCTCCAAAGCCTCCGCATTCTTCCTGAATACTCAAAGTTCTAATTTATTCTCCAAGTATGTAAACCATATACAAGCTTGAGATTCGTCCTCTTGCAGGCACTCACAAAACAAAGAAATACAATAGCGTTCACTCAAAAACACACACCACAAGACTGCCACGTGTCCAATTTGCAAAAGAGGACGGATCGGACAAATGGTGAAGAAAAGTAAACAAAGACGCATGGAACATCAACTGCAGAGTCACTGAGAGTGAGTCCACAGCTGCGGAGCCCGATCATCACTGAGCTCAAAGACCATGAGATATAGAAGTAATGTTTGTCCATTTGGTCCGTAGAGTCTGCTCTGTCATTCAATGGCTGATTTTTTTCTCAATCCCATTCTCCCACCATTTTAACATAACACTTAACTGCCTTACCAATCAAGAACATATCAATCACTGTCTTAAATACACCCAAGGACTTGACCTCACTGCCCTCTGTGGCAACAATTTCCACAGATTAATCACCTAGCTGAAGAAATTCCTCCATCTCAATTTTAAGGGGCTACCTCTTTCTTCAGAGGCTGTGCCCTCAGACCCTAGACTCTCCTATGAATGAAAACATCCTCTCCACATCTAACCTCAGATGGAATGGACACTATACTCATAACCAAAGTTTTACACAGGTGTAACATGGCTTGCTGAATTTTATACTCAGTGCCCCAGCTGATGAAGACAAGTATACAGTATTCCTCTTTCAAGTGTTTTCTCTTTCAAGGACTGACAGTCCAAGATTCCTCTGTATTTAGATACTGAACAGAAATTAACTCTTCTCTTAATCAGAAGCCTGTTATCTTAATTATGGTCCAAAAGTATGGGTGTTTCTAATGTCCATGGCTCACTAACACAATGCAAAACAAATTTACCAATTTATACTGCAGGCCACTAGCGTTTTTAGTAAGTGTTTCTAGTCAATGAATACGGGCAAAATGAGTGCCCATAAGGTCTGCCATTTCCATCAAATCCCAAATTCAGACCAATTTGTAAGACAGAGAACAGGTCTGAATTAAATTGCGTTTATAAGAATGTGTGTTCTCCTTCCACCAGTTCTCTGTACATTTTTCATTCTTTATTGGGTTTTTAAATCATAATACATTCGTCAAATTTGGCCAACTTAATTTGCTGAATCAGATTAAATTTGTTCAATTAATTTGAGCCAGCTTAATTTGACTCAGCAGAGTGATGATTCTTTTTAAACCAAGGTCAGAATCAGGTTTAATATCACTGGAATATGTCATGAAATTTGTTGTTTTGCGGCAGCAGTACATTGCAATACATATTAATAAAAGATACACATATAAATGAAATAAGTAGTGCAAAAGGGGAGGGAGTAAAATGCAGAGGAAGTGTTCATGCCTTCATCGTCCATTCAGAAATCTGATGGAAAGAAGCTGCTCCTAAAATGTTGAGTGTTTGTCTCCAGTCTCCTGTACCTCCTCCTCGACAGTAGCAATGAGAAGTGGGCATGCCCTGGGTGACGGATGCTGCTTTTTGAGGTATCATCTTTTGAAGGCTTGCTAGTGCCCACAATGAAGCTGGCTGAGTTTACAACTTGCTGCAGTTTTTTCCGATCCTTTGCAGTGGCCGCTCCATACCAGAAGGTGATGCAACAGTCAGTGCTCTCCACCGTACATCTGTAGAGATTATTGAGTGTCTTCGGTGACACACCTATTTTCTTCAGACTCCTAATGAAGTACAGCCATTGTCATGCCTTATTTGTAATTGTATCAGTCTGTTGGGCCCAGGATAGATCCTCAGTGACGTTGACACCCAGGAACTTGAAACTGCTCACCCTCTCCACTTCTCATCCCTCAATGAGGACTGGTGTGTGTTCCCTCGACTTCCCTTCCTGTAGTCCACAATCGATTCCTTGCTCTTACTGACATTGAGTGTGAGGTTGTTGCTGTAGTTCTGCTCAACTAGCTGATCTATCTCGCTCCTGTAAGCCATCAACACCATCTGAAATTCTGCCAACAGTAGTAGTGTCATTAGCAGGTTTATTGATGGCATTTGAGTGGTATCTAGCCACACTGTCGTGGGTACAGAGAGAGTAGAGCAATGGGATAAGCACACATCCTTAAGGGGCACCAGGGTTGATTGTTGGCAAGGAAGAGATGTTATCTGCAACCTGCATAGACTGTGCACTCCTGGTGAGAACCTCAAGATTTGATTAGAACGAAGGGTATGATTGTGTTGAATGTTGAGCTGTAATCAATAAACACCAGCCTGATGTGTGTATTGCCATTGTCCAGGTGCTCCAAGGGCAAGTGAAAAGCCTGTGAGATTGTATCCACTGTGGACCTATAGTGGCAATAGACAAATTGCAGTGAGTCCGGGTTCTACTTAGGCAGGAGCTGATTCTGCTTCCTCAGGTGGATGTAATAGATTCTACAGCCTACTTTGAAGCTGAGCAGGCAAACTGACCCATGACTTTCCCAATATTTAACCCTTGATCAATTTGATTGAAATATAAGTGGCTTGAATTTTGTTGTTAGCCTCTAAATTACAACTTTAAGAGTCATGCTTATGTATGTTTTTCTCATTTCCCTGGAACTGTGTCGGAAGTTCTGCACACATCTTACAACCTCTCTCCAACAACCACAAAAAGCATGATTGCCTGCTGGCCACCCATTTCAATTCTACTTCCCATTCCCATTCCAACATGTCAGTCCGTGGCCTTCTCTAAAGCCAAGAAGAGGCCACACTTAGGTTGGAGGAGCAACACCTTATATTCTGTCTGGGTAACCTCCAAATTGATGGCACGGACGTCAATTACTCGAATTTTCCCACTTCACCATTCCCCTTTCCTGTTTCCCTCTTTCACCTTCTCTTCTTACCTGTCCATCACCTCCCCCTGGTGCTCTTCCCCCTTCCCTTTTTTCCATGGTCTTCTGTGCTCTCCTATCAGATTCCCCCTTATCCAGAGCTTTATCTCTTTCACCATTCAATTTCTGAGCTCTTTATTTCATCTCCTTCCCTTCTCCCAGTTTCACCTATCACCTGCCACTTTGTAATTCTTCCTTCCCTCCTCCCACCTTGTTATTCTGACTGCTCCCCTTCCTTTCCAGTCCTGATGAAGGGTCTCGGCCCAAAACATTGACTGTTCACTCTTTTCCACAGATGCTACCTGGCCTGCTGAGTTCCTCCATTGTACCCGTGTTGTTTTGGATTTCTAGCATCTGCAGATTTTCTTGTATTTGTCTTTCACTATATTACTCACCCAATGCATGAGACCAAGGAGAATTCGTTCCCAGTTATCTAATCACTATAATATTGCTGATTGTGTGATCGGCATGGGCACTGCAAAGAATTTTCATTTATGTGAACACTTTGCAAAGTCTTGAGGTTTCGAAAAACATATATGCATTATTTAACATCCTCACACATTTCAATAATAAGAGAGCACCGTGTTTATTTTCTGATTGAGAATATGGTCTACAAGCAGTCTACATTAAGTATATTGCAGCTTTTATAAACATGGGAAATCTACAGATGCGGGAAATCCAAGCAACGCACACAAAATGCTGGAGGAACTCAGAATGCCAGGCAACATCTTTGGAAAAGGGTAAACAATCAACGTTTCAGGACACGATGAAGGGTCTCAGCCCAAAACATCAACATCAAAACATCTCTTTTCCATAGATGTTGCCGGCCTGCTGAGTTCCTCCAGCATTTTGTGTGTGTTGCAGCTTTTATAGTCAAGTTTCCTAAAGTCATCCTATTTTCGTGTTTCGTCCTATTATTGCTATTTATTAGATTAGTTTCACAAGTTTATTATTCACTGGTTGTAATGAAGTTAACCACTACCATAGCTTCTGGAATCATGATAGAACAAACAAGAATTCTTAAGCCTCATTTACTACATACTCTTTCTTTCCGTTCCTTTCTTTTACACTAATATGCAAAAATCCTATTGAACATTAGCATTACAATCTGTACTAATCTCCCATACTTTATCAAAATATTCATCGCGGAATGTGATAAATTAATTAAATAAATTATAAAAGTGATTAAAAATAAATATTGAAGATACAATATGTAGGAAATACTTGGGCAGTTAGACAGACAAGTTATTATTTCAGTCTTAATGATATTCTGAATGAAAATTATACTTGAAACATTAACTTCGCTGTCCCTACAGATTCTGCATAATACATGCTTTTACTATTTTCTGTCTATCAGGATGTTCCCCTTGTTAGAATATAGCTGTTTCGGATAATGCAATATACAAAAATACAAGTAGTTTCTAACCTTGAAGAGTCAGCAGGACTGTTTGGAGTAATACACTGGGGAGTGAGGAGATAAAACATTAGTGAAAAAAAAGCATATTTCAGTCTAAATTACTGAAAACTGCATTTCAATATATAAATCAATAAAACTGGTTTATAACAAATGCTTAACACTGCCTTATTGCTTTTTCATATTGTATTGGTGCCAGTTAGAGACAAATCTGTCTTTTTGACAGGTGCATTAATATCCTTTTTTACATTATTTTTTAGGAGCTTTATCCAAGCTCACCAAGAGATATCTATAGGTGACATTAGATAAGAACTGTACTTGAAGGAAGAGGAGATAATGGCCCAGCAGGGTAAATGCATTACAACACAGCCACTGTGATTTGTATAAAAGCTATGCTAAGTGCTTAGGCTATTTGCTAAAATAAAGACCACCCCCTGCCCCCACCAATTCGCAGCCTCTAAGAAGCCTAATCTCAAGCAAATGCGAGTAATTCTCATGAATTTTCATTTAATAATTTCAGAATCAGGTTTATTATCACCGGCATATGACGTGAAATTTGTTAACTTAGCAGCAGCAATTCAATGCAATACATAATCTAGCAGAGAGAGAAAAATAATAATAATGATGAATAAAATAAAACATAATAATAAATAAACAAGTAAATACGTATACTGAATAGATTTTTTAAAATGTGCAAAAACAGAAGTACTGTATACTGTATGTCAGAATGCTCTCCACGGTACATCTATAGAAGTTTTTGAGTGTATTTGTTGACATGCCAAATCTCTTCAAACTCCTAATAAAGTATAGCAGCTGTCTTGCCTTCTTTATGACTACATTGATATGTTGGGACCAGGTTCAATTTTTCCAAACTATGAAGTATCAAATTTAAATTAAATACAATCTTTGCCATATTGTACTGAGGAAACAAAGCCTCCTTCTGAAATCTCTTAAGTTGTCCTTGGCAAAATTTAAAGGCACTATTCATTTCTGTTTTCAAATACTTCCACAGCCTTGCCCCTCCCCATCTTTAATCTCCTCAGCCCTAAAACCCTCAAGTGATAACTGTGGTTTTCCAATTCTGGCCTTTTGACTACCTTCAGATTTTATTACTACAACCCTTGATAGCTGGGCCTTCGGTTATCAAGGGCCTAAACTCCTAAACTCTAGTTTTTCCTCCTTTCACCTTTCTGTCTCTCCTTAACCTGTTTGTTCCTTAAATACTCTGTAAAACTCTTTAAAAATCATCTCCCTGACCAAGCTTTGAGTTGTATGTCCTAATATTTCCTGAGGTGGGTTTAATTATGTTTAGTTTTACTACTGTGAAGTGCCTTGCCATGCTTTGGTACAATAGAGGCAATATCTTAAGGTATTATTGTTACAGTTACTGTCATTTCTCTGCTGATTTCTTTTATTTATCTCATTGTGCCCACATAGTTTCTGTCATCGAGCAGTGCATGTCTCTGGTAGTTAATGCTATCCGATTAGAGTACAAAACACAGGCACAGAGAAAATATCACACACATATATCTTCAGCAACTGTAACCAAAAAGCATGACCAACATTAATTATTTGATAGAGCCAAATTTATGAAGTTCAAGAATATTTGTGATGTGTCTTGTATACATAAATGCTGAACAGAATCATCCCCCAGCACAGGAGACAAGGACACTGGGGAGAGTGGAAAGAACAGGATGATTGAGTTTTTGGTGCATCACTGCTGCCAAGAATTACTGATTAACTTTCTGAAGACAGCTGAGAGCATTTCAGCTGAAAGATAATAAAATCTTTAAAAGTATACATTTTTTCATTACCTTTCTACACTTGTCAATTATATTGAAAATAGGTAAAAGACGGTTTGACTGAATCAGATAGTTGGAGCCTGGTGATTAAATATCACAGCATTACGTCCAAGAAGAGTAGGCAACTTTACATGATCATATACATGCTGCTTTCTTAAATATATTACCATCTGTTTGCTCATAAAATATGAGCAATTAATACATTTTTGCTTACTTTGAAATGGGATTCAACATCCTTCAGAATTAAGGAGATTGAGAGGGGATCTGATTGCAACTTATAAGATTATTAAGGGATTGGACAAGATAGAGGCTGGAAATATGTTCCAGATGCTGGGAGAGTCCAGTACCAGAGGGCATGGTTTGAGAATAAAGAGTAGGTCATTTAGGACAGAGTTAAGGAAAAACTTCTTCTCCCAGAGAGTTGTGGGGGTGTGGAATGCACTGCCTCAGAAGGCAGTGGAGGCCAATTCTCTGGATGCTTTCAAGAAGGAGCTAGATAGGCATCTTATGGATAGGGGAATCAAGGGATATGGGGACAAGGCAGGAACCGGGTAGATGATCAGCCATGATCTCAAAATGGCAGTGCAGGCTTGAAGGGCCGAATGGTCTACTGCACCTATTGTCTATTGATACTATTTCCCAGCATTTAACTTGCTTTCATGATGGCCTGTGGACCATTCCATAGAATGCTATTGGTGTTTATGATAATAGCTGTTAACAAATAATTTTGTAATGACAGAAGCCCGATTTGAAGGATTAGAGGAAAGAATTCACACTTGATTCGGTGAGTAAGGCATATTCAAGGAGGAAATGAAAGGGAGCTTGGTGGAGGGTCTATTTTACAAGGGTGGAGTTGTCTTGTTTTCACCAAGACAAAAGCAATATCAAAACTGAATAAGGAGGGGTGAAGACTCAAGGAGTAAGAAACGTTAATGAGAAAAAATACAATATGGAAACCAGGTAAAGAAACATAGAAATCTAAAGCACATTACAGGCCCTTTGGCCCACAATGTTGTACCAACCATGTAACCTACTCTAGAAACTGCCTGGAATTTCCCTGGCACATAGCCCTCTATTTTTCTAAGCTTCATGTACCTATCTAAGAGTCTCCTGAAAGACCCGCAAATACCACCGTTGCCAGCAGTGCATTCCACTCACCCACCACACTCTGTGTGAAAAACTTACCTCTGACATCCCCCTTGTACCTACTTCCAAGCACCTTAAAACTATAACCCCTCGTGTTAGCCATTTCTGCCCTGGGGAAAAAGCCTCTGACTATTCACATGATCAATGCCCCTCATCATCTTGTACACCTCTATCAGGTCATCTCTCATCCTCCGTCGCTCCAAGGAGAAAAGGCCAAGTTCACTCAACCTATTCTCATAAGGCATAAAATTAACCTGAAACTTCCATGCAATATTCAGGATCATTGTCACTGTCAGAAGCACCACCTTTCAGGTACGATGCTAAAAGGAGCCCTATCTACTCTCTTTGGGGATAGAAGATCCCAATCAACATCACAGAAATCAGATCGCTGGGGGCCTTATTCTGGTCAGAGTCATACATTGCAGTTACAACTGGTCTTCTATAATACTTCCCAAAGAAGGGTCTCGGCCCAAAACATTGACTACTTATTTCCATAGGTGCTGCCAGACCTGCTGAGTTCCTCCAGCATTTTGTGTGTGTTGCTTCTATAATACTTCATTAGTTGTCTTTTGGAGAATATGAGAGTTGTGAAATTTTCTATATCATGAAAAACATGTTTTAATAACCTTGCTGCACTTACTGAAGTTCATTTTCTTAAAATGCAGCACAAAAGGTATCTTTCTGCTTGCCTGCTACAGTGAGTTTACTGTAAATTTACTACTGATATAAATTCTGTGCTGTTAACCTGGTAACTCAGTGACTGTAAACTATCAGGAAACAGCATTACTGTCATAATATTTATAATGACTATAGAGACATAAGAGGCTGCATATACTGGAATCTGGAGCAGCATACAATCTGCTGGGCATATGGAGGTCTGTGCTTTTAGTGGGAGATGTGGGTGTCAGAAGCCAATGGCACTGGCACCCTGCTGGGGCCAGAATAAAAGTGGTTTAGAAAGATCTGCAACCAATGGAAAAGAAAATTAGCTTGCAGCATTTGCAAATGTTCTGTAGTAAGCTTCCAAAACAAAAGGGAAATGCTGCTATTACTATTGTTAAAGAATACCCTGCAGCTAAAGTCATTAAGCTTTGCTAATACTCTAAAGGCCCATTCAGATCTGCTCAAGTCCACTTCTTCGGAATGTGTGCTGTTTGTTTACATGTGGCATTGTGTAGAATTGGTACCAAGATCACCACCATTACTATGGAAAAGAGCTGAACAGCATCTGTGCTAACTAGTAGTGACCATTATGCTGAAAAAAATCATTCCACTTCCCGATAATGCAGGGGCCCAAAGGACGGTGTGTGGGAGGAGTATTTGGTGCAGGTAAAAAAGGATGCGAATGTGGCAGGTGGGAGGGCAAAGGGGCTAACGGCAAAGCAAAAGAGTTTCAGGGGAGGCAGAGATCGTTAGTGAAGAGGGAAAGATGGGAGCAAGGGCAAAGCACAGGCAAGCCTGGGGTGGGGGGGGGGGGTGGGGGTGTGTGTGTGTGTTTTCTGGTTGGCTGGCAGAGACTAGTGCTGATCCACAGGGATTGGAGTTGGGACTGATGCTTTTCACATTATATATCAATGATTTGGATGATGGAATTATTAGCTTTGTGACCAAGTTTGCGGATACCAAGATAGGTGGAGGGGCCGTGTTGAGGAAGCAGGGAGCCTGCAGAAGGACTTAGACAGACTAGGAAAAGGGGCAAAGAAGTGGCAGATGTAGTGAAGTATATGTTCATGTACTTTGGTACAAGGAATAAAGGCAAGGTCTATTTTTTAACTGGAAAGCAAATTCAGAAATCGGGAGTCCTCATGCAAGATACTTTAAAAGCTAACTTGCAGGTTGAGTTAGTTGATGGTAAGAAAGGAAATGCAATGTTAGCATTCACTTTGAGAGGACTAGAACACAAAAGCAACGATGTAGTGCTGAGGCTTTACAAGGCATTAGTCAGACCACACTTGGAGTATTGTGAGCAGTTTTGGGCCCCTTATCTAAAAACAGATGTGCTGGCATTGGAGAGGGTCCAGAGGAGGTTTTCAAGAATGATCCCAGGAATGAAATTTGAGGAGCATTTGATGGCCCTGGGCCGGTACGCACTGGAGGTCAGAAGAATGGGGGAGGGGGGATCTCAATGAAACCTATCAAATACTGAGAAACCTAGATAGGGTGGTCAGGGAGAGAATGTTTTCTATAATGGGGGAGTCTAGGACCAGAAGGCACAGCCTAAGAATACAAGGATGTCCCTTTAGAACAGAAATGAGGAGAAATTCTTTGGCCAAATGGTGGTGAATCTGTGGAATTCATTGCCACCGATGGCTGTGGAGGCCAAGTCATTGAGTATATTTAAAGCAGAGGTTGATAGTTTCTTGATTAGTTAGGGCATCAAAGGTTACGAGGAGACAGCAGGAGAATGGAGTTGAGAGGAACAACAAATCAGCCATGATGGAATGGCGGAGCAGATTCGATGGGCAGAATGGCCTGATTCTGCTCCTATGCCTTATGATCTTATGGTAATAAAGGGAAGAAATAGTGAGAAGCTAGAGGATTGGGAATATTTTTAAAACAAACAGAAGGCAACTAAAACAACCAATAAGGAGAGAAAAGATGAAATATGAAGGCAGACTACCCAATAATATACAAGAAAACAGTTTTTTCAGATATATATATATATAGATATATATATATAGAGTGTATGGTTAACAGACCACTGTAAATTGATGCTGGAGTGGTAGTAATGGGGGACAAAGAAATAGCAATGAACTCAATAAGTATTTTGCACCAGTCTTCACTGTGGAAGATACCAGCAGTATGCTGGAAATTCGAGAGTATTAAGGGCAGAAGTGAGTGCAGTTGCTATTGCTAATGAGAAGGTGCTTGGGAAGCTTAAAGAACTTAAGTTAGATAAGTCACCTGGACCAGATAGACTACACTCTAAGGTTCTGAAACAGATAGCTGAAGAAATTGTGAATGCCTTAGTAGTGATCTTTCCTGAATCACTAGATTCTGGAATGGTTCCAGAGGGCTGGAAAATTGCAATGTCACTCCCTCTTTAAGAAGGGAGGGAGAAATTATAGGCCAGTTCACCTGACTTTAGTGGTTGGTGAGATGTTGGAGTCCATTATAAAAGACGAGGTTTCAGCGTGCTTGGAGGCACATGATAATAAAGGCTGAAAGTCAACATGGTTTCCTTAAGGAGAAATCTTACCTGACGTTTCTGTTGGAATTCTTTGAGGAAATAGCAGGTAGGATAGACAAAGGAGTCAGCTCTGATCTAAAGGAACATCCTTATATTCTGAGGCTCTGCCCTCTGGTCCTAGACTCCCCCACTATAGGAGACATCCTCTTAACATCCATTCTATCTGTGGTCCTAGACTCCCCCACTATAGGAGACATCCTCTTCACATTCTACCTAGACTTTCAGTATTCAGTAGGTTTCAGTGAAATCCCCCCTCAAACTCCAGCAAGTACAGCTGTCTGAGCCTCTTACATACTCTTTTTTTTTTTGCTTTTATGCTGTCTTTGACTTCCCTTCTCAGTCACAGTTGTATCATTCTCCCTTAGGATGCTTCTTCTTTGGGACGAATCTATCCTGTGTGTTCCATATTGCTTCCAGAAACTCCAGCCATAGCTGTTCTGCTGTCATCCCTGCTAGTGTCCCCTTACAATTAACATCGGTCGCTCCTTTCTCATGCCTTTGCAGTTCCTTCTACTCCACTGTAATACTGATATGTCTGATTTTAGTTCCTTTCTTTCAAACAGCATGTTTCTTTTCTTATACTTTAATCACTGTCTCCTAAGGGTTCTTTTTCCTTCAGCTCCCCAATCAAATCTGGTTCAGCCCATTTCCTAAAATATTGGTGACAACAGAAACACTGCTGCAAAAGAAAACCAATGTTGAAAGTCCCAAGTAAACAGTACAGATGGCTCTTAGACAATTCCTCACAGATAACCTGATGATCCCCCTGCTCCCCACCAGCAGGAGCGAGCAGCAGAGTGTCCCAAGCATCTAGACTGCCTGAAGTCCATAATAATTAACACCTGTGTAAAGAACGTCATTCACACAGGAGTCATCTTTTCTCCAGTATAAATGCTTAGGATATCTGTGGGCTTCAGTTCAGTATCTTTGAAATGCCATCAAACTCATTTTGTGCAATGACGGACCCCCAATTCCGTTTTAATTAATTTTTTGTTCACTTCTGGTGCAAGCCATATTGCTTGTCCACAATTAGTTTTCGCATTGTAAGTATCAAGGCTAGTTAGTCCTGTGTCACTCTTGTTGTTAGCAGATTTTTCATCATCAGCATACAGATTAGTGCTCTTTTTGAAACTGCAACTTGAAGTTTTCTCTTTTTCTCATCCCTGTGCAGTCCATTTATTATTGTTGGCCTGATGTGCTCTTTGTTTCATTATCTGCAATTTTCACCTTTAAACTTGCATTGGTCTGTGAGCCCCTGCCACAACAGTAACACAATTTATTAGGGCAGGCAGATTACTGTTTAGATGTTGCAATTTTGTTCATGCTTTCTTTCATTCCTGCCTGCTATTCAATTATGTCTCTAATTGCTGTTTCCATTGATAGGGCAATTTCAACTGCTCTTTTAAATGTGTATTTGCTTCAGTTAGGAACCTTTTTTCAATGCTTTCTTATAAGATTCCACAAACTAAATGATCTCTTGGTGCATCATTAGGCCCATCACTGAACTGACAATGCTCAGACACTTCTTCAATTCATCCACATTAGCTGAAATGAACTTCTCTTCCTTTCGATTCCGCTGATCAAACCTAAAATGTTCTTCAATCTTCAGTGGTTTTTGGTTCTAAGTGTTCCTGCATTTTATTCATGATATTAGCAAAGTTATTTTGGCTGATTTATTTGGAACAGTTAAACTTTTAAGCAATCTGTTTGCTTTTCCACCTATTACACTCAGCAACACTGGCACTTGTTTTACATTGGCTATTTCATTTACTTCAAAGTACTGCTCAATTCATTCAGTGTACATCATCCAGTTATCTCTTGTATTATCAAACACATGTCTTTCCAAAGTAGCTAGCTATTTCTGCTTTTTTTCCATTTTATTATTATTATCACCCACAACTCACTGTTATGAACCCGTGAATTTTGTCTGTTTTCTGCTTTTTCTTTCAACTTGACTGTCTCTCTCCCTTTCTGAAGAAACACGTGCTGGATTTTTTTTTAACTTGAATGTCCCTCTCAATCTCCTTGCACAGAAAAAGTACATACTGCATTTCAACAGGTAGATAGTTGTCTCAGGTTTGGTTTAAGCTATCCTTATCACCACTGTTATGTTTTGTAACTCCAGAAACTAACTGGGAAAAAAAAACACAGGAGCCAGAGATACATGCTTCTACTTCGTTTGACTCTAGTGAGGTATGCACATATGATGTGGTGGCATAATGATGGATGCCATTCACGTACTTCTTACATATAACCTGTAATGAGTTATGTAAACAACAAAGGATGCTTAATTAAATATATTTACAATGGTACCCAAATATTGCTGAAATATTAGACACACTACACTAAACATGACCTTTTGACCTCACAGAAAATTCTGAGTTCTTAAATAAGCATGAAACTTAAACGTCTTCCAATTATGGGCTCCCCACAGAAAAAAAATTATCATTTATCTCCTACGTGAATGCATGGAAGCCATTATCAAAACTATTGTACCCATAATTGACTTAATCTCAGTGCAAACTGCTATGAAATAATGCTGCATCATTGCCCTGGACATTTGCAGAGTAGGATCTAAATAGTTCAAGGTTTTCAAACACAGGACCGAGGAACTGGTGGCAATGTTTCCTGTCCTCCTGTAAGCTTCTGAAACATGCACCACCTCAAAATAATGATGAGACATCACCAATGCAAAATCATCCAAACCCACTGCAAGATAGGCAAACCAATGTCGAACCTCATCCAGGCCAACATCCCTAGTACTGATGTACTAATTAGATTCAATCAGTTCCAATGGGTCATCTACACACCTGACCTCAGATCACCAAAACAGTTTGTTGACTCTAAGCTCTATCATGACAAGGGTAGACATAGAAATGAGTTCAAATATTTTCTCAAAATCTCATTAGAGGTAGTGGAATATCCCCACTGACACCTGGGAAATCCGAGCTCATGACCTCTGAAAATGGAGAATGAGCTTTTGGGATGGCACTGGAAACTTCACATCCATTTTTGGAACACACAGTAGCTCAGTGCAAAGAAGAAAGGGAGTGCACCACCTCCCAAACCTCCCACCTACCCATTTTGGCAAGCACTTTCCGCCCCACCAGTGGCACAGTTATTGCATCCAATATTGGCCACAGCACCTCCTCAGAAACTGAAGAACTGGAAAGAAAAACTGCATTGCAAAAATAAATAGGGTATGGCTGGTAAATGGTAAAGATAAATGATCCATTGAACAAACGGGAGTTTAATACCTCATGGTTAATGTTGGATGAGGTCCTAGTCCCCTGATACTTCATTTCCCACCTATTTCCAAAACACACTTTGATTCCAACAGTCACTGGTTGGACAAATAATTTCTACCAAATCCTTTCGATCCTCAGTAGTTCTCTCCTCAGACATTCTGTTTCATTCTTCATCCTTCCTACTTTCTGAGCAAGTTTTCTTATCCCACAATAGCTACAAAACCTCAATAGGCCATCACCACTGTCTTCAGACATGGGCATCTTCTGTTATTGGTCCTAAACATTGATACATGATTTCTGGAACACATTTTCCTGGCATTCCCAAATGAGAAAATAAGAGCCCTTCTCTAATTACCATTAGGTTATATTTTCAGATTAACTAAAATTCCCAGGCATGTCTACCATCGCAATCAATGTGACATTCTTTCTCCTATTGCTTTATCCATATGTAGTCTCCAACATACCATGAACAAAGCCATCCACTTATTACCACCAAAGCTAAAATGTTTCATGGCAGAAAAGAACTGTTTAAATAGATTTTAGTTTAATTTTGCAACAAACACATAATTGTGTTCAAGAAAATGTTGCCCTCAAAAGAGAAGGGAATTAACAAACGGTGTACCCAACACTATACCTTACAATGTCGCAGAAGGGGCTGGATAGTGCATTCTGTATTGCTGTTTTCTTGCAGCTTTTGCAAAGAGTGGAAACAAGGAACCTTTCACAGATCAATTACTCATTGACCCACATGCTCCTGTAAGTGGCTCTTCTGGGAGTGACTACACAATAGATTCAATACTTTGATGCAGCGCTATTTTGCTGACATTATGAGAGTTAATAAAACTCATTATCAGAGAGTCTCTCAGCTGCTTTGAAGCTGGGGACATTATGTTAATTTACTTCATCAACTGTTCTTTATTTCTAGTTATCGCACGGAAAAGAAATCTGTATTGCTTGTTCCTTATAAAATTAGAGTTGAATGCTAAATAAATCTGGTCCTTTTTTTCCTACTGTATCTTTATCAATATAAATAATTGTTCAAATAAACTAAAGGTTTTTGAAGTATTAATAAATCTTCTTATCATAAATTCACCAATTCAATTACATTATATTTCATATTACAGTTAACACTTACTTCTTTAATTTAATCATTCTGCCTTTCTGGACTCATGTTCTATATGTAACAGCCAACTAACTGGAATACAAACATTCAAATATTCTTCTCTCTCCACTGTTATTGAAGATGCACATTTTAACTCAATCCCACAGAAAAAGCCTAGAGCCCATAAGCACCCATCCCCCACTTGCCCCACTGTTGTCAAAACTCCAATCACATTATCTAAATGACAATGTTTCTTACTTGCATTGTGACCATCGGAAGGACCATTAACTGTGTGGTGGCTTGGCTCTATCCCTCGGTTCATTCTGCAACAGAATAATTGGAAGTCCTGAGCCACTTTTACTTTTTGATGAAAATATCTATCTTGAAATCAGTTTATATAAAGTCAGTTTTTTATTGTTAAGTGCTCCATTTGTAGTATTCTCATGCTGGAAAATGGTCTCAGGGCTCTTCTTAACCAAAGTTCCAGGTTTTAATTGCCTGCCTTAAGTCTCAGTGAACTGTCTAGGAGAAATCCAATCTAATTTATAGTCAACGGAATGACTAGAACAAAAAACCTCCAATTAACTTTTTCTTATATAAATTAATCCATTTATGTTTTATGAATATATTTAAAACCTCTTGTGATGGATTTCTTTTTGGAGTAAACTACTCCACCTTTACTGTTAACTGTTGCCATTTTTTTTGTTAGCAATTTTAATCATCTTACTCCGTTAACAGAAGCACAACAAGCTCCATGATTACAATCAACCCTTCTCAGGAAAAATTAGGAGCAGTTGTTTCTGGAAATTATATATCTGTCTATGTTTTGTGTTCTTGAGTAATTTAATTACTTTTCACCTTGGTTAGTTTTGAGTTGTTCTTTTCCCATTGATAAAATTTTAGCCAGGTGAAGCCTGTCAAAACCTCAAACTCACAGATGTTCTGTAACACTCTGCAGCAATTAAAATCCAAAAAAGTGAGAACATTTAATTTAATGTGGTCAGATAATTTTAGTTTCCTCTTTCCAATCACCCTTTTTGTTGCGACTTCTTTTATTTGTTAGCAGATCCCATATGTAACTCATGTAGCAGGGATATAGATTAAGATATTTTGAGTACGCTTCCAGCAGAGGTCACCAACAGTAATCAGTACTGAGAAATCTTAAGGATTGCATTTTTCTTAGTTCAACAGACCTGAAGTTCAGAATTGGACATTCCTACTTGTATGGAGATACTTTTATTAAATGCTTTTAACAGTTTCCACGCAGTGGGTGACAACAACTAGCAGGTGCGGCAACATCTATTGCCCTATGCTTTGTATAACAGCTGGCCAATCCAACCGTAAGCTGGCCCTCAGAGAGCTTTCCTGTTACTTCTGGTGTTTAATTACAGACATATGCGCTTAGCTCCTGTACCTGCCAGGTTCAGCACAAATAGGACATCTCTTATCCAAGGGTTGACATAACCTTGGCTTGAATTCATCCTTGATTAAGAAGATAGAAATCATATATTTTTGAATTGTTTTAGACTAACGTGGGAGAAAAGGATTTATTTTTAAGGAATGGTGAATATGCAAATAATATAATCTATAAATTATCTATTTTAGTTATCAGGTAAAAGTTGTGTCATCTATAAATGTGATTTATTGTACAACGAAACAATTGTATTTACATTCAGAGTCAAAAATCAACATTTTATCCATTTTCTTATTAAGGTTACATAAATTTAACGTTTTAAATAGGGGACTGTTTGGAGAACATTAATCTCTCAAAGGCAATGCAAATCCCCTCCCTGTACAATAGTGATTACCAACAAAATGCCTCTTCTTCATTTCCAATAATATATTCCAACAGGAAATGTCTGCTGTTTAATACAGTATATGGACTATCAAGCTCTCGATCTACTTTGGCTGAAATACTTTTGCCTTCTGTAAGCTGAGGGCTGAAGCAATACCCTGTCCACAAACTTCCCATTAACCATTTGCTGACTCACAATCCTGTCCACACAGAGAAAAGCAGTATACATGTGGTGCAGCTGCTCCTGCCTTATCATACTGGACCCACCCTTCTGTTACTTAACTACAGCACTGGTTCTGTTTCCAGTTAATAATAATAAAAATACAACGGTGGTTAATCCAATGTTGTACCTGTTCCTGTACTCAACTTTCCTGAAGTTCTAGATCCTTATAGAACTTCAGGAAAGTTCTTATCCTTATTATTCATCCATATCCAATCCATTTGCAACATTGTCAATGAAACTCCTACCTCATCTTACCCTGTACATATTGTCACCACCACCCCCACCCTACTCAGTCCACCCAACCCTCCCAATCATCTACTATTCTTGTATCTCACCTGCATCCTTAAATCCTTTAAATGTTGCCTTTTGTCAACATCTGTGATAAATCCCTACTATTAGTGGCCAAAGTTTCAGCCACACACACACTCGCCTCAGTTTCTCTCCATTTTGTTCACCGCCAACCTTCCTGAAGTCAATGACCAGCTCCTTTGTTTTGCTGACAATGAGAGATAGGTTGTTGTCATGACACTATGCCACTAGCCTGCCTTTCTCCTTCCTATACTAACTTGTCATTATTTGAGATTTGGCACACTATGGTCTTCTCATCTGCAAATCTGCAGGTGCAGTTGGATTAGAATCTGGCCAGACACTCATGACCGTATAGGGAATAGAGCAGTCTGCAGAGGACATGGCAGAGATGCTGCTGCCTATCCTTACTGACCTCTATTTTTGGTAGGCAAATTGCAGTGCGTCGAGATTGCCTGTGTTGTGAATTTAATATTTAAGCAATCTTGTATATATTCTGGTTGACTAAGTATTCTTGTTTGTTTAAATAATTCATTACAGGTTATATGTATAAATATGTGAATTGCATATGTCAACATGCTATCACATGATACATGTATGCCTCACTTAAAGTAAACCCAAAGTTAGACCCACATTTCCGGCTCCCGTGTTTTCCTTTCAATTAGTTTAAGTTACAAAACCTAACAGACTGGAAGGTTGGACTTGATATGTGTTAATGCAGTTACAGGAAGAACATACAGACTCCTTACAGGCAGCATCAGAGGCAAGGACTGAACAAGGATCAATTGAGCTGTGAGACAACTGTGATGGTTTTCCTTCAATCAAATAACATTTGATATGATTATGATGGGACCATACAAATGTTCATAAGTCGTGTAAATATTCTGGAATTAGGATTCAGAAATATAATATCCAAAATTGTGGATGACACCAAAGTGGCAGTATGGTTAACATAAAAGAGAAAAGTGACGCAAGAACATGGCGCTTTGGTGGTGAAAATTCAAGTAAAGTTCAATGTGGATAACCATCAGATAATGTACCTGTCTCAAAGAATGTGAGGGAACAAAAGTCTGAGTGGTAGAAGGAAAAATAGATAGCTAAAGGTGATGCAAAATGATTTATCAACAAGTTATAATGTGGCAAATGCAGCAGTCAATTTGTACACAGCAAGCTCCTAGAAACGGTAATGTGATAATTACCTGGTAGTTGATCAATTGTAGATGAATATTGGCCGATGTGCCCAGAATAATGCTACTAAGCAGAGAAAAAAACAACCTGGATTTATTTTGATATGCTGCACCCTCAAAATGAGAATTAATTATACTTTGCAGCAGATTTTGTTTCATGGTCTTATCCAATGGATCAACAGCAGACTGAACTCAGTACAGACTGCTGTCAAGAGAGGCCACATCGTACTCCCAACATATTTCTCAATCCATGTTGCCCACTTCCAGCAAGCACCTAGCTGGAGTGGAACTTATCTGTAAGACCAATGAAAAACACCTCAATCGTTTATTAGATTTATCTATTGACATACGGTGCGGAATACACATTTCTGGCAACTCCCAATTTAACTCTCGCCTAATCAGAGTGCAATTTAGCCTATTGAGCAGTATATTTTGGGACTAAGAATGGAAATCGAGGCACCTGGAGAAAAACTGCATTGTCATGGGGAGAACTTACAGACAGCGGTGGGAATTGAACCTGGGTGGCTGATACTGTAAAACGTTGTGCTAACCAATATGCTACCGTGCCACCTAAAGCAATCTACTTGCTTTCCATTCCAAAATCAATGTCACCCCAACTTCAGTCATCAAATTCTAATATGCAGAAGACACTTGTCTACGGGCGTAATTGAAGAGTAAGCTCCAAGGCTCTAAGCTCCATGGTTGCCTCCATCATTTCCTCATATAATTAACGTATAACATCCAAAAAACAAAAATCCTCTATCAACCTAATCCTACTAAACAATATATTGCTGTCCAAAAATGAAGGTCCACATCAAGACTCTGGCATATGTTCACTGCTTCCCCTATACTGGTGGTCACCTTTTAACGACAGGACAAATATCGATTAATAAATTCACCACCTCGGTTGTGTATTTAATATTTCAGTAGCATTTAAGAGTTCTATAGACAGTCTGCACCAACCCTTCAGTGCTGCCCGAGTAAAACAGTGTTTTATTGTTAATTTCTATATATCCCTAAATTTCAAGAACTCAAGCTCATGATCAATGAGATCCTTGTGGTTCTGTACTTTTCTAGGACAAGGACTATCAATAGCAGCACCTCAAAGCTTTCAAAAGATATATCAACACTCTCTCTGCAAAATTCTCCAAACTCATTAAAGGATTGACTGACTCACCTCAGCGTCTATTGTCAGTTCACTCATTCAGCTATGTTGGGTAGGCCACAGTATTTGCATGTCCAACACCAGACCAGGCATTTCCAATACCATTAAAATCCTGATTGCATGGAGCACATAGGAGGCCCAGTGTAAGCAGTATAAGTGATGCACAATCTTCTAAATTACCAATGCCTCTCTCTGTGGGTCATATTCACAGAACCTACTCAATTGGAGAAGAAGCAAGTCCTCCTCAATCCCAAGGGACTGTCTAAGAAGGAAGTTACTAGACACCACATACAGACACTTGCAGGGAGATTGGTTATTGTAGCGATCTGCACATAACTGCGCAGTCTCAAAAATACAAAGAAAATCAGTTCTGTTTAAATTTTTCTGAAGCCCATTTGATAAAATCCCAGCATGTAGTTCACAACAAGAATTTCCATGCCACTCAGTGAGTTTAGATAACATTTGTTCAAATATAAGATACAAGAGGCACTGCAGGTGCTGAAAACCTGGAGCAATACAGGTAATGTGCTACAGGAGCTCAGAAGCTCAGGCAGCATCCATGGACAGGAATAAATAGTTTCGGGCTGAGCCCCTTCATCAGGACTGGATATCATTCAAATATTCAAACACTGGATTCAAATATAATCTTTCCTGAAGACCCAAAGTTATGCAGTCATACAACACGGAAGCAAGCCCTTTAGCCTAACTCATATATGTCAACTAAAGTCTATACCCAGTTTAGTCCCATTTTCCTGCTTTTGACCAATGGTATATCCCTCTGTACCTTTACTATTCATGTGTCTATCCAACCGTCTTTAAGTTTCTGCCTCTATCATCTTCTCTGCCAGCTCATTCCACAAAGGCAGCTGGGTTACACAAGGGCTTGCTTCCTGAAAACTGTCCACTTATTGAATTTTCTGTAAGTGAGAAACAATTTCCCCCAAAAGATGTAACGTGTAATCTTTATCCCAGACAGCCCTTAGGCACTGATTTGCCAAGATTGGAGTGGCGATGGTCAGCTTAGGTAACAGAAGTTGCTAGCGGCAAATAAACTGTGATAAATCATAAACACAGGAGATACTGCTGAAGCTGAAAATCTTAAGTGTAACCCTGAGGTACGGCTAGCGATTAGTCTAGGGGAAGACAGCCTCCAGCCCAGCCAACTTGAGAAACCTTGTTTGGGTGGATGCTGTGTGATGTGTTCCCCTGTTACAAATCAGTACCATGAAATAACAAACCGTACACAAAATGCAATTAAACGATTGAGCTTTTTCATTTTTAATTTGGCTATAGGGTTAGTAAAGGAACAAAAAAGAAAAGGGTCCCATTCTCATGAAACAGTCTAATGCGCAACGTTGGAGCTCACGGTTTTCCCGTCAGTTAGTTCTCCATCATTTTACTCCTCGGGCGTCGACTAACGACCCCATTCTGTGTCTACTCTGGTCTGTCCTGAAGACTATGACTTCCACGTTCCGGCATCTTCTCTCTCCACCTTCCGCCAAGCAAAAGACCGCGAAACCTTTGCTCAGACACACAAGAAGGAGAAACACTCCCCTCATTGGCCAGCGCACATTCCAAAGTCCCCATTATCTGTAGTTATAACCCAAACACTGCAGCTACAGAGAAACTATTTCATTAGCATGAAACAGTATAGTGCGTTACATAAGCAACTTGCACAAAATGCTGGAGGAGCTCAGCTCGTCGGCCAGGATCTACCGTATGGAGGGGAATAAACAGTCAAAGTTTCTGGCCGAGGCCCTTCACCAGGCCTGGAAAGGAAGGAGGGGGAGGGGAAAGAGTACGTTGCCAGGTGATAGATGAGATCAGGTGAGCGGAAAGGTGGGTAGGTGGGAGAGACTGTGAAAAATGTTTGCCTGAATGGAGTGACGGGATCTGCGAGCTGACATGCTGATTAGTGAGAAGACTATCCGCAGTTTAATACAAGCAAGTGGGCACCAAGGTAAGGTTTGATCTTACCTGAATGAGAGTTCAGAGAAGGCAATGGATTTTTTTCTGTGAATGATATCTGCAGTGTTTCATGGTGAAGAGATATGAATACCATACTCAAAAGTTCTGTAATCTCGGGCATGATCCCCCATACCCTTTACCTCCTGTGTGGAATAATTTCACTCCGTTCCCTTTAAATCTTTCCTTTCTTACCTTAATAAAATGCCCTTTTATTTTAGACTCCCCATGCCCTTTCCAGTGATATTTAACAGATAATAATTGGGAAAGGGCACACTCACCATATGTTGTCTGCACTAAACCAACTGGATTAGTGTCTCTTTTTTGATCAATGAGGTCCTAATCCAATTAGTGTAGCGTACACAACATGTGACATTGACCCTTTGAATCATCAGTGAGAATGCCCTTATATTTGGACGGTATAGTGGCATATTTAACAGTTCTTCACCCCTTGCACCCCCCCCCCATCCAGGGGAAGTTAGGCAATCTCTGAGCATTTCCATCATTACTTTTTTATGGCTCACTGACTCAAGTTCCAAATCAATAATTTGAGCTGAGGTGCAGGTAATGCCCTCAGTGGCTTATTAGTTGACTAATATGAGTATCACATATTGTGTTTCAACATGTGAACAAAAAAAAGGTAAATTAAGGTTGATTTTGCCTCCAAGAACTGATGAGATAATTACACCTGTTGTTTTTGTCCTGGGGAAGTCAGGCCAAATAACTTGTTTATTATGATTTATAAAAAGAAATGACCTACACATGGGCCGTGCAAGATAAAAATTAACCCTCAGAGAAATAACTTGGCTAGAACCCTTCACACTAATTTTTACCATCACATACAATGACAAAATTGCAGGGATAAATCTTTATGCGCTTTAAACACAAATATATACTATAGTTAATTTTTTAAACAGTTACTGTTGAATTCTGCAGTATAGTAGTACAAAATGTTTCAAAAGGTGGATTTTTAATGGAAAGTTATCTATTATTTAGCTCTTTACTTTCATGACTGGTATTCCTGGTTTTCCACATATTATCTGGTATTTTACAGAAGAGCATTTATATTTAATGCTTGGAGCCACTTAAATGCACATAATGAAGCATTTACATTCTGCTAGCTCTGAACATAATGTGCATGAAATGGGAATGTAATTTGCTCCTCATTTCATCACCAATTTTTATTGTTGCGTTCCTTTTCATCAGGAGTACCCCATGCATGGAATGTGTCCCTAAGAAAGATATGCCTGGCAAAAAAAAACATTGAGATCTTCAAAGAAGCAGTTGGATATTGTGCTGGGAGATCATGATGTTTTATGCATTGGAATGATCTCTGAATTCTACCACACTCAGCATTAAAACTATCATCGATTTTGCCTTTTCAACCTTTTGCCTTTGGCACCATTTTGTGTGATTTTGACCATAATTTCCTCCCTCTTCCCTTCCTTCTCCTCAACTTCAAAACTGTTTTGACAGTTTTAACCACTTTGATAAGTCTCATCCAGTGCCCATCTTTAGAGTGCTGTTCATTCTTTGCTTCCCCTGTAGTTGTCATAACATAGTATTACACTAACTCCAGGGACCTCTGCCCTACCCACATGGTCACATCCAGTATCCGCTCTACCATACACAAAAAAATTATCACAGACTGTTCTCAGAATCACTGACATACATGGTGAAAGTTGTTTTGCTGCAGCATTACAGTGCAATACATAATATTGCATTTCTGGTGCTCCATTCCAAAGTTCAAAAGTTCAGAGTTCAAAATAAATTTATTGTCAAAGTACATATACGTCACCTTATACAACCCTGAGGTTCATTTTCTTTCAGGCATTCACTAAGTTCAAAGAAACACAATGGAAAATCTCACACATCAAGACAGACAAACAACCAGTGTGCAAAAGACAACTGTGCAAATACAAAAAGAAAAAGAAACAAAATAATAATTATAAATAAATAGTAAATATCAAGAACATAAGTTGAATGAACAGTCCTTGAAAGTGATTCCACAGGTGTTGATAACAGTTCGGTGTTGGAATGAATGAAGCTGAGTGAAGTTAATTCCTCTGGCTCAAGAGCCTGATGGCTGAGGGGTAATAAGTTTTCCTGAACCTGGTGGTATGGGTCTTCAGGCTTCTGTACCCCTTTTCCTGATGGCAGTAGCGAGAAGAGCTATCACTTATGTGCTGATAGTTCCTATGTGCAATCAATTGTTAATATATCTAGAAGCATATGCTCAACTCCAATGGGCTTGTAAACAACTTCCATTGTTACATTCTTTAGTGTGTCAAAACCTACTGGACTTCCTCTCCCTTTCTATTTGATATCAATAGAAAACTCAGCAAGCACTCAAAAACCCAACACCAACTCCCACCAGCATCCATACTTATCTGGTGACCCTGTAATTTAGTGGTCACACAGAAGTAGAACCACAATAGATTATGTCTGTCTGTCTATTCTGTTTTAGGACTGAGATTACCCTGCTAGTTAACCATTCAATATACAGTGCACTGGCCATATTTATTCAGGAAGGGTTCAGATTTTGTCCCCAGCCCATGCTGACTTTTCCCACCTTCAGTCGAAGTTATTTGCAGTTCACCTGGATAAAATTAATAAATGAAAAAGCATCAAGTATGTTTTCTCCTGATCACTGCTAAATGTAACTTTGGGGGACTGTGCGCATGCAGACCTTGAGTGAAACATTGGCTCAGTTTCCACATTACCCACAGAAATAAGACCTGCTAAGTTTGAAGATCTCTGCTCATTCAACATGTGTAGTTATTTGGATGCATAAAAAAATATCATTTAGTATCTGCTCTACCATACACAAAAAATTATCACAGACTGTTCTCAGAATCAGGTTTATTATCACTGACTTATGTGGTGAAAGTTGTTTTGCTGCAGCATTACAGTGCAATACATAAACTATACTATAAATTACAATGAGGCATAAGGTTCCTCCAGGGAGCAGTGACCCATTGGAAATGTTCATTCTTGGAATCCTGGCTGAGAGCAATTACCCCAGCATGGCAAGATACTCAGATCTTCAGACCCAGTGGTCTCACTCAGGAACTACACCTTACATTCTTATTTTGGGATTGTACCGTAACGGGTTAAGAAAGCCTACAACAACTTCAATAATCAATACTCAATAACAGCTATTTTCTCATCTCCGCTGAAAAACAAGAGTTAGCAAAAGAAAATTAGCTGCATGAATAGGTTTGCCTTTAATACATGAGATTGATTTGTTTGGCTCCATCAGGTTGTGGCCTTGTCTAAACCCTTTCTTCTAAATGTTGACTTCTGCATTTATCTTCTCTGGCATTGAATATATCTCAAAATTAACCATAATCCAAATTTTCTAAAGTTAAGCAGAATTTAGGTGGAGGCTATATTTCATTGTTGTGTAATACAATTGTAACGTCTAAATTCATTGTTAAAAAGTCCAAAATGAAACAAATGCTGAAATTGTTTGATTTCATATGCCCTCAAACCAAATGACACTAAATCTTGCTCACCATATAGTCTCATCACTATTGATTATTCCATCTTGTACATTCCTCTGAATGTTTTTGATGTTATTTCTATAGCAGCTAAATTACAAGTACTACAAAACATCCTGGTGTCTCCAGAACTTAAAGAGCATATTCTAGGACATTGACCTAAACAACTCAACAGAATGAAATGTAAGATCAATAACAAAATTGTGTCATTCAAATGTGTTCTTAGATTACTAGATTTAAATAGTAAAATATCAGGCATGGGAAAATGGATCTGCAGAGACACAAAAGACAAGAGGTGCTTGATCTTGAGCAATGTGTAAAATACCGAAGAAACCCAACAGGTCAGGCAGCATCTACTGAGGGAAATGAACGGTTGATGTTTTGGGTTGAGACCCTTCATTTGCACTGAAAGATAGAGTGGAAATAGCCAAAATAAAAAGGTGGAAGGAAAGGGTGATAGGTGGATCCAGCTAAGAAGGGTGATAATTAGGAGTTGAGAGTGGGTTAGTGCTAAAAGCTGCGAGGTGATAGGTGGAAATGATAAAGGGCTAAAGAAAGTGAAATCTGATAGGAGAGGAAAGTAGAGCGAATAAAGGTTGGGATTTGAAGAAGGCAGATGGAAGTATTGGGGGGAGCAGTGGGAGGAGTGTGTGGGTGATGGACAAATGGAGAGAAAAGAAGGCAATGGGAAAGGCTGATGGTGTTTGGTAGATCAAGAGAAAAGAGAAAAAGGAACTTAGGGGAGATGTTTACTGGAAATTGGAGAATATGGTGTTCAGGTCATCAGGTTGTAAACTACCCATGGGAATTATGGGGTGTTGCTCCTTTAGTTTGTACCTAGCTTCATCCTTTCAAGGACAGATGTGTCAGCATTGGAAAGGGGAGGAGAACAAAAATGGCTGACAACCGGGAGATCCAGATGGCCATGGTGGATGGAGCGCAGGTGCACAGCAAAGCAGTTACCAAGTTACCACAGTGAGGAGGCCACATCAGGAGCACTAGATGAAACAAGACTGGGGGGGGGGGGGGCGTATGAGAGACAGGCTCACTTGGAAGGGCTGTTTAAGGCCCTGGATGATAGTGACAATCTTGGGAGAATGGAGATCATGGGAGGAAGGGGAATAGGTGTGGAGGGATAAGCAGATCAGTGAGTCACGGAGAGAGTGATCCATGCAGAAAAGTATTGGGGGTGGAGTTGTGTCTAGAAGTGGAATCACATTGTGGATGGATGCAGAAGAATGGCATGCTAGATGCATAGGCTGGTGCAGTGATTGATGAGAACCAGGGGAACTCGATACTCTATCTCTGTTACATTTGGGATGGGGGGAAGTTAAGATCAGAAGTGCAGGAAATGGAGAAAATGAGGTTGAAGGCTCTTATTAATAATAGTGGAAAGGAAGTGATGCCCTGGAATTGAAGGCCTCATCTCAAGAACAAATGCAGCAGAGATGGAGAAACTCAGAAAAAGGAATGGCTTCTATGTCAATGACAGAGTGGGAGAAGTTGTGGTAAGGTATCTGTGGGAGACAGAGAGTTTGTAGTAGGTGTTTGTGTGAAAAATGGCTATTTGATTTTCAGTCAAGAATTGTGCAACAACTAATAAAGAATCTACTTGATTACCAATAATTTTATTTTTATTTTATGACTGACTAGTGGTGTGGAGTCGCAGCAACAGCCTGGCACTCAACATCAATAAGGCAAGAGCTGATTGTAGACTTCAGGAAGGGTAAGACAAAGGAACACATACCAATCCTCATAGAGGGATCAGAAGTGGAGAGAGTGAGCAGTTTCAAGTTCCTGAGTGTCAAGATCTCTGAGGATCTAACCTGGTCCCAACATATCAATGCAGCTATAAAGAAGGCAAGACAGCGACTATAGGAGTTTGTAGAGATTTGGTATGTCAACAAGAACACTCAAAAACTTCCATAGATGTACTGTGGAGAGCATTCTGACAGGCTGCATCACTGTCTGGTATGGAGGGGCTACTGCACAGGACTGAAAGAAGCTGCAGACGGTTGTAAATCTAGTCAGCTCCATCTTGGGCACTAGCCTACAAAGTACCCAGGACATCTGTAGGGAGCTGTGTCTCAGAAAGGCAGCATCCATTATTAAGGACCTCCAGCTCTCAGGGCATGCCCTTTTCTCACTGTTACCATCAGGTAGGAGGCACAGAAGCCTGAAGGCACACACTCAGTGATTCAAGAACAGCTTCTTCCCCTCTGCCATCCGATTCCTAAATGGACACTGAACCCATGAACACTACCTCACTTTTCTAATATATATTATTTCTGATTTTGCACGATTTTTAATCTATTCAATATACATCTACTATAATTTATTTATTTATTTAATTTTACTTATTTTTCCAAAATTATGTATTGCATTGAACTAAGTTAACAAAATTTCATGGCACATGCCAGTGATAATAAACCTGATTCTGATTCTGACTCAGCCAAATTTTCAATCTCCTGCCTGTATATTGATTCATCACTACCTTTGACTCAGCCCACAACAGTGGTATCATCAGCAAGCTTGAATATGGTGTTGGAGTTGTGCTTCACCGCGCAGTCAAAGGTGGCTAAAATTGGGGTTTCACCATTCCAGGTAAGGCAACACTTCACTTGTGAGTCTGTTGGGGTCATCTATTGCATCCTGTGCTCCCGGTGCGGCCTGCATCCGGGAGACCCGACGCAGATTGGGGGACCACTTCGTCAAGCACCTCCGCTCCATCCGCCACAACAGACAGGATCTCCCGGTTGCCACCCACTTCAACTCTGCTTCACATTCTCATTCGGATATGTCCATACATGGCCTCCTCTACTGCCATGATGAGGCCAAACTCAGGTTGGAGGAGCAACACCTCATATACCGTCTGGGTAGTCTCCAGCCCCTTGGTATGAACATTGAATTCTCCAGCTTCTGGTAGTTGCCTCCCCCTCCCTTCCCCATCCCAGTGTCACTCTGCCTCCTCCTCCATTGACCTTTCACGATTCTACTTTCTTCTACTACCCATAGTACATTCTTACCCTTCTTACATTCCTTCACCTTTCCTGCCTTTCCCCTCTCTGCTTCCCCTCCCCCCCTTGATCTTTCCTCTTATTGGTTTTTCACCTGGCACCCACCAGCCTTCTCCTTCCCACCCCACCACCTTCTTTATAGGGCCCCTGCCCCCTCCCTCTTCAGTCCTGATGAAGGGTCTTGGCCTGAAACGTTAACTGCTCGTTTCCACGGATGCTGCCCGACCTGCTGAGTTCCTCCAGCTTGTTGTATGTGTTGCTAAAATTGGGGTTTGATTCCTGCAACTGTCTGTAAGGACTCCCCGTGACTCCTTCATTCTCCCCATGGCTGCATGGGTTCCTCCAGTTTCCTCCCACATTCGAAAGATGTGCAGTCAGAGATAGTGTGTATGGGCATGCTATGCTGGTGCCGGAAGCATGGCAACTTGCAGCTCAATCCTTGCTGATTTGATTTGATGTAAATGACACATTTTATTGTATGGTTGAAAGTTTTGATGTACATATGACCAATAAAACCAATCTTCTTTAAAAGCTGCCTTCAGGAATGCTCCATTGGCTCTGATGAAGCATTGAGCTATATGTTTCACAAACTGATTCTGCCCAAGCCCATTCCATTCTCACCAGATAAATTGGATTTAAAAAGCAACACCTTTACCCTTCCCATTACAGGAGGTTACATTAAATAGTCAGAGGAACAGACAGAAGATTCTGTGGACATGAACGGGACACCCAGATTGTATGTTGCCTCCCAGGTGCCAGGGTCAGGGATGTCTCGAATCGTGTACACAGCATTTTGGAGAGGGAGGGAGAGCAGCCAGATGTCTTGGTACATATTGGTACCAATGACATAGGAATGAAAAGCAGCAAGATCCTGAAGAGAAAATTTAGAGATTTCAGCAGAAAGCTGAGAAGCAAGACCTTCCCTGCAGGGTAGTAATTTCTGGATTGCTACCTGTGCCAGGCACCAATGAGGGTAGAAACAGGATGATTTGACAGATAAATGTGTAGCTGAGATGCTGGTACAGGGGTCATGGCTTCTTGGATCATTGGGATCTCTTCTGGTGGAGGTTATGACCTGTAAAAAAGGGATGGGTTGTACCTCAACCGGAGGGGGACCAATATTCTTGTAGGCTAGCTTGTTAGAGTTGTTGGGAAGGGTTTAAGCTAATTTGGCAGGGATATGGGAACTGGAGTGTAGGGACTCAGGATAGGACGGATGGTTAAAAAAAAGCAAAGATAGTGTGCAGTCAGACTATCAGGAAGGGCAGGCAGAATGGTAGCCAGCAGGCTGAGTATCAGTGCATTAGTGATGCAGAATCAAAAAGGGTAGCAAATACAGTAAGCAAAGTATTATATCTCAATACACAGAGTATAAGAAATAAGGTGGATAATCTTGTTGCACTTCTGCAGATTGTCGAATATGATGTGGCCATCACTGAATCATGGCTGAAGGATGTTTGTAGTTGGGAGCTCAATGTCCATGTTTATACATTGTATCAGAGGAATAGCAAGTTATGCAGAAGGAGGTGATGTGGTTCTGCTGGTAAAGAATGGAATCAAATCAGTAGAAAGATGTGACGTGGGATCAGAAGACATTAAACCCTTGTGGGTTGAGTTAAGAAACTGCAAGGGTAAAAGGACTCTGATGGCAGTTATATACAGGCCTCCAAACAGTAGCTGGCATGTGGACTACAGATGCCAAAGGGAAATAGAAAAGGCGTATCAAAAGGGCAATGTTATGATAGTCTCGGGAAATTTTAACATGCAAGTAGATTAGGAAAATTAGGTTGGTAATGGAACTCAAGAGAGTGAAATTGTTGAAAGCCTGAGAGATGGTGTTTTAGAGCAGTTTGTCATTGTGCCTACTAGGGTATCAGCTACATTGGATTAGGTGTTATGTAATGAACAGGAGGTGATAGGGAGCTTAAGGTAAAGGAACCCTTAAAAGGCAGTGATCATAATGTGATTGAGTTCAATTTGAAAGTTGATAGGGAAAAAGTAAAAGTCTGACATAGCAATATTTCAATGGAGTAAAGGAAATTACTGTGTTGTGAAAGAAAAGTTGGCCAAAGTAAATTGGAAGGAGATGCTGACAGGGATGACAGCAATGCAGAAATGGCTTGAGTTTCAAGGTAAAATGAGGAAGGTGCAGAATAGATGTGTTCCAAAAACAAAGGAATATTCAAATAGCAAAATAGTACAACTGTGGCTAACAAGGGAAGTCAAAGCTAATGTAAAAGCAGAAGGGAAGCCATACAACAAAGCAAACATTAGCAGGAAAATAAAGGATTGGGAAGCTTTTAAAAACCTACAGAAAGGAACTAAAAATCATTAGGAGGGAAAAGATGAAATATGAAAGCAAGCTAGCAAGTAACATCAAGGTGGATGGAAAAAGCTTTTTCAAGTATATAAAAAATAAAAGAGAGATGAGAGTGGATATAGGACCACTAGAAAATGAGGCCAGGGAAACAATAATGAGGGACAATGAGATAGCAGATTAACCAAATGAGTATTTATCACCAGTCCTCACTGTGAAGGACTGTAGCAATATGTCAGGTGTTGAAGGGTGTGAGGGAAGAGAGTGCAGGTACTACTACAATGGAGATGGTGCTCAAAAAGCTGGAAGACTTAAAGGTATGTGAGTCACCCAGACGAAATGAACTACACGTGTGAGTTCTGAAAGAGGTAGATATTGTGGAAGCATTAGTAATGATCATTTAAGAATCATTGGACTCTAGCATGGTTCTGGAGGACTGGAAAATTGCAAATCTCACTCCACTCTTTAAGTAAGAAGGAAGGCAACAGAAAGGAAATGATAGACCAGTTAGCCTGACCTCAGCGGTTGGGAAGATGTTGGAGTCAATTGTTAAGGATGAGATTATGGAGTACAGGTTTTTCAGAGGGCCTTTGACAAGGTGCCACACATGAGGTTGCTTACCAAATTAAGAGCCCGTGGTATTACTGTAAAGTTACTAGCATAGTTAGAGCATTGGCTGATTGGTAGGAGGTAGCAAGTGGGAGTAAAAGGATCCTTTTCTGGTGCAAAGGGACTTGGGAATCCTCTTGCGGAACACACTAAAGGTTAACTCACAGGTTGAGTCACTGGTGAGGAAGGCAAACGCAATGTTAGCATTTATTTCAAGAGGTCTTGAATATAAAAGCAAGGGTGTGATGCTGAGGATTTATAAGGCTCTGGTGAAGCCTCACCTTGGGTATATTGAACAGTTTTGGGCTCCTTATCTAAGAAAAGATGTGCTGGCATCGGAGGTGGTCCAGAGTAGGTTCACAAGGATGATACTGGAAATGTAAGCCTTATCTTATGAGGAACATTTCATGGCTCTGGACCTGTACTCGCTGGAATTTAGAAGGATGAGAGGTGATCGCATCGAAACCTTTTAAATGTTGAATGGCCTAGACAGAGTAGATGTGGAAAGGATGTTTCCCCTGGTGGGACAGTCTTGGACACCCCTCCGTAGAGAGGGGGTGTCCATTCAAATCAGAGATGCAGAGGTATTTCTTTAGACAGAGGGTGGTAAATTTGCAGAATTTTTAATCACAAGCAGCTGTTGAGTCCAGGTCGTTGGGTGTATTTAAGGCAGAGGTTGATAGGTTCTTGACCAGCCACCACATCAAAGATTATGGGAAAAGGCTGGGGAGTGAGAGGGGGAAAAAAAAGGATCAGCCATGATTGGACGGCGGAGCAGACATGTTGGGCCAAGTGGCCTAATTCTGTTCCTATGTTTCATGGTGTTATGGTCTACATTCCACCACCACTACTCATCCCACCCCATCCACAAACTAGTATCAGGTCAAGCTAATTATGAAACAAGACACTGATCATCCAGCCTGAGGATTTGACTTGCTAATTTTTAACGGGCTGAATTGTGCTGAACTCTGCAGGTTTGAAGGAAAGAGCTGACTAGCAGGTGTTTAATGCCAGACTGCATGTGGTGCCCAACAATGGAGCTTGAGTGCTTTGGGACGTCCCAGCACTGTGCCCAGTCAGCAGGCTTGAGATTCCAAAGCTACAGATCAGAGGGGGAAATTTAACTAACTCTGATCATTTCCTAATGTTTTAAAATGTTTAGAATTTTTTTCCCTTAATCTCCGTATTTTTTTTAATGCAGCCAATTGTTTTTTCATTGCCCCCACATTTAAGTAACTTTAAGTAGCTGATATTTGTGGAAATTTAAAGGCTGTTGCAAATGCTCTCAGATTTGATGGGAGCCAATGTTCAGCCCAGTCTTTGTCCTATCAAAGGTTCTCAGCATTTTCCGGGAATGAGCCACTGACTTAACACCATGGAAACCTTGTGCTCTGCCCTTCTAACTCCCAGGAAAAAGGAACAGGTGTACAACCCTCTGCACACAGCACAGGTATGATGGAGTGGAAGGGGCTGTAGTGCAAAGGCCTTTGACTGTACATCTGTATTTCCTGTGGTGGGTTTTCCAGTATTGACACCTGTGCCTGGTTTAGCATTCTACCTCGTGGAACAAACAAGGCTGTAACACTGACAGAATCTTTGGAGCTCCCTGTCCATTTGCTATGATAAGAAGCACAATGCACAGCCCAGGTTGAGTGTGATTTGCCTCAATATCTGATTCCACGAGTGCACAGATGGCATTTTGCCCTATTTCACCATAAATGCTTCTGGTTCCTGTGAATTGTTACATGCTTTGATGAGTAGATACTTTCTCCAATTGATTAGTGGGAAGACTAAAGCTATTGCTTTGAGGCCTGGCCTGGAAAGCTAATCAGCAGCTCTTCCATTCCATTGCCTTCGCTGGTCATTATTTAACTTATTTAACTTTGAGTCAACTTCCATTCTTTCATTCATATTCATCTCTGCTTCAATCCATCTTGCATTTACTATCTCCCTAAGTTTTGGACAACTTCCTACCTTCATGTATTTGGAGCTCATTCAAATTTGGAGTTCAACTGGATCCTGATGAAGGCTCTTGGCCCTAAACATCGACTGCTTGTTTCCCTTCAAAAATGATGACTGACCTGCTGATTCCTCAAACATTTTTTTGTGTTTTGCTCCAGATTTCCACCATCTGCAGATTTTCTTGTATTTTCATTTAAAAAATTGTTGCCATGCCTTGTTGTAGCTCACAGCGAATGTCATTTATCAAGATGTCTCAAGTTGACCCATAATGGCAGTTATGCCAAAGGCCTCCTAATTTAACATCTTCATTATTGTTTTGGAGCCATTCTTGTCCTTTTCATTCTGTGTGCTTTCATCCTACAATGCCATCTGAACTTGAGTTTTCCAATCCATAGGCTGCTGGCAGTCATACCTTTAACAGTCCAACCAACAAACCATGGAATTACCTTGCTGGAGCTTTCATTTATTCTACCGATTTTTTTCCCCCTTTAAGGCACTCCATAAAGCCTTTCATTTGCGCTTGAGTCCCATTAACATTGCTACAGTCACTGCAATGTTTTGGAAAAGATGACTGGAGTAATTACTAGTGATTTCCCTGATAAATTCATCATTAACGAGAGACATCAACTTCGCACCAAAGCCAATGTATCACAAGCCTAAAGACATTTTACTATTCACACAGTAATTATTACCAGCAAGATATATACCTTCTACTCTGCTTGCTGTATTGATTATATCTAAGACCTTAAAACAAAAATGAGTATTTTCTATTAGAATAATTTAAATGTTAACTTTGTTGCTCTTTGGTCATTTATCCTGATTTATATCTTGAACACGGACAGGGAGAAATGTAGGTTCTCTATCTTTCTTCCACCTCTGCCTAGATCCCTCCAACCAACTTACATGCAGTCTTTTCCTTTAATTACCTTTTTCATGGTTTAAGATCCTTGATGACTTGATTAAGCCTTGCATGCTGTTCCAGTTCCTACCCACCTGATTCATTATCCCAGACCTTATTAACTTCCTAATTCTAATCAATGGAGCACTGATGCTGAACACTGCAAGGGCAAAGTGAGAATCGTTCTTTAACACATAAACACTCAGTGGCCACTTTATTTGGTACTGGAGAGGAACCTGGTGTGCTTTGATGCCCCTGTGGCCCATCCACTTCAATGTTTGACGTGGTGTACGTTCAGGGATACTCTTCTGTACACCACGTATGTTTGAGCAGCTTGAAACAATCAAGCCATTTTCCCCTGACCTCTTTTATTAACAAGACATTTTTGCTCACAGAGCATCACTCGCTGGATTTTCAAATTCTTTGAATTTCTGTAAACTCTAGAAACTGAAAATTCCAGGAGATCAATAGTCTTGGAGATACTCGGACCACCCCACCTGGCACCAACAATCATTCCACAGTCAAGTTTATTATCACCTGCCTACACATATACAGCCAAATTAAACGTTTCTTCAGACCACAGTGCATTCATAAAACTTACATCACACACAGCACACGAAACAAGATATTACCACAAATAAGTTAATCAAATATAATTAAAAATGCACATACTGCGCAGCACAGGCTACAGTAAACTGTAAAGAACTCACTGTACTGGTGACGAGGCCTCGGCGGTGGTAGGGTATTTATTATTCTCACAGTCTGAGGGAAAAAGCTGTTACCCGGTCTGGCGGTCCTAACACTGGAGCTCGAGCTGTTGCTACCAACTCGGGCTGACTGCGGTCTTCCCATCAGGGACTCTAAGATCTAGTTCCAGAGCGTGGTGTTGGGTCCCCAGGAGGACAGTCTACCCACCAGCCTCTGAGGGATGATCGTGATAAACACTGGGCCGAAGTCGAAGAACAACATCCTGGCTTTGGAGGCGTCATTTTCCAGGTGGTAAAGGACAGGACACAGGGCTGTGGCTATGCCATAATCGGCAGTAGGTGAGCTGGAAATCGTCCAAAGCAGCTGAAAGGTGGGATTTTACACAGTCCATTACCAGCTGCTCAAAATGCTTTGTGATTGCCGAGATCAGTGTCACTGTGCAGTAATCATTTAGGCCATTTACCAGCGCTCTCCTGGACACCAGAATGATGGTGGCTATCTTGAAGCCTGCAAGGTCCATGTACTGTTGCTAAGAGATGTTAAGACCTCTGTTAGCTGGGCACCTCAGCACCTGACCAAGTATGTTGTCTCGCCCCACAGCTTTGCGTGGGTTTACCCTGCCTAGGATCCTCCTCAAAGACAAGAAAATCTGCGGATGCTGGAAATCCTGATGAAGGGTCTCAGCCCAAAACGTCGACAGTTTATTCTTTTCCATTGATGCTGCCTGGCCTGCTGAGTTCCTCCAGCATCTTGTTTGCGTTGCTAGGACCGTCCTCACTTCGGCTGTGGCCAGACAGGGAGAAAGAGGCTTTCCTTGATGTCACATCATTCACTGCATCAGATCGTGCATTGAAAGCGTTCAGATATTGCATTAACGAGCTAGTGCGCAGGTGGACCTAATAAAGTGGCCATTGAATGTCAGGAAATGCTGCTGTGGAAAGTTGGAAGGATCACCTTATGCGCAACTCTGCACCATCCACTACGAGCGGCACTTCCCGGTTGCCAAACACTTTAATTCCCATTCCGACATGTCAGTCCATGGCCTCCTCTTGTGCTAAGAATAGGCCACCCTCAGGGCGAAGGAGCAACACCTTATATCAAGTCAAGTCACTTTTTATTGTCATTTCAACCTTAACTGCTGGTACAGTACACAGTAAAAACGTAGACGTTTTTCAGGACCATGGTGCTACATGAAACAATACAAAAACTACACTGAACTACGTAAAACAACAGAAAAAAAAACTACACTAGACTACAGACCTACTCTGGACTGCATAACGTGCACAAAACAGTGCAGGCATTACAATAAATAATAAACAAGACAATAGGCACAGTAGAGGGCAGTAAGTTGGTGTCAGTCCAGGCTCTGGGTATTGAGGAGTCTGATGTCTTGGGGGAAGAAACTGTTACACAGTCTGGTTGTGAGAGCCAGAATGCTTCAGAGCCTTTTCCCAGATGGCAGGAAGGAGAAGAGTTTGTATGAGGGGTGCGTGGGTCCTTCATAATACTGTTTGCTTTGCAGATGCAGCGTGTTGTGTATGTGTCCGTAATGGCGGGAAGAGAGACCCCGATGATCTTCTCAGCTGACTTCACTATCCGATGCAAGGTCTTGCGATCCGAGATGGTGCAATTTCTGAACCAGGCAGTGATGCAGTTGCTCTCAATACAACCTCTGTAGAATAGGGCAAGGATGGGGGGTGGGAGATGGACTTTCCTCAGCCTTCGCAGAAAGTAGAGACACTGCTTGGCTTTCTTTGCTATGCAGCTGGTGTTGAGGGACCAGGTGAGATTCTCTGCCAGGTGTACACCAAGAAATTTGGTGTTCTTAATGAACTCTACCGAGGAGCCGTCAATTTTCAACAGAGAGTGGTCACTCCGTGCCCTCCCGAAGTCAACAACCATCTCTTTTGTCTTGTTCACATTCAGAGACAGGTCGTTGGCTCTGCACCAGTCCATTAGCCGCTGCACCTCCTCTCTTTATGCTGACTCGTCGTTCTTGCTGATGAGACCCACCATGGTCATGTCATCGCAAACTTGATGATATGGTTCGAGCTGTGTGTTGCAGTACAGTTGTGGGTCAGCAGAGTGAACAGCAGTGGACTGAGCACACAGACCTGGAGGGCCCCCATGCTCAGTGTGATGGCGTTGGAGATGCTGCTCCCAATCCAGACTGACTGAGGTCCTTCTAACCTGATGGCATGAATGTCAATTTCTCCTCCCAGTGAACAAATTCCAGCGCCCTCCTCTATTCCCCAATCTGACCTTTCACTTCTACTCACCTGCCTATTATTTCCCCTTCCTTCCCTTTCTCCAAAGGTCCACTCTCCTGTCCTATCAGATTCCTTCTTCTCCAGCCCTTGACCTTTCCCACCCACCTGGCTTCACCTATCACATTCCAGCTAACCTCTTTCTCCAGCCCTCTCCCTTTCATTCCGGCATCTTTCCCCTTCCTTCTCGGCCCAAAACATTTTCTTTTCCATAGAAGCTGCCTGACCTCCAGCATTCAGTGTGTCTTGCTTTGGGTTTCCTTAGGTTATATATTCCAATTAAAAAATGCATATTTTAATTCCCAAATCAAAACTGCTCCCATTTTGCTGTCAGAATATTTGTCTAGAAAATATTCACAAGAGAGTGATTGATATCAGGAACATGCTGTCAGTGGAGGTGTCAGAGTCAAATAGAATTACCATGTTTAAGGAACATTTAGATTAGCACCTTAATTGGTAAGGCATTGAAAGATCAGCACGGTAGTGCAGCAGTTAGCACAATCGATTCGTGGGCATGCTATGTTGGTGCCAAAAGTATGGCAACGTCTGCGGGCTGATCCTTGCTGACTTGATTTGACGCAAATAAAGCATTTCACTGTAAGATTTGATGTTTCGATGTGATAAATAAAGCCAATCTTTATCTTTAGTGAAAGCAAATGGGATTAATGTCAATAGACAGTGTTTGGCATGGACGTGAGTGGCTGCAGGGGACTATTTCTGTGCTGTATGTTTCTACGACTGAATTGGATTGCTATTTTTGGTGCGCTAACACGTGGTCGTCAACTCATGTTCCCCATCACCCTCACCATCTCTCTCTCTCTCTCTCACACACACACACACACACACACACACACACACACACACACACACACACACACACACACACACACACACACACACACACACACTATAAAAGTAGCTGAAATCCAATGTAAAGTGATGTTGGACTCGTTCACACCCAGAAGCCAGTGCTCTTATGGGATCTACACAATTCTGATGGCAGTTCACACAGTTTAGCACAGCTCCCAAAACTGTACAACAATCGCAGAGGTGTGTCATTCCTTAAAGTCGTCCACCTCAAAGGAGCCACTCGGCAGCAGCACATACAGCTTTTGCCACGCATGAGGCAGAGGAGGCAGGAGAGAAGGAGACAGCTCCCCCATTCAGTCTTTTCTCTAAGATTAGAAGAAACAAATTTAGTAAACCCACTGCGAGATCACTACCAAAAAATGCTGAAGTGTTAATTCAGTAAAATTGAGCATATTTTCATGAGGTGGTGAAATCTATTACTGAGGATCATCACCATTCAGGATATGCCCCCTTCTTGTTTCTACCATCAGGGCGGAGGGAGAGGAGCTTGGAGACCCAACTCAATGATTCAGTTTTGACTTCTTTCCCTCTGCCATCAGATTTCTTTGTAATTGATAGCAATTTTATTTGTTTGCACTGTACTGCTGCCATATGACTACAAATTTTATGTCATATATAGACAATAAACCTTGGCACACAGTGTAGTGGTTAGCGCAATGCTTTACAGTACCAGTGAACTGGGTTTCAATTCTCACTGCTGCCTGTAGGAAATTTGTACGTTCTCCCTGATACTCTATGGGGTTTTTTCCTGATGCTCCAGTTTCCTCCCACAGTCCAAAGTTGTGCTGGTTGGTAGGTTAATTGGTCATTGTAAATTGTCCCATAATTAGCCTAGATTTAAATCCAGGGATGGCTGGGCAGCACGGTTCGAAGGGCCAGAAGGGTTTTCTGTGCTGTATCTCAATAAATAAACCTGATTCCGTATCGGAACCCACACTACATTACGAGAACACAACAGATACAGCCCATTGATATGTGAATGGGCTACTTATACATGCAAACTATTTAGGCCTGGGGCAGATAGCCTTATGGGGATGACCATTATCACAGTCATTGTCATGATTACCTGCGAAACTGCTACAGCCCTATATACTATATCAGTGAACACCAGCATTAGAAGGAAGGGGGAGGGGAGTGGTTCGTAGATAAATTTACCCTCTTTGATTATTTTTGTACCTGCTTTGTTAATTCCAAGTGACATTTATTGATGCATTAAGTTTACCACCCCTTCCATCCATCAGGAGGACAACAGCGAGGCCAGTGCATTTGTGATCAGTCGTGCAGTAATACCCTTGCCGTATACGTGCTCTTATCAGCAGATTGTGCACCAGGGACTTGATTATTGGACTTCTGCTCCTGCACTAAGGCCATCATTGGCAACCTTCCTTTCAACCACCCTTTCATACTAATCCAGTATAACTGCCCTCAAACCATAGACCAGGAAATCTAAATTTTTAATCAAGTATATAAATGAATGCCTGTGGTGCAGTGGGTCACAAATAAGGTGCAGCAATCAGGTTGTTTGACCTCAGGCTTAAGGGTCCAACTCTCATAAGTTCTAAGTGATTTCTTATTGATAATCAAAGCTGAATAAATGAGATAAGACTATTTAAGTTAGAATATGAAATATGTTTTATTAATGGAGTTGACTGCTTATGAAATGCTGGAAATCACTGATGAGCATCATGAGACTGTAGAGAAGATTGAGATGTATAGCAGGAATAATAAAGTACAGGACTGGAATTCAACACTCACCCTTTTTAAATTACTGACAGGATGCTCTATGTGGAATAAAGGAAAATAACTAATTGGGATTTATATGAGTTTTTTTTGTGTTGTCAGGTCAGTTTGTCCCAAAATGTTTCACGTTCATGGAAGTACTTTTGAATGCAATCCACAACTGATATCTAAGAGCCAATTTATGTAAAGCAAATACCTTCAGATTGTGTGAAGTCAATGAAGAAAATCTTTTTCTTTAATAATCGTGGTTAAGGATTGAATATCGGTCTGAGCACTGGGGGGATTTCTTACCTTCTTTGAAATACTTCATGGACGATACAACTCATTTTGACTATTGAGCCCAGTTTAATTCTCTCACATAACCCAGGATATTGAAGACCTCGAAAAATCCCAGAGGGAGAACTGCCAAAATGTTACTTAATTGCATTTTTTTTCAGTTATCTGGACAGGACAATGGTGTCAGGGTACTGGGATATTATTCCCCACTAAAATATAAAAGGGACAAATAGCTCTGGCTTTTCCAACATAATATGGCAAAAAAAAATACAGCTATTCAATTGTCTGTATTCATTCAAACAGATCTCACTGTTCTATGTTCTCACTTCCTGGGATCGTTTTTTTTGTTGTTTCTTGATATGTGGCTAAAACAGTCATGCATCTTTAAGATATGTAAATTAAGAAAATTAAGATTTATAATTTAAGCAGTTAGAGGAGCTTTTTTCATTGTTCTCCGGAGTCAGTAGGGCTGGGGTTCATATTGCAGGATATTCAGTGGCGCTGGGATCATTAATGTCCAGACAATATTTTAAAAATGCACAATGTTCAGATAAGTCAATGCTCCTCCAATTTGAAAGATTAGTTATAAAATCATAATAGTGCCACAGGCCATTCTCTCTGAATCCACATCAAGCACCCATGTACACTATTTATTAATTGAGATAGAACGTGGAACAGTCCCTTCTGGCCGTTAAAACTGCACTGCCCAGCCATCCCCAGTTTACCCCTAACTCAGTGATCTTTGGACTATGGGAGGAAATCAGAGCACCCAGAGGAAACCCACATGGTTACAGGGAGAAGGTACAAACTCCTTACAGACAGCGGTGGGAATTGAACCCCGGTTACTGGGACTATAAAAGAGTCGTGCTGACCACTATGCTACCATCCTGGCCAGGTACACTTTTTTCCCCCATTCCCATCAGTTCTCCCAAATGCTATCACTCATGTGTACACTGGGGACAGTTCACTGTGGCCAGTTAACCAACTGATCCACACCTCTTTGGAATCTGGGAGGAAACCAGTCACAGCGAGAGCATGCAAACTCCAAACAGTCAGCACCAGTGGTCAAGATTGATCATGGCCAGGTGGAACTGTGTGAGGCAGCAGTTCCATCAGCTGGGCCACTGTGTACTCACAATGTCCTCCCTCTGTTAACCTGCATTGTAGTGTCACTCCTCCTCTTTTCCTGAGCAGCACTGCAGAGAGGGAGATCCCTCTGCGTGGATTATTTGCTTACTCAAAGCAAAAAAGTGGGAAAGGGCAAGGGAACCAAATGCAATACTGGCAGCATAGCAGTTAACAAAATCACAAGGTTATCACAAGACAAAGGAGCAGAAGTAGGTCATTCAGCCCATCGAGTCTGCTCTGCCACTCCACCATGAGCTAAACTATTCTCCCACCTAGTTCCACTTTCCAGCTTTTTCCCCATATCCCTTGATACCCTGACAAATTAGATACCTATCAATCTCCTCCTTAAACACCCTCAATGATCGGGCCTCCACAGTTGTATGTGGCAACGAATTCCATAAATCCATGAACCTCTGGCTAAAAAACTTTCTCCTCATCTCTGTTTTAAATGGGTATCCTCTAATTATAAGACTGTGGCCTCTTGTCCTGGACTCACCCACCAAGGGAAACAGCCTTTCCACATCTACTCTGTCCAATCCTTTCAACATTCAAAATGTTTCTATGAGATCACCTCTCATTCTTCTATACTCTAATGAATACAGTCCAAGAGCCGACAAACACTCCTCATATGTTAGCCCCTGCATTCAAGAATCATCTTTGTAAATCTTCTCTGAACTCTCTCCAACATCAGTACAAGCCCTTCTAAGATGGGGGCCCAAAACTGCACACTATTCCAAATGAGGTCTCACCAGTGCCCCATAGAGCCTCATCAACACCTCCTTACTCTTATACACTGTTCCTCTTGAAATGAATGCCAATGTAGCATTCGCTTTCCTTACTGTTGATCCAACCTGGTGGTTAATCTTTAGGGTATTCAGCAGGTTATAACAGTGCCAGAGATGTGGGTTCAATTCCCGTCACCGTCTGTAGACAGTTTGTACTTTCTCCCCGTGACTGCATGGGTTTCTTCCGGGTTCTCCGGGTTCCTTCCACGTTCCAAGTGCACGCGGGTGAACGGGTTAATTGGTCACTTGGGTGTGATTGGTTACGTGGACTTGCACTGGAAGGGCCTGAGGCCGTGCTGTACCTCGAAGTAAAGATAAAATTAATAACTCATGCTAAATGGGGAGACAACAGACTGCAGACACAGGAATCCGAGCAACAAACAAGATGCTGAAGGTCAGGCAAACTCTTAATGAAACCACATCTATCAAATGCACGGATGTGCTAATTGATAACCTAGGGTTCAAATTTTTTTTCAGATTTTCAAAACATGGAAAAATTTGCAAACTTTATGTTTTTCAAATGATATGATTTAATTTACATTATTCTACCAGATAACCAATATTGGGCTTTGGTTATTAGGACGTTAACCATAGCAAGGTGCCTAATACCGAAACGCAGACATTTATTTTTCTTGTAGGGCTATTGCATATTAAGCAGAGAGGAGACCATATCTAATATTTTCCCTTTTCCAGTCTATGGCTCACTGCTACAGCATTCCTACCCCAGAATTTCTGTGTCACTTCCCAGTAAGAGCTGATGCTGTTTATAATAAACAGAATGTTATTATGACAAAGACAGCAATATAAAGTCTGAATTATACCTCAGAGTGCCTACAGTTTAAAGAATTTAACAAGGCAGTATCTATTACTTGTGCTATTGCTTTACAAAATTAATTACTTCCTTTCCATTTGCCTGCCGAGTGCCAGTTTTTTGCTAGTGTGCACCGGACACTGGCCAAGGACACCGGTGCAAAGTCAGGCTGGAGCATCTGCGGCCTTTCATAAATGGGTTGTCTTCCTACCTGCTCTCTCCACAGAAACATGAAGGACATGAGGGAGAAGTGAAGCCAGACACTGGGAATTTGAAAGCTTGCACTTTCTGCCACAATGTGAAAATGAAGAGAACAAACTCAGAGAAGCCCTGAAGTGGGCGTACAGACAGTACAACCTAAGGGTAGCTTAATACTACACGGTGCTACGCTCTCCCCTCAGCAACACAGGGAGGTCCATTGAATGCAGGAGTAGTTACACGCCTCCTGGCAAAAGACCGTAAGCTATAGGAGCAGAATTAGGCCATTTGGCCCATCGAGTCTGCTCCGCCATTTCATCATGGCTGATCCAATTTTCCTCTCAGCCCCAATTCCCTGCCTTCTCCCCGTATCCCTTCATGCCATGAAAAAACAAGGATTTATCAACCTCTGCCTTAAATGTACATAAAGGCTTCATTGCCGCAGTCGCCTATGACAAAGAACTCCACAGATTCACCACTCTCTGGCTATAGAAATTCCTCCTCATCTCCATTCTAAACAGATGCCCCTCTACTCTAAGGCTGTATCCTCTGGTCTTGGACTCCCCCACCATAGCAAACATTGTCTCCTGATCCACACTAATAATGCTTTTAACTATTTGATAGGTTTCAATGGGGTCACCCCTTGTTCTTCTGAATAGCAGCGAATACAGGCCTAGAACCATCAAACGCTCTTCACATGACAAACCATTCAATGCTGGAATCATTTTCGTGAATCTCTGTTATACTTTCTACAGTTTCAGCACATCCTTTCTGAGGTAAGGGACCCAAACCTGCTCACACTACTCTAGGTGAGGCCTCAACAGTGCTTTACAAAGTCTCAATATTACATTTGTACATCCTTGCTTTTATATTCTAGTCCTCTGGAAATGAACGCTAATATTGCATTTGTCTTTCTCACCATAGACTCAACCTGCAAATTGATCTTTAGGGAACTTTGCACAAGGGCCCCCAAGTCCCTTTGCACCTCAGTTTTTGGTATTTTCTCTCCATTTAGATAATAGTCAACCCTTTCATTTCTTCTACAAAGTGCATGACCATTCAATTCCCAATACTGTATTTTATCTGCCATTTCTTTGGCCATTCTTCTAATTTGTCTGTCCTTCTGTAGCCTCTCTACTTCCTTACAACTACCTGCCCCTCCACCTATCTTCATATTGCTTGCAAACTTTGCAACAAAACCATCAATTCCATCATCCAATTAATTGGCATATAACATAAAAAGAATCTGTCCCAACACAGACCCCTGTGGAACAGTACTGGTCATCGGCAGCCAGCAAGAAAAGGCTCCCTTTATTCCATGTCTTTGCCTCCTGCCAATCAGCCACTGCTTTATCCATGCTAGAATCTTTCTTGTAATACTATGGGCTTGTAGCTTCTTAAGCAGCCTCATGTGTGGCACCTTGTCAAAGGCCTTCTGAAAATCCAAGTACACAATATCAACTGATACTCCTGTGTCAATCCTGCTCGTTATTTCTAACAGATTTGTCAGGCAAGATTTCCCCTTGAGGAAATCATGCTGACTACAGCCTGTTTTATCAAGTACCCTGAGACTTTGTCCTTAATTATCAACTGCAACGTCTTCCCAACCACTGGACTATAGTTTCCTTTCTTCTTCCTCTCTCCCTTCTTGAAGAGTAGAGTGATATTTGCAATTTTCCAGTCTTTCCTAACTACTCCAGAATCCAGTGATTCTTGAAAGATCATTACTCATGCCTCCATCTCTTCAGCCACCTCTTTTATGAATACTCAGCATTAGTTCTTCACTTCTGATTTCAAATACTTGCAGCTTTCTGTTCTAGTTTGAGAAAGACGGGTCCTAAGGGAAGAAGCAAACGCACTGGAAAAGTGAACTGGATCATGGAAGAGCCATTACAGAAGGAAAGGACAGAATAGTTTCCCTCTATATTATACCTAATTGTGAGCTGAGCATGGCAGGTTAATTGACAGAGGACAACTTTCAGACCGGGACTCACTCGAGTGCCTGAGGGGAATTTCGGGGCAAAGTGTCAAAGTGTCACCTCCCGATGCAGTCCGTATGCGGGCATGCTGTGTTCCAGGCACGTAGTCTCAGAGCAGTGATTTATCTGTTCCCACGTCTTGCCCGGTGTCAAAGTGAATGATTGAGCAACAGTAAAATTCACATGAAAATAGAAAGCATTTAGAGCACTGGGTCAAGCTCTTTGGGGTAAGCTCTTCTGTTTATTGATATGTACATTCATAAACAAAGCTCTCTGGGGTGTTTTATGCAGTGGATTAAATTTAATGAATGGTAAACTGAAGCTCCGACCCTCAGTGGAGAGCACATTCAAAGATCAGTTCATCGCTCTATCCAACGGAACAGATTTATTCTTTTTCTTTGGTCCAGCAGGTGCAGCAGTAATCTTTTCTCCTTCCAACCCCACGTTGGAAATTCCTTACTGCCTGACACACAGTGGTACTTATTTTCAGCAGCAGTTCCTGGCTGGTGTGTTCAATGGTAGCTTCTTGTTTTAGTGATAGTTATTTGTTAGAGACCTTGTTCCTCGTTGGCGAAAAATGAAGCCAGAACTGGTTATAGCACAGCATAGAACGAAACAACTCAGGCTTTGTCTTTGTGATAAAATTTAAGGCTAAACTCCACCATACTACTCCCCTTCTGAAAGGCCGATATCCCCCCCACTCCCATAACCCAGTGCTCTTCGCAATGTACAGCGTCCTCCCCCGCGGTCCTGCATCCTCACATCCTTCGTTTATTTAGTTTTTCCTAAAAGATGCAGCAGTCTTTGCCTTACCCATTCCTGAAGCAACGTGGACCAGTACTGGAACCCTGGCTTTGAAAATTATCCATGGCACGAATGGTGCGTAAACCAATGATCTGAATGTGTATGCACCTCCACTATAACACTGTCGGGTCAAAACAAGTGTGGGAGAACTCGGAGAGCAGACGGATCACAGGCCTTAGGGTGAAGAGACCTGGAGGAAGGGCGTATAGAATCCGAGCTTCAGGCGGTGGGAAAGGATCAGGACCTGGAGGGTTGGGTGTAGAGTTCATGGGGAGGGGGACAATCTCTTGTGGTATGGAATTCAGGGTCACATTGGTATCAGGGACTGAAGGAGTTTACCAACAAGGGAAAGTAGAAAACTGTAAGTTTATAACTATAGGTAGCTGTAGATGGACCTGCCTTCCTGGGATCTCCCACCCCTACACACCCTACCTTTTTAAAGATTAGCTTTATCCAGAAGAAGATGGCGCCAGAAAAGAACACAACCAAGGGCAGCATCCTCCAGATAGTTCACAAAACTACTTCCTTCATTTCTTTTACGTCTTTCTTTTTCTTCCATAAGTGTTCCGCTTCTGTTGGAGCCTGTGTTCTACATTTTGGTGGTGTGTTTTCAAGCCAATTGAGAGATCTGACACTTTGGTGACTCAGAGAATTCCGTGAGGCTTTAAGTGAAGCGTGCAGCCTCAAAGCCAAGGATGCGAGCCCACTATTGACCATTTCTCACTGATTAAATCGCCAAGGAAGATTGAAATCAACAAGGTGAAAGCAGAAGGCGACAAGTATTTGGTGAAGTCTACCAGCCTGTTGCTCACTGGGGCCAGAGGAAGGTGTCTATGTTTAACAGTCTCTCTTTCTCTCTCTCTCTCTTCTCCACCCCTCCCCCCCACTCGGACTCGCTGCTCCCAGAGGAAGATCCTTTTGTTCACATGGTCTCTCTCACTCGATGCTGTCAGAGGATGCTCTGGGCAAGACTTAATCAACGTTGTTTATGAGTGGGCTCTGCAGTGGACGTGTTTCTGGTCACTCGCTTTCTTGTTGCTATTTTGGGTGACTTTGAATTAGGATTGCCTACAGATAACGAACCCTGAGCTGGACTGGACTCTTTTGATTTTTGTGTTTTATATCCTGTGTTTTTCACTCGTTTGGTTTTGTTGCAGTTTACACAATTTGCTTTTATTTTGCATATAGTGGGGGTGGTATTTGACGTCTTCCTTTGTTTCATGGCCGTCTGTGGGAAGAGGAAACTCAGGGTTGTGTACTGTATACATACTTTGATACTAAGTGCATTTTGAATCTTTATTTGTTATGTAACATACAGTGAAATGGGTCATTTGCCTCAGATAAAATCTGCAATGATTGTGTTGGGCAGCCCACGTATATCGCTTCACTTCCAATGCCAACTTAGCATGCCACGAATCACTAACCCGAGAAGTACATCTTTGGAATAAGGCAGGAAACTAAAGCACCCTGAGGAAGCCCTTACAGTCATAGGGGGAGCATACAAACTCCTTACAGGCAGCAGCGGGATTTGAACCCCAATCTGTGATCCCTAGCCAACACTGTAAAACTAAATGTTAATGGCTACACTACCTTACTGTACTGACAGTCTGTGACAATCTCTCTGCTCACGACCCTGCTTGACGGCGACCAACCACCAGTCTACTAATCTGAATTCCCCTTCCCTAGCACCACCATAGCCTCACTCCTTCACCACTGACTATTGATAATCAATCCATACCCTTCACTCATCAAGCTTAAACTCCCAACAATGTACCAGCCAAATCGCTCAAACAAACCTTCAGCGGCATCTTCCTTCCAATCCACGGCCCAGGGTCACATCCAGCCTTCCAACAAACTGCCAGAACAACATCTCCACCAATATATTGGGCCAGCACTCCCACCAACCAATCCAGACACCCATCACTGTCAATGCTGCTCCCACAGAGGTGAAGTACATGAATAGTATCACGCCACCTTGGTGCCTCAGTCCATTTTCCAGAGGGAAGCCCTTGAGCTGTACATTTGCTTTTACACACAGACACCAGTTTAGCAGGACTAAAAAGGCATTATCTAAAATCTAGCCAGTTACGTAGATAGAGTTGCTTGTGGATATTGCACTGGATATTGGTCTATAACATGATTTCAGCATTAGTTGGCCAGAAACCCAATCAGGGAGTGAAAACTTAAAAAATGCCTTGTTGGTCAATTACAGTAGAAAATAAAATGGAAGAAGATGCTTAAAAGCATGCCAATAGTGGAAATTCAGCATACTAGGGGAATTAAGTGTGGAGCAGGGAGGGAAAAAAAGAAAAGAGAATTTAAAGCAAAACTTTGTCAAGGCATTGGCACAGATCCATAAAAAAGATAGGTTGTGAGAAAGCAAAGTGTGTGGAATTGAAGACAGGTTTGTAGTGTAAATCATAGGCCAAAAATTGTTGGTGGCATCTGAGTTGGTAAAGTGGACACATAGTCTAGTTGGTGGTTAAGGCAGGAGAGAATGGAAAATCACCGGTGTGTTGCTGGTCCAAAACAGGCATACTGCACAAAAATGTAGTTTTATTCACTCTTATATAGAGAAGTGAAGGAGAATCTCCTACTTATTTTGATGCGCAAGGAAACCATTCAGCTTACTGGATCCCAAATGTTCTAACTCAATCCCTTTCTCTATGTTCGCATCTTTGTGCAGTTTACTCCCTCTGACACATCTGTCAACTCGCTGACTTGTTTTCCCATTTACCCACACTGAGGAAGTAGGGAATTGCCAGTAACCCACCACCTAATCAGCACATTTTTGGATATGAGAAGTAACTAAAACAACCATCCAAACCCACATGGTCACAAGGAAAACATGCAAACGCCACACCAAGAGCAACCGAGGCCAGTGTTAAACCCAGGAGCTTTGAGGCCGTGGTGCAAATGGGACAAATTCAGTTGAGTTTGATCCACAAACTTAAATAGTGTTTCTTTCAAATAATGTAAAAACGGGTTTGGTGGGAGTGGATTAGAGAATTGAAGTGACAGGTGACTGCATACATGTGGTTATGTCTGAAGAATAAAGAGAGGTGGCTAATAAAATGGTTGATCATCTGCTTTTGGTCTCTCCAATGCTGACAGGGAAGATCAAAGGAGCAAATACGTCATCTCCATTAGTTGTGTGGAAGACACCATTGAAGAGGAGTGAATATTGATAGGATTAGAATATCACAGAGGGAATGGTCACTATGAAACACTGAGAAGTGAAACGATGAAAGGACTATTGAAGCATTCGATTTAACTCTGGCTTTGATTCCACAGATGCTACCTAATCTGGTGAGTGTTTCCAGTAATTTCTGCTTCTATTTCAGAATCCAGCATCAATAGCACTTTGTACAGGATAACATAAGAAAACAATTCTTCACACAGAAGGTGTAAAAGAAACAGAGTCATAGGCAAGTATAGCACAAAAAAGGACATTCAGCCCATCTAGTCCATGCTGAACTATTTTATTTGAATGGGTTGCTCCCATCAATCTGCACCCGGACCATCGACCTCTATACCACAACCTTCTGGTACCTTCTTCTGCGATAGGTGAGGTTGCTGGGTTAACTGAAACACTCAACACTGAGGCTGACAGCTCAGCACATCAGAGGATATTAGGCTGATAAATGAAGCTGAGATGCAGACCAGCCTCAGACCAATTGAAATCTTGATTGGCTTATGTGGAGAAATGTAGTTGTGATGAAGACAGTATTCATGAGGAAAAAGGAAGAGGGCTGAAGGATTTGCTTCCTTTGTGTACATTCTTTGACACAATGAATTCTCTGAGAGATAAAGGGAAAAGATAGTGGGGGAGGATGGTATGGAGACAGAGGGGACTGGTGATCAGAAGTTAGAGAAATCAATGGTAGCCACTTAGTGTATATTGCCTAATACCCCTTTCAAACTCTGCAGTTTCTGCACAACTGCTTTTCCATCTATCTTTGTATGGTCAGAAAATATGTTACGGTATAATCAGTATCATTTGTTCATCAGTTGCCTCCTATTTATCCCATGCTGATTTCTGTAAATTAACCAATTCATTTAATTAGCATGATCTCTATTAATTAGTAAGCAATAATCTTTTATTTGGTGTTTCATGGTATCTCAACATCTACTAAAAATCCAGATACACCGCATCTACTAGTTTTCCTTTATCTAGCCAGCTCATTGTATTGTCAAAGAACTCTAGTAAATGTCAAACATGATTTCCTTTTCATCATACCATATTGACTCCACGAAATTGTATTTTGATTTTCTGAATACCCTGCCACTGTTTCCTTAGTAATGGATTTTACAACACAGATGTCGGCCTAATTGACCTGTATTTTCCTGTTTTCTGTCTCCTTTCTTGAATAGGGACAATACATTTGCAGTTTTCCAATCCACTGGGACATTTCCAGAACCAGGGAACTTTGGAAGATCACAATCAATACATCCTCTCTTTCTGCATCCACTACTTTTAAGACTCTTGGATGAAATCTATCACACCCAGGGGATTTGTCAGCCTTTAGTCCCATTAGTTTGCCTGATAGCTTTTCTCCAGTGGCAGTGATTGTTTTAAGTTCTTCCCTCTCTTTTGCTCCCAGTTTTCCTACATGTATTGGGATGAATTTGCATCTTCTTCCATGGACATGAATAAGAAATGTTTGTTCACAGTCCCTCCTAAATCAAAACTTTCCAGATTAATTCTCCACGTTACTTGCTAAAGGACTAATAACTTATCTGCTCTCTTTTTATATACTGCACTTGGAGAAAATATTTCAGTTTACTATACTTCTTAGCTAGTTTATTCTCATCATCTACCTTAGCTATTAATTATATTCTTTATTGTACTCTTACTCTAATTATGTTATAATTTTTAATCTTATTCCATTTTCCTCCAATCCTCTCCTCTTTTCAGTTGCAATGAAATAATCCATGCAATTGTGAATTGACCCAACAAGCATCATAGTTGCAACAGTCCACCAGAGGAACTCAGTAGGTCCAGCAGCATCTGCTCGTGCAAATGAATTGTTGGTATTTCATGTCAAAATCCTGCTTCAGGACTGATAGTCAAATAACTTCCTTCTCCAGCACTTAATTATTCAATATGAGCTTAATTCCTCAGTTCATACAGAAAAGTAATTAGTTGAATCACCAGCCTGTCCTTCAGCTGGGGTGATTGTAGGTGTTGTGTATTTAATATTTAGGTAATATTTGTGTTATCATATTTATAGATTCAAGATCCAAGTACATTTATTTTCAAAGAAAGTATAAATTGTACACCCTTGAGATTCACTTGCTCACAGGTAGCCACAAAGCAAGAAACCTGAAAGAACCCAATTAAAGAAAAAAATTAAAGTAAAAGTAAAAGACCAATATTTACAAGAGGAATTTAAAAAAATATAAGTCATGCAAATAATTGAAGAACAGTCTTTCAAACCAAAAATTAGTCCTCAGATCTGAACCCCGGATCAGCCCAGAGTAGGCCCAAAGCCCCACTTATCAGTTTATCATTTTAGCAGGTATGAAGCACAGCAGCTGGGACAGTTTTCATAGCCTCAGTGCTATGGAGATGACCATTGCAGTGAATGAGTGAAACTGGCTCTCATCCTGACCCTGTCTTTTCAGTCAAACTGGGCTGGCACTTAAATTGACACAACGACAGAAAAGCGAAGGGCTCCAGTTTCCTAGAGAGAGGAGTAAACATCAGTTTTCGCCTCCGATTTGGACCGGTGTTTAAATTGTCTAAACAGCACCTTGTACCTCGCTCTAGGACTCGGGCACCGCTGCTATGAAGGGTCCCAGGCCGAGACCACGTTGCCCAGCAACTCTCTCTGTTAATTAATTACAAGTTATATGTAAAACTATGTTAATTGCAGATGTCATCACACTACCATATGTACATGCACACCTTGCTTAAAGTAAACCCAAAGTTACACTCTCATTTCGGACTCCTACATCTTCCTTCAAATCGGTTTAATGTTTTGAAGTTACAAAACGTTACAGTGGGAGAGCCCATTACCAGTAATTCCCAACAAAACTTACTGGATATGCGAAATTCTTCCCAGATTTGTCCAAGAATTGCTTCCACAATTCGGTATCATCAGCTACAAAGTCAATAGGAATAAGAATGGGAGGAGTTGTTGAATGCAGCAAGGATAAGGGAAAGAGAAATACACACAAATTTACTTAGAGCATGCTTACAAACAGAGATGTATTAAGGAGCAGATAACCTGTTTTAGAAATGTTGATTGAGAGATTAACATTGGTTAGGACACAGCAGATGATTCTCCTGTTCTTCTTAAATTAAAGCTGAGGCATCTTTTACTTCAAGAGCTTGATTTGCTGAAAGATGTGTCCTCCAGGAGCGCAGCATTCCCTCACAATGAAGGTGGGGGGAGAGAGGGAGGAAGAGTGGGTGAGTGGGACAGGGAGAGGGGGAGATAGGGAGGGAAAGAGGGAGAGGGATGGTAAGAGGAAGTGGGAGAGAGGCAGGGAAGGAGAGAGAGAGAGGGAGAGAGGAAGAAGGTGAGAGAGAGAAGGCAAGAGGGAGATGGGGATGGGAGGATGTGAGGGCGGGGGAGAGGGAGAGGTAGGGAGGGGAAGTGGAAGGGAAGGGAGAGAGGGAGAGAGAGGGTGAAAGGGTGAGGGAAAAAGGGAATAGATAGATTTTCAAAGATATTATAAATCAACCCCTCTTATAACACAAGTATGTATCTCTTATTTTTTATTATTATTTTCTACCATAGTACAAGGATGAGTGTTTCATTATGATTTACTGTATATAGAACAGTAGAGTGCAGGAAAAGGCCCTCCAACACACGATATCTGGCAAACATGATACCACGTTAAACTAAAACTTTCCACTTCCTCAGGATACATATCCCTCCATTCCCTACATGTGTCTCATTGTCACATACCCGTGTCTTTCTAAAGTCTTCTTACGAAAGACATTCTCATGTTTGCTTTCACCACTACCACTGCCAGCCCATTCCAGGCACCTACGGCTCAGTGTAACAAACGCGCCCCACACGTTTCACTTAACCTTTCTCCTGTCACCCTAATTTGGTCATCTTTGTCACAATGAAAACACTTCCATTATTAAAGTTAGCAATTGATGTCATACTCTTCAGTTGTGCATAGGAAGACAGATGATGTCACCATTGAAGCTGTTTAGGCTGTGCATTGCAGTAATGTACGGGAGTTAATGTTTAACCAAGTTAATGTTTAGCTCAATAGCAATTTTAAAATTGAAGAGAGCAGCATTAATTAGGCATTAGTTAATATTTCTGTTATAACACCAAATGAGATGCACTCACTGAACAAGTGAGTAAGCCCAATGACTACTTCCTCCAATCTATGAAGACAAATGATATTTTAAGACAATGAAAACAATTTTCTCTCTTTTTGATGTAAGTTTACTGACCTAAACCATTAAGTCCCTTTCAATCTCCACAGATACCAACTGAGCAACTGAGAACTTTCAGTATTTAGTTTTGCCTGGCTCAGATTTCATCAGCATCTGTGCCTCTAGTTATGAGTAGACACAGGGTTAAGGACATTTGGCAGATTTCACCCTTTCCTAAACTAAGGATGTTAAATTTGATATGTAGCGTCTTAGCGAATTGTTCCCCACTCCCACATCTCAGGTTATTAACTAATTGTGGATGACACATTGCCAGCTGTCACTCAGTCATGAGATTGTAGGTTCAATTCCTAGGCAAGACACCTGAGTGCAAAGACTTAGCTGACACTCCTGTGTAGTATTGAATAAACACTATACTGTCAGAGATGCTGGGCTGCAATTATACAGTAGTCAGAACAGTGTGTTAGCACAGTGTTGGCCTAATTTTGCTTGAGGCTTTCCGGCAGAAACATTCTGTCACTTAAGAGGTCCAAAACTTTGAACTTTGATGCCATGGAGGAGCGGCAAGACAGCTGGGGGTAAGGAGTATTTGATAAAGAGGATAATGTCATAAAATCAAACCAGGGGTTGGATAGAAAGAAGATCAGTGTAGGGTGTGACAATTGGTATGGATAGATGATTGGAGAGCAGGGAGAAGTTAAAGTGTTGATCAGGTGTTGGGATGAGTGGTGATTTAGGCCCCTAGGGTCATCTACTTTGAGGGAAAGAGCTTGGAATAATGCGAAGAACGCCTCTTGAGGGAAAACCTCTGACTCTTGACTACAATCAGATGAACCACAACAACCATTGCAAACAGTAGCCTGTAACTTCCTTTTCGACTTGGAAGCAACTTGATGTGGCAGAGCCAATGCTTAGAGTGAGGAAGACCTGAGGTTCAATCATACTTTGATAATAAATGTACTTTGAACTTTAAACTTAAAGCAAGCCTTCGGTCAAGGCCTACTTTGATGTGCAAGACCCACTCACCTACCTCGGATAAACAATATTATGCAGGTGACATCAGAGTCAGGTCAGGTCTAAAAGTACACTTGTATTCTTCCACAAGATCCTCCAAATCCTGGAGTTCTCCATTTAATGGCATAATGTCAGAAACTTCACTGCAAGGCTTTAACTGTTTAAGGAAGCATTTCACCACCTTTCAAGGGCAGCTAGGAATTGGCAATAAATTTAGATCTTGTAACTATTATGCATGTCCTGTGAATGAAAGACAGTGCATGATTTGTGCATGATTTCAAAGTGGCCTCAGGGACCATGTACAAATTAAATTTGTTTACATGTTTGTTAATGCATTTCATTCAGTTTTAGTAGTACACCTTGGTGCTTCAAACCAAAATAATATTGTTGAATGTATTTTAATGACAAGTTCTGTTTCAGAAGTTTATGTACTGCAATGGAAGTTACTGTAGTGTATTCAGTGTTTCAGTAATATCGGAGTAATATTGTCAATATATTGTATGAATAAATATTCTTTGTTTGTTTACATAATTCATAATGGGTTAACATAGAACAAAGAACAATACAACACAGTACAGGCCCTTCGGCCCACAATGTTGTGCCAAACCTTAAACCCTGTCTCCTAGATATGTAAGAAGTATGTGAATGGCATATGTCATGATGTCACCACATCAGATGTGAGGTTCCCACTAAAAAAGTATCCCAACTCCTGTGCTTTTGTTTCAATTAGTCTCTGCAGTTACAAAGCATAACAGTGGCAATAAGGAAGTTTGAAAAAACTCGAGATGACTACCTACCTGTTGAAATGCAGCAAGTTTTTCTTCAGAATGGGAAGGAGACATTCAAGTTTATAAAAAAGGCAGAAAACTGATTAAGTTCAGAAGCAACTGCGACAGCTATAGGTTCATAAACAGCGAATACTGAGTGATAATAATTTTTAAAATTTTAAAAAGCAGAATTATCTAGCCATATTGGAAGGACAGATGTTTTCAATTGCACAACAAATAACTGGATGATGTATACTGAAATAATTGAGCAATATTTTGAAACAAATGAAATAGCTAATGCAAAGCAAGTGCCAGTGTTGCTGAGTGCACTGGGTGGAAAAGCCAGTTTAGAGATTTAACTTTTGCAACCAAACCAGCTGAAATGAACTTTGCTGATATTGCAGGAACATTTAGAACTGAAACCATTGTTGCTTTAGGTTTTATAAAAGGCAACAAAAAGAAGGGGAGTCCATTTCAACATATATGGCTGAATTGAAGAAACCGTTTGAGCATTGTCAGTTCAGTAATGCACAAAATGATGCACCGGGATCATTTAATTTGTGGAATCCTAAAATAAAATCATTCAAATATGGCTCCTATCGGAAGCACGATTCATATAACCATATAACCATATAACAATCACTGCACAGAAACAGGCCATCTCGGCCCTCCTAGTCCATGCCGAACTCTTAATCTCACCTAGTCCCACCTACCCGCACTCAGCCCATAACCCTCCACTCCTTTCCTGTCCATATACCTATCCAATTTCACCTTAAATGACACAACTGAACTGGCCTCTACTACTTCTACAGGAAGCTCATTCCATACAGCTATCACTCTCTGAGTAAAGAAATACCCCCTCGCGTTTCCCTTAAACTTCTGCCCCTAACTCTCAAATCATGTCATCTCGTTTGAATCTCCCCTACTCTCAATGGAAACAGCCTATTCACGTCAACTCTATCTATCCCTCTCAAAATTTTAAATACCTCGATCAAATCCCCCATCAACCTTCTACGCTCCAATGAATAGAGACCTAACTTGTTCAACCTTTCTCTGTAACTTAAGTGCTGAAACCCAGGTAACATCCTAGTAAATCGTCTCTGCACTCTCTCTAATTTATTGATATCTTTCCTATAATTCGGTGACCAGAACTGTACACAATATTCCAAATTTGGCCTTACCAATGCCTTGTACAATTTTAACATTACATCCCAACTTCTGTACTCAATGCTTTGATTTATAAAGGCCAGCGTTCCAAAAGCCTTCTTCACCACCCTATCTACATGAGACTCCACCTTCAGGGAACTATGCCCTGTTATTCCTAGATCTCTCTGTTCCACTGCATTCCTCAATGCCCTACCATTTACCCTGTATGTTCTATTTGGATTATTCCTGCCAAAATATAGAACCTCACACTTCTCAGCATTAAACTCCATCTGCCAACGTTCAGCCCATTCTTCTAACCAGCATAAATCTCCCTGAAAGCTTTGAAAACCCACCTCATTATCCACAACACTCCTACCTTAGTATCATCGGCATACTTACTAATCCATTTTACCACCCCATCATTCAGATCATTTATGTATATTACAAACAACATTGGGCCCAAAACAGATCCCTGAGGCACCCCGCTAGTCACCGGCCTCCATCCCGATAAACAATTATCCACCACTACTCTCTGGCATCTCCCATCTAGCCACTGTTGAATCCATTTTATTACTCCAGCATTAATACCTAATGACTGAACCTTCTTAACTAACCTTCCATGTGGAACTTTGTCAAAGGCCTTGCTGAAGTCCATATAGACTACATCCACTGCCTTACCCTCGTCAACATTCCTCGTAACTTCTTCAAAAAATTCAATTAGGTTTGTCAAACATGACCTTCCACGCACAAATCCATGCTGGCTACTCCAAATCAGATCCTGTCTATCCAGATAATTATTAATACTATCTCTAAGAATACTTTCCATTAATTTACCCATCACTGATGTCAAACTGACAGGTCTATAATTGCTAGGCTTACTTCTTACTTACTTAGGATTCACATTTAAAAGAGCAGTTGAAATTCCTGTATGAAAGAAAACAACAACCAGAGACGCAATTGAGTTACAGTCAGGAACAAAAGTGTGCATGAACAAAATTGCAACATGTAAGCAGAAACCTGCTTGGCTGAACAATTTGTGTTATCGTTTGTTAGGGGCTCAGATACATCAGACCAATACAGGTTTAAAGTTGAAATTTGCAGAAAATGTAACAATGTAGGACACAAAGAACATATCGGCAAACTAAAATAAATGTGACTGTACAGGGAAGAGAAAAAGATAAAAAGACGGTTTCAAAATGAACACTAATCTGCATGCTGTTCATGAAAAATCTGATAAAGGTGAGAGCAGCACAGGACTGGCTAGCCTTGAGATTTATAATGTGAAAACTAACACAAGACAAGCAAGATGGATTGGGTGTTACATATTGAACTAGAGGTGATTAGGGAGCTTAAAGTAAAAGAACCCTTAGGAACCAGTGAGTAGAATATGACTGAGTTCAACTTGAAATTTGACAGGGAGAAAGTAAGTCTGATGTAGCAGTATTTCAGTGGAGTAAGGGAAATGACAGTGGTATGAGATAGGAGTTGTCTGAAGTAAATTGAAAGGAGCCGCTGGCAGGGATGACAACAGGGCAGCAATGGTGTGAGTCTCTAGAAAAAAACGAAGAAGGTGCAGGATACTTGTATTCCAAAAACAAAGAAATTACTCAAATGGCAAAATAGTACAACCTTGACTGACAAGGGAAGTCAAGGTTAATGTAAAAGCAAAAGAGAAGGCATACAACAAAGCAAAAATTAGTGGGAAGGCAGAGGATTGGGAGCTTTTAAAATCCTACAGAAAACAACTAAAAGAATCATTAAGGGGGAAAAGATGAAATATGAAAGCAAGCTAGCAAACTGCATCAAAGTGGATAGTAAAATCTTTTTCAAGTATGTATAAAATAAAATTGAAATGAGAATGGATATAGGACTGCTAGAAAATGAGGCCAGAGAAATAATAATGGGGGCCAAGGAGATGGCAGATGAACTAAATGAGTATTTTGTATCAGTCTTCACTATAGAAGACAGTAGCAGTGTGCCGGGTGTTAAAGGGTGTGAGGGAAGAGAAGTGAATGCAGTTACTATTACAAGGGAAAAGGTGCTCAAAAAGCTGAAAGACCTGAGGGTGCATAAGTCACCCGGACCAGATGAACTGCATCCTAGGGTCTTGAAAGGGGTAATGGTAGACATTGTGGAGGCACTAGAAAACATGTTTCAAGAATCATTGGAGTCTAGCATAGTAAATAGACAATAGGTGCAGGAGTAGGCCATTCAGCCCTTTGAGCCAGCACCGCCATTCAATGTGATCATGGCTGATCATCCACATTCAGTACCCCGTTCCTGCCTTCTCCCCATATCCCTTGACTCCGCTATCTTTAAGAGCTCTATCTAACTCTTTCTTGAAAGCCTTCAGAGAATTGGCCTCCACCGCCTTCTGAGGCAGAGCATTCCATAGATCCACAACTCTCTGGGTGAAAAAGTTTTTCCTCAACTCTGTTCTAAATGGCCTACCCCTTATTCTCAAACTGTGGCCTCTGGTTCTGGACTCCCCAAACATCGGGAACATGTTTCCTGCCTCTAGCATGTCCAATCCCTTAATAATCTTATATGTTTCAATCAGATCCCCTCTCATCCTTCTAAATTCCAGTGTATACAAGCCCAGTTGCTCCAATCTTTCAACATATGACAGTCCCGCCATCCTGGGAATTAACCTCGTGAACCTACGCTGCACTCCCTCAATAGCAATAATTTCCTTCCTCAAATTTGGAGACCAAAACTGAACACAATACTCCAGGTGTTGTCTCACCAGGGCACTGTACAACTGCAGAAGGACCTCTTTGCACCTATACTCAACTCCGCTTGTTATGAAGGCCAACATGCCATCAGTTTTCTTCACCGCCTGCTGTACCTGCATGCTTACTTTCAGTGACTGATGAACAAGGACACCTTGATCTTGTTGTACTTCACCTTTTCCTAACTTGACACCATTCAGATAGTAATCTGCCTTCCTGTTCTTGCCACCAAAGTGGATAACCTCCCATTTATCCACATTAAACTGCATCTGCCCAATCACCCAACCTGTCCAAGTCACCCTGCATTCTCCTAGCATTCTCTTCATATTTCACACTACCACCCAGCTTTGTGTCATCTGCAAATTTGCTAATGGTACTTTTAATCCCTTCATCTAAATCATTAATGTGTATTGTGAATAGCTGTGGTCCCAGCACCGAGCCTTGCGGTACCCCACTAGTCACTGCCTGGCATTTTGAAAAGGACCAGTTAATCCCTACTCTTTGTTTCCTGTCTGCCAACCAATTTTCTGTCCATGTGAGTACCCTGCCCCCAATACCATGTGCTCTAATTTTGCCCACTAATCTCCTGTTTGGGACCTTATCAAAGGCTTTCTGAAAGTCCAGGTACACTACATCCATTGGCTCTCTCTTGTCCATTTTCATAGTTACATCCTCAAAAAATTCCAGAAGATTAGTCAAACATGATTTCCCCTTCGTAAATCCATGCTGACTCGGACCAATCCTGTTACTGCTATCCAAATGTACCATTATTTCATCTTTTATAATTTACTTCAGCATCTTCTCCACCACTGATGTCAGGCTAACTGTTCTATAGTGCCAGAGGATGGGAAATTGAAAATGTCACTCCACTCTTTAAGAAAGGAGGGAAGCAGCAAAAAGGAAATTATAGACCAGTTAGCCTGACCTCAAGGGTAGTGAAGATGCTGGAGTCAATCGTTAAAGATGAGATTATGGAGTACTTGGTGTCACAGGACAAAGTCAACATGGTTTCCTTAAGAGAAAATCCTGCCTCATAAATCTGTTGGAATTCTTTGAGGAGATTACACAGAGGATTGATAAAGGAGATGGCGTGTATGTTGTATCTGAACTTTCAGAAGGCCTTTGATAGGGTGCCACACAAGAGGCCGCTTACCAAGTTAAGTGCCCATGGCATTACAAAAATTTTCTGGCATGGTAAGAGCATTGGCTGATTGGTAGGAGGCAGTGAGTGGGAATAAAAAGGATCCTTTTTTTGGTTGGCTGCCTGTGACTACTGGTGTTATGCAGGGGTCTTTGTTGGGACTGCTTCTTTATATGCTGTAGATGATATGAAGATTGGTGGAGGGGCAGGGAGTGTTGAGAAAACAGGTAGGATGCAGAAGGACTTGGATAGATTAGGAGAATGGGCAAGAAAGTGACATAAGAGATACAACGTTGGAAAATGCATGGTCATGCACTTTGGTAGTAGAAATAAATGTGTGGGCTATTTTCTAAATGGGGAGAAAATCCAGGATTCTAAGGTGCAAAGGGACTTAGGAGACCTTGTGCAGAACACCCTGAAGGTTAATTTGCAGGTAGAGTCAGTGGTGAGGAAGGCAAATGCAATGTTAGCATTCATTTCAAGAGGTCTAGAATACAAGAGCAAGGATGTGATGCTAAGGCTTTATAAGGCACTGGTGAGGCCTCACCTTGAGTATTGTGAACAGTTTTGGGCCCCTCATCTTAGAAAAGTTGTGCTGGTGTTGGAGAGGGTCCAGAGGAGGTTCACAAGGATGATTCTAGGAATGAAAGGTCTTTCATATGATGAACGTTTGATGGCTCTGGGTCTGTACTCACTGGAATTTAGAAGGATGAGGAGTGGACCTCATTGAAATCTTTTGAACCTTGAAAGGCCTAGACAGAGTAGACGTGGACAGGTGGGGGAGTCTAGGACAAGAGGGCACAGCCTCAGGATAGAGGGGTGTTCATTTCAAACAGAGATGTGGAGAAATTTCTTTAGCCAAAGGGTTGTGAATTTGTGGAATTTGTTTCCTTACGCAGCTGTGGAGGCTAGGTTGGTGGGTGTATTTAAGGCAGAGCTTGGTAGGTTTTTGATTGGACATGGCATCAAAGGTTATGGGGAGAAGGCTAAGGAATGGGACTGAGCAGTGGAAAAAAGGATCAACCATGATTTAATGGCGGAGTAGACTCAATGGGCCAAATAGCCTAATTCTGCTCCTATATCTTATATTATGGTCTTATGGTCTTCCTACATTGAAATATAGGCACTCAGGACACTATTCGCACCACGCTTAACCTTTTGATTCCTGACTGGTCTGAAGTCTTACCAACATCTGCTCTCACACTCTCTCCACTAACTGTTCTGGCACTGAAAGTGTATTAAGAAAGGTACTGGATGAAGCCACAGCAGTGTTCAAGGATGGCATTGGAAAACTCAAAACAAATCAAGGATAAAATAGTGTAAATTAAAATGTCAAATCCAAGTTTTACAAAGACAATTGGGTTCCTTATACCATCCGTGATATATCCTTGGAAGGATTCTTTCCAAGGTTGTATGGAGCTCATGTGCAATGTCATTTGTCCCAGTAGCAAAGAAGAATTGAGCTGTGGTGATTTTAAGGTCTCCATCTCTATCTTTGCAAACCTTACTGGAGGGAAACACTTCGGCACAGTGACTCAGCTAAAGGCCTACCTACAGAAGGAGATGGAAGAAGAGTGTAAAATATTTCTCATCATAAAAGTCACAAAAGGCTTTATCACTATAATAGGCTTCTTTTTGGAGCAGCATCTGCACTGGCAATCTGGCAGGTAACAATGGGCCAGGAACTGCAAGGCACTCATTGTAAGGATGACAAGGAAAAACTCCAAAATCTAAAGACAGCATTAAAAAGATTAGAAGATGATGGACTCAGACCGTGGCAAGACGTGTGCATTCTTTAAACCAAGCATCACTTACTGTGGTCACACCATTGACACACTAAAATTACACAAGTGTGCTGAGAACATTTAAGCAGTGGTGGATGCCCTAAGGTGAAAGGACGTTTCACAGTTGATGGACCTTTTGGTTTTGGCAATTAGCATAACAGGTTCTTGCCAAACCTGGCTACTGTGCTCCACCCCTTGAATTCATTACTACAGATCTGGAAGAAATGGCAATGGACAAAACAGTGTGAGGCAGCTTTCCAAAAGGCAAAAGAATTGGTGATATCAGATGCTGTACTCACATGTTATGGTCCACATCATCCAGTGAATCTTGCCTGTGTCACTTCGCCTTATGGTACAGGTGCAGTGATGTCACATGCTACGAGTAATGGACGTGAACGTCCATAGCCCTTGCACCATGTTCCCTTATCGCTACAGAGAAAAATGAGCAGGATGACAGAGAGGCCTTGAGTCTTGCTTGTAGTGTAAAACTTTGCAACCAGTACCTGTGTGGGAAAGCATTTACCCTCAGTCCCTCCAAGAGGACCACAGCCTTGTCATGGTTTGGAGGCTTGCGTGCCGCAATGACCTGAAGAGCTATGCAGGCTGGAGTCAGGGCCTTGTGCTTTAGCTCTTGGTAGGGTCACCAATGCCAAACAAGTCAAAGAGTAGAGGACAGACTGAGTGGTCCACCGGTTCTCCAGGTTTACAACCCCGACTGGTAAAAAACAAAATTGTTACAGGAACAGCAATGAAGAATCCTTCTACATCTGAGTGCAGTGATGCTCCCAAGACTCTACACAGGACTTGCATGACTAACAGTAGTGAAAACTAAAAGGAAGCTACGGACACGATTATGGAAGCACTGAACACCACTAGATATGGATGACCTTCATTGCTGCCATAAACACCAGTGACGGAAGGGGCATTAATGATCATCGACCTTTGGTGTCAATTTTCAATCTACAGAAGGATGTCTCACTAACAGCAGCAGCACAAATGCAGAGGTGGGCTCTGTTTCTCAGAGGACACAATTACGTGGAAATGCTGATGGATTATCCCATTTGCCCTTGGAAAAGGAAATGCCTGAAAAATTTACAAAAGAGGGCACTCCTCATGATGTATTCTCCCTAATGCAAATTGAAAGTCTTCTTATCACGGCAGAAATGATCCAAAAAGAAGCCAGAGAAGACCCCACACTGACTCTGGTCTACATGGCAACCCTCAATGAAGACTAGCACGCCTTCAGGGTGCCGGATTTTCATGGCTCTGGAGGCAGGCAGATTCGAGGTCAGTGTCGTTGCCACTTGATGGGAGACAGAAGATCGAAAACAGCGAGCTGACTGCTGGCTGGGCGCAGAACTCTGAAAAGGCAACACAACAGACTTCTAACATCATGGAACAGTGAGTTGTTTGTTATGTCTCCCCTCTCGCTGCGAAACAGGACTCCTCTTTTTCTCTTGTTAGAGAGAGAGAGAGAGAGAGCCTGTGGTATGTGGAATACCGGGTGAACAAGTAGTCTTTAGGGTACTGCAAGTCTGTGTCTTTGTTGATGATTTGCTGCACGCCTGAGAACTCGGTGTGGGGTACCGATGCTTTTTTGCTGGCGGGGAGGGGTGTCATTGCTTTGCTGCTGCTTGTGCGTGGGAGGGGGAGATGGGGCGGGGGCTTTGGGGTTCTAACGTTAAACTGTCATTCATTCTTTGGGGCACTCCTCTGTTTTTGTGGATGTTTTGTGAAGAAAAGGAATTTCAGGATGTATATTGTATACATTTCTCTGACATTAAATGTACCTATTGAAACAATGGCTGGAATATGCAGCAGATATTTCAGCTCCCCCATTTTTACCAGTGCTGGGTTGAACTTGCCCTTTTTGGGGATTGTCTTATGTGGGGATAGAGAGTTGTTGTACCGTCCAAACTAACGTGTTTGAGAAGTTATAAGCACGGTCAAAATGAAAGCATTGGCTCAAAGGTTAGTCTGATGGCCTGGGACAGATCAGTAGATCAAGTAGCTTGCCGTGCATGCTTTGGAATGTCAGCACATCCATAAGATGCCAAGAGCAGCACCTCTCCTTCGTCGGGAATGGCCAGCATTGGTCTGGCAGAGGATTCATGTGGACTTTGACAGTCCATTCGTAGGGACAAATTTCTTAGTAGTAGTGGATGCAGCTACAAAGTGACCAGAAGTATTCCTGATAGCCGCCACTACAGCCTTGCACTCGGTTGAATTGTTGAGAAGGATTGGTGTTCCAGAACACTTACTAAGTGTCAATGGGCCACAATTTTTTGCAGAACAGTTTCAGTCATTCCTGAAAGTGAATGGAACAAGACTTAATACATCTTCACTATACCACTCAGCTACAAATGGCTTGGCAGAAAGGTTTATCCAGAGTTTGAAGAATGTACCCCAAGCAATGCCAGCAGAACACATTACACTGAATCAGAAGCTCGCTAATTTCCTCTTTGCATATCACAATGTAGCAACCACCGCAACCAACAACTTGCCAGCTTTGCTGATTCCGGGTCATCCCTTGTGCTCACATTTGGATCTCCTCAAGCCCAATCTTAGGAGGAGTTTGCAGGGCTCCTCAAACAAGGAGTTCAATGATTCCATCCTGGACAAACAGGTCTGGCAGAGATGATCAAAAGTGGAAGGATTAAGGATAGAAATGTGACCACAGTGGAGACTTCTCATATCATCTATAGACGACACATCACACAGTTGAGGAGAGCAGAGTAAATTGTTAGAGAAGAAAGGTGTCCAGAGCTGTCAGAAAAATTTCCTGCAGTCTCAGAGTCAACTCCTTCAAACACCATGGAGGAGGCCCCAGAACCTGAGGGCATAGTTCACTGAAAGTGCCATCACTGGAAGATAGGGTGGAGAAGAGGGCATTTGGTGTCCTGGCTTTCATCAAACAGGCCACTGAGAAGTTATGTTGCATTATATAAATCATCAGTAAGGCCACATCTGGAGTAATGTGTAGTTTTGGTCACCATTCTGGGAAAGATGTTATCAAATTAGAAAGAGTGTAGAAGTGATACACCAAGATGGTGCCTGGTCTTAAGGGCCTGAATTACAAAGAGGGGTAGTGTAGATTCAGACTTTATTCCCTGGAAATTGAGGGCTGACCTGATAGAGATACATAAGATTATGGGGTGCGGGGGAGAGGTGGAATAGACAATGTGAAAACACATTGTCTTTTACCCAGTGAGAACAGTCTAAAAACAAGAAAGCATGCATTTATGATCAAAGGCAAGAGATTTAAATGGGACATCAGGGGGAACTTCTTCATGCAAAGGGTGGTGCACATTTGGAATGAGGTGCAAAAAAAAAAGATTTTTGTGGGCACATTTTAGCATTTAAATGTTGAGGGGAACATTTAAAGGATATCTGGATAAGTACATGGACAGGAGTGGTTTAGAGAACTCTGGGACAAACACAGGCAAATGGGATTAGCTCACTGGGACAGCACAGACAGTTGGGGCTGAAGAACCTGTTACTATGCACTATAACTTTACGACTCCATGTTGACAATTCTTCCCCACCCCACCCCCACACACACACAGAAGCTACTTGACCCACTGAGTTCCTTTGGCAATTTGATTGCTGCTCCAGTTTCCACCATCTGCAGTGTCTTGTGCCTCAGTTACATGACATTGCTTTAAAATCCTTCTGACTTTTGAATGATATTTGAATCCACTACACTGAACTTTAGTGAATAATCCTACTCCTTAACGAGGATCCAAGATGGCGGCACGACGCAGCTTGCAGCGGCCACTCCAGAACTGATTATCTGTTATTTGTGAAGTGGGGTGCCGTGCGCAATCATAATTGATTGAAAACGGACGTGGAAGCACGGAGAAACATACGGAAATTCCAGGAAGACCTTCATAGGAAAAGGCCCCCAGTCCTCGGGGTCATGTTGCCGATGGCCGTTGGTGGGGCTGTCTTAATACGCTCGGCGGTTTGATGGACTCAGGTCGCTTTCATTGTGCGCTGTGTCTGCGAGGCTGAGTCGGGGGCGTCTTGGAAGTCCATAGCTGGGGTACTCCATTCTGCCTCCGGCGTGGGATGGCAAGTCTGTCAGGACCCTGGGGACTTGTGGAAACTGTGTGGTGATTTTTTTTGAACTTACAGTCCTTTAACATCTTGGACTATTTTTACTGTGCCCATAGTTTGTTTTTTTTTATCAATTATGCTATTGTTTGCACTGTTGTAACTGTATGTTGTAATTATGTGGTTTTGTGCAGGTCTTGTAACTTTAGCTTTTGGTCTTGTTTTGTCTGGTGGGTTTTGGAGCTCCTTTCCGGGGAACGCGCTAGATGGTAGCGCGATATTAATACGCAGCAGCCTCTCTGGACTCTGGATTGGGGATTGCCAAACGTTATGTGGATTTTCTAGTGTAGTCTGTTTCGTCATGTGCTTTTGTGATCTCATTCTGGAGGAACGTTGTCTCATTTTTTAACTGCATTGCATTTGTGGTTTCTAAATGACAATAAACTGAATCTGAGTTATGATCCCAAACGACTGTCAGTGAGCCCAGTAAATTAGGACTACTTGCCATCCATCGTGACAGCTATTAAACAATCAATGTGGGTAATATATCAGCCTCAATGGAGTAAGGAGTACTGAAACAAGAATTGACAGATAGTCATTTGAAGAGGGTCCATGAGTCAAACGCATTGGGAAAAAATGTGTTCCTCATGGGAATTCCTTTAGTGTTTACAACCTAAAAAGCAGAAGATAAATGAACCATCTCGTCTCATAGAAGCACCAGTGACAGTCACACCGCAGAATGTGGCCGATCATACCATACACCTCCTGGCACAAGAAGCTGAAGGTGCTGGGATCTGGAGTGACAAGCAATCTGTTGGAGGAACTCAGCAACTGTCGGTGTTTCAGGTTGAGGTCCTGGATCAGGGCATTACCTGGGATTCAGAAGCTCATCGGCCATGGTCCATTTACTGATTGGCTGTTTAAAAAAATCAAATACAGTACTGCAATCTAGTGTGAATGTGTGAAAGACAAACAAAAATCCTGGAAGAAGCCAACAATTCAGTGAAGATCTGGAAAATGAAAAATGACAGATGTAGCCTGTCCTGGGGTGGCGGGGGGGGGGGGGGGGACAGGGGAAGGAAAAGGGCTTGCTTTTCTGTGCTTCTTGTTACTGTTGTTGCCGCCTATGTTGTCCTACTGAAAATTATGGACATGCTATATTGGCACCGGAATATGTGGCTACACTTATGGGCTTTTCCTAGCACATACTGAGGTTGTGTTGGTCATTAACGCATACAAGCCATTTCGTTGCATATTTCGATGTACATGCAATAAATAAATGAACCTGAACCCAAAGCGTTTACACCTGAACCTGAACCCAAAGGGTTTACACCTGAACCTGAACGTGAAGGGCTTATGCCTGTCTTTTTCCACTTTAGGATAATAATGAGACTATTTTGTGTTGCCGGTGTTTTCTTTTTTAGTTCACATTTGCTTCATTTTCCCCAGTACCAGAGAAGACTGTTTTTGAGTGAGCTGAAGCAATATTAAAGCAACAATAAATAACATTCACAACAGCAAAGGAAAGAAGATACTCAAGCTTGGCCAGACATGTGGGGACTGGGGGTGGGGAGGCAGAAACCTGAAGGTTTAATGCAGTGATCTTGTTTTACCGGTTTCATTAGCGAACAACACTAACAGTGCAGATCTAACAGCCGAAAATGCTTTACCTTGTTTATTGAGCAGAAGAACCCTAATCAATATCTTTTAGCAGCATTATGTGTTACTGAGCTAGCTGGACTTTTTCTTGGAGATGAGACTCCCAGTGAGGAATTGCTGGAGAGCGTCTGAACAAACAAACTTTAGATATTTGGTAATACGATGGAGTTCTCCAAGGGCAGCAGATGTCACCAGACCAAATCCCTTTGTTCCAACACCAGCAAATCCACAGCTTTGTTCCAAACTATTGTCATGAAGTTCAAGCAATATGTTGTTAGTTTTCATTTTTGCTTTTCTTTCATCATCTATCTGTGCAGTACTCTGCAAAAGCAGCTGCTACTAGGGACCACTTCCATCTTTAAAGCTAAGTTTCTTGCCTGGAAAGGAATTTAACCTACTTGTTATACATGAGGCTTGAGTTTAATGGAGCTAACAGCTGTGGGGTCCCATTGGAAAGGTCTCCAACTTGGCTCTTTGCATGTTCATGAATATTCGTGTTTTAACTAACAGATTTGTTCAGCTTTAATTTGTCAGAAACTTTCACTATCAATCTCTTGGAACAAAAACGGATGTGTGGAGAAAAATAATCAAGACTTCATCATAGGGTTACATTTTATTCCTTTTTTCATTTCCAATTATACACAATATCTTAAAACAACCTTTAAACAAGTGTGTCTGCATATAAGCTGGAGGACAGCATAAGTAGGGATCCCTAAACAAAGAGCATTTTAAATTAGCAGCTTTACAATTTAAATTGCTTTGCATAAGATTAAAGTAGATGTAACATTACGAGTAAGATATTTAAAGAAATTTAACAAGTGTACAATATATTAAATATTGTATAAGTATACAATATGCCAGAACATAGCGAAATACAAATATTAAATCTGTAGGAAACATGGGAATATTTTCATTTCTGTATTCTTGATACCACTAAACATCTGTACTCATCTTTGTACTGTTGTGAATTTCTGTAAAGGAATCTTTATAAAAGGAATAAGTCTACATCCACATAAAATACCACAAACCACATACAGCTCCCAATGCTATAAACAGTGAAGCACACATTGTTATGGAAATATACAGTATAATTAACACAACACTAATACACTTACTTACAAACTCTTCATTGCATTGTAAAACAGTTAAATTATCCGAGCTATGTAAAGATTTGAGGTAGTATTATGGTTGCATAATTACCACGAATGATACTAAAGATTACTTGAATAAAATAGACTGTTGAATTATATAGATTAAAAACTCTCAGCTCCACAGTTTCCTCATAATTCTGTGATCATCATGCTCTACCACACAACAATTCTTAAATGTTATTTAGGGATGAATGTCCTATACGAAATCACACATTAACAGCTCAATTATATGGTGTAAAAGAGTGCGACACTATTTAGCTTCTCCTAATGCAGGGGTCGGCAACCTTTACCACTGAAAGAGCCATTTGGACCTGTTTCCCACAGAAAAGAAAACACTGGGAGACATAAAACCCGTTTGACATTTAAAATGAAATAACACTGCATACATTTTTTTTGCCTTTATGCTATGTATAAACAAACTATAATGTGTTGCATTTATGAGATCGATGAACTCCTGCAGAGAAAACGAATTACATTTCTGCATGCAACAAAAACATTTTGAACTCCGAAAAAAAGACGTTGGGTTGAAGGTTACTTTTAAGTAAAATACTCAATGTCTATTTGAGTCCTTCTTGTATTTATGAAAAACGCCGAACTTAAATTGTCCGCCAGCAGCAAACCATTTTTTCTCTCATCTCCATCTGGATATTTTTGAGCAAAGGCTGTGTGTTTATTCTGGAAATGTCTTGAGACATTTGACTTTTTGTTGTTTGCTAGTTTCTCATTGCACATTAAGCATACCTGTAAACCAGTCTCGTCAGCAGTGAAAACAAATGAATCTGCCCACGTATCATTAAACGTTCTGTTTTCTTCAGTCATTTTTCTTTTTTTAGAATTCTCCATAATTAGCCTACCTTGGATCGAAAAATTAAAGAAATTGCGCACTGGCGGGTGTCAGGCATTGGCAGTGGTGACGTATATTAATAGCGACAAGAAACACGTTTTATTTAGATTGTACAAGATCACCATAATCTTCAAATTTAGAATTATATTTCAAAAACTAACAAACATAAAAAACATTTTAATTAAATACTCATAATTTATTTTCCAAAGCAACAGGGAGCCGCAGCACAGAGATGAAAGAGCCGCGGGTTGCCGACCCCTGTCCTAATGTGAAGCCACCTCAGCTCTAGTCCACACTATTCTGTAACTGGGATCAGAAGGTCGCCAAAGAGCCAATTGGAGAATAGCTCATTCATGATGCTGGTGCTGCCAATAAGATTTCAACAGTGCATGCAGTTTATTCAATGCCTGGCCAACTGTGTGATTTAATTTAGGTGTCATTTCAGGACAGTACTTTGTGTTTTTGGCTGAGTGAATGATAAAGTGAAAGGGAGGTCCATCATTGTCAAGATTAAAATCATTGGTACAATCACTATCAATACTTTACCATTATAAAAATACTACAGCACAGTACATACAGGAAAGCATCTGTGACTGCAAATTAAGTGTTTTCTTGTTTACATTCAAAATGAAATTTCAACTGAAAGCATCCAGCTAGACAGAAGACTATTCATTGAGAGAGATGAATTACTTTCAGTTGAATTACTTGTAATTTCCTGATATAAATAATAAAATCAGATAACATTGATCTTTAACTATTTAAAGGGAAAGGTGATTACTATAAAGAGTCCCTTGACAATATCAGAGGGTACAATGATGCCACTGAGAATCATTCTAGGCTACAATTGGACTATTTTGTGAGTTGGTTCTGATATTACTAAGTATCTGGGGGGGGGGGGGGGGAACCTGACATTGAGGAAACATTTATGAAACAGTTTCCAACTATCCAGGTTATTATGTGGCCTTCTATTTACCTAATATCGCAAATTTTTCTAGGTATTTAGCCGATTATCTAAATATGGCAAAATTATCTAGAAATTTGTGTCATGCAACTGATCAGAGGTTTAAAATAATCAGCAGAATGTTAAACATCACTGTACACTAGATGTTGTATCATGAGTGCTGTGTGTATCATGAACCAGGATGCATAGCTCTGAACATAGTCATGTAATAAGTACTACGGCACCTTTAAAATTGGAATTGGATGTATGTTTGTAAAGGAAATATTTGCAGAACTCTAGGTAGTGGTTTTCGTAAGTCAGGGAATTTGGAGCAAATTGGAAAGTTAATTTGTGCATGAAACTTCTGTCAGCCTGCTATAAGAAAGATGCTGTTTAACTGGTAAGAGGGCAGTAAGTATTTGCAAGGATATCGCCTGGACTTGATGAACTGACTCAGTGAAAGACTTACACAGGCTAGACTTTATTCCTTAGAGCATAGGGATCTGAGAGGTGATTTTATAGAAATGTATAAAATCATGAGGGGCAAAGAAAGGGTGAATGTACTCTTCTTCCCAGGATTAGGGATCAAGAACTAGAGAACACAGGTTTAAAGCGAGGGGAAAGGTTTAACAGGAATTTCAGGAGCAACGTTCTTATACAAGAGTTTCATGAGCTGCCAGAAGAATAAGAAATGAGCTGCCGGCATAAGTAATTAAGGCAGGTAAGTAAATTTTAAGACAGTAGAGCAGGTACATAGGTTGGGGAGGTTTGTAAGGTTATGGCGGAACACTGGCAAGTGGGTCTGGCTTGGCTGGGACATCTTGATCAGCGTGGATCACTTGGCCTGTTTCCATGTTGTATAACTATGACTCTAGTGGGAAAAGTAGGCCAAAGGCCTCCTGTAAATCCCCACTTAATAAATTCAGCTCAGAATTCCTCTTCCCACTAACTAAAATAACAGAAAATAGAATTTTACTGGAATGTCATAAATGTCATGACCGGAGTAAAAGAAGAGCTGAAAGAGTTAGATAGAGCCTTAGAGAGGGCAGGAACGGGGTACTGATTGTGTACGATCAGCCATGATCACAATGAATGGCGGTGCTGGCTAGAAGGGCCGAATGGCCTACTCCCGCACCTACTGTTTATTGTCTATAAAATGATCCTTAAAACTAAAATTCACAAAAACTCACGAGAAATAAATGTAATTTATGAAACCCAACAGAATCAAACTACACTCACCAGGGATCGGTCCAAGATCAGCCAACTTAAACAGGGACCTGGTTGGTCAACTGGGTTAACGTACTGAAATATTAGCAGAATAATTAGTAGTAACAATTCTGTTTTATTTCTAAGCGTTACACTTTATCTAACAAAGATATGAGCAACTATTGGATGTTTAGGCTGTTGTGTTCAATTTCAAATTAATATTAATTTGAATCAGCATAGATTAAGAAAAGATAGTTTATTTTATGATCAAGAATGCTTCTATATGGTCACAAAAAAATCTCACTTTCATACTGTAGTTTGACTGAAACTCCCACTCTCTGCAGTTCCCAACGTACAGCAGATTCAGTCAGTGCAAAACTTTGTCAAGGCGTGCATTATTGCAAAGTAATATCTTGGCAAAAGAAATTAAAAGGATCTGTAACGGGAAGTGTGCAAAATTCTTAATTCCCATACTGCTTCAAACCAGAGATTTGCTAACCCTGAGAGCAGATAAGGAACCACCTACATGTGCGCTGTAGTTTAGCAAATACTCTGAGGTTAGGTTGTCAATGGTTTGCTAATTCCAGGGTCTGTAGCCATCATTATGCAGTATGGAGACTCCTGTGGTCGCTCGGTAGGGGTTGCTCTCCTCTTTGTCTGGATTCAGGGGGGTTGTCAACGGCTCCTCACTTGAATTGTAAAGGTAGTCTCCATTCATAGAGTCTGTCTGATTGGTCGGCATGCTGTGCAATTCTTGGGTGGCAGAAGCACCTACCTGGAGCCCCTCACCTGATTAGCAAATGAATATGTTAGAACTGGATGCACACACAAGTTTCTCAGAGGAAGTAAATGAGCAATCTTAATCAGAGTAACTACACTGTTTTGGATTGAACAGGGTATAAATTTCTACAGGACACCTCATTCAGGATTTTTGCTTTGTAACTCAATCAGAAGCAATGGTATAATAATAAGATAATCCATATCAGTAAGTGGGTAGCAAACTGGAATCAGGCCCTAATAAGATGGCCTGAGAATGGAGTTGAGAAGCATAATAAGTCAGCCATGATGCAGTGGCAAAGCAGATTTAATGGGCCCAAATAGTCTAGTTCTGTTCCTATGTCTGCGCAATTTTCAAACTCATGCTTTCGCTGATTCGGCTTTCTTCCCCCCATCCCACTCCCCCAGACGGGCTCCGGTTCATTCTAGACTTTCAGTATGTCAATCCCACCAGCGCTGCCCTGTGGAGTTAAAAAGAATCCAAACTGTATTGAGAATTGCAGAGCAGAAGATCTCTGATTTACCATAACTATTCCTTTTAATTAAAATGTACCAAATATGAAACATAAATGCTGAGCAAATCATTATATTTCCAAATCAGAACAATTTAGAGAACCGCTGTTAAAAAGAACATAAAAAAATTAAAAACATAATACTTCCCTTTGCAATTCAGGAAATGATGCCCGTGTTCCTTTTTGTGTACAGCTCCAACATCTTCTCATGTATGTCAGTTTAATTGGCAAGAAAAAGAAGCACAAAGCTAGAATGTTCAATGGGAACAAAATGAAATACATAGGTGCTGAAAGTCATTAGCCAGCCCCACTGTGAGAGCAGATGAATTCCCACTGGTGGTTATGTATATTTCTGCAATGCTCAGGATCGGATGGGTTGGATTCGCATTAGCGGCAGGCGTCCATGTCACCAAGGTGCATCTTAGAGCGTCAAGAGGAGGACAGGTATCGCCACACAGTCAGAGAGTCATATGGCATGGAAACTCACCCCCCAGCCCACTCTCCCTCAAGCAGAATTTTACACTAATCCCATTTATTCTCATCACAGTTCTTTCAACTCCCTGCAGATTGAGCTACCCAGATTATACCAGGTACAATTTACAGTGGCCAGTTAACCTCCTAACAGTTTATCTTTGGGACATGGGAAGAACCCAGAGGAAATGACTCGCGTAAACTCCACACACAGAACATCGGAGGTCAGAGTCAGAATAAGGTTTAATATTACCAGCATACGTCATGAAATTTGTCATCTTTGCAGCAAAACAATACAATACGTAATAATAGAAAAAAAACTGAATTGAAGTATATACTGCATATATTAAACAGTTAAATAAATAGTGCAAAAATAGAGATTAAAAAAAGTAGTGAGGTAGTGTTTAAGGGTTTAATGTCCATTCAGGCTTCTGTATCTCCTTCCTGATGGTAACAATGAGAACAAGGCATGACCCAGGAAATGGGGATGCTTAATGATGGATTTGAGGTATCACTTCCTGAAGATGTCCTGGATACTACGGAGGCTAGAGCCCATGATAGCACTGGCTAAGTTTACAACTCTGCGGCTTGTTTCAGTAACTGCACCATCTGATATCCGTGTCACTGGGTGGTTGGTTAGGCTGAGCCAACGTAATTTAACAACTGGGTAAGGTATTCCCTCCATACCCTTCCATGGCATTGTGTTTGAATTTTGTGGGAGTTCCACCTCCACCTACTCCTGGGTCAATTGATTTTCAGCAAAGTTTTGGTGTCACATCAGCAATCACATGTCCATCAGCTTCCTATATCTCAGTCCCAGGGATCACTACCATTCTGACCTCAAAAATCACTCCTGCTCTGAGATTTTACTGCAAGCTAACACTTTGTTCTTTCTTTCAAAACAACATCCATTACCATCCAAAGGTACTATGCAAATACTATTGGAAAACCTGAAACAGACATTGGCAAGTAAATTACTTAATTTTCATACCTGTAAAATACTTGCACTGCATAGCAACTCGTGTGTGTGTATATGGGTCTGTACGGATATGTACGTGTATGTGTGAACGAGTGTGTGTGTCAGTCAGATCAGATGTAATTCCATTCAAAGTTCCCTCCATTACAGAATAGTCAACCATCATGATGGCTCACAAACAGCAGTACAGGTTGGCTGTTTCAGCTGTGGCCACTCTCTCCCCAGGGTTAGCAGAGAAACAAGACAGAGCGGATTGGAGCGGAGAAAATGAGATACTTATAGCTGCAACCAAGTTGCGATTTTCAATGTTGGATTTAGAACATATAAATGATTACATTTGCTGTTGTGAGGGTAACTTCCTATCGTGGAGAAGAATTAGAATCAGCATTATTCTACGATTCTACCGGGTAGTTTTCCTCAGATAAAGTGATACTCACTGTAGGCACATGGCATTGCACTGAACCATTAACAATCCAATCTTCACAGGACAAGATACTGAACATTGAAAGGTCGAAAGTGGATGTGGAGAGGATGTTTCCAATAGTGGAAGAGTCCAGGACCAGAGAACACAGCCTCAGAATAGGGGAGTGTCCCTTCAGAACAGAGGCAGAGGAATTACTTTATCCAGAGGCTGCCACAGTCGTCTGTGGAGGCCTGCTTATTGGGTATATTTAAAGTAGAGGTTCATAAGTCCTTCATTAGTAAGAGGTCAAAGGTTTCAGGGAAATTGCAGAACAATGTTGAGAGGGAAAGTAAATCAGTCATGACTAATGGAGCAGATTTAATAAGCCAAATTGTCCTATGTCTTATGGACAAAATGGAGCAGAGAACCAGGTTTCTAAAAGTCTTGCAAACTACAGTCAGAACAAGTGTCTCCTCTTTCGAGTATCAAACACTGAGTCTCTTTTATGTATTTGCAAATCCAGCTCCATGCAATTTCATCTGGCACAAAGTCTGGTGGGGGGTGGGGCAGAGTCTACAGCAGAAGTCCATCGTTAAATTAATGGAACAAATGCATGCCGTTTGATTCTTAGGCCCAGAAATACTCTAAGTATGGCCGCCCCAAACAAGTGAACAGCTTTTGTGACATGACTTTTAATTAAAAATCACAGTGGTTTTCAAATTAGATACCAATTTTCCCAATGAGTACTTGTGAATAAAATGACTAAGAAGTTTGTCCTTGAGTACTTCAGTCAGGTGCCACCTTCACATCCCATTTCCATTGTGTTTCTGGAGCAGTGGTTGTCTTAATTAGAGTAGGCGGGCCAGGTCCCCAGGCTGAGAACAAAGATGAATGGTAAGGTAAAAAGGGATGAAATACAGCAACAAGTATGTAGAAAGGTGTGAATTTGTAGAGGCTGAATGTCAAAATATCATGAGAATCTTGAGATAATAAGTACAAATGAGCTGCCTATGCATGAACATGCAATTATCATAAAAAAGGACTATTTTAAATAAAATTATAAATAAAATCACAGTCTGGTTATTACTGGGCAAAGGTCTTAGGCATATAAATATTGGATAGGGTGTCCAAGACATTTGCCCAGTAATTTATTTATCATCTTGGAGTAGACTGTGAATTTGTAAATCTAGCAAGAGCAAAGGATACACACAAAATGCTGGTGGAACACAGCAGGCCAGGCACCATCTATAGGCAGAAGCACTGTTGACGTTTCAGGCCGAGACCCTTTGTCAGGACTCAAAGTGCAAAGGATGTTGGGAATTGGGAGGGTGGAGTGCTGCGGGAGACGTGTGGGATACGTGGCTGAGAATGAGTGCCGGGGAAGGGGGATTGGCATGGGTGCAGACCCACCCAGCCCTGAGACTCCTGGCAAGGTCATTTCATTCCAAACAATTGGTTTATTCCCTTCCAAAATTAAATTTGGAAGAACAGAAAGGATTAGATATGCTCTTTACATTAAAAGAGGTTGAAGAAGCATTAGGATCACTTCAGAGTAATAAATCCCCAGAAGAAGATGGTTTTCCTCTTGAATTTTATAAAAAATTTAAAGATTTATTAATTCCTCCTTTTATGGAATTAATATACCAAGTGGAAAGAAAGCATAAACTGCCACAATCTTTTTTAACAACAATCATAACTGTATTGCCAAAAAAAGATAGAGATCCTTTAAAACCAACATCATATAGGCCTATTCCTTTGTTGAATAGATGATAAAATAATAGCAAAAATTTTATCTAATAGAATATCTAAATATTTACCAAAATTAATACATATGGATCAAACAGGTTTTATTAAAAACAGACAATCAATGGATCATATCACCCGGTTACTTAGTATAATTCATTTGGCACAAAAAAACAGAGGAAATGAGTGTGGCAGTTGCTTTGGATGCAGAAAAAGCATTTGATAGATTGGAATGGGACTTTTTATTTAAGGTATTGGAAAAATATGAGTTAGGAAAATCTTTTATACAATGGATTAAAACCTTAAATACAAATGGTCAGATTTCAACATCATTTTGCTTAACGAGGTCAACTAGACAAGGCTGCCCATTATCACCTGCTTTATTTGTATTGGCAATAGAACCATTAGCTGAATTAATTAGAACCGATTCAGACATTGGGGGCTTTAGAGTTAATCAAGAAGAATATAAGGTTAATTTATTTGCTGAATAAATATGTAAGGAAATTTCTTTGCAAAGGAAAGATGTCAAGAATATCATTGGAAAAATTGACATGTAAATTTGATTTAGGAGGGTTACAACTTCCAAATTTTAAGAATTATTATAAAGCAAATCAACTTAGATTTATAGTGTCTTTTTTTGATGAAAAACCGGCATGGATTAGAATAAAATTAGATAAGATAGGAGAAAACATACCAGAAGATTTTATATATAAATGGGAATCCAAATGGATAAGGGAAAAAAAAGAATCTCCTATATTAAGACACTTGATTGATTTATGGAATAAGGTAAATATGGACGATGAGATAAGGAAATCTTTATTAGCAAAAAGTACTTTAATTCAAAATAGGCTTATTCCTTTTACAATGGATAATAAACTTTTACATAATTGGTTCCAAAAGGGGATTAAATATATAGGTGATTGTTTTGAAGGAGGTATATTGATGTCATTTGATCAATTAAAAAATAAATATTAAAATATCAAATAACGCTCTTTTCTGTTATTTTCAATTAAAGGCTTATTTATGAGAAAAGCTGGGTCAAACAATGTTGATGCCAAAATTTAGTGAAATAGAAATATTAATTCAAAAAGGAAAAATTAAAACATTTATATCTTGTATGTATAATTTGATTCAAAAACAGACAATTAAATCAGGAATTCATAAATCAAGACAAAAATGGGAATCTGATTTGAATGTTAAAATTGATGGAAAAAACTGGTCAAGATTATGTTCTGATAGTATGAGAAATACAATAAATGTTCGACTTAGAATAATACAATATAATTTTTACATCAATTATATATAACACCACAGAAAATAAATAGATTAAATTCAAATATGTCTGACCAATGTTTTCGATGAAATCAAGAAATTGGTACTTTTTTACATTCTACTTGGTCTTGTTTTAAAATTCAACCATTTTGGATAAATCTAAGACTTTTATTAGAACAAATTACTGGAGTACATCTCCCACATAGTCCAGTATTATTTTTATTAGGAGACATTTAAGGGACAATACCGAAACTTAAATTGAATAAGTATCAGAAAAAATTTATAAAAATTGCATTGGCAGTAGCCAAAAAAGTTATCGCAGTTACTTGGATATCTGATTTATATTTAACTATGGATCGTTGGAATAATGAAATACATAGTTGTATTCCACTTGAAAAAATTACATACAATCTAAGAAATGAATATGATATATTTTTGAAAATTTGGCTCCCATTCTTACAAAAGATAGGATTAAATACATAGGTCCTTTGAAGATAAAATTATAAGGTAATTGGAGAAAGTAAAAATAAATATTTAAATTATTTTGAACTCCATGGAGCATGTGGGGATCCTCCGATATCCAAGCAATCTTTCTTTTTTTTCTTTCTTTAGATAAGGGTTAAGGGGAGGGGGGGAGGGTCAATATTATTTTTCTTACTTTTTTATCATCACATTTATTTTGTAATTTTCTAAAATTTAATAAATAAATATTTTTTAAAAAACAATTGGTTTATTGATAATTACAGAATGTCTCTGTGGTGCTTTCCGCTCCCCTTGCTCTCCATTCCCTTTTTCCCCAATTATGATTCCCTTCTCCCTGCCCCTTCCTACTCTCCATCCACAAAAGAGACCCATATCATTACCATTACTCACATATATCATGAAATTTGTTTTATTTTGTGGCAACAGAACAATGCAATACATAAAATTACTACAGTACTGTGCAAATGCCTTAGGCACCCTAGCTATGTACACGTACAAACAAGCTGGAGGAACTCAGCAGGTCGGGCAGCATCCATTGAAACAAGCAGTCAACGTTTCGGGCCGAGACCCTTCGTCAGGGGCTAGCTATGTATATGTGCCTAAGGCTTCTGTGCAGTACTATGTGTATAAGTTTGATATAAAAAATAGGCCTTGAAGTATATTTTCAATAACCAGACTTTGATTATATTTGTATTTGGTTTTGTTCTTTGGGTGTCAGGCTGTGATTAAACTTTATAGGAAGCTTCTATTTTCCAGAACAAAAACAAGATTTTTAAATGTAGAAGATTGTCAGCGGCTGAAGAGGTGCAAATCCCTTGTCCTTGATCTGCAGCAACAGTTCTGGTTGTGAATCCACAATCAAGCGACACAAACCAAATGCTGGAGGAACTTGGCAGGCCAGGCAGCATCTATGGAAAAAGACTGCAGCAGGACTGTCAAAAGGGTTTCGGCCCAAAACGTCGACTGTACTCTTTTCCATAGACGCTGCCTGGCCAGCTGAGTTTCTGCAGCAGTTTGAGTGTGTTGCCTGGATTTCCAGCATCTGCAGATTTTCTCTTATTTGTGATTAGCACCCGTGACCCAAGGCATCGGCCATTACCAATCAATTGTCCTCCACACACCGCCAGAGTATGAAATGAAATGGTAAACCTGGATTTGGGGGATTGTGTAGAAAAACAGCCTGGGAGGTGTGCTCAGGGTTGGAGAATTAGAAGCAAGAGATCTTCACAACAGGTTGGTGGCACTGGGCCTAAAACTGCAAGTTTGTTGAATATGGAGGCGGCTGAATCGGGACCAATTTCCAGATAGAGAGATATTGCTGATTGGGAAGCTTGTTTGTAAAGGGTTGGTGTGAGGTTAGTATGTTGGAGATGGGGGGGGGGGGGGAGGACAGTAGATAAGGCAGTCACAGTTTGGGGGGCAGCAGTTAAGGATCAGGGTTTGAAAGCAGGGCCTGGAAATTGTGGATCAGGAAATGAATAGAAGGATTGGATCATGCAATCACTGTAAGTTTACATGGGTAATGTTGTATAATTAGGGTCATGCCTGGAAGCAAGCTAAAGGAAACTTGCCTGTCTCAATTTCCCTAATCTGCATTGGGACATGACAGGAGCACTTCAGAACGTCATTCAGTGAATACTATCTCCTGGCAATGTCCTTGCATTGGACAAGGAACGATGACGTGTGCTTCACTAATACCGAATACACGGACCGCTTGTCAGATGGAATTTCTTGAGTAGCAATAATTGACCCAGAAAACATTGTATCGGTGCTTCAAATGGGGGGGGGGGGAGGAGTTAATGCTCATGCATCAATTATTAATTATGCTTATTAGTTCAGGACATTGTCAACCGAAGGGGTCTGTTCCTGTCCTACCCATGTCTATACACAAAGGACAAAGAAAAGCAGCACCTTGTGATTGGATTTCCAGGAAATAACATTTTAACACAACAAAATGCCCCAAGGTGTTCCTCAGGAGCACTGTTAAACAAAGAGTGAAATTGCGCCCCATGTAGAGATATTAGAAAATAAGCTTTCAGTGACATTCTTAAAGGAAAAAATATGCAATAAGGCAGAGAGGTCTTACAAAATAAATTCCAGCATTAAGCAGCTTTAGGAATGAAAACCCTTGGCAGTATTATCAAATTACAGGTAGAAAAGATCAGAACTGGAGTAACGCAGAGTTCTTCAGAGTGGGAATGAAGACATTCAGTGATTTCGGACACTCAGTCTCACCTGTGAAAAGTCCCAGGACATGTTTAGCAAATCAAATCACAAAAAATGCTGGAGGACCTCATGAGGTCAGGCAGCTTTGATGGAAAAGAGCAAACAATTGACAGTTCGGGCTGAGACCCTTCTTCAGGACTCAGGTTTACCAAACGCAGAGTAAAGTCACCACTTCTCTAAAGAACACAACACAGTACAGGCCTTTTAACTCCCGGTATTGTGTCAATCTAACCTTTCTCTTCAACTTAACCCTTCATTTTTCTATTATCCACGTGCCTTTCCAAGAGTTTAGTAATGCCCCTAATGCATCTCCCTCCAACACCTGTCTGGAAGCATATTCCATGCACTCTCCACTCTTTCTGTAGAAAACCTACCTCTGACATACTCATATACTTTCTTCCAATCACCTTAAAATTATACCCTTTGTATTAGCCATTTACATCCTTGGAGAAAGTCTCTAGCTGTCCACTTAACCAATGTCTCTTATCATCTTCTACACCTATTGTGCACCAGATTCATCATTACTTGTGATAAATTTTCAATTAGAGTATAGTATTTTCTCTAGCCATCTTCATTACTTAGGCTGCTAATCCAGAGGAAATTTTGAGGAAACCTCTGTTTTATTGTGATTTATTGTCCTTGTCCATGAGAAACTGTTATTCAGACTGACTGTCAATTCAAGCAGAGAATTTCCACATTGTTGTGGGTGAATTTAAACTCAGGATCCCAAACTGAGATCTGAGAATGCACCCTCTTTCTCTCTACATAGGTAAATTATTGGCATCGCAAACTTAGTAAGAGCTACATTCCAGAGGCTAAACTTCAACAGTTCAAAGTTAATTTATTATCAAAGTACATATATGTCACCATATACAACCCTGAGGTTCATTTTCTTGTAGGCATACTCAATAAATCCAATAACCATAAGAGTCAATGAAAGATTGCACCTACAGGGTGAACAACCATTGTGCAAAACACAATAAGCTGCAAATACAAAAAGAAATTATAATAATAACAAATAAATAAGCATTAAATATCAAGAATATGAGGTGAGTAATACTTGAAAGTGAGTCCATATGTTATGGAAACATTTCAATTCAGTGATGGTGCAAGTGAAACTGAGTGAGGTTTTCCCCCTTAGATCAAGAGCCTGATGGTTGAAGGGTAATAACTAATGCTGAACCTGGTGGTGTGAGTCCTGAGGATCCTGTACCTCCTTTCTGATGGCAGCAGCGAGGTGAGAGCATGACCTGGATGACGGGGGTCCCTGATGATGAATACTACTTTCCTGCGACAACACTCCGTGTAGATGTGCTCAATGATGGGGAGGGATCTAGCCATGGTGGACCAGGCCATATCCACTCCTGGGCCAACAGATTATTGTTAGCAACCAAGAGAACATGTGCAGAAATATTACTTTTGCCAATTTTTTAAGCACTCATGTCAGGCTACTATCATATGCTTCAAGTATTGGAAGCAAACATTTATTTTACATCAACTAACACTTCACTTTCTTGGCTAAATTTAAGAAAAATGGCAACGTTCTGTAGAGCTGTTCCCGTATGCAGATTTACAGTGTACCATCATCTCAGAACTTGGTCTAAGGAATCTGATCCACTATGTTTTAAGGGGCTATGGCTCACCATTAAAGAAGAAGTTTTGCTGGTGACCAATCCCTTTAGTATCATGAAGACAGGAAGCCTTCAAACAGCTATACAGCTCTCTGGTGGCTTGACTCATTAGGACATAGAGTGGTTTGAATCATACAAGGCAGTAAAGTTACAGATGCATCCCTGAGGGGGTGGTGTTTTGGCTTACTTCACCCAGAATGGCAATAGCGACACCTTAGTTGGCTGCAGGGCCAAGGAGGATTTGAGAGGAGGAAATCATTTAGATGCTGATTGGGAGTAACCAATTAGCATTAAAATGCTAACTTTAAATGCATATATGCAGATTTGGTTTGGATAAGATGGGTTTCAGTTTTGATAATCGCCAAACCTGTTTCGTTTTGCAATTCTGTGTTATTTTTTCCAATTTCTACGTAAAACTGAGGGAAGTACACAGAAGGGAATTGGAAAGGTAATGTCTGCATTTCACTGACCTCAACACTGACCTGATTCCACAGCCGACGGACTCACTCTACAACGCATGTTCTCAGTTTATTAATTATTATTATTATTATTATTTGTATATGCAGTTTGTCTTCTTCTGCACATTGGTTGTCAGTCTTTGTGTGTAGTTGTCATTGATTCTATTGCACTTTTTGTTCTACTGTAAATGCCTACCAAAAAAAGAATCTCAGGGTAGTATGCGTGATATACCTATCCTACTTTGAACATCTTTCTTTTGTAAAAAAATAGATCTGATCTTTCCTGAGGTTTGATTCTAAGGATCAGCAACACCCCTACTATCTATTCACAGGACTGTAAGATGCATAAACCAACCATTCAGATTTGGCAACTAACTAGGGAGTTCCATTAGAGTTAAACCCAATTCTGTGCCCACTCAGTTTGATCCTCTCTCACTGAGGATACTGACATAAGGATTCTGGATATCAATCAGAGGAATTAACTGTCAGCTGAGTTTCATGGCCCCAGTGCAAAAGAATTGCAGTGAACTTAATTAAACCCAGTCATTGCCCACATGTAGCCAATCTAAGTTGGAGACTGAATGGTCTCAACTTTTAATTACATAGATCTTCAACACCAAAGGTAACAAGAATTGCTCTGAATTGTTTCTTCCTGTTAAGAATAGTCAAATAATTGTAATTTTAATGGATGCTTACTACCAACATCTATTAAAGTGTAGAAACCATAATTGTCAGAGCCGTGATATTTCCCCTTCCATCCAGTTGATATTATTTTTAATACTAACACAAGGCCTGATGCCAATGCTGCAATGAGGTTATAGGGCAGAGATGCTCAAACTTTTTTATGCGCTGGACCAATACCAGTAAGCAGGGGATCCATGGCCCCCAGGTTGGGAGCCCCTGATGTAGGGGAATATGGACAAGCTAAATGAACTCATGAGCAAATGTCAGGTGGAATATGTGAAAAATGAAAAAAACATCTATTTTGGTAGAAAAAGAGAAAGGGAAAGTATTTTTTTTAAACAAGAGATTGAAATAGGTTCTTGTTCTAACCAACTTATGTGATGTTATAAACACATCACAGGCCTTTGGCCTTTATTGCAAGATGACTTGAGTGCATGAGCAATGATCTCTTACTGCAATTATAGGACCTTCGGAAGATTGTGTACAGCTCTGCTCTCCTCCCTGCCTACCTGATGTTGGGATTGCAACAAAAGTTCCCCAAGCTAATTCTTGAAATAGGGGTTATTGCTCCACGAGGAGGGATTAAAGTTCTTTGGGCCTATATACTCTTGAGTTTAAGAATGAAAAGTAATCTCTTGACACAAACATATCCTTGCAATCTTGACAGAATAGATGCAGAGGTGATGTTTTCCTTACTGGGATGTCTAGAATGAGAAATGGTCTCAAAGTAAGGGCCGATCATTCAGATTGGAAACGAAAAGAAATTTCTTTAGTTCTTTTAAATTCAATGTAAGTGGGCCATAGACCACGAGAACGTAACACATAGGAGCAGAATTAGGCCATTCAATATTCAGTAAGTTTCAATGAGAATTCCACCTCATTCTTCTGAACTTGAACAAGTACAGGCCCAGAGCTACCAAATGCTCCTCATACATTAATCGTTTCATTCCTAGATCATTCTCATGAACCACCTCTGGACCCTCTCCAATGCCAAAACATTTTTTTCTTGGACAAGGTGCCCAAAACTCTAGGCAAAACTCCAAGTGTAATCTTAGAAAGCCTCAGCATCACATCCTTGCTCTTGTATTCTACCCCTCTCACACTGAATGCTAACATGACTTTCTGCTTTCTCAGTACTATCTGCCCCTCCACCTGATTCCATATCATCCACAAACTTGGTCACAAAACCATCAATGCTGTCATCCAAGTTATTGACATATAATACAAAGAGAAGTGGTCCCAACACTAACCACTGTGACACACCACTAATCACCAGAGTTTAGTTAAGTATATTCAAGAAAGAGACTGATATTCTTTGTAGCCAAGATAAAACCTGCAAATGCTGGAGGAACTCAGCAGGCCAGGCAGCATCTATGGAAAAAAGTACAGTTGATGTTTCAGGCCGAGACCCTTCAGCTGGGGTCCTTTCAAAAAGGAGATGCAGAGAAATTTCTTTAATCAGAGAGTAGTGAATTTGTGAAATCTGTTACCATGTGCAGCTGTGGAGGCCAGGTCATTGGGTGTTTTTAAGGTTAATTTTGATTAGACATGGCATCAAAGATTACGTGGAAAAGGCCAGGAAATGAGGTTGAGGAGGAGAGAGAAAAAGGATCAGCCATGATTGAATGGCGGAGCAGACTTGATGAGCCAAATGGCCTAATTCTGCTCCCATGTCTTATGGCCTGAAATATCAACTGTACTTTTTTTCCATAGATGCTGCCAGGCCTGCTGAGTTCCTCCAGCACTTTATATATTAGGGGAATCAATGTTTATAGACTTGGTACAAATATTGTTGGTGACGTAAAATTTCAATCATGATATTGTAAGATGGAGTAGGTGTGAGGGGCTGAATGGCCTTCTTATGTTGCTACTTCTTATGTTCTAATATATTAAATATTGACTTCATATACTGACAAACAACAGATAATTTAGCGAATATAAAGTCAGAAGATAGCAACAAATGTCTTGTGCTATGTTGAAAGATTTTAAAAGTTCCTAGGCAAGCCATTTTTCCTGATGGATATTTAAAATTACCGTTGACTATTCTTTGTGTTGGTGGGAATCCAAATGAACCATCAACACTTGTCAATGCTAAATTAGCACTCTGAAGTGACTACGCAGAACTCAGCATCAAATTTTCATTGACAGATAATCTAGCTTGAAAAAGAGTAATGTTTGAACCAGCAAATTAACATGCGAGTGGCTACATGCATATCATTCTGAGGTAACATTTGGAACCTCTGCACACTTCTGTCTGAACAGGTATACAAGGTAGTTTATAGAGCAGAGTACAGTTTATAGAATACTGCACAGAAACAGGCCCTTTGGCAATGATGTCTGTACAGATCATGATACTAATCACTATTGCCTGCATGTGGTCTACTTCATTTACTGCCTGTTCATATCCATTTGAATGCCTCTTAAGCATTACTATTGTATCTGCTTCCGCCCCACCCCCTTCCCCATATCACACTCTGTGCATTAAAAAAAACTTCCCTTGTAATTCACCCTTAAACTTTCTTCCACTCACCTTAAAGCCACTTCTTCCAGCTTTTGACATTTCTATCCTGGGAAAAAAGGACCGACTAGCTACTCAAGTATGTCTCTCATAATCATATATACTTCAATAAGATTGCTCCCCCAACCCCCAGTGCTCCAGCGAAAACAATCCAAGGTTGTCTGACCTCTTCTCCAATACAAGTAACTGTGGTGAAACTCTTCTGCACCCTCTCCAAAGCCTCCACATCACTCCTGCAGCACGAGGACCAGAACCGCACACAATACTCCAAAAGTGGCCTAACCAAAAATTTATACAGCGGCAACCGGACTTGCCAACTTTATTATTCATGCTCCTATCTATGAAGGCAAAGTATGTCATTTATCTACTTAATATGCCACTTTCAGGGAGCTGTGGACTTGCATCCCAAAATCCATCATTAAAAATTAAAAACATAATGCTGGCTCAATACATCGATGATAAATACAAGTCATTATTTATTCTGGGTTTAAACCAGATTAAGAGTGATGATAGTTAATGATTACAGTCAGTTTGCATCTATCACAGGTCTGCTAGCTGGTACTGGTAAATGATTTTTTTTCGTCATAGTGCATAGTTAATTAATTGGAATAAGCATGAATATATAGAAAGGCAAGTATATTTTCACAACAGACTTTGTTGCTTCTCTGCCTGTATATGTTTATAGTTCAATGCAACAAGCAAGTTCTCCAAAATCTATGCATATCTCACTAAAAGAAAATAGCTGCATCTTCATGGATAATCAATCAGTCAATATCCCAAGTGTGAAATGTTCCAAACAAGAAAATAAATCTTAGGTTTGATTTGTTCTACTGTTCTGACTTGTTGGATCTTAGAAGGATGATCACTTCCCTCAGCATCCCCACATTAGTCACGGGCAGAATTCTTGTATCCAACTGCTACTTAAGAGGTTGCCCAATACAAATTTAAAGGGAGCAGAGATAGAAATAATGTCTCAGATAGATGGCCGCTGATATCAAATAGTTGCTCTGAATTCACCGTTTGGATCAGTAACTACAGCTCCATGCTTAATCCAAATCTGGATGAGTAGGGTATTTAAAACCAAATAGCCTCTGGATATTCTCCCTCCACCCCTTCCATTGGGCAGAACATACAAAAGCCTGAGAGCACAAACCACCAAGCTCAAGAACAGCTTCTAGCCCATCGTTATAAAACTATTGATCAGTACCCCAGTATGAAAAATGGACTCTTGACATTACAATCTATCTCATTACAGCCTTGCACTTTATTGCCTACCTGTAGTATACTTTCTTTGAAACTATAACTCTTTATTCTGCCCTCTGAGATTGCTTTCCTCAATGCTCTGTTGTAATAAAATGATCTGTACATGTGACACGCAAATCTTTAAAGAAGTTTGTACACTCTCTGCATGACCGCAGGTTCCCCCCCCCCCCCCCCCCCAGTCCGAAGGTGTACTGTTTTTTTTAGGTTAATTGATCACTGTAAGTTGTCCTGTGATTAGGCTGGATTAAATCAGGGTTTGCTGGGTGGCATGGCTCGAAAGGTTGGAAGAGCCAATTCTACAATGTATCGCAATAAATAAATAACAAGGTTTTTCACTGCATCTCAGTATATGTGGCAATAATAAACCAATTTACCACATTTATGGAATAGACAAGCAATGACATTTGGATTAGCAAAAAGATTCTAAATCCACGCTATTAAAGCTCTTTATTTTCAAAGGGAAAAAAATCAAAAGCTGGGTTTCCCCTCATTTCATGACTCAGCCATCCTACTCAGAACAGGGTACATTCCTGCTGCAATTGAAGCATTACTTTCAGGAGAGAGAGGGTGAGAAAACCCTGGAAGAGAAAGTGAGATGTACAGATTTCTGATGGCAACGATTGCAAAATACATGTGTGGTGCCAAGCAGACCCATCAAACTGAAGTGGAAAGAGCATTGCCATCTGCACCCTTATTCAGAATGAGTAATACTGCAGTGTTTACAAGACCAAGACAAACCTATGGCAGACTTCAATGTTACAGAAGAGAGAAATGCTTGTGCATAATAAATCATTTAAAAATTATATTCCTTAAACCTTAAGTGTTAGGGCCGTGGTGGGTGTAATGGAATACCACAACCAGACACGAGGTACCCTTGACCCCACCCAGTGCTCCCTGGTACTAACCTGCATGCAGCTGCATCTGGTGATAACTGAGCTCATGTGCTTCCATAAAGGTCTTGGTGCAGACATCACAGGAAAACATTTTGTCTCTCGAATGTGTGCGCCTCACGTGGCTGTCATGGGCTGCGTGAGAAGCGAAGGCTTTGCCGCAGTGACGGCATTTAAAGGGTTTTTCTCCAGAGTGCTGACGAATATGGGTTCGTAAGATGCTTGAGGCAGTGAAAGCCTGGGGGGGGGGGGGGGGAGATGAAAGAGTGGAAAAGAATTAGTGATGTTCAGAACCATCAAGCCAAGTAATTGAAAGCACAAGGGGTTCTGCAGATGCTGGAAATCCAGAGTAACACATACAAAATACTGAATGAAATTCAACACAACATCGAAACTTGCTCACTACAGTATCCAGTTAAACTATGAAACCTCATGTTCTTGTCACAGTTACACCCACCAAATAGGATATTCCAACATGTGACATGTCTAATCCCCAGACATTCTCTTTTACTCCCTTAACAACACATCCATAGCCAGCAGCCAAAGGAGAACTGATAAAATGTGAAACTTTTCACCGTCAAACTTAATAAACCCAGGCCATACTCAGGTTGGAGGCGCAACACCTTATATTCCATCTGGGTAGCCTCCAACCTGATGGCTTCAACATCAATTTCTCAAACTTCCAGTAATGCCATTCCCTTTTCCCTCTCTCACCTTATGTCCTCCTTACCTGCCCATCACCTCTCTCTGCTGCTCCTCCCCTTTTCTTTCTTTCATGATCTTCTGTCCTCTCCTACCAGATTCCCCTTTCTCCAGCCCAGTATCTCTTTCACCAATTAACTTCCCAGCCCTTTACTTCACCCACCCCCCCAGTTTCACCTATCACCCTGTGTTTCTTCCTCCCCTCCCGCCCCCCCCCCCCCCACTCTCTAACTCTGACCTCATCATTTTTTCTCCAGTCAGCAGAAGTAGAGAGAGTACAGAGTGTTGTTCAGCAGGAAGGGCCTTCACCCGAAATGTCAACTCTACTCTCTTCCGGAGACGCTGTCTGGCCTACTGAGTTTCTCCAACATTTTCTGGGTGATGCTTAGTACAGACTTGCTGTCCACTATGGTAACTGCAGATGTCACACTTTGGAAAGGCAAGTGTAACTTTAATTAGATATGAAGAGAGAGAGAGAGCCTGATAAGGAATTTCTTAGTCCTGATGAATGGCTTCAGCCCAAAACACCAACTGCTTATTCCTTGGTACTGCTTATTCCTTGGTGCTGCCTGACCTGTAGAGTTTCTCTAGCATTTATGTGTGTTGCTCCTGGATTTTCAGCATCTCCAAAATCTCTTGTGCTAAAGAAATTCTTGGATTTGTTTGAAAAATATTTTACACATGCCATGCAGGTTAATTTTCCCACGTTCCCAGGAAAAAACATTTTGTTCATATCCTTGTGATGTTTAAAATGGTTGGAGAAAATGGCCCACCTACCTTGTTGCAGTACACACACTTGTATGGCCGCTCTCCTGAGTGGACCCTCATGTGTTTGTTAAGGCTGGAGGATTGCGAGAAGCTCTTTCCACACACCGTGCACTGTCCAACAGAGAGAGTCACAGGTTGGAAAGTGTAGAACTAATTGTTCCCTGACTGACTTCAAAGTTTCCAGCAAGTATTTTTCACATAAGCTAAACATATTGCCTATGCTATACTGAATTGTGTGGAGTTGAGGAACTGTTGATGGGATTACAGTGTAAAAATTTGTAGAAAGATGGGACCTGAATAGTATGAACTTTATAGACAGTAGATGTGGAATGACATACAAATGTGGTTTTGAATTGATCCAGGATAAAGTATTTATTTTGTATTTCTCTAATTTGTCCTTGATAAGCTGACGTGGACAGAGGATTTAACGTCCCCAAAGCAGTGGAAATACAGTTAAAACTAAAGCATACTATACCAAATGGCGAAGTTCACCTGACAGAAATGAGCAGACAGAAAGTAACATGGAAACTGGAGACAATATTTAAATAAGAGGCCATGTTATATATTGTCAGCTCTAACGTCCAAAGGGCTATGACTAAAGAAGCAAACCAAAAGTCGTAAGTTATAGTAACATTCCGTTTCTACTTGCAAGCAGGAATTGCCCCCGGGTCAAATTGTTTGGAATACTTCTATCCTGTTTTTCTGTTAGTGCGACGTGGACCCAGCACTGATCAGACACTGAGGTATGAATTCCAACAAAATAGAGTCAGGGTTGGGAGACGGGGGTGCGGTTGGGTCGGTCTGGGCGGACGCTGCTCACTTTGTGCGGCCGGTGCTTCTCGTGCACGTGCAGGATGTGGATCCTCAGCCGGTCCCTCTTTTCAAACGACCTGCTGCACAGGTGGCAGGGGTATTTGCGGTCGCCCTGATCCACGCACCGCGTGTACTTCAGATGCTTGTCTCTGTAGTACTTGTAAGCGAATACCTTGCCACACCGCTCACATTTAAAGCCCTCTCCGGACTCTGGCAAAGGAATAAAAGTCACATTTCAGTCAAAAGATCGCAGCTAATGACAGTAAACCGCAGAAGGGCAGAAAATCGTTTAAGTGTTTTAACCTTCGGCTTGCTCAGTGAATGGGCTTTCAGTCATTTCCTTTAAAGTGACCGGTATTCCCATAAACTGCAGGTAGCAGTCTCCATACCACACCAGCAGCTCCTGGTTCTCCCGCACATCCTTGCAGGTTTCGTAATAGATCTTTCCGTCGCTCTGCACGGCAGTCAAGTTCTGCTCTTGCGGCGACCTGGCGCAGTTTACCAAGGCCATCCAGTTACTCGCCGCCCCTTTGCCGTCGATAAAGTGACTCAAGCGGCCGTCTTCAAATATCTGTAAAATGAATTGGCCGAGCCGATGAAATGATTAGGGCTGCTCCGGACACCCACAACTCAACCGCGCTCGGATAAACAACGTGGATCTGACCAGCTTGGAATGCCCAGGTTAAACGCAGCAATTCGGAAGCGGTACCAATTTCAACGTAATCAGACATCTTACCCTCAGAACGAAACCCAGGTGTAATCCTCACCTCCCACATGTAGGAGTTGTCGTCGTAGGTTTTAATTTCACTCATATTCACCACTTTTCCTGTAAAAGGTCCGAACCGGACCCCCTTAGGGATTAGATTTTGACAACAGAAGACGCCGTGATGAGGAACTCCACCGTAGCAAGTGTGAGAGACTATGAGCCCTGGGGGGAGGAGAGCAGGGAGATTCCGGTCACATCAAATTGAGTAACACACACACAAACAAATGCTGGAGGAACTCAGCAGGTCAGGCAGCATCCGTGGAGGGGGAATAAAATGTTGACGTCACCGGGACCTCTGATGAGTCCCGAGTCCTGATGAAAGGTCTCGATCCGAAACGTCCACTATTCATTCTCTCCATACCTGACCAGCTGAGTTCCTCCAGGATTTTGTGTGCTGTCATTGAACCGAGAGATGCTCAGACCGGAACACACTCTCAAAATTCTCCCTCCTCCCTATTGCAATTCGTGGCTCCATTTCTCCCTCCTCCCTATTGCAATTCTTGGCTCCATTTCTCCCTCCTCCACATCCCAGCGCGTATCTCATTCACTGCTGCCTCTCTCACTCCTTCCTTTATCTTTCTCTCTCTCTCTCTCTCACTCCACCCCTCCCTTCCTCATTCCTGGTTCTTCCCTCTCTGCAACCTCAGACCTCTCTCTTACACCACTCCAGCCGCCCGTCCCCATTCCCCCACCCCGTTCACCAACTCCCTGCCTCCTTCGTACAACCCAATATCACCCCCCACTTGACTCAGCCCAATCCTCCTCCCTCCTTCCCCATGCCTCCCCGCACTTCTCTTCCCCACCCTCTCGTTGTCCGTTCCCTCAACCCTCCTCCTTCCTCGCCTCCCACCTATCCGCGCTCCTTCGCTCGCTCACCCACGGGGATCTGGAGGGAGTCTCTGTCCAGGAGCTGAATCTGGGTCTCGTGTCCACCTGCAGAGCGGAGAAGCGCAGAAATGTCACTGGGATATTTTACCAAGTGTTTGACTGAGAGAAGTTGAGTTACAGGTGACGGGGTCGAGGTCAATCTTAGTCCCTCCCTCCCTCCCTGTTCTCTGACCAGGTTGTGGGTACCTGTGTTTCCGGAGATTCGCAGCCCTGAGATGGCGTGACCAACTGGCCGATCGGCATTGCCCGAGTCCATACGACCGTAAAGAACAGTGTTGAGGTCTTCCTCGGTGAAGTGGCCGGATTGGTGGTGCAGGGCGACTGCATTTGCCTCCCCCGGGTAGCGCTGAGAACCCAGTGGCTCACCGCCGGGGTTCGGCGGCATGCGGTGGCGCCGACACTGCGGGTCTCCGGGACTTGTCGGGGCAGCCGTTCGGGACCCGGTAACGCCCGGCTTCTCCCGGCTTCGGAGGTGAGCCGGGTCAATGCTGCTCGGCACCTGACCGAAGAAGGAAAGCGGGCCGGCAGGCAGGACGCTGCAGATCCGCTCGGTGGCCGGCGGAGATCCGCTGAGGAGCGAGAAGCCGCTGAGGGTGAGGGGCATGACTGGGCTGGAGTCACTGACCAGCCTGCCCAGGGACTTGAGAGGCTGCAACACTTCTTCCGAGGAGTGCAGCACGTCCAGGTAGTGGGCACGGGGCTGGATGGAGGGGTAGTAACCAGGCACCCTTGGAGGAGGCGCCGTCTTTACAGTTTCACATGGATAACCTTGCCCATCCAGTGACAGGGACATTCCCGTTGCAACTGTGCGGCAACCCGCTCGCCTGTGAATTGAGCAGAAAGAAACCGTCACCATTGTGAATATAAGCTTGGATTAACATAAGTAAAGAGCGCTTCCGTCGCCCAAATTCCTGCAATCATGGCTCAAACTAATCAGACTAAATGGGTGACCATTCCCCCCACCGCTCCCGCGACAAAGGTACCCAGGGTCATCACCGAATGTTAGTACAAACATTTCTGGGAATTGGAGTTTGAAAGAGGATCTCTGTACAGTTTAGAAAATCTCAGGTCAATCTGACATTTGCCCCTCGTACTGCTTTTCTAGGACCCTGCCTGCTGACTGGCGGGTACGGGTTGTGAGTAGCTGGCTGATCCCGTAAACCGGTGTATTTCCCACCCCGCGGGTTGCACGGACAAGGGGCTGTTTTTCCAAGGGTCAGTACGATATCCCCAGTTCGTTTCCAGGCAAGGCTCTCCAAAGCAGCAGTTAGAACGTTTACTCAATTCGAGAACTAAATCTCCGGGAAAGCAGTTATCAACGCAAGACAGCTATTGGAAACAATTTGGTGCAAAATTAATTATTACACACATTAAAGCCCCACTGTAAAATATTGTATTTGAAATCTGATTATCACTACAGCAACTCTGAAAATATATGCACGTACATACGAAAACTAACCGGAGGAAATTGCCTGAATTTCATATTGAGGAAAAGCGACGCAACGAAGTTTATACTGAATGCTTTAAAATTACTTCCAACAGTATTTTAGTTCCAAGCGGCAAATGCAAAACTCTAACATGGAACGAAATTACTCTCCTGCAAACAAGGTGAAAAAGATGGCACCTCACTCGACGTGTGCAGGAAGAAACTTAAAAACTTTTATGCAGAACGAAAAACCCGGTAAACAATCGGGTCCCAAATCATGGCGCAACTCTTAAAGACGAATAATTAACAGACTGCAGGCTCGTTTCTAAATGAATAGCCCGCAGCGATTAACCAGTCAAGGACAAAAAGAAGGCAAGGTTGCCGGCTATAAGAAGAAAATTGAAATACAATTTCAGCAATGTCTGACCATGGAACAAGCAGTTCGTGTTATTTCCAGAATTGCGGAGAATTGTGGTTTCTGTATCAGGAAAAATTGGTATCCCAAAGCAGTTTAATTAGTTCACAAATTTCACGACTAAGCCGGTGATATTAAACCTGATTCTGATTTCGATTCAATTGGGCGTATAGACTACATTTCCACCCCACGCCTATCCCCAGGACAGACCTGAACAATCTCTCCCCAATGTCGTATGTTTTTCAAGAACCCGCTGTCACTCAGTGATGCGGCGATGTTTTGTATCTTCCGCATGCTACAAATCGCGACGAGAAAACAAATCAACTAGTCTTAACCGTTCGCTTGAAAGTGCAAGAAATTTGCACTTACTGGGAAGTTCGCCTTATTAAATTCGGTGCTCGGTAGATTTTCCCGACTCTCCGAAACAAATCACAGAACTGAAGCATCATTTTTCCGCTTGATGAATTGCACCAAGGTGAATGAGATTACGAAGTACGGTTCCGTCGATGTTTTGAAACACATGCATCTTCCAGGAGACGTAAACAATATTTTTTCAACAATTCCCGTCACGCCATTTGATTTAAAGAAACATGTTACAGTTTGTTTCGTGCTGTATCTCTTTAGTGCAAAGCGACCGGCTGGCCGATAATTGTCGAAATTATATGGATTTAAAGCAGGGCTGAAACACTATCTTCCGCCGAGTACAAAGTTGACAATCTCACTATTCCGTTCCAAGTGCCATGAATTCGATATTATCCATTGGGATCAATATTCGCCAACAATTGAGACACAACAGGGTCGTGACATTTAAATTAAAGAACATCGGGTCAATCGCAGAGGTCAGGGGGAAACGAGATCATGATCACATCTAACGCCTTGGTTAAGTATTGAGTAAACAAAACGCCAGTTTGATCAATTACTTTTTAATGTTCTCATTGCCTCGGATGCAAGAACTCAACCCGCATTTTTTAATGATGCCATTTTATAGCGTTACCGAGGTCACTAAAAGGAACATTTCGCAGTAGGCAGAAAGCAGCCGTCACTTACCTATTTTGCCGTGAGGTCATCTAAATCCTTCAGAACATTGGCGAAATTTGTAGGAGTTCCTTTATTGTAGCGGCTTGGTGATCGGCACGGGTCTGGTATTTTAACGCGTTGCTGTTTACAAAAAAAAACTTGTGCTGTGCGTGTGGTCAGCTGAGGGCAGATGGCAGGAGAGTAGGGAACAGGAGGGGCTGCGGCATCTCCCTTCACTGACGATTGGTCGGAGGCAGAGAGTGGAGAAAACAGAGAGGAGAGAAAGAGAGAGACCTCCTCGGGGACTGCACTTTAACACATTAGAAGCCTACAGCTCGCCGCCACCGCATCTCCCGACCCTCGCAAACGCTGTGGTTGTCGGTGCAGTCCCAACCAATAATCTCAAGCACAACAAAATATCATTTGAAATCTTGGGACACCTTTGCTGGTAAAACTCGATGAATTCGCCAGTTAAATCGAAATGTACTCGCCCGACCACCTCACGAGCCTGCCTGCTGCCTGAAGCCGGACATTTCGCTTCTTCGGCCAAGCAATAAAAAAAAGACAAGGAAGCCATCGGTTGGTGAAAGAATCTAAAACAGATGTAACCCCTATCCAATGTCTTCACATTGACACGACATTTTCAGTCTGATGTCCATTTGTATTCGAATTAGACTTCTAACAAATATTAATTTAAGATCACAACGATTCACACCTTGTCCACTATCCCTATTTCTGAGATTTTGTTTTCATTCTGTAACAACTCCGTAGTAAATTGTACTAAATGTTATACGTTCGATATACTTGGTGCAAAAAGCACTTCCAATAGATAGAACCAAAGGAGTCACAAGAGACTAGATGCCGAATAAAACCAAATATTTGGTCAAGGAGAGGGAACCGACCTGCGACTGAAAAAGTCGGTATGGTCGGAATACAAGAATATTTGGGTTTGGAACATCGATTACAAAACAGATTTATTCAGCACACATTACGTGAAATATATGGTGAAATCTGAACTCATAATGAAAACGAAGTGATTTTATTTGCCAAAATTGAATCGGCCGAACTGAATCAGTATTGTTCCCCTCAACAGCTCCGATCAGATTACGGATCATTAATGAATCCGTACTAAACGGCAACGCTTAAAGTATGTCTGCTTCTGGGAGAATAACTTTGCCAAATTAAGTAAACATTCTTTTAACAATGTTTGAAATACTATGGAAATGTACCAAACCATAGCGATTATTTCAAAGTTTAAAATTCTAATGAATTCATAGGGAGATTGTTTATGAACGTCGTTTACTTTGAAATTAGCTTTTTCGAAAAAAAAACCTGTGCTATGCAGACAATATTACAGGCGCAAGCGTTCCCCCTCCCTTTCCATATCATATATATTTATCTCAGCTACTTGTACCACAAAAACCCTTAATTAAAGTGATCGGATTTATTGTTTTCGTAACTTTATATCCCGTAAAACCTAATTGGAAGATCTGTGTTATGCAATCTACACAGACTTCAACATCAGTTAAGCTCAATCTTAGGTTAGTTTTTAGGAAGTAATGGCACTAACGGATTTTCATTGGATATCCGAATCCACTGCATTTATGCTGGCAGGTGAAACTCAACTGTCTACATAAGTAACTAGGCTGGGGCGGGTAGGACAATCTCTCTCCACTCATTCGCAAAAATGTACACAAATGTCGTACATTTCGGAGCCCCCGATGACAGAGCTTTGTTACATCAATACTGAGACCCAGCGTGTGAAGGCGGGATAACGGATTTTTTTTATCGGTAGTATTAACGTCATTAAAGCATTTCGTTGAGTGCATTGGTTTTTTGGGACGATTGGCGATATTCTTGTCCTAGGGCTCAGGTGCAAGGAGGACAGATAGAGCAAGAGGGAAAAACTGCAGATGTGAATTTCCTGCTTGTAATACCTAACAACTGGTCGGGCAGCCTTTAGAAAGTTGTATGCGCCTGTGAAGAACCTTCATCTCTCCTGGTCAAATCCGTTCAGATGCTGAGGGGCCTGCTGTGTATTCCCAACATTTTGAGGAGCCATGAGGTTGGATGACGGTAAGGTTGCGCCTGAGTGTAAGGTTATCATTCTCAATATTTTCTTTAATTGATTTTTTTGTCGAACACCAGCTGAAATCATTTGTACTCCAATAGCTAAAACTTTTAAGATCAATTCATTTAGAATAGGTGTTTTTTTTAATATTCCTCTGTTTCATCGGTCATTGGTAAATAAGATACATTCTGCTTTTAATCTTTTCGCGATATAATTTGTGTTCGGCTGACGGAAACATTATCGGTGAATGTACTTACTTTATTATATTGATTGATGCAACGCGAATAGGCCCCTCCGGCCAACGAGCCTCTCCACCCAACGACCCACTATTTAACACTAGTATAATCGATTTCCAATTACCTATTCACCCGTGAGCTTTTGGACTATTGGAGGAAACCGAAGCGCCCGGAAGGAATATCCACGCGGTTCACGTGGAGAATGTTCAAACTCCGGAACGCTCCGGGTTGTAATAGCGTCACGCGAATAGTTTGAAATTTCTCAGAAGTTATTAAAATCACCTATAGGATCAGTATTAACTACCTAAATGCATACCATCCCTGTAAACTGAACCATCAGGGTTAGCTCGGAGAAAGTGGAGGAAATGGTTAATACGATATTGCAGATTGCCGACTGTCCCCGTTGCCGGTAAGTCTCCGAGAAATTTGTGAATCTTTACTGTTTATATTCAGCTGTTAAATAAAATATCTTCATAGATATTTTTATTTCAGTCAATGACGGTCGACCGGACCTATAGAAGTATTTTAACTCGTGCTCTGTTACCCTCAGGTTTTAATTTTGCCCTATGTTGCTCTGTGCATATTTCCAGGCCAGATATAATGCACTTCCTCTCAAGACGAGAGTCGGATTGTGAGAAACACTGCCTGAGTTCGTAAGAAAGATTTAGCGCGGTTGATGGTGACTGGCTCCCAGGCGGGAGCGTGATGTGGAGAATGCAATATTAAAAACTTTGTATCTCGCTAATTCCAACCTAAGAGTGCTTTACCATGCTCGACTGTCTGGAGATTGATAACTTAGAACTTGCCTTTTAATCCCAAGCTACATAGTACACCTTCTCAAAGTATTCAGAATTAAACTACCAACATTTTTTAAAAAAATGACTTTATGGTCCAAATAGTAAACACTTTATTTTTAAAAAATGAAAACATCCCTGTTCTATTTTCACTGCTGTTCTTTATGTTTCTCTTCTTAAAGCGGAGGCTGTGGTCTGCAACTAATGGGGTTCTGGATTGGTTGTGACTGGCTTCTTGGTTGTGAACACTTTCCTAAACTTCAATTCCGAATGTTACTTTTTATTATTTGCAGGATTTTTTCTGTACATTGGGTGTTTGACAGTCTATTTTTGAATGGGTTCTATTGGGTTTCTTTGTTTTGTGACTGCCTGTAAGGAGAGGAATCTCAAGGTTGTGTTTAGTATACATTCCTCAAAAATAAACGCACTTCAAGCTTGAATCTGGTTGATATGCCTTTCTATTATTAGCCATCAATTTCTTGTGTGTTCCTTTCCTGTTAATTTTCTTTTTGCATTTCTCCTGTACTTCCACCATTTCAGTGAATTGACCGTATCATTGAACTGGGTAAGGTGGGGACGAGCAGAGGCATTGCAATTACACTGCTTATCATCCGACCCGATCTCTCATACAAATACTTCAAAATGGTAATCCAGATTTATATTTCCATAGCTGTGAGGTTTTGACTTCAGCAGGAGCTTCACACTGGCTGAAATCATCTGACTAATGAAACTAAACCAGAGACACATATCTTTGCTCAAGTGTCTATCACTTCCATACCTAACCAGTACAGACAGAGACAGCTCTCTCAACATCAGTTCCTATTTCTTCATTGAAGCATATCCTCAATCCCTCTTGCCAAATTGTCATCTATTCAATATCTTCTTTAAAACCCTAAAGTAAAATATCTTGTGAAATTTGCAACATATTCACGGTGCCAGTTAATTTAATTCAAAGTAGAGTTCTGCTGTAGTGAATTGGTCTTCCTCTCTAGATTAGTTGGTCTGTAATTTCTTCTTTAAAAATAATTAAACAACATAAAGCATTAATGAAGTCCTTGAGTGCGGTTCCGGTGCTACAGACGCCTAAAATATTAATTTGAAGCCTGGCTTATATTTTCATAGCATTTCTTTTTGGATTCAGTGATATTGATTGATTGTTTTAGGCAATTCATAGGCATTCCGTCACTTAGATTTATTTTGGAATGTGTGTTACCTACCTTTACATATATTTTTGGTTCCAGTGTCATTTTAGTTGGATGTACACACACTTCGAATTTTAGTGCAGTATTCAACACTATTGTCCCTCAGACTTGGTGAAGAAAGTCCTACACCTCAATATAAATACAGTACTGTAGCGGTGTGCTACACGCAGCGCTAAAATTACGACACGGAGTCGGTAACTGCAGTCGCAGAAAAAGCTTTATTCGAAATCCTCAGCCTCACTTTTAAGCCTCCCTCAACCTGCCCCCCGTGGCGCAGAGGCTCCAAAGCTCTGTGCTCGCAAACCCCCGTAGGCTATCTCCCTTAGCCGGAAAGCTGGCTAATTGTGAGCCGGTTCGGATGTGCCAGGAAATGGGTCGCCACAGTACAGCATTGTGCAGTCCAACTTCCTCACAATCAGACTTCAGAAATCCTGGATTTGCTCCTCCACCCTATCATCCTAAACACAGGTGCCTCCAGGGCTGTGTGCTGCGCCCATTGCTGTACACTCTGCTCACGTGGCTGCATGGCCAAACACCCGCGCAATCACATTGTCAGGTTCGCCGATGACGCAACAGTGGTGGGGCTCATCACCAACAACGATGGGATGGCCAATGGACTGGAAGTAGAAGAGCTTGAGGCCTGGTGCCAGGCAAAGAACTTCTTCCACAGTGTCAACAAGACAAAGACGGTTATCAACTACAAGAACTCACTGCCCCTCCCCCTTGCTTTGGCAGCACAGCAGTGGAAATCGCAAGCTTTTTCAAACTCCTTGGAATGCACGTCACACAAAGCCTCTCATGGTCCCAGAACACATCCTACACAGTCAGGAAACCTCACCAACTCCTCTACTTTCCAAAGAGGCTGAGGAGAGCTGGACTTTGTCTATCCAGTCACACAGCATTCTACAGATGGGCACTAAAGAGCATCTTGACGAGCTGCATCACTACTTTGTACGGAAATAGCACTGCAGCAGATAGGAAGGCTCTACAATGGGTAGACAAAACTGCTCAACGCATCACCTACACCAGTCTACCTGCCTTCAAGAACATATGTACAGAAAGGTGCTGGAAAAGGGCTGGTAATATCATAAAGTTTTCTGATGACTCTGCCATAGTTGGATGCATCAGCAAGGGAGATGAGGCTGAGTACAGGGTTACGGTGGGAAACTTTGTCACATGGTGTGAGTAGAATCATCTGCAGCTTAATGTGAAAAAGACTAAGGAGCTGGTGGTGGACCTGAGGAGGGCTAAGACACCGGTGACCCGTTTCCATCCAAGGGGTCAGTGTGGACATGGTGGAGGATTACAAATACATGGGGATACGAATTGACAATAAACTGGACTGGTCAAAGAACACTGTGGCTGTCTACAAGAAGGGTCAGAGCCGTCTCTATTTCCTGAGGAGACTGAAGTCCTTTAACATCTGCCGGACGATGCTGAGGATGTTCTACTAGTCTGTGGTGGCCAGTGCTAACGTGTTTGATGTTGTGTGCTGGGGCAGCAGGCTGAGGGTAGCAGACACCAACAGAATCAATAAATTCATTCATAAGGCCAGTGATGTTGTGGGTGGAACTGGACTCTCTGATGGTGGTGTCTGAAAAGAGGATGAAAAGTTGCATGACATCTTGGACAATGACTCCCATCCACTCCATAATGTACTGGTTAGGCACAGAAGTACATTCAGCCAGAGACTCATTCCACTGAGATGCAGCACTGAGCGGCATAGGAAGTCATTCCTGCCTGTGGCCATCAAACTTTACAACTCCTCCCTCAGAGTGTCAGACACCCTGAGTCAATAGGCTGGTCCTGGACTAATTTCCACTTGTCATAATTTACTTACTATTATTTAATTATTTTTGTTCTATTTTGCTATATTTCTACTCTATTCCTGGTTGGTGCGACTGTAACGAAACCCAATTTCCCTTGGGATCAATTAAGTATGTCTGTCTGTCTGTAAAGGATCTCACCCACCCTGTTCATCCCACTCCCACCTGTCAGGAGACTATGTAGCATCCATGCCAGGATCACCAGGCTCAAAAGCAGTTACTTTCCACAAGCAGTAAGACTGAGCAACTCCTCCACCCATTAACTCCACCATAACTTTATTACTTTCCGATCAGTCACCTTATGTACATCAAGTCACTTCATGGACATACAATGTCTATAAGTGCTCATGTATTTATATTTATGTTTTTAATTATTATTGTGTTCTTTATCTTTCTTTTGTGAGCTTCATCAGATCGGGAGTAACAATTAATTCATTCTCCTTTACACTTGTGTATGAGATATTACATGAACAATCTCGAATCTTATGACTTGTCTTAAAGTGCCATCTATTGGTTGTTTCTTTCACACAGAGCATTTAAATGTGTTTCCACCCTGCATTTTTAAATTGCTACTGTAGCAGAGTTAAATTTAATACTACTTTGGAAGAAAATTTACAGCACCTCACCAAAGCTCAGGTTCAACCATCACTGCTCTTTTGGACCACGCCCTGAGAACAATAACAAACATTTTTTTCCATTATAAAGAGACATGTACACCACCCTCACATCTGACACTAAATGCAGGGAGCCCTTTGTTTTTAAAATCAAGGCCATCAGCACCAGCTCCTAGCTCTTAGCCCTCATCTCTTCATTCTGTCAAGCCACGTTCCTAACTGAGCACTAACCTCTCAGTTCCATAGTCCTTTGGGAGTTCAGTTCTGAAATAAGTTTCCACAGAAGTACTTGACAGAACAGTCTAAATTTAATCACACTTACAGATCTTTATGAAGTCTTAATTAAAAATGCAATGATCTTGCCTCAGTGGCTACATGTGGTAAATAATTGTGATATAACTCCTTGCCTCCATTTTTTCTCATATTCACTGCTTTCTCCCTGCTAAAGATTCATTTTCTAAACGTTTTATATGCAAACTTCAATTACAAACTAGCATTCCACAGCAGGATCAGAAGTAGTGTTTGTATTGATCCTGGGAACAATCACTTGCTAACCTTCAGAAAGGTGGCATGTCTTCAGTCAACAAGACACTAACCTCTGGATTCTTTCCTCTCTAAAGTGCCAGGTCTCTCTACTTTAACACCACCTTTGTCCTATTATCTCCTCATGTGGCTTGGCATTATATTTTGTCAGCTCCTGTGATGTGCTAGAACATACTGGTGCGGTTCTACACTGCCAACATAGAGAGACAGTTAGTACTGTCTCGTTTGGTGCAGTATCCTTCACAATATGCAAGCACTACAGCAAAATGTCAGGTCAGCAGAAAAGGTCATTGGCTGGGGTCAACCATTAAGGCAGGACTTGTATGTATCCAGGACAAAGTAGTGGGCAGAAAAATTAATTGCAAACCCTAACCCTAACCCTGCAAACTGTCTTTTCCAAAAACTCCCTTCTGAAAAGTGCTATTAAAACAAAAACCACATTATTTTAAAAGTTTCTTCCCCCAGGGAGTTGATCTGATCATCCATTCCATTTTGTTTCCCCACCTGTCTCTATCTATTACCCCGTCACTGTACTGTAAACATTTTAAAATACTTTTTATAATGCTAATATATTGTCAATATATATTGGCATTTATGTGTTTTATTCCATATCCGTACTTTAGCCTTTAAATTTATTTTTATACAATTTGTTATTCTTTATAATGGTTGAATTTTGTTTTTTTTGCATGTCCCATCTTAACTAATAAATCACAGCAAACTCCTAGGGCATGTAAATGTCTACGGCACATAGTTGGTCCTTGAGTTCTTTGGGACGTTTTAACGTGCAAGTCATTATTGTATAAGATGCTGTGCTGATCTGGTTGGCATGTACAGGAAAGAGGTGATTAGGTCAGCAGAGTGCAGAGGAGATTTACAAGGATGTTACCTTGCTTGGAGGGCTTGAGTTAAAAGCAGAGTTTGGATAGACTGAGCTTGATTTCCTTGGAGCAAAGGCGGTTGAAAATTGGTATGTTAGAGATGCGTAAAATTCTGAGAGGCATAAAGAAGCTAGATAGCCAGAGTCTGCTTCTGTGATAGTGGTGTCTAAAGCTACAGGGCGTAGATTTTACTGAGAGGGGGAGGTTTAAAGGGCATTTGAGATGTAAATATTTTGCACAATGAGTCAGTGGTAGCTGGAATGAGCTGCCAGAGAAGGTGATGGACGCAAAAATGTAATGACATTTCGAGGTACATGGACAATAGTTGAATGAACAAGGCATAGAGGGATATGGGATTAATGCAGGCAAATAGGATTACTATGGATAGTAGATTTCTATGCTATACAACTCTATATGACTGTCGTTTCAATGTACTCTTTTAATAATAAATTGTGTTACTTATTGTGATTGTTTCATGCAGGCACAGAAATATGTTCTGTATGAAATGATTGCTTTATATTTTAAATAAAACACAGCATGTTATAATTGTTTTATTTTCATTTCTCCCTTTTCCAGTAACATTTTGCTTTTCTCTCACTTTCTGTACTGACTTTTTCATTCGATACTCAAACTCATATTTACACTTCCTTCTCAGACGAGTAAATGAGGAGGCAGTCAGATAGTTGCCTCTTTTCTCAGACTCCAGCTCCTCAGTTTACCCTACTACCACTTGCTGTGACAGAAATCTCGCACTTTAAGTGACATGCCACCTTTGAGAAGAATTGAAACCTAAATGCAGAAGTTAGGTCGAATCAATGACAGACACTTGGAGTCGTTCCTTGTATAAAACTGTGGCCCATCTTTGTTTCCTTCCTCTTTCCTTTTAAGCCACTTCCTTTTCCTCTTCCTGTTGTTTTTATATGCTCTGGTAGCTCAAGCTTTATCATTTAACCTCCTAACCACCACTTTTTCAGCATGTTAGCCTTTATTTATTCATCTAATTCCACTTTTTAATGTATCTTGTTTTCACTGCACATCTGCACTCAGTAGCCTGCTCACTAATGCAAACATCTAATCAACCAATCATGTGGTAGCAACCCAATGCATTAAAGCATGCAGACATGGTCAGGAGGTTCAGCAGTCATCTGAACAAACATCGGAACGTGGAAGTAATGTCATCTGAGTAACTTTGACCGTGTAATGATTGTTGGTGTGATTTGAGCATTTCAGAAACTGCTGATCTCCTGGGATTTTCTCGCACAACAGGCTCTAGAGCAAGGGCTCCCAACCTGCTGACCATGGACCTCTGTTAATGGTAGGGGTTCATGGCATATAAAAGGTTGGGAACCCCTGCTCAAGAGTTTATGGAAAATGGTGCAAAAAAAACCCCCACAAAAACATCCAGGGAAAGACCTTGTTAGCGAGAGTGGTCAGAGAAGTGTAGCCAGACTGGTACAAGCTGACAGGAAGGTGACAGTAACTCAGGTAACCACGTGTTGCAACAGCGGTGTGCGGAAGACTGTCTCTGAATCCGCAACACGTTGAACTTTGAAGTGGATAGGTTACAGCAGCAGACAACCACAGACATACCCACAGTAGCCACTTTTTTGTGACAAGAGGCCCCGAATAAAGTGGTTACTGTGTTTAGTTCAGGTTCTTTCCACTGCATATCTGAAGATTTTGTGCTGCTAAACTGTTAGTGATATTAATGCCTTGTTGGTCCAGGGCTGATCTTTTATATTAATGCACCTGCTTTCCAGTCAAGACTTAATTTGAATTCTTTGTTTTCCTTTTGGATACTTGTACCAAACATTATGATTTGGTTCCTATTTCTCAATTTTTCTTGTATTCCATCATCAACTACACACATTTCATTTCTTAGTACAAAATTAAGCATTTTTATAATTTCATCAAGCAGAAATGTATAGCATCAAGGAATCAGATCTGGATGTCTTCTAAAAGTGTTCCTGCCTTAACAATATAAATTGTCTTCATCTTGAAATGATTGGTTGTACTGTAGATACTGTAAATGTGCAGGATGGTTATGACCATAACTAATTCCTCACAGATCACCTTTTCTACTAACAGAACACAGAGCTGTGAACTTGGGATATAAACAGTACAGCACAAAAACAGGCCCCTCATAGACTTGTCCATGCCAGCCAAGATTCCTATCTAAGCTTGTCCCATTTGTCTGCGTTTGGCCCATATCTCTCCAAACCTTTTCTGTCCATGTAGCTGTCCAATTACCTTTTATATAAGACTATAAGGTATAGAAGCGAAGTCAGCCGTACAGCCCATCGAGTCTGCTCCGCCATTCAATCACAGGCTGATCCAGTTCTTCCAGTCTTCCCCACTCCCCTGCCTTCTCCCCATACCCTTTGATGCCCTGGCTAATCAAGAACCTCTCTATCTCTGCCTTAAATACACCCAATGACTTGGCCTCCACAGCCGCTCATGGCAACAAATTCCACAGATTTACCACCTCCGACTAAAGTAATTTCTCAGTATCTCTGTTCTAAACGGGCGCCCTTTAATCCTGAAGTCGTGTCCTCTTGTCCTAAGCTCCTCTACCATGGGAAATAACTTCGCCATATCTAACCTGTTTAGGTCTTTTAACATTTAGAATGTTTCTATGAGATCCCCCTTCATTCTCCAGAACTCCAGGGAATGCAACCAAGAGCTGTGAATATTGTCAAGGTACCTGCCTGAACCACTTCCACAAATGTTGCTCCTCAGGTTCCTATTAACTCTGTTCCCTCTCACCCTCTAGTTCTTGATTCCCAAACCTTGGGAAAGAGACCACATGCATTCCCTTTATCTTTGCCCCTCAAAATGTTACCTATAAGAGTAAAAATGGTGAAATAGGAACCATATCATGCTTTGTTTTCTATCATTGAGACAAATCTGTATCTAGCTCTCCCTGGATCTCATGTGGTCTAACTTTCTTATAGTGTGGGACCTTATCAAAGATCTTATGTTGTCCACATAGACCAAAGGTTCCCAACCTGAGGCCCACTGACCCCTTGCTTAATGGTATTGGTCCACGGCATTAAAAAATGTTGGGATACTCTGATTATAGACATTGTCAACTATCTTGTCCTCTTCAAAATCCTTAAAAAAAGTATCTGCTCATATAACTTACCTGCCACAGATAAAACACAAGCGGCTACAGTATTCGTACAAACATGCTTAGAATGGAGGAGCGTGGGAAAATGTTGGGTCTGCAGTACAATACATGGGAAAACGGTGTGGGGACGGTGTACAGGTACACATACAAGCAGGGGAAAAGTAACTACAATACTTGCCACCCCAAGCACGGCTCTTTGCTAAAGGGACAACAATAAATGCTCCCACAACCCTATTCAATGCACACCTTACCTGGAGTGAAGAAGGGTAGTCCTTCGAGGATGGCTAAAGAGAGCGAACCAAGCACATGTCGGGTCAGGGGGCCAACGGCTTGGTGCTAGACAGGTGAATCCAATTAAGGTGGTCAATGGTTAAGTGTGCATTGATTAGTTGGAAGGGGCGAAATGTTGACTGACAGGTGGTGTGACTGCCGAGCAGGTGAGGGCAGTGCTGTCACAGGACAGGCACAGCTCTCTGATTACAGGTACTTCACCAATCACTAACCATATCTCAGCCAGGACTCCCACAATTTCTTCTCTAGCTTCCCATTGTTAACCAGTTAACCTAATGACAGCTAATTAAACTAATCCATTCTGCCTGCATGTGGTCCATCTCCTACCATTCTCTACATATTCTGCCTTTTAAATAGTACCTTAATTGCCTCTTGAGTGGCTTTGTCATATCTGCCTCTACCAGCGCTCCTTGCAGCACATTGCAGATAACCGTCACTCTCAATAAAACTCTTGTTCCATGCATCTTCTCTGAAGATTTCCCATTCACCTTAAATGTATGCTTGACATTTTGACTCTTGGGGAAACAACAATCTCTGCTTGTCATAATTTTATAAAATTCTGCCAGGTCTTCCCTCAGTGTCCAGTGCTCCAGAGAGAACAACCCAAGTTGACCAACTTTCTTCTTAATAGCACATATCCTCCAATCCAGGAAATATCTTGGTAAATTTTTTCAGTACCTTCTCCAAAGCCTTTCGAAAAAGTGGTGACCAGAAGTGAATGCAGGAATCTAGATGCAGCCTAACCAGGAATTTATAAAGCTGCAACATGACTTCCCTACTCTTATCTTTCCTGATTCTTGAACTCTGTCTCAACTAATAAAGGTAAATATTCCATACACCACTTTTCCCATGTTATCAACTTGTGTGACCACTTTCAGGGAGCATTAGACTTGGACCCCAAGATTTCTCTGCACATCAAGACTGTTAAAGGTCCTCTTATTAACTGTGTACTTTACATTTTGATCACCCAAAGTGCAGTGCCTCGCATTTGGATACGTTAAGGTACATCTGCAATTGATCTATACCCAGGTGCTAGTGAGGCTAGAACTAGGAAGGTTATACAGTTTACTACTTGGCTAAGGAGTTGGTGTGGCAGGGAGGGTGTAAGATTTTTGGATCATTGGGTTCTTTTCCAGGGAAGGTGGGACCAGTACAGAAGGGATGGTTTGCGCCTGAAATGGAGGGGGCCAATATCCTAGTGGGAAGGTTTGTTAATGCTGGTTGGTGGGTTTAGATGAGAGTTGCAGGGGGATGGGAGATGAGAGTGCCAGAACAGTACGCAGAGAGGTTGTGGAGGCAGATGTTGGTAAGACCTTAGACAAAGTTAGGAATCAAAAGGTTGAGCATGGTGCAACAAAATCGAAAAAGGTGAATACAGAACTGAAGGTGTTGGATCTGAATGCACACAGTATATGGAATAAGGTAGATGAATTTGAAGCACAGTTGCAGATTGGCAGGTATGATGTTGTAGGCATCACTGAATCATGGCTGAAAGATTGCAGCTGGGAGCTTAATGTCCAAGGATAAATATTACATCAAAAGGATGGGCAACAAAGTGGAGGGGTCAGTGTTGCTCTGTTGGTAAAAAATGAAATCAAATCATCAGAAAGAGGTAACAAAGGGTCGGAAGGTGTGGATAGAGCTAAGGAACTGCAAGGGTAAAAAGACCCTGTTGGGAGTTGTATACAAACCCTCAAACAGTAGTAAGGATGTGGTCTACAAATTACAACAAGAGATAGAAAACATATGTCAAAAGGGCAATGTTGCAGTGGTCTTCAATATGCAAGTAGATGAGGAAAATCAGGTTGCTGCTGGATTCCAGGAGAAGGAATTTCAAAAGTGCCTATGAGATGACTTTTTAGAGCAGCTCATGGTTGAGCCCACTAGCGGATCAGCTATTCTGGATTGAGTATTATAAAATGAACCAGAATTGATTAGAGGGTTCAAGGTAAGAGAACCCTTGGGGCCAAGTGATCACAATATGATCAAATTCACCCTGAAATTTGAGAAGGAGAACCTAAAGTCAGATGTATCAGTATTAAGGTGGAGTAAAGGAAATTACAGAGACATGAGAGAGGAATTGGCCAGAATTGATTTCAAAAGAACACTGGCAGGGATGATGGCAGAGCAGCAATAGCTGGAATTTCTGGAAGCAATAAGGGAAGGCTCAGGATATATATATGTAGTACATCCCAAAGAAGGAGAAGTATTCTAGAGGAAAGATGACACAACCATTGATAATAAGAGAAGTCAAAGCCAAAGACAACATAAAAGCCAAAGATAGATCAAAGATTAGTAGGAAGGTAGAGGAACGGGAAGCTTTTAAAAACCAACAGAGGGCAACTAAAAAGTCATAAAGAAGGTAAAGATGGAATATGATAGTAAGCTAGCCAATAATATTGAAGAGGATACCAAAAGATTCTTCAGATACTTAAAGTGTAAAAGAGAGGTGAGAATGGATATCAGACTGCTAAAAAATGATACTGGGGAGGTAGTACAGGGGGACAAGTAAACAGCAGATGAACTGAATAAGTATTTTGCACCACTTTTCAGTGAAGAATGCACTAGCAGTATGGTGGAAGTTCCAGGTGTCGGGGGCATGAAATATGTGAAGTTACCATAAATAGAGAGAAGGTTCTTGGGAAACTGAAAGGTCTGAAGGTAGATAAATCACCTGGACCAGATGGTGTACACCCCAGGGTTCTGAAAGAGGAGGCTGAAGAGATTGTGGAGGATTAGTAATGATCTTTCAAGAATCACTAGATTCTGGAATGGGTCCAGAAGACTGAGAAATTGCAAATGTTACTGCACTCTTTAGTAAGGAAGAGAGGCAGAAAAAAAGGAAACTATAGGTCAGATAGTCTGACCTCAGTGGTTGGGAAGATAGTGGAGTCAATTATTAAGGATGAAGTCTCAGGGCACATGGAGGCATGATAAAATAGGCCGTAGACAGCATAGTTTCCTCAAGAGAAAATCTTGCCTGACAAATCTGTTGGAATTCTTTGAAGAAATAACAAGCAGGATAGAGAAAGGAGAATCAGTTGATGCTGTGTACTTGGATTTTCAGAAGGCCTTTGACAAGGTGCCACAAGTGAGGTTGCTTAACAAGCTATAAGCCCATGATATTACAGGAAAGACTTTAGCATAGATAAAGCAGTGGCTGATTGGTAGGAGGCAAAGACTGGGATAAAGGGACCCTTTTCTGACTGGCTGCCGGTGACTAATGGTTTTCCACAGGGTTCTGTGATGGGACCAAATCTTTTTACGTGATGTGTCATTGATCTCAATGATGGAATTGATGGTTTTGCTGCAAAGTTTGCAGATGATATGAACATAGGTGGAGGGGAAGGTAGTTTTGAGGAAGTAGAGAGGCTACAGAAGGACTTGCAGATTAGGAGAATGGGCTAAGAAGTAGATGGATTACAGAGTCAAGAAGTGTATGGTCATGCACTTAGAAGAAATGAAAGCTGATCATTTTCTAAATGGAGAGAAAATACAAAAAATGGAGTTGCAAAGGGACTTGGGAGTCCTTGTGCAGGTTTCCCTAAAGGTTAATTTGCAAGATGAGGAAGCCAATAGCACTCATTTCAAGAGGACTAGAATATAAAAGCAAGGATGTAATGTTGAAACTTTCAAAAGCACTGGTGAGGCCTCACTTGGAGTACATCAGATTTGGGTCCCTTATCTTAGAAAGGATGTGCTGAAGCTGTAGAGGGTTCAAAGGAGGTTCAGGTAAATGATTCCAGGATTGAATGGCTTGTCGTATGAAGAGTGCCTGATGCCTGTATTTACTATAATTCAGAAGAATGAGGGGTGACCTTCATCGGATGGTAAAAAGCCTTGATAGATTGGATGTGGAGACGTATCACAAACAGAAGTCCCAGTACAGATTCCTGATGACACTGTTAGTCATGTGACTCTTCAACCACTGCACTCTTCCATCAATGGGCAAACCAATTCTGAATCCAAAGCAACAATGCAACACAATGCTGGAGGAAATCAGCAAATCCAAATGGCCAAGTTATTACCATGGCCCAAACTGCTCTCAGTATCTTCTGTGTCTTTCTCCTTGGTGAATACCAATGCAAAATACTCATTTAGAACCTCTGGCTCCAAGCACATATTCTATATATGCTGTATATAGCACAACTTGATATTCTCTTTAATCCTACTGCACTTTCTGGATTTTTATGACCTCTTCTAGCTCTTTTAAACCCCTTTTGAGTTCCTCTCAGCCTTCTTTATGTTCCTCATGGGTCCTGTTAATTTTTAGCGTCCTAAAACTTTCACATGCTTCCTTTTTGTTGTTGACTAAATTCACAACCTCTCACATCATCCAAAACTCCCTTATTTTGTCATTATCTTTCCTTCCTTCTTTCTGGAACATACCAGTCCTGTATTTTGTGCAGCTGGTCTTTTAACAAAATCCATATTTCAGATGTGGACTTTCACCAAAATAACTGTTCCCAATTAACTCTCCCTGACAATGGGTGCCCCGAACAAATTGTACCCTGTCTAATCTTCTTATACTAATGTCTCAGTCTATATTGGTGAAGTTGAAGTCACCTACTGCAATAACGCTGCTGTTTCTGCACCCTTCACTAAACTGCCTGCATATCTATTCCTCAATGTCTCTGTGGCTATTGGAGTGTCTATTGTATAATCCCATCAAAGTGATTATACTTTTCTTATTTTTGAGTTCTACCCATATAAAATCAGTGTTGAACCCTCTGAGTGCAACCCTTGATTAGAAATACAATCTCTCCCCCTCTAACTCCTCTAAAACATCAAAGCACTGGAACAGTAAGCGGCCACTTCTGTCCGTCTCTCAACCAAATCTATGCTGTGGCTGCAACATCATAGTTCCACATATTGATCCACTCTCTAAGTTCATCTCCCTTACTCCCATAATGGATGGTAAGGTGTCAAGATAGGCAGGCAGAAAGAGGAGATAAGGCAGTTGTGTGAAGTGAAACATTTTGACAGAAAAGATGAGGAGGAACAATTTTGACATATTGATACAAACAAAAACAGGAGTTGGGTGCATTTGCAGATAAACCTGAAAACAGCAGGACATTATTAAAGAAAATGGAATCCTGCGCTTTACTGCTTCTCTCCCATTTCCTCTTTACATACCAAGTGGTGATGTTAAATATTTATAAAATTCCACAATTTGCTTGAATTCTGCATGTTTTAAGAAGGATAGAACTGTCCTAAAGAGAATCTAGAAAATATTTATTGGATGTTCCCAGGGATGAGAGGTTTAGACTGCAGAAGAGTACTTGGAGCAAAGAAGTTTGAGAGAAGAATTGATAATAGTTGATGAACTTAGGCGGAGATGGTCTAAATAGTGTGAAGCTGTCCTCATGAGCAAGTGTTTCATGGACCAGGGATGCAGATACAGTGCCTATAAAAAGAATTCACCTTCCCCACCACCCCTTGGAAGTTTTCATGTTTTATTGTTTTACAGCATTGAATCACAGTGGATTTAATTTGGCTTTTTTGACACTGACCAACTGAAAAAGACACTTGTGTGTCGAAGCGAAAACAGATCTCTACAGTGTTCTAAATTAATTACAAATATAAAACACAAAATAATTGCATTTTCAGCACCACCCCCTTTAATATGACACACCAAATCATCAATGGTGCAACCAATTGGTTTGAGAAGTCACATAATTAGTTCAATGGAGATCTGTTTTTGGACCTGTGTGCATTCAAGGTGTTTCAATTGATTGTAGTAAAAATACACCTGTATCTGGAGGATCCAACTGCTGGTGAGTCAGTATCCTGGCAAACACTACACCATGAAGACAAACCAACACTCCAAACAACTCTGTGAAAAGCACAATTCAGGAGGTGGATGGAAGAAAATTTCGAAGTCTTTGAGTATCCCTTGAAATCTAGTTAAGTCATTCATCAGGACGTGGAAAGAATACAGCGCTGCTATAAATCTGCCTAGAGCAGGTCATCCTCAAAAACCGAGTGTGCAAGAAGAGGGTTAGTGAGTGGTCACCAGGGAGACCTATTACATCTCTGGTGGAGTTACAAGCTTCAGTGGCTGAGATGGGAGAGACTGCACATAGGACTGTTGCCGGGTGCTTCACCAGTCACAGCTTTATTTTGAATGGCAAAGAGAAAGCTACTGTTGGGGGACAGAAAACTTACATGAAATCTCAGCTAGAGTTTGCCAGAAGGCTTGTTGACTCAGCTGGAAAAAGGTTCTATGGTTTGTTGAAACCAAAATTGAGCTTTTTGGCCATCAGCCAAACACCGCACATCATCAAAGGCACACCACCCCAACACTGAAGCATGGTGGTGGCTGCATCATGCTGTGGGGATGCTTCACTGCTGCAGGCCCTGGAAGGCTTGTGAAGGGAGTGGGTAAAGTGAATGCAGGGAGAAGAGATATATAAAGTGAAAGAAAAAGAGGCAGATTGATTATGAGGAAGACCTGTTTTACATGGTGAATAGCTATAATTAGGAATTCACTGGCTTAAGGACTACAGAAAACATTATATTAGTCTTTCAAAAGGGAACTGCAGTGACATTTGAGATAAATTAATTTACAGAGCTGTAGAGATGCAGCAAGGAAATGGGATTGTTCTGTACAGTTACAGACATTGACTGGATGTGCTGAATGGCCTCTCTCCTCACCCCAATCTGCTGTTTTCCATTTCCCTTCCTTATTTCACCCGAATATGAATTAGCAGTAGGCCATCAGCCCCTTGACCCTGCTCTGCCAATTAATAAGGTCATGTTAGATCTGATTGTATTCTCAATTCCACATTCCTGTTTGCTCATAACTGTTCAACCCTTTGCTCATCAAGTGTCTGTCTCTGTATTAAGAGTATTCAAAGATTCTGTTTCTGCTACTTTTGAGGAAGAAGGTGCAAAGACTTAGAACCGCAGAGAAAAACAATTTTCTTGGAGAATGTTTGCCTCCTTTCTGTCTTGAATGAGCCAACCCCTTTGCTTTTAAAGTGTGACTTCTGGTACTGGAATCTCCTACAAGAACAAACACCATCTCCACATCCATCCTCTCACTGAGATCCCATATGCATTAATCACTACGGATAAATGCCTGGAGTGTCCAAACTTCCCTTGCAAGTCAATTTCTTAAACCTATTTGTTTTTACGTTCTTATTAGCTTCCCATTTTTCAGAATCAGTGCCATAAAAATGTGGTTGCCCTTTTTCGTTGCTTCTATACATATTCTCAGCGTTAAACACCTTCTCTCAGAAATCTCTTGATTTTTGACCTTAGAAAGAAAATCAGATATAGCAGATCTTTCAGTATTTTTTCTCAAAGCATTTCCTCAGAGACTGTGACATTCCTGCAATGGAATAATTTGAAAATAACTTCCAGTTATATAGCACCTTTAACATAGCCAAAGTATCCAATGGAATTGCATTATCAAACTCAAAAAAATATCAGGCTAAGTAGCAGATATTAGGACAAAGATTCAAAAATATTGTTTGAAGAAGGGCACCTTAAAAGGAAGAAAAAAGTAGAGAGAATGTATCAACTCAATGCAATGACTCAACAAGGCAGAATCTATCATTAAGCACCTCCACCACCCAGGGCATGGCCTCTTCTCATTGCTGCCATCATGGAGGAGGTACAGGAGCCTGAAGACATTCAACATTTTAGGAACAACTTCTACCCCTCCACCATCAGATTTCTGAACAGGCAATGAACCCATGAACACTAACAATCCCTGTCCTAATGTGTCATCCTGGACAGAGTAGCCATCACAGACAAGTAGTTTATCACAGATTTGAAAGGTGATTTGATACTAGTGTATATGATGATACGAGGCATTGATAATGTGGATAGCCAATACATTTTTACCAGGGTGGAAATTCCCTAATGCACAAGAGAATAAAAACATAATTTCAAGGTATTTAGAGGAAAATATTGAGTGGCGGGGAGAATGTCAGAAGTAGGATTCTTTTGTTCTTACAGAAAATGGTACAGTGTGTATAGAATGTATTGCCAGGGCTGGTAGTAGAGGCAGATACATGAGGGACATTTAAGAGATGCTTAGTTAGGCCATGGATGAAAGCAAATGGAGGACTATGTAGGAAGGTTGAATTTGCCTTCAAGTAGGTTAAAAGATGAACATAATATCTTGTGCCGATAGGCCTGCACTGTGCAGTACCATTCAATCGTCTACCATCTACCTCATGAATAACAAAATGAATGACTTCATTCATGTGCTTCCTACGGAGAATATCACACAGCAATCACGTGAGATAAAAATTAGAGGGGACACTAAAATTAAAGAGGGGCCATAACACAAGTGGAATGTATTGCCAATATGAAAACAGGGATTGTACCGGGTACTTTAGCCCTGAATCTTCAACCCCAATCGACCGGAGATACTCAAGTTTATTACAGATGGTTTACAGAAGACAGTTTACCCAAAGGGTGAAGAGTGTACCCTCATAACATTCACTTGCTGGATCATCTCTTCAACTAAGCCAGTGAGAATAGGAATAAAGTTTATGGTCGGAATTGCAGGAGTCTACATCCCTTGAAATGAGGAAGGGGCTTTATTTTCCAGGGAACCCAGGTTGTGATTTATGGTGGAAAATGTTGTGGTCTTTTGTATGTAACTGGAACCCTTGGAAGCAGTGCATTTGTAACTTGGATACTCCTTTGGAACACCCGTCACTAGTTCTCAGTGCAAGCTGATAAAAGATTTTCTTTTATCTTCTTCGACTTGGAAGCCACACACTTGGCTTTCTTGTGGTTGTCCTTTTACATATTCTATAGGGACAAAATAAATTGTTTTGGAAATTAAGAAAAAACATATAATTGATGATTCCTCTGGTGAAAAATTGAGAATGTCAAGGTCATCTTAACCTTTCCTCATGCTTATTCTTTCATTCTGTTAGTTTATATATATTCTAACCTCCTCCATCAACATCTACATAGGTGGGTACAACCTGCTTTATTCGGAGGAAGTCACATTGAAAACCAGAGTCATTTCTGGCCAAAGCTCTAAATTTCCTAAGCTCTCCTTGTCACTGTCATTCTGACTGTGTCGCAGTTTGGGACTTGTCAAGGTGTCCACTGGCACATCACAACCTTCCTGCTGATTCTTTGCTTTCACACTGGCAAATCTGGGCATTATATTGTGTGCGCTGGGGCTAGCTTAGCAACTCTATTCATCTCAATAGAGAAGAGCAGCTCCAATGGATATAGGCAAACATTGTATAATTTACAATTTTTCATTGGTTAAAATATGTAGTTGTTATAAGTCTGATTTATCTGCTTTTTTTAAAAAAGTGTTTGTTCCTAACTTAAATATTTATCTTTAACTTCTTTAAATAGTCTTGATTTATTTTAATGCCTCAGAGATATTCACAGATGCCTAAAGCTTTGTTCAGTAAAAGATCAGTCCCTTTAAATTGCATGTCCCATTCCCAAAGCTGTTTTTACGGCCAGCAAGTCCGGGGTGCAGTTTAATCAGCTGTCAAAGCATTCCCGACCGTACATTTCCACTGCACAGAGCCTTGTCAATGCAGAGTTGACTTTGGAGACGAGTCAGCTGCTGAAGGTGGATACGGTGGGTCATCAGCCTGCCATTCACTGAGGTGGACTGCACTGAATAATCCCACAGAATGAATATTAATCTGTGGTATGAGGAGGCCAATTGGAAGATTACTGTTTATTGCCCTTCAGCAAACACCATAGGGATGGTGATGATAATCAGGAACTTTTTGGATCCACTGCAGTCCTTATGAGAATGTACTCCCGACATGGTTGGGAACAAGACTTCCAGAATTTATATTTAGTCAGTTTTAATGAGTAACAAAATATTTTCAAATCGGACAAATATGTCTTCAGGGGAAGGGATTTCCCCATTAAGTGTTTGTGATGGAAGGCATGGGTGAGGAATTTGTTGGAAAATAGACAAGGGGCACAACTTCAGTGCATTTATCTCAGCCACTGTGCACCAGTGGCAGAAGGAATGAATGGATTGTAAATCAAGCAGGCTGCTTTGACCTGGATAGCATTGATCTTCTTTAAGTGTTGGAAAGCACTCATCCAGACAAGTGGAGAGCAAACTATCACACTCCTGACTTGCAGACGCTGGAAAGACTTTGGACGGTCAGGTGGTGAGGATACCTAACATCTGATCTGCTAGTACAGCCACAACATTATCAGCCCATAAAAATTTGTGGGCAAATAGTGAACTCCAGGAAGCTGGTTTAAACAGTGACAATGTCATTGAATATCATGGATAGAGGGCTAGGTTCTCATTTGCTGGGCCTAGTCATTACATGACACTCGTGGTTTGAATGTCACAATATTTATCAATTGATGCCCAAATGTTATCTAGATCTTCCCATGTACAGGCATGTAAGAGGGCAAACCAAATTGAATATTGTGCAATAAGTAAACATCCCCTCTTCTGACCTAGAAGGGGCTAGGACACCATACTATGGATCTCCTACAGTGATATCCTGGATGGGGTGAGTAACTTCAAATAATAAGAAATATTCTTTGCATAAGATGCAACTCAAGTGAGGGTTCTTCTTCATAGAGTCATAGAACACTACAGCACCGAGATAGTCTCTTCTCCCATCTACTCTGTGCCAAACCATTAATCTGCCTAGTCCCATTGACCAACACCCGGACCATAATCCTCCATGTACCTATCAAATTTCTCTTAAATGTTGAACTTATGGCACAAATCAGAACAAAGAGGTATGATTTAGTGGCCATTACAGAAACATGGTTGCAAGGTGGAGAGGATTGGGAATTAAATATCCAAGGATATCAGGTAATATGGAAGGAGAGGCAGGAAGGTGAGGGAGGTGGGGTAGCACTCATAAGTGAAGATGAGATCTGGGCAATAGAAACGATATAAAATCTAAGGTGCATCTGGATAGAGATTAGGAATAGTAAAGGGAAAAATCACTGGTGGGAGTTGTCTATTGGCCTCCAAGTAATAACTTTACACTGGCACAGGTAATAAACAAATATCTGAGGCATGTAAGAATGGAACAGCAGCTATCATGGGGGACTTTAAATTGCACAAAGATTGAGTGAATCAGGTTGGTTGAGGCAGTCTTGGGGAGGACTTCATAGAATGCATCCGTGATAGCTTTCTTGAACAGCATGTTACTGAACCTACAAGGGAAAGTACTATCTTAGATCTGGTCCCGTGCAATGAGACAGGTACAATTAGTAGTTAGGGATCCTCTTGTAAAGGGTGATCACAGTAGGATTGAGTTTCTCGTACAAATGGAGGGTGCAATAGTTCAATCTAAAACCAGTACATTATGTCTAAACAATGGAGACTACAATGGGATGAGGGAGGATTTGGCTAGTGTAGACTGGGAACACAGATTATATGGTGGGACAGCTGAGGAACAGTGGAAGAATTTCAAAGAAATTTTTCATGGTGCTCAACAATATTCCAGTTAAAAGCAGGGAGAGTAAGGGTGGGGAGATCCAGCTTTAGATAGCTAAAAAAGTAAAAAGTCATTAAACTAAAATCTTGAGTGTACAAAGTCACCAAGAGTAGTGGGAAACTGGAAGGTTGGGGAAAACTTTAAAAAGTAACAAGGTTCCACTGAGCAAGCAATAAAGAAAGGGAAGATAGATTATGAAAATAAACTAGCAAAACATATAAAAACGGATAGTAAAAGGTTTGATAATTACATAAAGTGGAAAAGGGTGACTAAAGTGAATGTAGGTCCCTTGGAGGATGAAAAGGGGGAATTGATATTGGGTAATGAGGAAATGGCCAAGGCTTTGAATGACTGTTTTATATCGGTCTTCACTGTGGAGGAGACATCTAACATGCTAAAGTGAGATGTTATGGTTGCGATGGGAGGTGAGGACCTCGATACAATAGCTATTACTAAAGAGGTAGTGCTGAACAAACCTGTGTGCCTAAAGATAGACAATTCCCTTAGTCCTGATGGAATGCATCCCAGGGTACTGAAAGAAATGGCAGAAGTTATAGCAGAGGCTTTGGTGACAATTTGCCAAAATACTCTGGACTTTGGGTAGGTCCTGGTGGATTGGAAAATAGCTAATGTCACACCACTGTTCAAAAAAGGATGTAGGCAATAGACAGGTAACTATAGGCCAGTTAGTTTAACATGTGTAACTCTCACTTCAGCTAGTGGCTTAATCTAGGGGATGATAGCTTCCTGCCCAGCCAAACTTGAGAAATCTCGTTTGGGTGGATGCTGCGTGATGTGTCCCGTTACAAATCAGTACCCCGAAATAACAAACAGTACATAATATGCAATTAAACGATTGAGCTTTATAATTAATTTGACTATATAGTTAGTAAAGAAACAAAATAAAGAAAAGGGCCCATTCTCATGAAACAGTCTAGTGCAGAACATTGGAGCTCATGGTTCAATCCACTGGTTTCCTGTCAACCTCTTCCGAGCAAAACCGACCCTCAGACCCTCGCCCCAAGTCCACTCTGTCCGGCGATCTACCAACTCTCTCCATTCTTGTCCTCTCTTCATCTCTCCCTGGCAAAAGACTGCAAAATCCGTTCTCCCAGAAGCACAAGAAACAACAACATCCCTCATTCCAAAGCCCCACAATCTCTAGTCATTACATCTCTAACCATTACATTAGCAGTGAAACCTCACAGTGCGTTACACATGTAGTTGGGATAATGCTTGAAGTTATCCATTAAGGATGAAATAGCGAGGCATCTGGAAAGAAGTAGATCCATGAAGTAGACACTGCATAGATTCAGCAACGGCAGATCCTGTTTGACAAACTCATGCGATTTCTTTGAGGATATAATGAGTGCAGTGGATAGAGGGGAACAGATGGATGTTACTTGAATTTCCAGAAGGTGTTCGATAAGGTGCTGCATTTTAAAAAGACTTGTCCATAAGATAAGGGTGCATGGAGTTGGGAGTGATGGTTTGCACAGATAGAGGATTGGTTAACAAATAGAAAGCAGAAAGTTGGGATTCATGAGTGTTACTCTGGTTGGCAATCAGTGAGCGGTGTGCTGCAGGAGTCAGTGTTGTTCACGATGTACATTAATCTGGAAGAGGGGATCAAGTGTAGCGTATCTAAGTTTGTTGATGACACTAAATTCAGTGGAAAAGCAAATTGTGTAGAAGATATGGAGAGTCTGCAGAGAGATATAGATAGGTTAAGTGAGTGGGCAAGGGTCTGGCAGATAGAGTAGGATGTTTGTAAATGTAATTTCATCCACCTTGGAAGGAAAATTGGAAGATCAGGTTATTATTTAAATATTGAAATTGCAGTGTGCTGCTGTGCAGAGGGATTGGGGAGTGATTGTGCATGAATCACAAAAGATTGGTTTGCAGGTGCAGCAGGCTATCAAGAAGGAATGTTGGTCTTCTTTGCTAGAGTGATTAAATCTAAGAGCAGGAGGTTATGCTACAACTATACAGGGTACTGATGAGGCCGCAGCTAGAGTACTGTGTGCAGTTCTGGTCTCCATACTTCAGGAGGGATATACTGGCTTTGGAGTCAGCACAGAGGAGGTTCACCAGGTTGATTCCAGAGATGAGGGGGTTAGACTATGAGGAGAGAGTGAGTCGCCTGGAACTATACCCACTGGAATTCAGAAGAATGAGTAGAGATCTTATAGAAACATAAAATTAGGAAAGGGATAGATAGAGGCAGGAAAGTTGCTTCCACTGGTTAGGTGAGAATAGAACAAGGGGACATAGCCTCAAGATTCGGCGGAGTAGATTTAGGATGGAGACAAGGAGCTGCTTTTCCCAGAGAGTGGTGAATCTGTGGAATTCTCTGTCCATTGAAGCAGTGGAGGCTACCTCAGTAAATATATTTAAGACAAGGGTGGATAGATTTTTGTATAGTAGGGGAATTAAGGGTTATGGGAAAAAGTCGGGTAGGTGGAGATGAGTCCATGGCCAGATCAGGAATGAACTTATTGAATGGCGGAGCAGGCTCGATGGGTTAGATGACCTATTCCTGCTCCTATTTCTTGTATTGTTATGTAATTGACCCTGAATCCACCACTTGTGCTGGCAGCTTGTACTACACTCCCGTCTCCATGAACGAAGAAGCTCCCCCTCATGATCCCCTTAAACATTTCACCTTTCATCCTTAACCCATGACCTCGACTTCTAGTCTCGCCCAACTTCAGTGGTTAGAGCCTGCTTGTATTCACCCTATCTACGCACTGCGTAATTTTGTATACAAATCTCCCCTCAGTCTTCTAGATTTTAGGAAATAGTCTTAACTTATTCAGCCTTTCCTTACAACTCAGGTCCTCAAGTCTCGGCAACATGCTTGTAATATTTTTCTGCACTCTTTTCAATCTTATTTACACATTTCTTGTAGGTAGATGACAAAAACTACACAATACTCCACATTAGGCATTACCAACACCCTACACAATTTCAACATAACATCCCAACTCCTGTACTCAGTACATTGATTTATGAAGGCCAATGGGGAAAAACTCTTTATGACCCTATCTACCTGTGATGCCACTTTCAAGGAATTACAGACCTGTATCCCCAGATCGCTCTATTCTACTGCACTCCCCGGTGCCCTACCACTCCCTGCGCAAGTCCTACCCTGGTTGGTCCTCCCAAGGTGCAACATCTCATGCTTGTCCGCATTAACTTCCATTGCCACTTTTCAGGCCATTTCACCACTTCCCACTGCAAGCTTTGAGAGTCTTCCTCACTGTCCATTACACCTCCGATCTTGTTCTCATCTTGAAATTTGCCGATCCAGTTAACCACATTATCATCCAGATCATTGATATAGATGACAATGAACAATGGTCCCAGCACCGATCCCTGTGGCACACCACTAGTCACAGGCAACTATCTACAACCACTTGGTTCCATTGTATGTCTACATTATTACCCCAGGTACATCCTTAGAAAGAAGTAACACTTGAACGGAATATGTAGAATCCTTGTTGGTAGAGTTAAGAAACTGCAAAGATAAAAAGACCCAGATGAGAGTTATATACAGGCCTCTGAACAGTACCCAGGATATCGCAGAACAAATTAGATAGAAAAGGCCTATAGAGTGCCTATAAAAAGTATTCATGCCATACCCTCCCCACCCCACCCCGGAAGTTTTCATGCTTATTGTTTTACAACATTGAATTACAGTGGATTTAATTTGGCTTTTTTGACACTGATCAACCGAAAAAGAACATTTTTGTTTCAAAGTGAAAACAGATCTCTACAAGGTGATCTGAATGATTACAAATATAAAACAAAATAATTGATTGCGTAAGTATTCAGCCTCTCTTTAATATGACATACCAAATCATTACTGCTGTAACCAATTGGTTTTAGAAGTCACATAATTAAATGGAGATATGTTTTTGGAGACCTATGTGCAGTCAAGGTGTTTCTATTGATTTTAGTAAAAATACACTGGTATTTGGAAGGTTCAACTGCTGGTGAGTCAGTATCCTAGCAAAAACTGCATCGTGAAGACAAAAGAACACTCCAAGCAACTCTGTGAAAAAGATATTGAAAAGTACAAGTTAAGAGATGGATACAAGAAAATTTTGAAGCCACTGAATATCCCCTGGAGGACAGTTAAGTCAATCATCAAGAAATGGAAAGAATATGGCACAGCTATAAATCTGCCTAGAGCAGGCCGTCTCCAAAAACTGAGTGTGCAAGAAGGGGATTTGTGAGCGAGGCCACCAAGAAACCTGTGACAATTCTGGAGGAGCTACAAGCTTCAGTGGCTAAGATGGGAGAGACTGTGCAGACAACAACCGTTGCCTGGGTGTTTCACCCGTTGCTGCTTTATGTGAGAGTGTCAAAGAGAAAGACACAGTTGGACAAAAACAAGTCACAAGAAATCTTGGCTAGAGTTTGCCAGAAGGGCTGTGGTAGACTCTGAAGTCAGCTAGAAGAAGAGTCTACGGCCTGATGAAATTGAGCTTTTTGGACACCAGACTAAACACTGTTTGGCGTAAGCCAAATACTGCAACATCATCAAAAAACACACCATCCTTTACCATGAAGTATGGTGGCGGCTGCATCATGCTATGGAGATGCTTTACTGCAGCAGGCCCTGGAAAGCTTGTGAAGGTAAAATGAATGCAGCAAAATTGTGTAAGGTGTGGGAAACAAGTAAGGAAGTTATGGAACCTATGATAATTAAAGAGGTGGAAGTACTGACGCTTGTAAGAAATTTAAAAGTGGATAAATTTCCCAGGATATTCCCCAGGACCTTGAGGGAAGTTTGTGTAGAAATAGCAGGAGCTCTGACGGAGATCTTTAAGATGTCATTAGAAACGGGGATTGTGCTGGAGGATTGGTGTATTGCTCATGTGGTTCCATTGTTTAAAAAGGGTTCTAGAAGGAAGCCTAGCAATTATAGACCTGTCAGTTTGACATCAGTGGTGGGTAAATTAATGGAAAGTATTCTTAGAGATAGTATTAATAATTATCTGGATAGACAGGATCTGATTTGGAGTAGCCAGCATGGATTTGTGCGTGGAAGGTCATGTTTGACAAACCTAATTGAATTTTTTGAAGAAGTTACGAGGAATGTTGACGAGGGTAAGGCAGTGGATGTAGTCTATATGGACTTCAGCAAGGCCTTTGACAAAGTTCCACATGGAAGGTTAGTTAAGAAGGTTCAGTCGTTAGGTATTAATGCTGGAGTAATAAAATGGATTCAACAGTGGCTAGATGGGAGATGCCAGAGAGTAGTGGTGGATAATTGTTTATCGGGATGGAGGCCGGTGACTAGCGGGGTGCCTCAGGGATCTGTTTTGGGCCCAATGTTGTTTGTAATATACATAAATGATCTGAATGATGGGGTGGTAAATTGGATTAGTAAGTATGCCGATGATACTAAGGTAGGAGGTGTTGTGGATAATGAGGTGGGTTTTCAAAGCTTGCAGGGAGATTTATGCTGGTTAGAAGAATGGGCTGAACGTTGGCAGATGGCGTTTAATGCTGAGAAGTGTGAGGTTCTACATTTTGGCAGGAATAATCCAAATAGAACATACAGGGTAAATGGTAGGGCATTGAGGAATGCAGTGGAACAGAGAGATCTAGGAATAACAGGGCATAGTTCCCTGAAGGTGGAGTCTCATGTAGATAGGGTGGTGGAGGGCTTTTGGAACGCTGGCCTTTATAAATCAAAGCATTGAGTACAGAAGTTGGGATGTAATGTTAAAATTGTACAAGGCATTGGTAAGGCCAAATTTGGAATATTGTGTACAGTTTTGGTCACTGAATTATAGGAAAGATATCAATAAATTAGAGAGAGTGCAGAGACGATTTACTAGGATGTTACCTGGATTTCAGCACTTAAGTTACAGAGAAAGGTTGAACAAGTTAGGTCTCTATTCATTGGAGTGTAGAAGGTTGAGGGGGGGGGGGGATTTGATCGAGGTATTTAAAATTTTGAGAGGGATAGATAGTTGATGTGAATAGGCTGTTTCCATTGAGAGTAGGGGAGATTCAAACGAGAGGACATGATTTGAGAGTTAGGGGGCAGAAGTTTAAGGGAAACACGAGGGGGTATTTCTTTACTCAGAGAGTGATAGCTGTGAGGAATGAGCTTCCTGTAGAAGTAGTAGAGGCCAGTTCAGTTGTATCATTTAAGGTAAAATTGGATAGGTATATGGACAGGAAAGGAGTGGAGGGTTATGGGCTGAGTGCGGGTAGGTGGGACTAGGTGAGGTTAAGAGTTCGGCACGGACTAGGAGAGCCGAGATGGCCTGTTTCCGTGCTGTGATTGTTATATGGTTATTTAAACTCAGGGAAATCCTGGAGGAAAACCTGATGCAGTCTACAAGAGAACTGTGACTTGGGAGAAGATTTATTTTCCGGCAAGGCACTGACCCCAAGTATAAGCCAAAGCTACACAGGACTGGCTTAAAAACAGCAAGGTTAATATCTTGTAGTGACAATTCAGAGTCCAGTCCTCAAAGCAGTTAAGAATTTGCAGCTGGATTTGAAAAATTTGATCCCCATGCAATCTGACAGAACTTGAGAAGTTTTGTAAAGAAGAATGGGGAAAATTTACAGTTGTCCAAATGTGCAAAGCTAATAGAAACCTATCCACACAGACACAAGGTTGTAATTGCTGCCAAAGGTGCATCTACTAAATACTGACTTGAAGTGGGTGAGTAATTATGCAATCAACTATGTTGTGTTTAATAATTGTAATACATTTAGACCAATTTGTAGATACTTTTGACATAAGTATCTTCCTTCTGTTGATCGGTGTGAAAAAAAGCTGAATTAAGTCCACTGTGATTCAATGCTGTAAAACAATAATCGTGAAAACCTTTGGGGGGGGGGTTGGGATTACTTTTCGTAAAAAGGGCAATGCTACGATAGTCAAAGGGGATTTCAATATGCTGATAGGTTGGGAAAATCAGTTTGGTACTGGATCCCAACAGAGGGAATTGGTAGTATGCCTATGAGATTTTTTTTTAAAGAGCAGCTAATGGTTGAGCCCACTGAGGAAAAGGCAATCTTGTGGGTGTTGTGTGATGTACCAGATTTGGTTAGGGTACACAAGGTGAAGGAACCCTTGGAAGGCAGTGATCATAATATGATGGGATTCACACTAAATTTTGAGAGGGAGCAGATAATGTCAGTTGTATCAGTATTACAGTGGAGTAAAGGGAATTACAGAGGCATGGGAGAACAGCTGGCCCAAGTTGATTGGAAGGAACCATTAGCACAGTTGACAGCAGAACAGCAATGGCTTGAGTTTCTGGGAACAATTCAGATGGCACATAATAGATACATCCCAAAAGTAGTAGTATTCTAAAGAGAGGATGAGGCGACTGTGGCCGACAAGGGAGGTCAGACAGCATAAAGGCAAAAGAGAAGGCATATAATATAGCAAAAATTTAGTGTTAAGTGTGAGAATTGGAACCTTTTAAAAACAACAGGAGGCAACTAAAAGAGCAATAAGGAGAGAAAAGATGAAATATGAAATTAAGCTGGCTAATAATATCAAAGAGGATACCAATTTTTTTTTGAGACATGTAAAGAGTAAGAGAGGTGAGAATGGATATTGGACTACTGGGGCATAACAATAATGACGTTATAATTGTGGACAAAGAAATGGCAGACAAACTTAAGCATTTTGTGTCAGTCTTCACTGTGGATGACACTAGCTGTAGCTAGAAACTTGACAATGCCAGGGGATTAAAAAAACCAGAGGTCATGGGTTAAGGGTGAAGGGGGAGAAGTTTAAAGGGAATGTGGGGGGGGGGGGGGCTTCACGCAGAGAGTGGTGGGAGTGTGGAATGAGCTGCCAGAGGAAGTGGTGAATGTGGGCTCACTTTTGATATTTAAGAAAAACTTGGACAGGTACATGGATGAGAGGGGTTTGGAGGGATATGACCCAGGTGTAGGTCAGTGGGACTAGGCAGAAAAATGGTTTGGCACAGCCAAGAAGGGCCAAAAGGCCTGTTTCTGTGCTATGGAAGAACTGAGTGTAGTTGCTATTATTAAGGAGAAGGTGCTTAAGAACCTGAAAGGTTTGAAGCTTGATAAATCACCTGAACCAGATGGTTAGATCTTGGGATTCTGAAAGAGGTGGCTGAAGAGATTGTGGAGGCATTAGTAATGATCTTTCAAGAATTACTAGATTTTGGAATGGATCTGGAGGACTGGAAAATTGCAAATGTCTCTCCACTTTTTAAGAAGGGAAGGAGGCAGACAGAAGAAAATGATAGGCCAGTTAGCCTAACTTCAGTGGTTGGGAAGATGTTCAAGTCCACTATTAAGGATGAAGTTTTGGAGTACTTTGAGGCACATGGTTTCCTGAGCAGGAAATTTTTTACATGACCTGAAAACTGCAGCACTTTATTAAAATGTTATATGAAAGAAAATTCCAGCTACACTGCAACAAGTGGTCTATGTGCAGGAGCACTTTGGTTAGCCACACAACTCAGAGGAAACAGTGGTATTGGGACCACTTCTTTTCATGTTGTATGTCAATGATTTGGATGATGGAATTGATGGCTTTGTGATCATATGAACATTGGTAGAGGTGGCAGCTACAGTTGAGGATGCCAGGAATCTGCAGAAGGACGTTGACAGAGAAGGGAATGGGCAAAAAATTGTAGAGAAGTGTATAGTTATGTACTTTGGTAGAAAGAATAAAGACTGAGACCGTTTTTTGAACAGGATGGAAATTCAGAAATCAGAGGGGCAAAGGGACTTGGGAGTCTTCGTGCAGACTTCCCTAAAGGTTAACTTGCAGGTTGAGTTGGAGGTAGGGACGGCCTTCTTTTCTAGTGGACTAGAATATAAAGTAAGGATGTAATGCCGAGGCTTTTTATGCATTGGTCAGACCACACTGGGGATATTGAGTAGTTTTGGGCCTTTTATCTAAAAGATGTGCTGGCATTAGAGAGGATCCAGAGGAGGTTCATGAAAATAGTACTGAGAATGAAAGGGTTAGCATATGGTTTGGGGGCTGTACTCACTGAAGTTTAAAAGAATAAGGGGTGATCTTATTGAAACCTATTGAAAGGCCTAGATGGTGAATGTGGGGAGGATGCTTCCTATAGTGGGCATAAGTCTAGGCATAGCCTCAGAATAGAGGCTCATACTTTTACAACAGAGATGAGGAATTTCTTTAGCCAGAGAGTGTTGGATCTGTGGAATTCATTGCCATGACAGGATGTGGAGGCCAAGTCATTGGGCGTTTTTAAAGCAGAGGTTGATAGGTTCTTGATTAGGAGGGGCATCAGTGGTCACAGGGAGAAGGCAGGAAAATGGGATTGAGAGAATAATAAATGATGGAATCGTGAAGAAGATGCGATGGGCCGACCAGTCAAATTCAGCTTTGTCTTTTATCTTTGCCCATCAGCAGCTTTTGACATTTCACAGTCCAGCAGTCTTGGTTTCTGGACCATTGACCAATTCAAATTCAGCAGTTTCAGTCCTGTAAAGATGCATCTAATTTAAAGTAAAGCTTAGGGACCCAGTCTTTGGAATATCAGGAGCCTGCCTGGACTTGCTGGCCACAGAGAGCGTCTTGCTACTACTAGTGAGTACCTGGGCACGTTCTGCTTAAGGAAGGCCAGGCACTGTACAGGGCCACCCTCTTCCCCCTGAAGGGCTTTGACAGTGGATGGGGCATTGCTTGCCATCGTCCTCAGGTTCACCAGCCTGAGGAAAAGCAGCAGCATCAACATTTGATGGTGCCATCAGGCAGACCAAACCCAGCCAATAGCTTTTGTAGCTTATTTTAAATAAATACAGTGCAAGCAAGGGGTTTTAATGACGTGGTCACTGTAAGGATTTTGGTCAGAAACACATTAATGCTCAGAGGGCCATGTTCTATAAATGTTTTGTGCAAAACGCACAACCCAAGCTTGAACTCAGCTTCAATTAATTGTGCTAAGCACATCCTTTCAACCTTCTTGCTTTGAAGGAGGTCTTGTGGGAAGTTATGAACAAATCTCAGTGCTACCTGCAGCACAGCTCCAGTGGTGTAGGAGTGCCTGCAGGGGGCACTGTCTACTGCACACAGAAGTTGCACATCCAACACTGCTGTAAGGGGAGCTCAGAGTCACAAGACCCTACTGAATGAAAGTTAGGCACATGTACTTACTTGTCTATCATCAGGTAAGACAAATAATTAAAGGCTGTTGAAGGTATGCAACCACGTGCGACTAAAATCAGCAGTCACCATCACCACAGAAATTTTAAGGACTATCTCAATTTTGCTTTGTGTGAGTAATGTAAATGACTTAGAACTTAGTTCCATACTAAGTTTGTATTACTTAACACAACCCAAGGTTCGCTTAAAAGCATTTTGTTGCAACTCCATTAAAAAGTATGCAAAATTCAAAGGAATTAAATTTTATTAAACATCGCAATAACAGGATTCTTTATTTACAACAGCATTATTTAACATCAATTAAGCAAATGACCTCAGCAAAAGCAATATTAGTTAACAACTTGCATAAATGTATTTAATCTTTTTGAATATACCTAAGTTGGCATAAAATGCTCACAATAAGGATACAAACATGGATGCCCAAAGGAAAAAAAAGTGTTTAGTGTGAACTAAAAAAAAATACATCTCTGAACTTGCAATACTGTAAGCCTTCTGCTGAAGAAACTTACTTTACATATTGCTTAGAATTTGCAATTCGTCAATATACACCACTCAGAGATTTGGGGGAGGGGGGAGAAAAGTTTACAAATAGTGCCCCACTACTGACCACAAAAGGAACAAAGTAATGTATGTAAAAAAAAACAAAGCAATAATCATGGGTCCATATTGCAGTAGGCAACCATTATTTCTATTTATCTGACAAAAAAATAATAACTGATGACACATCCAAAAAATTTTACACAATTCACTATACAAACAATATAATACAACAAAGAGCTGCTAGGAATATACAGGACATAAAAACATATCTAAGGCATTATGCTAATTTATAGCATTTGAGGTTCCTGCACTGTACTAAGAAATTGACAGATCTTACAAAACAAATTCAAGCTCTAAATGAAAAAGTAGACGGGGTTTGCCTATCAAATTGAAAATCCATAGAATTGTTTGTGCAGAGAATGGGTCTGCATCCAGTCAACAATCAACTGTGTAGAAATACTATAAAATGATGTTGAATGACACCAACACACCATGGCTTAGCTGTACTGTATTTTAAAATCAACTCAGTGAAATCTTTGGATTTTGCAAAACGGAGCAACACAGCCCTGCTTGTCTGCAATGTTACACCACTAGAATACATTGTTCTTAATGTTAGCTTTGATTCCTTTTTCTTTAAGTCTGTTAGAGGAAAATGTTTAAGATTGAACATAATACAATCAAAGATGTTGCTTCCCAATGAAAGTAGCTCCCATGATCCACTTTCTAAGAGAGTAGACCTTTATGCATTCAGATCTAGAGGCGATATAAATTGGGGTTACAGTGCAGAGTTTAAATGAACGTGTGAAACACACCTACCCACCCCCCCCTTCCATTCAGATATTTGTGTTTAAATCTTTTGGCTTTGTAGGTAACTACACAGTGGTTATTTGCACACTTTCAAAAAGTAATAACACCCTGTCACAAACCATATATTTCAAATTAAAGCAGAGATATGAAATAGGGTAAATACAGAAAAGCTTGCTGGATTATTACACAATGTTCCCATAGACATAAATGCAAAGGTCTAGGCTCTAAATGCCTGCATTTCAGAATACTTTTCTATTTCACAGCAGTATTTACATAAAGCTATATCATACCAAAGCAATCTGAAACACAATGTTATTTGGACACACAGATAGAATACATTTCTTTATCAAATGAACAATCTATAGCTGAGATGTGGCAGCTTTTCCTTTCTAAAAGCAATTGTTGAGGCAAAAACAGGTCTGTATTCAGTTTGTACAGTGATCAATATGATCAGTGTGGGTTTTGGGCCTTAAATGACGGCATGTTCCATACAGCCTGACACAAAAACAGTGAGGTATCAGGACTCAGAACGTTACAGCTTGAGAGAGAAACTACATAATAAAACACCTGCTTCCAACCCAATCAACAAATTTTTCCCAATTTAAATCATAAATTAGACTGAGAGAAGCTACATGCACCGAAGTAGCAGTTTGGGGTTTTGGCATGATATTCAAACATTTTGGAAATCTAAAAGTGGCTGCAGAATATCTAGTAGAAGAGCCATTTAAGACACTAGCCTCAAATGCTACTGAAACAGACTTGTTAGCTACCTATCAAGGCATCATGATTCTTTTATTTACAAAATAAACGACAGACACTGCTGCTAAGGTATCTAATATAATACTGTAGTACCTCACTTTAAATCAGCAGCTTAAGAATTTTACTTCATCAAAATACCACAAGTATGTAAAACATAATGCTCTCAAGTAAAATTTATTGCTTGGTTACATACATCACTCTTGTATAGCTAACAGCTTTCCAAAAGTCATCAAATCTTATTTTACAAAATACTGTACCATATGAAAATGTTATGGCTGTTTGTATTCTCTTACTTGTGGTGACGTCTGAATCTAGATCTACACAATTTAGCTTTTGGAAACTGCCACTGACTTTAGGAAATCATAATGAAGCACTAGGGTTCTGCAGCTCACAAAAAGGTCCGCCCTCAGCACAATCGGACTGCAATGAACAATTTAGTTTAAAACAATAAGCTTGAACAGTCCATAATACCTTAATTTTTATAGCTCACAATGCAAGCATTACTATCCCATGCAAGCTTATGCGAGTAAACTCAACTAAACACACCAGAAGCAAAGTCATGAGTGTGAAGGTGAATTTAATAGTTATAATGATTGGATCTAATATACATATTAGGATAGCATTGCGTTGGAACTAAACTGCATCGAATAGTCTGCCTTAATGGAACTGCTGATATTGTAGCATTTGGTATATTGTGAGAGTATGTTTCACAATATCTGCTTAATTTTTCAAAGCCAAAAGCTTTGATTGGCTACATAATAAATGCAGAATGAAGAAGACACTTAAACCCCCTCCCACACACCTATAAAAAGAAACTCAACAAACCTTAACTAAACTCCAAACCTATTCAGGGGTCAATAGAATGGTTAACATGATGAATTTTGCATTAGAGTAAAAAAAACTATGTGACTTGATACCAGAACGGCAATGAGTCCTGTAATGCAATATTGGTTCTGTACAGAAGATAGTACGCACCATTTTGTGAGTTTCTCGTCAGATGCTGATTAAGTTTTTACGTACACGACCCTGAAATTAAACCCCTTTGTACAGTTCAGTCCCAAACCACATGATTGTTCAGGGACAATTAACAGAATTAGAAAATTAACTTTAGTAATACTCTCCATGATTACCGAGTTGCAATGTTAAATCACGGTGAATTAGCAGTGAAGCTCAACACAGGGCATCTCCTCATTTTAAAAGTCCAGCTAAAATAAAAAATAACTCTTCAATTTTCCTGTCTGTGCATTAGTACCCAGCTGGGTATTCAGAAACCCATGACTTTTCAGTTAACTTTGACCAGTGCTAATGAAAAACATTATTTGCTGGAAAATTGTACAAAATGGACAAGAAATGTACACCAAGGAGGGAAACATTTTATACTTGCTTTTGATATTCTGCCATTGCAGAATTATTTGAAAGTATTGAGGTGGAGAAATACCTGGCTGCTTTCAGTGATACACCTGGACTCAGTGCTGCACCTCAGTCTGTGTGGAGGAGAGGCTGGATCACACTGGTTGACAGAGATAAGGCCGCAAAGGAGCCGAAACAAGCCAGTCTGTTAGTCTGCTGCTACTGGTGGAAAGAACACAGCCCATGAGGAGCAAACAGTCATGCTCTTGAAGAAGGGACGGTGGCGATGGTGATAAGGTAGCTGGCCTTTAGCGCCGAGGGGAGTGATTAACATTTGTACGATGGGAACTTTTCTTTTGTAGGAAGATCGGGTGTTAGTCGTCAAATTGGAACTCTGTCTGGGTGTGTGACAGACTCTTCTGTTGTACTGCAGAGAGAAATAGTTACCAATTCCTGCCTTTAGTTGGGGGAACTGGAGTGGTTTTGGGGGCAGGGTGGCATTAAGGGCTTTCCTGAGACAGTCCAAACGACCAAGAGAAAACTATTCTGCATTTTGTGCATGGGTACAGAACATGAGTCCCCATCTCTGACAAGCTGTCGGATCTAGCATGTAGATCTGGCCTGGGAGAACAATCAGGAGTCTGAGTAAGTGTGAGTGAGAGAGAGAGAGAGAAAGTGAAGAAGCTACACATTTGGTCACCTGTCTGGATTGGTAACCACAGCAAAGCATTAGATTGGTCTTATTATGAGATGTTGGTAATTCTATATTTTTCAATCAGCATGTAAGTTATGGTCAGATAAGTTAATCTGGTGTGAGAGGTGGGAGTCTGTGGAGCTGATAATGTTTAATAGGTAGCCTCAGTCTGCAGAGCCAAAGTGTTATATTATTTCATCAATATAATGAAAAATTAGGGCAAAAGTTTCATGCACCCTGGATATTGAACTGTGACTGCAGAACACAAGCACAGCATGAAAAGATAACGCACCAACTCTTGCTGACAGAAGTCACAAACCACCTGAAGTCTATTCCCCATTTGGCTTTATCAGAAACAAAATTTATATTCCATTTAAATACCTTCCAAATCAAATTCTTTATTCTTACAGTTTTCAGCTTATTGGTATGTTTATTTATATTCACAGCAGAACCTTTTAAAGAAAGGCTTCATTTCTAAATACTGAAGGGAAATATGGCTGAAAGCCTGCACACTGGATTAAATAGCAGAAAAGTCAGCAACCACCGAGGATCAAAAAAAAAGCGCAAAGAGCTGATCATTCTGCAAAACGACGATAGAAATACATTCATCGGACAAGGTTCGAAGCCGATGTCGATCTGTTGTGAGGACAGACTTAAGTCACACTTATGGTGAATGCAATTAATGGACAAAGCAGCTTCGGTAGGCAAGTACGTTGCTACTAAGGAGCCTGTCACTCTGTTAGCAACACTTGTAATAAGAATTTCTCTGAGACTGGCTGAGAGTTCAATTGGCTGCTGCAATTTTCTTGGCTTGATCTGGTGGAGCTTGTTTGTTGGTATAATTGTTACCACCTAAATGTTGACCTTGCACTGTACATCAGCAAGCACGTGGACCTTCTGGACCTAGTTGAAGACAGGAGGAACAGCAATCCAGATGGTCAGCAATATTTCTGTAAGATTGAAAAGCACAAAATACATATTTAATTAACAGAGACAAACACAAGACAACATAGTAAAATTCAGTGGATTCAGATCAGTAAGCAATTATGGAAACCTAGGAACATCTTAGCCATTCTCTCTGGTCTCTAGCTCAAAGAGCAAATTTGTTTTAAGTACTTCTTAAAAACAGCTTGCATACAAAAGAATAATCTTTCCTGCTGTTTGATTTGCAATGCACCTTGCTTCTTGCCCCAGTGATTGTGCAGTAGCAGCCAAGGAGTTAACAAGTCATGCACAAAGTTACACAGTTTAAATGTTTTAAAGTATTGCCTTTTAATGAGACAGCATAGATTTTTTTTTAAAGAAAAGGATTGTGTTGAGACTTGTTTTGCTTTTACATACACTAGTTAATAAATCTCCGTTGTACTAATGGAAATGTAATTAATTATTTATTGTAACTGGTTATTGGAGCAGTCTTGCAATGAATCTTTCATCCTGAAGAAGGGAAAAAAAAACCTTTAACTTCACATCAGCAACAACTATCATCCAAAAGGCAGCTTCTGTGGTAAATATTTAATGGCATCTGCTGTTTAAGATTAGCAGTCTATCAATAAGAGCAGGTGACACAATATCCCAACATTCATTGCTGGGACTTGGCTTCACTTCAAACTAGATTGATGAGGTAACATTACCCACAATATCTCCAAGTTTTAACTCAAGAGGTGCAAAGTCAATTTACTTAAGGATTGAATTCATGGGAGAATTGAAAAACTTACATGGAGTATTAAGAGAAAGATGTGGGAAATTATAAAATCTCACTGTGGAGCTGCAGTGAAAGAAAGCCACTAGCCACATTGAGGTTTGATACTACCTTTTATTCCTGCCATTTATCCTGGTACTGCTGTCATTATCAGGCAAAGTGGCCATTCTAAATGCCTGAGCTCATATCTGTGTTGGTTGATTGTATAACTGTGGAGGCTTCACCAAAACCTTTAAGTGTAACCAAAAACAAGATTTGAGGCATGAGGTTGAAGCTCACTTTGTTTTGTTTATCCCACAGAGAGCCAAGTGGAGCTTGGGCCTATCTGAGTACCCATAGCTGGAGTGGGTGGAGTTAAAGGAGAATTTGCTTAACGTGAGAATGAGTTCATCCAGGTGGAAGGGATCTGTGGAGGGCCACCAGATCATCATTGAGTGGCGGTGGGGGGGGGGGGGGGTGCAAATGTAAAACGGTTGTATGTCAAAGTCACACAGCATAGAAAGAGATCCTTTGGTCCACTAAGTCTGGACCAATCATTAACCTACTTGGCTGACAGCCAACTCCTCTTTGCGAAATGGGAGGAAACAGCAACACTGGGAGACAATGCAAACTCCACATGGACAACAGCCAAGGTGAGGATTGAACCCAGGTTTGTGTCACCTCTGTGTCACCTTTGTGGCCATTGCAAGGACAAGGCTTTTTGGGCCAGGAGACTGGAAAGCAGCATAGTAAAGGGGGGAAAAAAATTAAGGTGGTATGAGAGCAGGATGAAACCCAGACAGATCTGCTTGTGAATCCCTAGGAAGATCGTGCAGTGTGAACAGACTGTGGTGGGGAAAACTATTCTGGAAGACACTTGGATAATCTGTGACTGCCTGTGGCCCAGGTAAGGCTAAATCTCCTCTTTAAAAAAAAAAGCTGAACCCACTGGTAAGGGTTTACTTCAGGATGTGTCTGACAAAATTAGCAGTGCAATACCAGTAACAAAATGTTTAGCAAATAATTTTTCTCTTTTTCCATCTTTTTATTATCATTATTAATAACAACAAAATAAAATTGGTACATAGATAATGGGATTACAAACATACATATTTCAACTAACTATAAAAGATTACAAAAACAATGATTACAGTATAAATGAGTATTCCCACATCATAAAAGATACAATATACAAATAGACAAGGCAAACCTAGGTGTATCATAATATAGAATAAAAAAAATAAAAGGGAAAAAAGAAAGAAAAAAAATTCATTATGCAAAAACAAATCTAAAAATCTAATAACTAATAGAAGAAAAAAAACAAAAAAGAAAAAGAGAAAATAAAAAAAGAGAGAAAAGAGAAAAAAAAGGGCTGTTTATAATATCTCACAAAAATACAAAATCATCAGTGTCATCAACTCCGATCCTCTTGACATATATGAAAGCAAAACTGGAAAATCAAATAGGGCTGGAACAGGGTCCTATTACATCATATGAAAATATTGAATAAATGGTCTCCATATCTTTTCAAATTTAGAAGTGTCAAATACACCACTTCTAATTTTTTCTAAATTTAAACTTAACAGTTTGAGAAAACCAATGAAATACAGTAGGAGGATTAATTTCCTTCCAATTCAACAAAATAGATCTTCTAGCCATTAGTGTAAGAAATGCAATCATTCGACAGGCGGAAGAAGATAAATGAAGTGAGTCCATCATTGGTAAACCAAAAATTGCAGTAATAGGATGGGGTTGTAAATCAATGTTCAATACCGCAGAGATAATATCAAAAATATCTTTCCAATATTTTTTCAAAAGCGGACACGACCAAAAAATATGAGTTAAAGACGCTATTTCAGATTGACATCTATCACAAATAGGATTTATATAGGAATAAAAATGAGCCAATTTATCCTTGGACATATGGGCCCTATGTATGACCTTAAACTGTATTAATGAATGTTTGGCACATATAGATGATGTATTAACTAATTGAAGAATTCTATCCCAATTCTCAATAGGAATAATAAGGTTAAGCTCTCTTTCCCAATCATTTTCTGTCTTATAAAGGGGCTCTGAACATATCTTCATAATTATATTATAAAGTTTTGATATAAGCCCTTTCTGAAAGGGGTTTAATTCAAACAAATTCTCCAAAATATCTGAAGACAAAAAATTTGGAAAAGTAGGAAGCACAGTATTTAAAAAATTCCTAATCTGTAAATATCTAAAAAAATGAAATCTAGGCAAATTATATTTATTAGATAATTGCTCAAAAGACATAAAACAATTATCCAAAAATAAATCAGAAAACCGTAGTAATCCCTTAGTCTTCCAAGCCGAATAAGCTTGGTCTATAATTGAAGGGTGGAAAAAACAATTGGATACAATAGGAATATTTAAAACAAACTGAGTCAACCCAAAAAATTTCCGAAATTGAAACCATATACGTAAAGTATGTTTAACTATCGGGTTGTCAATTCGTTTTGGCAATTTAGAAAGAGCAAAAGGGGGAGAAGTCCCCAAAATAGAACCCAGTGCAAAACCTGGTACCGATTTAATTTCCAGGCTCACCCAATGAGGGCTAAAAGATCCATCCCAATCTTTCAACCAACATATCAAATATCTGATATTAACTGCCCAATAATAAAATTTAAAATTAGGCAATGCTAATCCACCTTCCTTCTTTGCTTTCTGTAAGTATATTTTACCTAACCTGGGATTTTTATTCTGCCATATATATGAGGAAATTTTTGAATCAACATTAGTAAAACAAGATTTCGGAATAAAAATTGGTACCGCTTGAAAAATATATAAGAACTTAGGTAAAATAACCATCTTAATAGTATTAATCCTAACTATCAGAGATAAAGATAATGGTGACCACTTAGTAAACAAGCATTTAATCTGATCAATTAAGGGTACAAAATTAACCTTAAATAAGTCTTTTGGTTTTTTGTGATTTTAATCCCTAAGTAAATAAAAGAATCATTAACTAATTTAAAGGTAAGTTTCCATAAATTGGTACAAAGCCGGCATGAGATTTTTGGATTGTTAGAAAAAAACATCATTCACTGCTTCATTTGGTGGTAAAGATGATCATGATGTATCTTTTTATTATGGAGGGGATTTAAAGAATCTTGGGGTGACACTGCATGCCATGGGTTTATCCATGGCGCAGGATCACCATTTGCCTGATAAATGGCAGGAACTGCATTTGGATTTAAATTTTCAGGAACAAGCTTTAAGGTATAATTTTCAAATAAGATTATATAAACTTAAAAGCACCTCCTCAATTTTAGTGGAGTATTACAAGCTTATTTTGATGCAGCAAAGGATTCTACAGGGCTATAAACTGGACATTATATGTACATTAGTTCCAATACTTAATTATGCAGTTGTAGAACTAATTACGTGCGCGGTCCAGCCTCAACTCTTAACTGAATATGCACTTAAATAATTCATCTATTTCATAATAAATTCAAAATACACATAATAGGACTTTAATTGGAATTGGGTCGTCATGGTACTTAATGTAGAATATATTTGCAGCTAAGAGCAATTCAAAATGTTCAGTGAAAATGGATTACTTTTATGATGCGCATGTTGCCACAAAAACAACCTTTAGCAAAGCAGTATATCTATGACACTGCTGACTGGAAGGATACATTATTTATACAGTATAAATAAAGAGCCACTGATCAACTGTGATTATGTTTTAAGTTTTTCTTATAAAAATTTTATATTAATTTTATCTTGGGCTCATCTTCAAAAGCACAGTTTGCATGATGGTTAATTACGTGATAATGACTAACATTCAGAGAGTCACAAAGTAATATCGCGCGGAAATAGATCCTATGGCCCAAATCACCCACGATGGCCAAGCCCACCTAGTGTAGTCCCTCTTGTCCATATTTGGTCCCTATCCCTTTAAATCAGGGGTTCACAATCTTTTTTGTGCCTTGGACCAATACCATTAAGCAAGGGGTCTGTGGATGCCAGGGTGGGAAAGCCTGCACTCAACCTTTCCTCCTATCTTTTCCATTTAAAATACTTATTTGGTGGTTTCACATACTTATATAAAACCATTATGAAAGTAACTGAGGTACGGACATCAATTTTTTTTTTGTCTCCCGACTGGAGGGGAAATGCAATGTAAATTGTATGACAGTTCATTTTGGCATTAAAGTATTGATTCCATTAATGTTCTAGGTTATCTCAATGATGTTATTCACAACCCACAGTTGCTTGTGATGGGTGTCTTATTATGCTGACTAACTTGGAAAAAGTGCAAGAGATTTGATCCTTTAGACTGAAAATGCTTCTGCCAAGAAGAGTGTAGTATTTTAACCAATTTCTTTTTAACCACCTCAGCAGCAAATATAAAGTGAATAAAAACATAAGAATGGGACTTAGGATTCTGGTCAACTAGTGTTCGTGCATTCTACCATGTCTGGTTACCAAAACAATAAATGAAAATCAAAAGATGCTGGAAATCTGAAATAAAAATGGGAAAAAGCAAGAAGCATCTTCCCATAGATACTGCCCGACCTTCTAGCATTTTCTGGCTTTACTTGGTCACCACAACATATGCACTCTCCCTCTACATCAGGATGCACAATATTTGAGAGAATTTCTTCAACAGTGAAAGGCAAACTTGAGAACTCTTTTCAGATAGGTCTTCTGAAAAATAGTTGCTGATTCAGTTCTTCCTCAGGACTTCCCCACACCTCCATCTGACCCCGTCACATATCTGACAACTCACTCACCTCCCACATTTTCCTATCATGCTCCTCCACTGCCACTATTCTCTATCCCGCCCTCAGCAAATTTCCTATATGATCCAACTTCCCTGGACCACGCACCAGCACCACCAACTCCCTCCTGTCCTATCTCCATCCTCTGTCTCACCAAAATCCCATCGAACACCATTGCAATGATTTTACATTGAAATTACATCAAACACCTAATCTACAAGCAGCTGATATTCTCTCTCTCTCTCTCTCTCTCATAAAGGCCTTTATGAGGGGTGATTGATAAGTTCATGGCCTAAGGTAGGAGGAGATGAATTATCCAGTTCTCATTACATGCACGTGCAGTTCAACTCAGTGAAAATGCAGGAAGTTTGAAGTTAATAACTCAACTCCTTCTACCTTAGGCCACGAGCATATCAATCACCCCTGCCTTGGACCACTTCTGGAGGTCCAAGATGCCGACTTCTGCAAAGAAGGGATCTGTATGTTCCACGACCGCTAGACTAAGTGTGTAAATGTAGGAAAAATAAATGTGCTAGGTTTTCTAAAATTGACTCCTTCTACCTCAGACCACAAACTTATCAATCACCCCTTGTATAATGATGCTCAAGTCCACAGTGGGCCTTGAAGTAAAACTTCCTGTGTGCAAGGTGAAAATGCTTTTTGTGGCAGAACTGTGTAGTGTTGGGTTTTTGAATGGAATAGTTGAGGGGTTCTATTGCTTTCTTAGTTTAGCGCAGCTTTTCAAGCACATACAACAATTAAAAGCAGGACATTAGCCACAATTAGACCTGCATTCTACATGCTTGGTTTACGTACTACAGTTTGGTTTTCAACACAATCATCTAATCTAAACTCATCATCAAGCTTCAAGAGCAGGGCCCGTGTACCTCCCATGCAAATAGGTACTTGACCTCCTCATTGACAGACCTGAACCAATGAAGACTGGCAAAATCACCTCCTCCTCACTGACCATTAACACGGGTACAGTGCGAGGCTGCGTGCTTAGCCCCCTGCTCTAGTGTGACTGTGGGGCTAAACACAGCTGCAACACCATCGTCAAATTCACCAATTTGCACGACTGTTGTTAGACAAACCATATGTGGTGATGTGTCAGCTTACTAGAGCGAGGCAGGTCACTTGGTTGAGTGCACCACCACCATCACCTCTCGCTCAATGTCAGCAGAACTAAAGGGCTGACTGCTGACTTCAGGAAGGGGAAGGAGAGTGAACATGCACACTACACTGAGGAAATGGCAGTGGAGCAAGCCAGCAGCTTTAAATTCCTTGGCATTAATGTATTGGATGATGCAGCCTGGGTCCAGCACATAGATGCAATCATAAAGAAAGCACACAAACATCTTTCTTAGCAGGTCAAGGAGGTTCAATCAAATACACTAACAAATTTCTACAAATGTACTGTTGTAAGTATCCTGAATGATTGTATCGTGGTGTGGTGTGGCAATTTGAATGTGTAGAAATATAAGAAGCTGCAGGGAACCCAATGCATCATGGGCACACAGCTTTCCACTTTTGCTAGTATCTACAGGAGGTGCTGCCTAAAACAGGCAACTCTACATCAAAGAACCCCACCACGTGGGCCATGCCATCTTTTCGTAGTTATCACTGGGCAGGAGGTGCAGAAACCTCCAGTGCTATACCACCAGGTTCAAGAATAGCTTTTTCCCTTCAGCTATTTGGGTTCTTGAACAAACGCCATATCCCTAATCAGAGTTTAGCAACACCATGACAATCTTGCACTGAAACAGACTTTATTTTTGCTTATTGTTTTCTTGTAAAAATTATGCATAATTTACATTAATTTGTTTTTCTTGTAAATGCTGTTTATACTGTATGATGCTAATAAGTTTATATGATGTAAGTTTTACATTACACCTGTACATATGACAAACTCAACTTTAACTTAATATTTAATATATTTTTTTAAATTAAAAAAAATCCAAGGCCAAACCACATTGGAGTTGGTTTATTATTGTCACATGGATTGAGATGCAGTGAAAAGTTGCCTTGCATACTGTTCAAATGAAATTATTACACAGTGCATTGAGGTAGTAAAGGTAAACTTTACTACTTCGAACAATGACAATGCAGAATAATGTATGACAGTTACAGAGAAAGTAGACAATAAGATGCAAGATCATAATGGTGTTGATTTTAAGTTCAAGAGGCCAACTTATCATACTACAGGCCATTAATTTAAGGTCTTTGTTCGCTTTGTCTCCTTTCTGCCTACACTGAGATTGCTTATATCCTCTTTCTTTATGCTACAGCCAATACTTACCCAGTCAGCAATTTTAGAGATGGGGGATATAATTTTTTAGGTGAGCCAATAGAGAGAAAAAAAAACTCCAAATTGCCTTTTTCAAAAATGCATTTACTTTTGCTAAGTTTCACTTTTGAGAAAGTTCCATTTTTCAAGTGTGTGAGGTATCATTGTGGAAGGTGATTGGGCAAAGGAGGGAGAAAAACAATAAAAACACATTTCAGTCCCCTACCTACAAGTTCAGAACAATTACATATTGAATAGAAATGCAAGAGCTGATATTCTCTGCCTGCACTTGAGAACTAAGAGCAATGATTGTATCTGACCATAGCTAGAACTACAGACCAAGGACTTTTCAGAGATACAAAAGTCTGCAGAGATGCTGATATCTGGAGCAACACGCAAAGCACTGGAAGAACTTAGCAGGTCAGGCAGCATCTAAGGAGGGAAATGGACATTCAACATTTTGGTCAAGACCCTCTGAGGCTTTGTGTGTTCCGCCAAAGGCCATTCAAGTATCTATTTGATAAAACTCACCGATCCAGCAGCTGAAATATGCCTGCAACACCACTATAAAAATAAGGGAAACTTCTCCCCATCTCATAAACTGGTCCTAACTGTCTTTACGTAGAAAGTTATAGTTGAGCTGTGATCCATGTTAACTGCAACATAAGGCATTAATAGAGAAGAGCTCTGCCTAGCATTTCTGGTCATGATTCAACATTGGTGGTCACTGTATAGCAGTTTGCACGAAAAGTGTCACCTTCCTTTCATGGCAGCCCTTTCACTTTGCCTGTTGGCAGTCAAAGGCTTTTAACAACCACATTTAAAAACAAAAATAGTTATGAAGAATGAAAATTAACTATATTAGAACACTAATATCTAAAATCATCAGGTTAAAATACACTGAACATTTACCAGTGCATCACTGAATTGAACCAAACCACTGCCTACATCACAGCCATTCTAGTTGTAAGCATATATCTGGATCCCTTCTTTAGCAATTCATTGCTATTACTGGATCCAGAGGTGGGTTTATGAAGGCGTGCCTGAATTTGACTTCCAGTATTGCTTGGACTTCTACTTTCAATTGTGTCAGCAATCGCCACAATGCAGGCCAACATGCTGGCAGCTTTTATAAAGCAACCATGAAAGGATCACATAGGACACCACACAACCTCACACCAGCGAAATAGTTTGTCACAGAAACACTAATATTATGGTACATAATTATGTTTGCCTGTTGGAGTTAATGCTTCAACCTTTCAGCAAAGGGCAGCATTTTACCAATAGCATCATTGGTCGATTTCATACTTTAAATGCTTTCTAGTATAACGTATTTTACACTTAAGGACTTTCAATATCTGAAAATGCCATGATCCTTTTCTGAGATGCATTTGTTGAAATCTTAGCACCTTGAATATCGGGCACTACTTGGCTGCTAATGCAATCTTCCTGATATTTAGAAAAACACTGCCCATCTCTTACCTGTTCAGCACCCATTGAGGACAACCCTGATGTAGGCACAGAGGTCATTGAGGTCATGCTGATCTGCCCTGACATCTGATTCATGTTGTTCATACCAGCAGTATTGGTTGCCATAGAAACACTGACATTCATGTTGTTGCTGTACATGCTGGTGTTTGCCTGCTGTCCAAACTGTGGTGGGGACGGCTGTGAAAACATGCTGAGAGGGAAAACAAAAATCATGGATTAGATTGAGTACATTTTCCTGAAAACTTTTACTTCTTGGAGTATATCTGTCAGTGAATCTTAAGGCACAATTCTTAAGCAGTAGACAACAAGGGCATTGCCTGCCACACTCAAGAGCTGAAATATTAAGTCTCAAACCCTCACTGGTGTTTTTATCTGATACAGGCTGAATTACTCCATTACTCTCCTCTGGACACCCTTTTATTTTATTGAGATACAGCACAGATAGCCCTTCCGGCCCTCTGAGCCACACCATCCAGCTACCCCGATTTAATCCTGGCCTCATCACAGGACAATCTACAATGACCAATTAACCTACCATCCGGTACGTCTTTGGACTGTGGGAGGAAACCCACACGGTCATGGGGAGAATGTACAAACCCCTTTCAGGCAGTGGAGGGAATTGAACCCAGGTTGCCTGTACTGTAATGCATTGTGCTAACCACCCAATTGCAATTGATAAAGATGATGTGCTCAAAATGCAGGTAACCCATCCCACTCATTCCATGAACTCCTTACCGTATCTATGTAAAGCATGGTTCATTTTGAATGGCAAAAGGTGGGCGGACAGGCTGAAAATAATAAAGGGTTTCTAGGGACTCTACTACACAGTTTTGTAACTATAACGGCAGCATCCATCATTAAAGTCCCCATCACCTAGGTCGTGTCCTGTTCTCATTGCTACCATCAGGAAGGAGGTACAGACCAAGCCTGAAGGCACACACTCAACGGCTTCTTTCCCTCTGCCATCTGATTTCTGAATGAACATTGAACCCATCAACACAACCTCACTACTTTTTAAAACTTATACTTCTGCATTACTTATTTTAACTATTTTAGATATATAAATATTATATACATTTTGCCCCCCCCCCCCCCATCATAGGACAAAACAATTAAAATAGTCCCTCCAAAAAAGCATGCTGGTAGATTGAATACCCAACATCAGGGCCTGCTAGATCAATACTATTTACCCTTCTCCACAATTCAATCACTCCTCGCTGCATAAGCACAATGTGACCTTTTTATTCTTAAAAAAAAAATTAGAAACAATGAAGGCTCCATTTGCTGCCAACCATCCTAAGAGTCTTGAGTGCGGTGGTGTATGTATCTACATCTGCCTGCTTTCTCAGCTGTCTCCCTCCGTAGTGGAAGTATGGAGGTGTTGGGGAAAGTACCTGTTTCCATTAATGCTTCCCTGTGGCCAGCCATTAATCTCAGAAGGTGATTGGTAGGTAGGTGTAGGCTGAGACTGCTGTATCATTGGACTCTGTGTATGACTCATCCTTGGAGACATTAATGGGCTTTGGGGGGTTGTCGACCCACCAAACCCTGCATCAGACTGCTGATTCATTCCTGTAAAACAAACCCCATAAAAAAACAACTTTGAACAATGTACAGCTTAAAAAACAATCTTAATATTTTAGTACACTCTATGTATTAAAATTATACAATTGAAAACTTCTCCTTTAATGACAATCAATCACATTGACAAGGAAATCTAAGTAAATGTCAACATAGTTGACATATTTTCTACCACTTGCAACTCCACTCATTTAATAAATTTACTGTGAAGAATGGCAGTAAATTATTAATTTTAAAAATGCACCCACTTCTCCATTACCAACAGAGCAATATGTCTCTGAGAATATCAAACACCTTCAAAGAATAATGAAATAGTGAGACAGCAAAACAGCATCAGCCTTCTGTGTCCTCAATTGTTTAACCTGTGCCCAGAATATTTGAAGATTAATTCTAGTACTTTAGAATGATTTGCCTCTTCAATCAGCTTATTTTGATCTTTGATTTGGTTCTATTAAAAATGTTCCAAATGCACAGTAAAGTCAATAAATGTGTGGAGGTTAAATTGTCTGAACTGCAATCATAGTCACAAATTTCAATAAACCTTTGTTTTTATTGTCTGAAGTAGCAACTTGTCCCTAAGAATTTTAATAGATGGACATGAGCAGGAATTAGCATTATATAAGTCTGTTTCTGAAGGTAAATTCACCAGGGACTGCTGAAAATTAATGCATTGTACCTATACATCTAATTAAATATATTTACTTCTCAACTTATTGGCATTCAGCTCCTGAAATTTAATTTTGAATATTTTCCCAACAGTGCCATTCAAAACCTGCACCAAACCTAAACCTAGCTTTGTCATCCATGGCCCCTTTTTCATGTATCGTAAAGTGTAGCTCACGATGAAATATTCATGGTCATAATAAATTAACTCCACTGGCGTAGAAGATGGATGACTTTCATAGAAAATGGCTATGTTAGGCTTTGTCTCCTTTATGCAACTATGCATGTTACTTATTAAGAAATTTTAAAAACTTGAGAGATTATGTTTTATCTTTTCCTCTTATCGATCTTACTTTTTCTCTGTTTATCGCAGACATTGGAATTTTGGCTAATACTTAAATTCTCCAGACCTACCCTCTGAATAGAAACAGCAACCTTAGGAAGTCAACTGTGATCTGACTAGCAAATATAGGGGAGAAAATGAATCAGATCTCCAGCTTTCTCAGTCTATAACACTGTGCCATTCCATTTAAATTCATTTCCCTCAAGAGTAAGCAGAATAGTTTGGCTAATTCTTGGTGGGAAGGCTCCTATTTCCCACAAAAGGATCAATGTTAGAATTTACTAGTCCTTAAAAATTTTATAAAGTCAGCCACTAGTGAACAAATTAAATGTGAATGAAACCTAACTGGCACTGTCACTTTCAAATAGAAGAAATTTTGAAATGAGATCTAAGGTGGAGATCAACAGTGTACAGGGATAAGAGACTAGAATATTGGATTAATGAACTAAATCAATCTCCATTTCTCATTTTTCTGTAACGTTTAACTGACATTAAAATGTTACTTGTCAAGTATCATTGATCCACTTTTTTCACTATTACACAATTTTATGTCAACATTTAAAATGGAAAAAGGTCTACAATTACATGTCACAATCTGCGGCCAAGATGACCGAATGTTTTCACTATTAAGCATGAGAGAGGTTTATAATAGTACTGAATTAGTTACGCCTGGGCCCGTAACACCCTACTTAACTAATCTGAAGGCTCAATTTGGAGAACAAATATATCAGAAGGTACAAGAAAATACTCATGTGAAATAAAGCATTTTCATTTGCTATCACTGAAAAAAAATCTATGACAAGAGTTTACAGGCAACATTTTGAGAGCAACAACTGCTATAATTCTTATGAGAGGTTTCTTCACCTGGGGAATAACATTCACAGTACCCACTGAATACTCAAAGTAGATTATTCCTGATAATAAAAACCTAGAGAATGTTTATTGCAAAGTGGGAAAACTTTTATATATGGAATTCAGGATCAAAGTCACTATGTTTGGAATACATTAAATTGCTACTATATTTGGAATGTTTCTATCATGTAAGATTCTTATTTTGGTGTAATATTTAATTCTTTAAACTGGCATTTATAAATGTCCCTTTCACATCCAATCAAATAGGGTGAATGGTGTATTAACGTGGATTTAATTATTTAACCAAAGCCTTTATAGGCATAAAAAGCACGGCCCCAAGAAAAGTTCCACAGATATTCAACATAGTTCAATTCTGCTCAGTGCAGTTTGGGAATTTATAAATTTCAATTCAATGTTTACTCAGTCTACTAAGTCTAGTAGTCCACTGTTAAGAATTCCACTGCATCCTGAATTAATGTATTGTTAGTGGGTAAAACATCATAAGAGTCTTGTTTCTTGAGAGAATACCTAATTCAACTCCTTTGGACTCTTTTTGTTGATGAGATTTATAAGTTAAATAATGACTAATTTGATCAGGGTTCAATTTAGTTCTGTAATGTTTACATACAGTTAGAAACTTTCTAAAACAAAATGCAAGTGCTATGTTATTTTAAACCATTTTGTACTGTATTTATCCAGCATTGATTTTGTACAATTCAAGTCAATGCCAGATATTTGAATGATTAACAACTGACACTGAAAATATTTTTAAAAATATAAATAGCTTTCTGTTGAACCTTTACAAATTTCATCATTGGCACAAAGCTTACTTCAACTCAGAACAGCTCTTCCCAATTGGTTCTGCATTATGTGTTAATTTTGCAGATGAGATTTCATTGTGAAAAGCACAAGAAAAGTAAATCCCTACAGTCAGGGCACAGAAACAAATTCTGCAACATCTTTGAAAGGACAAACACAATTTCACTCATGAATTAGTGATGTTCATTCCCAAGCAAAAAAATCTTACTGAAGAAATGGGTCTTATTATTCTACTGAGAGACAAAAATTAAATGTCAAAAATATATTCTAGGATTTCAGAGGATACAGCACATGCCATTTACCTCACCTCGTCTGGAAATATCCACTTAAAACTCATTTAGTTTAGCTTTGTTCTTTCTTTACATTGTAAATGCTCCCTTTTCCAGTCATTACTAATAAATTACATCAGCGTCCAAGCAGAGCTTGCAGTCGGGCACCTCTGTTATAGAATTTTTTCTGGGTATTGCTCTGACGCTAGGTCCAACAATTCATCCACATAATTTTTGAAAACTAATGATCAAAACAAACTAATTTTAAACATATCTGCTGATGTGAAATATCTCATCAATGGATTACTTTTTCCAGACTTAAGATCTGCCCTTTAGCCAGTTAGAAAAGCTTCTGTCCCTCTGCTATCAGACTCCTGTGCAGTCCATGAACCCATACACTCATTACTCCTTTTTCTGCACCATTTATATTTGTAATTTATATTATTGTCTTTGCACTATATGGTTACTGCAAAACAACAGATTTCAAGTCAAACATCAGTGATAATAAATCTGATTCTGAGAAGTGTGTTAGACAACGAAAGCATGCAAGTTAGTATTGAATCTTCACATTCACTTGTACTAAAGGGAAGGTGGGTAAGGTTAAATAAGGTAAAGACATTACAAGCAACAGCTCCACACCCAATGCAAAGCCAAATTAATTTCCCATCACACAAAGACAAGGCAGAATGCAATCTTTACAATAAATAGTTTTGCCATTCTAGTAGTTAACAGCACTCAGAGGAAAGGCAGTACCTGAGCTGGGAAACTGGAAGGCATTTTGCTGCATTTGGGGACTCATTACAGGCCCAAACTGTCCTCCCACATTTCCTATCATTCCCTGGTTAGCCAGATTCATCTGGGAGCCATGCAAGGAGCTGTGAGAGAGGAGCTGTGACCCAGGATTTGGGGACACCGGGGAGAAAGGGCTGGTGGAAGGTGGTGGGGAAGTAAGCCCAGTACCATAGTTCGGAGGGTATGGGAACTGTTGTGGTGATGCCTGAGGAATCCGAGGAGTGCTCATGGCAGTTGCTATGCTGCCAGAGGCTGCCATATTTGGTGGGATGTTCAGGCCCTGCTGCCGCATCATCATGGTTCTCTGTTGCACCTGCTGCTGCTGTTGCTGCTGAATCAATTGCCTTTGGCGCAGGTGCTGATTCAGAAGTTCACGCTGTCTCTGGGCCAGCATCTGTGCATTTATAGGTCCCTGAAACAAGAAATCAAAATTCGTCTCTCTCATGCACTCAGAATCTTTCTCCAAATCAGTTTGTAAGGAGCTGTGTGCTTTCACCGCTAAACATGTAGGAGAGGTTGGGGCTGAAAACTAAAATCAATATTATTTATAATAACCCCCCCCCCAAAAACAACTGTCTGAAATAACTGTCCATATCAATTCCAAAAATTAATAATAGAGCAAGTTTTTCCAAAATTGGAATTTATTCTATTAACATTTATAACAAGTTGAGGGGATTTTCCAAATAAAAATCCTGTTTTATTTTAATCAAGGTGACAGTCTGAATTATTTTGTGGTTTCTTATTATCTCTGCATACTGCAAAATGTTTTTGCCCAATTAATCCAAATTCATTTAATTTCTGACAGGTTTTCGAGAAAAAAGGGTGATGACATTTTGTTCAGTCTTTTACACCAATTTATCATATATTAATATTCTAATCTTTAAAACAATACAGATTACCATTGAAATTGGCAATGTTTTAACACAATGTTTTTAGTTAGATAAATTATTTGAAAATTGTAAGAACAATTTTAGTGTCTTCTGGTATAATTTTCATTGATCAAAAATGTGTATTTAACAGGCATGATTTCAAATCCATATTACATGTAGGTCTGAAAAGTCTTTCCTTTCAATTCTTTTGCTCCCTCACTCAAAAGTGTAGATTCAAGAATAATTTCCCAATTCATTTTCCTAAAGAGGCACTATTTTACATTTAAATAATATTGGTAAATATATTAAAACAATATATTATATGAGGTTAGGATGTAGACTCAGCTTCTTGGTCTCTGTAAATACCAGAAAAATTGCCCATCATTTTACTGCAAGATGTACAATTCACTCTCTTGATACCCAACGACCAAGTCAAGAGCAGGTAGCAAGTCTAGATCTCTGACCTGGATTGGACTTGTTCAGTAAATGAATGGGGAAACCATTATTTGAAATGAAGGACTGACAGAACGAGTCAGAGTCGTCTCACAGTGTTTTCTAATGCCTACCTGACCACTCATCTGCGGTGGCACACTAGCTCTTAGAGGTAGATTCATATTTGAGACAGTGGTGAGTGGGTTCATCAGTGGCTGTCGATTCTAACAAAACACAAATCACAAAATTAGTGATTACAAAAAAGATGCTGATTGTTTAATAACAAAAGCTGAAGAAGCATAGACATTGCAGAAGGAGCTACAGTCAACCCAGTGCCATAGTACTTGACAAATGCATCAAACTTATGTATAAGGGATTGAGACCAGGATTGAGTTTAACAGTGCTCCTGCCACCATCCACCTCTCCCTCTTTCCCTGTTGATCACTATCTGTTTTAATTAATGGGGAACAAGATTGTATATGAGTTACAAGAGACAAGACTTGCAGAAGCAATCTCCAAAAATTGAGCAATGCCAAGTCAAAAATTTTTTTATTAATCAGACAGGACAGCAAAAGTTTAATTGCTTATTGCTTGTCTGTAAGGATATAAATATTTATTATGTTAATATGGTGCTGCAATGCTTCTAAATATAAACTCTACAATCAACGATAATTGTGAAAGCTTCCTTGCATGATATATTTTTAAAAGGAATACTGTGCTTTCTTCTTCCTCCAAAAGAAAATGTGTAAACTAACAGAACATTTTCTTCAAGGAAGCTTCACATTTCCACAGCCTTTTTCCATAACCTCATGTTATCCAAATACGCTTTAAATTCAGGGAATCACTGTTAAGTGTGCTTGTTGCTTCATGTAGGAACCAGGGAAGCTAAATTGTGAAAAGGGCTGGAATACCAGGACTCCTTAACTCTTTAAAATACCACTTGATCTTTCACAAGCATCTTGAGAGAAGATGGGCAGACAGTTTATCCAAAGGAGAACACCTCACACAGAGCTGCATTCCCGCAGTAATGTGATAGATTTTCAATCCATTTCGGGTGTCAGAATTAACCTCACAATCTGAATGTGGGGACTACATCACCCCTGCCTTGTGTGCAATCATCTTACGTAGCAAGTGTTGAGTAAAACGAATTGAAGGTGGGGGTGGGCAGGATCAATTTCTCAATGCAGGCTTTCTGCCTCAAAAGAAGCAGCTGGTGATGCCACAGTTTACACTGAAGCCTCAAGGGTGTCAAGATTGAGAAGAGGCAATGCAGGCTGCAGCTGAAGACTCAATGGAGGAATCCAGCTCATCTTGTGGACTGTGCAGCAACCCCCCCAAACTGAGCTCATTCTTCTGGGATCAGGCACAGTCTTCACACTGGAATGGGTTCAATGTTACACAAGCTCCAAGGACGAGCACATCTGGACCACAGATGGAATCCATAACTAGATGTAGATACAGGGATTAGGGCTGGTGAATGCAGGTCTGTCCTTGCATTATACTGCTAGGCACAGGGCTATTACTGCATACAGTATTGGAGAGCGTAGGTGTGATACTGTAGAGCACTGGGATACAGTACCGATGGGCACGGATATGTCACTGAGTAATACTGGTATGCAGTGCACATGGGCACAGGTCTATGCCAGCATAACACTTGGGGCACTGCACTAGTGGGCACAGCCCTTGTGCATATTACTCATGGGACAGCTCTGTCACCATGTAACATCATGTAAGGGTATAATATGGTATCTGGTTGGCACTGACTAAAAATTCCAGTTCATTTGGACAATCGGTAGAAGCAAAAGAGGATGTTATCATCCCAGATGCTGCCTACCAAATATTTGCCTTATTAGAGAGGGGAATGTGTGTGAAAAGAGGGATAATCAGATTGAGTCAATGCCAAGGAAATATGTACACCTTCCAGACCTGGGCAAGTTAGAAATTTTTGCCCTCTAAGAGGAACGTGCTCAGCTACAGCTTTCTTTACAGTAACTTAGCTTTTATGTTTTTGTTTCAGAATGGCTTAGAGAACTGCTTCTGGAGTTTAGTGCAGAAGGTAAGTGCATTACTATTTGTTGTCCTTGAAGCCTTTGTTGAAGCTGAAGCCGGAGCTGATTGGGCTGGTTAGGCACCATCCCAGATGACCTCAGTGCAGGCCTTGGTTGCATACGTAACATCGGGTATCCTGGGCGTTGTCCCATTTGAGCTGCCAGAGGATGAAAGTTAGGTTCCTGCATGGTAGAATAGTTTCCTTGTACTACTGTCGTCTGTGGACCATATGGCTGATTATAGACTTGAGGTTTTTCTACCATCATTGTGGACTTCTGGCTCGGAAAAGACTCTGGCTGGTGATCCACACTTTGGCTCTGGAAAAACAAAGGCAAAACTTAAAGTTGGTCTTTTCTCCTCCCTAAATATTATTTATTCTTTGCCAATTTGCACAGGACTCAGGTAATAACACCAGATTGTCACCCTTATGATTCTGCTTCTCAATTTTGCCTCATCATTCCTCACAATCATTTCGTTCAACCTCCTTCCTCAACTTACCCGCAGAATCCACAGGGGCCTCCCACTCCCCCTCCAATTCCTTCTCTGTCCTTAACCCTAGCACTGTTAAGCAACATGCACTTTGAAACTCTTTGCTACTGTGAAGTACCTGTTCTCCTAACTATGCTATTATATCACAAATGCATTTCACTTTTCTCCCCTCACTGGAATGGCTCCCCGTGCTCTGGTGAGTTTGCACTCTCTCAATGCAGTACCACCTGTGAAGAGACAGGAAATAGCGACATTGTACCTGCTGGACTATGGTACTTTCGGAACACTCCTCCCAATGCCCCAAAATGCCTCTTCTATAGTCATTGCCAGTCTCTGGACTAAAGCAGATGTAGTTTGGTGTAAAGATAGTTAAAGGAATGGGTTAAAGTTGAGAAAGTGGAACTGCTTAGCAGCAGATCAGGCTTAAGGATTCTCCTGGTAACTCTTGGCTCCTACTTCTCAGTAAGTTCACACCGGAGGGTTTTTCTGCTAGTAGTGTAATCTGCAATTTTGTGAGTCAGAACTTACAGTGGCACCTTCTTGTTCTCTACCTTTTCTGCAGGTATGAGCATTTACCTGATTAACGAGTTCAGGTATTCCAAGTGCCCGGTCAATTTCCTCCAGTCCCAGTTCATCAATGTTTTTTAGTGCTGAACGTAACTGGTCTAGAATGGCACCCTCATCATTTGTAGCTTCCGTTGGTAAAGATGGACAAAGCAGATCATCTTGAGAACTGCTGTACGACTGCCTACTAATGTGAAAAAAAGATTGTACTTAAGATGTTCAGACAAGTTTTTAACATTTCTCTGTGTGAAAAACACAAAATAAAATTGTAGCATTGCTATAGTCAAAATGATTGTTTTTCAAACAGAATATGAATTGTATTGGTTTGCAGAAGAGTTTTACTTTTAATTAAGAAAGATCAACCATATTTTGATTTTTCCACATCCCTGATGAAGGGTATTTTCCATTAAGCATCTATTCCAAAATTTACTTTATTGAAGCCAGAATCAAATAAAGATATTTATTTGCAATAAATAAGCAACCAGGTTAGGTGCACTTTTTCAACTACATGTGGCTCACCCTTCCCATTTGTGTAAACCCCACCTTGAATGATGCATTTCAAGCTCCACTTTTACACAGATTGTTTAAGTTTATGCCTCAACATCCTGTATATCCTTAAATGTGTGGTAAATATGAGCTTCAGCAGGAAGTCAGCTGTCGTTTCAGCTGATGCCTCTTTCTGTGGCCAATGCAACAAGTCGGGGGAAGGGGAGTGGAACAAAATGAGGAGGAAATACACAAAGAAGAGTGGCGTTAGGAGCCAGTGCTAGTATGAGTACCCAGGACATCTTCAGGGAGCGGTGTCTCAAAAAAGCAATGTCCGTTATTAAGGACCTCCAGCACCCAAGGCGTGCCCTATACTCACTGTTACCATCAGGTAGGAGGTACAGAAGCCTGAAGGCACACACACAGCGATTCAGGAACAGCTTCTTCCCCTCTGCAATCCAATTTCTGTATGGACTTTGAACCCTCAGACACTACCTGACTTTTTTAATACATACTATTTCTGTTTATGCACTCTTTTAATCTATTCAATATGCATATTGTAATTGATATATTTATTTATTATTATTTTTATTTTTTTGTTTTCTCTTCTGTACTATATATTCCATGGAACTGCTGCTGCTAAGTTAACTAATTTCACGTCACATGCCGGTGATAATAAACCTGATTCTGATTTGCAAAGGATCGGGATCTGCTTTCTGTTTTGTTGTTCGGGGCAATGTTCAGGCAAATTAGAATAAGACCTTAAGACATGGGAGCAGAATTAGGCCATCTGGCCCATCGAGTCTGCTCCACCATTCAATCATGGCTGATCCTTTTTTAGAGCTCCTCAACCCCAGTTCCTGGCGTTCTCCCCGTGACCTTAGATGCCATGCCCAATCAAGAACCTGTCAATCTCTGCCTTAGATACACCCAAAAACACTCAATGCCTTTTATGCTCACCTTAACCATCAAAATATGGAGGCACCTTCACAAACCTGCATAGCACTTAATGACCCTGTGATTTCAGTCTGTGAGGCTGATGTGAGAGCATCCTTTAGGAAGGTGAACCCACGGAAAGCATCTGGCCCAGACGGGGTACCTGGCCGAGTACTGAAGGCCAGTGCTGATTCACTGGCTGGAGTCTTCACCAAAGTCTTTATTTAACCTCTCGCTTCAGCAGCCTGAGGTATCCATCTGTTTCAAGCAGGCTTCAATTATACCGGTGCCTTTAGAAAATGGTAATCTGCCTCAATGACTCATCCAGGAGCACTTACATTCATTGTGATGGAGTGCTTTGAGGGGTTAGTGATGAAACATATTAACTCCTGCCTGAGAAGCGACTCGCATCCACTCCAATTTGCTGACCATTACAACAGGTCAACAGCAGATGCCATTTCATTGGCTGTTCACTCAATTCTGGAACATCTGGATGGCAAAGGTGCATACACCAGGATGCTCTTTATTGACTACAGCTCGGCATTCAGTACTACTAATTAATAAGCTTCAATCCTAGACCTTACCATCTCCTTGTGCAACTGGATCTTTGATTTCCTCTCTTGCAGACCCCAGTCAATTCGAATTGGCAACAACATTTGCTCCATGACCTCCCTTGCCACAAGTGCACCGCAAAGCTGTGTGCTTAGCCCCCCTGCTCTACTCACTTTATACTTCAGACTGTGAGGCTAAGCACAATTCCAGTGTCATATTTAAGCCTGCTGACAACACCACTGTTGTTGGCTGAATCAATGGTGATGGTGAATCAGTATATAGGAGAGAGATTGAAAGCCACAACAACCACCTCTCACTCAACGTCAGCAAGACCAAGGAGATGATTATCGACTTGAGGAGGAGGAAGCTGGAGATCCATGAGCCAGTCCTCATCGGGGGATCAAAGGTGGAGAGAGTCAGCAAATTTAAGTTCCTCAGTGTTATCACTTCATAGGATCTGTCCAGCACTTCAATATAATTACAAAGAAAGCATGGCAGTGCCTCTACTTCTTAGCAGTTTACAAAAATTCAGCATGTCACCTAAAACTCTGACATATTTCTATAGATGTGTGGTGGAGACTATATTGACTGGTTACATCACAGCACAGCATGGAAACAGCAATGTCCTTGTATGGAAATGTCTATGAGAATATGGCCCATTCCATCACAGGTAAAGCCCTCCCCACCACTGAGCACATCTCCATGGAGTGCTGTTGCAGGAAAGCAGCATCCATCATCAGGGACCCCCACTATCCAAGACGTACTCTCTTCTTGCTGTTGCCATTAGGAAGGTAGCACAGGAGACACAGGACCAACAACACCATGTTCAGGAACAAAGAGTTATTGCCCCTCAACTATCAGGCTCTTGAACCAGAGGGGTTAACTTCACTCATCCCATATCTGAAGCGCTCCCACAACCTATGACCTCATTTTCAAGGCATCTTCATCTCATATTCTTGATATTTATTGTTTATTTATTACTTTTGTTAATTTTTCCTTCTTTCGTTTTGTATTTACATAGGCTTTTTTTTCCACATTGATTGTTGTCCATCCTGCTGGGAGCGATCTTCCATTGATTGTGTTCCATTGTGTTTCTTGTATCTACTGTGATTAATCTCAGGGTTGCATATGGTGACATAAATGTACTTTGATAAATTTACTTTGAACTTTGAAGTTACTTTGAACATTAATAAGATTATTAAGGGATTGGACACACTGGAGGCAGGAAGCATGTTCCCGCTGATGGGTGAGTCCAGAACTAGAGGCCACAGTTTAAGAATAAGGGGTAGGCCATTTAGAACAGAGATGCGGAAAAACTTTCTCACCCAGACAGTGGTGGATATGTGGAATGCTCTGCCCCAGAATGCAGAGGAGGCAAAGTCTCTGGATGCATTCAAGAGAGAGTTAGATAGAGCTCTTATAGATAGTGGGGTCAAGGGATATGGGGAGAGGGCAGGAACGGGGTACTGATTGTGTATGATCAGCCATGATCACAGTGAATGGCGGTGCTGGCTAGAAGGGCCGAATGGCCTACTCCTGCACCTACTGTCTATTATCTATTGAGAAAATTACAACATCATACATGCAGTTTGGCCCACGATGTTGTAGCGACCTTTTAACCTACTTTAACATCAATCTAACCCTTCCCTTCTACATAGCCTGACATTTTTCTATCATCCATGTGCTTATCCAAGAGTTTCTTTACTGCCCCTAATGTATCTGCCTCACCACCATCCTTGGCATTTAAGAGGGATTTAGACAGACACATGGTGAGGGAGATAAGCAGGGCTATCCCTAGAAAAGCAGACCAGCATGGACTAGATGGGCCAAAGGACCTGTACCTGCGCTGTAATGCTCTATGACATTCCCATTAACTCTTCTTGACTTTCTGTGCCAGTAACCTACACTGAGCTGTAACTTACAATCATCAGCTAACTGAACAGCACACTTTGGCTGCTATGAGGAAACCAGGAAACCACATGAGGTCCACTTTGCAAGAACTTGCTAACTTTCTACATACGGCAACCAAGGTCAGGACAAGATCCAGTTAACTGCTGTGTCACCATGTCGCCCTAAGATGTATACTCTTAATTAGTTAAATCAACATAACCCATGTACCCACAGATCATTTCCACTTTGATATGGAGAATATCTCTTTCATGTTATGTGTTTTTTAATGCTGCATCAAATCTGGAGTAATAATCATTTCGTTCTGCAGAACGACAAACAATCTTGAATCTTGAAACTCTCATAATAGTTTTACTCCTTTCCAATCTGAAGTTGTCAGCTCCCATTTAAGATCTTTGAACTATTAATAGTTCAAAAGCTGCTCTCTCTGTGAAACGGTAAGATACTGCTGGAATAATGACCATCAACTCAATTCAAATTCTTTGAAAAGACAAGTTATTTAGTTATAAGCAATACTGCAACTTACCGATTTTGATTGGCAAAAGGCCCCTGATCAATAGGCATTATACTGTCAGGCCAAGGTGCTGTTTGGTTTGGAGGTGCTTGTTGCTGACCATACGATGAACCTCCCATACCCACCTCAATTTCTGATGACCCTGATCAAAGTGAAAGGTAGCAGAAAAGCAATTGCTTTTTAAAGTGGCATTTGATACCTCTTAGAGAATAATACATATTTTTACAAATGTAGAAGCTTTTCTTAACAAAGTAAGGCATTGGAATTAAAAAATGCTGCAACATACCCATCATTTGCGTTTGGAGCATCGATCTCTGACCAGGCTGACTGTTGGGTCTCATTGGAATAGCAGATGTAGGACTGCCGATCATGCTGCCTTGCAGTGTTGTCCTGCTTATTGTGTTGGATCCTGAGCTGCCCGTGGTGTTTGCAGCAGAGCTCGACTGACACCAGTCTACAGAAGCCATGCTGGGTCGGGGGGCTCCACTTGCCATACTACTGACCATCCCTAGGAAGGAACAAGGAAGGCTGGAGAGTAATCCTGCTTCTGGAATTCATTTACCTTTTTCAGGCAGTACACGTTGTATAAATCCTTATCGTGCTACTTTGACAAGTTCTTGTCATCCATTTATTTTCAAATCTGAAATTACTGCAGAGCTCTTCATTGTAGAGACATTTTCCCGTTGGTATGCAGCACTATAAAACACGACTCCCAATAAAATCGAGTCATTTAGTCTCAAAATATCAAAAGTTCAGTGAACGTGCATAATATCTCTTCTGTGGACTACAAATACTGTAAAATCTTGCTGATAGGAAGTGTTGCTTTATGTACGAGTGACAGGTGCCGAGGAGTGTGGATAACCCTAGCTTCCTTCCTGAGGAAGTGAATCACTTTTGCTACCAAATACGTCAATGCTTTACTTTCCAAATGAGCTGAAGATAAGTTACTAAAACCCAACAGCAAGTGCTCTTTTTACATGTAAAACAACTTATTGCGACTGAGAAATTTAATGTATTTTTAAACGTGCTGGCATACAAGGCCAGAAACTAATTATTCAGTAGAGGAGGGGGGGTCAATGACACCTTTCAGTCAAAATTTTAAGTATTACACAACACAGGAAAATTACACAAACATTTTTCCGATGTTTGTCTCTAATTGCAACTCATAATGGGTATACCCTGTCTGGGGAAATCCTCCTCCTTCCATTATGATCAAAGAATCACGTCAATTATGCTCCTGCTACTTAAGCCAGACCACTTCCACTGATTTATCACAAATGAACTTTTATGAATGATTGTTTTAAAGCAAAGTCACTATAGGAAGCATTATTATTGACTATAATGACACCTTCAAGTGGTATACATGATACTGTAATGTTAGAGTCCTCTCTTAATCAGTTAAAAGATGGCATGCTAGATTATAGCATTTACGTAAAAGTTTATTGAATAAAGTTTTTAAATTGAACAGGCATTTCAGCTTCCAGTTCTTTGAAATACAAGCCTCAAATGGCACTTTGAAAGTTTGAGACAGGTATGGTAAGCATCATTTTGGTTAGTGGGAGTTAAATGCTGGGGAAGAGACATAGTGCACATTAATCATCATTTTCCTTTTGAAGTAATTTCAGTTAGCTGCCAATTACCTCATACAATACTTCATGAATTAATTTTTTTGCACTATTTATTTTGTAATTTATATTAGTTTTATGCCTTTGCACTGTACTGCTGACATAAAGCAACACATCTGACATCAAACAAGACAGTGATGATAAACCCAAAATTCTCTGCACTCACATAATTAAAAAATAAGGCAGCCATTAAACACACTTTACAAATGCAAACACGAGGAAATCTGCAGATGCTGGAAATTCAAACAACACACACAAAATGCTGGTGGAATGCAGCAGGCCAGGCAGCATCTATAAGGAGAAGCAATGTCGACGTTTCGGGCCGAGACCCTTTGTCAGGACTAACTGAAAGGAAAGATAGTAAGAGATTTGAAAGTACCCCATCCCTGACATATTTAGTTGTTTGCTTGTTCTCCATCTCCCTCTGGTGCTGCCCCCCCCTTCTTTCTCCTGAGGCCTCCCGTCCCATGATCCTTTCCCTTCTCCAGCTCTGTATCACCAATCACCTTTCCAGCTCTTAGCTTCATCCCACCCCCTCCAGTCTTCTCCTATCATTTCGCATTTCCTCCTCCCCCCCCCCCACTACTTTCAAATTTCTTACTATCTTTCCTTTCAGTTAGTCCTGACGAAGGGTCTCGTCCTGAACCGTCGACATTGCTTCTCCCTATAGATGCTGCCTGGCCTGCTGTGTTCTACCAGCATTTTGTGTGTGACACTTTACAAATGAATAGAATACCACCTACTGCTGTTACGCTAATTCCTCTTTGTCTCCACTCACAAGCACACAATGTGACCATTTTTTCAGAAAGACACTGTTCTAGCTCAATATTCAACACCATTTTGTCCTTATATCTGAAAAGCTCTCAGAATTCTTTTAATAAAAACAAGGTTACTTAGTCCTCAAGAATTTCTTTTGCAAAGTGAGTAATCAACAGCTTCAATTACACCTTCGAGCCTAGCCAAACGGATGTCATATAACACATTCACTTTGTTCTTGATATTTCAAATTTCAGTTAAAGTATTTGACCTAACCAAGAAGTGCCTAGTCCTACTTCTTTAAAAAAAAATCCATTAATTGGATGTGAGTCAAGCTAGCACTGTCAGTATTTACAGCCCGTCCTGACAGTTCTTGAGGAGGTCATGAACCATTTTCACTGCAGTTCCCTTAGTGAGGATAACTCCCACAGTGCTGCCGGGAGCCAAGAGTTCCAACTTTTAGATCAGGTGATGAAGGAATGACGAAATGTTTCAGTTTAACATATAACCAGGAGGGGAGATCACAGGCAGCGTGCCTAATGGTTGCAAGCTCTGCCAGAAAACTTTGGTTAGGCGTTTTGGCCCATCTTGCAGATTCTCTGGTATATAACACTGGGAAGTCTGGTACAATCTGAAAGCTGGGTTTCAGCAAGAGATCCACAGTTCATTTCTTAGGATGTATCCAACGAACTGATACGACAGAAGGGTCCTCTGGATCATGGAAATTAAAATCCGCCAAAGATTACACAGTTAAGATTGTGTTCAACACAACATACTCTCAGTGAGTACTCTCAATAGGCAAAGGCAAGACGTGACTTGGCTTGGCTTTATATCTGTGTGCAACTCACAAAGCCAAGGAGGATAGAAACTGAACTAAACCAGTATTAGACAATGCCATTGCAATTATATGAGGCATTTCAGTACTTTAACACTGATCACATAAATCTTCTAATACCAGGACAAGCAAAGGAAGCAAACACTTGAAAAGTGTTTGCATTAAAAAGAAAGTCTCCAGATAGTAAGGGTAAGATTACTTAAACATGGTCTCTGCACCTGATGTCTCATGAAAAACATTGCTTTTGGGAGTGAAGATACATGACACAACATTCTAACTGCAATAACATCTTCACATTCTCTGCCTCAGAACTGAATTGATACCATCACCAGTTGGCAGGTGTACAGCATCAACTCAACTTCTCAAATATTAAAGGGCATAGACAGAGTGGACATGGAGAGGATCTTTCCTGTAGTGGGGGAGTGTACAACCAGAAGGCACAGTCTCAGAGTAGAAGGATATCCCTTTGGAACAAAGAGGAGGAGGAATTCCATGGGGTGGTAAATCTGGAATTCATTGCCACAGACAGCTGTGGAGGCCACTATTGGGTTTATTTAAAACAGAGGTTGACAGATTCTTGATTAGTAAGGGTGCCAAAGGATAAGGGGAGAAGGCAGGGGAATAAATCAGCCACTATGGAATGGCACAGCAGACTAATTCTGGTCCTATGTCTTATGGTTTTCATACAGTGAAAACTCTGCAAAGAATATATTTCATTTACCTCTCTAGAAGCAAACAACAGCAACAACTTGCACTTAAGAGACTTTTTTTAACCTGTTTAAAAATGCGCCATGATTCTTCAAGTTGGCAAACAAAATCTGATCTAGCCACTAAAGAAAATGTTAAGGTGAGGAGAGGGGGAGAGAGAGAGAGGAATAGAAATTTAGGAAGGGCACTCCACCCACGAGAAACCAGCTCAGAACAGAGGATGTTAGAGACAGGAGGTCATCAATGGAATATGCTCCACTGGTAACTAAGGGCCCAGGAAGAAAGGCAACTCCGGACTTTAAGCTCTAGGTAGCTAAAGGCAAGGCTATACAAGGTGAAGCAATTAATGTTGGGAACATGGAAATGATGATTTAGAAAAGCTCAATGATTTTCGGTTTGTAGAGTTGAGCCAGAGACACAGGAAGGAAATAGTGGAGGTAATTTAAAGTAAGAGATGAATGCTTTTATTTTCCTGTAAATGCCTGTAAGAAAATGAGTCTCAAGGTACTGTACATATACTGTAAATGTACCTTGATAATAAATTTACCAAGACTTACTTTGAATTTGGTATTGTCAATGAGTGAATGAGCATAATGCCGATGGCAGAACAGGACTTTTTGTAGAAACACATGCAATGTGCTGGAGGAGCTCAGCAAGTCAGACAGTATCCATGGACAGTTGACGTTTCGGGCTGAGACCTTTCATCAGGACCTAATGAAGGGTCTTGGCCCGAAATGTAGACTCCTGATGAAGGGTCTTGGCCAGAAACGTTGACTGTTTATTTCCACCCATGGATTCTGCCTGAGCTGCTGAGCCCCTGTACCACACTGCATGTGTTGCTCTAGGTTTCCAGTATCTGCAGTACTTCTTGTGTTAGACTTTTTGTAGGTTAGTATACGGAAAGTAATGTTTTATATGAGTTCACTTTGGTACAGGCTGAAAGATGGAAATGTAGCTGAGAGGGTAATGGAATGGTTAGGTCCGTGAGGGTATCAAAAGCAGTTTGACTGAGGCACAGGCAGCGACTGATGTCGGTAACCAAGCCGACCCACCCTTGGTGATTAGCACAGATCCGAATGGAATTTGACACCACATTATAAATGGTCTGGTTCAGCCACAGCGGTCTAGTGTCCTGGTCAACAGACAGGAATTGTGACATGGACCGAAGTCCAAACTTCTGAACAATTAAGAGTATAAAACACTTGTTTTAACATTTGTCAGTTAAAGTAAGAGTAGGGAAAGACTTGTCAGGTAATAGTGAGGACAAAGGTGAAGTCTGACATTTACAGACGATTTGCAAATGGACAGTTAAGAACAAAATACGCAAGGGAAGTACCATCCAAGAGAGTTGGCTCCCTTGGTCGAATACATTAAAGATTCCAGATAGGTAGAGAGGATGAGGCAAGATTATGCATTTCCCTCTGTAACTACAGTTCTGGCTATACTAGGGACAGGAGTTCCAGTGGGTGAGATGGGGTTGTGTGACTGATAGGTTTGAGATTACTGCCTGGTATGGAAACACCAGTGCCCTTCAACAGAAAACCCCTCATCACGGGTAAAACTCTCTCTGCCATTGAACACGTCTACACGGAGCACTGCCGCAGGAAAGCAGCATCCATCACTGGGGACCCCCAGCACCCAGGACATGCTCTCTTCTCACTGTTGCCATCAGGAAGGTGGTACAGGAGCCTCAGGACTCACACCACCAGGTTCAGGGACAATTAGTCAATGATCAGTTCCTGAGCTAAAGAGCATACATTCACTTGTCCGTCACTGAACTGTTCCCACAACCTATGGACTCACTTTCAAGAGCTCGTCATCTCACGTTCTCAATATTTATTGCTTCTTTAATTATTATATGTATGTCTTTTACTTTCTTTTTGCATTTGCACACTGGTTGTCAGCACTGTTGGTGAGGTCTTTCATTGATTCTTTTCTGGTTATGGATTTTTTGGGTACGCTGGCAAGAAAATGAATCTCAGGGTAATATATGATGACAAATTGTATTTTGATAGTGAATTTACTTTGAATTTGGGCAGTGACACATTTAAGGAAGAACTGGAAGTTGCTAGCGAGTGGCTTGGAAGGGAAGAGGGTTATTCTGGGCAGTGGTGGAAAGACAGCAAATCTGAAGAAAAGCACAGTGACGAAGGGGATTGGGCAGTGAGTGGGAGCGGTACTGCTCAAGGAAGGGGAATGATTATAAAGAGCAAAGCACAATTTGATGAAGAAGGGCCAGCTGATGCAAATAGAATGAAAATGTTAAGCAAGACGCTTTCATTTAGGACAAAGGTCATCAGTAACTGGTGACATCTTGTTTTAAGCCACTATGTTGATGATCAATGATAAGGCTAAAGGAAGGATCTTGGTCTCATAAACAGGGAGATCAGAGAAGACAGATCACACTTTTGTGACAGCATTGACAGGAGTGAGAGAGAGAGAGAAAGAAATGAGGGAAGATTCACTCCCACTGCTGATCTGGTGGATGAAAGAGGGTGAAGCCATTAGATCCACTGCTTCAGAGAAGAGACTGGCCTAGAGGGAGGGATTCCTGGATTATTGATTGGTGGAATCAGCTTGATATGGTGATTGGTCAATAAGGTCATCAAGGAGAGGTGATAGGATGTGACAGCGATTAGGGAGGCAAATACTGAATTGATAGAAATGAAAGGTGGTGTGATGACAGGAGGGGCAGAGTGAGTGTGAGACAGCAGGCAAGAGAGTGAGGGAGAGAGAGCGTGAGAAAAAGAGAGAACAAGAGCGAGAGAGAGCAAACTAGGTGAGGGAAACATTACAGGAAAAAAGAAAGAGCAATGTGGACACAGCTGAGATCATCTCTGTTGTGAAATGCTCTGCTGATAACCACTCTTTCAATTCAGACACAACAGGTTAGTTCTTTAGTTCTTTAAGTGGAGAAGTGGAAAAACAAAAAACAAATACAGCTTATAGAACTTTCATGCTATGAAGTAAGGAATTCTTTAACTTACTTGATCATATTCCTAACCAGAAACAGAAAGATGAAAAGAAGCATCAAGCTGCAACAATTCTAACACTGATGAACGTACCTGCACTAACTGCCAAGCCTCCTTGACTACTCAGCATTGTCTGATTGCCCATCACTTGCTGTGACATGACAGCAAATGGACTGCTGTTTCGTATTGGTGGGAATGGTCCTGCACTTGTCTGACCCTGCATGTGGATGTCCAGTCCTGCGTTTCGGCCTTGTTGTGGTCTGCCTGGCTGCACAGCTCGAGGATTATTGAAAGCTGTTGTTTGAGTTAGAAGAAAACAAAATGTGCATTAGTGACAAACTGTGCTATTAGACATTTACTCTCCTAAAGCCTTAAGAGCCTTTTGTCTCAATCATACAATGAAGATAAATTGTCCATTATTTGCTGACAAAATAGAGTACATGCAAATTTTGCGGCAATTTCAGATAAAGACCGATTCACATTGTACAGGAGGACCTATGAACCACTATCTGAGGTGCAGGCTCTTTGTCATTCACTCTCAGTTCACCACTGGAGTAAACTGATCAACACAAGGTTGCTGGGTTTTGCTGAACACCCAAAGTAAACCTGAAATTCACCATTTCCTAAAATACCTCCTCCACCCCCTCTATAATGTTCTATTAACCCAGAAACCAATATCGGAGAGTCAAGCACCTACAGCCCACTGCCACAAACTTAAGTTCCCGTTAGCCGACCATTTTAATTCCTGTCCCCATTCCCGTTCTGACATGTCAGTCCACGGCCTCTTCCTCGGCCACGATGAAGCCACTCTCGGGGTGGAGGAGCAAAACTTTGTATTCCATCAGGGCAGCCTCCAATTTGATGGCATGAACAATGATTTCTCCTTCCAATAATTGTTCTTTTTTTTTCTTTTTTCCTCTTCTTTCATTCCCACTTGGCCTCTTCCATATTCTCCTCACTTGCCTAACATCTCCCATTGTGTCCCTCCTTCTTCCCTTTTTCTCATGGACTACTCTTCCTTCCTTCCAGGTTCCTTCTTCTCCAGCCCTTCACCTTTCGCATTCACCTGACTTCACCTATCACCGTATATCTTGCCCTTACTCCCTTCCCCCCACCTCTTTATCCTGGCATCTTCCCCTTTCTTTTCTGGTCCTAAAGAAGGGTTTCAATCTAAAATATCAACTGTTTATTTATTTTTATTTGCTGCCTAACCTGCTGAGTTCCTCCGGCACTTCGTGTGCATTGATTAGTATTTTTCATTGATAAGGGTTATTTTGAGTCCAAGTGTAATTTTCTGTGCAGGAAATTTGGCATTTTTAGTTCCGAAATGTGGGATCGACAGGTTAGACAGTCCAGTTCTTCATGGTACATAGATACATAGTTCCTGGTGCATCCATTCATACTTTCAAAAACAAAGTTAAACAATTCAAGAACCTGAGGGAATCTTGGTCTGATTTGTTTCCTGAAAGAACCTGCCCAGTGAAGTCACGATGCCAACTGAGGTTAGGCAATTACCACAGGTGAAGATGGTGGGCCTAGGACGTAGCTCCTGATTTATTCCTGCAGAGATGTGTCTGGAGTGTAATGACTAGTCTCTGTAGCTATAACCCATCTGTTTGCAGGTGTGACTCAAGCCAGTGGAAGACCTTTTTCCTGTTCATCACTAACTAAAATTACCAAGCTTCTTTCACGGTACAAACTCTCAAATGCAGCTGAAAGTCACGTCTGCCAACAATGCAATTTAGACTGAGCTGCCCACTACTGCACAACAGCAACTTGACAACAAAGTTATATGGTTAATATGAGCTGTTCACAAGCAAGTTCTTAATATATTTAATATTAAACAATTAACAAATCACTATGCAAAACAGGTTCTCAGTTCATAAGGTTAGGATGTTTAAAACATTAACATTTTATACATTTATTATTAATTGAGGGATTGAATGAGGTAAGCAATGGTAGTGAGGGTTAACCCAGGCTTTGTAGATGACACTACTACATCTGCATTGATCTACTATGTACAGTCATTATGCAAAGTGGAGTCATAGTCAATGTTGAAACTTGCTTGGCCTCCATAATCTGGTAGAAAACAGAGCATGAAGATCTACAGCACATTACAGGCCCTTTGACCCACAATGTTGTGCCAACCATGTAATCTACTCTAAAAACTGCCTAGAGTTTCCCTACCACATAGCCCTCTATTTTCCTAAGCTCTGTGTACCTATCTAAGGGTCTCTTAGAAGACCCTATTGTCTACCATCGTCACTGGCAGTGCATTCCACACAACCATCACTCTCTGTGTGATGAACTTACCTCTGACATACACACCACCCCACCTCTGTACCTACTTCCAAGCACCTTAAAACTAAACCCTTTGTGCTAGCCATTTCAGCCATGGGGGAGAAAAGCCTCTGGCTATCCACATGATCAATGCCTCTTCTCATCATCTTATACACCTCTATAAGGTCACCTCTCATCCTCCGTCGCTCCAAGGAGAAAATGCCGAGTTCACTCAACCTATTCTCATAAGGCACGCTCTCCAATCCAGGTAACAACCTTGTAAATCTGCTCTGCACTTTCTCTATAGTATCCACATCCTTCCTGTAATGAGGTGACCAGAACTGAACATGGTACTCCAAGTGGGGTCTGACCAAAGTTTTATATAGCTGTAACATCATCTCATGGCTCTTGAACTTAATCCCACAGCTGATGAAGGCCATCTCACCATATGCTTTCTGAACAATACTGTCAACACATGCGGCAGCTTTGAGTGTCCTATGGACACGGACCCCAAGATCTCCCTGATGCTCCACACTGCTAAGAGTGTTACCATTAATATTATACTCTGTCTTCAAATTTGACCTACCCAAACACCAGACTATCCATTAAACCCCCAAATTTATGTCACCAGCAAAATTACTAACCCACCTTTCTACTTCCTCATCCAGGTCATTTACGAAAATCACAAAGAGGAGGGGTCCCAGAACAGATCCCTGTAGAACACCACTGGTCACTGACCTCCATGCAGAATATGAACCATCTACAGCCACCCTAAGTATTCTATGGTCAAGCCAATTCTGGACCCAAAAAGCAAGGTTTCCTTGGATCTCATGCCTCCTTACTTTCTGAATGAGCCTTGTATAGGGAACTTTATCAAATGTCTTACTGAAATCCATATACACTACATCTCCTGCTCTACCTTCATCAATGTGTTTTATTAAATCCTCAAGGTATTCAATCAGGCTCGTATGGCATGACCTGCCCTTGACAAACCCATGCTGACTATCCCTAATCAGATTATCTCTCTCCAAGTGCACATAAATTTTGCCTCTCAGAACCTTCAACAATTTGCCCACTATTGAAGTAAGCCTCACTGGTCTATAATTTCCTGGGTTATCTCTATTCCCTTTCTTGAACAAATGAACAACATTTGCAACCTTCCAATCCTCTGGTACTATTGACAATGCAAAGTTCACTGCCAGACAGTCAGCAATCTCCTCACTTCCCACAATAGCCTGGGGTATATCTCGTCTGAACCCAGTGACTTATCCAACTTGATGCTTTCCAAAAGCTCCAGCACATCCTCTTTCTTAATGTCTATACGCTCAACCGTTTCAGTCCACTGCAAGTCATCTCCACAATTGCCAAGAATTTTTTTCCCCAGTGAATACTGAAGCAAAATATTCATTAAGTAACTCTGCTACTTCCTCTGACTCCATGCACACGTTACCACTATCACAGCTGGTTGATCCTATTCTCACATGACTTGTTCTTCATATACTAAACAATACCTTGCGGATTTTCCTTAATCCTGCTCACCAAGGCCTTCTCATGGCCCCTTCTACCTCTCCTAATTTCATTCTTAAAATTCCTTCTTGGCAACCTTGTAATTTTCTAGAGCTCTAACTGTATCTGGCTTCTTGAACCTTTCATAAGCTTTTCTTTTCTTACCTAGATTTTCTACATCTTTTGTACACCATGGTTCTTTTACCCTACCATCCTTTCCCTGCCTCAATGAAACATACCAATGCAGAATGCTATGCAAATGTTCCCTGAACATTTGCCACATTTTTGCAGTGTATTTTCTTCAGAACATCTGCTCTCAATTAATGCTTGCAAGTTTCTGCCTAATAGCATCATATTTCCCGCTACCCTAATTAAATGTTGTCCCAAATTGTCTGCTCCTATTCCTCCCCAGCATTATGGTGAAGGAGACGTAGTTGTGATCACTACCTCCAAAATGCTCTCTCACTGAGAGATCTGACACCTGACCAGGTTCATTTCCAGATCATGTGCAGCCTCTCCTCTAGTTGGCTAATCTATATATTGTGCCAGGAAACCTTCTTGAATACACCTAACAAACTCCACCCCAATGAAACCCTTTGCTCTAAGTAGATGCCCGTCAATACTAGGATAGTTAAAACCACCTGCACAACAACCCTATTATTATTGCACTGTTCCAGAATCTGCCTCACTATCTGCTCCTTGATGTCTCTGTCACTATTGGGAGGCTTATAAAAACACCCAGTAGAGTTATTGCCTCTTTCCAGTTTCTGACTTCCACCCACCCTGACTCAGTAGACTATCCCTCCATGTTTTCCTCTGTTTCTGCAGTCGTGATACCATCCCTGATTAGGAATGCCACGCCCACACCTCTTTTGCCTCCCACCCTGACTTTCTTGAAACATCTAAAGCCATTCCTCAGCAGCCATTCCTGTCCCTGAGACATCCAAGTGTGTGTAATGGCCACAATGTCACAGGTCCACGTATTATTCATTTTTACCTTGTTTATGATACTCCCTTGCTGAGCCCCTCTAGGAATTATCTAATTTTGCAAATGATCAGAGTCTGCTTTCACTCAGTGACGTTCTTATCTATGCTAGAAGTTGTAGGTTCTGTTTCTAACATTATAGAATTTGTAGATCCTTCAGGACAATACCAAGACACGCATCTGGATTAATATCTCTTTAGCTTCTCCTAGTGATAGGAAAAAATTGAACAGCAACAAAATTTTACACTGTTCATGAGATCAGTCACAAAGCATAAATGCATTCCCAAGTTCACACCAGGGGGCATTGGTACAATAAAAAAAGAGAAGCAACTAGTTTAACGAGCTCACAACTCCAGCTTTCTGGCTGAGGCGTGCAGAACCAGGAATCACAGTCCCAGAAAAAAGGTGGAGACAATTTCCGACCAAGACGAGGAGTGATCTAATGTTGTCTGATGAACTTTTAGAATTCTCTAAACCTGTACAGCTGTCATAAAGTTCATTCAGACCAGATCGATTACTGGATCAAGAGTATGTATCTGGTGTCCGAATGTTGATGACCAGCTGTGTTCTTGATGGACAGTGGAGCAGCCAGGAATGGCTGGATAGTCCATTTCTGCTCCAAATATTCATACAAATTCTCAGCAACAGTATTACATTAAATAAATAAATTCTAGTAATTTACCATTCAAAGGAAGGATAGTGTATTTTTTCCCTCATATATCCTTCAATTTTAAACTAGAAAGGCCTAAATATGGATGAAACATAGCAAAAGTGTGGATGAAGTATGTTTGCAACATGCATGCAAGAAAGGAGGCACTGAAATAATACTTTACTAAAAGTTGTATTATCATTTTAATATGAACCTCAAGTGATAGACATATTTCACTGTATTTTTCAATGTACGTGTGACAAATAAAGATAATCTTTAGTCTTTATCTTAAAAGATTAAAAAAGGTGTGATAGCAGAACTTTAAAATAAAAAATTCTAATAAATCAGCATTCATACACCCATGAAGACAAATATACAAAGTAATTCAATTTTTCTAATGTTAGATTATAGAATGAATGAAAACATAATTAAACATTAAATCTGATGCCATTTGTGATAACAGTCACCAAGCTACGTAGATTAACAATGGCAAAATCAATGTGGAGGTGAAATCGATGACTGATTTGTGTCAACCTTCAGCTCTGAGGAAAATATAATCAGATGACCTACTGTGTTGCCTACATAGCTTATGATGCAATCCGTTAGGTAACATATTCGTCAGAGGTGACAAACACAAAGACAGGAAAGGAAAAAGAAAGTGATTTACAGAACTCAATAGTTGCAGTTCCAGTGCTAAACAGCAGATGGTGAGCACACTGTTCTAACAAACATAACAAGGACAAAAAAGGACTAACTGTATGATCTCTCATCTTTCAACTAGCTAAACCAAGCATACTGAAAATCAATACCTTTCAGTACATTCCCAACAGATTGCTAGATCAAGCATTGGGGTCATTTATTGTAACTGGCACTCCTGGTGTAGCCTCCTCTACATCAGCGAGACCCAATGCAGATTGTTGGATTGCTTTTGTTCCATCTGGTCTAACTCCCAGGATTTCACAGTGGCCAGCCATTTTAATTCCACTTCCCATTCCCACACCGTCTAGTCTGTCCATAGCCTCTTCTGGTGCTATGTTGAGGCCAGGCACAGACAGGGGGAGACAACACCTCATATTTAATCTCCAACTTGATGACATCAACATCGATCTCACTAACTTCCAGTAACCACTCTCATGACCACCCCACCCCTTTGTTTACCCATTTCTCTCTTGTTCCTTTACCCTTTCTTGCTCCCTTCCCCAGTCCTCACTCACACTTTCCTCCCTTTCGTTCTCCACCTCCTTCCTTTTATTTTATGATCTACTGACCTCTCATCAGATTCCTACTCTTCCACCTATCATACACCAGCTTGAAACTTCATCCTCCTTCCCATCCTTGCCCCTCTCACCTGGATTCACCCATCAGCTCATGCTCTTCCTCCTTCTTAGTCTGCCTTTTGCCCTCTTTCTTTTCAGTTCTGTGGAAGAGTTCTAGCCCAAAACGTCTACTATTCTTGTCCCTCCATAGATACCGCATGACCAACTAAGCTCCTCCAGCATCGTAAGAGAGTGTAGCGTGTGTGTGTTGCTGCAGCTCAATCAAACTATGTTTTTATGACAAGTTCAACCAATGGAGATAGGCAGTGGATTGTTGTTCAGTGATGAGCAGATTGTTTTTGTGAGGAAGACAGAGGGAATAAAGAATTATTTTTGAAAGGACAGAAAAAGGGAAGAGGAAATGATTTTTGTTACGGGGGCTGAGCAGAGGATTATATATTTAAATTATATTACTACAAGGATGATGCAGTAGGTCATGATTTAACTCCAGAAATTCTGTGTTACTTGTATACTGGAAAGAAGGCTCCATTGGTGCAGTAGGTAACAATGACTCCACAATCCTTCTCTGCCATTTAATGAGATCATGGCTTCTCTTCTAATTTCAACAACATTTTCCTAACCCTTGATCTTCTAATGTTCAGAAACATACTAACATTTGGTTTCAGTGTAACTGAATGATTGAACTTCCACACCCTGCCAGAAGAGAGAATTCCAAGTTCTCAAGCGTCTCCTTCCCCTCATTCTGGGACTGCGTGCTGGCCGCTCCACTATCCGGGGGGCTCAGCTCGGGTTTGATCTCCATTTCCCACAATCCCACTCTCAGAGACAGACCCTGCAGTGATTCAGTGCAACGTAGCACATATTCCCACAACTCCCTCTGCAGCATCGTGACAAAATTCATACATAGTCTCAACATCTTGTATTCATTAAGTTGCATACAGTCACTGAAACATTAGTACAAATGTATGGCAGGGAGCTGAACCCTGTTAGGAGGATTGCAACACTGAGTTGCCTGGTCCACAAATCAGGTAATCAAAAAGACGGCAAAGAATGGGTTGCAATGTATTCCTTACTATGCATGCAAACATTTTTGTTAGTTTGGAAATTTGACAAGCCAAACACAACTCTATTTGAATATTAAAAACTATGCACTATGAATGTTGGAAGTTTAAAATAAACAGAAAATGATAGAACACCACATTTGCTGAGCAGGAAACTTAAAACTTTTTTTATATCAACATCTTAAATTGACACAAAACATTAACACTGGTTCTATCTCCAAACCTGCCGCATGCCTTGCTGAGTATTTTCTGAGCTTTAAATGGTTTTGGCATGGACTAGATGGGCTGAAGGGCCTGCCCCATGCCGTACTTCTCTCTGACGCCAAGACTCTAAGTGTTGGAAGTTACTTTCAGAACGAAATCGAGGTTGGTTAAAGTGAACACAGGAGACCCTAGCAGCAGTGGGTGAAGAGGTCTGGAATGCCAAGTACCCCATCGCACTAAGATCAGCACTTTGCCTTTCCTTCTCTAACCAATAGGCAGGGAACACAGCATCAGAACTGTGTATCAATGGACAGAAACATGTAATCCCTACCCTCACCTTGGTTGTTGATCAAAGCTGGGCGCATTATTTAAAGTGAAGCTGGATCCAAGTACGTAAAGTAATAATGAAAATCACTCTGTTCCAGCAGTTCACTCATGGCCCTTCCATTTTGCAGGACTACACTAACTATAGATTATGAAACTGCACATGTTCAAGTCCAAAACAGCATATATCAAAGCAATGTAAATCACGTATGAAACTCTTACCATTTTGTAACATCCCAGATAACGGACTTGGTGTTCCAAGTGGCGACGCAGAGACGTTTCCATTGCCAATTTGCAGGAGGTCCTGGAAGATGGTCTGCCTGTCAACTGGTCCACTAGCAGAAACCGTTTTCATGTCTGGGAAAATCTGCTGTAGCTGACTGTTCTGCAGGTCATCAAGAATTTCTTCTAAGTTATCCAAGTCACTGCTGATCTGCTGTCAACAACAAAGCCAATTACCACCCATCAATTTTGTGTTCAAGCCCAATTGGTGGATACTAATTAAGTACTATTTAATCATTTTAAAATGATCGTGTACCACCCAGCCCCCAAATTCCTTTTTTTCCCCTTAAGGAGGAATGATTTTTTTTTGTGCGGGTAGGACATCAAGGCCACAGAGCCTTGTTCCGTCTCTCAGTCTCACACCATTAAATGTGAAGAGTTAGTGACCAGAAGGAGGCACTACAGAGAAGCTCGATGCCCACCAGCAGTCAATGCTCATGCGCTTTACTCAGGCGGGGCAGGAAATAAAAACCCTTCTTAATTGCTTCGCCCCCTCCATGCCCCACAGAAGGCTCACGTGCAATGCTGAAGCCCAGTTGGGCCAACAGGGAAAGGGAAGGAAATCCATTGAATGTGGTGCAGCTACCCACTAAATCACCAGACAAGTTATAAAATCTTGAACACACATCCAGCCAAGACAGAACATAGAACACTAGAGCACAGTGCAGGCACTTTGGCCTATGTTGTGCCAGCCTTTTAATCTTCTTGAACGTCAATCTCCAACACTCTGCAAGTCCTAGGCACATATATATAGCTAGGGTGCCTAAGACTTCTGCACAGTTTTGTATATTATGTCTTTTCAATTGAATTTTATGTCTTGAGCTAATATAAAGCTAGGTACTCTTATTTCAGTTTCCAAACCAATATTCACTACTATCCAAATTTTTTATGCACCCTAGCGCTCTCTCTCTATATATATATACACATCTGTGTGTGTGTGAGTAAGATTTTTACACAGCACTATAACTCTTCCCTCCCACGCTGCCCTCCATTTATCCATCATCCATTTAAGAATTCCTTAAATGTCCCTAACGTATTTGCCTTTACCACCATCCACGAACCCAGCACTTACCTCCATTAAAAACTTACCTCTGACATTCCACCCACCACCCCCCTCAGCCCCATACTATCCTAAAACAAGGGTGCAAAGCTCTTGCATATGCACCCTGAAATGGGGTAATTCCTTGAAATGAGAACTGTCCTAGGAAAATACTTCATTTGGCCCTGAGGTACATTGGTAATGCGAAGTATACTTTGCCATATACCATTAAAATTTTATTCATTTCGGGACCATCCACTTAACATTGATGTGAATTCAAATTTAGGAAATCAATTAAAAAGATATCCCTTAAGTGAATTACTTAGCAGTAATCCCCTGAAAGTTCAGCCGTCATAAATGGTTTGAACACAATGTTTATCTAAATGGGATTAGCGCCATTCAATTCATTCAACTGAGATTATACAAACTAGGAGCAGGAGCAGGCTGAAACACGAGAAAAACGGCAGACGCTGGACGCAGATTTCTCCCGGAGCCAGGAGGAGGCTGCTTGCCACCTTTGAGTCTGTTCTGGCACTTAAGAGATCTTGGCTGATTTTGTTTTAATGTTAACTCTGCACTCCTCATTCCCCAGGGTAACATTTCACCCAAACCCTTATCGGGAATTTAACCACCTCTGCCTGAGACATCCAAAAATTCTACTTCTACCACTCTTTGAGAAAGACCCTCAGAGAGGAAACAAGCCTCATCTGTCACAACAGCTTTAAAAAAAACTGTTCCTTGGTTCAAGATTCCACCTCTGGAGTGATCAATCTTTCTAATTCCACCCTGTCAAGTATCCTGAAGATCTTGTATCAGAATATTGTAGGATTTAATTACCATTATACTGGTTTCCTGTTTGAAACTGCTAAGGATCTAATGAGATACTTCACATTGAATTCAGAAGACTGGATTGTAGTTGTGCTAATGTTTAACTTTTTATCATTTGTACGATTTGTCCTAGTTTATAGTTTGGGTTGTCAGTCTTTGCATATGTATAGTCTTTCATAAATTTAATCGTATTTCTTTATTTTCCTGCAAGAAAACAAATCTAAAGATAGTCCAATATGGTGACATAAACGTACGTTGATAATAAATTTACTTTGAACTTTGAATCTTTATGTGGAGATCACCTTACCAACAGGTCTAGGAAACTGCAGGAACATCTGGAAACATTGATTTAAGTTTAGGGACAGGAATAAACAATCAACATTTCAGACTGAGAACTGGACGGGAAGGGGGCAGAAACCAGAATAAGATGGGGAGATAGGGATAAGGTGGCAGGTAATAGGTGAGACCAGGCAAGGGGGGAGGTGGATGGGTCAATAGGTGAGACCAAGGTAAGGGGGGAGGTGGGTGGGTCAATGAGGGATGGATGACATTAGAAGCTGGAAGGTGATAGATGGAAGAGGGTACAGAGTGAAGGAAGAAGGAATTGGATAGGACAGAACAGTAAAGGGAAGGGAGAAGAGGATGGATGAGAGGGCCAGCAGAAAGGGGGAAAACAAAATGGAGGGTGAGTGAAAAATGGGAGTGGTTACCACGTTAGAGAAATCGATGTTCATACCATCAGGTTGGAGATGGAATAGGAGGTCTCCTCCAATCTGCATTTGGTTATCATCAGCAGGGGCCATGGACAGGAATGTCAGAATGAGAACGTGAAGTTGAATTGAAGCAGATGGCCACCAGAACATCTTGCCTTTTGTGGTGCAGAGAGCGAAGGTGCTTGACAATGTGTTGTCTTTCACTGATGTAGGAGGCGGCCCTGGATACAAAGAATGTTTGAGGCCTTGAATGGTGGTGAGGGAGGAGTTCTAAGGGCAGGTGTAGCGCTTTTCATTGCAGGATGTGCCAGAAGGGATATCGGAGAGGACGCCGAATGGGCAAGGGAGTCATGTAGAGAAAAAACCCTGTTAAAAGTGAGGGGGGGGGGGTGGGAAAGAGACAAGGAAAGATGTGTCTGGTGGTCGGATGCTGTCGGAGACAGTGGAAGTTATGGAGAATGATCGGCTGGATACGCAGGCTCATGGGATGGTAAGTGATAAATTTTGTGCCTCCAGAATTGTGTGCGTGTTGCTTGAGATTCTTGTGTTACTGATTAATTTTGATATTTTTCAAATATCAGTATTTGAAGTACATTGTCACAACCACATTACGGCTTCTCAAACTGATGTTGGATTTTTCTGATTTGTAACTGAATACGTGAAGAAATATTGCTTAAACGTGGTTCAGCTCAAAATGGTCTTATTTTTCTGCATACCAGTGGTACACTTCATAAGTTCAAAGCAAATTTATTATCAAAGTAGATGCATGTCAACCCTGACATACAACCCTGAGATTCATTTAGTTACAGGGATTTGCAGTAAATATGAAGAAAACCCATAGAATCGATATAAAACCACACACAAGCTGAACAAACGACCAATCTGAAAAAGACACACTGTGCACATACAGAAAGAAAAAACTCAAAATAATAATAATATTGAGAACATGAGATAAAGAGTCCTTGAAAGTGAGTCCATAGGTTGTAGGAAGAGTTCAGTGATGGGCCAAGTGAAGTTGCCCCCACTGACTCAAGAGGCTTATGGTTGAGAGATAATAACTGTTACTGAAACTGGTGGTGTGTATCCTGAGGCTCCTGTACCTCCTGTGTGATGGCAGCAGTGAGAAAAGAGCACAGCCTCGGTGGTGAGGGTCCTTGTGGATGTGCTCAATGGTGGGGAGGGCTTTACCTGTAATTCATTGAGCCGTATCCATTACTAGTTGCCAGCTTTTTGATTCCTGAATACTCCCATATGCTTAAAAATGTGAAAAACTTTCACCACTAAACGATAATAAGAGCAAGGACCCTAAAGCATAACTAAATTTTAATGTTGTGAATTGGCAATTAGTCTTCCATCAAATATAGTTCAGAAGCTTCAAAAAAAAAGGGGGGAAATTCAGTAGTATTTATATATTACTTACATCTTCTTTGGTCCTTCAGACATAAGAGTAGAATTAGGACATTTTGCCCGTCAAGTCTGCTCTGCCATTCCATCATGGTTGATCTATTATCCCTCTCAACCCCACTTTCTTGCCTTCCCCCTGTAACCTTTGATGCGCTGACTAACCATGAACCTATCAACCTCTGCTTTAAATATACTCAATGACTTGGCCTCCACAGCCATCGGTGGCAATGAATTCCACAGATTCACCACACTCTGGCTAAAGAAATTCCTTTTCATCTCTGTTTAAAATAGACGTCCCTCTATTCTGAGGCTGTGCCTGTTGGTCCTAGACACACCAACTATAGGAAACATAAAAATCCACATACACTAAGCCTTTCAATATTTGATAGGTTTCAATGAGACCTCCTCATTCTTCTAAACTCCAGCAAGTGCAGACCCACAGTCATCAATCGTTCCTGACGCACAAACCCTTTCTTTCTTGGAATCATTCCTGTAAGTCTCCTTTAGACCGTCTCCAATGCCAGCACGTTTTCTTAGATAAGCGGCCCAAAACTGTTCACGATACTCCAGGAGTAGTCTGAATAATGCCTATAAAACCTCAGCATCACATCATCAGGACATAATTAAGTCCTCTTAAAATGAATGTTAACATTCCATCTGCCTCCTTACCACCGACATGACCTGCAAGTCAACCTTTAGGGAATCCTGCCCAAGGGCTCGCCAAGCCCCTTTGCATCTCTGATTTTTAAATGTTCTCCCCATTTAGAAAATATTCTATGCCTTTATTCCTTCTACTAAAGTACATTACCATTAACTTCTCCACACTATATTCCTTATGCCACTTCTTTACCCATTCTCCCAATCTGTTCAAGTCCTTCTGCCGACACCCTGTCTCCTTCTGCCTCTCCACCTATTTTTGTAACATCTGAAAACCTGGCCACAAAGCCATCAATTCCGTCATCCAAATCACTGACATATAATGTTAAAAGAAGAGGTCCTAATACCAACTTCTGTGGAACACCACTAGATACCAGGAGTCAATCAGATTAAGCCCCTTTATTCCCACTCTTTGCCTCCTGTCAATCAGCTAATCATCTGTAAATGCTACTAACTTTCCTGTAATACCATGGGCTCTCATCTTGTTAAGCAGTCTCATGTGTGGCACCTTGTCAAAGGCTTTCCGAAAATCCAAGTAAACTACATTCACTGAGGAAATAACAGGCAGGATAGATAAAGGAGAGTCAAAGAAATCTAACTGATCTGTCAGGCAAGATTCCCCTCAAGGAAACCTTGCCTACTCAGGCCTATTTTGTCAGGTGCCCCCAAAACTTCATCCTTAATAATGGCCTCCAACATCTTCCCAACTACTGAGATCAAGCTAAGTGGCCTATAATTCCCTTCGTTCTGCCTCCCTTTCTTCTTAAAAAGTGGAGTGCCATTGTAATTTTCCAGTCCTTCAGAACCTTGCCAAAATCCAATGATTCTTGAAAGATCATTACGAATGTCTCCACTATCTCTTTGGCTACCTCTTTCAGAATCCTGGGGTGTAGTCCATCTGTTGCAGGTGACTGATCTAGCTACAGACCATTCAGCTTGCCCATCACTTTTCCTTACAAATATCATCTGCACCCACTTCTGCCCCTCGACACTCAAATTTCTGACATACTGTTAGTATCTTCCACAGTGAACACTGCCACAAAATACTTATTAAATTCATCCACCATTTCATTGTCCCCAATACTACCTCTCCAGCATCATTTCAAGGTCCAATTCAAGGAATATTTAACTACAAAAATATAGTTTTATAATCATTTAAGACATTAATCAAGGTTCCCTTTTTTGGAGGTCCTTAGTGTTTTGTTCAATGTGTGGTGTATGCATGTGTGTGCATGAGACCTTCTGAGAAATGACAAACTGGGAAAAGTGTGGGCGTCATTCCCAAGAGTGCAGTGGAGCAAAGGTGACAATATGGCATCTGCTTCCAGAGATAATGAGTTAACCTATTTTTACATTATTAATTATTCCCAAGTTGGCCATTTCGGCAATGAACATCAATACAATTCACATAATGGTGAAGAATAAATGTATTGGTGCTGGTGACTGACAAAGAGCATGAAAGAAACCTTCCAATGACAGAACTAAATTGAATCATTTTCTCCTGCAAAATAACCACTTTTAATCATTTGCACTTTTAATGAAGCATTTAGTAACAACATTATACTGCTTATTAGATATAAATCTCACAGCAAATTGCAGTGTTGCATCTTACTCAAATCAAAATGATCTACAAGGCTCTTCGATTGACTTCATCATAGCTAAGACCAGATCATATATAACTTTGTTGATAAGGCCATCACATAAAAGAAGCCACACAGATCAGATTTGCCATGATTATATCATTAGCTGATCTCAGGCACTGTGAGATAGAATTTCTGTGACTTGTAATTTGCTGTTGCCAGGGTAGAGCTGGAAGACCCACTCGAGGAAAAGAAATTCTATTACCAAGAAACATTTTAGTGCGTAAAAGCTAGCAGTTACAGAAAAATAACTGACAAGTCCTCAGTGTTCAGTTGCAAATACTATAAAGACTAAAATGAATTTTGTAAAATAGTGTTGTAGGACAACTCCTGTGCAAAAGTGGCAAGAAATACCATGAAATAACATTAGAACAGTGCTGTTGGCTCATATGCACCTTCCTTTGCATAATTTATAATATAATAGACAGTAAGTGCAGGAGTAGGCCATTCGGCCCTGCTAGCCAGCACCGCCATTCACTGTGATCATGGCTGATCATACACAATCAGTACCCCATTCCTGCCCTCTCCCCATATCCCTTGACCCCACTATCTATAAGAGCTCTATCTAACTCTCTCTTGAATGCATCCAGAGACTTGGTCTCCACTGCCTTCTGGGGCAGAGCATTCCACATATCCACCACTCTCTGGGTGAAAAAGTTTTTCCGCATCTCTGTTCTAAATGGCCTACCCCTTATTCTTAAACTGTGGCCTCTAGTTCAGGACTCACCCATCAGCGGGAACATGCTTCCTGCCTCCAGCGTGTCTTAATAATCTTATATGTTTCAATCAGATCCCCTCTCATCCTTCTAAATTCCAGTGTATACACGCCCAGTCGCTCCAATCTTTCAACATATGACAGTCCCGCTATTCCGGGAATTAACCTTGTGAACCTACGCTGCACTCCCTCAATAGCAAGAATGTCCTTCCTCAAATTTGGACACCAAAACTGCACACAATACTCCAAGTGGGGTCTCACCAGGGCCCTGTACAGCTGCAGAAGGACCTCTTTACTCCTATACTCAATTCCTCTTGTTATAAAAGCCAGCATGCCGTTAGTTTTCTTCACTGCTTGCTGTACCTGCATGCTTGCTTTCAGTGACTGATGTACAAGAACACCTAGATCTCGTTGTACTTCCCCTTTTCCTAACTTGACTCCATTTAGATAGTAATCTGCCTTCCTGTTCTTGCCACCAAAGTGGATAACCTCACATTTATCCACATTAAACTGCATCTGCCATATATTTGCCCACTCACCCAACCTGTCCAAGTCACCCTGCAGTCTCATAACATCCTCCTGACATTTCATACTGCCACCCAGCTTTGTGTCATCAGCAAATTTGCTAACGTTACTTTTAATCCCTTCATCTAAATCATTAATGTATATCGTAAACAGCTGCGGTCCCAGCACCGAACCTTGCAGTACCCCACTGGTCACAGCCTGCCATTCCAAAAGGGACCCGTTAATCACTACTCTTTGTTTCCTGTCAGCCAGCCAAGTTTCAATCCATGTCAGTACTCTGCCCCCAATACCATGTGCCCTAATTTTGCCCACTAATCTCCTATATGGGACTTTATCAAAAGCTTTCTGGAAGTCCAGGTACCTTACATCCACTGGCTTTCCCTTGTCCATTTTCATAGTTACATCCTCAAAAAACTCCAGAAGATTAGTCAAGCATGATTTTCCCTTCATAAATCCATGCTGACTCGGACTGATCCTTCTACTGCTATCCAAATGTGTTGTAATTTCCTCTTTTATAATTGACTCCAGCATCTTTCCCACTACTGACTTCAGGCTAACCGGGCTATAATTCCCTATTTTCTCTCTCCCTCCTTTCTTGAAAAGTGGGACAACATTAGCCAACCTCCAATCAGCAGGAACTGTTCCTGAATCTATAGAACATTCCAAAATGATTACCAATGCGTCCACGATTTCTAGAGCCATCTCTTTGGGATGCAGACCATCAGGTCCCGGGGACTTATCAGCCTTCAGACTCAACAATCTATCCAACATCGTTTCCTGCCTAATATAAATTTCCTTCAGTTCATCGTTTACCCTAGTTCCTTTGGCCACTATTACATCTGGGAGATTGTTTGTGTCTTCCCTAGTGAGGACAGATCCAAAGTACCTGTTCAACTCGTCTGCCATTTCCTTGTTCCCCATAACAAATTCACCCGTTTCTGTCTTCAATGGCCCAGTTTTGGTCATAACTATTTTTTTTTGCTATTCACATACCTAAAGAAGCTTTTACTATCCTCCTTTATATTCTTGGCTAGTTTACCTTCGTACCTCATTCTTTCTTGGCGTATTTCCTTTTTTGTTATCATCTGTTGCTCTTTAAAAGCTTCCCAGTCCTCCGGTTTCCCGCTCATCTTTGCTATGTTATACTTCTTCTCTTTTATTTTTATACTGCCCTTTACTTCCCTCAATTTAACACAATATCTAAGACGTTAAGTAGTATGTGGAGTTTTGGACCCTGAAATCTCGTTCTGAAGAGTTCTGTAGCACCACTAACCTCTGCACTCTTGTGAACTTTAGTGTGCACCGCAGTAGCTGTGTTGCACACAGCAACAAATACACCCGGGTTGAATGAGTGCCAGGCAGAGCACGTGTCCTGGCATTCTTGAAATGAAATTTGAAAGCATATCATGAAACTAATAATTGCTTTCACCCTCCTGTAAGTAGGCCATCAGAGACTGCTCATTATATGGGCTGTGCTGGATCTTTGCCTTGTCATGCAGAAGTCTATTGGCACTGAGATCATGCACCAGAACAAGTGATGGGGGGGAAAGGATGAAGCTAGATTCAAATCTGATTTTATGACCATTACTTATGTCACACTCAATGCTTCTGTAATAATTATACGATTACAAAACCACAAAATGAGAAGTGGTAATACTTGGCTTAAGAGAAATATTATGAAATCTGCTTTATTTAAAAAAAAGGACTCGGGGGAAGAAAAGCTAAACAGGTGTTTTTCATTTCCGCTCAGCCAGAAGACTTAGTACTGTAGTTTGATCATGACTTTATTACAGATTGTTGAATTACTACAGACATACACAGAACATAGAACACTACAGCACAGTACAGAAACTCTGGCCCACGATGTTGTGCCAACCTTATAACCTACTCTAAGATCAATCTAACCCTTCCCTCCCACATAGCCCTCCATTTTTCTTTCATCCCTGTGCCTATCTAAGAGTTTCTTAATTACCCTTTATGTATCTGCCTCTACCATCACCTCTGGCAGGGCATTCAACACACCCACCACTCTCTGTGTAAAATACTTACTTCATACATCCGCCCCACACCTTCCTCCAATCACCTTAAAATTATGCTGCTTCATGTTAGCCATTTCAGCCTTGAAAAAGTTTCTGGCTATCCACTTAATATATGCCTTTTATCATCTTTTAAAGCTCCATTAAGTTAGCTCTCATCCTTCATTGCAGCAAAGAGAAAAGCATTACCTCATTCAACCTACCCTCACAAGACATGTTCTCTGAACGAAGCAGCCAAACCACCAAAATAATAGATTGGAACGAGTACATAGACTCTGAAAAGGATCTGTGAGGAGTAATATGGGAAGTTAAAAAGAAGCAAAGTGTTGATTTAAAGGAACAATATAATACAATAATGGGCTTTCAATCAACGTGAGAGAACATCTCCAAGAGCTTCAAAGGTCAGGCAAAGAAGGTATCAGGATATGTGACTACAAGACATGCACTTAGTAGCAGTTTTTGAGGAATTGCTAAAAGAACAGTAAGAGACGTTTAGGGAAGGAACTTCTGAATTTTCACCTATGCAAAAAGTGCAACAGCCACTAAACATATTAGGCTAAACAAAACAGCCCCTCGATAATAGGAGGTTGAGTGTGATGAGGGAGGCAAGAAAACATTGGAATAGTAGATTCAGAAAGAAGACAAAGCAATGGAAGGAGAGTCACAGGAAAAATACGTAACTGGCCTGAGCTAAGATCTCCTTGGCACTCAGCTCCCGTATTCTCAGTCAGAATACCAATAACTAACTTGCATGAGGGCCGGGGGCTCTTGAGGTGTCAAATCACAACAGTAATCCGACTTAAGAGAATTAATTTTACTCTTTACCTCCTCCATAACTAAAGACCAGTAAATATCAATGTAACAAGTTGCCATATTTGGACACCGTTATAGAGAAAATTTTTACTAAAATACTTTGTGTAATTCCATGCAAACCAGAAACCGTTGGTTTATACCCAATATCTGATCAAGGGGAACATGCTGGGCAAGGCCATGCTGGCCTTCCTCCTCACTTGCCCTGCTGCCTGCACTTGGCTTTTCCAAACTGAAGAACAGGACAAGCTGACTATTAATAACCATGAATCATCCAGGCCAATGGAGAAGGGTTTCAGAGATTGGTGGTGTTGTAGGTGGTGAGGAAGGCAGTCTAAGCCTACAGCAGGATATGGATGTAGATCAAATGGAAAGTTGGATGGCGCACAGACAGAAAAAAATAATCCCAGCACAAGCTGGGTGATTCATAGAGTTATACAATGTGGAAAAGAGGCCCTTCAACCCAAATCTTCTATGCTGTCCAAGAGGCCTGTCTACACTAATTCCATTTGGACCAAAATTCCCCTAAACCTTTCTCATCCATTAAGCTGTCAAATATGTTTTAAATTTACACCCGTGCCTTCCACCTCCTCTGACAAATCATTCCACATATCCACTGCCCTATGTGTAAAAACCTGCCTCCCAAGACCCCCTTTACGTCTCTCCCTTCTCACCTTAAACCTTATGCCAGTTAGTCTTAGACTCCGTTACCCCACCTATAGCCCTCATAGTTATATAACCTTTAAACAGTTACCCCTCAGCCAACTTCGTCTCAGCTTATACAGTCACTGCTTGTTGCTCCGGCCTTCCAGTTAAGGCAAGATTCCTGTCAGTCTTTCCTGCATCCTTTGTACTTTAATCAAATCCTTCCTACAGTGTGCTGATCAGAACTTCACTTAATACTCCGACCTAACCCACCACTTGTACAACTGTAACTTAACGATCCAAGCTCCTATACACAATGCCTTTGCCAGAGAAGACAAGCACACCATATACTTTCCTCATCACCCTGTTTATCTGTGTTACTACTTCTAGAAAACTCTGCACTTGCACCAGAGTCTAGCCGTTCACTGGGTATACCCTGACCCGGTTTTACTTCCCAAAAATGTTTCACTTTATACTTGTCCGGGTTAAATTCCATCAGTTAATCTGTGTCGCCAACTTTTCGGAATTTCATCTGATATGTCACCAAAGACGCAACCAAATTTCCATGGATGGAAGTGGAGCACTCTGACTGGCTGTATCACAGCCTTCATTAGAGACTCCAAAGCACAGAACTGCAAGAGGCTGCAGAGGGTTGTAGGCTCTGCCAGCTCCATCATCGGTACAAACCTCCACACCATCTTCAAGAGGCAGTGCCGCAAGAAGCCATCATCCATCGTTCAGTACCCTTCATCGTCTTCTTGTTACTATTACTAGAGGTGGCACATGAGACAGAAGACCCACGCTCAATGATTCAGAGACAGTTTTGTCCCTTCTTATTTCAGATTTCTGAACAGCCCATGATCACTTCCATATTATTCTTTTTTTTCTTGTACCGTTTATTTTGTAGGTTATACTAATTTTACATCTTTGCAATGAATTTTCACATCATATAGACAGATATTAAACCAGATTCTGATTTGGATACTAATCATGCCACCTATGTTCCCTTCCATATCATTAGTATGGTGAAGAGTAAAGGTCAGAGGACCGATCCCTGCAGCACATCACAGGTCTCCAATCTCCACTTCCCCCCTCTTCCTATTATTACCAAACCATTTGGCTATAACTTTGTAAAAAAAACAGAACCAAATTTGTGAAAGGTGTTCTCCAACAAACAAAGCCATGCTGATGATTCTTAATCAGTGCTTTCCTTTCTAAATGTTCTTGTGAACTGCTTCTTAGCAACATTCCCATGATTGATGCTAGGCTCATCAGGTCGTAGTTTCTTGGCTTGTCTTTGTAGTCCTTCCTAAATATAGGCACAACCATAGCCTTTTGCCAGTCTTCCTGTACTACAACCACGGCTAACAAAGAAATAAAAATTCCTTCCCGCTTTCCAGTATTTCCTAAGATATACCTGGCCAGGTCCCAGGGATTTACCCACCTTTATGTACCTCAAGATGACCGATGCCTCCCTCTCCATAATGTTGACCTGTTTCAGGATATCACCTTTCTCTTCACTGAACTTACCAGCATCCATGTCATTCAGCTCAGCAAATACAGAGAAACATTCATTTAAACTCTCGGCTGTCTCCTGTGGCCCTGCACGTAGATGATCATATTGATACTTAAGAGGACCCACTTTCGCCCTGGTTACTGCTTTAGTTGAACATTCTACGATTCTTCTTTACTTATCTTCTGGTATCTGACTCATGACTGATAGATACAAAAAAACTCCCCTTCTCATTTCCTTAAGCATACTCATGTATTCCTTATAATCCTCAAGTTATCCGTTTGATCCTGCTCCCTCTACCATTCTCCTGACCAGTTCCTTAATATCCCTCACCAACCAAAGTTCCCTAATTCTGCCATCCATGGCCTTCACTCCAACAGGAATATTCTCATCCTGAACTCTGCCAGTATTACTTTTAAAAGCTACCCACTTGCCAAATGTCCCTTTAGCCATGAACAGCCTCTCCCAGTCAACTTTAACAAGTTCCTAGCTCCATCAAAATTGGCCTTGCTCCAATTTAGGACTAACATGTGGTGGATGAGCCCTTTTTTCTATTCTTTATCAGTCATTTTCCCATAACAAACAGAATTATGGTCACTATTGCCAAAGTGCTCCCCCACTGACACATTAGCTACTTGCCCAGCCTCATTTCCTAAAATCAAGTTGAGTGCAGCCTCCTCTTGGATAAGTCTGTCTATATACTGCTTCAGGAAGCTTTAAAGTTAACAAATTCTATCCCCCCCCCCCCCCATCCCTTAATGCTAGTGCATTTTGGGAAGTTCATCATCTGCAGTTCTATACAAAGACGTGATTGCTCTGGGAAGATTGCAGGGACACTTCACCAGGATGTTGCTTAGATTGAAGTACTTTAGTTACGGGGAGAGATTGGATAAACTGGGCTTCTTTTCTTCTGGAGTGAAGGAGACTGACAGCTGATTTGCAAAAGATTATAAAATTGTGAAAGGCATAGATAACATAAGGTCAAAATATCTTTCCAATGGTAGATGTCAGAAACAAAAGGGCTTATATTTAAAATAGAAAGAAATGTTTCTAAAAGGAGTCTGTGATCTTTTAAAGAAAGCACAGAGAGTGGTTGAACCAACAGAAATTATTCCATTAGGCAGAAAGTTATATTGGCAAAACAAAGAACGACATGGTCTTGATGGATTTTGTGTAGATGGGCTGAAGGGACTGTACAACTCTAGGACTCCAAGTTACTGTTCAAGCTGATAAAAGGCCCCTGAAATGAGGCATTTGAATATTTTTATATCTGAAAGTCAGTACTATTTAGAAACTATTCAAAAAGTTATAAATGGTGTTTACAACATGATAGATTAAACATACAAGTACCCTAGAGAACAAACAAATAACATTTAACATAAAATAAAGTCAAACGATCCCTGCACTTCTTCTTTCCCACAGATTACCAGAGCCATTTAATTGAGGGGGACTGCTGTCTAAGCCAGTGGGAATAGAAACCTAGTATAGGGACTGATACAACAGCACCTACGTTTCAATTGCCATCGTTAGGCTCTTCAGTGCTGAGATCTGCAATGGTGCAGGTCAGTTCCACTGGAATCCAACCTCCAGATAGGGTTAAGTTCAAGCTCATGCAACCATGCATGAATACCCATGAATACAGCCAAACAAAACAGCATGACTGAGTATGCGCAGGAGTGAGAACAGCCGATTCAGCCTATTATTCCACCCATAACACAATCAGTACAGCAACAAGCATTCCTTACGCCCACTGATAAACTTCTTCAATTGATTAACACACCTATAACAAAATCAAATAAATTATTCTGTAATGTCTACTTGAATTCAAATAAACGAGACCTGCACTTAAAAAAAAGACAATAGTCACGAAGCAAATTAGTTTGTTCTTCTATTTTCTTGGGTGATTCAGTATGTTGTAGTACTGAGATGGCCTAGATTTAGTTCTAAAGGTGGACTGAGTTACCTCACCTTAAAATCAGCAACTAACAAGCATCACAATAAATGACCCGAAATGCCATGTAGCCCATCTAGATTCTTCCAGCCAGAAAGATTTCAATGGGGACATATCGCTTAACAAATCTAACAAATGATTACCAAATAAATTCACGTTTTAACACAAAAGCATATAAATGAAATGCACCCACCTGTTCTGATGGCTCAAAGTTCATCTCCTTCTCAGACTTGATTGTTGGTTTAGTGCTGATGCAGGGATCCAACTTGCTGTCCATTCGCTCGAGTTTAGGTTTAATATTATGCATACTTGTGTCGTCCTTGTCCAGTAGGTATCGAAGTAGTGCATTTTCTTTCCTCTTGGGGCTCATCTGCTCTTGCTTGATTGTTATTTCTCCACCAGTAATTGAACCGCCAACATCCTGGTTGTGGTGCTCCTTACCTGTGGCCTCTGCTGTCAGCTTTGCCAAGTCTACAGGAGAAGTGCTGTCCTGCAGGAGCCTGTGCAAAATTTTGTGTTTTTCTTTCAGTGAGGGCCCATGTGATGTAGAGGTGTTGGTTGTGGATGACGTCACTGCTGAAGTAGACAGTAGTCCTAATGAATTGCCTGGTGAGTCTTTAATAGAATCCCCAAGAGTACTTGGCAAAGGGGTTGCCTCCATTTGATCTGACTTGGTGATCAGTAACTGTAAAAGTTTGGTATGTCCTTTGCTGTCGTGCCCTCTGCCTTGGCCATCAGTCCTCTCTCCGCCACCAAACGGATTTAAGTTACTTTCACCGCTGTCTTTCTGTTCCCCAGAAAGTCCACTTTCTGGCTGGCTGGCCGCAACTTCAGCCGACACTGGCTCACCAAACAACCCAAAAGAATCTTTGGAGTCCATGCTCCCCTTTTTGGTGAGGGAAGAACTGATGCTTCCAGGAGAACTCTGTGAAGTCACCATTTTCAGTTCGGGCGACGCCCCATGAGATACCCCATGTCCTTCACTGAGGGCTTGAAGTGCGTTAAGGGAGCTGCTGGAGTAGCTATGGCTATTCCCTGTGCTGCTACAAACCCCGACTGGAGAATGCAGGTTTCCTACGGGAGAAAACTGATTAGCTGAGATGCGGGGGCTGCCGACCATCCCAGGACTCCCACGATGTCTGGGAGAAAGCATGGAGTTCTGTTGCCCAGCAGTCACACCGGGACTACTCCGCGATGGGCTGCTCATTTTGAGTGCATAGTTACTACCCTGAGGAGTGGCTGCTTGCATGCTTGATCCATGATTCATTCCACCGGTAACAAACCTGTTTCCTGGCATCTGCCCCATACCTGTCTGATCCTTCAGGCCATTCATGGCAAAGTTAGAATTGCTGTTCATCGCCATCTCTTGACCTGTGGCTGCAGCCGAAACACCCGCCAGAGCCGGACCACTGGAATTTGGATTCAATGACTTTCCCATTCCTTGTCCAGTCGGTTCCTGATTCATCCCACAAACATTTTGCTCTCTGCAGTTTTAAACAAAACGTACAGATCACACCACGGCAAGTAAAATCAGACGCATACATTTAAACAGCATTGCCGGAGGGGTGGAATACAGGAATTCTTACGAACGTGGGCACTGGAGATGGGGTGGCAATGTTCCAGTGCACAAGAGAAGGAACGGTCACGTTTATTTTAAACTTAAAAGACACCTAGCAGTTGCAAACCTCAGCTTTGGAAACATCGAGAAGTAATGCTGCTACTCCATAAATGCCTGGTTAAACCACACTTGGAATACTCGGTTCTGGTCAACTCATTATAGGAAGAATGTAGAAGCTTTAGAGAGGGTGCAGAGGAGATTAACCAGGATGCTGCCTGGACTACAGAACATGTTTTTATTAAGATAGGTTGAGCTAACCAGGCATTTTCTCTTTAAAATGAAGGAAGATGAGAGGTGACTTGATAGAGCTGAACAAGAAGATAAGAGGCATAGATCAAGTGGAAAGCTCGTGATAGAAATGGCTAATATGAGGGGGCATAATTTTAAGGTGATAGGAGGAAAGTATGGGGGGGGAACCAGAGTTAAGCTTTTTACATAGTGAGGCAGATACATTTGGGGAATTTCAGGAAGTTAGATAGGCACACGGATGATTGAAAAATGGAGGGAAGGGTGAAAGTCGGCACAATATCATGGGCCAAAGGGCTGCAGTGTGGGCTACTGTGCTGCAGTGTTCCACGTTCTTTGTAATATTGTGCAGACATCTTCTGTTAAAGCTTTGCTGAAGCAGGTCTTGCACCCATTGCAAAGACCTGTTTCTATGTGAGGGCGCCAAGCTTCGCTGGCACATGTAAATTTTGCATTGATCACCTCAAGATGTGTCAAAGCACCACTGTGTGTGGTGTGTCACTTACTGAGGATATGGAATAAATATTGCAGATTTAAAAATACACAATGTACAGTGAAGTTCAGTGGTGCTGTGTGTGTATATGGTGTGTTAATTAACAGAAACTTTTAGACATAGTGGCAGGGTTCCATTGTTAATTGTGACTACAAAGCTCTAGTCAGTGTCCAACATCTTGGAAAGTCAGGCAAGATCATTTTCATTTGATACATGGATTTTCATATCCAGATAGTCATTCTGGGTTAATGGAACAATCATATGGTACTTTCTTGATTGGGGCTGCATGTCCAATTTAGTCCTTGAAGACTAACACTAGAACAAACTCCTGAACAGATGTTGTCTTCTCTCTGTGCAGAGTGTGAGCACATGGAGATGACAACCAACTTTGGAGCAGAGTCTCTGCTATGGCTATCAGCACGTTTACAACTTCATAATGCATCATGAAAAGAGTACGAGGGGAAACAGTCTGATCTTGTTTATAACTGTCTTCCGTTCAACCGGATATTTCATTTAACTTGTCTCAGGCTGCTGACTTTCATCTGCGTCTCATCTCAGTGCGACATTTCTCAGTCTCCCTTGCACCAAGAGAAAACGCTCAAGGAAATACTAACAAAATACTGGATGCCACATGGACATCTAGATTGCCTTCCAAAACTGGCTGCCAACTTGTAGAAGAAGCATCCAGCTACGTGGGAAAGTCTAAGGTCAACGTCACTGACAATGAGCCACTTTGTGAAGACCAACAAGTGTGATCTAGACAACCCGCAGTCCATTATCAAGTCAAAGACCTGGTACAGAATCTGAAACACAAGAGGTTGCTGGAAATCCGGAGGAACATACAAAAAATCCTGGAATAATTCGGCAGGCCAGATAGCAACTGAGGACGGGAATAAAGAGTTGGAGTTTCAGGCTGAGACTCTTCACCAGGACTGGAGAGGAAGAGGAAAGAAGCAGCTCATTTCCTCCTTTTCTTTCCAGTCTTGATGAAGGGCCACGGCCTGAAACATCGACTGTTTATGGAATTGAATTGACCTTATTTCTTACATCTTTCACATACATGAGGAGTAAAAGTCTTTACGTTACGTCTCTGTCTAAACGTGCAATGTGCAATCATAGTAATTTATAGTAAATAGAACAATCAATGTAACATAGAAATACACTCAAATCAGAGTGAGTTAATCAGTCTGATGGCCTGGGGGAAGAAGCTGTCCCGGAGCCTGTTGGTCCTGACTTTTATGCTGCGGTACTGTTTCCTGGATGGTAGCAGCTGGAATACATTGTGGTTGGGGTGTCCTGGGTCTCCAATGACCCTATGGGCCCTTTTTACAATGTCCTGAATCATGGGAAGTTCACAACTACAGTTGCACTGGGCTGTCTGCACCACTCTCTGCAGAATCCTGCGATTAAGGGAGGTACAGTTCCCATACCAGGCAGTGATGCAGTCAGTCAGGATGCTCTCAATTGTGCCCCTGTACAAAGTTCTTAGGATTTGGGGGCCCATACCAAACTTCCTCATTGTCTGAGGTGAAAGAGGTGCTGTTGTGCCATTTTCACCACACAGCTGATGTGTACGGACCAAGTGAGGTCCTCGGTGATGTGGATGCTGAGGAACTTGAATCTGTTTACCCTCTCAACCCCAGATCCATTGATGTCAATAGGGGTTAGCCTGTCTCCATTCCTCCTGTAATCCACAACCAGCTCCTTTGTTTTTTTGCGACATTGAGGGAGAGGTTGTTTACTTGACACCAGTGTGTCAGAAAGACGACTTCTTCCCTGTAGGCCACCTTGTTATCGTTTGAGATAAGGCCTATCAATGTAGTGTCATCAGCAAATTTAATAAGCAGATTGGAGCTGTGGGTGACAACACAGTCATGGGTATACAGGGAGTAAAGGAGAGGACTTAGTACACAGCCCCCAGGGCTCCCGCTCTATAGAAGCTGCCTGACCGGCTGAGTTCCTCCAGTGTTTTATGCATGGTACAAAATCTTTCTGTTACTGATACCACATTCTAACTTGAAGCTTCAGCACATCTGATTTTTGAGGCAAAGCACTAAGTTTTCAATCAAAAGGCCACAGAAAGGATGCTTACCTTTGAACAACATGCCGTGACATGATAAACTGAGGCTCGCTCGCGTTTTGAGTGCGCATAAGCCTGCTCCTTGTTTGTGCAGCAACCATGGTGCCATCAGATAAAGAAAACCGATACACGGGACTCAAAGAATGACCCTGCCTTAACACTGCAATTCAGAGAAATTGAGGAAAAATGATAAATGGCACACAATGCTTCCTGAAAGCTCTGAGCATCAGATACTATACTTAAAAAATTAGAATCCTCGCACAGACATGCAGAAGTGCTGGCAGCTCATTCTGGTTTCTTTCAAGTAATGATTCTTTGTGACGGCCAACCCAACTACTTTGCAATTGATGCCAATGGAGAATCAAAGGGCTGCTCTTTTCCCCAATATATCTATTTGACTCTCTCCTGACTTAGTGCGTAAACAAGCAATATACACCCTAGAAATTTCAGGTTCAATTTCCATTCTAATAATTAAAAACAACCTTAGCCAGAATAGCAGTCATTTGGTCCATAGTTAAGGGGTGGACGGTAGGCTGTGACACTGGTGAAAATCAGAAAGGACTGCAAGTGACGGAAATTTAAAACTGAAATAAAGCAGAAAATTCTGGAATACTCCACAGACCAGGCCACATCTGTGACAGAGAAGGAGTGTTAATGTTTCAGGTTAAAGATCCTTCATCAGACCTGGAAAAGAGACAACAGAAGCTTGTTAAGCTAACAGGAAGTTAAGGAGGGAGGACTATATTCTAATGTAGCACAGTGTTCACAATGTAAATGCCGGCTGGGGATTCACCACACAGCACTCCTGCACCCAGTCCGTAGGGATGACCCTGAACTTTCTGTGGCCTGGTATTTTAATTCTCTGTTCCACTTTCACACTGACTCATGCAGACACACTGGGGTCTAATACAAACTTGAGGGATAGAACCTCACTTTCTGTCTGGGCAGGCTGCAGCCTTCTGGACTCAGTATTGAATTCTACAACAGTCTGGTACGGAGGGGCCACTGCACAGGGTCGGAAAAAGCTGCAAAAATTTGTAAACTCAGCCAGCTCCCTAATGGGCACTGGCCTTCCCAGCATCAAGGGCACCTTCAAAAAGCAAATCTCACACAGTGTCCGTCATTAAGGACTCCCATCACCCAGGACATGCCCTTTGCTCACTACTATCATCAAGGAGGAGGTACCTGAGCCTGAGGTCACACACTCAACATTTCAGTAACAGCTTAATCCCCTCCAGCATCTTACTTCTGAATGGACAGTGAACCCATGAACATTACTTACTATTTTTGTCCTCTCTCTTTGCACTGCCTTTTAATTTAAATTTTATACACACACACACACACACTACAATTTATAGCTTTTTTATTGCTATGTATCTGAACAATGTACCCCTGCCACAAAACAACATATTTCATAACATATACCAGTGATGTTAATTCCGATTCTAAACATCAGAAAACTTGACTTCTATATGTATGAGCCAGACATCTCTGATTCTGGCTCAGTATCTGTTCATGTCTTTTTTTTAACCCTTCTGGGAATGGAGGACATGCCCAGCTGACCTGGTTGGCAAGTCTTCTTCTGCACTTCTCAAAGTCTTAAGAATGCTGCCTCTGCCCAACAGCTCCTATCACGTATTGAGCAGATGACATGTTCCCATGGTCACAGTGGTTTTACCTATCTTCCCTCTAGTTTAACAAGCTTCTTTTGTTTCCTTCCCAGTTCTAATGAAGGTCACTAAAACAACACTCTTCCCATTGATGCAGACGGACCAGCTGAGTAGAACGTCATGGTAGCCGTGCTATTACAGCTTGGGGTTTCGGAGTTGGGAGTTCAGTCCTCCATAAGGAGTATCTGTACATCCACCCCGTGGGATGTGCAGGTTTTCTCTGGCTTTCCTCCCAAAATCCAAAGACGTACCACGTAGGTTAACTGGCCATTACAAATTGCCCCATGATTAGGTTAGGGTTAACTTGGGGATGTCGGGTTGCTGGGCACTGTAGCTCAAAGGGCCAGAAGGGCCTAGTCCACACTGTATCATAAAATTTTGCCAGCAATTTGAGCTGTAACACTTGCTAATACAGCACTCAATTCAAGGCTCACTCAGCAAAATACTGAAGATTTCTGCAAAGCATGAATAAAACTGGCCAGAAAAAGCAAGGGCATTCCATTTAACAGAAAGAGAATCTGAAAAAATAGCAGGAGCACACAGCAAACCCTTAGTAAACATTAAAGCAGCTGAAATTAAATCAAAACTTCAAGCCTAGCAGTCTTATCAGAATTGCAAAGTTTTCAAGTGCACCATTAATCTGTCTTATTGCTTTAAATATACAGATTTATAGTACATTACTTGTACTGTTTTTATATTAGATTTAAAGTTTGAATTTTTACTTTACAGTAACCAAGCAAGTTGCTCAGATCATTTTATTGTATATACTCGAAAGCCTCACCTTCATGATGATGCCTCTTAGCAAATGCAATCTCTTTGTCATTTTGTAGGTGAAATCTTTGAATGCACCTTCGCACTAAGTCTTCCCAGCCTGGCTTCATTGATGCACGTAATGCATTTATGTCCAGAGATTTCAGTTTGCCTTGGTTTTTTTTAAAAAAAAGAGGAATAAAGAAACTAATCTCATATGTCAAATTTCCAAAATGAGAAATTCCCAAATTTAAAACAGTCACATTATTTTACCTGATAAATCATGTTTTGTGGTAAAACTTTCAGTATTAGCGAATTGAGATCTCTCCTTCACAGGAGCCCTCCTTGCAACACAGATTAAACAGGACTGCAAATCTGAGGACAGGAAAAAATAAATTTTCAGTAAAGTTTAAAACTTTGTTATGTAACACCAGAAACATAGAAAGCTTACAGCAGAGTACAGGAATGCTGTGCCGAACATGTCCCTACCTTAGAAATTACCTAGGGTTACCCATAGCCCTCTTCTTTTCTGAGCTCCGTATCAGGAGTCTCTTATAAGACCCTATCGTATCCATCTCCACCACCATCGGAGAAGTTGGCAATTAATTGTCATGCACCAAACTTTAAGTGCAACAATCACTGATACACCAAGTTATCTAAATTCAGTCAGAAAAACTATAGTATTTGTCATGGGCCATAGAGCATTAGAAATTTTATTCCATTTGATCCCTGGGTAAAGCCGTGGTCTTCAAAGGAGATGCTGCACATGATGAAAAGACCAGATATTCTGGCATTGGGACAGATCTGGAAGCAACATCCAGGATGATCATAAATGTCCTGTGATCGCCGATGGACTGGACTCTGAAAACTTGATCTCGTTGCTCAATCAAACTTTGTTTCCTGGTGCATCAGGACAGCAGCGTGGCCACCGTTCTCAAGTTTGAACAAAGAAATGCCATTTTTATACAGAAATGACTTGTTGGATACAGATACTATTTGGTAACCTTGGGCATGTTCAAAATCCTTATTTGCATAACACTACACCAATCACACCACAATAATACCAGAATTAATAGCTGATGTTAAAGGCCAATAATACTTCAGAATGAGTAAAGTAACTGAACAATAGCAAATGCCACCCTAGAATCTTCCCTGTGCATCCTTATCTTATCTCAGTATATCATATGGCTCCGGTCCCCTGCTGTGCAAAGAGAAATTATGCTCCTCCACGATCTCTTTTAAAAGACTTAGCTTGCTTGGAGTGACTGCATATTATTTGTAAACTATTCTTGCCTGGGCATTACTTTAACCCTTACCTTGCTGCAACTTCTACAATCCACCAAAGTTCTCTGATACCAGTAGGTTTACGTTATCAAATAAAAATTGGGAAAAGGTTATCGGTGAACAGACAAGCACGCGTTTTGGAAAAATTTATTTTAAAAATTGGCCTCCTATTTCTGGAGCCTTTTGGGAATAACGAAATTATAAAGAAAACTGAGAAATTCATATACTGTCCGAGTTCTAATTTATTGCACAGATTTTTGCCTTTACTTAAGAAATTTGTGGCTCAATGCAAGGGAGGTTAACACTAAGGTATAAAAATTCTCATATCAGGGATCCCCCCACCCATACTGGGAATAAACATAACCAAAAACAAGTTAAAGTACTTGGAACGTAGGTCAGCCACAAGCTTAATCAAGAGCTCTTATTGACATTCATTTCCCCTGTTATCCATTCTGCAGCACGCCAGTTAGTTTCACATTGTGGGAAATTCAGGATTATGGAGATTATCTGTCAAATCTGTCCCTGCTCGGACTTTCTTAAACTCAACAATCCAAGCTGGGTATGAAACCAGTGCCTGCGCGTGACAATCAATGCCAGATGCACTTACATGCAGCTTAGCACATCTATCAGAGGGGCTCTGAAATTCTTATACAACGCGCATGGTAACACAGGCAACTCAGCTGATGATATTTGATGCAGTTAACCTCCGTTCAGCCCACCTCTTCCATAACTTAACAGCTACGTTCACACACAAAGTCCTAAGATTGTAAATTAGAATAACATTCCACTAGCCTGGCCGTCTATTACCCGATCTCAGTTGTCACTTCTTTTTATTGATGCAACTATTTTTTGTAGTTCTAAGATTATAGAATGATTTTGCTATCCCCCACTGAAAACCACCTACTCGATTATTGATCTACCCATGACCCCATCTCAGGTTCAAAACTCCTTTATGTAAAAAGTAACATCTGTCTGTGTAGAGATGCCACTAATTTCCTTGTCTATTCTGACCCTTACAGGGAGGGTAGAGGTAGAGGCAGGAATAGAGGTTACATCAATTTTTAAAATGCATGCAGATTACACCCAGCTTTATCATAACGGTTGATATGACAAACCGAGATTTGCTATCACCCAACAGTGTTATACACAAAATTAGTTTCATCTTGCTTTCTGCCTCTATTTAAAACGCAATCTAAAATTATTTGACAGCAAGTGGCCAATGGAACTGTAATACCAAAGGGCATACCTTTTACATTTAAGTTGAGAGAGGGTTGTTTCATACGTATGGGGCACATACTGCACATCTCATTTTTTTTTAAACAGAGAGAGTGGAGGGTACCAGGGTGGTTTAGAGGCAAATATGATAGAGACATTCAAGAGGCTCATAGATAAGCACATGAATGTACAGAAAATAGAAAGATATGAACATTGTGCATCTCTTGTGAACTGTAAAGTCTGAATCACTGATTTATTGATAAGCGCCAGGGGAGCTGTGTGGCCTCAGTTGCAGTGAGGATAGGCGTCTACAGTTGCCCAGGGGAGAGGTGTTGGAGTCGGTATGCTCCACTGGAGGTGGTGTGGTGTGATGGCTAGAGCCAGTGCTGCCCCCTGGTGTTCATTCAGCAGATGACAAGCTCTATTCAACTCAAGTCAAGTCAACTGCAGAGTGCTGCTACGTTCATGGACACAGGGTCTCGGACAATTTTTTTTTTGCCTGTATTTTCCTGACATCGTATATGTGCCTTGTCCCGTCTGTGACCGTTAGTATTGTATTTTGCACCTTGGCCTAGGAGTAATGCAGTTTTGTTTGGCTGTATTCTTGAGTATTTGTTTATGGCTGAATGACAAACTTGAATTTGATTATGAAGGCCTAACGGGTTTATTTTGGTTGGGCATTTGATTATGTAGTTTGGTAAAACATTGTAAGATGAATGGCCTGTTTCTGTGCTGGACTGTTCCTATGTTCTAACAAGTATTTGCTACTGCACATTTATTTATTTTATCATGTTGAAGATCTTGCAAATGAAACAATGAGTATTTTTGCTGATGACTGAAAACCACATTTTCTTGGTGAGTAGCTGATTTTCTGAGAGACCCAAGATGTTGCAGCAGTGAGGAGTGTGTCAATCGTACTTGACATGCACTATTCATAAGTTCATATTAGTCAACTAACACAATCATGATATGGAATCTGTTGGCCAGAAAGAATGACAATCTTCAAATCAGTGAATTCAAATGAATCAAAGGCAGTGGAAGCAGTCTTTGTTCTTGCCATGTGCTTGGGGGATGGAGGCTGCCATTTTGTGAAGACACTTGATTCTCCATTTTGTGAGCTTGACGTGCTGGACTTGATTAGTGTTTTAAAGAAGGCACAAAGACTCTTCAGGTAATCTGCTGGACGGAGGTCATTTCCAAATAAGGAGTTGTTGGTGAGGTGTTCTTTGGTTGGCTGTAACATGCAGGATTGTGAATGCCTGAGGTGATTCAAGCTCATTGCTGACTGAGAACAAACAGCCAGGAGTCAGCAACTGCCCCTTGATGGGAAGAGGACAATAGATGGATGCTGGCTTGGACCAGAGCCAATGACCAGGTGTTAAAGGCCAGACACATGACCTGCGGCCAGTGGCACGGGAATGCGACATTTGAATTGATAAGCAATGGATATAAAAGTGGATGCTTTGTGTGCGCCGGGGACGGTAACTTCGAAGAATAACCATCGCAGATACAAGTGAGAAGAACCCTGCGTGAAGCACATGGAGAGTGAATTGGGACCACGAGGAACAAGGAACGCCTGACCAGCTTAAATTCCTCCGCCCGGGTAATACCTTTGCTATTCTTTGACTAACCAGGAGGGTCAGAGATACTTAGCAGGTGTGCGCACAAGGTATTTAGTGTATGAATTCACATATTTGTTAGTTTGAACAATAAAGGTAATTGTCAGTAAATACAGATCTCTCTGTGCCTCACTCAGAATCATTGGAAGAGGTAGAAGCAGTATCTCTCTCTCTCTTTTTCCAACAAATCTCACAACCTGGAGATGATACAGAAGAACATAATACAGAATATTGTTTCCACATAACTGAATTTCTGCTTTATGGAACAGAAAGTTCTGGAAATTCTGCTGCACTTGCTAGGCACTGCCGTGGAACATCTGCAGTTTCAGTCACCGGGCCTCATTGTGCTCAACACCAAGGGTATGGGCACAGCCAACAGGAATTTATGCTTCTCTGGGAACATAACGGGTAGTCATGTCTGTGGACCAGTTTGGTCGACAATGTGGCTGGCTGCCAGAAGCCCAATCAGTGGCAGTGGAACCATCTGAGCTTGATGCTTTGAGCAGTGGTGAGTGGGATCATGCAGAGGGCCAGGGGTAGAAAGGAGCTAAAGTGGATATTTGTGGGGGCGGGGGGGGGGTGCAGAGGGAATGAGGTACGGAGATCATCATCATCAATTGTGTTCTTTGTCAACAGTGAGTACTTGGATGAAGATCAAAAGAGCTGCTGGACAGGGTTGAAAGGTAAATGGGTACGTCGGCTCGGGTCCTTCAAAGCAATGAGGTGAAGTTGATTGCAGCAGTTAGGAGAAATTTGGTTAAGTACCTGGATGGGAGTAGTATGGAGGACTATGGTCAAGGTGTGAGTTTCTGGAACTAGGCAGAATAAGAGCTTGGCATGCACTAGATGGGCTGAAGGGCCTGCTTATGCACTGTAGTGCTCTATGACCCTGTTGACTAAAATGCTGTTTCCATGACAATGTGCTACAAGTAATCCCCTTTGCTTCAAAAGGCCCGTTGCATGAGGACATGTTAGCCTGTGCATAGAAGACATGGAAATCATCATTTAGTCACAGAAATATAGAGCACACACAGTCCTTCAGCCCACTGAGTCCATGCTGGCTTATTCTTATCTCTTCCATCTCAGTCCTTACCTAAACCATAGGCACAACTCTCAACCCATTAATACCAACACACATCTTTGGGACTGGGTGGAAACCAGAGAAGCTGAAGGAAACCAATGTGGTCATAGGGATAAGCTCCACACTGACTGCAGCAGAGGTCAGGGCTGAAACTATATTGCTGCCTTGAGCCATGAGAAAGCAGCATCGCGTCACCTGGGCATAAAGGCAACCCCACGGAATCTCTGCAGTGTCATGAATCCCTCAGAAATGGTTATCACACTGTTTTACTGCAAAAAAATGTATCTTCACTCACACAGCTCTGAAAATAATGGCATTATGTGACCTAATTGCTAACAAAGGTTTCTCTTTATCACTATAATTTGAATTAAACAGTGAAAATACATATCCAATCAGCTCATATTCCTTTTTATGTAATGTATACCTGTTATATATTTTAAATTATTACAGTAAAGGTTAAATATGGATTATTTTGTATATGGCATTCTTTCGTTATTACACAATTTTTGAAGCAGCTGAGGTACAGTAGGCTTCTTAACACTCTCAAATGAAATGTTTTTTGCTATGCATGTTTGTAAATCATATGAACAGTGGAACCTGGTATGTCAAACTAATTAAAATTTGAGAAGGATTAACATTTATATTACTGGTACTTCACCGCTCACTGTCCATTTAAACAAAAATGTGGAAATTTTGTAATAAACATTTTTAGTATTTGTTATAATTTAAATACAACTACTAAATTAACTCAAACTACTTTAAAGAGCAAACTGTGATAAGTATAGTAAACACAAAGTACACTGCAGATGCTGTGGTCAAATCAATACATACAAACAAGCTGGATGAATTCAGCAGGTCGGGCAGCATCCGTTGAAATGATCAGTCAACGTTTCGGGCTGAGACCCTTCGTCAGGACAGGGAATGAGGAGGGGGTAGGGGCCCTATAAAGAAAGTGGGGGGAGGGGGAAGGTGCGGGTGAAAAACCAATCAGAGGAAAGATCAAGGGGTGGGGGAGGGGATGGGCCGGGGAGGTGAAGAAGGAATGTGAGGGGAAAGCACTATGGGTAGTAGAAGAAGGCAGAACCATGAGAGAGGTGATAGGCAGCCAGAAGAGGAGGCAGAGTGAAAGTGTGATGGGGGATGGGAGAGGGAGGGAATTACAGGAAGTTGGAGAATTCGATGTTCATACCAAGGGGTTGGAGACTACCCAGACGGTATATGAGGTGTTGCTCCTCCAACCTGAGTTTGGCCTCATCATGGCAGTAGAGGAGGCCATGTACAGACATATCTGAATGGGAATGTGAAGTGGGTGGCAAACCTGGAGATCCTGTCTGTTGTGGCAGAGGTGCTCGATGAAGCGGTTCCCCAATCTGCGTCGGTTCTCGCCGATGTAGAGGAGGCCGCACCGGGAGCATCGGATGCAATAGATTACCCCAACAGACTCACAAGTGAAGTGTTGCCTCACCTGGAAGGACTGTTTGGGGCCCGGAATAGTGGTAAGAGAGGAGGTGTAGGGACAGGTGTAGCACTTACGCTTGCAGGGATAAGTGCCAGGTGGGAGATCTGTGGGGAGGGATGTGTGGACCATGCAGTTGCGGAGGGAACGATCCCTGTGAAAAGCAGAGAGGGGTAGAGAGGGAAAGATGTCCTTAGTGGTGGGGTCCTGTTGAAGGTGGCAGAAGTTGCGGAGGATAATATGCTGGATCCGGAGGCTGGTAGGTTGGTAGGTGAGGACAAGGGGAACACGGTCCCTGTTGTGGTGACGGAAGGATGGGGTGAGGTCCGAAGTGTGGGAAATGGAGGAGATGTCGGTGAGGGCATCAATGATGACGTCAGAAGGGAAAACCACGATTCTTAAAGAAAGAGGACATTTGAAATGTCCTGGAACGGAAAGCCTCATTGTGGGAGCAGATGCGGCAGAGATGGAGGAACTGGGAATAGGGAATAGCACTTTTACATTTGGCAGGGTGGGAAGAGGTATAATCAAGGTAGTTATGGGAGTCAGTGGGCTTATAGAAGATGTCAGTTGTCTTCACAAGTGAAGTGTTGCCTCACCTGGAAGGACAGTTTGGGGCCCGGAATAGTGGTAAGAGAGGAGGTGTAGGGACAGGTGTAGCACCTGATGTTATCTTCTATAAATTGACAACCTCAGCATGGGTGCAGGAAGCAGCACCGATGTAGCCAAGGAAAAGTTGAGGAGCAGTACCAGTACAGATTTGGAGCATAGACTGTTCCACATAACCCACGAAGAGGCAGGCATAGCTGGAGCCCATGCAAGTGCCCATAGCTACACCCTTGGTCTGAAATGGGCCCCAGCTATGGCTCCTTTTGACTGCTCGTTTCAACGGATGCTGCGATAAGCATACTTGTTTTCCATAAGTAAAATGCTGCATCTACAAGTTGCAGTCAAAGGAACAAGTTCTTCTATGATTAAAAGGCAATATACTAGTATCCTGTTGGAACACTGATTTAATTGTGTCAAATACTCCGCAACTGCCAAACAGGAAGAATTCTGGTTAAGCCAAACAAGTAGAACAGAAATAACATGATTCTTTTTTTAAAAAAAAGTTCCATCCTTTACATTAAATATTTTAAACGTTCCTTCTGTGTGGTTCACTGTTATTTTACAGATTTTATTTAACTTGAAAGAAGGAGATTATTTTATGGTTTGAGATTTTGGAAAAAGAGTGTACTATAAATCCGAGATGGACCAAATATAGCTAAATTAAATGATATTTCTTTGTGAGTATTAACTATTTTAATTGTTTCTCTCCTTAGTTAATGTAAATTAGTCCAAAACACCAAAGCATCTTTTATCTTAATTAACTTATCTCTTACCTTAATTTAGAAATGGCTAATAGGATGGTTTCACTGCTTCTATTTTTGCATTATTTATTACTGATCAGATACAAGTTTTTGTAATGAACTGTCAGATATATAACAGAGTGAGCAACTCCCATTGCGTGGAACAAAACAATATGAAGTTTCTATAAATTATCCCTTTTGCAACTTACATGCAGTTAAAAGAACACTCTGCTTCTAAAATACTAATGAAGCTCGTTTAAAACACTTTAGCTTCAATGGTTGCAAAAATTATGCTGATGTTGTAATGTTTACCAGTTTTTTTTCCCCTTCTCAAAGGCAGCCCTTGTTAAGGAGCTGCCAGTGTCCGGAAGACAAGCAGGAAGACTGACCCGAGGTTACCACAAACAGGAGCTGTAATGCAGCCATTAGGCGGAATAGATGCCTGACTTTCTTTTGCTTCCTGTGGGGATACACCCAATTTCAACACAGTGCTTCCACATGACTGCACGTACGTACATCCCATATAAGAATTAAATGTGCGGATCCGTGCCCTATAACTCCGCATAAACAAAGGGCAATGCTTGCAATCCAGAGTCGTCATATTTACAGGTTTTTAAACACGTTACAAGCGACTGACTCGTTGTGGGTTATCACAATGCCAAAGAGATTGCATGAAATCTGACCTTCTCCCTCTTCTTTTATTGACTTTGGTTGAGATACAGCAAAACACTGCATAGTTTCATATTTCTGAGGTGCTTCCTGGTTTTCATGGCCTTCCTCCTCAGCTTCACCAGGCGGTTTAACCAACATACGGCAGTTAAAAGTGTGGCTGTTTCGTCTCGGGGTTTCATTGGACCAAGGCACCACAGTAGCTGGGAAATATAATAATTCATAAACTTCAGTATGAGATAGGAAAAAATAATTTGTATTGTAGCATCTTTGTTTCATTCAATGTTAAAATATTCCATCATCTGATGCATGTGCCACTGTTGCTGTGTACCATTTCAAAGCAACGTACCAGCACATTAACATGCAGAAAATAATAGGCAAAGAATATCCTGGAATTTTGCTTTTAATGGCTACAATGACAATCAGTAACCTGGAAGCCGACTATTTTGAAACATGATTGGAATAAATTTAGCCAAGTGGGATTTAATATCTTAATTTGGTGATTTTATTCGGAGGCACAACCCAGCTAATAGCAGGGTAGCTTCTGAACCTTGATGAGGTAAACGGAAATAAAGCTAACAGCGTATTTTTAAAGCGTAGGTTTCAGCAGTAAGACCTTGGCAACCTACACAGTTCTAAGGCGGGCTACACTTGGACAACGGACAAGTATGTTGATGGCCAGCAGGCAGACAAGCATGATGGTCAAGGTGGGAGTAAAGGATCCCAGGTGTTACTGCAGAGCCAAGGAGCACAGGGATAGCACACAACCACAATTTACTCATATAAAAAAAACAATCAAAATATTCCTTACAAAATGGTAGCTGCAAAATAATGCAGCAGTGCCAATTCTGAGCCACCAATAGCCGAGCAAACAACTAAAAAGTAGCAGGTGAATAGACAACAGCATTTAAAACAGATCCTTACCGAGAGATTTAGGCAAAAGGTTTCTCACAAACTCTTCATGATCACCAACATGAAGAATGCTGTACACACTGGAGCTTATAAGCTCCTCTTGGTTGTACTTCAGGTACTGCGTCACATTCTCAGAAACAAACACTATGTGCCCTTCAAGATTGACCACAAAAAGGAATCCGTCCAAAGCCTGTTAAAAACAGATAATACAAAGTAAGCACAAGTTTTTTAAGACATTCTGCCGTCTGACACATTTTCCTGCCGAAATGTTAGAAAACTTGAGACTGTGGACAAATCAGTGGCACTTTCATTTTCAAATCTAAAAATCTGCAAAAAACATTTTTTTCATCTACCTCTCAACACCTCAGAAGCTGCTTAGGTATATGCAGGCCGTCAAACTAAAAACAAGCCAATGCAGCCAGTTAGCCCCCTATGCATCCATACAACTTCATCATTTGACGCCCTCCCCACATCTTCCTACTTACAGATGATGCAGCATTCATTATGCACCCCTTCCACCGCAAAGCTGACACTAGCAACAGACGAAGGTCTTAAGGGTCTGCACAGTGGCACAGCTGATGGAACTGCTTCCTCACAAGTCCCAGTGACCGGGGATTCAGCACTGGCCTCCTTCAATCCTGTGTGGATTTGACACTTCCCCCTGTGGCCACATAGATTTCCTTCAGGAGCACTCAAAGACACGTAGACTGATAATTTATTGTAAATTATCCCTGACTGCAAGTGAGTGGTGGAATTTGGGGAGGCAACAGTAAAGTGGAGGGGGGGGGGGGGTGGAGAATGTAAAAGGAACAGCACAAGATGATTGTAAATGAGTGCTTGGTGACCAGAGCAGAGTCGGTGAGCTGAAGGATCTGTTTCATCTGATGCCAAACACCAATCCATCCCACTCCTACACCTAGTGCTAAACGATACTGCACATGAGTAGTACCTCTACCTCAACAACTCCAGGAGTTGGAATTGAATAATCATGAACCTCTGGATTCTGTGTGAGGTTTCTCCTACACTACCATTCCAAGAGGAACATCTATCCCGCTGTTATTAGACTATCGAATGGTTCCCTAGTGCGATACGATTGACTCTTTCCCCCACAATCTACGTTGTTGTAGCCTAGTACATTATTGTCTGCCTGCACTGCATTCTCTCTGTAACTCTAACCTTTATTCTTCATTCTGTTATCGCTTTCCCTTGCACAGCCTGAATGCAATGTTGTAATGAAATGATCTGTATGGACAGCATGTAAAACAAAATCTTTCCTGTACTTTGGTATTGACGATAATAAACCAGTATGTGGCTAAGCATCTAACTTGCAGGAAAACTCAGAAAACGGTGTCATCTCAGTCTTTCCTCATGAAAGAAGTTCTTGAGCAATTGGGTACTTTGTGCCTTGTAAAGGATCTATGGTGCAGCCAAGGAGAACAAGCAACTTTTATCTCACCTTTGGAACTCAGCTCTTTCATCCATAATCCCGCCTAACAATGGATTAAGGCCCAGTGCTTGAAAGATCCTGTCAGAAGTGAGCAGCTGTGATCATGTTTTGGTAAGGAGGTCAGATAATGTTAGTGAACCCTGCCTTCACTTTTTTTCCTCCTTTTTATTCGTCTATGGGATGTAGGGATCGCCAGCTAAGCCAGCATTTATTGCCCATCACTAGATGTCCTTGAGAAGGTGGTGATGAGCTGCCTTCCTAAACCCAGTTAAGGGAGGGAATTCCATGATTCTGACCCAGCGACAATGAAGGAACAGCAACAGGTTTCCAAGTCAGGTTGGTGAGTGACTTGGAAGGGGATTTTCAAGTGGTGGCATTCCCAGGTATCCTTGTCCTTCTAAGATGGTAGTGGTTGTGGGTCTGGAAGTTGCTGCCTTCGGTGTGTTGTTGCAGTGCATCTTGTAGATGGTACACACTGCAGCAACTGTACGTTGATGGTAGAGGGACTGGATGCTTGTGGAAGGGGCACCAATCTAGTGGGCTGCCTTGTACTGGGTGGGGTCAAGTTTCTGAGTGTTGATGGCGCTGCACTCATCCAGGCGAGTGTTCCATTACACTCCTGACCTGAAACTTGGCGATGGTGAACAGGCTTTGGGGAGTCAGGAGGTGAATTACACGCTGCAGGATTCCTAGCCTTTCACCTGCTCTGGTAGCCACTGTGTTTACATGGCTAGACCAATTCAGTCTCCTGCCAATGGTAACCCCCAAGGATATTGATAGTAGGGGATTCAGTGATGGTGATGCCATTGAATGTCATGGGACGATGGTTAGAGTCTCTTATCTGATCTTAATAATAGTATTGAAGGGCGATACTTGGCTTGATTTGTTATTTTAGTTATGCTCAATCCTAGGGACATAGACCTCAAATACAACAGATTCTTCTCCATAGAAGATTAACTTAACCATCAGATGTCAGTAATATAGCTTTCTCTTATAAGTTTGAGCAAAACCAAAAAGTATTTGAATGAACTGTAGTTCAATAGGCAAGACGTTTAAGAATTGACAATAAAACTGTGTTCCTGTAGCTCTTGGTTCTAAACTGACCTCGAGCATCATTGGTCCAAGTGCATCTTTGTCGATGACACCTTGACCCGTGGAGGATACATCAGCCTTCTGCACTGCATCTTCATTTGCAGCTACTTTTTCTGCAAAAACAAGAGGAAGTTATTGCAACATGGATTCTTGCAGGATGCCCACAGGTAGTTTAATCCTGAAACCTCTTTGTACTGACTTTAAAGGATATATTTCTTTCAAGCGGCTAATTAAGAATAAGGTGGCAACATAGCGCGATCAAATAGTCTTATGTTCTATAAAAATTAAATAGTTCAACATTTGTTAAAACAAAATGACTTGAAAGTTACAAGACAGTTCTAGTTAGCAATTTAAAATGCCCCCCCCTCCGCCCCCCCATATCCTGCTGATGGGACCAAAGGGATTGTGGAATGATTTCAGCTATTAAAGCACTGCAAGACTTCAGGTTCTTGCTACTGGATAAATGCTTGCCATTGTATTGCTGCGCAAGGATCAAAAAAAGAATCACACTCACTAGCCACTGAAAGACGTAAATTATCATTTATTCATTTTTTGTATTAACTGTTCCACCCCAACTATGTAACTTCTCTTCCTGGACACTACTTTAGCCAATATTGTTAATGAGCCTCTCCCCACATGGAATATTATACCAGCTTCTAATTCTACAATCAGCAGCATTCTCAGTAGAGAAAGAAACTAATTCCAGCACACATACCACCTCCTTTCTCCAGTTAAAGTCCTTGGACAACTTTGAAAGGAACTTTGAACAACCATGGCATTTTCCCAGGAAGTCCACGCCTCTGTAGTGAGATCACATCCTCATTCCTCTACCCATCAGGCAGGACTGCACCTTCTTCCACCCACCTGCAGGACAGAACCACATTCCCATCTTTCTGGTCACACTCTGAGAGCCCCCCCCCCCCTTTCAAAACTTCTGACCCTGCTTTCTGTTCTTATGTCATCTAAGCACCAACTCTTGGTCCACACACTGCTCTTCGGTCTGATCACTGGAAAATGAAATATTTCGTATCAAGTACGAAACATTACTCTCACCCAGCTCCACCTCTTCATCACTCTCAGCACCTCCACTGTCTCCAAATTGCCTGCATCACATACACTTATACAAGTTAAAAATATCATCCCAATAAGTGTTAGTAAGTCTAAAGCCATTTCACTGGATCTCCATAGTAAATTCCACCTCTCAGCCAATGGTCTTGGAGCTTCCTTTCTACCTGCACTGCAATCTCTCTGCAACACTTTGTTCTGAACTCTCTTGTTGCCTTCCCCTTGCACTACCTTGAAGTACCTATGTGATGAAATGACCTGTATGGATAGTATGTAAAATAAAGGTTTTCAAGCTAGCAACTGCATCCATCACAATTATAAAACAATTTAATAAACCAAATTTAATTTTATTTGACTTGTGACGCCAGCTCTTCTTCCTTGCTATTATCCAACACAAAGCTAGATTGTTAGCCATCTTGATGCCAGATTTATTCTCCAAGGTGAGATTCTGTCCACAATCACACATCAGTCTTACAATCATTAAATCCCAACTGTAGCCTTGCATCAGATCTCTGCAGAAACTTCTTTCATGAGCTTGATGTCCATAGATTTGATTATTACTTCCTATAAACTTGACCATTCAAAATTTTGCTGTCTCCACTAGGATAATACAGTCGGCCTCCTTGTCCACGGGTTCCGCATGCGTGGACTCAACCAACCGCGGATCGGGAAAACCCGGAAGTTCTCTCTCTAGCACTTGTTGTTTGGGCATGTATAGACTTTTTTTCTTGTCATTATTCCCTAAACAATACAGTATAACAACTACTTACACAGCATTTACTTTGTATTAGGTATTATAAGTAAGTCAGAATAGGTACATCCAGTATTAGTTAGTGTCAGTTAGTCAAACATTTGTCTTAGTATATATTTTACATTTCTATGCATATAAAACACTTAAGAATCGTATGTATTTCAATAATTAAACCATAGCATTGCTTATAAATAATTGTAGCTTTCATTGGGGCAGGGCCTTTCACATGCTCCATTATTCTCATTTTATCCTTTAAAATTGTTCTGATCATTGACCGACTGTCGCCTAACACTTTTCCAATTACCGATGGTGTTTCATCTCTTTCCAATCGCTTTATTATTTCCACTTTATTTTCAATCATGATCATTTTCCGTCAACGGAACAGAAACACTGCAGATTCAGCAGCAGCCATGGGCGGCGGGTCCCAAACTCCGCCGGGTCCTAAAATCCACTGCACTGAGAGGTTAAATAAGGTCCGGAGCTCCACTGGGTCCTAAAGTCCACTGCACTGAGAGGTTAAATAAGGTCCAGAGCTCCACTGGGTCCTAAAGTCCACTGCATTGAGACAGGTTAAATAAGGGACTTGAGCATCTGCGTTTTTTTCTATCTGCCAGGGTCCCGGAACCAATCCCCCGCAGATAAGGAGGGCCGACTGTACTTCAAAGCTGAATTCTTTCACCTCAGCTAATATTTCATGAAACTTGGTGTTAAATCTTGTCCGGTAGCAATCTGTGAAGTAACCTAGGGCATTGATCTGCCTTGGATTGTGGTCCAAGGTTACCTTTGACTATTAGACGCTGTTGCTACAACAGTGTGCTTTGTGAGCTTACTTCAGAGGGCAGTCAGAAGTTCGGCACTAAGGAACACCATAACTGTACAGCAGGTAATGCTACTATCTCGCATCTCCAGCAACTCAGCTTAGGACCTGAACTCTGTCACTGCAAGAAGCTTGTACATTTCCCCTCTTACTCCATGGCTTTCCTCCCAAAAGCCAATTAGTGGGTTAATTGGCTAAATAACCCCCAGTGCAGGTGGGTTGGAGCTGATAGTCATGTGGGAAATGTGGAGAGAAGGCACTGCATTAAGAGATAGCCTTCTTTAAACCAGTATGGTTTCTAATTACTGTCTAACTGTCTGTTGGACACTTTTATTGATTACCAGTATTTAATTTCCAGATTCTTGGAATTGATTTCAAAACTTTATATTACCATGCCAAGTTTTGTACATATTATCTTCATTGTTTTTTAAATCCAGAAAGCCCTGTAACAGATAATCTGAAGCAATAGAGAGAGTCCCACAAATGAAAGGGCAGCTCAACGCCTGTGACAAAGTCCCTGTTGCAAAGTTCGGCAGCCACTTCTATAACCAGCAGGCTATACGCAATCTAGTGATCTTGTTATCGATTTCTCAGAGTAAAGCACTGGATAGTAACATTCCAAGATTAAAATCAATTCTTATTTGCAATTTTTACTTCTTGTAAACATTTGGAATACACTGAAAGTTACTGAAAAGGTCACATATACAGTAACACAAATAAGTTCATATGCAGAGTCACTGAAATATCAACATTAAATCATTCCATATTTAAATGACACTGATGTCTGTTTCGGAGAAATTGTGGAACAATACTAAGCCAATATGAGCAAGGAAAAATATCAGTGGCCAAAAACTGATGGCAATGTCAAACAAACAGAAGTGGACAGAATTAAGGTAAAAGAAAACCTATTAAAAGAAGCAAGGCCAAGATACACACATTCTCAAATGATACAGTGCGTTTATACAGATGTTACTTGTTGGACGCAGAGTTACTTCAGTTACTATGAGCAAGATGGGGTATGGGGCTGTCCAGGAAGGGGTAGTACTTCTGGTGATGGAACTTACCGTGTTCACTCTAGGGCAGCTCACTCACCTTTGGTCCCCACCAGACACTCAGCTCTCACCTGTGTGAGAGCTCCAAGTAGCAGTTTGCAAGCGACAGTGCCCACACCCAGGTACACCACATTGACAGGCGGGTCAAACCAGGTGGGGGAAACCAGAAGGCCTCATACCCCAATGAGACAGGGGCGTGCCTCCCCGAGCATATGAAGTCAGCTCCGGCAGACGGGGTGGGCAAGATCCAACAGTCAGGAAGGTGTTTCGGCAATGTTTTGTGGGGAGCGAAGGGCTTGGCGAGGCACAGTAGTCATGGCGATCCACTGCAACTAAGGAAGACCTCAGTTGCGACAACCACTCATACCATTAGACCCAGACTTCCCAAGGTCAAGAGAGTGGGACAACCTTTCCACTTTAAAAACTCTCCCACACACATTTCCTGTCATCATCAGATACGAGCAAAAGCCACATGAGTAAGAAATCTCAAAAGCTGAGATTCATTACTGACACATTCAACTAACTGCCAAGTGCCAAAGGTATTATTAAAAAAGAGAGGAGAAAGAGAAAAACCTGCACTTTTAAAATACACAGCAATTGGGGACCCCCAAAATACAAAGGCCCAGATGTGGTGGCAATAATGATAGTGATACCAGAGTTTGTCTCCCATAAGGGTTGAAAATAGCAGCAATTTGAGGCCTCAGACACGCGTAGTTTAATTTGGAAATTCTAAAGTTGCTCCTCCACAGGTATGCTGTTTGCAAGACAATAACTGAGGGAGAACATGGAATGACAAAAATAGTATCTATTTAAAAAAAATACTTTTGCTGTCAAATACCCTGTATGCCTCAATACCCAAGATGCAAGTTAGTTTTTAAAATGGTGTATTAAACCATAATTACTGTTTAACAAACTTGTGGTATTTTAGCTGTCACCTTGAATCTTACAAGTATGATACAGCATTTATTTCAAACTATAAATTGTATAATTATTTGAGAAAAGTTAACTTTATCCTAGTTGGTAAACTGTCTATGGGAACTTATCAAAGTGGTGGGCTACTGAGCTAACATGATGACATCAAGTTTGCTCAACAACAGAAACGCTCAATCACATCATTGTTTGAGAAGATGATGCTCGTGCAACCGAGGTTGCCAGATTCCTTGTAGAGGATGTATCTGAGTTCTGTTGTAATAGCTGCAGAACCTGGGCCAACATTTTGCTGTCTGTGGAATGGTCACTGCAATTCAGTCAGCGGCTGGATTTTGTGGTACGATGGGATGCAGTACATGAAAAGTTCTTTTTCACCCCTCTGTGGTCAATGCAATGGCTATTATTTGAAGTGCATTACTGCTGAATGCAGTGGGCTGGAAAGTGCCTGCAGCAAGCCCCATGTGCTGGCTCCTGGCTTTTGGAACTTGATGTAAAGGAACCCTTCAAAGACTGGTCATACTATGATAGAATTCACCCTGAAATTTGAGAAGGAGAAGCTAATATCAGATGATTCAGTATTACAGTGGAGTAAAGGGAATTATAGAAATGTGACAGAGTAGCTGGCCAAAGTTGACTACAAAGGAACACCAGCAGAACTACAAAGGCTGGAGCTTCTGGGAGCAATTCAGATGTTGCAGGAAAGATGCATCACAACGATGAAGTACTTTATAAGGAGAATGAGGCAACCACGGCTGACAAGGCAAGTCAAAGACAGAATAAGAGCAAAAGAGAAGGCATATAACGTATGAAAAATTAGTGGGAAGTTAGATGATTGGGAAGCTTCTAAAAACCAACAAAAGACAATTAAAAAGCCATAAAGAGAGAAAAGATGAAATATGAAGGCAAGCAAGCCAATAATATAAAAGAGGATATAAAACGCTTTTTCAAGAGTGAAAGAACACAAGAGTAGATATCAGACCACTGGACAGGTAATAATGGAGAATGAAGAAATGGTGTATGAACTTAAGACGTATTTTGCATCAGTCTTCACTAGCAGTATGCCAGAAATGTGAGTGTGTCAGCTGCTTGAGCAGCTGAAAGATCTTAAGGTAGATAAGTCACCTGGATCAGATGGACTGCAAACCAGGGTTCTGAAAGAGGTGGCTGAAGAGACTGTGCATATTGGTAATGATCGTTCAAGAATCACTAGATTCTGGAATGTCTCCAATGAACTGGAAAATTACAAATGTCACTCCACTCCTTAAGAAGGGAGGGGGGGCAGAAGAAAGGAAATTATAGACCAGTTGGCATGACTTCAGTTGTTGGAAAGATGTTGAAGACAATTATTAAGGATGAGGTTTCAGGGGAAGTTGGAGGCAGATGACAAAATATGCCAAGTCAGCATGGTTTCCTTAAGGGGACACCTTGTCTGATTTTTTTGAGAAAATAACAAGGGATAGACAAAGGAGAGTCAGTGTTTTTTATTTGGATTTTCATAAGGCCTTTGACAAGATACCACACATGAAGCTCCTCAACAAGAGCACATGATATTACAGGAAAGAAACACACATGGATAGAAAATTAACTGACTGATAGGAAACAAAGACTGGGAATAATGGGGCCTTTTCTGGTTGGCTGCTGGTGACTCCTGGTGCGCTGCAGGGATCAGCGTTTCTGTGTTACGTGTCAATGATTTGGATGAAGGAATTGATGGCTTTGTGGCCAAATTTGAGGACAGCACAAAGATGGGTGGAGGGGCAGGTAGTGCTGAGGAAGTAGGGTGTCTGCAGAGGGACCTAGACAGATTTGGAGAATGGGCAAAGAAATGGCAGTTGGAAAGTAGTGCAGGAAAGTGTATGGTCATGCGTTTTGGTAGAAAGAATAAAGGCATAGTCTATTTTCTAAATGGGAGAAAATTCAAAAATCCAAGGTGCTAAAGGACTTGGGAACCCTTGTGCAGGATCCCCCAAAGGTTAACTTGCAGGTTGAGTCAGTGGTAAGGCAGGCAAGTACAATTTTAGTACCAATTTCGAGAGGGCTTGAATACAAAAGCAAGCATGTAATGCTGAGGCTTCATGGGGCATTGGTCAGACCATTCTTGGAGTATTGTGAGCAGTTTGGGGCTACTTATCTAAGAAAAAAATGTGCAAGAGGGCTCACGAGAATGATTCCAGGAATGAAAGGGTTAACAAACGAGGGTCATTTGATGGCTCCGGGCTGGTACTCACTGGAGTTTAGAAGAATGAGGAGGGGGATTTAATAGAAAGGCCTAGATAGAGTGAGTGTAGAGAGGACATTTCCCACAGTGGAGGAGTCTAGTGCCAGAGGGCACAGCCTCAGAATGGAGGGACATCCGTCTAGAACAGAGTAGGAGGGATTTCTTTAGCCAGAACACAGTGGATCTGTGAAATTCATTGCCACAGATGGTTGTGCAGGCCAAGTCTTTGGGAAGAGGTTGATAGGTTCTTGAATAATCAGGGCATCAAAGGTTATAGGGAAAAGGCAGGAGAATGGAGGTAAAAAAAGATAATAGATCACCCATGATAAAATGATGGAGCAGACTTTATAGGCCAAATGGCCTAATTCTGCTAATGGACACTCTGCAGAGATTGCTTGTACAAACCCCCTAATGTTAACTTGCCTGCAAGTGTTATCCAAATCCACTTAATCTGAAATGTCAGGACCCTGATTTAACAGTATCATGTGGATAGGCCAGAGCAGTACAAGCCAACAAACAACAACACTGACCATCATAAAACCATAAGCTGCCCCTGGCTCAGCTGGCTATCAAGACACTGAATTCTTCAGAATATCTCTGATGTTCATGAACAACTATTAAACGTCAAAAAGTTACAAGCTCTTAAAAATGTCTTAAAATAAATCATTCTTAAAACACTTGTAAACAATTTAAATAATCTCAGTTCAAAAGAAATGTAAATAACTTTATAATTCTCCTCCACCCTGCATTGAAATGAGTTCACCAGGCTTAGCTTCTGTGAGCAGATTTCTCAGCTAAAGTACTGCAGAATTATTGAAAGTTTTCAAGTTGTCATTTAGTTCCATGGGGGGGGGGGGGGGTGAGATGATAAATCATTGGCGGAACTCAGCCAGTACACTTAGGGCTTCTGTTTTTACACTGGAGCCCTGAGCTTCCTGACATTTACAGGAAGGGTAAATACCGGTTTGGAAGTGCTGGCACTTCTCAGAACTCCAAATGTTTTCATATGTATGCAACCAGTACTGTACATCATAAATCCTACTAATGCTACAACTTCAATCTTTAAAGAACAGGATTTACTTTCCATCTGTTGACTGTTACTCCCAGACCAGATGGGATAGAGAGGATGAAGGTTTCCTTAATCAGTACACAGACATCGCAATGAGAGAGTGTGTGGTATTTCATCTGCAATTAGAGAATGAGACAGGGCAGGTGACAGAATATTGTGTAGGGGAACGTTTTGCATCCAGTGATCATAATGCCATTAGTTTCAAAGTAAATATAGAAAAAAGATAGGTCTGGTCTGCAGGTTTAGATTCTAAATTAGAGAAAGGCCAATATGTTCTTGGTAAGTGGGAAGCTTTCAAAAGTAAAATTTTTGTGCCTTTCAGAATAAAAGGTAAAGGTAACAGGTGTAGGGAACCTTGGTTTTCAAGATATATTGGGGCCTTGGTTAACAAAAAACCAAGGTTCATAGCAGGAATAGGCCAGTAGGGGGTATAAGAAATGCATGCAAACACCTAAGAAAGAAATCAAGAGGGCTAAAAGAAGGCACGAGGTTGCATTAGCAGACAAGGTGAAGGAGAATCCCAGTGGATTCTATGGATATGTTAAGAGAAAAATGATTGCAAGGAACATAATTGGTCCTCTGGGAGATGAGAATGGTAATCTATGTGTGGAAGCCAAAAGAGATGGAGGAGAACTTAAATGGAATTTTTGCATCTGTATTTACTAGGGAGATGGACACAGAGGCTACAGAATGTGACAAAGCTGCAGCAAGTTAATGGACCCTATGCAGATTACAGAGGAGATGGAGCTTTGCTGTCTTGAGGCAAATTAGGGTAGATAAATTCCCAGGGACTGACAAGATACTCCCTCAGACCCTGTGGGAAGCAAGCGCAAAAATTGCAAGGGCATGGTCAGAGATATTTAAATCATCCTTAGTGACAGGTGGAGTAACAGAGGATTGGAGGATAACTAATGTTGTTACACTGTTTAAGAAAGGCTCTAAAAATAAACCAAGAAACTACTGGCTGGTGAGCCTGACATCAATAGTGGGAAAATTATTGGAAGGCTTTCTAAGGGACCTGATATATGAGTATTTGGATAGACAGGGACTGCTTAGGGATAGTCAGCATGGCTTTGTGCTTGGGAGGTCATGTCTAACCAGTCTTATAGAGTTTTTTGAGGGAGTTACCGGGAAAGTCGATGAAGGCAAGGCAGTGGATTTTGTCTACATGGACTTTAGAAAGGTCCCACATAGGAGGTCGGCAGGCAGATTTAGACGCTTGGCATTCAAGATGAAGTAGTAAACTGGATTAGATATTGGCTTTGTGGGAGGAGCCAGAGGGTGGTAGTAAATGGCTGCCCCTCTGACTGAAGGCCTGTGACTACTGGACTGCCGCCGGGACCAGTGCTAGGTCCGATGTTGTTTATCATCTATATCAATGATCTGGATGATAATGTGGTAAACTGGATCAGCAAATTTGTAGATAGCACCAAGACTGGGGGTCATAGTGGACAGACAGGAAGGCTATCAGAGCTTGCAGCAGGATCTGGACCAACTGGAAAAAAAAATTGGCTGACAAATGGCAGATGGAATTTAATGCAGACAAGTGAATGATGTTGCACTTTAGTTGGACTAAGCAGGGTAAGTGTTATACAGTGAACGGTACGGCACTAAGGAGTGCAGAAGAACAAAGGGATCTGGGAATACAGGTCCACAATTCATTGAAAGTAGCAGCACAGGTAGACAGGGTCCTAAAGAAAACGTTTGACACATTGGCCTTATAAATCCAAGTATTAAGTACAGGATATGGGATGTTATGTTGAAATTGTATAAGACATTGGTGAGAACTAATTTGCAGTATTGTGTACAGTTTTGGTCACCTATCTACAGGAAAGATGTAACTAAGGTTGAAAGAGTATAGAGAAAATTCACAAGGATGTTTCCAGACTTGAGGACGTGAGGTATAAGGAAAGATTGAATAGATTAGAACTTTAATCCTTGGGATATAGAAGATTGAGGAGAGATTTGATAGAGGTATACAAAATTATAAGTGGTAGATAGAGTAAATGCAAGCAGGCTTTTTCAACTGAGACTACAACCAGAGGTCATGGGTTAAATGTGAGTGCTGAAATATTTAAGGAGACCATGAGGGGAAAACTTCTTCACTCAGAGTAATGAGAATGTGGAATGACCTGCCAGCGTAAGTTGTGCATGTGAGCCTGATATCAACAGTTAAGCATAGTTTGGATCGGTACATGGATGGGAGGTATATGGAGGGCTCTGGCCTGGTGCAGGTCAATGGGACTAGGCAATTCAAGTGGTTTGACACGGACCATTTCTATAGGCCTATTTCTGTGCTATACTTTTCTATGACTATGTTTAATCTAAAGTCTTTTGGATTTTCTCTGCGAAGTTCAGATCTTTTATTTTACAGTCACGTCTTGATCTTAAGATATGTTGAAAACTATTAATCTGGTGCTTGAATGATATGTGATTTACTTCTATGCTCCAATTTTAATATCTGTTCATTAACCCAAGGTACAGACTGCCATTAGAGTCAAGAAATATTAATATTGATTATTTGTGTCTAGAATTTTAGTTACAGCCATAGTTAGACAGCAAGGTCTAATTTTATTTGGCTACAAAGTTAAACAACTTTTTCCTTGGTTTCGTTGATAAAATTAACTGAGAAGGTCAATACAAGAAATACTTATGTGACAGTTACAAAATACACGCCAGTCTGGGCATAACTTTGAAGTACTCAATGTCTGATGCTCTCAAACTACATCTGCTTTTGATTTCTCAAAGTTAATGGTCAGAAATAGGTTGGCAGTCTGGTTCTTCGCTTCTCCCTTCACTTCACATCCCAAATCCACTCTGAACAGCTGCTATGTGAGCACCATTCCGCATTTTAATTTCTTAAGAAGCAGCGTGAAGTGAAAACAAGATACATTGAGAGTGCACGGGGCAATCTGGCTCGAAGCAGATGCAATGTGCTCATTTCCAACAGCCTGCCAGAAGGGAGGATCATTCATTCCTGCTGAATTTGCCTTTCCTCTGGGATTATGGCAGTGCCTTCAGAGACATTGTTTTTAATTACACTAACTGTAGCAACAGCAGCTCTGCCTACGAGATAGCCACATTGGATAGAATTCAACTGGAATGATACGATCGATAACTTCCTAAGAAAATCTTCACTCCCCCCCCACTGTGATTTTATAACCAGTGGGATTGGTCAGCACTACGACAATGCAAATAATGCAAATTACTAATAAATGTAACAGTGTATTATTGGCAGAACTATTCCCAGATTTGAATAAATAATGTCAATTCAATGGCAAAATCTGAAGTAAATATTTTAATTCACTGCTTCAACACGAATCTGGATTTCATGTTACCTATTAACATAAAATCTGTAGCCAATAACGTCAACACTGCTGTTGACTAATATTGTACTTTGTTAAAAAGTAATGTCAAAATCTCGGAAATCAAATGCTTAAAATACAGATATTTCACCAATAAGCGGCAGCCCATGGAGCAATTTATCAATCTGGTTCCACGTTCTGTTATGTTAAACATCACAGTCATACAGCTGGACTCAGCAATTTACCCCTCCCACTGACAAAGTGCATCACAAAAGCAAATTTTGAGAAATTCTCATGACTGCACACCTACAATCTTTCGCATATACTGCAATAGGGTAACATCAAGGCGATAACATCTCGGTTGGAGGGTTTCTGAATGACAGAGTGATTTTACATTTAATGCTGTTTAAGCGTTCATGCACACTTCCTACAACAAGTTAACTCACAGTATCTTTCTCCAGTCAATTAATGTATAACCAGGTGACTGTTGTATATCATTTTTTATTGTATTTACCCCGGTAATGTTAAAATAGCTGCCTGTGTCTTTAAGAGAAAACGGTGACATCATTTTGCATGTGTGGAGTAGAACAAAGAGTTACCATGCTCTAGAGCAGGGGTCGGCAACGTTTACCACTGAAAGAGCCAATATGGACCCATTTCCCACAGAAAATTAAACACTGGGAGCCACAAAACCCGTTTGACATTTAAAATGAAATAACACTGCATACAACGTTTTTTTTGCCTTTATGCTATGTATAAACAAACTATAATGCGTTGCATTTATGAAATCGATGAACTCCTGCAGAGAAAACGAAATTTCATTTCTGCATGCAACAAAAACATTTTGAACTCCGAAAAAAAGACGTTGGGTTGAAGGTTACTCCATAGTTAGCCTACCTTGGATCGAAGAATTAAAAGAAAGCGCGCACTGGCGGGTGTCAGGCATTGGCAGTGGTGATGTATATTAATAGCGATAAAAAACACGTTGTAGCGGTGTAGCGCTACATGCAGCGCTAAAATAAAGACACTGCAGTCAAAGGTAACTTTATTCGAACTAAACAGCCTTGCTTTAAAGCCTCCCTCAACCCGTCCCCGTGGGCGCGGATGCTCCAAAAGACACGTACTCACAAACCCCCGTAGGCTATCTCCCTTAGCCGGAACGGTGGCTAATTGTGAGCCGGTTCGGATGTGCCAGGAAATGGGGTCTCCACAACGTTTTTAGATTGTACAAGAACACCATAATCTTCAAATTTCGAATTACATTTCAAAAACTAACAAACCACAGGGAGCCGCAGCACAGAAATGAAAGAGTCGCATGCGGCTCCAGAGCCGCGGGTTGCCGACCCCTGCTCTAGAGGAAACAACGTTCAAGTGCTTTTCCCAGGTTTGGTGAGGAAAGGTGAATAATATTTGGTAATATCCATGTAAAGTCATTTATACTTGTTTGTAAATCTAGAATATCAGTAATTTGGCATGTTTTATATGTGGATCCTTTAGATTTTCATGAGTAAATTTTATCAGTGTTGGATTGATTGATTGGGTGACATTCCTTACTGGGCTGGTAAGTTAGTCTTTATAGTAATTCAACTATACTGTAAAAATTCTTGTAAAAGTTTATTTTTGTCTTTTTTTTGTTTCATGACCGAATGTGAACGTAACAGATTAACGTGAATGTCTTAATTTCTGTTCCCGTAGCTTGAGCGAGAAGAACTCGTTTCAAGGTCTAACCCATGTGTGCTTGGAAGTTAAGTACATGTGTACCAAACGTAAGTATATCTCTTAGTTAAGATGAGATGTATTTATTCATAATTTTGGTGTTGTGTATTAGGTACAGGGTTGGTGTGATTCTAATGTTGTTTGTATTGCTTCCTTTTAGAATTGCCGTATGGTTTTGTATATTTTGTTTTAGTTATTTTCATACTGCATGTGTAACAAGGGTGTGGCCTGAAATTAAGCTGAGATTGTAACAGCGGGAACTGCTTTTTAAAATTCATTTGGGCGCTTTTTTTCGATACCCTCTTTCTGCATTAAAACATCTAAAACAAATAAAGGAATTAAAGACCTGAAAAAGTATGTGTTGTCCTGCGTGTGCATCTTTCCCCAGGCTATAAAAAAAATATCAGCCACAAGGTGAACACCCTTGGAAAAAAATGCACTATTCACTATCATTTTTGTCTTGACTCTGTTGATGAAGCTGAGCTCCAGTGGTTGAGGGGATCTTGTGAAGATCACCTCCAGCGGCCAAGGAGGTCGGTCCAGTAGCCGAGAGGAACCTCGGTGGAGGTCAGAGTTACATGGACATCTATCTGGAAAACTGGTTCAGGGACGTCAAGTAGAACTCAGCTCCACTGGCTGAGAGAAGTCTGGAAGTGCCCATCTCCAACATCTCTGTAAAACTTGACTACAAAACTTTGGAATGTGCCTACAATGTAACCAACTATACGATGATATGCATGAATCATGCCATAAAAATGTAATTGTCCCAAGATAAATGAGCAATAGAAGGATGACGTTATACAACATGGAGCTGGTCCTTTCAGCCTGACATCCAAGTAGCCTGAGATACCTATCTATGATCATTTAATTCTGCTGCATTTGGCCCATATTCCTCTATTCCATTCATGTCCACGTACCTATCCAAATACTTTTTCAAAGTTCTTTTTCTACCTGTGTCTACTATTACCTCTGGCAGCTTTTTCCATATGCTAACCCTCTGTAAGGTGTACTTCTCCCCACTAGCCCCCACAAATCTCCTTTAAACATTTCCCTACTCACCTTAAACCTACGCCCTCCAGGCTCAGACGCCCATACCTTGGGAAAAGCCTGTGGCTCTTTGCTCTTGCTATGCCCCTCAGAATTTTATAAATCTCTACACAGTCACCCCTCAGTCTTCTGTGCCCCAGTCTATCACATGCTGGTGAATCTCTTCTGTATTCTTCCTTGTGCTACCACAACTTTGCACTAGTGTGACTAACCAGTGTCTTGTACAGCTATAATGTGATGTCAAAACTATTACAATCAATAACCCAAGCCCAAGATGACAATGTTTTCTTCTCTACCTCCTCCACCTGCACCATCATTTTCAGGTCAACCTGAAAACCTGTTGTATATTAACTCTTTACAGGTCCCTGCATCACACCTGTGGATTACGTTCCATTTGCTACTGCTTGGTCCAATTTACTAACTGACCTACGTCTTGCTGTTATTCTTGGGCAACCAGCCTCACTATCTAGGTCTCCATCAATTTTCACGTGCTCAGCAAACTTACTCATTAGATCAGAGACTTTCTCATCCAAGTCACTTACATACATCACAAACAACAAAAGTTCCAGCACCAATCCCTCAGGTGGACCACTAGTTATGGGCTTCCAGTCAGAAGGATCAACCCTCCACCTCTACCCTCTGCCTTCTGTCTGCAAGCCAATCTTGGATCCAGTTTGCCAGAACAGATCGGATCCCTTTCCCCTGAATTTTCTAGGCCAGTCAGCTGAGCAGGGACCTTATCAAAAGCCCTGCTAAAGTCCATGTATAGCGCAGCTACTGTCTTGCCTTCATCAGTCTTGTAACACAGTATTTCTTCTGCACAACATCATGCAGACTTCCCCTAACCTGTCTTTCCCAAACAAGAGAAAATCTACAGATGCTGGAAATCTGCGCAACACCCACACAATGCTGGAGGAACTCAGCAGGCCGGGCAGCATCTATTGGAAAAGAGAACAGTCAATGTTTTCGGCTAAAACCCTTCGGCAGGACCTTTCCAACTGTTCCTAATATTTTTCCCCCCAATAGTTTCCCTTTACTGACTTTAGTTTCGCTGGCCAGTAGTTTCCCAGTTTATCCCTACCAGCCTTCGTGACTATTGGAACAGTATTAGCTAATCCCTAGTCTTGCAGTACCCCACCCATGGCTAAAGATAATGCAAAAATTACAGACGGCACAGTGCAACTGACTTTTTTGCAAGAATGCAACAAGTAATAATCACACAAAGTACAATACTGCTTAAAGGAGAAATGGCGAGGCCAGGGTTACCGATCTTCAATTAAGTTAGTTGAGTTAACAATTGAGTTAGTTGCACACCACGTTACACTAAAATTAGAAAAGCTACCATATGGCTCCATGAAACCCAGAGCATTCATATTCATTAGGAAACATTTTACTCCCAGAAAAACACGAGACCCTTCCTGTGCTCTCCAAATGTGTATCTTTTCAGTATTAATGCACTATATTTCACAAAGCGACTGAAATTTCCTGCCGTGAATATTAAACACAACAGCTGCACCAATTCTCAGTGTTTACACTTACTGGGAGCAAGAAAAGAACAAAGCTCTCTACTGTGCCAGGTACAGCTGCTATGATATCAATCAGGTTTTTTTTAATCCTTTAACACGTCCTCCCCATCTTCCTTTCAGCTACCATGTTATACAGATCAACCCAATGATCCAGATGATTCTATCATTTCTATTGCTTTACTTTCACTCACCTGCCAAGCACACCAACATTAGTGCTATAACTAGCATTTTAAAGTTCTCTCGTCCTCTTCCCAATCAAAATATGTTTTCTCATTTGTCACCCCTCGCTCAAATGGGAAATAAAACTCTCTGCAACTTCAGAGCTCAATCTCAAGGACGGGTCTCTTCTTTACACTCCACATGTGTCCCTCCGATTTCTCCATAACCAGCATTCACATCGTAGATTTTTGACACTACAAACATTGGCCACTGATTCTTACAGTACACCATCCAGAATTTAATACTGTTGGACGTGTATTTTTTGATGGAGTATTTTTCTCCTTCAGTGAACCTAAAAGTTCCATGGAACTACTCAAAGACCAACAGGTCAGTTATTTCCCATTACTGCCCTGCAAGTTGTTAGGGTGGTTAAGAAGGCATATAGTGTGTGAGCCTTCATTAGTCACAGGAATTGAGTTTAAGAGCAGAGGTAATGCTGTTGCTCTATAAAACTCTGTTTAGACCACACTTGGAGTACTATGTTCAGTTTTGGTCACTTCATTATAGGTAGAACGTAGAAGCTTTACAGAGTGTGCAGGGGAGATTTACAAGGATGCGGCCTGGATTAGAGAACATCTTATGAGGAAAAGTTGAGTGAGCTGGGACTTTCCTCTTTAGAGGATGAAAGGAGACTTGTGAGGCACAGAAGATGATAAAAACCACAGAGTGGACAGCCAGTGCCCTTTCCCCAGGGTGGCAATGCGTTGTACAAGCGGACAAACTTTTTGAGGTGATTGAAGTAGAGGGGATGTCAGAGGTAGGATTCTTTAGAAACACGGAGCGTGGTAAGTGCATGGAACATACTGCCAGGGATGGTGGTAGAAGCAGATACATTAGAGACTCTTAATTAGGAACATGGATGAAAGAAAAATGAAGGGCTTCGTGGGAGGGAGAGGTCAGATTGATCTTAGAGTAGCTTACAAAGTTGGTACATTGTGGGCTGAAGGGCTGGACTGTGGTGTAGTATTTGATTGTTCTATGTTCCATCTGTTTGCGAGGCCTTATCCATTAACTAACTGCCATCTTACTTTACATTGCAAGTTACAAATTTAACTAAAAAGATATCATATTTCCAAGCATCTCAAGATAGGAAAAGGAGCTTATATAAAATGCTGGTTCTTTATTTCATCTACAAATTGTTTCCATTTTAGATTACACATTTTTAATCCAATCTTACAGATACATTTCTCTTAAAAGATCAGTAATGAAATACTCCATTTACAGTTTTAAAATGCTGTTTCATTTGTCTTCTACCAAAATCCTTTCCCAATCCATTTCCAAGAACAGTGTTATTTCTTGAAACTGAAAATGATAAATCTAGCTCCCGGTTTTTCACACAGCAGAATCCGAATCACACTCAACTTGCTCATTTTGAGACTGATGTTCCCCAGGGTGCTACGATTTTCATTTCCCGTACATTGCCAGGGCCATTGTCAGATAACTGGTTAAAATGAGTACTGCCATCCAGAATTTCCTGGACACACAGGGTCATGCAGCAGTCATGAACCATTAATTTGATTAAATCACTTGGGTTTTTCCAGTTTATATTTGGCTACTAAAGACTGATTGAAATATCTTTCCTGTTCTCACATACCCTTATCTTGCTCCAGAGCATATTGCTTTCTGTCAAGCAATGATCTTTTGCCTTGATCTTTTGCAACATATTATTGGTGTTAGTTTAAATTTAATCATAGAGTCATACAGTACAATCACAGGACCTTCATCAGCCACATCCATGACAACCTTTCTGCTTCTCTGCACTAATCTCATTTGCCTGCATTAGGATCATATCCTTCTATGCCTGCCTAGTTAAGTGTGTCTAAATGCCTCTTAAACACAGTAATTGTATCTGATTCCATCACCTCTTCTGACAGCGCATTCCAGATATCAGCCACTCTGTGTAAAAAAAAACTTGCATCCAAGATTTCCTTTAAATCTCATACCTCTCACATTAAAACTAAGCCCTCCAGTTTTTGATCCACCGATCATGGGGAAAAAAATTCATTCTAGATATTTTTCCATACACCTTCCATAAATTGGCCTAGGATATTTAGAATCTCTTTCCTCTCTATTTCACTAACTTCACAAAATGCAAGTTAATGTATATCAGTTATTGTGCCCATGTTTCTGATGTCCCTTTCTCATCAAAATATTCCACTACCACAAACTGAATCTAAAAAATTATTAGCCCTGAATGTAAGCCTTTTAATCTAAAAACTGCACCAGACGCTCCAATAACCTTTGTCTGGTTCTCCAAGGTACGTGCCCTCCTCTACTCCTGACTGCATCATACCTACATCTGTAAATTTTGGAGTTGTTACCTCCGAGTCACAAAAATGTGCTCAAACTACATGTTGAAATATTTCCGTCTATCGTGTATCATGTCTTTTTACATATTTCTTTTAATTAGAAAGAAATTTCTAATTAAAAAAGATCTAGTGGTAATAGTTTATTTTCTCTCAAACAAATAAACAATTTGTCATGATTTAACAGCAAAATAATGAAATTCCTTCCAGTTTTACCACATCTGAGGTGAACTGTAATAACATAACGCTCCACCAAACACTTGTGATACAATATTAGTCTTCCCTATGAACTAGCAGTATGCCAGAAATTTGAGTGTGTCACAGGGTAGAGGTGAGTGCAATTGCTATTACCAAGGAGAAGCTACTTGGGAAGATGAAAGGTCTGAAGGCAGATAAGTCACCTGAATCAGGTGGACTACACTCCAATGTTCTGAAAGAGGTAACTAAAGAGATTGTGGAGGCACTCGCAATGATCTTTCAAGAATCACTAGACTCTGGAATGGGATCAGAGGACTGGAAAATTGCAAATATCGCTCTACTCTTTAAGAGAGGGAAGCAGACAATTGGCCAGTTAGCCTGAGCTGACTGGTTGGGAAGATGTTGGAGTCCATTATTAAGGATGAGGTTCAGGGTACTTGAGGCACATGATAAAATAGGCCAAAGTCAGCATGGTTTCTCTAAGGGGAAATCTTGCCTGACAAATCTGTTGGAATTCTTTAATGAAATAGCAGGCAAGATTGGTATCAGGTAATATGGAAAGATAGGCACGAAGCCAGAGGAGGTGGGGTGGCATTCTTGATTAGGGATGAGATCAGGGCGATTTGAGACACGAAATATCTTATATACAGAGCAGAATGTTGAGTCCATTTGGGTAGAGATTAAGAATAGTAAAGGGAAAAAAAAAATCACTGGTGGGTGTTGTCTATAGGCCACCTAATAAAAATATTGCAGCGGCAGAGGCGATTAACCAAGAAATGACTGAGGCTTGTAAGAATGGAACAGCAGTTGTCATGGGCGATTTTAACTTCCACATAGATTGGGTGAATCAGGTTGGTCAAGGAACTCTTGAGAAGGACTTCATAGAATGCATCCGTGATGGCTTTCTTGAGCAGCATGTTAGTGAACCTACAAGGGAAAATACTATCTTAGATCTAGTCCTGTGCAATGTGACAGATTAGATTAATGATCTTGTAGTCAGGGATCCTCTTGGAAAGAGTGATCACAGTATGACTGAATTTCGCATTCAGATGGAGGATGAAATAGTTAGACCTAAAACTAGTGTATTATGCTTGAACAAGGGAGACTACAATGGGATGAGGGAGGAGTTGGCTAATGTGGACTGGGAGCACAGGCTCTTTGGTAGGACAGTTGAGGAACAGCAGAATACTTTCAGAGATTTTTCACAGTGCTCAACAAAAGTATATTCCAGTCAAAAGTAAGTGTGGGGAGAGCCAGCCTTGGATAGCTAAGGAAATAAAAGATAGTATCAAATTAAAAGCTCATGTGTACAAAGTCGCAAAGAGCAGTGGGAGACAGGAGGATTGGGAAAACTTTAAAAAGCAACAGAGAACAACTAAACAAGAAAGGGAAGACAGAAGATGGAAGTAAATTATCACAAAGTATAAAAACAGATAGCGAAAGTTTTTATAAATATATAAAGCGGAAGAGGGTGACTAAAGTCAACATAGGTTCCTTGGAAGACGAGAAGGACAAATTGATATTGGGTAATAAGGAAATGGCTGAGGCATTGAACAACTATTTTGTGTCTGTCTTCATGGTGGAGGACATGTCTAATATGCCGAAGAATGATGTTATGGATAAAATGGGAGGTGAGGACCTCGATAAAATCACTGTCACTAAAGAGATAGTGATGAGCAAACTAGAGGGCCTGAAAGTAGATAAGCCCCCTGGTCTTGATGGGATGCATCCCAGGGTGCCGAAGGCATTGGTGGAGGTTATAGTAGACGTGTTGGTAATCATTTATCTAAATTGTCTAGACTCTGGGCAGGTCCCAGTGGATTGGAAGACAGCAAATGTCATGCTACTTTTTAAAAAAGGATGTAGGCAAAAGACAGGCAACTATAGGCCAGTTAGCTTAACACCTGTAGTCGGGAAAATGCTTGAAGCTGTCATTAAGGAAGAAATAGCGAAACACTTAAAAAGGAATGGTTCCATTAGACAGATGCAGCATGGATTTAGAAAGAACAGGTCCTGTTTGACAAAATTACTGGAGTTCTTTGAGGACATGATGAGTGCAGCGGATAGAGGGGAACAGGTGGATGTCGTATACTTGGATTTCCAGAGGTGTTCGATAAGGTGCCGCACAAGAGACTTATAAATAAGATACGAATGCATGCAGTTGGAGGAAGTGTATTGGCATGAATAGTGGATTGGTTAACCAATAGAAGGCAGAGAGTGGGTATAAATGGGTATTTCTCCGGTTGGCAATCAGTGGTGAGTGGGGTGCCGCAGGGGTTGGTGCTGGGCCCGCAGCTGTTTACCATTTACATTGATGATTTGGAAGAGGGGACTGAGTGTAGCGTAGCAAAATTTGCTGATGACACTAAACTGAGTGGAAAAACAAATTGCACAGAGGATGTGGAGAGTCTGCAGAGGGATATAGATAGGTTAAGTGAGTGGGCCAAAGTCTGGCAGATGGAATACAACATTGGTAAATGTGAGATCATCCACTTTGGAAGGAATAATAGAAGAGCAGATTATTATTTAAATGGTGAAAGATTGCAGCATGCTGTTGTGCAGAGGGACTTGGGAGTGCTTGTTCATAAATCGCAAAAAGTTGGCTTGCAGGTACAACACATTATTAAGGCAGCGAACAGAATGTTGGCCTTCATTGCTTGAGGGATTGAATTCAAGAGCACGTAGGTCATGCTGCAACTATATGGGGGACTGGTGTGGCTGCACCTGGAGTACTGTGTGCAATTCTGGTCTCTGTACTTGAGGAAGGATATACTGGCTTTGAGGGCAGTGCAGAGGAGGTTCACCAGGTTGATTCCAGGGATGAAGGGGTTAACGTGAGGAGAGATTGCGTCGCCTGGGACTATACTCTCTGGTGTTCAGAAGAATGAGAAGGGATCTTATAGAAACATACAAAAATTTTGAAAGGGATAGATAAGATAGAAGTAGGAAAGTTGTTTCTATTGGTAGGTGAGACTAGAACTAGGGGACATTGCCTCAAGATTCAGGGGAGAAGATTTAAGACAGAGATGAGGAAGAAATGCTTTTCCCAGAGAGTGGTGAATCTGTGGAATTCTCTGCCCAGGGAAGCAATTGAGGCTTCTTCACTAAATATATTTAAGATACAGTTAGATAAGTTCTTACATAGTAGGGGAACTAAGGGTTATGGGGAAAAGGCAGGTAGATGCAGCAGAGTTAACAGACAGATCAGCCATGATCATATTGAATGGTGGGGCAGGCTCGATGGGCCAGATGGCCTACTGCTGCTCCTATTTCTTATGTTCTTATTGACAAAGGAGAGTCAATGGATGTTGTTTATTTGGATTTTCAGAAAGCCTTTGACAAAGTGCTGCTCAAGAAGCTATTTAACTAGAAAACAGCCCATGGTATTACAGGAAAGACATTAGCATGGACAGAAGATTGGCTGACTGACCGAAGGCAAAAGCAGGAATAAAATGGGCCTTTTCTGGTTGGCTGCCGGTGACTAGTGTTGTTCTGCAGGGGGCAGTATCGGGACCGCTTCTTTTCACGTTACATGTCAATGATTTCGATGACAGAATTGATGGCTTTGCAGCCATGATTGCAGATGATATGAAGATAGGTGGAGGACCAAGTAGTGTTCAGGAAGTAAGGAGACTGCAGCAGGACTTAGGTTAGGAGAATGGGTAAAGTGGCAAATAAGGTGTAGACTAATTTCTAAGTGGGGGAAAAAATTCAAAAATCAGAGCTGCAAAGGGCCTTGGGAATCCTTGTGCAGGATGTCTTTAAAAGTTAACTTGCAGGTTCAGTTGGTGATACAGGAGGCAAGTGTAATGTTATCGTCCATTTCGAATGAACTATAATGTAAGAGCAAGGATGTGATGCTGAAGCTTCATAAGGCATTTATTAGACCGCACTTGGGAGTAGGGTGAGCAGTTTTGGACCTCTAAGAAAAGGTGTGCTGGCATTGGAGAGGGCCCAGAGGTGACGGAGTCCGAAATGAGAGTCTAACTTCGTTTTTAATTTAAGCGAGCTGTGCACTTATCATGTGGCAGATTGATGATATATGTCATTTATGTATTTTCACAGATAATCCACGATGCATAAGTAAACAAAATATACACAATATTACTCAAATAGTGAAATATTAACAACACTACAGTCCCCCCTGCTTAGCTATAAACTCCAATTCTATATAGAATGCATCTCAACTATATGCACAATACACTATACTATTATACAGACATTCACAGCATAGTAAACTTTAAATTGTCCATTTAGGCCTACAGATTTAATCAACATGGAGGATTTCTTACTCTTGTAGAATAACATCTTCCCTGACAAAGGGGATCACTCTGCTTGGCAGATGAGACTTGTGGCTGAGAAACAATCTTCGGTTCTGGGTGATTGTAGGAGTTGACTGTGGGACTGTAGGAAGTGGTTCTGACAGCTCTGAATACCTTTCATCTAGACAGGGCGGAATCCCGAACAATACATGACAAGCCTCAATGTATGATGTGGATTATGATGTATGAGTACCGTGTCTGACATCACCATTTCCTTACCTTTTGGAAAGCCATCGCACACTGCTTTGCCATGTCTTCCTGATCTATAGTAATGAGTTAAAGGGATGGAGCTCAGTAGCCAGGAACCTGTTACAATAATTGCCAAATTATAAAAGGACTGCAACTGAGACATGTCCTTTGGCCTTGGGGCATCCAACAAGGTCTCAGCACACTTGTGTCAATGGTGTGACCTAAGTAAGTGATGCATAGTTTAAAGAATTCATAATTGTTGTGTCATGATCTGAACATAATCTTCTAATTTTTTTAACACTGTCTTGAGATTTTGAAGATGTTCCTTCTCATCCTTACTAGTAACAATGATATCATCTAATTAACACTGTGCCTGGACGGCCTTGTAGCATCTGGTCCATTGCTTTCTGTTAAAGTGCAGGCAGAGATGGTACTCCTAAAAATAAGCCTATTATAGTAAAAAAGCCCTTTTTGAGTGTTTATAGTGAGAAGCACAATGGACTCTTCTTCCATCTCCATCTGCAAGTAGGCCTCAACTAAATCCACTCAGCTCAGCAACGTTTCCTTCCAGAAAGTTTACAGACAGACTTTATTGATCCCGAGGGAAATTGGGTTTCGTTACAGTGGCACCAACCAAGAATAGAGTAGAAATATAGCAATATAAAACAATAAATAATTAAATAATAATAAGTTAATCATGCCAAGTGGAAATAAGTCCAGGACCAGCCTATTGGCTCAGGGTGTCTGACACTCCGAGGGAGGAGTTGTAAAGTTTGATGGCCACAGGTAGGAATGAGTCTCTGGCTGAATGTACTCCTGTGCCTAACCAGTACATTATGGAGTAGATGGGAGTCATTGTTCAAGATGGCATGTAACTTGGACAGCATCCTGTTTTCAGACACCACCGCCAGTTCCACCCCCACAACATCACTGGCCTTACGAATGAGTTTGTTGATTCTGTTGGTGTCTGCTACCCTCAGCCTGCTGCCCCAGAACACAACAGCAAACACGTTAGCACTGGCCACCACAGCCTCGTAGAACGTCCTCAGCGTCGTCCGGCAGATGTTAAAGGACCTCAGTCTCCTCAGGAAATAGAGACGGCTCTGACCCTTCTTGTAGACAGCCTCAGTGTTCTTTGACCAGTCCAGTTTATTGTCCATTCGTATCCCCAGGTATTTGTAATCCTCTACCATATCCACACTGACCCCTTGGATGGAAACAGGATGGAAACAGGGGTCACTGGTTCCTTAGCCCTCCTCAGGTCCACCACCAGCACCTTAGTTTTACGAAGATACTCAGTTAGTCCTGACGAAGGGTCTCGGCCCGAAATGTCGACAGCGCTTCTCCCTATAGATGCTGCCTGGCCTGCTATGTTCCACCAGCATTTTATGTTTGTTGTTGCAACCATTTTGAATATTTATTCAAAAGTACTTCCAAATTATGTTTGCCCCATTGCTCCTTTGAAGCCTTGCTGTCACATTTCTCTACAACAATAATCACACTTGAAAATATATTTCTTTCACTGTAAAGCACTCTGGACATCAGGAGACCGAGGACGAAACCTTATAAACAGAAGTTTGACCTTTACCTTGTGCAGCACTGCACCACGACGTTAGCAGGATAATTGTATCTTTTAAGCGTATTAGCCAGTTGTTAGCAATGTTTGACAACTGACTAATTCCAAGAAAATCACTGCAGTTTAAATACGGGCCTTGGAAATAGATTCTTTTAAAGCTTTCAGACTTAACCTTTTCACCATGTGGGATACAATATTTATTTCTTATGATTTTATTTTTAGTGGAGGAGACTAGTTTCTATAGGCGAGCTTCCCATAATCCTGATGTAACAAGTAACCATTTATTCTGACCCCAACATTTCAGTGTGTCTATGGTGGTGAGCGGATAAGTCAATCATGCTTGTTTACACTATGGACCACAGAAGACAATGCCTTCATTCAGTTGATGCACCAATATAGTGTAAAACCACTCTCAAGAAAGCACAGCTGGTACAGTGGATTGGGAACACAGAATTTTCATCTAAATATACAAAAAAAAAGCTAAACTTCATCTGGCTAAATGTATGTAGTTTTCCCATTTAAAAAGACCTAAGTTACAAATGTACCCTTTTTAAAGTCAATTGCAAGTAACATCTTAATTATTTAAGTTATTTGAAATGAGGTAAAAGTAATGTCCCTTTAAAAATAGCTTTTATTTTGCTGTAAAGCCAATAATATTTCAGCTCATTCAAAACTTTGCTGACTGTAGCTCACCCCACATTAAGTGCACTCATTCCCCCGTGCTCAATGGCCTCTGCGAGCTCTGAGCCAGGCAACTTTAAAATTCTCATTCCTGTCTTCTATTCCCCTCCCAAATGCATTTCCTCTCCACCTTTCTAACTCCTGTAGCTATCCAATCCTCTGTACTCCTTCAATTCTGACATGTTGCACAACACAGACTTTAATCTCGGTACCATTAGAGGACAAGCCTTCAGTTAAAAACACTAAAAACATGAAAGTGCCAGGACTCAAGTATGCAATTCTTGATCTCTGCTTTGTCATTCAGTATCAGGGTTTGGTATTTTGTAGACAGGAATCATGTTTTGGAAAACCTCACATATATATCCGCATGGACTAGACGGGCCGAGGTGACCTGTTGCTGTGCTGTAATTGTTATATACTTACACACACGCACGCGCGCGCGCACACACACACACACACACACGACCACCCACCCCTTTGACTGAAGGCCTTTCTTATTATCTCAGTCCTGAATGGCTGGCCTCTGCCATTCAAGTGTGCCCAGTCTTCTTAATTTCTCAAGGACCTCCCACATTCCAGGAATTAATCTGACAGCAGAGACCCTTGGCCTAACTAGACAGCGGCGCCTACAGCATTCACCCTGCTCGTCCCAGTTGCCCACATTTGGCCCATAACCCTGTGGGTCTGTCAACTTTTTGTAACTGCAATGACCACTTCCTCTGGCAGCTTATTACAGGAACTCATTACCTCCGGATAAAAAGGTTACCTCTCAGGTTTCTATTAAATCTCTTTTCTACATCACTGCATTCATTCTATTGTGGCTATATCTTTCTTTAGATCTGTACACGTTATTGCAGGTGTGGTCCTACCAGGGCCCTACATAACTGAGTAAGATTACTTTACTCTTGTACTCAAATCCTCTTGCAGTGATAGCTACACATGGTTCATGTTCCTAATTATTTGCTGTCCCTGCAGATTAACATTCAGTGCTTTTTGTTCAAGGTCAACCTGATCCCTTTGCACCAACGTCTTTCAAATCTCACATTTTCATTTTTTTCTACCATGACCTTACATCTTTTTACCTATTCATTTAACCTAATCACATAGACCCAAACTAAAAACACAAACTGAAGGAAACACCCAGCAGGTCAGGCAATGTCTGTGGAAGGAGACAGACAGAGAGCAAATGTTTCAGTCTGAGACCCAAAGCAGCATTATCTGTTTTTATTTCAGATTTCCAGAATCTGCATTTTTTTTTCAACTTATATACCCCTGAAGCCTCTTGGTATCGTCTTCATAATTCACACTAGCACCCAACATAAAAAACCACAACTGTGGAAACAACCAGTAGGTCAGGGTACAACGGTGAGAAGAGAAACAGTTACAGTTAAGAGACTAATGCATAAATCATGTCAAAGTTCAACAACATAAATGACAAAGAAAGTGGCAAATGGAATATAGTGTAGGGAAGTGCATGGTTATGCACTTTGGTAGGAGGAGCAAAACATAGACTATTTTCTAAATGGACAGAAAGTTCAGAAAACGGAGGTTAAAAGAGACTCTGGAGACATCATGCAGGATACCCTAAATGTTAACCTGCAGGTTGAGTTGGTGGTAAGGAAGGCAAATACAATGTTAGCATTCATTTTGAGAGGACTAGAATACAAAAGCAAAGATGTAATGCTGAGGCTCTATAAGGCAAAAGTCAGAGCGCACTTGGAAGATTGGGAGCAATTTTGGCACCCTTATCCAAGAAAAGATGTGCTAGTATTGGAGAAGGTTCAGAAGAGGTTCATGACAATGATCCTGAGAATGAAAGGCTATGAGCCATATGTATGAAGGGAGGGAGGCAGAAAATAGGCCAGCTAGCTTGCCTTCAGTGGTAGAGAAGATATAAAAGTCCATTATTAAAGACAAAGTTTCGGGGTACTTGGATGCACATGTTAAAATAGGCCAAAGTCAGCATGGCTTCCTTAAGGAGCAATCTTGCCCGACAAATCTTTAGGAACTCTTTGAAGAAATAACAGGCAAAATAAATAAGGAAAGTCAATGGATGTTATTTACTTGGATTTTCCGAAGGCCATTGACAAGGTGTCACACATGAGGCTGTTAACAAGAGCTCATGTTATGACAGGAAAGATATTAGCATGGATAGAAGATTAGCTGACTGGCAGGAGGCAAAGCGTGGGAGTAAAGAGGGCTTTTTCTGGTTGGCAGCCAGTGACTACTGGTGTTCAGACCACGTCTTTTCATGTTATATGTCAATGATTTGGATGATGGAATTAATGGGTCTGTGGTCATATTTGCGGACAATATGGAGATAGGTAGAGGAATAAGTACCTATAGGTACAAGATAGTTAGCAGGGAGTCTGCAGAAGAAGCGGCAGATGGAATATGGTGTATGGAAGTATATGGTCATGCACTTCGGTAGAAAAAATAAAGGCAAAGATTACTTTCTAAATGGGGAGAAAACTCAAAAATCAAACATACAAAGTGACTTGGGAGGCCATGGCACTGGGTATATTTAAGGTTGATACATCCTTGATTAACTAGGGTGTTGAAGGTTACAAGAAGGCAAGAGAATGGGGTTGGGAGGGAGAATAAGTCAACCATGATGGAATAGTGGAGCAGACTCAATGGGGCAAATGGCCTAAATATTCCCTCGTCTTACGATCTTGTGGAATATTAGCTGTTTTTTCCCCATAGATGCAGCCTGGCCTGTTTAGTATTTCTATTTTTTTTAAATTTTAGATTTCTATCATTAGCAGATATTTTGATTTTTTAACCTGGCACCCAGTTTTATACAAATACCAAATCTGGATATGTTACATTTGGCCCCCTCATCTAGTTAATTGATGTAGATTGTGAACAGCAGGTACCCACCACTCATAACAGGTTCCCAATCCAAAACTGATTCAATTATCCCTACTTTGTTTTTTTGTTAACCATTAGCCAATCTTCAATCTAGATCAGCATATTATCAAAAGTTCCACATGTCCTAATTTTGTTTAATCACTTCTTATGTATCTTTTGTGTGTGTTGTTTTGCAGGAATCTCTCGTGTGTATAGTTTGCCAGCTCCCCTCGGAGTGGAAAGTGAACAGAAACACAAGGACTGGGATAAATTCAGTATCCAATAAAAGAGAGCTGAGAAGCCAGGAAACAGAAGATAACCAATGGGGGGAGAAAAATATAAAACAGACAATGAGAACTTCATTGAGTACATTGGAAGTCAGAAAGATTTCAAAGCAAACAAAGATATATACTTGATTGCTAAGGAGGCTAAGAGTTCTGGAGAGAAGGTAAAGGAATGGGATTATAAAGAGAAATCTGCAATGATCAAATGGTGAAACAGACTCAATGGGTCAAAAGGCCTAATTCTGCTCCTTATGTCTTATCAAAGGTCTTTTGAAGATCCAAATGCACAATATCCACCCATGCCCCCTCATGTATTGAGCTACCTCAAAATAGGTCTAAAATTTTAACTTCTTCCATTAACCTTCCTTCTCTTTAGAATTCAATATTCCAACTAGAATTTTAATCACACAATTCCAATCTTCGTAGAGTTAGGTTATCAAATTGCATTTAATGTTACCCCTTGGGATGTTTCACACTGTTAAAAAAGCTATACTAATGCAAGTTGTTGTGGAGGTGGCTTAAAGCCACTCCTCCAAAAGTCTTTCTCTTCCAGTTGGCCTCAGTTTTTGTCCAATCAAGCTTCTATACAGATTCCTGGGATTGTTTTCTATGTTATAATTATACAGTTTCAAACTTCTTGCTATTGTTCTTGGTCATACCTAAGTTACCTGAAAATTAGTTTCTGAAGTTTACTCTGCACATGAATAAAATGTTTCTTGGTACTGCTGAGGAGAGTTGGAATGATAAAGGTGGTAATAAAGCAAGAGAAGATTAAAGAGTTGGACCATGAAAAGACTGACATATAAAGAACCAATTTTAAGTGAGCCCTAGGAGCCAGTGCCAGTCAGCATCAAAGGAGTGATGGAGAAACAGTTCTGGATATACAGACAGTCCCCGGGTTACGAACGAGTTCCAATTCTGAGTCCGTCTTTAAGACGGATTTGTACGTAATTCAGAACAAATATATCCGGTATTATTTAGCGTCAGTTAGTCAAACATTTGTTGTAGTATATAGTATACATTTTACCTTTCCATGCATATAAAACACTTATGAAACGTATCTATCCCAATAATTAAACCACTGCGTTGCTTAGTAATAATTGTAGCTTTCATCGGGGCAGGGGCTTTCACATGCTCCATTATTCTCACTTTATCCTTTATCCTTTAAAATTGTTCTGATCGTTGACCGACTGTAGCCTAACACTTTTCCAATGACCGATGACGTTTCACCTCTTTCCAAATGCTTTATTATTTCCACTTTATTTTTCTTTTCAATCGTGATCGCTTCCCGTCAACGGAACAGAAACACTGTGGGCAGCGGATCCCAACCTCTGCCGGCTCCCAAGTTCACTAGGTCCTTGAGGACCACTGCACTGAATTCCCCGGGTCCTAAAGTCCACTGCACAGAGACAGGTTAAATGGGAGAAGGGGGGCCTGTGCTGGGTTTGGGTATTTGTTCCTCCTCAATATTCCACGTGGGAATTTAAACTGAAGGTGGCAGTGTTTTTTTTAAATGAGGTCGAGTTGCAAGCTCAACATCAACCCGGCACGCTTGGGAGCGGTCTGTCACTGGATCGAACTCGGGAACCTCCGTTCTCGAGCCCGGCGCTGATCTCACTGCGCCACCAGCTGACCGGAAAAGGGGGGAGGGGGGAGGGTGAAACTTGCTAAGAAAAAATTTAAGCCAAATACAAAGTGTACAAATACAACACGGTGTCAACAGCAACGACTTAAAATGGCAGAAGGCGTTCTCCTTCCTCAGTTCCTAAGTACGAGTTGTTCGTAAGTCGGACGTTCATAACTCGGGGACTATCTGTAGTCCAGAAAAAAAGCATTGGATGTGCTTAAATGTGTGAATGGTAGTGGACGGGAAAAGTATGCAAATACCTGTACAGAGATGAAGAAGATAGGGATGTTTACTTCAGCAAGACAGTGTCAAATGAGAGGGAAGAATCAGCTAACGATACAGAGGTGGTTGTAATGGTCATTGTGATGGAGAGCAGAAGTTGTGGCCTGTCTTCTGCTTCATCCCCCTCTCCTTATTGGCTATTTCAATATTCAGCCAGCTTAGATAGGAAATCAACCATGCACCTCTTGTGTCAAGGAAAGGCTGTCAGGTTCTCAGTATCACACAGGGAGTGGTTACGTTTCCCAGAAACGGACTTCAAGGCGATAGCTCAGAAAACTACAAAGTTTCTACTGCAAAGAATATAAGAAATGTATACAAACACACATACTGAAAACATCAACCATCGAGTTGCTGCTTGAACAATGACTATTTGAAATCAATGAACGAGACATGACGACGAACAAGGACAGTAAGTGCCGCAAACATTCGTCCGGCATTTAAGGTACACAAGGATATATTCTTAAAAGCCAGCACATATTAATGGTATCTAAAACCCCAATCAGTTAGGCTATGTTATTGACATTTAAGCATGTCTGATCTTAATCTTGAACTATAACATTAAAGGCCAAAAATTGTCAGAACTGTCAACAGACTATTTTGTCATTGTTCTAACACCCATTAAAACACTATCTGGTTACTGCCCTGAAATAACTTTCTATCACCAGCCCAATTTTCTGCTTCATTTTACGATAATTTTGGATAATCACTGGGCACTTCCAGAATTTGCACATCAGACGAGGAATCAGGGCTTTGTCACCAAATAACTTAAAAATGTTATAGCCTTCAAATTACACTCAGATGACTAAATATTGCATGTAAAGAGCAATCCCACAGGGTTTTTTCCATAGATTTCAAAGAACCTCTAAAATATCCATTCATATGTCTCCCTAACCATTCTCTTCAAATTTCAATATTCTCAAATATCATCCCAATCAACCTCTGCCAATTTAAATTTATCTTTTGCTCAAATCCCCTGTACCCCATTCCACCTGAAATCACCCTTACCCACCACCTGTCAAACTACATGTATGACCATGGCTTCCTTTCAATATCAGAAGTCAAGAGGCTATGTTGCAACTTTATTGAGCTCTGGCTAGGCCACATCTGAAGTATTGTGTACATTTCTGGTCACGTCACTCCAGGAAGGATGTTGAGGCTTTGCAGAGGTTACAAAAGAGGTTTGCCAGGATGCTGCCCGGTTTAGAGGGCATGCGCTATCACGAGGGGGCTGAATAAAACTTGGAACACATACAACACGCTGGAGGAACTCAGCAGGTCGGGCAGCCTCCGTGGAAACGAGCAGTCAATGTTTTGGGCCGAAACCCTTCATCAGGTCTGAAGAGAGAGGGGGCAGGGGCCCTATAAAGAAGGTGGGGGGAGGGTGGGAAGGAGAAGGCTGGTAGGTGCCAGGTGAAAAACCAGTAAGGGGAAAGATCAAAGGGTGGGGAGGGGAAGCAGGGAGGGCATAGCTAGGAAAGGTGAAGAAGGAATGTAAGGGGAAAGCACTGTGGCTTGTTTTTTTCAACTGGCACCTACCAACCTTAGGAAATGTTGGGGTAATAGATGCCTAGAATGCGCTGCCTGGTATGATAGTGGAGGCAAATATATTAGAGGCTTTTAAGAGACATTTAGACAGGCTCATGAATGTGAGGAAGATGGAGGGATATGGACATGGTGTAGGTCGGAGGGATTAGTGCTCGGATGTGTTTATTTTTTTTGCTTTTTAGCTGGTTCGGCACTTCTCTGCTCTATACGAACCTCTACAATCACCCTTTGCTTGCCCAGAGAAGGCAAATGGTGGTTGTAGATGGTTTGAATTCTGCATGGAGGTCGGTGACCCACGGTGTTCTATAGGGATCTGTTCTGGGACAGCTCTTCTTAGTGATTTTTATAAATGACCTGGATGAAGAAGTAGAAGGGTGGGTAACTAAATTTGCTGGTGACACAAAAGTTGGGGGTGTTGTGGATAGTCTGGAGCATTGTCAGAGGTTACAGGGGACATCAACAGGATGCAGAACTGGGCTGAGAAGTGGAAGATGGAGTTCAACCCAAATAAGTGTGAAGTGGTTCATTTCAGTAGGTCTAATTTGAAGACAGAATATAATATTAATGGTAAAACTCTAGGCAGTGTGGAGGATCTGAGAGATCTTGGGGTCCATGTCAATAGTACACACAAAGTTGCTGCCCAGGTTGACAGTATTGTTAAGAAGGCATTTGGTGTGTTGGCATTCATCAACCATGGGGTTCAGTTCAAGAACTGTGAGGTAATTATACAGCTATACAAGATTTTGGTCAGACCCCACTTGGAGAACTCTGTTCAGTTCTGGTCACCTCACTACAGGAAGGATGTGGATACTATAGAGAGGGTGCAGAGGAGATTTACAAGGATGTTACCTGGATTGGGGAGCATGCCTTATGAGAATAGGTTGAGTGAACTTGGCCTTTTCTCCTTGGAGCGACGGAGGATGAGAGGTGACCTTATAGAGTTGTATAAAATGATGAGGGGCATTGATTGTGTATATAGCCAGAGGCTTTTTCCCAGCGCTGAAATGGCTAACACGAGGGAGCATAGTTTTAAGGTGCTTGGTACCAAGGGGATATTAGGCATAAGTTTTTCCACACGGAGTGGTGGGTGCTTGGAATGCACTGCTGGTAGCGGTGGTGGAAGCAGATACAATAGGGTCTTTTAAAAGCCTCCTAGATAGGTACATGGAGCTTAGAAATATATCGGGTTACATGGTCAGCACCACAATGTGGGCCAAAGGGCCTATAATATGCTGTAGAATTTTATGCTCAATGTTCATGATATTCAGTCACCCACTAACAAGCAGAAGATACCATGCCACCTGGGTTAGCGATTTGTTTCAATGTACACATGACAAATAAAATAGTTGGAGTTGAGGCAAAAGCTCTACCGGTTGCATCGGAGTGCCATCCCATTTCATTTTCATCTTTCCCACGTCACCACAGGCTGATCTTCTTGCAGGCACCTTGGCTCAGAAACCAAACATTTAAAGGTGACAAACCACGATTGACCATCATGTCAGTGAGATATAAATTCCGTAACAAACTAGTCCTCTAGCTTCCCTCAGGATCTTCTCCAATATCCCCCATTCTGCTCGGGAGATGACTGTTCTTTTCAACTGCATAACACTTCAAATTTCCCCCTTTCTCGCTAAGCAATTTAATGTACAAAGAGATAAAGAGCAGCTTTATCTGTCACAGATACATTGAAACATACAGTGAAATGCATTGTCTGTGTCAAATCAAATCAGCTCATAAGTGCTGCCATACTTCCAGCACCAACATAGCATGCCTACAACTCACTACTCCTAAGCGCGTGTCTTTGGAACCATCAAGGGGAGAACCTTAAGTGATGGGAACCAAATTAGGCCATTGGTGGCTCATCGAGTCTGCTCTACAGTTCCATCACATCTGAATTACTGTCCCCCTAACCCCATTCTCCTGCCTTCTCCCCATAACCTTTAACCTGAAATAAGATCATTGGACATAGGAGCAGAATTAGGCCACTCAGCCCATCAATCAGGCTATTTGTACCATTTGTACAAACTCCTTACAAACAGTGGCAGTAAGTGAACCCAAATCTTACCTCGACTGTGTTAACTGCTACATGTACAACAACTTTCGACTTACTGCTGATATCCAACAAAGCTGCCTTTTCAAATTCCTTCTGTTCTGCACATGTTGTTGGATTTCCAAAGACTTTATACCCAATAATTTTCTTGCAATTACTGTAGAGTATCCTTCCTTATTTTTCTCACCCTAACTGTGAAGCAGTCAACAACTTCATTGTCTTGTGTGGTCTGTTCAGGAGAGTTGACCTCGGGAGTTCTATGCTCACATCTAATGCAATTGCTTCATTTTTTTTCCTGTTTCCAGCAGTTCACACAGTTCCACCTCCTGCCCCCAACCTCCTTTTCCTCATTAGACACACATATTCCCTTACATAATTTGCAAACAGATAAAATTTACATCCATAACATTATCCAGTTGTATCTGATTGCAGCCTATTAGATTTTACAACCACTTATTTATTCAGACTGACAAAGTCACCGATGAGCTGAAACTTGCATCAACTGACTTTTGGGGAAATCAAAACAATTTTATTTCCTAAGAAACAGAGCATACTTCTCATCCCTTCCCAGCAATTCATTACAGCAGATGGTGATCATCTGTCCTATAAAATATAGAACAGAACAGTGAATGTCATATCTTAAAACAACTTGCATTTATCTCTACAACACTGCCAGCTCCACACTCTGCTGTTAAAAACTTGGCTATGGCTTTGTTAACTCAAAACTTGCCTCCCCAAATCCTCTTCTTGCTGGCCTCTTGAATTTATTCCTGTAAAAATCCTACTTATTTTTGTTAAAATAGAGCTCTACCACCTCCTTATTCAGCCATGTCTCAAAGATTCAAAGCACGTTATCAAAGTATGCACACAGTATACAATTCAGAGATTTATCTTCCCACAGTCAACACTGAAACAAAGACAGCCACGGAGCCTGTTAGAAAAAAGTCCACCCCTCTGTCCAACACGCAAAAAAGAAGTCACATTAATGGCAAAAAAATGAGCAAAAAAAACCCCCAAAGAATATAAAACACCAACCCACAAATTCATCATTTTAAAAATCCAAGCGTATTAATTTCAGCTCAGTTCAGTTCAATCTAGCGCAGTGTTGTTTGTTATCTGCTATAGCTTCAGTTCTCACTGTTTTTCTTTGGCTCTCTGAATCCCAAAACATTATCTTTAAAACTTCCTCCAGTCACAACCCATGACACCACAGCTACTGATCTCCCAGAATTCCACAAGCAGTGACAAGATGACCCTTAACAGTGTTGAGGAACAAAGGATCTTGGGGTCAAAGTTCATAGTTCCCTGAAAGTGGCTACACAGGTTGACAGGGTGCTTAAGAAGGCACATGAAATGCTTGTTTTTATTAGTTGAGGCATTAAGCTCAAAAGTCAGGAAGTTATGTTGCAGCTTTATAAAACTAGTTCAGGCCGTCCCATTACAGGAAGAATGTCAAGGCTTTGGAGTGGATGGAGAAGAGGTTTAACATGATGTTGCCTGGATTAGAGGGTCATGTGCTATAGCAAGAGTTTGGACAAACTTAGTTTTCTCTGGAGCAGCAGAGACTGAGGGGAGATCTGATAGAGGTTTATTAGATTATGAGAAGCATAGATAAAATAGAATCTTTTCCCCCATAGCTGAAACGTCTAAAATCAGAGGACTTCCATTTAAGATGAGCAGGGCTAATTTCAAAAATGTGAGGGACAAGTTTTTTTATACACAGAGTGGCGCATGCCTGGAGTACGCTGCCTGGGGAGGTGGTAGACACAGATACATTAGAAACTTTCAAGAGACATTTAGACAGACATAAGAATGTGAGTGACGTTGTGTAGGCAGAGGGGATCAGTTTGGTTGGCAATCTGATACTAATTTATTCATTCAGCACATTATGGCCGGAAGGCCTGTTCCGGTGCTGTCCTGTTCTATGTTCTAAAACTGTTAGTTATATCAATGGTATTTTCTCTAAATCTTGTCAATTTACATTATCAATAAAAGAGACCAAAATATCTCCAGTTTTGTACTCTTCCGTCAATATCTTTAAGGGATATGTTATGTGATGTTTTGTTATGTCTCATCTCGGACCATCTTGAATTCTAGTATTTCTCTACTTTGCTACTACCCAAGGATTGACATCTCACCCCAAGTCCAATTTTCCTTGCCTGTAAAATATGTTAAAGTCTCATGCTAAAGATGTGATCCCCCATACACCACTATGGTCTTGATTGTATTGATTGTGCAATGTTATCGACATTAAGAACCTCACGTTCAGCTCATGGCCTGTTTAATGCTGCTGTTGTGAACATCCCAAGGAGATTCACAGCATTCCAAGTCTTCTCCAAGTTGCACTGCTTCTCACAGGAAACTAAAGCAAAAAATGTCGCATCAATCTCGCCCTTATAATGTTTCAACTCCTTTGGCAAAACAGTTTCATACTTCTTTTAGCAAGTTCATCATTGGAAATGCTACATCAAACCTGACACTTATTAAAATGGTGAATACTATTACAAGCCAGCAATAAATTAGCTGCTTTCCAATATGCCTTCTGGTTCTACTGACTAATCACAAAACAATTTCCTGATTCTCCAGACTTCATATAACTTAATGAAGGTATTCTGCAGTGTTTTTTAGATTTAGGGTACAAATATTTGACTCCTTTCTATAATCCATCTAATCCTGTAGACAAAAGAGACTACACATGTTGCAATCTGGAACACAGCAGGACGCTGGAAGAACGGAAAAGGCAAGGCAGCTTCTCTGGAGGCCAAGGGTGCAAATCCACGTATCGGGGTGAATTCTGCATTAGGACTGAAAGCCTTGCCTCCAGCAGCAACACAGTTCAGAAGTTTTGGAGCAGAAGGTCACATCTTAAAAACAGATGCAGTGGAAATGGAGAAATTGAGAAAAAAAAAGAACTGGTATCATTAGGGGAGGCAGGGCAGGAGGAGATATAATTGAGGAGATCATGAGAGTCTATGAGTTATCGAGGATGTCAATGTTTCCTGAGGCGGAGACAAAATATCCAGAAAAGGAAGAAATTTTGTTAGAGATGACAAGGTGACATTTTGAGGAACACCAGCGCTTTGTCTGCAGTGGTCATCATGAGCTTCCAGTTACCTGTCATTTTAACTCTCCTTCACGCTCCCACTGTCTGTCCCCAGCCTTCTCCATTGCTAAGGACAGACCAAACACAAATTGGAAGACTTTATGCCCCATATTCTGCTTGGGTATCTTACAAATGAATGCAATGAAAGCCGCATTTTCTAACTTCAGGTAACTCTCACCACCTACTGAAAAATAAAAAAAAAACTGCAGATACTGGAAATCTGAAGTCAAAGCATCACCAGAATTAGGTATATTATCACCGTTTTACATGATGTGGAATCTGTTGCTCATTGCAACAGTACAGTGTAAAGACATCAAACTAAAAACACTGGTAAAGTTTTGTGTGTCAGACAGCATCAGAAGGAGGAAGAATTAACATTACAAGTCTGAGATCCTTCATCAGAACTGAAGCGCTAACCATAACTCATTTCACAGAACATGTCTGACTTGTTTAGTTTTTCTAGAGCAATGCACACAAAATGCTGGCAGCATCTACGGCAGGGGTGTCAAACTCATTTTAGGTCACGGGCCAGATTGGGCAAAATGCAGCTTCATGCAGGCCGGATCAGTCGGGCGCGTGCGAACGCAGCTTTCATTGCCTCCGTTTTTTCAGCCTGTTCTCATGTGTCTCAGTCTCTGCTATAACTACAAAGTGTTTCACTTCATAAATTCTATTTCTTATGAAGAAGACTGCTGAGCAAGCATTATTTTTATGATTGGTATTAACACAATCATAGGCTTCATATCGCCGGGCCATTAATAATTAAAATAATAGATCTGTCTAAAATGATCTCGCGGGCCGGATATAATTGTACGCCGGGCCGGATATGGCCCGCGGGCCTTGAGTTTGATACCTATGATCTACGGGAAAGAGTACACAGTCAACATTTTGGACCGAGACCCTTCATCAGGATTTCCAGCATCTGCAGATTTTCTCGTGTTAAGTTTTTCCAGTATTCTTCTTTGTTGCTACATCATCAACTCTGCAACACTGCTGTGTCCTCTACCTTTCATAAATTTAGTGGTTAACTATTGTCAATGCAGCTCATCATCTATTCCATCTTTTCTAACCTGCAATCTACACAGTGGACCCAGGATTGCTCAAGTTGTTAAAAAAAAGACAGATGACATGCTCCAGTGCATCATGAAAACCAATTCAGAATCAGAGTCAGGTTAATACCATCATATGTTATGAAATTTGTTGTTTTTGCAGCAGCAGTACGTAATAATAAATCTATAAATTACAATAAGAAACTCACTGGAGGCGTACCAAATGGAATAGGCCGTGCAAATGGAATAAATTGTAACATCCGTAAAATTAAGCAAGATATTTTCTATGTCCAATGTATTTTCATTTAAGTCAGTATGAATTCAGCCTTTATGAAAAGTAAAATTTGACCTAACAGAATGGAAGAGGAGCTTCCACTAGCACAGCTGGAAGCAAATTACACAATTTGATTAGGTTTCAATTAAAGTTAATGGCTCACAAGAAGTCACCAGTATGGGATTCTTAATTATACCTCTCAAGGAAAGTGAGTTAAAATTCTTAAATTTTTGAAAGGAATGCTAGAGCAACTAAGAGATGTATTCTTACAAATATAATTATCCTAAGCCCTTATGGAAACTACCAACACTATACTTTTCCTCATTTAAGAAACAATTGAATCAACTGAAGACTTAAGCACCAAGTTTCAGTGTGTATCCATGTTATTGATATTGTTCTAGTCACTCTTACGTGTACTTTTGACATCTCACATGACAAACTCATAATAACCCGCCCGAGAATTCACATGCACTGATGAGCTAACAAAATCCACTGGAAACAAGGTACAATATCTGGAATTAGACCTGTAAACACTGCGTCACATCTTAACTGAGAACTGCAACGGCAATATGTCTTAAATTAAAACCAAGTTAAGATGGTGTCAAACAACTTACCCTGCTCCTTTATATGGCGGATTCGTTTCACAGTTTCTTTTAAGATTGCACATTTGTCTGGTTTTACGTTGAAGTTGTCAATGTCACTGAAATTAGCAAATATCAGCTCAGCAAGTTCTTCAATATACTTATTCTCTTGCTCACGGTGACGTTTCTCAGTACTACGTTTAGGGCTGTTAATATATAAAAAAAACAAAAATATTAGGCGGCACATATACCGAAGACTCCGTTACTCTGTTTGCCTTGTTGAATACAAGCAGCTGAATTAATAGCCTTCATGCAACTCCACACAAATGTGCAAGAGTTAATCAAAAATACTAACCACATATTCTGTGAGCAATTTAATACTGCACCTAAAGTAATGTTGAAATAGCAATAAAACAAATATATTCTGCTTTCAGCTATTAATCATGTTTTTCAGAATAGTAGAAGAAAAACAACCTCAAGATTTTCCCTCTCCATTAGACCGTAAGACATAGGAACAGACTTAGGCCATTGAGTCTATTGAGTATGTTCCACCATTCTATCCCACAACCCCAGTCTCCTGCCTTCTCCCCTTAACTTTTGGCACCCTTCCTATTCAAGAACCTATCAACTTTTTTAAAATACCCAATGACCCTGGTCACCACAGCCATTCCACAGATTCACCATCATCTGGCCAAAGAAATTCCTCTTCATCTCTTTTCTAAAGACATGTACTTCAATTTTGAAACTCTGCCCTATGGTCCTAGACTTACCCACTCTAGGAAACATCCTCTTCACATCCACTCTAAGCCTTTCAATATTCAGTAAGTTTCAATGAGATCTCCCCTCATTCTTGTAAGCTCTAGTGAGTACAGGCCCAGAGAAATCAAACACTCCTCCTATGTTAACCCTTTCATTCCCAAAATCATTTCATGAACCTCTTCTGGACCCTCTCCAATGCCAGTACAGCACTTCTTAGACAAGGGGCCCACAACTGGTCACAATACTCCATGTGGTCTGACCAAAACTTTATAAAGTTACATCCTTGCTTTTATATTCCAGTTTAAATTACCTCAGTCTGGAGGATGGTAGCAATCCAGTAGAATATTACCGTCAGTTAAGAAGTTTCATAAACATACACAGATTAAAGGTTTTTGAAGCAGATGAGATAAGGCAAAATGGAGTTAGGAAATGTAATGGAGCTGGAAGTGGGCACTGCTGCTGCTGGTAATAAGTGTGATGTCAGAAGTTTATGCCAAAATGTAGCATTAAATGTGGCAAGACCCAGTTCAGCTTCAAAAAATTGCCAAGGAGATTAAGGGAGTCAAGTAAGATCAACTTGCTTGTTGTTAATGTCCATGTGTAAATGGGCACTGCGTCCTTTGATGGTACTATCAAAAGGCTAGATGCAAATAAGAAAAAGGAGGCAGCCATGTATTGTTGCTTATGCAACATCTGTGATTATGGCTGGTGGTGCAAGGCGAAAGTCATCTCAACTGGCTTGTGACTTCAACTGATGTACATTCTTCATGAGAAATCTTAGGGCAGCCCAGTAGTGTAGAGGTTAGCACAACACTTTATAGCACCGACAACCCAGTTTCAATTGCACTGGCTACCCGTAAGGAGCTTGTACATTCTCCCCGTGACTGTATGAGTTTCCTCCGGGTGCTCCAGTTTCCTCCAGTAGTCTAAAAGCATACCAGTTGGTGGGTTAATTAGTCGTGGTAAATTGTCCCGTGATTAAGCTAGTGTAATGCCCTGGTTCATATTTTTACTGTTACGCAAGGATTAATTGGAGGATTGTTGGATGGCGTAGCTTGAAGGGCCTATTCCAAGAATGGAACCAGCTTGATGTTGGCAGGGAGGTACGGGAGACCATGGAGCAGTCAACACTGTAAACGGCCTGCAGACCAGTTGACAAGAAAAAAAAATAAAGGACAGCCTGCTATTGCCACAATCACATGGGTCAACTTGGTTTACTTCTCAGGGATCTATATTGCTCAATACCCTCACTAAACACGACTGCAGAACCTCTAGCAATGGACTCTCCACAGATAATATGTATGTGGACCACCTTTTTTAAGACAATAAAAACTTCAGCAGCATCAATCACTCACAAATCCAAGTGAAATCTTGATCAGCTCATATTTGTTTAAAGTGTCAATTACTTTGCCTTGCAATAAGATTCCTGTAATGCTGCCTGACATTAAGATATCAAAGGTAAAAACCAAGGTTTCAGCTTTGATTTTTTCTCCTTTCTCAGATCATGAAATTTTCAGTTTTAGAAACCAATGATAGAATTAACAGAAGCAGGCCACCCCATCCACACTAGTGTTCATGCCACATATGAAACTACTCCCAATTCACTCAACTCACCCTTTCAATGCATGTTGACATTCAATCTCATCTAGCATTTCCTTAAAAAAAATGCTACTTACTATTCTCTTTTTTTTAATTACCTCTCTTTTATCATTCTCAAAATCTTCTCATGAAATCTTTCCTGGAATTATTAGTGACTTTATTTTATTCAAGTACTTCCCCACAGGAAGAGGCATCTCCTTTATGCTAATCCTATCAAGCCCCTGAATTATTTTGTGATGGTGGAAATTATACTGACTGGCTGCTTCGTAGCCTGGTATGAAAACACCAATGCCCTTGAATGGAAAATCATCCAAAAAAGTAGTGGTTCACAGCCCAGTCCATCATGGGGAAAGTCACCCCACCACTGAGCACATCTACACTAAGTGTTTTTTTTAGCTGGAAAACAGCATCCATCATCAAGGACCCACCTCCCAGGTCATGCTCTCTTCTCGCTGTTGCCACGAGGAAGGAAGATACAGGAGCTTCAGGACTCACATCACCAGGTTCAGGAACACTTATCCATCTTGAACTATTTTGGCTCTTGAACCAAACTTCACTCAACTTGCCCCATCATTGAAATGTTCCCACAACCTATGGACTCCCTTTCAAAGATTCTTCATCTCATGTTCTTGATAATTATTATTTCTTTCCTTTTTGTATATGCGCAGTTTGTTCACTTTTGCACATGGCACAGTTGGTGCAGTCTTTCATTGATTCAAATGTGCTTATTATTCTATTATGAATTTATTGTGTATGCCTATAAGAAAATTAATCTTGGGCCTGTATCTGGTGACATATATGTACTTTATGATAATCAATTTACTTTCAGCTCTGAAGTCATCAAGTGTTCCAAGAGAAAAAGAACCTTTGCCTTTATAAACTTTCCTTGAAGAGTTGAGGCAGGCAGATTATGAACATTTAGGAGCCATCTAGTTAAGTGGATCGAAGGTGCTTAGAGGCCTATGGGACAAATGCAGGCAGCTTGGACCAACTCCAACCGTAACACAGCTGCCATGGATGAGTTAGGCCAAATGGCCTATTTCCATGCTGTATGCCATTCTTGAAAGTCTTCTTTGTGTTTTAATATCCTTTTCTGTAAGGAAAACTCTTCAAGATGCCATTGATTCTTACCATAATTTATTGGCTTTTCTGTATAAAAATACCAAAAAAAACTTCTAACCACATTTACAATTTTTCATCCTTTTTGTTTAATGACTTTCATGTATTATCTCTGCTTAAGTTCCATTTTTTTCTTGACTTTCTTAAAGATCCACCTAATTACATTAAGTTTTATTTACCATAGAACTTGCAAAATATTGTCTGGTTCTGTCACTGTGAACACTGATGTGTGTTTGCAAGTAGGCTGTCCTTTTATCCACTACATTCTCAAATGCTATTTCAGTTAATGAATCAACATTTTCATTGCCATAAACTTTTTAAAAGTGCATTCAGAAGTTTTGTTATTTTTATTATCTTCACCAGCTTGGTTTTGTGCATCCTTAATGGACCTCGACATTTACATTGCTTTTTAAATATTTACTGATTGATTTCTAAAATTCTGAACTTTCATGCGAGCCTTACTTCTACCTATTTTGTGTCAAAAGCTGCTTGGTTCCACACATTCTGCTTTGATCTTTCATACAGTTTTAAACGCATTAGTTTAAACTATTTCATTATAGGATAACTAGAAGAGATTAATGTATTTATCACTTAGAAGTTTAAAATTCTTGCTTCTCCCCTTCAAATCTAATATCAGATTCAATTTATATTACTGTCACTGACTACAATTTATTCCATTACTACAAAATGCTAATTAATTTTGATTTGCTATGAATTAAAGCTAGCTATTTCATCTCTTGTAAGCCCTCCATAAAAGGGATAAAAGAAAACTTATGTGGCTTTCTTGATGGAACTATTGTACATTGTAATGAAATTTAAAATCTCCCATTATAACCACATAGCTTCCCTACGTGCTTCTTGCTGCATGTGCTTACACATGCCCACATGAAGTCACCATGATTTGGAGGATGACAAACAGATCTCCCTGGAGTTTTATCTTCTATTGATTACTCACCTTACTGATGTCATTCCTCTCCAATTCTTCACTTCCATCATCTTTTATTATCATTGCTACTGTTCCTTGTTTTCTAATTTGCCTTGACATTATAAAGAATCTATAGCCTGCAGTATCTGATTCTCAATCACATAGTATTTATTGGCATCTCCCTAATTGGCTTCCACATCATTTCCTTTAGGACAAATGTGTGCTTTTAATTTATTTATTGTGCTACTTGCATTCAATAATGTAACTTATTCAGATAACTATTCCAACCTGTACCATATGCCCCTACATTATATTTCCTATATATTTTCAGTATCACACTTTTGTTTATATCTGTACGGAAGCATTTAACCTACTTCTATTATTCATTACTTCCCTTTGATTTCTTATTATTTGCTTTTCTCTTTTCCTTCGGAAAGCACCAGTTTGAAGGGTTTTAAACTGAAAAAGGACCATTCCATTGCACAACCAATTAAGTAACTAGGGCACACATAACAGGAGTGACCCAGGTCACCACTTCCAGATTGTACACTTGGATTTAAGCTCTTGAAGGAACTGGGGGGTGGGGGTGGGGGGGAGCTGGAAGGAATTCAATTGCAATTCATTTGTCGGATTAGAATCCCGGTACCTGGTAGAGAGAAAATATCTGATGAAGACTGACTTAAATCAGCAGAATATGAAGCAAAAATTGTCAACAATGTTGCTATCATGCATAAGACCATAAGGTATCGGAGCACTGTTAGACTATTTGGCCCGTCGAGTCTGCTCGGCCATTTCATCATGGTTGATCCAATTTTCCCCTCAGCCCCAATCTCCTGCCTTCTCCCTGTATCCCTTCATACGTTGATCAATCAAGAATCTATCAACCTCTGCCTTAAATATACCCAATGACTTGGCCTCCATAGCCGCCTGTGGCAATGAATTCCACAGATTCACTACTCTTTGGCTAAAGAAATTCCTCACTTCCTTTCTAAAAGTACATCCTCCTTTTACTTATAGCTAATGATCAATTTCAGTATAAATATTTTAGTGATGACCATACAGGAAGAACATCACAATTTTCCACATTTTAATCAAGGTTAAGCTGTAAATGGTGATCTGGATATTTGCTGTGATTTACATTCATGAGAGTCACTGAGCATTTCACTAATTTGCTGTACTATTCTATGTTCTAATATCCCCTGCATCTTACCTCGGTCGCGGATGGTCACACGGTGATTCCTTGCGTTTTCTGGAGTCTAATCTGGCAAGGTCAGAGGAGTTTTCACCCATTCCACTCATCTTGTGGGCATATAAGCAGCTGAAGAAAGTAAAAAAAAAGTTTCAGTTAGAACTTTACCAAAACATGTTGAACTTTCATTGTCCACCGTTTTGGCATCCATGCAAGTTTCCAGAATCACTCGCCTCAGTATTCAGAAGGAAATAGAAATACACTTCTAACACATGCGATGTCACCCACTGGAATAGAGATGTTAGACACATTTACATTCACAGGAAGTCTGCATATGTCTGCACACATGTGGCCGAGACCCTTCATCAGGACTAACTGAAAGGAAAGTTCCTTCCTTTATTACTTCTCAATAACCAATTCAGCTATTAAAATTGCAATGGCGCAAAATCTTTACTAGTTAGATTCCTTTGTGTGCAACACGCCAGACAATGGATTTCTCAGACCAAGTATTTTACATCTTGTGTTATCCAAATTCCAACTGCTCATTCATTTGAGATTTCAAAGAGATACATTGGACATCAGTTATAATTAGCAGTTAACAGTTAACCATAATAAGGTCAAGTACAACTAACCTAATACTGTTAAGTATTCTTTCACGCATTATTAGCACAACTATTAAAGCACAGAATAGAATCAAATTATGCAGAAATATGCACTTTGGTTTGCATGTGCTGTGGCTGGGAAGAATGAAAATCTATATTGTATGACACAGAAGTAGAATTTTCCTATTCATGCCTTATCAGTCTTGACCATGCTTCAACAGAAATTCTCCCCAATCAGATACAAAGCAATAGATACATGAAAAAATACCAGATGAAATGAAATTACACAGGTATACACAGGTGACTTAAAATATTCGATCATCGTAATGTGATAGCTCTTAGTTCTTCTGACACTGCACTACTTTCTCCAGGTGCAAGCATGTTCAGCAAGTGTTGACAAACTATATAAGCATGGGTTTCCATTACCCAATCATCCCACTCACCTTCATTCAAGTGGGAATTCAATTCAGTTCAACAGCAGGTACTTGCCTGAGCCAGAAAGTCAGGCATTCAAACTATGTTCCAGAGACTTCAACAGTTCAGGCAATCTACTGATATTCCAGTCAAAGTGACACACTTGCTGCACTGGTAGGAGTTGAACAAAGGTCAGGATCGCCTTCTCAGAAAGATACAAATAGTCATGGTGCAAAAAAGTTCCCCGCTGAAAATTCAGACTCTGTGAACATCACCAATGTATTCCCATATTCTCCCAACACTTAGTCAGTTTGCAGTAATACTAAACAAACTTAAAGAGTGAAGATGAGACAAGATGACAGTTTACAAAAATTTACCAAGCACATCAACTACATTAGGTGATCAGCCAGCAAGCAGTGCAGATAACATGAGCATTTACCAATATGAATCATGCCAACAGTGACTCATTAAACAGTTCACTCCACTTTTAAAGGCTATTCTTCAAAGATGGTTAGATATTTTCACATAATTTTCGTGGCAACAGCTTTGGAGCATTGACACATTTGCCCTACCGAGGTCCAACACCTCCCGTTAACCTGGGTTAAACCCCATCTGCCATTTCTCTGCCCATATCCGCAATTGATTTATACTGCACTGTATTCTTTGCCAGTCTTCTACACTACCAACAATTCCACCAATTTTAGAACCATTTGGAAATATACTAGCTCGCCCATCTACACTTTCATCCAAAGTCCATGAGTTTCATGAGAATTTCTTATTCAGTTTACCAGTAATCATCTTGCATCCATAGGCACTACTTTGTGCCAACTAACAAGTGGCAACATCACCTCCATCTCTATCCCATCAAACATTTTCCTAAATATTTAAAGACATTTAAATGTTTAACCACCTTATCGACCTGTGTAGCCACTTTCAATGAGCTATGAACTTGGTTCCAGAGACCTCTCTGCTCAGCAAGGGACCTTGCCCTTAACAGTGTACTTACTGTCAAGTGTCAGGTTACTTTTCAGAATCAGAATAAGGTTTAATGCCACTGGCATATATTGTGAAATTTGTCATCTTTGCAGCAGCAGCACAATGCAATACATAATAGAAAAAAAGTGAATTACAGTAAATATCTGTACATATATATTTATTAAATTAAATTAGTGCAAAAATAGTAATTAAAAAGTAAGTGAGATGGTGTTCATGGGTTCAATATGCAGTCAGAAATCAGATGACAGAGGGGGAAAAAGCTGTTTTGAATCGTTGAATGTGTGCCTTCAGGCTGCTGTACCTCCTTCCTTTTGGTAGCAATAAGGCTTGACCCGAGTAATGAGGTCCTGAATGAGAGATGTCTCCTTCTCGAGGCATTGCTCCTTGAAGAAAACATTTGTCTGTTCATCCTGGTCTGAAAGCTGTAATGTGCAAGAAGTGGTTCAAACATATTGCAGTGCTTTTCTGAATTTTACTTAAGTTGTTTGAATTTTTTGCTCTGCTGACAGTTATTGCTACTGCAATACAAACCATTAAGAACTTCTGCTGAATTCTTCTGAATCTGCTAGCACAAGGAGCAGATGATGATTATTGGATTTACAAATGTCTGAGAAAACTGACAAACTTAAATTATGATCAAAAAGACAGTGCAGATGTAAAAGACACAGTGACTGGTAATTATAATTAAAGGAGCTGAAAAAGCCAGTAAGTGCAACGAGCAGATAATAACTGCAAATATCTGGTCAGAGTGGCTGGACGGTGGGAGGAGGTTTCTTCCATTCAATGGTTGGTGAAGTTTTGCACTGGACTTCTTAATTATCTTACAAATGTCTTTGTATGTTACAGGTATATTGTCATAAAGATCTATCTTGAGCAAATAAGTCCTAACTTTTGGACTCACAAGGGTATATGTGACGCTGAATAGGCTGCAAAAAATTACACACAGATGCAGGATTTCTCCATATCTAACTTTTTTAACCCAACATTCTTTAAAGCAGATGTCTGAATACAAGTGGCTGCAGCTCCATTGGGAAAATCCGAAGTTGTGTCAAGCCACATTACTCTTGCAGATCTCTTCTTGGATCATCTCTGATGCAGAGCTTTGGGACTTGCTTTGGGCAAAGGATCCAATCTAATTGTACAGGGAAACCTTGTATTTTTGAGAATTAAACACTGGGATAATTCAAGGGAAAGAGACACCTTGCATCTCGGGAAGGTGGTACAGGAGCCCGAGGACATACACTCAGTGTTTTAAGAACAGTTCCGTCTGTCCACCATCAGATTTCCAAATGAACCATGAACACTATGTCATTTTCTACACTACTTTTATATTTCTTTACAAAACTTACTCTAATTTTTAAAACGTATTGCACTGTACTGCTTCAGCAAAACATCAATCTTAAAGTAAGTACATGGTTACATATACTATACATACTTTGATAATAAATTTACTTTGAACTTTGACTGAATTAGCTCTCTTCAATGAGCTGAGCAGTGCCGGAGCATAAGCAGCCCCTCTACTCCCAGTACTATCAAACCCCAGGCCCTCACCTAAACAATAACCCACTAATGCAATTTCTTTCACCTCAGGATTCACTTCACGATGCTCGTAAAAATCATTCACTCCCCTCAAATCACATTCCCCCCCCCCCCAACAAGCCTTAATAGTAGAAGGCCTCATTTAATTCAGAAACTCTTTCATATATATTATAAATACATTCTGACATGGTGTAATTTTTCCAGCATCCAAGCACTGCTAAACTTGGATTACTATCTATAGCATCTAAAATAAACTTTCAAAGTTTCAACAACATGGTCCAGAGGTTAGAGCAGTAGTGTGCTTGGTGGCAAAGAAAAACTCCTCCACAGTAGACACACGTAGCCTGGAAGCTTTCATGTTGGGTAGGAGCATCATCGTAAACCAAATCCTTCAACGCCACATTCCTCACTGCCACGTACATTAGCACGAAATCATGTTGTACACTTGCCTGGACTTCATCTGTGAGCACAGACTGAGAGTGTGAAGTTGTGAACCAGTTTATTCAAAATGCAATTAAGCATCTCGATGTACTGCGCAGAAGTAATCCATTTCATGCACAAAAACATAAAGGGTTGCAATTAATTAGATAAAAGTTTATAGAAAAATCTTGCATAGCGATGTCAGTTGTTTCCTAAACCCACATTAGTTACCTATGCAAAAAGGGATGAGTATGAACTGTCAAAAAGGTTCACGTCACACAATTGGATCATACCCACATATTCAACTGCTCTGACGTTACGTAGAGTAAAACAAGATCTCTTAATTGTTGGGTGGACCAGTTTGTGTGTAAAGGAGATTGACATCAACGTACACAATGTCTCGGAAAGTTCATTCAGTTGCCACCATTAGATGAATAAGACACTTCCTCAGAAGATAAGGGTTTTCCCAAGATCAATGTTATTGGGATATTTGAAACTAACACTGTACGCATTCCACCTGGAGTACAGTATCAGCTGTTTATTTGAAACCTAATCATGTGATTTGTTCTCTTCAATTTGTCAATACAACACGAATGAAACCTTGAGGTCTACCTAACTTTACTGGATCAAAGGACACAACCAAAATGCATTGATGGCAACGCTTCCACAGTATACCAAACTGCAAACAACCTCTGAACATCAATGGAATTGCTTCAGAATGCAATCTAACAAAACCATACTTATCTTAGGCAAAATTCCTGTAGAGCCGGCATGTCTCTGATTCTCAATGCCTTTCATTGGGTGATAGTATCAAAACAAATTTCAAGGATTACTTTCAGTCACTGTTATCTTGGAGTTTACTAGGGAACAAGGTGGGCTTGAAGAGCAAGGATATTGTTAATTTGCCCCAATCAGGATCTTATTATGTGCAACTTCGGCAAGAAAAGACTGCGACGCAAGTGCTACTCACACCGTGTGCAAAGCAGTCAGGCCAACATTCCTGCAACGGGGCTTGAGGGGAAAGAAGAGTGATGTATGCTTTTGAGGATCCATTGGGTTATGTGCAGAGTGAAAGAAGGCTTTTCTAGAGCCACCACAAAAATCTTGCCTTCCCTGGTGCTCTGGGCCTTATTAGTTTCCCTAATCGCTGCATGGATGGGCTACAGACGTATTGTCCCCATCAAATCAGTATGCTCATTTAATCCAGACAGGGTAGAGAGCACATTTAACTGTGTAACAGAGCTTGGACTTCAGCAAATACATCAAAAGGCTGATGAGCACCACAAGTTACAAAGTCAACACCAGCTTACTTAAACTTTGGAATGAATGTCTAGTCCCCCTCCCAAAACAGCCATATAGCTGACAGAGAACAAATAACTGACAAGATTAAGCTGTAGAGTTATTAAAATCTGTCACACACGTGGGCCCCATTAGTCTTTTATGCATAATGCTCAAAATACATTAAGCAGGGAACATATTCAAGAGTACTGGACAGGCATTAAGAAGGTATCCTATCAAAACCTTTGCATATTTTGTTAATGATGTTGCAAGCAAAAATCAACTACAATTTATGTATTTTGTATAGAATTTTGACCAATCAACTGTATTGACATCTGTCTTAAACTTTACAACCTCTGGTTCTTATTTAAGTCTTCCCAAATTACCCTAATTTGAAAAAAATCCAATCTCAATTTCTTTTAGAACTGCTTTTTCAGAAATACAGTACTTAATTGGCTGTAGGGCTGTTAATGCTACGAACAGTGTTATACAAATGGAAGTCTCATTATATAAAGCAACATTACATAGATTTTTTTCCTCGTTTTAAAATAAAGAGCCCATTTACTTTCTTCTCATGCATTAAAAACTTAATTAAAAATCTACTATGAAATACATTTGCTTTATCTTAATGACTCAAAAGAAAGCTGACTGCATATTGATACATGTATTATACTTTTCAAGCACAGCGTGCTGCTCTTTGGGCAAAATACTTCAGTGCAAACCTCTTGATAAATTATTTTAATTTTGCACCTTAAATTGTCTAGTTTCTTCCCATAAATATAGTAAAACTCCAATTTAGGTAGATCCTATGAATTTACATAAGACTATGTCAATGTGTTGATCATTTTGGTTGAATAAACCTTTATAACATGCTTTTCCTTCCTAATGGAAATCTAGGAATTATATCATGAGGTAATGAACCACCCGTGCACCAATCTTATGACCCTAAAATATTGAGGAGTTTTGTGCAGCTTCATAAGCAACATGGATAGATTTTATTTTCATGTTTTTGTATGTTTATTGGCAAAACAGCAAGACAAAAAGCAGAGGAATTTTTGATCATTGTAAATGCTTTACCAGTCTAAAGAGCCTGAAGGCAACATCAGTGAAGACAATTACCAGCAGCTGTTTCAAAAACAGAATGCATATGATCATTTTCCATACAATAGCTGTTGTATCCCTCCTTTGGTACCAGCTGCTAAACTTACTTTAAAAAAACACCACATTCAGACTGTATATTCAGATTTTGAAAATTGCATTTGCTTTGGAAAAGCAAACAAAAGTACTTTCGCAGTCGAATTCCTCTCTTAATCAGACAAACCACAACACTGGACCAACTATTAATCAGGGCAGCCACTTATTTGGGACAACCCTTAAAGGACAAAAACTCATCGAGAAAATTACCGGACTCCCATTGTTTATTTGGGACAATATGCCGTTAAATGGGGCAAGGCTTTGGCCAAAGGAGGTTCTAACTAGCATCCATCACACGCACTTTGTGGCCATTAAGACACTGCACCGCGCTTAGAGCGAAGATTTTAAAAACATCAGTTGTGTGTGTTGATGCTCAAAAAGCAGTGATTTTTGTCACTGATACTTGGCGAGAAATAAGCAGTAAGACAATTCTGAACTGTTTTACTCACTGTGGTTTCAAGCATTCAGGCTTGGAGATGCCAGAAACAGCAGGGAGTTAAAAGGAAACAATTTTACTACATCAAGCTAGAAATTATGAAGATTTTGAAGTATTCACTATCATCGTGATTGCTACAACAAAGATTTGGAGGGTGCATTCATCAATAGTATTGTATGAAGACAGTCCATTATCTGCACTAGGCATTTGCAGTGATTTTGTTCATTGTGCACATTGGATAAATTCCTCCATCGATAAATATTAGGAACTAATACACAGTTTTAAAGTCCTGTAGTACAACTGGTAGTGTTCTAATTTGTTCTATATTTCATTTTAAATACTTAATTTGTTATTCAGTTTTCCATGAAACTCCAGCTAATTGGGCCAAAATCTACTGGTCCTGATGTGCCCCAATTAACCAGAAGACACCGTACATCTTAATGTGTATTTCAATACCTTATATCAGAGCACAAGTATCACAAAAAAAGGTGAGATTGCTGGAAATGGCTTCTTTTGTTCAAAGGGGGCAAACACCCAAATATCCCAGAAACACATTTATTCTACCAAATTACAGAAACATTTTTTAACCAACAAAATAAAAAAATTAAAACACTCAGAAAGCATCAACAGCAATTATTTACCAACAGGTCATTGGGATGTAGATGAAGAATCACAGTCAAAAACCTGATTAAAAACCTTATCCAAATGCAATGCCCAGATCTCAGATCCTTCAACATTCTGAATTTCCTTCACAAATATTTCAGAGTTCATCCAAAGAGCAAAAACAAAATACCAGAAACTAGGAGACATTTTCTCATCTAGCTGAACTATTTCCAAAAAATTTTAAACAACATTCTGTTTCTTGCACTTTCCGTACAAATACAGAAGGTGAATACAATGGATTCCAGTTAATTTGGGCTATCGATTAATCAGGGCAGCCACTTACTTTTAAAGGACAAAAACTAATCGAAAAATAGCCATGATTCCTTTTGTATAATTGGGAAATTTTTCTGCTTAAATGGGGCAGGAGACTGTTACCAAACAGTTTCTAACTAGCATCAGTTGTGTGCATTTGTGTGGCTGTTAGACACTACACCGTACTTGGAGAGAACAGTTTTTAAAATAGCATTAGTTCCGTCTGTTTGTGTTCAAAGAGCAGTGATTTTTGTCATTGACAGTTGGTGAGAAGTAAACAGTAAGACAATTCTGAACTGTTTTGCTCACCACAGTTTCAGCATTCAGGCTTGGAGATGCCAGAAATTCCCAGAAGACAAAATGAAACAATTTTACTACTTTGAGAAGTTAGGAACTACAAAGAATTTGAAGGTATCACCAATCATCATGAATGTTACAATGAAAAAGTATTATTTGGAGGATGCAATTGTCAAAAGCAGCCTATTATCTGCACTAGGTGGCTGTGATAATTTTGTTCATTTACATTCAATCAACAGAACCTGGCTGAGTATGCTGGAGGAATTTCTTTGTCACTATTAAGAACTAACACAGTTTTATACTACTGGTACCTGTAGTGTTCTAATTTGTTCTGTATATCACTTAAGTACATAATTTGACACAAGTAAATGGTAGTTTATCTTTTTTTTAAATATCTTAACTATTTCCAAGAAGCTTTGGCTAATTGAGTCGGCTGTTTTACTGGGCCAAATGGCACTGGCCCCAATATGTCCCAATTAACCAGAATCCGTTGTATTACATTTCCAGTGATTATTATAAGGAATAAGCAATAGTGGCTCTCCATAATTATGCATGTAGCAAAAAGCTCTTTCTTTATATACATAGAATCCAACAATTGAACATTTTTTAAATTAAAGTGACATAATTTGACATTTAAACTTCTATTTTTTTTAAACAAAGATTTGCAACAGTTTAACTGATGAATGAGATTCTCAATGTCTAATCTGGAAAATTTATTTCAATGTCACTGGATGATTTCCAAGTCATGTTGAAAAGTTTCCACGTACTATCTAGTGTCCAATATTGTTCAGATTGGACTACAAGGAGTTTACGCAAGTTAACCTTTTCAGCGTTTGTGTTATCATGTTATAACACAATTAATTTTCAATCTTCTGGGAACAGTTCAGGGATAAGATACGATTTTATACCCAATGACAGCATCAGCAAAGGGTTGAAGACCACTCTTTACATTTTATTGCAGTACTTGAGATCCCCCATATATGTGTTCTCACCACAAATGTCTTGGCCACGCTCCAAACTGGCTGGGCATCGGGCACAAATAATGCTCTGAACGAGATGCAAACAGTGCAACGTCATGAGCCCTTTATTCCCCTCATCCACTACTTTTGGCTTTTGTATCCTGGTCTTTACTTGTCTTTATCCTCAACCGAAGATCTACTTTCTCCCTTCTTGACATATAAACCTACTTTAGCACCCCATAAAAACATCATAGAAGAATTAAGTCATTCAGCCCATCAAGTCTGCTCCACTTTAAGTATACCCAATTACCTGTTCTCTGCAGCTGCCTGTGACAATGAATTCCACAGATTCACCACCCTCTGGCTAAAGAAATTCATCGTATTTCTGTTTTATTCTCAGGCATCTTTCTACTCTGAAGCTGTGCCCTCTGGTCATTGACTCACTCTCTCCCTGTACACACTATCTGGGTCTTTCAAATTCAGTACGTTACCCCCCACCACCATTTTTCTAAACCCCAGTGAGGACAGGCCCATCTCTCTTTTCCCAAATACAATGATTTATTGTTATGCTTCTAGTTCAGTCATGCAGATCAACACCACGTACTTCAAATTAACATTTATTATCAACCAAGTGCAATGCCATAAGCCAATTTTTAAAGCACAAAATCTTAAAAAGCACATGAACTCCTTGTCAAATTCATTCATCTCAAACAGATGCATGCATGCTAATGAATGGAAGCTATTTCAATAAACTACATATGGTGCAGCTCCTTGCACTGTAACACTTCAGTTTTACACGAACAAAATCCTAAAAATAGAAAATACTGATGCTCCAAACAATAGTTCCCTTCTCAAACGGCTGTGAGCTTTACTTTCCATTACAAATAAAGGACTATCAGAGGCTCTGCTCTACCCAAACGCTAAAAATAGAAATACCACTATCCCATATAAAATTTTCCTTCTCAAATTGCAGCAAAGTTTTCTCTACATACACAAACATCCAAATAAAATCACAATTTTAAAATAACAACCAACTTGCAGTAAAGTGCACTGCCCGCTAATCCCTCTAACTTGAGGAAATTCCATCAGTTTGGCTTTTGAGTTGTATAAAATTAGTTTGATGGTGGGGAATGGCAGGGACAAAAGAATGGAAATAAAAACATATCTTAAGGTAACTATGTGAACTGAAAAATTTATTTTCAATACTGAAAATGTCATGACGACTTGAACTAACAATCACTTACACTGCACACTCTGGGAAAAAAATAATCTTTTTCAGGTATTGCCAAGTAACACTAAAGGTAAAACTGAAGATACATTCCTCCAACACTCTGATGATGGTTTAGGAAAATGAGTTGTGGTTAAGTTTGGAAACTGGGCTAAAGAATGTAATTGTCAAATAGCATTTACAGATCACTTGACTTCAAACTGTTAAATTCTTATTTCCTGTCATTAGAAATTATTAAAATTATTTGGTACTGATTTCTACAATGTAAAAACCAGGGTCTTTTCTGTTAGTGAATGACTTTAATTTAAATTAAACCAATTCCCAGTTTAGTTTGTCAGTGGTCATGAGGGGACTGGAGCTGGTGGTAAGCGAATGGAATCGATTCCAGGAAAGCTGCATGTATCATCAGGGTCCCCCATCACCCAGGTCATGCTCTTTTCTCTGCTGCCATCTGGAAGACACAGCAGCCTCAGGACCCACACCAACAGGTTCACAAACAGATATTACCCTCAACCATCAAGCTTTTGAACCAGATGGGATAACTTCACTCAACTTCACTTGTCCCATCAATGAAATGTTTGCAGACCCTTTGGAGTCACTTTCAAGGTCTCTTCATTTCATGTTCTCGATATTCATTGCTTACTTATTTTTTATTATTCTGTAATGGGCTTATTGAGTATGCCTGCACGAAAACAAATCTCAGGGTTGTATCTGGTGACATATATGTGCTTTGAACTTTCTACCTTAACACTGCTCATAATTAAACTAATGCATCCAATTGTAAATGAATATCACATTTTCTTACTATTACTACTTTGAAAAATGTTAGAATAATCCACGGGAGAATTTGGTGAAACTGGATTTCAGTCAGTCAGTGTTTCTGTAACCCAGGAGCCCCTGCATTCCCTCAAGCCTAACAGTGTGGGCATTTTGATGTCTAGTGGCTAATTCCATTACCTCCCTCTCTGTGAAGCAGGAATCAAGAGTCAGATTTGTACTTGCCTGCCTTAGCTTCTTTTTTCCAAATGACCACTGACATATATTCCACAAATCGGAAACCGGACAAAAGGATAAGACTGGCTTAACGTAACAATTGTACCCAGCTTAATTCTCCTTTGTAGCTCACACACCACTGTGTGTATCTGACAACATATCTACACAATCAATTCACTGCACTTCCACACATCTCTACCCGACACTTTGCTTCAAATAAGATCATAACAGACGATGTATCACTTTACAGACATACAAACAGTATACATAAGCTCTTGTGTATTTATATTTGCTGTATGTTTTTATTTTTATTATTGTTTTCTTTATCTTTTGTGTTTTTTTAAATGCTGTATCAGATCCAAAAACAATCATTTCTTTCTCCTCACAAGTGTACAGGAAATGACAGAAAACAATCTTGAATCTTAAATATGCAAATTAACAAAACTGAGTTTTTGAGAAATTTCTAAGAAAAGCAGTTGGCATACGTCAATGCAGTGCGCAGTGAGACTATGAGGAAGGACAGACAGACAGACAGATGAGGGCAAAATTGCAGTCAGTGGGATGTGGTGAAGTGCAACATGGAGGCAAAATTGAAAAAGGTGATGAATACAGGACTGAAGGTATTATATTTGAATGCACCTTGATTGGAGTTTTTTGAGGAATTAGGAGACAGGATAGGCAAAGTAATGTCAGTGGATGTTGTTTACTTGCATTTTCAGAAGGCCTTTGACAAGGTGCCACACATGAGACTGCTTAACAAGAGCCCATGGTATTACAGGAAAGATACTAGCATGGATAGCAGATTGGCTGACTGGTAAGAGGCAAAAGGTCAGAATAAGGGAACCTATTCTGGTTGGCTCCAGTGACAAGTGGTGCTCTGGAGTGGTCAGTATTGGGACTGCATCTTTACACACTATCTATCAGTAACTAGGATGATAGAATTGATGGCTTTGTGGCCAAGTTTGCAGATGAAACAAAGATAGGTGGGGGGGGGGGCAGGTAGTGTTGAGGAAGCGGGGAGACTGCAGAAGGACTTAGACAAATTGTGAGAACAGGCAAAGAGTGGCAGATGGAAAATAGTAATAGTGTAAGGGAAGAGTATGGTCATGCACTTTGGTAGAGGGAATAAAGGTATAAACTATTTTCTAAATGGGGAGAAAATTTTAAAAATCAGAGATGCAAAAGAAAGCGCTTTCTTGTTACAGCTATGCAGGCCAACCATTGCTCTAAGCAAGACATTTTTACATGGCCTGAAACTTACACAGCACTTCAATAAAACATTATATAAAAGAAAATTCCAGCTGTATGGCAACAAAGGCTATATGTGCAGGAGCATTTCAGTTCCTGCAGGGCAGCACGCCCATGCAGCTTAGAGTCCTTGTGCAGGATTCCCTAAAGTTTAACTTGATGGTTGAGTCGGTGGTAAGGAATGTTAGCATTCACTTCCAGAGGACTGGAATATAAGAGCAAGGATGTGATCCCGAGACTTTATAAGGCACTGGTCAGACCTCACTTGAAGGTACGGTGAGCAGTTTTGAGCCCCATATCTAAGAAATGATGTGCTGGCATTGGAGAGGGTTCAGAAAAGTTTCAAGCGAATTATTCCAGGAATGAAAGGGTTAACACATGAGAAGCATTTGATGGCTCTGGGCCTGTACTCGAGTTTAGAAGAATGACGGGGGGTCTCATTGAAACCTATCGAATACTGAAAGGCCTAGACAGAGTGAATATGGAGGGGATGTTCCCTATACTGGGTAAGTCTAGGACACAGGTCCTAGAGAGGACCCTGTGCTTGAAGAGGGCACAGCTTCAAAATACAGGGATGTCCATTTAGAATAGATGCAAGGAATTTCTTTAGACAAAAGGTGGTGAATCCATGAATTCACTGCCACATACAACTGTTGAGGCTAAAGCAGAGGTTGATTCAGATTCAGATCCAGATTAGTCAGTGTATCAAAGGAGGCAGGAAAATAGGTTTCAGAAGGATATTAAAGTCAGCCATGATGGAATGGTATTTCAGACTCGATGGGTCAAGTGGACTAATTCTACTCCTGCGTCTTAAAGTCTTAAAGCCACTGACGAATCAGGGAGGGTGAACAAAACTTCTGCTTAAAAATATCTTGTTCCGTTTTTCCTTTTCTATGGCAATTCAAAATAAAATTCCTAACATGGTATAAAAAACATGCAATTTCTCAGTAACAGTTAAGATAACCAACAAAATAATCTCCTCAACATTTGACACATTAATCTGAAGGCCTCGGTTATCTATCAACAGCATGATGTATTAATACATATTTTCCCATAGCAATGTATTCCTGCCAAGGTGGGGGGGGGGGGGGGGGAAGATGACCTCTAATATTCCGGGCATCAGCCGCGATTCACAGGCTTCCTGCTGAAAAGAAATTATGATTTATGAGTAGTTCTGTTTTTCCACAATAATCTCCAAGATTACTGGGGGGAAAAAATGTGTTTCCATCGGTTAAATTTCACATTTTAATTTTTTAAAGCCAAATGCTTATAACACCAAGAAACTAATTTTATTTCAGAAATATTCACAGATGGACTAACATTGAAACTGGAATCAAGATTTCCAGAGGCATCATTTCTTTACTGAAATCTAAAGCAACGATTGTTTCAAAAAATGTAATTATTTTTCCTCAGTGGAAATTATGACAAATCCTACTCTCTCAACATCATGAGACAAATGAGCATTCACATAAAATGGAGAAACCCAGCAATCAGAGAGTTTCTTTAGACTGAAGTCTTGGATATTAAAAAATGAACTCTGACATATAGCAGAGATCAGTTTTGAAATAGTTTAACTAGCAGCTACAGGATAAGGCAGCTATGAAAAAAAAAGCTTTCATTTGGAAATATGCATGATGCGTTGAAAAATTAATTTCAAGTAGTGGTTTTTTTTAAAGTAGTTTTTCCAGCAAAGCCAGATACTAAATCTTCCTCTGGTTTCTATCCCTGCTCACCAGCTCAAGGTCTTATATTTTCTTATAAGTGGTGGTCATTCAGCCCAAGTCAGTGACAGCTCCCCAAGCAATTCTATTGATGCTATTCTTGTACGTATGTACTAATAAATACTATCTCATGTTCATCAATTCCACTCTGTTTCACCCACACCTACCAATAGTAAGGGTAATTTACAGTAACCTGCACATCTTCAGCAACATCACCTGCTGCTCAAGCTTCTCTACTGTAATCCCACTCAACTAGAAATGGCATTTAAAAAGAATTCTACGTTACAAATGATGTTTAATTTACAGGAAACAAAATTAATACTGTGATCTGCACTGACCCTGTAAACAGGTCTACCGAAGCCAAAATCAAAATAAAATTTTTGATTGAAGGATATACATGTTATCACCTACTACTTTGAGATTCATTTTCTTGCAGACATTTAGAGGACGATAAAGAAATACAATAAAATTTATTTTAAAAAACTATACATAAGCACTAGCAAGCGAACAATATGCAAAATAAGACAAACTGTGCAAATAAAAAGAACACTATGAGTTATAAGGAGTCTTTGAAAATCGGCCTAAAGGTTGTAGAATTAGTTCAGAGATGCAAAGAGTGAAGTAATCCATGCTGGTTCAGGAGTCAGTCCATTTCCCCTCTCTTCTACTGCCTTCTAACTCATCCATGACTGATGGTTGGAGGCAGAAACCAGATCTTAGGCACTGGCAGCAAGCTGGGTGCCATGGTTTTGGCCCAGGGGGAGGATTCTATGCCTCAGGCCCTAAAAGCAAGACAACTGGCAAGTAGTGCACTGGTCAAATCAGGACTCAGAAAACAAAAAGGGATAACTGTGCCCCAGCCCATTTCTGTACTGTGCTTGCCTTCTGTCCTGTCCACGCACCTCCATTAAACCTCTGCAGCCCCACGGATCCGACAAACTTCAGGCTTTGTCACTGCAGCCACCTCACAGCCTAAAGCAGTTTGCTCATGGCATTGGGTCTAAGGTGCTCTCTCTCCGGGACACCATGATGGCCTCGTGACAGTTCACTGCCCTCACAGACCACCAAACATTCCAGTGATCAGAGACACATCAAATAATTAGAAATTAGTGACTTAAAAAAAAAATCTCAAAACATATTAAAATTAAAAATGTTAATATTAGATCGTAAACGAGATACTTAGCTGCACTAAGCAGGGGACCAAGAGACATTCTGCATCCAACTGAGCGCCACTCGTGGATCGTAAACACGAGAACGTCTGCATATGCTGGAAATCCAAAGCAACATCGGTAGATTCTGTACTGGGCTCAGTGCTGCAGCAAGAGATCAGATTCCTAGTTTCCTCACCGCAATGCACAGGCACAAGTCAGGAACGCACAGCCCCACAGAATCAGAATCAGGTTTATTATCACCAGCATGTGACGTGAAATTTGCTTAGCAACAGCAGTTCAATGCAATACATAATCTAGCAGAGTGAAAAAAATAACAAATAAAACAAATAATAATAAGTAAATCAATTATGTATATTGAACAGATATTTAAAATTTGCAAAATCAGAAATACTGTATATTAAAAAAGTGAGGTAATGCCCAAAGATTCAATGTCCATTTAGGAATCAGATGGCAGAGAGGAAGAAGCTGTTCTTGAATCGCTAAGTGTGTGCCTTCAGGTTTCTGTACCTCCTACCTGATGGTAACAGTGAGAAAGGGGCATGACCTGGGTGCTGGAGGTCCTTAATAATGGGCGCTGCCTTTCTGAGACACCACTCCCTATAGATGTCCTGGGTACTTTGTAGGCTAGTGCCCAAGATGGAACTGACTAGATTTACAACATTCTGTAGCTTCTTTCGGTCCTGTGCAGTAGCCCCTCCAGTGATGCAGCCTGTCAGAATGCTCTCCACGGTACAACTATAGAAGTTTTTGAGTGTATTTGTTGACATTCCAAATCTCTGCAAACTCCTAATAAAGTATAGCGGCTGTCTTACCTTCTTTGTAACTAAATCAATATGTTAGGACCAGGTTAGATCCTCAGAGATCTTGACACTCAGGAACTTAAAAGCTGCTCACTCTCTCCACTTCTGATCCCTCTATGAGGATTAGTATGTGTTCCTTCATCTTACCCTTCCTGAAGCCCACAATCAGCTCTTTCATCTTACGTTGAGTGCTAGGTTGTTGCTGCGGCACCATTCCACTAGTTGGCATATCTCATTCCTGTACACCCTCTCGTCACCACCTGAGATTCTACCAACAATGTTTGTATCATCAGCAAATTTATAGATGGTATCTGAGCTATGCTCAGCCACACAATCATGTGTATAGAGTGTGTAGAGCAGTGGGCTAAGCACACACCCGAGGTACGCCAGTGTTGATCGTCAGCGAGGAGGATATGTTACCATCAATCCACACAGATTGTGGTCTTCCGGTTAGAAAGTCGAAGATCCCATTACAGAGGGAGGTACAGAGGCCCAGATTCTGCAACTTCTCAGTCAGGATTATGGGAATGATGGTGTTAAATGCTGAGCTACAGTCGAAGGGTCAGAAGTGGACTGCTCAGCAATAGGCAAGTGTATTTCAGCCCAAAGGTTTTGTGCCTTCATTCACTCAGCTGCAATGACCTCCACACTGGACAAATAACTTGCTGGATATAATGTTTAAAGAACTCAACACAAGTCACTCTTAAAGGTTAAAGCAATTCTGGTCTGTCCTTTTATAGCCTCCAATACCATATAGTTTAAAACATTCATAGCCAAGGCCACATCTTCCATTCTGAACTGTGGATTTTTCAATTCCTTGCCAACCTATTAAGAGGTGTGTGTTTAATATTACACACATCTTTAATATCTTTATTTTTCCCTTTTGGGGTTCTTTTGAAGACCCTGACCTGGAGTTACAGGCAGACTTCTGTTCTTTGCTGGAATGGGACCTGTTTTCGGGGTTTCAAGCTGGCCGATATTCGTCACGCCAAGGGTTTGGCCTGAGAGGCGGCCTAGTGCTTGGAAGCCCAAGATCTCGGAGCTCTGGAGACGGGCAGATCGAGGGGCGGTGTCATGGCAGGAGACTCATGTGTCATTGGGGAGGCAGGAAAATCTTTCGCTGTGGGCCCAAAGACCCGAGATCTTTGCGACCTTCAGGCACAGAGCTTGTAAAAAAGTGACAAAGCAGACTTTTTAACATCGCAAACCAGTGGGTTGTTGTTATGCCTCCCGCTCGCTGTGAAAATGGGCGACACCTCCATCTCCCTTACTAGGGAGAGAGAGAACCTGTGGGTTGCTGAATGCTGGATGAATTGTGATAGGCTTTAGGGTAACTGCAAGGGCTGAGTCTTTGATATCGCTTAGCTCACACTTGTGCTCAGCAGCGGGTGTGCTTTTTCGCCAGGGGTGGGGCGTGGTATTGTTGCTTGCTGCCGCTTATGCATGGGAGGGGAGAGCTGGGAGGAGTTTGGGGTTCTCACGTTTAACTGTCACTCATTCTTTGAGGCACTTCTCTGTTTTCGTGGATGGTTGCAAAGAAAAAGGATGTATATTGTATACATTTCTCTGACATTAAATTGTACCTTTGAACATACATGAACAACTGGGGAATGGAGAGATATAGATCACCTGCAGGCAGAAAACCGATTGTGGGCGGCACAGACATTGTGGGCTGAAGGGCCTGTTCTTCAGCTGTACTGTCCTACCTCAAACAGTCCTGCTCTACCCAAATCTGTGTATTGCCAATTTACATTGATCAGCCGCGCTCCAACTTAAAACGCTTGCCCAGACGTTTAAGATTACCGAGCTGCCACAGCCATCCTCAAAACCCACCATTCCTACTTCAAAGTTAAAAGCCCAAAGTAAATTTATTATCAAATATGTCACCATCTACAGCCCTGAGATTCATTTTCTTGGAGGCGTACTCAATAAATCCATAATAAAGTAATAATCATAATAGAATTAATGAAAAACTGCACCGACTTGGGCAAAAGACAACAAACTGTGCAAATACAAAAACAAATAATGATAATTAATAAATGAGCTTTATATATTGCAAACATGAGATGAAGAGTCCTTGAAAGTGAGTTCATAGGTTTTGGCAAACATTTCAGTGATGGGGCAAGTGAAGATTTCCCCTTTGGCTCAAGAAGCTAATGGTTGAGGTGTAGTAACTGTTCTTGAACCAGGTGATGTGAGTCCTGAGGCTCCTGTACCTTCACCTGATGGCCGCAGTGAGAAAAGAGCATGACCTGTGTGGTGGGGGTCCCTGATGATGGATGCTGCTTTCCTGCGACAACGCTCCATGTAGTTAAGCCCATAAGATACAAGAACAGAATTAGGCCATTTGATCCATTTCATCATGGCTGATCTTATTTTCCTCTCAGCTCCAATCTCCTGCCTTTTCCTTGTATCACTTCATGCCCTGACCAATCTGCCAACCTCTACCTTAAATATATATACAGACTTAGCTTCCACAATTACCTGTAGCAATGAATTCCACAGATTCACCACTCTCTGGCTGAAGAAATTCCTCCTCATCTCCCTTTTAAAAGGGTGCCCCTCTATTCTGAGGCTGTGTCCTCTGGTCTTGGACTCCCCCACCATAGGTGATATCCTCTCCACATCCACTCTATCAAGGCCTTTCACCATTTGATGGACGAAGAGAAAATATATATGAATAAATAAGCAATAAAGATCAAGAACATGAGATGATGAGTGCTTGAAAGTGAAAACAGTTCAATGGGAACAGTTTAGTGATGGGCGAATAAAGAAATCTACGATTTAAGAGCCTGATGGTTCAGTAACATTAACTGCTCCTGAACCTGGTGATGCAGGTCCTGAGGCTCCTGTGTCATCTTCCTGATGGCAGCAGTGAGAAGAGAGTATGGCCTGGATGATGAGGGTCCTCAATGATGGGTACTGCTTTCCTGTGACAGCGTTCCGTGTAGATGTGCTCAATGGTGGGGAGGGCATTATCCGTGATGGACTGGGCTGTATCCACCACTCTTTGTAGGCTTTTCCGTACAAGGGCATTTATGTTTCCATACCAGGCCATAATGCAACCAGTCAATATATTCTCCACCACACATCTATAGAGGTTTGTCAAAGTTTTAGATGTCGTGCCGAATTTTCGCAAACTTCTAAGAAAGTAGCTTCTGCTGTGCTCTGTTCATAATGGCATTACGTGCTGAGCCCAGGACAGATCCTCTGAAATAATAACATCGAGGAATTTAGTCGCTCTCTCCACCTCTGATCCGCCCTCACCCCCATGAGGACTGGCTCATGGACTTCCAATTTCCTCCTCCTGAAGTCAATAATCAGCTCTTTGGTCTTGCTGACTTCGAGTGAGAGGTTGTTGTTGTGGCACCACTCAGCCAGGATTTTAATCTCGCTCCTACGTTCTGATTCATTACCACCTTTGATTTGGCCTAGAACAGTGGCGTTGTCAGCATGCTTATATATGGCATTGGGGCTGTGCTTAACCACACAATCATAAATGTAAAATGAGTAGATCCGGGAGCTAAGCACACAGCCTTGTTGTGCACCTGTGCTGAGGGAGATTGTGGAGGAAATGTTGTTGCTAATCCAAACTGACTGGGATCTGCAAGCGAGGAATAAGGTCATATTGAGGCCTAGGCCTTGAAGCTTATTGATCAGTTTAGAGGGGATGATAGTATTGAGTGCTGAGCTGTAGTCAATGAAGAGTCAATCCTGATGTACGTACCTTTGCTGTCCAGAGCCGATTAAATGTCATCTGTTGTTAGTCTGTTATGATGGTAGGCAAAGTGGAGTGGATCTAATTTGCTTCTCAGGCAGCAGTCAATACGTTCCATAGCAAACCTCTCAAAGGACTTCATCACAGTAGGTGCAAGTGCTACAGGATGACAGTCAAAGGCAGGTTACCACATTCTTCTTAGGCACCGGAATATTTTAAGCCTGCTTAAAGTAGGTGGGTGCCTCACATTGCCAAAGTAAGAAATTAAAGATATCGGTGAAGACTCCAGTCAGCTGATCATCACAGGTCTTTGGTACTCGGCCAGGTACCTCAAGTGGGACAGATGCTTCCACCCAGGTGGGTTCACCCTCCTGAAGGATGTTCTCAAGTCAGCCTCAGAGACTGAAGTCACAGAGTCATCAGGGTAATAGTGGAGTGGAGTCAAGGACAGTGAGAAATGTTGTCAAATGATTCAGCAGGACCATAAATCAGTTGGAAGTACCGGCAGAGAATTAGCAGAATTTAATTCATATAAATATGAGGTGTTTGTACTCTAGAGGTTAAAAGCAAGAGAAAATTATATTGTGAACTGCAGGGGCTTTAGGAGTATTAATGCATTGAGGGATCTTTGGGTGCGTCTGTAGCTCTCTCAAAGTGGCAACACAGATAGGGTGGTGAAGAAGATACGCAGCTTGCATACTTTCATTGGTCACAGTGTTCAGTACAACCATAGGGGGTTTTATTGCAACTGTACAAAACTCTAGTTAGGCCAAATTTGGAGTATTGTGTGCAGATCTGGTCAGTGCATTACAGGAAAGTTTCGGTGCTTTAGAGAAGGTGCAGAAGAGGTTTCTTGTGATGTTCCCAGCCTGGGAGAGTACTAGCTAAAAGGAGAGGTGGGACAAACTTAGATTGCTTTTTCTTTCTGGAGCACAAGAGGCTGCGGGTGACCTGAAGGTGGACAGCAAGGGGGTTCTGATATTCTGCATTGAGCCTGATGAAGGCAAGGTCTTGTTCCAAGTATATTTTACCCGTTCCGTGGTATTGCTGCTGCAAAACAACAAATTTCACTCTACATCTGTGATAATAATAATAACCTGATTTTATTCTGAGATTTACTAGATTACTTTAAAAAAAAACAGAATGGTGCTTAGAATGGGCTGCCAGGGCCAGTGGTGGAAGCAGATTTGATTCAGCAAGACTTCAGAGGCATTTAGACAGGTATGTGAACAGGCAGGGAACGGAGGGATAAAGACTGTGTGCAAGCACACATGGACTTCAAATTCGCATCACAGTAGGCACAAGTAGCATAGACCGAACAGTGTTATCAGTTCTATGCATACAAAAGGCTTTAGTTCTTTAACAGCAATGCAGGCAAATCCACTAACTAGAGGATGAATACATAATGAAGTGTATTGCACTCTTTCTTTTCAACAAAGCAGCAACTGCATGTAAAGCTCTATACAAACAGGATGGATAAAGTTCAAAATTAGAACTACCAAATGAAACAGAGGGCGAAAAAGTCTCCGAATGTCATATTAATGCATCACTTTTCAACATATGCCTGGTAAGTAAAATAAATGAGTCAATTAGCAACAGTGCTTGCTTGGTATGATGGAGAGAGACTGTGCAGCAGAAAGAACAGCAGAAACAACTCGCTCCATTTTACCCTGTGGATGAAGATTATCACAGAAATATATTTCAGCAACTGCATAATTCCCCAGGACTGGATTTTGTTTGGGAATGCAGAGAGTGTTACATGGAACAGCCAGTGGTTTCCTGCATGAAATGTACCAAATTGTTGAGTCTCATCTTTGCTTGCAAGAACATAATCTCTGAACTTGCTGGACTTCTGTTAGTTTTTCTCCCATGCATTTAAGCCTAAGAATCTACCCCAAATCCTGCACCAAAAACATTCATTTGATTGGAAACAAAACAGCTGCAAAGGTGCTTCACTAGTTTCAGAATAGCATACTTAAAATGTTTGTAATCTTTTAAGTGCTTTCGTTTTTCTGCAAATCAGTAATTTTTTTACTTAACTTACTTCATCTCTTAATAAAATAATATTTTCAGAATATTTAGAAATATTTTAATTTTGAATCCAGTTAGATCAGTGTCCATGGCTTGTCCATCTGACCTACTCCCAGTTTGCAAAGCGACTTGCACATTCCAGGAAGCAGACAAGAGTGGACCCAAGGAAATTCGGCTAGGCAACGTGGGACAGCGACAAGATCTGACAACTTGCCATCAATGGGAACTTCTGGGTCAACATACATTATTCAATTACTCACTACTGGGTTAAAACTTTTATTGTTATTGGTACTGTTTTTGGTATTGGTTTATTATTCATACAGGCAGGTTTGCTAGAGCTGTTGGGTTTAGACTAATTTAGCAGGGGGATAGGAGCCAGAGTGATAGGGCAGAGTATGGGGCAAATGGTGGACATGTTGATACAGTGTGTAGTGAGACTGTGAGGAAGGACAAGCTAGATTATAGGGATGAGTTGAGTTTTGCAAGGGGGCAAAATCAAAAAGGGTAATGAATATAGCACTGAAGGTGTTATATTTGAATGCAAAAGAGGGCACATGATATTTCAAAAATTAACGGGAGCTTAGAGGATTAGGAAGCTTTAAAAACTAAAGGATGACAAAAAAAGCAATAGAGGAAAGATAAAATATGAAGGTAAGCTAACCATTATTACAAAAAGAGGATACCAAAAGCATTTTCAGATACAATTGCAAGAAAAGTTTGTGAACCCTTTGCAATTATCTGGTTTTCTACATTAATTACTCATAAAGTGGATCTGATCATCACCTAAGTCACAAAAATAGACAAACACAATGTCCCTAAACTAAGAGCACACAAACAATTGTACTTCTCATCAATACTGAGTACACCATTTAAACAATCACAATCTGTGGTAAACTATGTATACCTGTCTGGACATGCCCCTCTGCTGACTGCTCCTCCCACAGACTCCTGTATAAAGGCGATTGGAGGTACTGCTCCTCCCCCCCAGCCTCTGAGATGCTGTGCTCCGTTTTGCTGCTAATAAAAGCCTATCATTCGCCTCCCGTCTCTGAGAGTTATTGATGGTGCATCAATTTTATTAGCAGCAATTTTAAAACATGGAGAGCATTTTACGACCTGACAGATTGGATATTGACCCTCAATCTCCAGAAGCCGACATTGCTTTTGAACTCTGGCTTGCATGCTTCCAATCGTACCTGGAGGAGATTCGAGTGATCGAGCCTGTCACAATGCACAGAGTTCTCCTCTCCAGGGTCAGTCCGCGGGTCTACTCCCTGATCAGGGACCTACCAACCTACCAAGGGGCACTGGATGCCCTCAAAAGACAATACCTGCGGCCGGAGAACACCGTCTACGCAAGACATCGCTTAGCGGCAGCAGGCCGGAGTGTCGAGCGCTGAGTTTGTCCGGGCCCCTCAGACACTCGTGCGGGCCTGCAACTGCAGGGGACTGACGGCGGAACAGCATGAGGAACTGCTAGTAAGAGACGCCTTCGTTATGGGGATCAGGTCAGAGTACGTGCGCCAGCGGCTGCTGGAACATGCCGATCTTACCTTACATTCGGCTATCGAGCTGGCCGACACACTGGAGGCCGCTCTGCACGATGCTGACACTGTCCAGGCGCACGATATCCTGCCGGCCCCATGGACGCTGCAGACCCCGCAACCCGCCGTCGAATCGACCACGGCTGCTGCCAGTTGCAAGTCTGCGCAGTTTTACTTCTGCTGTCTCGAAAAGCACCCCTGAAAACGCTGCCCGGCCCGAGAAGCTACCTGCTCCAGCTGCGGAAAGAAGGGCCATTTTGCCAAGGCCTGTAAGTCCAAACCGTGAGCGGGGTCGAGCAGCGCCAGGTGCGAGGCATGGGGGTCGCCATCTTGGTCGCTGCCATCTTGCCTGCCCACCACGTGCGAGGCATGGGAGCGGCCATCTTTGTCCGTGCCACCTCGCCCCGCCTCCAATTCACTGGGGCTTACCGGGCACCAAGATGGCGATTCAACTCTGGTCTCCGTAATCCTCGACCATAGCGCTCCACACCAGCTTGCAAGGTCAATGATGGACATCCTGGTGGAGGGGCACCGGACGGACTAGCTGCCTGTTTGACACGGGCAGCACTGAGAGTTTTATTCACCCAGACACAGTGCAACGCTGCGGACTCGTGACACAGCCGGTAAGCCAGAAGGTCACCATGGCTTCTGGATCGCATTCCACAGACATCCGGGGGGGGGGGGGGGGGGGGTTATGTAGCGACATTGGTGGTGCAGGGCACAGAATATCGGGACTTTGCGTTACTGGTCATGCCTCAACTGTGCTATTGGGGCTCGACTTCCAGAGCCACTTGACAAGTGTGACGGGCCCCTCCCAACAATCACTGTCAGAAATCCTCAGTTTTGTGGGACTTCGTCATATACCCTACTACTGACCACACACACACACCGACCCACACATCCCACCCAACACCACGCCAACGGCCGCGCTACTGACACCACTTGCAGCCTCTCCACCCTCAAGATTCCTCCCCCATCTCTGTTCGCTAACCTGACCCCCGTTTGTAAACCTGTGGCAACTAAAAGCAGGAGGTACAGCACGGGGGACAGGGCCTTCATTCAGTCAAAGGTGCAGCGGCTGCTCAGGGAGGGGATCATTGAGCCAAGCACAAGTCTTTGGAGGGCCCAGGTGGTCGTTGTTCGGACCGGGCAGAAAAATAGGATGATCGTGGACTATAGCCAGACCATCAAAAGGTTCACGCAGCTTGATGCTTACCCCCTACCCCGCATCGCGGATATGGTCAATCAGATAGCTCAGTACAAGGTGTACTCGACCATAGACCTGAAATCCGCTTATCACCGGCTCCCCATCCGCCCGGAGGACCGCCCCTACACCGCCTCCGAGGCGGGCGGCAGGCTCTATCACTTCCTGCGTGTCCCTTTCGGTGTTACGAATGGTGTCTCTGTCTTCCAGAGGGAAATGGACCAGTGCCAACTGAAGGCCACATTCCCATATCTGGATAATATCACCATCTGCGGTCATGACTGGCAGGGTTACGACACCAACCTCCAACAATTTTTCCAAGCGGCGAAAGCTCTTAACCTCACCTGTAACACGGATAAGTGTGTGTTCGGAACCACCGGACTTGCTATCCTTGGGTATGTCGTGGAGAAGGGGGTTATTGGCCCTGACCCCGACCGTATCCACCCCCTGTTGGAACTCCCTCTTCCCACCACCCTCAGACCCCTCAAACGGTGCCTGGGCTTCTTTTGCTATTACACCCAATGGGTCCCTCACTACGCAGACAAGGCCCGCCCCCTGGTCAAGTCCACCGCATTTCTCCTCTCAGCCGAGGCCTGCGCGGCCTTCAGCCGCATTAAAGGGGACAGTGCCAAAGCAACGATGCATGCGGTGGACGAGACCATTCCCTTCCAAGTAAAGAGTGACGCCTCCAACTTCGCGCTGGCTGATACCCTCAATCAGGCAGGAAGGCCGGTAGCATTCTTTTCTCGTACCTATCAAGGCCCTGAAATCCCTCCGTGGTGGAGAAAGAAGCCCAGGCCATGGTGGAAGCTATTAGGCACTGGAGGCGCTATCTCGCCGGCAAAAGGTTCACCTTGCTGACCGACCAGCACTCAGTTGTGTTCATGTTCAGCAACCAACAGCCGGGCAAAATCAAAAATGATAAAATTTTGAGGTGGAGAATTGAACTCTCCACCTACAACTATGACATCCTGTACCGGACTGGAAGGCTCAATGAGCCCCCTGATGCCCTATCCCGGGGAGCGTGTGCCAGCGCACAGCTCGACCAGCTATACGCCCTTCATGCAGATCTTTGCCACCCGGGGGTCACCCGACTTTACCATTTCGTGAAATCCCGGAACCTGCCTTACTCCCTTGAGGAAATCAGGACGATGACCAGGGACTGTCAAGTCTGCGCTGAGTGCAAACCGCACTTCTACCGTTCTGTAAAGGCACAACTTATCAAGGCCACCTTTGAGCCACTGAGTGTCGACTTTAAGGGCCCCCTTCCCTCCACCGACCACAATGTCTACTTTCTCAACATCATCGATGAGTACTCGCAGTTCCCCTTTGCCATCCCCTGCCCCGATACCACTACCACATCAGTCATAAAAGCCCTGCGCCAGCTCTTCACTCTGTTCGGATATCCCTGCTATATCCACAGTGATAGAGGGTCCTCCTTTATGAGTGACGAGCTGCGCCAGTACCTGCTAGCTAGGGGCATTGCTACTAGTAGGATTACGAGCTATAATCCCCGGGGGAATGGACAGGTGGAGAGGGAGAATGCCACAGTGTGGAAGGTCACACTCTTAGCCCTTAGGTCAAAGGGATTGCCGGTCTCTCACTGGCAGGAGGTCCTCCCTGAGGCACTCCACTCCATCCGCTCCCTGTAATGCACGTCCACCAATGCCACCCCTCATGAGCGACTCTTTTCTTTTCCCAGGAAGTCTGCCACTGGGACCACCCTACCGGCTTGGCTGACATCCCCAGGGCCAGTGCTGCTCCGGAAACATGCGAGGAGCAATAAATACTCCCCGATGGTCGAGAGGGTTCACCTACTTCATGTGAACCCCCAGTATGCCTACGTGGTCTTACCTGATGGGCGGGAGGACACGGTCTCCGTCCGCGACTTGGCGCCCGCAGAAGCACCAGACCCCTACCCCGAACACTCCACGGTGACTATGAACCCCATACCCACCGATGTATATCCCCACGGGACACCGCGCACACCAAGCCCTACACAGACTCCTCACGACACTCCCACACAGGGTGCCACGCACACGCATGAGGGATCACTGACGCCTAACGGGCTGGCACCTCAAGTCAGGCCGGAGCCAGCACAACCACCGTCACTGGTGCAATCACCACCGGTGCCACGTAGATCGCAGCAACAGACTTGACCGCCTGATAGACTTAACCTGTAAATATACTTGTAAGAAACTTAGCCCCGTGGGAACTCTCTTTTAAAACAAAGGGGGGGGGGGGGGGGTGAATGTGGTAAACTACGTATACCTGTCTGGACACGCCCCCCTGCTGACTGCTCCTGTGGCTCCTCCCACTGACCCCTGTATAAAGGCGATTGGAGGCACTGCTCCCCCCACCAGTCTCCAAGATGCTGTGCTCCGTTTTGCTGCTAATAAAAGCCTATCGTTCGCCTCCCATCTCTGAGAGTTATTGATGGTGAATCACAATCTAGGTTCAAAAAAGTATGTGAACCTCTGGGGAAATGCCTTCTACAAAAGCTATTTGGAATTAGGTGTTCCATCAATGAGATGAGATTGGACATACGGGTTGTAGAGGTGCCCTGCCCTGTAAACAAGACACACCAAGCAAGTTACTGACAGAGTCTGCTCTTTTCAAGGAAGATCTGACGATGTGCATCATGCTTTGATCAAAACAAATTTCAGAGGACCTTGGAAGAGGAAGAATTGCAGAGATGCACGAAGCTGGAAACGTCGAGAAAAGCATTTCTAAAGGTCTGAGTACCCATTAATCAACAGTAAGAGAAATTGTCGACAAATGGAGGAAATTCAGTTCTGTTGCTAGTGAGCACCCTTCAAAGATCACACCAAGAGCAAAGCTGAAGGAGATGAAAAACCCAAGGGTAACAGCAAAAGACCTGCAGAAATCTCTGGAACTTGAAGTCTCTGTTTATATGCCCACTATTATAAAAGCACTGAACAAGAATGGTGTTCATGGAAGGACACGGCAGAGGAAACCACTGCTCTCAAATTAAAACTTTGCTGCATGGCTCAAGTTTGCAAATAAAAAACCTGAATGTTCTACAACACTTCTGTGGACAGATGAGACAAAAGTTTAACTTTTTGGCAGAAATGCACATTGCTATATTTGGAGAAAAAAAGGGCACTGCACACCAATACTAAAATCCCATCCCCCATTGTGAAGGATGGTGGAAGGAACATTATGGTTTGGGGCTGCTGTGCTGCCTCAGGGTTTGGACAGCTTTAACAATGAATTCAAAATTGTATCAAGACATTTTACAGAACGTCAGGGTGGCAGTCCGTCACCTGAAGCTTAATAGAAGTTGGATGATGCAACAAGACAATGATTCAAAACACAAGTAAGTTTATTGTCATTTAACTATATACATGTATATAATCATATAACGTATACAGAACCAAGATGTTCCTTTGAACCAGGGTGTAAAGCACAGTATTACGCATAGCACACATTAATACACGATAACTTATGAAGGCAAAGATAAAATGTACAGATGAATCACACATAAATAACAAACTAAAGTGCATGAATATTAAATATTATAATGTACGAAACAGATTAACCAGTGACACTTTGAATACGATGCAGCAGGGAGTTCAAAAGCCTAATGGTCTGGGGAAAGAAACTGTTTCTTATTCTAACCATTCTTGTTTTTATGCACTTTCGTCTCCTGCCTGATGGTAGGAAGTCAAACAGGATGCTGGATGGAGGGATGAAATCCCTAAATATTATAAATGTCCCCAGTGGATGATAGAGAGACTCCTGTGATTCTCTCAGCTGGCCCAAGTTTGCAGATGCTACAAAGATAGGTGGAGGGGCAGGTAGTGGTGAAGAAGTAGGAATTCGCCAAAAGGACTTGGACAGATTGGGAGAATGGGTAATGAAGCAGCAGAAGGAATATGGCGCAGGTAAGTGCATGGTCGTGAATTTTGGTAGGAGGAGGAATGAAAGCATAAACTATTTACCAACTGGAGATAAAATTCACATAGGCTACACCAACTGCACTACTATCATCAATATACTTGATCGACCCCTCACCCACAATTCAACCAAATTAGCCAGACAGGATCTCCCCCTAACAAGGTCATGTTAAACATCCTTCATGAGTTAAAGTCTCTACAAATGAAGGTTTTAAACACTGCTCTTCCAAAGTTACTTTCTCAATATTTTCTTCCTGCTCTTGTTACACTCACAGCCTTTCCCTGCTGAAAGGGACTGTTCTGTAGTCAACTGACATCCTTTCTGTGGCCTGAGATTTGAAGACTTCTGTCAGAGCCTCCGTAATCTGCTCACTTGCCTGCCATTGGGAGCTGAGATAAATTTCATCACATTCTTTAACCATCTTTAAATTTCATACCTCCATAAGACCTTAAGGCATAGGAGCAGAATTAGGCCCTCTGGCCCACTGAGTCTGCTCTGCCATTCAATCATGGCCGAAGCTTTTTCTTTCCCCTGCTCCTCAACCCCAGTTCCCGGCCTTCTCCCCGTAACCTTTGATGCTGTGTCCAATCAAGAACCTATGGATCTCTGCCTTAAATACACCCAATGACCTAGCTTCCACAGCTGCATGTCGCAACAAATTCCACAAATTCAACGGCCTTTGCCTAAACAAATTTCTCTGCATCCGTTTTGAAAGGGCACCTCTCTATCCTGAGGCTGTGCCCTCTTGTCCAAGACTCTCCCGCCATGGGAAACATCCTTTCCACATCCACTCCGTCTAGGCCTTTCAACATTCGAAAGGTTTCAATGAGATCACCCTCCCCCCTTCTAAATTCCAGCTAGTACAGACCCAGAGCCATCAAACATTCTTCATACTACTTTCATTCCTGAAATCATTCTTGTGAACCTCCTCTGGACCCTCTCCAATGCCAGCACATCTTTTCTGTGATGAGGGACCCAAAACTGTTCACAAGGTGAGGCCTTACCAGTGCCTTATAAAGTCCCAGAGCATCACATGCTTACTCGCTTCTACACCTCTTGCAATGAATGATAACATGGCATTTGCCTTCCTTACCACCGACACGACCTGCAAGTTAGCATTCAGGGTGTTCTGCACAGCGTCCCTCTACATCTCAGATTCCAGGATTTTCTCCCCATTTAGACAACAGTCTACACATTTATTTCTACTATCAAAGTGCATGACCATGCATTTTCCAAAACTGTATTTCATTTGCCACTTCTTGCCCATTCTCCCAATTCATCTAAGTCCTCCTGCATCCTATCTGTTTCCTCAACGCTGCTCCTCCACCAATCTTCATATCATCTGCAACAGGTTCGTAGGCAGGATTTTCCCTGAAGGAAACCATGCTAACTTTCTGTGTCACCAAGTACTCCATCACCTCATCCTTGACAATTGGCCCTAACATCTTCCCAAACACTGAAGTCAGGCTAACTGGTCTATAATTTCCTTTCTGCTGCCTTCCTCCTTTCTTAAAGAGTGGAGTAACATTTGCAATTTTCTGGTTCTCTGGCACCATGCCAGACTCCAATGATTTTTGAAAGATCATTTCGAATGCCGCCCGAATCTCTAATGCTACCTCTTTCAGAACCCTAGGGTGCAGTTTATCTAGTCCAGTTGTCTATGTATCTTTGGGTCTTTTGAGCTTTTTCAAAACCTTCTGCCTTGTAATGATAACTGCACCCACTTCTCTTCCTTCACACACTACAACATCAGGCATACTGCTAGTGTCTACCACAGTGAAGACGCACTCAAAATACTCATTTAGTTCATCAGCCATCTCCTTGTCACCCATTATTATTTCTTCTGCCTCATTTTCTAGTAGTCCTATATGCACTCTCATACTTGAAAAAACTTTTACTATCCACTTTGATATTATTTGCTAGCTTGCTTTCATATTTCATCTCCTCCTCCTAATGATTTTTTTAGTTGCTCTCTGTAGGTTTTTAAAAACTTCCCAATCCTCTGTCTTCTCACTAATTTTTCTTTTCTTGTATGCCCTTTCTTTTGCTTTTACAATAGCTTTGACTTCCCTTGTCAGCCACGGTGGTACTATTTTACCATTTGAGTACTTCTTCATTTTTGGAATACACGTGTCCTGCACCTTCCTCATTTTTCTCAGAAACACACGCCATTGCTGCTCTGCTGACATCCCTGCCAACAGCTCCTTCCAATTTACTTTGGCCAACTCCTCTCTCATACCACTGTAATTTCTCTTACTCCACTGAAATACTGCTACATCAGACTTTACTTTCTTCCCATCAAATTTCAAGTTGAACTCATTCATATTGTGATCACTGGTTCCTAAAGGTTCTTTTACCTGAAACTTGCTAATCACCTCCAGTTCATTACATAACACCCAATCCAGTATAGCTGATCCCCTAGTACAGGGGTCGGCCACGTTTACCACTGAAAGAGCCAATATGGACCCATTTCCCACAGAAAAGAAAACACTGGGAGCCACAAAACCCGTTTGACATTTAAAATGAAATAACACTGCATACAATGTTTTTTTTTGCCTTTATGCTATGTATAAACAAACTATAATGCGTGGCATTTATGAAATTGATGAACTCCTGCAGAGAAAACGAAATTTCATTTCTGCATGCAACAAAAACATTTTGAACTCCGAAAAAAAGACGTTGGGTTGAAGGTTACTCCATAGTTAGCCTACCTTGAATCGAAGAATTAAAAGAAAGCGCGCACTGGCGGGTGTCAGGCATTGGCAGTGGTGATGTATATTAATAGCGATAAAAAACACGTTGTAGCGATGTGCTACACGCAGCGCTAAAATAAAGACACTGCAGTCAAAGGTAACTTTATTCGAACTAAACAGCCTTGCTTTAAAGCCTCCCTCAACCCGTCCCCGTGGGCGCGGATGCTCCAAAAGACACGTACTCACAAACCCCCGTAGGCTATCTCCCTTAGCCGGAACGGTGGCTAATTGTGAGCCGGTTTGGATGTGCCAGGAAATGGGGTCTCCACAACGTTTTTAGATTGTACAAGATCACCATAATCTTCAAATTTCGAATTACATTTCAAAAACTAACAAACCACAGGGAGCCGCAGCACAGAGATGAAAGAGCCGCGGGTTGCCGACCCCTGCCCTAGTAGGCTCAATGACAAACTGCTCTAAAAAGCTATCTCTTAAGCATTTAACAAGCTTCCTCTCTTGAGACTCATTACCAACCTGATTTTCCCCCAATCGACCTACATGTTAAAATCTCCCATCACTACCATAACATTGCCCTTTTGACTCACCTTTTCAATTTCCTGTTGTAATCTGTGGTCCACCTCCTAGCCACTGTTGGGAGGCCTGTACATAACTGCTATCAACGTACTTTTACCCTTGCAGTTTCTTAACTCAACCCACAGGATTTAACATCTTCCGATCCTATGTCACATCTTTCTACTGATTTGATCCCATTCTTTACCAGTAGAGCCACACCACCCCCTCTGCCTACCTTCCTATCCCTCCGATATAACATGTAACCTTGGACATTCAGCTCCCAAATACAACCATCCTTCAGCCATGATTCAGTGGTGGCCTCAACATCATACCTGACAATCTGTAGTAGTGCAACAAGATCATCCACCTTATTTCTTATACTATGAGCATTTAGATACAACACCTTGAGTACTGTATTTGCTATCCTTTCTGATTCTGCATCCCTAATAATTTGATACTCATCCTGTTGGCTGCGACTAAGTCCCATCACCTGCTTGCCCTTCCTGACAATCTGACTGCATGCTATCTTTAGGTTTTTTTTACCATCCCTCCTATCCTGAGTTCCCTCACTCCAGTTCCCACCCACCTGCCAAATTAGTTTAAACCCTTCATTATAGCTCTAACAAACCTGCCCACAAAAATATCGGTCTCTCTCAGGTTCAGGTGCAACCCGTCACTTTTGAACAGGTCATACTCCCCCCCAGAAAAGATCCCAATGATCCAAGAACCTGAAGTCTTGTCCCCTGTGCCAGCTTCTCAGCCATGCATTTATCTGCCAAATCATCCTGTCTGTACCCTCACTGGCGTGTGGCACAGGCAACAATCCTGCAAGCTCCTCTCTTCCAATGGTAATCTGTTCTAGAGTGCCACCACCTCTTTCTCCAAAAAAATTCATGATTGTAGATGAATATGAGAAGTAGTCATTAAAAGGCCATACCTTTTACATTTTGTTCTGGCACAAAAAAACTCTTTGATATCGTTATAGGTTTTCAAAAAGCTGGCTGCTCCAGAGACACTTCTTTACCATTAGCTCAGTCAGTATTCTTGGTTCTATGATGCTAAAAGTGTCCATCTCTTTATACAATTATTTCTGTGTAAAGTGGTGCACTGGAAAGAGAAAATGGATTGGTTTTTGCCTGTCTATTTTCTCCACTCCTTTCCTGAGGACACTAAATTCTTGTTAAACATCAGTATGCCATGCACCTTCTGGTACCTCACCCCAGGAGTCAAATGGTTGGATTTTGTATTCAGAGGAGAATGAACTAACTGTTTATTAAACTTTCAGCTGCTCAAAGACTTTTAATGAGCTTTTGTGCACCAATTTGGTGATTAGAGAGCCATTTGAACACAGCCTTTTTACTGAAGATGAGAGACACGTGTGGACAAGATGAAAAACCACAGGCTCTTCAATCAGACTGAAGAATTACCACCAAGATATGTTTTCTAGGAAGTGAAAACTAGGTTAATTCATTCTATGCAATATTATTTACAGGGAGTAAAACATGGAGAAGAAAGATGGGATTAAAAGATGAAAAGCTTACATGAATAGAATAACATGAAAAGCAATGAGGTCATATCAGAATCAGAATTAATATCACTAGCATACTATAATAATAATAATAATAATAGTAATAAGTACTTCATTGATCCTGAGTGGGAAATTATTTCATTACAGCTGCAACATTTAAAAATACATTTAGCAACTGTAATAAATATTAACAAGTACAGAATAATACTGTACAAAATAATAAAACAGAGACTATTGTACTGTGTTCTCCAGTCACAGAGATGAACTGTTGCATAAATTTCTAAATATGTTGTAAAATTTGTTAACTTAGTAGCAGCAGTACCATGCAATACATGATAGATACAGAAACAAATAGATAAATGAGTTACAGCAAGTACATATAATAGAAATAATAAAAATGTGAGGTAGTGTTCATGGGATATAGATCCATTTAGAAATCATATGGCAGAAGGGAAGAAACTGTTCCTGAATCGCTGAGTGTATGCCTTCAGATATAAATATCTCCAACAATTAACTACATTTTAAACAATAAGGCAGCATATCTGTAAAAGTAAACTTTTGGTTCCAGAAAGGCTTTTTGGTTTAATACTAAAAATTCAATGAGCAATCAATCATTTTTAGCCTTGCGTGATGGATACTTATGTCGTGCAAGTCTATCAAGCCCGCACTCTTCATGAGCTACAAAGCCATATAGTTTAGTGAGTTTTTGCAGTGTTTCCAGAAAAGCAGACAAATTCCTGATCTCCACCTTTACAATGAAGTCATGACCTGATTTACTCCCTAATGAACAGTAAGTATTCATTGACCTTGCACAAAGTCTGGGCTACTCTGCTCAAGAGGTGGCCAGCGAGAAAGAGACACCACCCAGTAGACCATCTAAAAGCCCAGAGTATTGAATGAAATCTGCCAGTAGAAATGATCGGCAGAAAGCATCAAGGAATCCAGCACTTCTATCAACCAAATTTGTGACGTCCATCAAACAGCAGTCTTTACTAATCCCAGTTTGTTACCGCATTCTGCCACTCACTAAGACACCTCTACTGCAGACCCTGGGCAGCAAGCTGCATATTTTGCGACATGTGGCAGAAAACACATAGAACCATGGGAAGAATGTGTGAACTCCAGAGACCAAGACTGACCCTGGCTGACTGGAATTGTGAGGCAGCGGTACTACAAGCTGTACTGCTGTGCAAGTGGAAGCACTGGTTGACTTTCTCCTTTGCACTTCTCTACAGAACACTGGCAGCTACCCAACTGAATCAGGTAGATCAACGAGCAAAACAACACCTTTCTTGTTCTATCAACATCTCAAATATAGCAAGAGCTCAGGGATTACTGGTATTCTTTTTTTATTAAAAAAACTGGGGCACTCAAATATCACAAACTACCCAATTTTCACTGAGCATCATTAATCCTATTCCCTTCATTGTAGACTTAAACTTTTGATAAATGGATCTAAAGATAATTCCACCTAAACTGCTGCTTGTTGATTTACAATGCTGATTGTCTAAGTTCACAAAGTGATCAGGATCCATAGTAGCACTCCATTCTTTGGATCTAATCCTTCCTCAAATACTCCAAAGTAAACAAATACTTTAACTCCCATTTTTAAAAAACTGAGTTACTCTTCTAACATACACTTTGCTAATGGTTCAAAAATGGATGCATTAGTCAGCAGCACAAAGCCAAATTCCACTTACAGGTTGAAAGCTGATCTTTAACATGAATTTTTTATGCTTAAAAGACACTTCAGGATGCCATTGGGATAGACTGTGGGATAACACATTAGCCTGCAAATGGATAGCAATGGCTTTGTAACACATGCAGAAACATCCCAATTATTGTCTACAATATTAAATTTCAAACAACAGGCAGCCTTCATGGTGCAATCTTCAAACTGCTGTCTTAATTTTTTCCAATAACCCAATTGGAAGGAATTTCCAGTTAATATTTGTCGTACTACAAATGCACCAGCCCAGCTATAGGAAATACTGTGACAACAGGCACTGTACTGTAAGAACAAAGCTTCACCAAAACATTACAGGATAGCTTTCTTTTGATATGTAGCTTTTCCCCAAAGACTAAATAGATCTAGTTACTCAATAGTCTGTTTGCATGCATTCCAAAATTATCCGATGCCATAACCAATCCAATTTGGATACTGATTCTGTATACAAGTACGATATTAAAAAAAACACCTGCCATTATTTGATCTGATTATCTCTAAACCATTTTAAGCATTAAACACAAAATTAAAGCAGAAGTATCTTGGATTTTCTCCCACCTATAACCTGTACAACTGCATTCTTCAATTATATATGTACTTCAGTACCATGCATGGTATGTTACTCAAATGGAGCTTAAGCCAACATGGTGAGAATTTGGATTTGGGGATAAAAGGTCCTTTCCAACAGTGAATGCTTCACATACCCAAGATATAATTAATAGATTTCGCTAACCAAGAAAACAATTAAAATAATTTCCCTCAACACATTTAATATACAATATAAAATGTTACATTGGTTTTCCATTGCATACAAGAATTATTTTTTAAAAAATCATCTAGTTATTATTTAAAGTGCAACTTGGTAGGAAATGAAAAGCAATCTGCTACCAAAGAGAATTATGTTTGCTACTAGGCAAAGTGAGGTCAAAATTCACACAGCGATTCAGGAACAGCTTCTTCCTCTCTCCCATGAACACAACCTCACTTTTTTTTAAAATATTACAGTATTTCCGTTTTTGCACTATTTTTAATTTAACTATTTAATATACGTATATACTTACTGTCACTGATTAACTTATTTTTCTATATTATCATATAGCATTGTATTGCTGCCTCTAGGTTAACAAATTTCATGACATATACCGTTGATATTAAAACTGATTCTGATAAACATGTCAATTTTCCCTTAGCACAATTTCTCCTGTCATTTAAACCAAAGACTTCAAGCTATGTTGGTGTGAATTTAACTTTAGTTGCGATCCTAGATTTCCAGTTATTACAATTCATTTTAACCTTTTCCTTAGGGTATGCTTATAATCCCCAAATTGCACAATGGGCAAGCAGGAAATTGTCAACGATTTCAGCAAGAATACAAGTTTATGACCCCAGAAGCATTAGCTGATTAGATTTCTTCATAAACAATACCCAAATCAGTAGCAAAAAAAAATGTCCAGTCTCAAATGAAATTCCAAGAAGAGTGGGGACAGGAAGAAATAAACAAGCAAACTTGAGAACAATTACAAATCAAAAATATTTATGTAAGCATGTTTGGTAAATTATTTTGTCCAATATTGGTCACAACTGTATTTGTACAGCTGTTGCATAATTTGGTAGTGAGATGTGGTCATTCAGAAAACAGTACACAGCCTTTTCTCCTCAACTAATGAAGGGATATCTTGGCTACCAAGTTAGAAGTGAGAGAGTTAAATCATATTTGTATTATGCATGTATGTTAACAATGTACTGGCTCAGCAACAGGAAAGGGTATAACAAATATCAGTGATTTCAAATGAGTCATCAAGTTTAATAATGGTGCAACAATCTAACAAACACATCTTAAATTCTGCGATCTTCTCTATTCTTATTAATCATCGACACTTTGCATTTAATTAGACTAATTTTTTAAGAAAAAAGAATATTAATATTCACCTGCTAGAATTTTACTTTGAAAAATCATTGCTAAATTCAGGAATATCTGCTGATTGCAATAAGATTTATATTATCAGTGGCTTAGGACGGATAACAAAATCTTTACCAAAGATTCACAGATGAAGTTAAATAAGCACCTCCCTCAAAATTTTTTTAAGAAATTGAATTGCAAGTAAATTACTGGCTGCGTCAGATTTAATAACACCGGTAAAGAAAAACTGTAGCTTTTTTAAAAAAAACAATAGATAAATCGCAACTCAGCTTGGTGCTTTAATCAAGTCTTAGCATATAAAGCACATCATCATAAAACATTAATGCATGCACTTTGGGAGATCTAACAGTTCAATTACACAATTCAATTTTTCATTGCGTTTTTTTTACAATTGAGTAAATTGCGGCACTGGGTAAAAGTACAGACATTTGATGTTCATTTTTGTCTGTGTAGTACTGCGTCTTTATAAACTGTGTTTTAACAGATCTTTATTGACAGCTATAAAGGCTGTTATCAAGACTGGGACTCACCCACTTCATCATGCAGTAAACGGCATCTCGTAATTTCACCTCTAAGCATCTGACAATAAGAAAGCAGCAATAATTTCTCCACTAAGTGAAAGAAGGTGCCCACAATATGATGGTTCAGTGAAAGACGGTTTTAATATAGCCAGTAACAACTAAACCAGACCAGACATCATGCAGCCACAATAACCTGTGGAGCCACAGTTTCATCTTGATTGGCTGTATTACATCATGTGACCTAAACATATTTAACTTAAAGTGCAGTTACAAGCTACTCTACTTAAAGGAGAGCTGCAAGTGTAAGATATACAATCAAATATTAGTGTACACACTACCTCAGAATATAGAAAGCAAAAAGGCATAAAACTGAAGTATTCACTATTGCTACCTACCATAAATGTCCATCTTCATCACTAACGCCATTAAATGCAATAAGCTATTTTATTCAGCTGGTAAGAAATGTGTGCAGATATACAAGTAGGTAATAAATTTATATTCATTTTAGTGATTCAGCAAGTTTGTCAAATGAGTGCAGAAAGATTTCCAGATCAGAGATGGACAATTTCAAGAGTAACAACAGGCATTCTTGGCTACTGGGCATTGGCATTTTCCTCCTTCTGGCTGAAGATAAAGGAAATGTTACAAGTCCTTTTGATAACTATTATGATTATCATTTTTTTGCCACAAATAAAGATTAAAGACTAATTGAATCATATGTAGATAAAGATGTAATCAGTATGGCAGTCTTGGCTGTTAACTTTTATAAGTTATTACTTGAGCTCAGTAGGGGAAAGTATTTAGCAATCCATGAACAGGGATGTGCTCCCCACCCCCAAAGAAAAGCCCCCAGGAAAGAAACGATAGGACTATCAGACATAAACACATTTCCAATATCAGTGAAGATAGAATTACTATAGAAGGACATGGGCCTAAAGTGAGCAAAGGGGATGAGTGTAGATGGGCCTGCATGGATGCAGTGATCTGAAGAGTACATTTCCATGCAAACGTATGCCTTAGGACTTGCATTACAGGGAAAAAGCAAAGGAACCAGGATTGTTCTCCTTACAGGATAGAAAGTTGAGAGATGATGCGACAGAGGTATTCAAAATGATAAGCAGTCAGGGCAAGATGTTCTCCTCGGTGGAAGAGACACAGATCACTGGCAAAGGAACCAATGCTGACATGAGCCATGATTTGGTTTGACATATATTAAGCTGTTTGTATCTGTAAAGTGTAGCCCGATAGATTAAAACAGTGTTCAGAAAGGAAGTGGATCACTAATTGAATGAAGGCTTTGTAGTACATAAACTCTAACGATGCTGGAAATCCAGAGTTACACATACAAAATGCCAGAAGAACTCAACAGGTCAGTCTGAAACAAGCTGGATCTCCCAGCGGCAATTGTTTTACATCTAATTCCCATTCTGCATGGCAGTCCAAGGCTTCCTTTACTGCCATGATGAAGCCACTGTCAGGTAAGAGGAGCCACACCACATCATTCGTCTGTGTAGTCTCCAAAATGACAGCATGAACACCAATTTCTGCAATTTCCAGTCATTTCTTCCACTCTCCCCCTCCATTTTCCATTCTGGCTCCCCTTTCAGCTCCTCACTTCACTTGCCTATAACCTCCCTCAGCTGTCACTCCTCCTTTCCTTGCTCTCATGGTCCACTCTCCTCTCTTGCCGAAGGGTCTCAGCTCGAAACATCAACCATACTTTTTTCCATAGATACTGCCTGGCTGGGTTCCTCCAGCACTGTGTATATTACTTTGGCTTTGTTGTACCATGTCTTTATAAACCGGGGCAGAGGAACAGGAATAGCTGATTTGTTCCTGCTTGATCTTGCAGAGGTGTGTGTCTGTGTGCACTCTGTAATGAGTAATTCCCTAATTTACCAGATTGGCTCTGGCAGAATTCAAACCAAATACTAATGTGCAAGTTATTAGTGAGAAGGATTCCCTAAATAGCAATACTCTGTCCAGGATGCTGCTTGGGACCATAACTTCAGCCATTTTTTTGATATTATATTTGAGTAATTTAAACTCAAAGGTTATTTCTGCAATGGTGGATTGTCCACTTATCACATTTAGCTAAAGATAATTGAAAATTATCTTTACACATGGGTCTGTACTGGCTCCCTTCCTGCTAACCCTGTATACCTCAGACTCGAGATACATAAGAACATAAGAAATAGGAGCAGGAGTAGGCCATCCGGCCCATCGAGCCTGCCCCACCATTCAATAAGATCATGGCTGATCTGTCCGTAAACTCAGCTCTATCTACCTGCCTTTTCTCCCCCCCCCCCAATAACCCTTAATTCCCTTACTATGTAAAAACCTATCTAACTGTTTCTTAAATATATTTAGTGAAGAAACCTCAACTGCTTTCCTGGACAGAGAATACCACAGATTCACCACTCTCTGGGAAAAACACTTTCTCCTCATCTCTGTCCTAAATCTCCTCCCCTGAACCTTGAGGCAAGGTCCCCTAGTTCTAGTCTCATTTACCAGTGTAAACAACTTTCCTATTTCTATCTTATCTATCCCTTTCAAAATTTTGTATGTTTCTATAAGATCCCCTCTCATTCTTCTGAACTCCAGAGAGTATAGTCCCAGGCGACTCAATCTCTCCTCATATGTTAACCCCTTCATCCCTGGAATTAACCTGGTGAACCTCCTCTGCACTGAGTCATGTCATCAGCAGAAATTCATTGCCGACTCAGCAATAGTTGAGTGTATAAAGGGAGGACAAGAAGATGAAAACAGAACCCTGGTGGAGGACTTCGTCGAATGGAGGAAGCTGAAACATCTGCAGCTCAACATCCGTAAGACAAAGAAGATGGTAATGGACTTTAGGAAGATCAATCTTGCAGTGCTCCCGGTTACTATTGATGAAGATGTGGATGTGGACATGGTAAGGGCCTACCAAGACTTTAGTGGAGCATCAACACAAGGGCTGTGTACAAGTAGGGCCAGAGAAGAAGGAGGTCCTCTGAAGCATGCAGGTCTCTCCTTCACAGGTTCCACCAGTCTGCTGTCACCCAGTACAATCGTCTATGCAGTGGTATGCTGGGGCAATGGCATCAAACAGGTTAGAAAAGCTGGCTGTGTTATAGGAGTCAAACTGGACATACTGGAGGTTGTGGTAGAACAAAGGATCCTCTGGAAAATCCTGGCAATTCTGGATAATGTTTCTCACCCTCTGCATGCCACCTTGGCTAAACAGAGGAGCACTTTTAGTAATACCCTGGGATAAATAGGCAGCTCCAAAGAGCACAATATGAGGTCATTCTTAGCCTCAGTCATCAGGCTCTATGAGTTAACATACAGCCAGGAAGTGATCTTGTAATCTTTGACTTGAAAAATCTTATTTTTAACATAGAAAACATACAGCACAATACAGGCCCTTCGGCCCACAAAGCTGTGCCAATCATGTCCCTACCTTAGAACTACCTAGGCTTTACCCATAGCCCTCTATTTTTCTAAGCTCCATGTAGCCATCCAGGAGTCTCTTATCGTTTCCGCCTCCACCACCGCTGCCGGCAGCCCATTTCACGCACTCAACACCTTCTGCGTAAAAAAACTTACCCCTGACATCTCCTCTGTACCTGCTTCCAAGCACCTTAAAACTATGCCCCCTTGTGTTAGCCATTTCAGCCCCGGGGAAAAAGCCTCCGACTATCCACACGATCAGTGCCTCTCATTATCTTGTACACCTCCATCAGATCACCTCTCATCCTCCGTCGCTCCAAGGAGAAAAGGCAGAGTTCAGGCAACAAGGAGACTGAATTTTTATTCTTTCTTGCTTCTCTTCTAACATATACATATCTGTACTACTGTGACACGGTAATTTCCTTTGAGATCAATAAAGTATCTAACTATCCATCTAAATGCTTCGGTCTAGTCTTTGGCAATCATTGGGCTCAATCATCATTGAGGAATGGTATGCTCTTAAACAGCCCTTCTCTCTCTCTGGTGGTTTAACTGTCAATCACCATTCACAGCTAGGTGTGACAAAATTGCAGAGCTTTGACTTGATTTGCCAGTTGCTGAATTACATCGTACAGTCGGCCCTCCTTATCCACAAATTCCACATGCGTGAATTCAACCAACCGCGAATCGTGAAAACCCAGAAGTGCTCTTCCAGCACATGCTGCTCGAGCATGTACAGACGTTTTTCTTGTCATTATTCCCAAAACAATGCAGTATAACAACTATTTTACATAGCATTTACATTGTATTAGGTAGTATAAGTAATCTAGAGATGATTTAAAGTGTACGGGAGGATGTGCGTGGGTTATCATGGATTGGGATTTTTTTAAAAATCGGAAGTTCTCTTACCAAGTAAGCCGGAACAGGTACATCTGGTATTAGTTAGCGTCAATTAGTCAAACGTTTGTCTTAAGTATATAGTAAATATTTTACCTTTCTATGCATATAAAACACATAAGAATGTACGTTTCTGCGCCGGGCTCGGGAATTCGAACCAGTGACTGACCGCTTTCAAGTGTGCTCTCCACCGTGCCGAGTTGGTGTGGAGGATCAAAAACCCAAAACCCAATAATTAAACCACTGCGTTGCTTAGTAATAATTGTAACTTTTATCAGGGCAGAGCTTTTCTCATTCTATCCTTTAAAATTGTTCCAATCGTTGACCGATGTAGCCTAACACTTTTCCAATGACTGATGATGTTTCACATCTTTCCAATCGCTTTATTATTTCCACTTTATTTTCAATCGTGATCGTGATTGTTTTCGTGAACAGACACTGCGGATTCAGAGCTCCGGTGCTGGGTCCTAAAGTCCACCGCACTGAGACAGGTTAAATAAGGTCTCAGGTTCCACTGGGTCCTAAGGTCCACTTCATTGAGACCGGTTGAATAAGGGACTTGAGCATCCATGAATTCTGGTATCTGCATGGGGTCCCGGAACCAATCCCTCGCGGATAAGGAGGACCAACAGTATATGCTTTTACCAGTTAACACACATGTAGATAATCCAGGTGGTTCTCCCTACAAACTCTGCTAATCTTAAATTGAGCTACTGTATTGCTCCCCTGGCTTGATGGGACTTGTCGAGTACAGAGTATTCCAGGGCACGACAGTACATAATCATTTTTACTGACGTATTTGTTAAAACTCCTTAAGTAACATGTAAAACATTTCCAGTTCTCTTGAGCCCTGCTAGATTCTGGCAATCTCACACAGCACAATACAAATGTACAAACAAGCTGCATGAACTCAGCAAGTCGGGCAGCATCCGTTGAAATGAGCAGTCAATGTTTCTGGCCGAGACCCTTCGTCAGGAAGAAGACACGAAGGGTCTCGGCCAGAAAGGCTGACTGCGTATTTCAACGGATGCTGCCCAACCTGCTGAGTTCATGCAGCTTGTTTGTACGTGTTGATTTGACCACAGCATCTGCAGTGTACTTTGTGTTTACTAGACAACTGTTTTTGTTTTTGAGTCAGTAATTTTGGTCTTGCTTCTGCATCCGAAGGGCAGTTCAAACTTCACTTTAAAGCTAAACTACAGCTAATACTTCGATGCTCTGTAGAAATGTTACTTTGTCAGAGGTGGCACCTACCAAATGCATCATTTGCCAGACGTAGTACCACAGTGGTTAAATTAATGAATCAGTAATTGAAATGCTATTGTTAAATCATCCAGAGAAGCTGTTCAGTAGGAGTACATGAAATCCAAACTGGTATATTTCTGCTCTTTGGAGGAGTCAGCATCTTACCAGACCAGCGTCAAAATAAAGGAATGAAGGTTCCCTTCTGCTGATGCTCACCTCCACTCTGTTCTTCCTGTACTCAGTTATGGACAATCTGGGAAGCAGCACAGTTCACCATTCATTAGGGGAAATCGCTTAACATTTTCCCTCTATTGCTGGCCAGAAATAAGTTTCCCCACATCTAATAAGTAACCCTTCATTACCTTAACAGCTCTGATTTTATTTCCCCCTCTCATCATCTTTTAGCACTTTGAATGGGCCACTTTCTCCTTTTCACCCCCCTGCATTCCATCAACGCTTTGCTAGCACACCTTCCATTTTCTGTGTTCTCTCGTCGTGCAGGAGATCCAACCCTCTCCGCTTCCTGTTGTCATACCCTTGCATTCTATTATTCATGCTAATTACTTTTGCTAATGATCAGTGCAATTAGAAACTGGTTCTGTGGTATGAAGATAAGCCAAGGCGTGGAGAAGAGGCAGAGAAAGATGGAGGAGTGGGAGAGTTGGGGATGATTAAAGAGCGGACTAGCATATGGTGGGGTGGGGGTTGGGGAAAGCCCCTTTGTAATTGGAGGGAAGACATATTTGGAGAAAAGAGAAAACAAGTATAACCTCTTTGTGGTTCTCACAGGGAAGAAGATAAAGGGGGACAGGTGTTCTTTTTCACATCTTCCAGTGTTCTTGACCACTATTTATAGATGCCTTTCAACTGCAGTCCTCTATCTGGCACTGTGATCCGGTGTTCCTCAGGGCCCTTTCTCCCTAGTCAATTACTCCAATGTGGAGTACAGCCTATCTTCTACAAGGATTCTAATTATGAGACTGCGGAGTTGGCTGAAGCAATTATACCAAAAAAAACACAAGAAACTTTCAACAAATTCAAACAGGACAAAATCTTAAGGGATGTTTCCATTAGTGGGAAAATTCTCAACAGAGAAGCCATAGTTACTAGATGAAGAGAAATGCGTAAGAAGGTACACAGTTTAAAATGGCATTAGAGGCAGCACAGGCATTTGCTCTTGCTCTCTTATCACAGTTACGAATCTATAGATTTGCTGAGTATGTCCTCATGAAAAGGAAATGCAGGTTTGTATGTGTTGTGGTGACATGTATGTACTCTGATAATTAATTCTACTGTAAACTTTGAACTATATTTTCAAAAAAATGAAATCAGAATCAGACTTTAATCGCCAAGTACCTGTGCACATACAAGGAAGTTACTTCTGGCAGATGTTGTCTCTCTGCTCATAACAATAATAATGATAAATATAAATGAAAATATAGATTATACATACAAGTAGTGCAATCCAAGTAATAGTTAGCCGACAGTTAACCGACAGTTAACTGTTCAGCAAAGTGACAGCAGTAGGGAAAAAACTTCTCCAGTGCCTATTAGCCTTAGTCTGGAGGGATCTGAAGCGCCTACCAGACGGAAGCAGTTCAAACAGTCCGTGCGCAGGATGGAAGGAGTCAAATGCAGTGCCAAAACAAAATATTCATCTCTCTTGGAAATTTTCATGTTTTATTGTTATACAACATTGAATCACAGTGGATTTAATTTGGCTTTTTTGACACTGATCAACAGAAAAAGACTTTTTTGAGTCAAAGTGAAAACAGATCTCTACAAAATTATCTACTTTGTAAATTAATTACAAATATAGAAAACAAAATAATTGATTACTTAAGTATTCACCCCTCCCCATCAATATGACATATCAAATCATCACTGATTCAGCCAATTTGTTTTAGAAGCCACATAATTATTTAAATGGAGATCTGTTTTTTAGAGACCTGTGTGAAGTCAAGGTGTTTAAATTGATGATGTTAAAGATATTCCTGGTTCTGGAATGGCCAACTGCTGGTGAGTCAGTAGCCTGACCAAAACTACACTGTCAGGACAAAGAAACACTCCAAGCAACTCTGCAAAAAAGGTTGTTGAAAAGCACAGGAGATGGATACAATTAAGATATAGCCTATTTTCTAAATGAGGAGAAAATTCCAAAATCAGAGGTGCAAAAGCACTTGGGAGTCCTTGTACAGGATTTCCTAAAGGTTAACTTGCAGGTTGAGTTGTTGGTAAGGAAAGCAAATGAAATGTTAGCACTTATTCGAGAGCACTGGAAGTTAAGAGAAGCGATATGATGCTGAGGCTTTATAAGGCATTGGTCAGACAGCACTAGGAGTATTCGGAATTCAGGATTCACTCAGCGATTCAGGAATAGCTTCTGCCCCTCTGCCATTCGATCCCTAAATGGAGACACTAGCTCACTTTTTAAAAAAATATAAGGTATTTCTGTTTTTGCACATTAAAAAAAAGCTATTCAATATACGTAATTGATTTACTTGTTTATTATATATTATTTTTATTCTTTTTTCTCTCTGCTAGATTATGTATCGCATTGAACTGCTGCTGCTAAGTTAACAAATTTCACATCACATGTCAGTGATAATAAACCTGATTCTGAGCAGTTTTGGGTTGCCATTGGAGAAGGCCCAGTAGAGAATCACGAGAATTATTCTGGGAATGAAAGGGTTAATGTATGAGGAGCATTTGATGGCTTTGGCTTGTACTCAGTGGAGTACAGAAGAATGAGAGGGGGATCTCATTGCAATCATTTCAAATGTTGAAAGGCCTAGATGGAGTAGATGTGGAAAGGATGTTCCCCATGGTGCAGTTCTATGTTCTAAAATGTAGTCTTACTAATTAAATGACCAGATATAATCTTGCCAATCGTATGGAATGGAAAGCTCCTGTTTGTCAGTATATCTTGTGAGTGAAACCCAAGAGCAGGTATCAGCTTTGAAGATCAACAGTACAAATCACCTCTCAGTCAGAAGGCCATGAGTTCAAACTTAGGATGACATTTCAGCACAATACAACCTAGTTCCCCAATCCACTCACTCCAGCACTACCCAACAAGGAATATAAGCTTTTCAAGGGTAAATTTGGGTTGGTGGGTTGGGGGGGGGGGGGGGAGGAGGAGTAGTGGAGAGGGAGGTGGTATGTGATTCAAAAGCACTCAAAATTTGATAAGGGTGTGTATAAAATATTGTAGAATTGGAGGCCTACAACAGAAGTATTTGGAGGCCTGCAACACTTTATATTAAATACTTCATGTGCACCCAAATTAAATAATGTGCGGTCAATGTGGTGGAAATTCCTAATCAAGATGTATACATTGTAGAGTGTGGCATTGTTAGTGCTTCTCGTTTTAAAATTTAAATAAATTGAGAAAGAATGCATTCTCTCTTGGGTGCAAACCTCAGATTAGTAAAGAGTTTGAAGTGGATGCTTTGATTTTTCAATGGGAACTGCATCTGCTGTGCACATTGCAAGAATGTAAAGCAGAATCAGGTCTGCATCTTTAAACATAGGCTGGGGACTTCTCGGAGACCAATCTGGCTTGGCAACGTTAAAAAGGGGATCAGCAGCAGAGGACACTCCATTGTCTTAGCAATTTGTTCACGAAAGTGAAAGTAGACTTAATTCCATCTGCTGCATGTTTCACCCTTCAAATTTCATCCTGTTCCCCCCTTCCTCTTTTTCAACTTCTCATCAGCAATAATGAAAAGAAAGGATTGTAATAAAACTGCCACTGCTCCAATATTAAAGTTGTTTTCAACCACGCCATCATGCACGATTATAATTACGCAAAGTTTCTTCAACAGCAATACACAAACCCAAGACTTGAAGCTCAGAGACAGTAGGTACACAACCACCTCCAACTTATAGAACATAAAAAATCTACAGCACAGTACAGGCCCTTTGGCCCACAATGTTGTGCCAACCATGTAACCTACTCTAAAAACTGCCTAGAATTTCCCTACAGCATAGCCTATTGTATCCGCCTCCACCACCTTCGCAGGCAGTGCATTCCACCCACCCACCAGTGTGAAAAACTTACATCTCCCTTGTACCTACTCCCAAGCACCTTAAAACTATCCCCCTCGTGTTAGCCATTTCAGCCCTAGAAAAAAAGCCTCTGACTATCCATTAAGATCAATGCCTCTCATCACCTTGTACACCTCTATCAGGTCCCCTCTCATCCTCTGTCGTTCTAAGGAGAAAAGGTCACACCACATTGACCTGGAACTACACTGCTTTTCCTTTATCGCCACGAAGTCAACATACAGCAACTCACTTCCCAAAAGAACTATGTGGAGTAACTTTGTCACTAATACTGCAGTACTTCCCACCTTCTCCAAGGGAAGTAAAGATGGGTCACCTACGATCATGACATTCACATCCAATAAATAAACAAAGTTAAAAAAGGAATATAAACCAAAGAAGTTCTTCAGATGCCTGAAATCTAGAGTAACACACACAAAATGCTGGAGGGATTCAGCAGGTCAGGCAGCATCTATAGATAAAAATAATGAACCAAATATACTCTTTAAATATACTCAATGGTGGCCTCCACAGCTGTCCATGGCAATGAATTACACAGATTCACCACCCTCAGGCTAATGAAATCCCTCCTCATCTCTGTTCTAAATGGATATCCCACTATTCTGAGGCTGCGCCATCTGGTCCTAGGATATTTCATTACAGGAAATGTCCTCTCCATGTCTATTCCTTTCAACAGACCATAAGACATAGGAGCAGAATTAGGCCATCTGGCTCATCAAGTCTGCTCTGCCATTCAATCATGGGTGACTTTTTTTTTCTATCTCTTCCTCAACCCCAGTTCCCAGCATTCTCCCCGTAACCTTGGAAGCCATGTCCAATCAAGAACCTATCGAGCTCTGCCTTCAATACACCCAACAACCTGGCCTCTGCAGCTGCCTGTGGCAACAAATTCCACAAATTCACCACCCTTTGCCTAAAGGACTCACCACATCTCTCTTTTGAAAGGGTGACCCTCTATCCAGAGGCTGTGTCTTCTTGTCCTAGACTCTCCCACCATGGGAAACATCCTTTCCACATCTACTCCATCTAGGCCTTTCAACATTTGAAATGGTTTCAATGAGATCCCCCCCCGCTCATTCTTCCGTACTCCTCTGAGTACAAGCCAAAGCCATCAAAAGCTCCTCATGCATTAACCCTTTCATTCCCAGAATAATTCTCGTGATTCTCTACTGGGCCTTCTCCAATGGCAACCCAAAACTGCTCAGAATCAGGTTTATTATCACTGACATGTGATGTGAAATTTGTTAACTTAGCAGCAGCAGTTCAATGCGATACATAATCTAGCAGAGAGAAAAAAGAATAAAAATAATATATAATAAACAAGTAAATCAATTACGTATATTGAATAGCTTTTTTTTAATGTGCAAAAACAGAAATACCTTATATTTTTTAAAAAAGTGAGCTAGTTTCTCCATTTAGGGATCGGATGGCAGAAGGGCAGAAGCTATTCCTGAATCGCTGAGTGAATCCTGAATTCCGAATACTCCTAGTGCTGTCTGACCAATGCCTTATAAAGCCTCAGCATCATATCGCTTCTCTTAAATTCCAGTGCTCTCGAATAAGTGCTAACATTTCATTTGCTTTCCTTACCAACAACTCAACCTGCAAGTTAACCTTTAGGAAATCCTGTACAAGGACTCCCAAGTGCTTTTGCACCTCTGATTTTGGAATTTTCTCCTCATTTAGAAAATAGGCTAATCTTTTTTAATTAATTTATCTTTTAATTTTAATCTTTTATCTTAATTCTTTCTACCAAAGTCTATGACCGTATACTTCCTTATACTACATTCCATCTTCCATGTCTTTGCCCATTGTCCCAAACTGTCCAAGTCTTTCTGTGGACTTCCTGCTTCAGCACTACTTGCCCCTCCACCTTTATTCATCTTCAAACTTGCCCACAACACCATCAATTCCATAATGCAAGTCACTGACATATAAGGTGAGGAGAAGCAGACCCAATAACAACTCCTGTGGAATACCTCTAGTCACTGGCAGCCAACCAGAAAAAGCCCCCTTTATTCCCACTCACTCCCTGCCAATCAGCCAACCTTCTATCCATCACAGAATCTTTCCTGTACTACAATGAGCTCTTATCTTGTAAATTAGCCTCATGTGCGGCACCTTGTCAATGGCCTTCTGAAAATCCAAAGAAAGGGCATTCTCCAACTCCTCTCTGTCAATCCTGTTCTTTCCTCAAATAACTCCAACAGAATTGTCAGGCAGGATTTCTCCAGACGGAAACCATGCTGACTTTGGCCTACTTTATCATGTGGCTCCATGTATCACAAAACCTCATTCTTAATAATGGACTCCAACTAAAGTCAGACCAAATGCCCTATAATTTCCTTTCTTCTGCCTCCCTTCCTTCTTAAAGAGCAGAGTGATATTTGCAACTTTCCAGTCCTCGGGAACAATTTCAGAATCTAGCGATTCTTGAAAGATCATTACCAATGTCTCCACAATCTCTTCAGCCACCTCTTTCAGATCCCTGAGGTGTAGTACATCTGGTCCAGATGATTTACCTACCTTCAGACCTTTCAGCTTCCCAAACTCTCAAATTCCCAGCATACTGCTAGTGTGTTCCACAGTGACGACTGATGCAATCTTCATCCGCCATTTCTTTATCCCCCATTTCTAGCTCCCCATTGTCACTTTCCAGTGGTCCAATATTGACTCGCACTTCTATTTTACACTTAATAAATCTTAAAAATAACTTTTGGCATCCTCTTTGATATTACTGGTCATCTGACCTTCATATTTCATCTTCTCTGTCCTTTTAGCCTTTCTGAGTTACCTCAGTTGGTTTTTAAAGGGTTCTCAATCCTCTAACTTCCCACAAAATTTTGCAATATTATATGCCCTATCTTTTGCTTTTATGCTGTCTTTGAGTTTCCTTGTCAGCCATGGTTACCTCATCCTTCTTTTAGAATACTTCACCTGTTCGATGTATCTATCCTGCGCCTTCCAAACTGCCCCCAGGAACTCCAGCCGTGGCTATTCTGCCGACATCTCTGCTGGCATTCCCTTTCATCAACTTTGAGCTGCTCCTCTCTCACGCCTCTTCAATTTCCTTTACTCCATTGTAATACACCTGACTTTAGCTTCTCCTTCTCAAACCGCAGGATGAATTCTATCATATTATGTCTCCTAAGGGTTCCTTTACCTTAAGGCCCCTAATCAAATCTGGTTCATTTCACAACACCCAGTCCAGAACAGCCTTTCCCCAAGTAGGCTGTACCAAAAGCTGCTCTAAAAAGCCAGCTTGTAGGTATTCTTCAAATTCTCTTTCCGGATCCAGCTCCAACCTGATTTTCCCAATCAACATGCATATTGAAATCCACCATGATTATCGTAACATTCTCCTTTTGACAGGCCTTTTCTATCTCGGTACCCCACATCCTCACTACTTTTTGTGGGCCTGTTTATAACTTCCATCAGGGTATTTTTACTCTTGCAGTTTCTTAACTCTACCCACAAGGATTCCACCTCTTACTAATCCTGTGTCACTTCTTACTAAGGATTTGATTTCATTTTCTATCAATAGACCCACCCCACTTCATCTGCCTATCTGGCAGTCCTTTCAAAAAAAATGTGCATCTTTTGATGTGAAGCTCCCAATTATAATCTTTCAGCCATGACTCAGAGATGCCCACAACGTCATACCTGCCAATCTCTAACTGTACTACAAGATAATCTACTTTATTCCGTATACTGCATGCATTCAAATGTAACTCTTTCAGCTCTGTATTCATCACTTTTCAATTCCCCCCCCCCATGTTACACCTCCACTCATCCCACTGACTGCAATTTTGCCCATCTGCCTGTCCTTCCTCATAATCTCACAACACAGTGCATCAACGTGTATACCAACTGCCCCATCCTCAGCTCCAGTTCCCACCTCAGTTTAAACCCTCCCCAACAGCTCTAGTAAACCTGTACAAAAGGATATTGGTCCCCCTTGGGTTCAGGTCTAAACCGGGCTTTTTGTACAGGTCATACTTGCCCTAGAAGAGATCCATATGATCAAGAAATCAAAACCTTTCCCACTGCACCATTTCCTCAGCCACTCATCCACCTGTACAATCATCCTATTCCTGCCTTGGCTAGCACATGGTACTGTGAATAATAGATTAGTACCTTGGAGGTCCTGCTCTTCAACCCCTTCTCTGACTCACTGTGTAGGGCCTCTCTCCCCTTTCTACACCCATGTCATTGGTGCCAATGTGCATCGTGACCTCTGGCTGCTCACCCTCTCGAGAATGCTCTGCAGCAACTCTGACCCTAGCATCTTGGAACACACCTCCCTAGGCCTCCTATCCCATGATCCTTTCCCTTCTCCAGCTCTGTATCTCTTTTACCAATCACCTTTCTGGCTCTCAGCTTCACCCCAACTCCTCTGGTCTTCTCCTATCATTTTGCATTTTCCCTTCCCCCTCCTACTTTCAAATCACTTACTATCTTTTCTTTCAGTTAGTCCTGACGAAAGGTTTCAGCCCAAAATGTCGACAGTGCTTCTTCCTATAGATGCTGCCTGGCCTGCTGCGTTCCACCAGCATTTTGTGTGTTGCTTGAATTTCCAGCATCTGCAGATTTCCTCATGTTTACACCTCCCTGGCATCTTTTTGGCGGCCAGAGTATCTCCTGTTCATCCTCTTATCACTATCGCTTTGCCTGACTTTACTTTTCCTGCTGAGTCTCGGCAGCCACTGCTACTGCCGCTGTGCCCTGATGGGTTATTCCCCAGCAGTATCCAAGGAGGTATACTTGTTCCTGAGGGCAACGGCCACAGGGGAACGCAGCACTGAACACTTACTCTCTCACCCATCAACACTCGTTTTGATGAAGGGCCTCGGACCGAAACGTCGACTCATTATTCCTTTCCATAGATGCTGCCTGACGGCTGAGTCCCTCCAGCCTTGTGTTAGGAGAGGAATACAATTCGATTGCAACATAATTGTTTGGGTAAGCTAGCAATGTCAAAACTGCGGCTGAATCACAATGGCAGGAGAGGTTAAAGTTCACCAAGGGAGGACATTGGAAAAACCACCTTAGTGGACTGCATCTCTCTCACAAGCACTCGTTTAGTACCCACTCAAACAGGCTCCCTACCAAGTGTGAGGCAAATTCACTGAGCAATTTTTCACACTGAATTGTTCCTTTTATCAAAAACAAGTTCAAAATAAAACACTGTAGCTGCAAAATTAACACTAACTGTATGAATTACTATCAAGACATACTGGCTTTAAGAACAATTTTATGGGAAATTGCTCTGTAATAACCATTCAAAAAATTGTTCCATTATATAAGTGGCAAATCTATCATTCTGGGCTGAAGGCAGCACCATAGTAACTTAATAAAATCTTCAAGTGAACTTACATATTCTCCTATTAAATATGTAGAAGATTAAAAGCACGCATCTTCCATAAACGATGGTTTTCAGTTGACCACGTTTAGTGCAATGAAACTGCATCTCAGCACGATTTCCCACGTGTCACTGCCACGAGGGGACCATTCACTTCCTCAAACAATTTACCTGTCTTTATCCCACATCCATACCTGATTAACATAAGTTGATTTCAGTCTTGAAACTTTCAATTGATACAACATTCACAGATATTTGAGAGAAGAATGTTCCAGATACCAAATAGTCCTGTGGTGAAAGCGCTTCCTGATTTACCTCCTAACTACCTCAGTTCTACTTCTAAGAGTGTGGTCCTTGTCCGCTCCAAAAAAATGATTAATACTGGAACATCTAACAAAGAGGCAGTGGAAATGGGAGAAATTGTGGCCTTTCTACAAAAACCCAGCTATTTCTAATTTAATTTAAGCCTTTCCAGCTTGTCATTTTTATCCCATGCTATCAACACAAAAAAAAATCACGAGCCTCATCATATTTAACAGAAGGGTAATGCTTAATCATTCCATAAGTTTTGTAATTACTTAAGAAATGGTTTGATTTGGAAGGACTTTTTTTTTGTAAATAGTATATGGAAGGAATTTCCTTGGAATACATTGCCCATGTCCAAAATAACCCTTTTCTACAACTTGGCCAAGCCAGGGTAGGAAACCAGCACAAGTCTAAAAAAAATGATAACACAGAAACTGTCTGTCATTTATTATGAAATCTGAAACAAATTAGCCCTTTTAGCCAAGCATTTTCCTTCCAATTTCTGCTTTCATACATTTTACTTCCTACCCCCATCCCCTATGCAGTAACTACAATCTCCACTTGAAAGTACCATTTGCTGATTTTAGAGCAAGGTTACTGGCAGAATTCATGAGGTGATTATGCATTGTGGATGCATCCTTGTAAACTAAAAGAAATGGTTGCTGTTTTTGTTCAGTCGTTGAGTCCGACTCTCTGTGACCTCACGGGCCGAAGGATTTTCATTGTAGAATACAGAAGTAGATTCCCAGGCCTTTCGTCCGCACAGATACTGCCCAGGTTGGCACCCGGCTTGTTTTGAACTCAGGATCATCTGCTGTGAACTATTCACTGAACACCAGCTGAAGTCCAGTGCTGATGCCACCACACCACCAGCCGGCCTGAAGAAATGGTAGGAATATAAAAAAGAGATTCTGTCCATTGAGTGAAGCAAGCTCAGTCATTATGACGTACCAGGCTCGCACATTCATTACATTTAAAACCAAAACACATTCTTCCCAGAAGCAATCTTTTATAAACATGTCTCAGCGGATGTTTTCCACATAGCTGTAAAAACTTTTCACTAGTTTGTAGAGATAACTAACAATTCCTTGTAAACAGAAGTTAGGAAACATTTTCAGCTTCAATGAAAACTAGCAATGGCAAATATCTTCCAACTTTCTGATTAAAGGGCATATGTGGTAATGGCCATAGTACTCAAGAAGACGGAAAAAATAAGAGTTTCTTTATTTCTATAACTTTTAAACCACCAGGACATCACATGTTCCCAATTCTGGCATTTATTATGTCCAATCCTTATCAATATTTCAAAATTTCTTTCTTGAGAAGCACAAATTTTAGCCAGGAGATTCAAGAATAGCTCTCTCAGCATGCCTAAGGTAGTCAGTGATTAGAATAAAGGAAATGCTTGAAAAATCAACATGGCCATGAATATAATAAAACCAGCCACATGGTGGATTTTAACATGTAATGAGCAGCTTAGCTGTAATTTTGTCTTCTGAGAACTGAACCATAACCATGCTACAGCTAGCAGCGTAATAATAAAATTGCTGAAAGCATTAAGAAGGTCAAACAGCATCTGTGAAGGGAGAAACAAAGATAACATTTGTGGTGAGTGGCATTTCATTTCACTGAAACAAAAAGTCACAGGTCATCATGGTGGCAGGGAAAAGGGCAAAAGGGAAGGTTTGAAAACAGGAAATGAGGCTGGTGCAATAACAAAACAAGAGAAAATCTGCTGATGCTAGTAATCAAAGTAACACACACAAAATGCTGGAGCAACTCAGCAGGTCAGGCAGCCTCTATGGAAAAGAGTAAGCAGTCGATGTTTCAGCCCTGATAAAGGGTCTTAGCCCACAACTCCGGCTGTTTATTCTTTTCCATGCTGCCTGGCCTGCTGAGGTCCTCCATTTTGTGTGACAAAAAGGGTTGGAATACACATTATTCTAATGTGTAAATAGCAATAGGAAGATTAGACTATGCCACCATTAGACAACGAAGTAGGCCACTCAGCCCATTGAGTCTGCTCCATCATAGCTGATTTATTATCCCTCTCAACCCCATTAACCTGCCTTCTCCCCTGACTAACCAAGAACATTTCAACCTTTGCTTTAAACATACCCGATGACTTGGCATCCACAACTGCCTATGGTAATCAATTCCACAGATTCACTCTTCTCTGGCTGAAGAAATTCCTTCTCATCTCTCTACTAAATGGATGTCCTTCTATTTAGAGGCTGTGCCCTCGTGGTAGACTCGCCCACTGTTGGAAAAACCACTCCACATCTAGAATTTAACTTCAAGAGTTTGCTACCAGGTTCTCAAAATTACAAGTTTAATTTATGATCCAATTTTATTGATGCCTGGAATGCTGTGAAGTGTCCAATCAAAAGACAGAATTCTGTCTCTCAGGTTCCCGTTTCTGTCGGAGATGCAGGGGACACAGTGTCACAGTAAGCTGAGCTACAGCTCCAGTGACCCAGTTCAGTCATGACCTCTGGTGCTGACTGTGTGGAGTTTGAATGTTCTCACCCCAAATACATGTGGGTTGGTAGGTTAATGAGTCACTGTAAATTGTCCCTAATGCATAGATAGAGTGTGGAATTATGAGGGCTGGGTGTGGAATGATGATGGATTGCGTGAGAATAAACTGGTTAGAGTGAAATGGTAATTGTTTGTCAGCACTTATTTGTTGGTCTGAAGAACCTGGTTCCTGGATTTCTTTCTCTGTAATTCTGCAGGAGAGAGAGGCAGAGAGAGAGAAAGACAGATAGAAAAGAGAAAGAGAAAGAGAAAAAGAAAGAGAGAGGAGAGAAAAGAGGGAGAGAGTAAAAAGAGAGAAAAAAGAGAAAGAGAAAAAAGAGAAAAAGAAAAAGCTGGGCATTAGAAGTGACAACGACACGGTGTAGGTTGGACAGAAGGGTGAGGCAACTAAACTAGGCCTTGATTTGGTCTCCCAAGTGTGGACGAGACCACCTTGTGTGCAGATGTACACGAGATTTGAAAGAAGATGAGGGGAATTTACTTTTAATAAAGTTAGTTCCAGGATGCATTCCCAGGACACAGAATGCTAATAAAATCTGAGCTAAAGTGTGTTCACAGCATGATATACAGATAAATGAATTACTGATAGTTTTGACCTGGCATGAAACCCATTCCTCTCCACTTATGCTCTCCTAGCAATTTATTGCCCATTGTTTGACATGGCTGGGACAATCTGAGAGGGCTGGAATTGCGCCAGCTTGGGAGAATGGCTGTGGGCTGATGCCATCGACTCCTCAGTTTTTACCACTGAATGACTGGGCTGGGGAGTGCAAAGTAGACGCCAAGAAGAGAGGAAGGCGCCTGTCTCTTTTACCTCCAACAGCAGCTGGTGGTAAATGAAGGGTAAATCAAACAAGGTGGTCTGTCAACACAGAGTAGATGCTGTAACCTCCTCCCAAAACTAGCCTGCATTCCCTGTGCCACACATCGCAGCATTGGTGGTTGTCCACCATCTCTGGCGATGGCAGCAATCCTGCGAGGGAGGGTTCTTAAAGTGGAAAGGCTATTGCACTGAGTAATTCCACTTTCTCAACTTCAGAAGTCCAAGTCCAGTGGTATGAACAAGCTTCACAAACTGGGGGCTTCCTTGGTTGTAGTAGATGACCATGACATCTTCTGTGCCTTGTTCTGCCCTTGGCTCTCCACAGATTATTGCAGTACCACCTTTCTGGCCATTGGATCTCAACGTAGATCTCACCCATCCTGTCTGCCATAGCCGATTTCGCATCCTGGGGCAGGCATGTCCCTAACTCTCCGGTGGTTTGAGCTCGCCAGCTACTCTCACCTGATTTAGCCCTCCCATAAAAGAGGAGTACTGGGATGTGGCCGCTGTCACAGGCAAACTGCTACTTGGAGCCACAGGTAAGAGCTGAGTGTCCAGTGGGGACCGAAGATCAGTGAGCTGGCCCCGAATGGACACAAGTCCCTTCACTAGAGGTGCTACCCCTCTCTGGACACCCCATACATGGCAGCTCTGAGCAGGTAGGCCACTAGCCCTGGTCTACCCCGCAACAACCTTCATGTCAGTCTTATCACTCACTGCTGGGGGAGCACCAGCAGAGAGGGGAAGGGGTTTCACCGCAGCACAGCCCATACAGATGTCATTTTATAGGACAATTCATAACTGAGCATTTGGCTTGAAGACCAAGAGCACTCTAGCAAATCAGTATTCTCTGAGGCAGTACTAAGAGGGGTTTGTTGAAGGATTAAATATAATTAAAATGAATCAACTTAGAGAGAGTTAGGGAATAGTTAGAAATCTAATGTCACTGGAAGAGACGCAGCAACTGTGTTTTCATTTTCCCTTCCTGCCATCTCCAAGAACTGAAAGAATTCTTCCAGATCAGGTAACTATTTACTTTCCTGCTCCTATTTCTTATGTTCTTATGAACTTCTGCTGCTTAGAAGCTTGCAAAGACTTGGCATGATATCTGAAACTTTGACAAACATCAACAGATGTGTGGAGGAGAGTATATTGACTGGTTGCTTCCCAGCCTGGTATGGAAACAATTCCGTTGAATGGAAAATCCTGCAAAAATATAGCGGACATGGTCCAGTCCACCAAGGGTAAAAGCCATTCCATCATTATACACATGTATATGAAGTGCAGTCACGGGAAAGCATTAGGGACACCCACCGTCCAGACCATGCTCTCTTCTCACTGCTGCCATCAAGGTGGTGGTACAGGAACCTCAGGACCCACACCACCATGTTCAGGACCAGTTATTACCCCTCAACTATCAGGCTCTTGAATCAGGAGTTAACTTCATTTGCTCCATCCTTTGGACTCACTTTAAAGGCCTGTTTGTCTCATGTCCTCAATATTTATTGCTTATTTGTTATCGCTATATATTTTTTTCTTTCTCCTCACCTACCTACCGCCTCCTTCTGGTGCCCCCCTGCTTCCCTTTCCCTCATGCCCCACTCTCCTATCCTATCAGATTCCACCTCCTTCGGCCCTTTCCATTTTCCACCCCTCACCTCCCAGCTTCCCACTTCATTCTCAGATCCACCTACCTTTCCCTTGGACCAGGCTTCACCTATCAACTTCTTGCTTGCTCCTTCACCTCCCCACCTTCTTTTCCCTTCCTTTCCAGTCTTGATGAAGGGTCTTTATTAGAGTCCCGTGATTAGGCTTGGCTTAAATAAGGGGGTTGCTGGGCGGGTTGGCTCGAAGGGCTTATTCCAATAAATAAAAATTATTATACAGATGAAGTGGCATAATCGCAAGAAGTGGGAGAAAAAGGAGTTGTACAGTCTGTGGGGAGAAAGCAGTTGTACTGTCTGTGGAAAGTAATGAAAAGGCAGGGGAACACCTAGAAAATTAATCACTCCAATACAACATGAATAAATAAAATAACCTTCATGGGGATCAAGCAATAAAACAGAAGTATTTGAGAAAACGGGAAAATCAGGAATGAGGGAAGTTAATTCTGTGATGGGCAAAAATGGATCATAACAAAAGGACAGCACATTGAAATATTACCTCTTATTCCACAGAAACTGCCTAACCTGCATTTTTGTTTATATAAATGACAATTGTAACTATTCTGGATGGGAGATGATGATAGGGAAGAGCCACGTGATGCACTGGTGTGGAAGGTGTTGTTGTTAGCACACAGGTAACAGAAAAGCTGGGGAAACGGAATGCAGTCCTTAAGAGAAGCCGGGTGGGAGGAGACTATTGTGAAGATAACTATAGATATTGGTAATCAACCCATATACCCTGTTAAGAAAGAAAAATTGGGTGAGGCAGGGAGAGAAGTCTAAGATGAACCGTTGAAAATGAGAGAAAGATTGATAGTAAAAGTGATGAAAGTTTTAAGTTTTGCACAAGTACAGGAAGCAGAACAAATGAAAGATTAATATAAGTGAGAAGGTGGGGTGAAAGCCCCATTTAAGACTGATACAAGAGTTATTCGATGTATTCTACAGAGAAGTGGCTTCCCTTGATTTGGAGAAATCAATAGCAGACTAGGTGACTCATTTTACAGAACATCTCCATTTATACAGTAAGGGTGACCCTGACCTCCCAGCCACAGGTCACTGTAATTCCCAGTCTGACTTCCCTGTCTTTGGGAGTCTTTCGCACTTTTTCAATGACGTTCAACCCAAGCTCAAGGAACCACGTCTCTTCTTGCAGATTGGCATATTTCAGGCCTCAGAATGTAACGATGAATTCCACATTTCACTGTCCTTCCTCACTTCAGAACGAGCCAACTCTGATGTAGTCACCCACACTTCCCTCTTATCGTTTCCTGAATCGGGATTTTTGTTTTAGATTTCAAGAGTTTATTGAATTCTACATATGACACACCACTGTTTGTTTTCAATTATTTCTTTTTATTCACACCTCTTCCAGACTAGTCACGTTGTATTAAAAGGCCCATTTCACTAGCTCTCACCTGGCACATTCCTCACATGCCAGTGAGATATTCTTGATCTCCACCTTGCTCTCCCACTTCTCTGCAACTTAGAAAAGCTTGACGTCTGATTTTTCTCTGCTTTGTTTTCCCCAACATGGAGACAGAGAAGTTAAGAAATGAAAAGGAGGTGGAGCTGAACCACAGAAATAATAAGATATAGGCACAGTAGCATAGTGGTTAGCACAACACTTTACAACATCAGCAACCTGCGTTCAATTCCTGCCACCATCTGTAAGGAGTTTCTACGTTCCTCCCATGATTGCGCGAGTTTCCTCTGGTGCATTTCCTCCTACGTTCCAAAGACATGCTGGTTGGTAGGTTGAGTGACCATTGCAAGTTGTCCCATGATTAGGGTTAAATCGGCAGTTGCTGAGCAGCACAGCTCAAAAGGCCGGGAGGGAGGGAAGGGTGGAAAAATAAATAGGAGCAGAATTAGAATTAGGCCATACAGCTCATTGAGTCTGTTTTATGACTGATTTAATAATCCACCTCAACCCTATTTCCAGCCTTCTCCTCATAACTTTTGACACCCTTACTAAGTGAGAAACTATTAACTCTGCTTTATATACAGTAGATTCTGGTTAATTGAGCCATCAATTATTCAGGGCAGCTGCTTATTTGGGACAACTCAAAGAACAAAAATGGATTGAGAAAACAGCCAGGATTCCCTTTGTTTATCTGAAGCTGCATGTCACTTAACTGGGGCAGGAGACTGTTGCTGAACAGTTTCTAACTAGCATTAGTCGCAATGCACTTGCCTGGCCGTCAGACACGGCGCCATGCTTTGAACGAAGAGTTTTAAAATTGCGTTTGCTTGTGGGATTTTTGTCATTGTTAGTTGGTGAGAAAGAAGCGATAAGATAATTCAGAACTGTTTTGGCTCACTGTGGTTTCAAGCATCAGGGTTGGAAATGCCAGAAGTGACCAGGAGTGAAAATGAAGTGATTTCACTACTTCAACAAGTTAGAAACTATGAAGAATTTGAAAGTATCAAATTCTTTGTAGTTTCTACTTTGAAGCTAGCATTTTGAATGATACAATGAAAATTTGGAGGAAGCAATCATCGACAGCATTGCATGAGGGCAGTCCATTTTCCACACTAAGTGCCTGCGCTGTTTTGTTCATTTATAGTCAAAAGAAGTCAACACAGATGAATTCCTCAGGCAATTAGTATTAGGAGCTTTATAGTACTGCAGTGGTATTGGAAGTGTTCCAATTTCCGTTTTTCAGTTAAATACATAATTTTTTCCTCAGTTTGGCATTATTATACATTTTTAAACAATTTCCAAGAAATTTCAGCTAATTGGAGCAATCACACTACTAGACCAAAATACACTGATCCTGAGGTGCCCCAATTAACTGGAATTCACTGTATACCCAATACCCACAACTGTCTGTGGCAATGAATTCCACAGATTCACCACCTCTGGCTATAGAAATTGCTCCTCATCTCTCTTCCAAAGGGATGTCCGTCTATGCTGTGGCTGTGCCCTCTAGTTCTAAGTGATTGGAGAAGGCTTGACAGCAAAGATGATGCAAGCCTCAAGTTCTGTATAAGTGGAGGAAGCAATACCAATGCAATTATAAACATCCTCCAAACAAAAACAGCAACTTCTTCCCCCAACACACACAAAATGCTGGAGGAACTCTGCAGGCCAGGCAGTAACTATGGGAAAAAATACAGTCGAAACCCTTTGACTTGGGCCAAAACCCTTTGGAATTCCTCCAGCATTTGCAGGTTCTCTCTTGTTCATGTTCAGAAAGACTTGATTTCCTAGTCTTTAAGTCAAAATAATACTGCAAGGTTTATTGGGTCAACTGTTTTTAGACACTTATTAACAGTTAAAATGGCAGGCAGGATTATATATGAAGGTTTCAATTAGAGACATTCCAGAATTAAAACTATATTTTTTGATTTTGCTTAGGGAATCATAAGAAAGAAAGACTTGGAAGCACCTGTCCAGCACACTGGACTCATAGTAATTAACAGTAGTGCTGAGCTTAAGCAATCAGCCCTAGTTAAGTGGATAAGATACTTGGGTGTTGTTCCTGACCTAAAAATAACTTCTGACGTACTTGCACACAAATCCATAATATATAATTACTTCTGGACAACTCAGACTTGCTAGAGTTGTCCACAAACACCCATTCATGTATAAACTAGGCAAGGCCATTCTCCAAAGTGAAAAAGCTATCTGAAATTGTCTCCCTCATTTACTCTTCTATTTCTTTCAAGAAGGTAGCAATTTTTTTTTGTGAGTGTGCAGTTAGGCTGTCTCTCTCTCTCTCATGCAGATGGTTATTTCCCAACTGTAAGCTTAAATAATTAGAGCAGGCATTTTTTTTCCCTCTCACTGACATTGTTGTTGGAGTTCTGCCCAGATACGATGGCACACATGAACCATAAAAGTGGTAAACTGGTTTATTATTGTCACTTGTACAGAGGTACAGTGAAAAGCTTTGTTTTGCATACTGTCACACAGATCATTTCATTACAACAGTGCGTGGAAGTAGTGCAAGGTAATACAACACGAGTACAGAATAGAAAGTTACAGAGAAAGTGCGGAGCAGGTAGGCATTAAGATACGTCATAATGAAGTTGATCATGAGGTCAAGAATCCATCTAATTGTACTATGGAACCATTCAATCGTCTTATGACAGGCGGGAAGGTGTCTTAAGCTTAGTGGTGCATGCATTCAGACCTTTGTATCCTCTACCCAAAGGGGAAGGAGAGAAAGGGGTAAAAAAAAGAGGGAGTGGGCCTTCCATTATGCTGGCTGCTTTATTGAAACAATTCAAAACCAGTAGTGGTCCATTTATGCCAGTGAACACATGATGGCAATAGCACTCATTTCTATTGTCGCCCTCAAAACACTTAAGACCAAAAATAGTCATTACTTCCCTTCCCCCATCCATTAGATTCTACAGCCAAATTATCTTTTCAGCTCACACCCAAACTAAAAACAAATACAGCAACAGGTCAGAAATCAAACCCTGGGTTTAGGTTGTGAAAGACTTTAAATTTTTGGTAGCATTAATAAGAGCACATTTGCTTTCCATCCTTGTTTTCCACAAGTAAGAGTTCCTTATCCAACAATCAACAGTTCCAAAAGGATAAAACTTCCATGCAGTTGTAAAGGGCTTCTGCATTGCTGAAAGTACTACTTTTAAAATAAGTTGTTAAACAAAGACCTTACAAAGTGAAACAGTTTGGGTTACTCATTAATTCGCCTTAATTGTCTCAAGATGGCGGAGGTGACTTGCCTTCTTGAAACGCTGCAGTTCATATGGTAAATGTTAGGGGGAACATTAAAATACCCATCAGTTTAACTGGGCAACCCCATGCCCCTGCTGAGAGGGGTTTCCTTTGACCTGAATGCTATTGAATGTCACGTTTGTTGCTATGTCTGTACCTATACATCTCTGCAGCAGGTTAATGGAAAGTGGACTTGCCCACCATAGCTAAAGAGAGATGGCTGGGTCTCAGGAGAGGGACTGACCATATAGTCCTGAGGGAGGGAATGTTTCTGAAGAGGTCAATTAATCTTCAGCATTCTCTACAGGAAAGAGCCATGAGTTTTCTGTCCAGATTTTCAAAGCTGATTGATAGTTTCAGCCACCAATGTAATTCAGTAACAGAGGATAAAAAGCTGAGATGATAGAAAAGAATACATCTCTCTTCTACAGTTCAAAGTAAATTTACTATCAAAGTACACATCTGTCACCATATACAAACCTGAGATTCATTTTCTTGCAGGCATTCACAGTAAATAGAAGGAACACAATAAAATCAATGGACGACCACACCCAACTGTACAAACAACCAACGTGCAAAAACAAAAAAGGAAATAATAATAAGAAATAAATAAGCAATAAACACTAAAAACATGAGAGAAATATTCTCTGAATGTGAGTCCATAGCTTGTTGGAATAGTTCGTGGCGAGTGAAGGTCTGCGAAGTTGTCCTCTCTGGTACAAGAGTTGAATGGTTGAGGGGTAATGACTGTTCCTGGGCCTGGTGGTGTGGGTCCTGAGGCGCCTGTACCTCCTTCCTGATGGCAGCAGTGAGAAGATAGCACGGCCTGGATGGTGGAGTTCCTTGATGATGGAGGCTGCTTTCCTTGGACAGAGCTCTGTGTAGATGTGCTCCGTAGTGGGGAGGGTTTTACCCATGATGGAATGGGCCATCTAGTCTAGCAAGCTCCTCAGAAATTGTGTTTTTGAATGGTTTAAGTAGCTCTTAAGACTCCATCATAGCTGAGCTTCCCTGCATGTAACACACCAGGCTTTCAGTGCTGATTAGCACGTTGTTGGTACAGTAATCACCAAAAATAAGATTACATACACAGCACTCTACCGAATCAGCAACTATCGTAATGCTTACAGAGCCTTCAATAAATGCGAGCTTCCAGAACATTCCTTTAAATTAAATATTCTACAACTAGCTCATAGCAATGCAAATAATGTTATTAGCTTTCTGATGTAAATACAGTTACATTTATATTTTAACCATAAGCACAGAGTATATTACATATCATAGTATAATTTTCAGGTTTGTTGACATCCACCTCAATTTTATTCATGTTGGAATCTGTTATTGTTCTGTTTCCAAAAAGAATGGGCTTGAATATAATAGTTCAATATCAAAGTTTCCTCAGAAAACAACTGCAGTTCACGTTCAGAATCTGTTTCTGACCCTGGGAGTGAGGAATTATTTGCCACAAGCAATTCATGATACTACATCCTCCCTGACCCACACACCTGGCTTCACCGATCACCTTCTCGTTTGTCTTCCTTCCCTTCACCCCACCTTCTTATTCTGGCATCTTCCACCATCCTTTCCAGACCTGAAACATCAACTGTCTATTCATCCCCATGGATGCTGCCTAACCTGCAGAGACTCCCCAGCAGTTTGTGTGTGTTCCTCTGGATTTCCAGCATCTGCAGGATCTTGTGTAGAGAATAGGGGGAGGCAGGATTTAGGACAAGTAGGCTCCCTCATGCTGTGTAAATGTCAGGCATCCTTCTCTTGTGACTAGCTCAGATCTGATAAAACAAACAAATGAATATAGGAGAGGTCGGGCAGCCATTCAGTCTGATCCTGGCTGATACTCAAGTCCACTTTCCCACACCATCTCCATACCCACTGATTGACAATATTTAAAAGTCTATCAATCTTGCAGATCCTTAACGACTGATCACTCACGGTCATTTAAATATTAAGGAATTCAAAGAATTATAATACCCTTTATTATTCCAGTCCCACCTGCCTGACCTCTGATCCCAAGTCTACACCCACCAATTCTGAATTTTCCACAATTACTCTGTGGCTCCCTCACAGAACCTTAAATGACTTGCATGAGATCACCTGGCATTCTTACAAGCTGCAGGCAGCAAAAATCACTTTCAGTAAATTGCTCCTCACAGTATAGCCCACCCGTCCCAGAACGTCTACATTGTAGTGCCTCTAAGAGCAATACAAATTTTCCTCAGGCTACCCAAAACTACTCCTTTACCAAATCCATCTTCTCAGTAAGCCAACCCTACTTTTGAATGCCAACCCCCTTGAAATAAGGATAAGTATAAGTTGCTCCTTCATAATCAGTAATTACACACGCAATTTTACTTTCTGCTTCTCCTTAACCAATACGCATACCCTCTGTGCGCAAACATCTTCTCATCATTTAAAATAATTCTTCTTGTATTTTCCCCATACTGTACACCATTTACCACTATCTTGCTCTCTTACTTAACCTCCGAGTCCTCCACAGTCAAGATACATTGAGTGAAAAGACAGTGTAAATTGTGGACAGCTCGGGCACCTTACAGTAATGGACTGATCAGTGTCTGTGAGGCTACAATGGAAAATAAACTGTTGAAGTCTAAGTAAATATTTGTTTCAAAGTTTAAGTAAATATTTGTTTTGAAGTCTAATCACACGTTTGCAGTTGAAAGGACAAAACATTTTTAAACAGACATTTATTGCTTCTCCGAATTGCCTTTTTAACTCTCTTGTGGGAATGACAGTGAGCAACTTTTTTGAACCTCTGCAGTCTTTCTGGTGAATATCCTTCAACAAGGGCCTGTTGGAGACGGAGTTCTACAACCTTGATCCATCGATGATGAAGGACGGATGTTATATTTCCAGGTCAGGGTGGTGTACCGTGTTGAGGGGAATCCAAAGATACTGACGTTCCATGGTACCTGAAACTCTTAACCATCTTATCTTTCAAAAATCTGAGCAGATGGCCCCAGGACACTTTATGGTCCACATGCATTGCTGCCACACGGTGCTGGGCAATGGAGTGGTTTTAGGAATGCTTAACAAAGCATTTATCCTGGAGAATGGTGAGCTTTCAGATCTCATCACCTGACCTTTGCTTTATAGATGACAAGTCTCTACATGGAGGATACACAGCTTCTAATCTACTCATGTAGCTACATGAAGTAATGTCCCAGGATGCAGAGGAAGGCAATGCCACTGAAGGTCTTTGTTAATCATTTTGCCTTTCTCCCTCAAGCACTCCACTTTTAATCAATACCAGTAGTTTGTTTTTGCTTTGGAAATTCATTGACCATTTTCAAGTGAAGTCAAGTTTATTGTCATTTAACAATACACATGTATATAACAATATAATGTATACAGAAATGAGACATTTCTTCAAACCAGGGTGATTGATAGGTCTCTATAGATGTCCAACTGAGACACATGCCAAATGACGAGTTGAATACATGCAACAGGTTTGTACATATCTACACTTTCACCACTGGTTCTGTCAGCAATTCAACAACTTAAACTGCATTTGAGCCCCAATATTTCTGAATCTTAACTGTTTCAGTGTGTGGTTTGTAGCTACTGTAACTCAGGCAGTTCCCTTGCAGAAACAATCACTGATTTGCTACCAGTAGTCTGTCATACTTCATAAAAAATTACAGAAACTACACATGAAACAGTATTTTACCATTAAATCTCATCCAAAAGCATTCAAGATGTGGAACAAGTAAGGGGACTACTAATATATTCAACATTGAAATGCAGTTACACAAATCAGTGTCAAATTGAATTAGAATAATTTATGAGCACCTTCATTCAGAGTCACATCCAGTGAATGTTTCCCACTTAATACTTGATCTGTTGTATACTAACCAGCAGTGTAACCTGCTTACACCAACACTACTTCAGTGAAACAAGGTGCCTAACATAATTAATACGATTACTTATCAGACTCCATTCAACAAATCTTTATTATCCATTGACCTATTATGTGCAGAAGTATGTAAATAATAAAATGACTGTTTTACTGGGAGAGTTGATATATATAGTGTTCCTATACAGCCACCTTGTGTGTCAACCATTGAATCCTGTTTGCCATGGGATGTCTTATGCTGTCAAATAATGAAGCATCACCCCACCACCCAGGACATGCCCTCTTCTCAATATTACCATCAGAAAGGAGGTAGAGAATCCCGAAGGCCAGCCAATTGCAAAATGGACATTGAACCCATGAACATGATCTCACAACCTTTTTTTTAAAGAAAGTTCTGTTTTTACACCGTTTATCTTAACTACTCTATGTGTGTGTATGTGTGTATACACACACACAGTGGCATGCAAATTTGGGCACCTCTGGTCAAAATTTCTGTTACTGTGAATAGTTAAGTGAGTAGAAGATGAACTGATCTCCAAAAGTCATAAAGTTAAAGAAGAAACATTCTTTTCAACATTTTAAGCAAGATTAGTGTATTATTTTTGTTCTGTACAATTTTAGAGTGGAAAATAAAGGAAAGGAGCACCATGCAAAAGTTTGGGCACCCCAAGAGATTTGAGCTCTCAGATAACTTTTATAAAGTCTCAGACTTTAACTAGCTTGTTAGGGCTTTGGCTTGTTCACAGTCATCATTAGGAAAGGCCAGGTGATGCAAATTTCAAAGCTTTATAAATACCCTGACTCCTCAAACCAACAACCAGCAGCCATGGGTTCCTCTAAGCAGCTGCCTAGCACTCTGAAAATTAAAATAAATGATGCCCACAAAGCAGAAGGTGGCTATAAGAGGATAGCAAAGTGTTTTCAGGAAGTTGTTTCCTCAGTTCGTAATGTAATTAAGAAATGGCAGTTAACAGGAAAGGTGGAGGTCAAGTTGAGGTCTGGAAGACCAAGAAAACTTTCCGAGAGAACTGTTCGTAGGATTGCTAGAAAGGCAAATCAGAATCCCCATTTGACTGCAAAAGACCTTCAGGAAGATTTAGCAGACTCTGGAGTGGTGGTGCACTGTTCTACTGTGCAGCGACACCTGCACAAATATGACCTTCCTGGAAGAGTCATCAGAAGAAAACCTTTACTGCGTCCTCACCACAAAATTTAGCATCAGAAGTTTGCAAAGCAACATTTAAGCAAGCCTGATGCATTTTGCAAACAAGTCCTGTGGACTGATGAAATTAAAATAGAACTTTGTGGCCGCAATGAGCAAAGGTATGTTTGGAGAAAAAAGAATGCAGAATTTGATGAAAAGAACACCTCTCCAACTGTTAAGCACCATGCTTTGTGCTTGTTTTGTAGCCAGTGGCACGGGGAACATTTCACTGGTAGAGGGAAGAATGAATTCAATTAAATACCAGCATTCTGGTATTTACACCATCTGTAAGAAAGCTGAAGGTGAAAAGAGGATGGCTTCTATAACAGGATAATGTTCCTAAATTCACCTCAAAATCCACAATGGATTTTGAAATCCACAAATCAAGAGGCGAAAGCGGAAGGTTTTGCCATGGCCCTCACAATCCCACAACCTAAACATCATCGAAAATCTGTGGATAGACCTCAAAAGAGCAGTGCAAGTAAGACGGCCTAAGAATCTCACAGAATTAGAAGCCCTTTGCAAGGAAGAATGGGCGAAAATCCCCCAAACAAGAATTGAAAGACTCTTAGCTGACTACAGAAAGCATTCACAAGCTGTGATACTTGCCAAAGGGGGTGTTTTTAAGTACTGACCATGCAGCGTGCCCAAACTTTTGCTTCGGGCCCTTTTCCTTTGTACACATACATACTCACCGTCATTCATTCTTCCTCTTTATTGTACTGCACTGCAAAGTTAACAAATATCATGATATATGCTGGTGATATTAGACCTGATTGCGATTCTGATGAACAGCTTGTGTGCAGCGTGAAACCAGGTCTGAACTCTGGGCTGGAGGTGTAACTATAACCAGGACCATCAGCCATCAGGAAAATGGAGAGGTTGACAGCGAAGGTCAGAGCCCAGCATGTTTTAACAAACTGAAATTTACATGGAAGTGGTTACATCCATGAGCACTGATCACAGAGATTACATCACTGTCACCAGCCTTATTGGTATCATCATTTTTTAAGCACAAAAAGTCATGCTCCACCCTCATGAGAACAAGAGCTTAATTCGCTGTGTCCTGATGAAGGGCCTCTGCCTGAAACATCGACTGTACTCTTTGCTGTAGACGCTGCCTGGCCTGCAGAGTTCCTCCAGCATTGTGTGTGTGTGACTTGCATTTCCAGCATCTGCAGTGTTTCTCTTGCTTCAGAGCTGAATTCACTTTCATTTTCTAGGTTCAAATCGAGCTGTTTAACTACCAGCGGTCCCAAGTGTGGCTTAGTTTATTTATGATCCCCATGTATTCTCCTGCCTAATGTGGCATCCAAAACAACTTGCAGTCAGAGAACAGCAATTTTAACTTCTTTCATTGCTGCTGCTGGAGATAGGCTGGATACGCTTTGCCTCCTACTCTTCAGTAACGTCCTGTGACGGGTGCTCAGAGAGCAACTACAATCGTTTGAAAGGTGCTGCCAATCCGGCGGACAAATGCAAGTGCAGAGAAGACTTTGAGTTGCTTTACTTGCTGGTTGATAATTATGGCATTCTTCATCAAAATATTGTAGAAAAATATAGCATATAACTGGTGGTATGTGCTTTCAGGCTTTTGTTATCTTCTGTCCGATGGGAAAGGGAAAAGAAACGATATCTGGGGTAGGCGGGGTCGTTGATAATGCCAGCTGCTTTACTGAGGGAGTGAGAAGTATAAACAAAGTACATGGAGGGGGGGCTGTTTCCTGGGTATGCTGAGCTTTGCCCAGAACTCTCTGCAGTTTCTTGCGGTCACATGCAGATTAGATGGATAATGGCTCGGTATGACAACTGCTCTGCATGTGACCACAAGACACTGCAGAGCGTTCTGGATACAGCCCAACACGTCACAGGAACCGGCCTTCCTTCGATGCAGACTCTGCCTATGCTTCTCGCTGCTTCAGGAAAGCAGCCATCGTATTTAGAAACCCCACCCACTCTGGATATTCTCACTTCTCCCCTCTGCCATCAGGCAGGAGATACAATAGCCGGAAAGCACGTACCACCAGGCTCATGGACAGCTCCTGTTATCAGACTCTGGAATGGACCTCTTGAACAATAAGGTGTCCTCTTGTCCTCACAATCTACCTCATTATGATCTTGCACTGCACTCTTACTGTAGCATTTACACTTTATTCCACATGGTTATTATATTTTATTCTTGCTTAATGCACTGTGCAATGATTTGATCTGTATACATAGTGTGCAAGACAAGCTTTTCACTGTATCTTGGTACATATAACAATAATGAACCAATACCTATAATTACTTAAATACTTTTCCTGTTTAAAATGTCTCTGAGGTGGCTGGTGTATAACATTAGGAACCAATGGTTTCGGGATATCAGCATGGATTGAGAATTAGTTATTGATCAGAAGTATATAAATTAGGAATTAATGAGTTCTCTTCAGGCTGGCAAGTTCTGACTAATGGAGGGGAGGGAACAGTGTTTTGGACCTCAGCCATTTGCAGTTTAAATCACTGGCCTGGACAAGGAGATACTGCATAATACATGTAAGTTGTCTAATGATAAATGTTAGGTAGGAAAGTAAACTGTATGGAATATGCCAAATTAGCTACAAAGAAATACAGATAACTTACATGATTGAGAAAATAAATTGTTACTTGAGAAGATGTAATTATCCACTTTAGGAGAAAATTGGGGAAAAAAACAAATTTAAGAGAAAGCAGTTAGAAAAATATATAACCATATAACAATCACAGCACGGAAACAGGCCATCTCGGCCCTCCTAGTCCGTGCCGAACTCTTAATCTCACCTAGTCCCACCTATCCGCACTCAGCCCATAACCCTCCACTCCTTTCCTGTCCCTATACCTATTCAATTTTACCTTAAATGACACAACTGAATTGGCCTCTACTACTTCTACAGGAAGCTCATTCCACACAGCTATCACTCTCTGAGTAAAGAAATACCCCCTCATGTTTCCCTTAAAATTTTGCCCCCTAACTCTCAAATCATGTCCCCTCGTTTGAATCTCCCCTACTCTCAATGGAAACAGCCTATTCACGTCAACTCTATCTATCCCTCTCAATATTTTAAATACCTCGATCAAATCCCCCCTCAACCTTCTACGCTCCAATGAATAGAGACCTAACTTGTTCAACCTTCCTCTGTAACTTAAGTGCTGAAACCCAGGTAACATCCTAGTAAATCATTTCTGCACTCTCTCTAATTTATTGATATCTTTCCTATAATTCGGTGACCAGAACTGTACACAATATTCCAAATTTGGCCTTACCAATGCCTTGTACAATTTTAACATTACATCCCAAATTCTGTACTCAATGCTCTGATTTATAAAGACCAGCATTCCAAAAGCCCTCTTCACCACCCTATCTACATGAGACTCCACCTTCAGGGAACTATGCACTGTTATTCCTAGCTCTCTCTGTTGCTCTGCATTCCTCAATGCCCTACCATTTACCCTGTATGTTCTATTTGGATTATTCCTGCCAAAATGTAGAACCTCACACTTCTCAGCATTAAACTCCATCTGCCAACGTTCAGCCCATTCTTCTAACCGGCATAAATCTCCCTGCAAGCTTTGAAAACCCACCTCATTATCCACAACACCTCCTACCTTAGTATCATCGGCATACTTACTAATCCAATTTACCACCCCATCATCCAGATCATTTATGTATATTACAAACAACATTGGGCCCAAAACAGATCCCTGAGGCACCCCGCTAGTCACCGGCCTCCATCCCGATAAACAATTATCCACCACTACTCTCTGGCATCTCCCATCTAGCCACTGTTGAATCCATTTTATTACTCCAGCATTAATACCTAACGACTGAACCTCCTTAACTAACCTTCCATGTGGAACTTTGTCAAAGGCCTTGCTGAAGTCCATATAGACTACATCCACTGCCTTACCCTCGTCAACATTCCTCGTAACTTCTTCAAAAAATTCAATAAGGTTTGTCAAACATGACCTTCCACGCACAAATCCATGCTGGCTACTCCAAATCAGATCCTGTCTTTCCAGATAATTATTAATACTATCTCTAAGAATACTTTCCATTAATTTACCCATCACTGATGTCAAACTGGCAGGTCTATAATTGCTAGGCTTACTTCTAGAACCCTTTTTAAACAATGTCAGCAAGATCTTCCAGTTATTCAGAAGGATTTGAGACTTTTTATAATCAAAGAAAGCCTACATGAACCTAACAGCAAACGACTAGGAAGGCAAATAGAACACAGCTTTTATTGCCATACAAAAGATTTCCTCCAGCTTTTACACAGGTCTTTGGTGAGGCTATATTTCAACAACTCTGCACAGTCCTTTCACCTTTGAAGAAAAGTCTTGATTGTGGTGAAAATCCGTTACATTGATCCCCCAATGCAAGAGGTCTGTCCTGCAGGAAAAGTCAAGCAACATGACTGTAATGGTCAGAAAAATGAGTGGTAGTCTCCTGAAACAGAGTTTCTTGGAGGTCTGACCAAGAAAATGCAAGTGATAATTTCCTTTGTCTGAAGAAGAACTGAGATGCAGCTTCAGAATGAGGGTTCAATCACTTAGATCTCAGAAAAGGAGTAATTTCTCCACAAAGGATACAGTTAATCAATCAAAAGTACATTCAAAATTGAAATAGATGGGTTTTTAAGCTCCAAATGGATCATTGGCCAAGTTATGATTCATTTAAGTACACTGTTAGGATGCAGATGACAAGGAGATAGTCAACAGAAGCCTAAATAAGTCAAGGATGAGCATTTCAAAATTTTAGATGGCCAGAGTATAACACTCATACGGTGTAACACTTGTGGAATAAAATACTGACTGTCTAAGAGCAAAATGTTGTTTAGCTCTTCTGAGAGGCTGGCATGGGCCATTTTATTATTGCAGAAATATTGGATGGAGACACACACTATAGACATCAAATACATAGCTGATAACCAAACTGTAGAATTTCAAATAATCTGCTCTCAACAAATTTTGCCACTTATTGGGGTGCAATGCCAACCACTGAAACATTTTCTCCACAGGTTTGCTGCTTTCCTAGAGATTTTAGTTGGGAAAAATTGTACCACATATCAGGACCAATAACCAAAATGCTGTTGCCTTTTAAAATAAAAAGAGTACTTCTTCTACACAGTATTACCATATTCTTATTTCATTGCTTTGTATCAAACACAAATTCAGTGCTTACAATATTATTTACAGAACTTATTAAATTTTATTCGCATGTATAACTCATATCAATTGAAACATGTTCCATATTGAACCTATATGTTTGGAATATGCCAAGTTTGCAACAAAACGAGGTAACTAATGATCCAAAACTGAAAGTGAACAGCATAGAACATTAATTAGTGATTTGCATTAAACCAAAATTCCATTAAGTAACAATAATAAGATTCCATTCCTCAGTCAGCCATTTTACTTGTATGAAAGTTTACAATTTAGGTCATGGAATACTGCAGCAAGTACAAACTGTGGAGTATTTTTTTTTAATATTTCTTGTGACAGTGAATTAGCCAGTTGTGATTGAATCCATACTCTCAGTGAAGGAAAAAATGTTAGAGGGCATTTTCCTGACATTTATGATAAAGGAATCTTTCAATATTCCAGCACACACCTTGAAAATGAAGATATTGTAATTTGATTATTTTCTGCCATTGTATCATCTAAAATTAAAACACACATACACACAGCTTCAATGGACTCTAATATTTTAACTTCCCCAATCTTAAAATTTGCAACCTCAAGAAAGCAAATTGCTAAAAGCTGAAGCATGCCAATCAATCATTTTCTGACAGCCACTAAACCAAAAAAAAATTGCATTCACAGGCGCATGTCCTTTTACACTTGAGCTAATAATTTCCTGGTGTAGGCAAAAGAAAACAAAGTCTTTAAATTGGATCTAATGGCTTTCCTTCTACCACCATTTGCACATCCACCAACATTACCAGCATATGCGCGCACACAGATAAATTAATGAAACACCATCCTATCTCTTGCACATGCATTTTTAAATTTAAGTTAATTAATTTCTGCTTCTCTAATCTTAAGATTTTTATTCCCTTTCTTTCACTTCTCCATCTGGTCTCATTTTAGCCCAGATGGTAAAACCACCTGGATCCCTACACAACTGCTTTCAAAAAAATTCATTTAATACAAGCACACTTTCCGCATGGGTCGCTCTCCTTGTCAGTTTCACTTTGCCCCAGGTGAAGCAGTAGCTCAGCCAAGAACGAACAACCCTCAACCTCTGAGTACAGCTGCTTACAGATGGAGTCAAGAAAGAATATCCAACAAGTCAAAGTTTCAGAATATTTAAGTGATTGTTGTGCATACTTAATGTAATGATTCAGCCTGGTAATTATAGCAATAAATTCAGAAAGGGTTTTTAGTTTTTTTTAAATCAAGAATCGTCAACTATGGAATTTAAGTCACAAGCACTGGCTCATGGGGAATAAAATGACCGCTGTATGAAAGCACATGCTCAAGGTCACACTTTGCCAATAAATTTTCATTCAGATGTATCCTGACTGAAGTTTAAAGATTTTAATTTGAACAAAGAAATTAACTTTGTCGCTGCTATTTGGAACCCTGATACAATGAAAAGCTAAGCTCGATTGTTATGAGCATTTCCTACAAGCAGCCACCATCCAAGTAAGGAAAACTGATCAACAAACTGAGGAAGACAAGTCGCAGATCATCTCCTCTGACATCTGTCCAGTACTATAGCTGGAAAGATAGCCACTCATAGTACCGCATCTAATCAGAGGTCCTTTAACAATCAGTAACAGCAAAAAACTGAAAATTCCAATGGCTTCTTCTTTTCCAAATACTAAAAAATACTCTTTAGTGAAAATAGCGATCTTAAGATTGGAAAAACTATGCTACAACCAGCTTCAGACTGCAAGCTGAAACTAAATGCAAGTTTTTAAAAAATATTTTCAAACATACATTTGATTGAAATTTCATCAGATTTGCTCATATGTGAAACAACTTTTATTCTGTGCAACACTGAGAAATTGGTCCACAAATTGTTCCATCTTTGAAATGGAGTGTTAAACCAAACTCGTGTTTGTTCTGTGAAGTGGACAGAAAACACTCTATGATATGATTTGAAGAGCAAGATCCAAGTCATTATTTATTTCATAACTCTAAAATAGATCACCCAACCTTCCTATCTGAAATTCTGTAACATATTTTCCCAGATTAAAATACAAAGACTATCCACTTAGGTTTGCTCCAACAATATGAAAGGTTCTATAATTTACACAACATCTGTTTTTTTATCATACTATGGTCTCCAAGAACTACATAGGATTTGTGCACTAATTCTAAACTGTTAATGTCTACAAGCAAAAATGTCACACTTTAACGTACCTTGGCTCTACTCCAAAAACACCCCTAGGGCATTTCGGTCACAGTATGATTGACAGTCTTCAGACATTATTCTCTTCACTCTGCCAAAAAAAAACATGTAACAACATTAATCAGAATAATACACTGATAACCCAATCCCTTTCATAAACTGCTCAATTTAACTAGAGCAGTAGAACTATTGAGCTTACGTCTCTGGTCTAAGCTCCAAATAAATTGCATAGAATTATACTTTTCATTATACGACTTATCAAAGCATTGGAATTAACTTGAGGAAGAACAGGTCGAGTCTCCATACTATAGCAGAATTTTGCCTCAGTTGAGACAAAAACTGAACATATTGAGGCAACTGTGTATTCAACTCTGTCTGAAATCCAGATCCACTATGACCTTACAAAAGCAAGAGAGGAGTTGTTCCGTCCTACTAACCTTTTGGGCCATGGATCCCAAACATGGATGAAGCCCAGAATTGTTACAAAATGACATCCCTAATTTAAGTCTCTGAAGCATAGCAGAATGTGTACATTAGTGAATTTATCTAGCATTTCTTCATAAGCCAGAAGATCCTTCTAAAGATTCAGCCCCTAAAATTGATGTGGTCGAACTGGAACCTCCCTTTGCAGCAGCACATCATTGACACCATGGGGTGATTGATAAGTTTGTGACCTACGGTAGAAAGAAATGTGTTATTAACTTCAAGCTTTCTACTTACTCACTCAGAGTTGAATTGCACGTGTATGTAACGAGAGCAGTATATCTCCTTCTACCTTAGGCCATGAACTTATCAATTACTTCTGCTGAGGACCTCTTCTGGAGGTCCAAGATGCCAACTTCTACAAAGAAGGGACCCGTTTGCTCCACAACCGCTGGACTAAGTGTGTAAATGTAGGAAAAATAAATGTGCTAGGTTTTCTAAAATTGACTCCTTCTACCTTAGGCCACAAACTTATCAATCACCCCTCGTATAATGGTCTGATAGTAGAATATGTGGCACCCAAATTATAACCCCTGCAATAAAAGTTACAGCTATTCTTCATCAGTTTAGTGTTGAGTCCTAATTTATTTAACTTCCAGTGACCTTAAGATTTTGATGCAAGGCCAAGAAAGTTGCAAGAGTAAATCTGAGATGCATTATCAAGTCATTTATGAAGTGTTAACTGTGGAAAAAAAAACCCAAAGAACTCCCAACGGTGAGTGATTCCACTAGGCATTTATGGTCTTCATAAATCTCCAAGTTTTCTTTTAAAGTATATGCCAAAAATCCAATTTGTATTTACTGCACAATCTATCCAAGTAACTGACACACACTATTGCCAAGAAACTGAATGTTTTTGTTAAATGCATGATCTGTGTAAAATTTATAATTCTGTACAAAGTAAATCATGCTAGATATCATTTCTTGGTCTGTTGGCGACCATTGGGGAATTAGCACAAGCACTTCTGGGCTCGATTCCACACTGCAGGACTGACGAATATGTTAATCAATGTGCAACGGGGCCGGGTGTTTGCAAATACCAATATAAATGGGTCTTTAAAGGTGTGAGTGTCCCCATTCACAGTCAAACAAGGAGCAAATCCTATTGCAATCAGCAAAAAAATCTTGCAAATTAAAGGGGACGATGATGTTTTGCCCATAGCCTCTGTGAAACACGTTTTTCGGTACTCCATGAGTCCATAGCATCACAGGCAAAGATCACAATGCGTACTCCTGTACAAAATTCAATGGAATTATTCAGGGACTAGTCATAAGTCACAGTGGCTTGCGAGCCACTGGTCCAGATCATTGCACAAGGGATGGTCAAGTGCACAGGGAAGTACCATATCGCCTCCTAACCTCCAAACAATCCCACCTGTTTTCCCGTCGCCTTCATAATACACTTTTTTGCTGCTGTACTGTGACTGCAATGGAGATTGTCCTACAAAGATGATGCAGTAGGTGTGAGCTCTGTAGGCAGTTACTGTGTGCAGGATGGGCCCCTCTGCATCCAGCCGTGGCTAAATGCAAAAAGACTGGGACCTCAAGCCGAGACTGTGAATAGCAGGCCCATTGCAGCAGAACCCGGCCCATAAACCAGAACCACACTCCTTTCTTTGATGCGTTCTCTCATCTGGCATGGGTAAATACGGGCATTCAGTTTCTTCAAAGCACACACTTTACTGATGAATACTTGCTTTCTAAAGTTACCTCTCAGTAGAAATGTTTCCACAGTATGCAAAGGTGTATTAAAGAATCTACTAAACTTCTTTGCTAAATTGTAACCTTGAATTTTCAGCCAAATAGCTTCCGCAATACAGGTTCCATTTTCTATTGGATCACAAAGACATCTGGAATATTGCTTTAAACTGTTCTTTTTGACAGCTACTACACTATTGTCTAGTATCTCTTTAAAAGCTTGAGACACATTAACTCTCTTCTAGTACAATCAACTCCAGTGTCCCAGACAACATCAGAATCACTGAAATAGGTCCACAGAGGATGCCATCTCCCCAGCCCAACACTCATCTCTAAAGTATCTGGACTGTAACAAAATCTACACAAGACTATTGTTAATTGACTACAGCTCCACCTTGAATAGTATAATTGCAAACTCCTAGATGTGGGACTCAACACCTCCCTTTGCAACTGGATCTCTGATTTCCTGATCGACAGACCACAATCATTAAGAATAAACATCACCATGATTATCCTTGACAGTGTTTCAGAAGGTTATGTCCTGAGCCCCCTACTCTACCCTACCCTTGTGCACTCTTGAACATGTGGCTAGATTCTGCTCTATCTCCATCTACAAGTTTGCAGATGACACCAATGTAATGGGCCAAATCTCAAACAGCACCTTGTGGCACCTGTCTGAAACCAGTGTGAGAATGAGACAAGAGATGACATACCTGCCAAAGAACTAAGATCATTTCCATTTTCAAATAGCGGCCGACTTAACCTCAGCCTCAGATCAACTGCTGACAAAATGGTCATCTTCAGCTGATTAGTCAAACAGGCTTTCAGCTGACCCCCCCCCCCCCATTCTACGTTCCATAAAAATGGGTGCCCCGCAAGTCTCTGCTGCCTTTGTCTGAACTCACACCAAATCCCATCCAACCCCTATGCCTGTTGATCTGCATTGAATTCCAGTTAAGCAATGCTTTAATTTTAAACACATTGACAGTTTTTAAATTCCTTTTAGTGGCTTTAACTTTCTAATCTCTTCCAGCCTCATGACACTGGAGGCGCATGCTCCTCCATTTCTGGCCTCTTGAAGAACCTAGAATTTACACCACTCCAACTATATTTAACTGTTAAGATCAAAGGCTTCAAGATTATTTTCTCAGACTTCTCCATGACTTTATTGCTCTTCTCATTTAAAACTTATCCATTGACTATCATTTTGACATTCTGCTTGTCAGATTGAGTTTGAGAGAGACCCTGGGATGCACCCAAATATCCTGCTGTAATGAAGGTACTTTAAAAATGGAAGTTGCTGCCATATCTTAAGGTAGGATAAAAGTTACAGTGGAAAAGACCGCCTTGCAATAGCTTATGTCAACTGCTGTTCAGTGGTAGCATCCTTGCTGATACTGCAAGGATAAGCCCCAGTTCAGAGATGCAAACAGAATGTCTGGGCTGACATGCCGAGGAACAGTACACCATCAAAGATGCATTCTCTTGTGCAAAATGTTAAACTGGTAACTCATCTAGTCCCTTGGAGGGGATGTAAAACAAAGGGAGTATGGTGCTACTTTCAAGGTTTCTAATGTTTTCCTCAGCTTGCTCAACCAGCTTCACGATAACCCCTGATCTTGTCAAAAGGATATACCCATCTGATGATGTAGAAATTGGAAACAGTGACAATATCCTGTATTGGTGACTATGCTTTGCCAGCTTTGATGAGGCTCAGGAAGTCCCACTGTATGGTATCTGGTTCTGGGTTCTCTTGTGGTTTAACACCATCTATTGTTCCCACTCAGGACCTACTTACAGACCGTAACCCCTCCTCCCTTGACTACATCCCAGACTTCCCATTCACCCATCTGCAAACCAAACGTCTCCCACATCTGCATCACCCTCTCCCCAAACAAAAAATGCACAACCTCAACCCTTAATATTCCAAACTCCATGACTAATACTCTGGCGTCACCACTCTTTGCAGACATCCGTCACCCTCATTCTCTGCCCCATTCCCCGTCTGTTCCCATGACCTACCATAGCATATGCAGAAGAAAGGCCTTTTTACATGTTAAGCATTTAAGGCCTGATCTTTTGCAAACAAAGTGCACATGACAATTTGCAGTGGCCCATTCTCATAAAAATGTCAGCTGGGCCTGTCACATGTTTAACAGCCCATTTCAGGCAACAAATAAATCCGAGGATGATATGACCACAGCATTACTTTAAGCATTAGTTAATGCTTTATATCTTCGGCATTTTGTATGTTAGAAAATAATTTGAAGCAATTCCATTGTCTATTGCTTTAGGTGATGAAATAGCATTTTAGATTAAAGACTTTAATTTCAAAGACTAATCTTCTGTTTGTAGGGAGACTGTATGGAATCTTTGCAAATAGCTGAGTCCAAATTCACAGTAAAATGAATCAACCATTATTAAATACATTTATTGACCTTTTAACACTTGTTTGGAATACAAAATTAAAATAATCAAAAGCAATGACAAACCCTTGATTATATTCATGGTCAACATTAATTGAACCAAAAGATGATTATGGGTTAACCTACTTCATGTACAATATAAAACCTCAATACAATATTAAAGGTCTCTTTTAGCATATGCATTAGGATTAAGTGAGTAAATATACACAAGAGAAATAGACTGTGGCCATTTTACAGGTGTGGTCTTCTGCTGCTATAGACCATCCACTTCAAGGTTTGATGCTTCCCTACACACCACTGTCATAACATATGGTTATTTGAGTTACTGCTACCTTCCTATAAGCTTAAACCAGTCTAGACATTGTCCTCTGACCTCTCTAATTATCAAGGCATTTTTGCCATAGAACTGCTGCTCACTGAATATTTTTTTTCTCTCTGTAAACTCTAGAGACTGTTGCGCATGAAAATCCCAGGAGATCAGCAATTTCTGAGATACTCACACAACCCCATCTGGCACCAACAATCATTTCATGGTAAAAGTCCCATAAAGCACAACGACAACTGAACCTTTTGACCATGCATGTGTGATTTTATGCATTTAGTTGCTGCCAAATGATTAGCTAATTAGATATCTACATAACAAGGTGTACAACCGTATCTAAAAGGGGCTGTTGAGTGTTCATCTCCACAAAGGACATTTGGAAAGGGTTGTCAGCTGGTGATGGAGTCACATGGAAAGGATTGGGATTGAAGCAAAGGACTGAGACGACCAGTGGGAGTTGCTCTCAGGTAGGAAGGGTGTGGAGATAGCAAGAAGCAATGGAGATTTGGAGTGTTGTGTGCAGTTTTGGTCACCTACCTACAGGAAAGATGTAAATAAGGTTGAAAGAGTACAGAAAAAATTTACAAGAATAGAACATAGAAACATGGAAAACCTACAGCACAATACAGGCACTTTGGCCCACAAAGCTGTACCAAACACGTCTCTACCTTAGAAGTTACTAGGCTTACCCATAGTCCTCTATTTTACTAAGCTCCATGTACCTATCTAAAAGCCTCTTAAAAGACCCTATCGTACCCGTCTCCATCACCATTGCCGGCAGCCCATTCCACGCACTCACCACTCTTTGAGTAAAAAGAACTTACCCCTGACATCTCCTCTGAACCCACTCAACAGCACATTAAACCGGTGTCCTCTTGTGGCAACCATTTCAGCCCTGGGAAAAACCCTCTGACTATCCATATGATCAATGCCTTTCATCATCTTGTACACCTCTATCAGGTCACCTCTCTTCCTCTGCTGCTCCAAGGAGAAAAGGCTGAGTTCACTCAACCTATTCTCATAAGGCATGCTCCCCAATCCAGGCAACATCCTTGTAAATCTCTTCTGCACCCTTTCTATGGCTTCCACATCCTTCCTATAGTAAGGCGACCAGAACTGAGCACAGTACCCCAAGTGGGGTCTGACCAGGGTCCTGTATACCTGCAACATTACCTCTCGGCTCCTAAATTCAATTTGATGTTGCCAGGACTGCAGGACCTGTGTTATAAGGAAAGTTTGAACAAGATAGGACTTTATTCCTTGGAATATAGAAGCTTGAAAGGTGATTTGATAGAGGTATATTAAATTATGTGGGGCATAGATAGGGTAAATGCAAGCAGGCCTGTTCCACTGAGGGTTAGCGGGATTACGAGAGGTCATGGGTTAAGGGTGAAAGTGAAAAGTTTAAGGGGAACACGAGGGGAAACTTCTTCAGAGGGCTGTGAGTGTGGAAGGAGCTGCCAGCACAAGTAGTGTATGTGAGCTCAATTTCAATGTTTAAGAGAAATTTGGACAGCTACATGGAAGGTATGGAGGGTTATGATTTCAGTGCAGGCCAATGGGTGTGGGCAGATTAAATGGACGAGAGGGGATGAAGGACCCATTTCTGTGCTGTTCTTTTTGTCTCCAAGATGAAAAGTTGCTACTTAAACTGGAAAAGATGGTAATAGATGGTTCAACTGGATTCGAGATATTTTATGCAGCACTCTATGACCATCTATCACCATGAAGTACAAGATCAGACTCCTGCATGCATTGGTATTCTCCATCTTCCTGTACGCATGTGAGACATGGACCCTCACAGCAGAGCTACAGTGGAAGATACAGGCATTGGAAATGAGATGCTATCACAACATCTTGGGCATCTCACACTTGAACCACATCACAAATGAGCAGGTCTGCAAGACCATCCAGTATCACACTGGCCTCCACAAAGACCTTCCCACAACAGTGAAGAAAAGAAAGCTGAGATGGTTGGTATAGCCACGTAACAAGATCCAGTGTCCTTGCAAAGACCATTCTAGAAGGAACTGTGGAGGGGAAAAGGAGGAGAGGCAGACAGAGGAAAAGATGGACAGACAACATTAAAGAATGGACGGGGAGAGGGGGAGAAGTATGACTATGACTTCTATCTATGACTAAGATAGAAGTTGGGTGGGAACAACATTTTCTAAGGAGCACGAAATAGAGAATGGGACTCCACAGGGAAGTGTATGTAGCCCACTCCTTTTTCATTTTATGATTCATGATATTTTCTTAAATGTTGGCTCAGACATTTCCAAATCGTTATTTGCTGATGATGGTGCAGTGTGGAAAAGAAACAACCATATAAATTATATAGTTAGGAAAATGCAGGCGCTATTAATGAAGTAGAGGAATGCAGATGTTGGTGGGGATTTAACTTTTCTGTTGAAAGACTCAAGTTATTTCTTTCTCTAAAAGGAACATTACACCCACAACTGCTCTCTAGTTATATGGTAAATCTCTTAAACAAGAAAGAGTGGTAAAGTCTGTAGGTATGTGGATGAACGCAAGGCTAACATGGAAGTGTAGCATGTATTGTTTGAACGCAGTTCCTATGAAGTGTAAAGGAAACATCTAATTGCTAAAGTGAGACCTTGGGGACAGACACAGTTTAACATGGAAAGTTGGGCAGGATATCACTGCCATCATAACGTATAATAGTGTGCATTTGTCTTTTTGTAAAGCATTAGACTTTTTGATATTATTTGAGGATTTTCTTTGGGGGGGGAGAGGAGAGAGCAAATTTAGTCGGATTCTTCTCATCTCTTTGCTCCACATTCCGACTCAGTACATGGAGGTTATGTGCCTTATGTTGGTCTGCCCACCACTATTAAACTTTACAAGAAGATCATCTCCACAAAAAACATAACAGTTTCAAACAAGTTCTTTTCAGAAATGGCGTGATTTCCCCCATTTACTGGCTCCTGTCACAGGTAGGTAAACATTACTTGATTTTCTATACAGGTGATGCTAATTTCATGCCCATTAGAATGTGGTTTGTAACCTTCACCAAAAAAAAAGTCAAGGCTAAACTAAATTGAATTTTGTTTACCAACAGCCCTCTGTTAAGAAACATCCTATCTGTGTCTTTATCTAATTTTGGCCTTTATTCAGTTGGTACTTCCTGCAAAACCTGAATAATTCAACAACCTTCTTCTGAGAATACAAACCATGTTATTGAATCCTCAGTGTAAACATAAATAATTTTGTATTGTAACCACTTAAGAAACATGTTATACTGTTGAGTTCACTTAGAATACATTACCGAAATAACAGAATGCCCAGTTCCAATCTCCTCATACGAGTCTCAGTTGTATACATTGGGCTCTCTTCCTGTAACTCCCAACTATTTTTGTGACAAACACGTTAAACTATAACAAGTTTTGTTTTTGAAACTTTGAGAGTAAAAACTTCACTGTCTTCCTTTGAAACATGTTTTTGATACTATATATAAAAGGGACTAGTTCAAAGTTAAAACAACAGAAAATCTGCAGATGCTGGAAATCCAAGCAACAGGCCTGGCTGCTATGGAAAACAATACAATCGGTGTTTCGGGCTGAGACCCTTCAGCATGACTGGAGAAGAAAAACGCGAGGAGTAGGTTTAAAAATGGGGGGGTGGGGGGGGGAGGTGTGGAAGAAATGAGGGAGAAAAACAAAGTGATAGATGAAACCAGGAGGAATGAAGTAAGACTTGAGAAACTGATTGATGAAAGAGATACAGGGCTGGAGAAGGGAGAATCTGACAGGACAGAAGGCTATGAAAGATAAAGTGGAAGGAGCACCAGTGGAAGGTGATGGGTATGTAAGGTGATAAGGTGAGGGGGGGAAAAGGGACTGGAGAACCGTGAAGAGGGAAGACAATACTGGAAGTTTAAGAAATCGACATTCATGACATCAGGTTGGAGGCTACCCAGATGGGAACAACACATTGTATTCCATCTGGGTATCCTCCAACCCAATGGCATGAACACTGATTTCTCGAATTTACGGTAATGCCTCCCCCCACCATTCCTCATCACTGTATCTGCTTGCCTGCCCATCACCTTCCTCTGGTCCTCCTACCACCCTCCTTTCTTTCTTCCAAGGCCATCTGTCCTCTCCTGTTAGATTCCCCCTTCTCCAGCCCTGTATCTCTTTCAACAATCAACTTCCCAGCTCTCAACGTCTCCCCCCCACCCTTCCAGATCTCACCTATAACCTTATGTTTCTCCCTCCCCTCCCCCCACCTTAAATCTACTCCTCACCTCCTTGTACCCTCCAGTCCTGCCAAAGGGTTTTGGCCTGAAACAATGACTGTACTCTTTTCCATAGCTGCTGCCTGGCCTGCTCAGCTCTTCCAGCATTTTGTGTGTGTTGCTTGGATTCCCAGCATCTGCAGATTTTCTCTTGTTTGTGGGGGGGGGGGGGGGGGGGGGACTTTAGCTTCTTCACACAGCTCCACCCATCTATTTCTAATGGTTAAGGCTTTAATTCCACTGGTGAGTAAAGGAAGGAATGCTTCAAAAATAATAACTTACATTAAAAAAGTCATTCTTCTTACATATCAACTTGGTTGACTTGCAAATGTCGAAGCTACTTTGTAAATACAGCTAGATGTTTAATCCAGGAAGCAAAACAGTAAAATACAATGAAAGAAATGTTTTTTCAAAAAAATCACAGCATGAAGCTGAAAATCTCACTGGAACTTTAATTTCTCGATTTGTTTTATATACTGGGCAAATCAATAGCTTTATAAGAGAGAAACCAGGTTTGACAAATCCAAATATTTTAATGGCCTAACCAGTAAAGTGGATAGTGCCATCGAGCAAATTTATATGTTCAGCAGACATTTAATAAAAGTACACACAGAAGATTGTTACACAAAACATGCTGACAAGAATGCTATTATCTATTTGGAATAAAAGACTGGTTAATGGACAGAAAGCACCGAGTAGGATTAAATGGGTCATTTTTTGGTTAGCAGATTGTAACTAATGGCGAGCTATACAGAGTTACGTTCTCTGTTAGGGATGTCAATTACTCATTACTTACATATGATTAATGCAATTGCAAAATACCGCATTCATTTTCTTTTCCTCCACCCCCCCCCCCCCCAACCTCACTCCAGTATAATCCCGTTGGCTAACAGGATAAAGATGGGATAGATTTGTTAAATATATTTTTCTTATAATGACACAGGAGGCTGCTCTGTCAATCAGATCCATACTGACTCCCAAGGGAGCGATCCCATTTGTCTCATTGTACCTCTCCTTAGATCCTTACACACCAGTAACTTACTCTCTCTCGAATGCTCCAATCGATTCCCGTTAGATTCTTCATGATGTTACTCTACACCAAGGAGTTATTTGAAGTTGCCAATTAATCTTTCGGAGAGGAGAGAGATCCTGAGCATCCTATGCAGTTTCAGAAAAAATGGACAGCTCCAGAGGTCAGGTTTGAATCTGCCCCCCCCCCCCACCCCACCACCACCACCACCACCACCACCGATTGAACAATGCCTTGTAATCAGGACCTGGAGTGCATGGGTTTGGGGTGAGAGGGAAGGAATTTGAAGCTAGCATTTGGGACAGATTCTTCACACAAGTGATGACATGTGCGCGGAATGAGTCATCAGGGGTGGGGTGGCTGTGGTAAATGCAGTAACTACATTTGCAGGCCACTTGGACAGATGGATGGGTGGAAGAGGTTTGGAGGTCAGGTGGATGAGACTGGCTTGGACACACATTTTGGTCGGTGTGGATGGGTGTGCCCTATGGCCCGTTTCGGTTAACGTTACTCTACGACTTTATAAAATGTCTGAAATTACAATGCTTTGGTTTAACGCGAGAGGGAGGAGGCTTAAAGGAGATCTGAGGGGCATATTTTCCCTACACAAAGTAATTGATATAAATGAAGTGATGGAGGTAGAAGAGCAACAAAAGGCTTCTGGAGAGGGACTTGAATGAACTTTATTGCCTCAGACACCAGATTATATACAGAAATCATATCGTTTCAGAAATTATTCACAGGGATATCGGTTAGCTCAGAAAAGTGGTGCCAAGGTTGAAGGATCAGCCATGGTCTTATTGAAGTGGTAGTACAGGCACAAGGGGAAATTGTCTGTGTTCCTTACGATGTTTCTGTTTATGTTTTTGTTTCTCAGGGTGCAAACCCTGAGAAACATGAGCATCAGTTACATTGGAAGGAACAATGGACAGCATAGTCTTTGAGCAAGAGATCATAATCAGCAAAGGGGTAAAGAAAAAATTCTTCAGAGCTAAGAACGCTTAAAGTCCCTCAGGTGCCTATGATGACTTGATGGATACATTGAAACCTGAATTTGATAGATTATGTTGGAGAATGCTACAGAGGTTCACTTGTGAACAAGATGAAGTAGGCTCACTGGGACATTGATGCTCTCTTTTACAAAAATTATGAAGTATTGTTCATTACTTTTGAAGAAAAAACACTTAAAAAAAATAAAGTTTCTGCACAAAATTTTTTACTTGCAACTTTAAGCGAGGTTCAATACATCTCGTTCAACAAAAAAATCTAAAAATTATAAAGGAAATCACAGGACAAAATCCATGCTGTCACTGAGCTTGAACAATGAGTTGGAAGGACACAAAGTCCAGGACCAAAATTCTAACCGTATGTTTACACTTAAATCAACAAATAAGATTCTGTCGTAGGTAAAAACTTGAACAGTGAAATAATACATCTAAACATTCGAAAGGTTTTGCACGTTTATGAGAAATATGACTCGATGACAAGAAACAGAATAAATAGAACAGCAAAAGAAGGTTATTAAGAAAATTAATGGTACGTTTCAGGCTTGGTAAGAATCCAGCATGACCTAACAAACAAGGACATCATTTCACACAAATAATTTTGATGAGGCATTGAGAGGATTTTCTGACAAGGAAGCAATGGAAATGGAGAAAGTGCATAGGAGATCTAAGTATGTGGGGAAGATGTCCGCATCATGTAAAATTACATTTCGGGTTGCAAATGAGTGAGAAAGAGAGGAAAATCTTGTAAAGCGACAAAAGAAAGTTGCACTTTCCAAAGCAGGCATTTTACAAAAATGATCATGATCACATTAGAACAATTCAATAGTTAAGCCACTGAAGCATTTTTTCATCCCTACAAAGAGAGGAAATGACTAAAAATGTATAAAACAGTTGACTCTTTAAAATATGTGATCGAATGGAATATGGAATGATATGAAGGAAATTTAGCTAGCATATTAAAATTTTGAGGCCATATAATCAAAATGCTGGAGGAACTAAGCACTTAAGTTACAGCAAAAGGTTGAAAAAGATAGAGTTGACGTGTATAGGTTTTTTCCATTGAGTGTAGGGGAGATTCAAACAAGAGGACATGAGTTGAGAGTTAGGGGGCAAAAGTTTAGGGGTAACACGAGGGGGAATTTCTTTACTCAGAGAGTGGTAGCTGTATGGAACAAGCTTCCAGTTGAAGTGGTAGAGGCAGGTTCAGTATTGTCATTTAAAGTAAAATTGGATAGGTATATGGACAGGAAAGGAATGGAGGGTTATGGGCTAAGTGCAGGTCAGTGGGACTAAGTGAGAGTAAGCATGCGGCACAGACTAGAAGGGCCAAGAAATGAATACAGTCGACACTGAGACCCTTCTTCAGCAAATTCAATATTTTGAAGATGTTTGAGAATAACAAAAACCAAAAAGACCAATTTCTACTGGCAAATTGTTTTATATTTAACATCAAGTACCAGCATTAAAGAGAATGCTCAGTAGATTTTCCCCCCAATGGAGAGTTAAGAGGAATGCATTACTACTGTATAAATAGTTGCTTAGCAGCCCTTCATATTGCTGAAGAAAATATTAAGTGCAATAGATTGAGAGATTAGAATTCATGCAGATGATTCTGCTCCTGACACACTGCAGCAACACACCTAATAGCTTCCATCTGCTGTGAAGGTTCCACAATTAAAATCACCAATTATGCACAATTGTCAAGGCATTTTACGAATTAGGTACAGAAACCAAGATACACATGCAAGAAGTTGGTAAGGCCACATTTGGAGTACTGGGTGAAGGTATCGTCAGCTTTTCACGATGAAGGACATAATTAAACTGGATATGGTGCAAAAATGATTTACGAGACTATTCCCAGGACTGAAGAGCTTGGTTTAAGAGGAGTGGCTGGAAAGGTTAAGACTTTTTCCCCTGGAGCATAAGAAAATGAAAGTGGGGTCTTATGGAACACTTACAGCTTTCCAGAACTGCAAATGAGGTTAGGAAATGAAGTAAGGTTTGAGAGGGGTCATGTCAAATGAATGTTTTATTTTAAAGTACTTCCAGAAACAATATTGGAAACATCTAACTGCAATAAGGTCCAATGTACACCTCAGGGTCACAAACATCCTTGAGGGCTTAGCCTCATACTTACAGATCCCTTTTGGACTTTGGTTGGAATCGAGTTTGGATTTTTTTTTAATGTGTCTTAAAATCTTAGCATCAATTTCTGTTGCAATAATAGCTTGAGTGAATAAATTCCTGGGAACGTAAATAATTCACAATGTTTACTTGTACACCCCTTAGAGCAATGATTTTATGACTGGAAATGACGGTATTTATTTCTGTACTGAAAGCCACCATCATTCATCTGTGTCATCAACGAGATTTTGAGAAGTTCCTCGTCACTGAAGAGAAATGCCTTCTTATTAACACTTGAAGCTATTGTGAAAGAACTAATGATTTTAATCAGTACATTTCAAATGAATGCCTCCATCACCTCTTCTGCATAATGGCATGATAATCGCTATGATGCTCTTGAGCAGGAGTCCCCAACCTTTTTTATACCATGGACCCTAACATTAACTGAGGGGTCCGTGGACCCCAGGTTGGGAACGCCGCTCTAGTGTTTCAGAAACACCTCACCCCTAACGAACTCCCACAACACATCCCAAAGCTACCACAATGCCACTGGTTACTAACTTTATCAACCTTTACTTTTCCTGCCTGCAAATTAGTTTCTAGATTTTCCATCTTCTCCAATTTCTATATTTTGCTAAAGATACAGCCATCCTAATACTAGATCCTAATTTTCAAGAGGAAATCCACAAAGAAATTCATGGCTGAAATTCCATCACTGTCCAATGAGGGTATGAACTTGTAACTGGACAACCTCATACACCAAGAAAACAACAGAAGTTTTAATAAGACTAGAGAAAATATGGTACCAGGCACAATTCATAACATTCAGATTCATTTTTTTTAAATCACATGTACATCGAAGTATACTGAAACATGGAGCCGATGAAGGAAAACAGCAGGAATGGGTCACCAGATCAGGGTCACATCACAGGATTGAGGTCTAAAACACTGGAGCTGACAGGAAGGTTGTATCAGAATCAGGTTTATTATCACCAGCATGAGACATGAAAGTTGGTAACTTAGTAGCAGCAGTTCAATGCAATATATAATATAAAAGAGAAATAATAAAAATAAGTAAATCAATTACAGTATATGTATATTGAACAGATTAAAAACTGTGCAAAAAACAGAAATAATATATATTTTTAAAAGTGAGGTAGTGTTCATGGGTTCAATGGTCATTTAGGAATTGGATGGCAGAGGGGAAGAAGCTGTTCCTGAATCACTGAGTGTGTGCCTTCAGGCTTCTGTACCTCCTACCCGATGGTAACAGTGAGAAAAGGTCATGCCCTGGGTGCCTGAGGTCCTTAATAATGGACGCTGCCTTTCTGAGACACCGCTCCCTAATGATGTCCTGGGTACTTCGTAGGCTAGTACCCGAGATGAAGCCAACTAAATTTATAACCCTCTGCAGCTTCTTTCTGTCCTGTGTCGTAGCCACCTCCGATACCAGACAGTGATGCAGCCTGTCAGAAAGCTCTCGGTACCTCTATAGAAGTTTTTCCAGTGACATACCAAATCTCTTCAAACTCCTAATGAAGTACAGCTGCTGTCTTGCCATCTTTATAACTGCATCAATATGTTGGGGCCAGGTTAGACCCTCAGAGATCTTGACACCCAGGAACTTGAAACTGCTCACTCTCTCCACTTTTGATCCCTCTGAGGATTGGTATGTGTTCCTTTGTTTTACCCTTCCTGAAGTCCACAATCAGCTCTTTTGTCTTACTGATGGTGAGTGCCAACTTGTTGCTGCGACACCATTCCACTAGTTGGCATGTCTTGTTCCTGTACACCTTCGCGTCTCTATCTGAGATTCTACTAACAATGAATTGAATTGACTTTATTTCTTACATCCTTCACATACATGAGAAGTAAAAATCTTTACTTCTTTTCTGTAGGCCACCTCATTATTGTTGGAGATAAGGCCTATCAATGTAGTGTCATCAGCAAATTTAATAAGCAGATTGGAGCTGTGGGTGGCAATACAGTCATGGGTATACAGGGAGTAAAGGAGGGGACTCAGTAACAGGAGTCAGAGGGTTGGAGGTGAGGGAGCCCACTCTTACAATCTGCTGACAATCTGACAGGAAGTCCAGGATCCAGCTACACAAGACAGGGTGAAGGTCAAGGTCTCTGAGCTTCTTGTCGAACCTGGAGGGAATTATGATGTTGAATGCTGAACTGCAGTCCAAGAACAGCATTCTCACATAATATCCTTCTTTTCCAGATGTGTAAGGACAGTATTTAGAGCAGTGACTATTGCGTCATCTGTCGATCAGTTGTGTCAGTAGGCATATTGTAGGGGGTCCAGTGTGGGTGGCAGCAAGCTGCAGATGTAATCCTTGACCAGCCTCTCAACGCATTTGCTTACTATTGAGGTGAGTGTGACAGGACACCAGTCGTTCAGGCATGTTATCTTGATCTCTTTTGGTACAGGGACAATGGTGGATAATTTGAAGCAGGAGGGCACTCTACACTACGAGAGGGAGAGATTAAAAATGTCTGTAAATACACCTGCCAGTTGCGCTGTGCGCATCCTGAGTACCTGCCCTGGGATGCCGTCCAGTCCCACAGCCTTAGAGATGACCAGGTTGCAGGTTGTAGCGGTGACTTTCCTGGGAGGCTCAGAGTTAGCGACATCGAACCTAGCATAAAAGTGATTGAGCTCATCTGGGAGAGTTGAATCATCAGCAAATTTATAGATGGTATTTGAGCTATACCTAGCCACCCAGACATGGGTATAGCGAGAGTAGAGCAGTGGGCTAAGCACACACCCCTGAGGTGCACCAGTGTTGACTGTCAGTGAGGAGCAGATGTTATCACCAATCTGCACAGATTGAGGTCCTCCGGTTAGAAAGTCGAGGATCCAATTGCAGAGGGAGGCACAGGGACTCAGGTTCTGTAGCTTCTCAATCAGGATTGTGGGAATGATGGTATTAAATGCTGAGCTATAATCAATGAACAGCATCCTGACGTAGGTGGTCTAAAGCCCTGTGAGGAGCCATTGAGATTGTGGGGATAGGCTAATTGCAATGGGTCCAGGTCCTTGCCGAGGTAGGGGCTCAGTCTAGTCATGATCAACCTCTCGAAGCATTTCATCACTGTAGATGTGAGTGCTCTAGTGAGGATGCTAGGAAAGGGATGTTGGAGTGTTGCACACTATGGACAGGTCCTTTGGCCCCATACCAACCATAAAACAGTATCTACACTGTTCATTCACCTCGATTTCTCTCCCCTTCCTCCCCGGATACTAGCATTCACCTATACACAAGGGCAACTTACAATATCCAACTATCTCATCGTCACCAGGGAGGATGTGCAAACTCAGCACAATGAGCACTACAGGTCACTACAAACCCAGATTCCTGAAGCTGAACATTGCATCTGTACTGGTTACACCACTATGCCAACCTTAACTGGAAGAATAGTGGACACAAGTCCAGGTAAGTAGATACTGAACAGGCACAACTGTGAAGCATGTGGCCTCATTTTTCTCAAGTAATGTTTTAAAGAAACATTGCAAGGAGAACAGTATCACCAGATGTGCATCACAAAAATGAATTATCAGCACAAATGATATTTTCCCCTTGAATTTTTAGAGTGGTTCTAAGGAGTTTATATTGTCATGTGCACAAGTATGCACAGGTGCAATGAAAAACCTTCTTGTAGCAGCATTACAAGCAAAAAATTATCAAGAGAAACATACATTTGATTCAAGTTAATTTGACTAGTTTTTTTTTGAAGTAGTAACCAAGAAGGTTGATGAGGGCAGGGCAATTTTCAATTCAATACAGAAATGAGTTGTTATCACAATCCATTCAAGAGGAAAATAAAAGTATTTGTCATATACATGATGCAGAAAGAAAAATAAACAGCCTTACAAGTGTAATGGGTGGGTGGGGGAACTGGAATTTTAAACTCAGATTAGAAACATGCAGATTTAATGTTCCAAATTGCATACTGTTTTTCTCAATGTGCCTTCCATTCTAGTGCTGATCTCCCCCTTTACCCTTGGCATTTCACGTTCCAAGCAACCATCCACAGCTGCATCCTTTTTACTTGCATCTTCCTGAACATCAATTACCATTTTAGTGCAAACTTTGAGTCTTTTCTCCCTATATACTTCCATTTGTGAAAAGTTTTGTTTACATGATTGTGAACCTTGAATCCTAGTCATACTGCAGCAATTACTTACTGCGATCACAGAATGGTGCTTTGAGATTTTACTCTGTATTCACTTTTACTGTATTGTTCCATTCTGGTTAGACATTGCAGGAAATAACATCAGAATCAGAATTAATATCACCAGCATAATTTGCTGAAATTTGTTAACTTTATGGCAGCAGTACAATGAAATACATGATAAACAGAGGGAAAAACTCAGTTATTTTAAGTATATAGATGTCTATTAAATACTTAAGTTAAAATAAGTAGCGCAAAATAACAAATAAAAAAAAGAAGTGGGGTAGTTTTCATGGGGTCAAAGTCCACTTAGAAACAGGATGGCAGAAGGAAGAAGCTATTCCTGAATCGCAGAGCGTGCGCATTCAAGCTTCTGAAACTCCTTCAAGATGTTAACAGTGTGAAGAGGACATGCTCTGGGTAGTGGGGATCCTTAATGTTGGACACCACCTTCCTTAGGCACCAGTCCTTGAAAATGTCGTGGAGGCTGGTACTCATGATGAAGCCAATTTTAGAAGTTTCTGCAACTGATTTTGATGTTGTGCAGTGCACCCCACCCCCCCAGCCAGACAGTGATGCAGTCAGTCAGAATTCCCTCCGTGGGACATCTGTAGAAGCTTCTAAGTGTTCTAGTTGACAAATCAAATCTCCCCAAACTCCTAGTGAAATATAGTCACTATCCTGCCTTTTTTGCAGCTGCAAAGATATGTTGCATCCAGGTTAGGTCCTCGGAGATAGTGACACCCAGAAACTTGAAACTGCTCACTCTCTCCACTTCTGATCCCTCTGTGCGTCAACCTGGTCCTGATCTTGGCTTGCTGTTTACTGTTTTCTGTTGCAATTTGCAGAGTTTTCCTTTGCTGATGCAATTCAGACAGATTTCATAATTCCCCTTTAATACACAGATATCTGGCATTACTTTCATTGCACAAATGTGCTGTAACCTTGTTATTTCAGGGATGTCCTAATAATCTGACCTTGAGATCTGCAGATCAACTTGTGGGAACAAGCTGCTTTTCAAATATAAACATTTGGCATACAGATCATCCTAAACTTTGAGTCTAGTCTTTCATTAGGATGATCAATTTGCATTCAATGTAACCCAGTTTTCCTGCTTTAGCTCATCTAATGTTGAACACTCAACTGTGTGTTGATGACTTGGGAGGCAACTATTCCAGTGACTGCCCTTTCATCCTTGGAGAGCCACTGCTCCTGCAGAATTTGGAGGTTGTTGCACATCTCATCCTTGTTACTAACGATTGATCTATTATTTCCAAATCCCCTTCTTTTTAAACTCTACACTATAAAATCTCTCAAATACGATGGTACCTCCACACCATCCTTCCTCCCACACACCTCTTCTGTGCAGGTGTATTTTGAGTAGGAGAGTCTCATGCAAGAGTGAATCTCTAATTCTCAATCCTGGGAGAGCTGTGCTGGCTACAGCTTTGGAGATATTTCAAGAGGAAAATATTTTTTGAAAGATTGGGGAATTGAAGACCATGTGGAACTGGCACAGAAGAGATGTTGAGGCCAGGGAGAGTTAGATCAGCTATGATCACACTGCCTGCACAGCAGGTTTGAGTTATCAGCAGGCCAATTCCTGCTTCTATTTTTGTATGTTCATTACCCAAACCCAATGGTAGTTGTACCTTCATTACTCTGAACCATCACCAAAATAATATAAATCAAAACTAATTTTACCCACTTCGACTGTACATCAGGCCATAGATCAGTGTGAACCCAGAGTTGATTGTATTAATTGTGTGCAGACGAAAACACACACTTTTCAAAATTACTGTCGGATCTTCTGTGCGCCATTCATGTTAATGTGTCAAATGTGTTTTCGACATCACGCTTGTGGTTCATAAAGACACTATTTGTGCAACATTTACTTCCTCCTTTCCCAATATGAACTGGAATTTGAAAAATAAACCCAAGACTTTCATGGAACCTTCTCAGCAGAACTAACAGCATACTATATTTTGTGGCTACTTAGACTATATACAGGACTATCTTGCTGGCATTGGGCGATCAACCAGGCAGATTTAAAACTCTTCACAGGCTGTTCTGTTCACAACGTGCGCCTAAACTAATAATGAATGCTTCCTCTGGCATTTAGCTGCTGAGATACTCTTGCAAGGAATACCTCAATGGAGCTTTTAGTCTCTGGAGACACTGGATCTTATTAAGAGTTAATGAACAATATGTTTGGGGGCTCTAGATATCATGGTTGAAGTCAGTGGAAATACTGCAGGGAGACCCGCTCCTTGCTCCAATCAATCATGAATGCAATATGCCAATAACCAGGTGGGGGAGCCCCGCTGACACAATACCTCCCCAGCAACTTCTTAAGATCAAGGACACTAATTGTAAGAAATCAATAAATGAATCCTTGACCCGGTTACTGAAAATGTGAGTACACTACAGCCCACCTGATCTACAATTGAAAGGAAATACACATTCTCAAGTATTAATTGAGTGGAAAGCCTTACACCTGGAATAGATCCAGGATTTACCCACTGTCAACTGGTTCTTATCCTGGAGCTCAGTGTCCTAAGCTCACAGGAGCTCCTTGAAATATATGTTATCGACCAAAGTCTCCATGACCATGAGTTAACACTGGATCCATCTGGTAACCATTGTGTAACTGGGTGAAGATCATCCCTTGGAGGATAGTTGTTCTCCAACTGGCACAGAGCAAATTACCTAACATTGAATTAAACCAAGTGTAGATCCTTTGTGAACTGGACAAGTTGTATTTTAGTGCAACTTTCTGTGTACAAGCTACTCTGCAGTTTCAAACTTGAACTGTTCGATCTTGTATTTCCACGAACGATCCACATAAGTGTTAGCACTAACATAGTCCCCCCCCCCCACCCAAAAAGAATTCAGATTCAACGAATACGTTCATCTTTCTTTGGCAAACCTGTGAAACCTATTTCTCATCACCAAGCCTCCAGTTAATTTGCCTAGCTTTTTTTAAATTTCAGCATTTATTTGATTTTAATTGGTCTTCTAAAGTGATAGGATTATTGGGATTAGAAATTCTACATCAGTGCAAGTTGTTATCCATTTTTTCAGTGACGGCTGGTCATAAAGCACTTTCCTATGCGAAACTATTTGCACATTCCCTGGAGGTTTACAATCGCCTACACAATACGCCTGCACTCTAGCTATTTTGATGGAGGTAGGGAGAGCGGGGAACAAGGTGAAACTTCAGAAGGTGCTCAAGTACACGAGGCAGACAAATGCTGAAGTCAACACCAAGAACAATCATTTGAAAGTCCCATGCTGAGCTACATAACTGGTTGCAATTTTTGAGAAGGAATTAACTGCAGATTATGAAATATGAACTGCATTAAAATCATATATGATGCAATACTGGTGCAGTCTTACAAATGGAACCCCAATTATGTCCAATGAATTTATTCATTTTCAGAAACTATACCAGGTCTCAAAACTAACTTATTCATAACTTTCTATTTACCTTTAATACTTGCAAAATACATCTTCTTGAATATTTTCAGTATTGTGTATTTATGATTGATCATTTTTATTTAAAAGGCAAGACACTTGTATTTTTCTGGCATTTTATATACACAACTGTCTTCACATATTTATTGGTCTAAATAGCCCAGATAAGCTCCACCTCTTAACATCTGGCAGTGGTGTCAGATTACAGGACACCAGGGAAAATAGCAGCAGGGTCACAAACAAGCGAATATGGTTGGAGCAAATGAGCCTACTCGTTCAGCCCATGCATGGTAGAACACAAAGTAAAGACTAGTCTACAGTTTCAAGGTTTTCCCTCCTAAATAGAGCACGCCTAATCAAAATCCAGTAGTTTCATGCCCGCAGCAAAATTCTGGCAGTCAACAAACTAGATTCCTGTTAACTGGCAGACTCAAGCCAGTGAAATGCCTTCAGAAACTTCAATCTCATTAGCTGCCAGCACAAATGTTGTTCTAAATAAAGTAAAACGACAACTCGAGAGATTCATTTGCTGCTTATCATGAATTAACAAATTTAAAAGAACAACAAATTTAGTACGCTCTATTTCCATAGGTTCACATTCAGGAATCCCTACCCACCCACCCCGAGCTGCACTCGCCGCAGTTGTTAGAATGCCTTCCCAAGCATGATGTAACATGATCGAAATTAAACCGGGGAGACAGACAGGGCACGTGCCACAGACAGTGAAGGAAAGCAGTTTTCTTCACCTCTAAGTGTTCAACGTAGAATGAGTGTGGGTTAAATATTTCGCCACTCCCACCTACAGTACTTAAAAGTGAGAGAAGCAACCAACACAGAAGACCAGCTGAAGTCTTTTTCTAAATATGATCTATATGCATGCCAAGTAAAATACTGCGTTTTAATTCTATTTCTCAAAGTGAATGCAGTGCAAAAACAAACTTCATTTCACGAGGAAAGGGATGCTTACACATGGCAATTTTCTCAACCAGTCCCACAAAACACCAGCAGATTCTGCCTCAAACAATCTGGGGACTAGCTCAGAGACACTTCCATCAATGACACAGATCTGCTTCATAATACTGCAGCAATCTCTCCAAAACACTTCATAAACCATAGGTAGTATTAATTGCTCTGATATACATTACAAAATGAAAGAAAAGCACTTTTGTTTGCATCATATCTTTCACCAACTCTGAACAAGCCAAAACTCTGCACAGTCATGTTATAAAGTAAATAATTAATTTTATACACGGTAAACAAATTCTACTACACAAGCTTGTACTCAATGAACGGACTTTACTCAGGGAAGCAATCAGAATCAGATTTAATATCACTGGAAAAAGCTGAAAGACAACACATTTCAAGTCATATGCCAGTGATATTAAGCCCAATTCTGAATCGTTCATCATCAGGGTCTGGTAGTGTCTGAAAGAGGATGGAGGTTCAAAGTCCTGTGCTTATATCAACTGTATGTTAAATCATCAGAAGAAACCAGAATGGGGTTTGACTGTGACAACCATCCACACACTGCACTAAAAGATTAAAACAGACATGAATAATCTTCACACAAGCAAGGTGCTGTAGGACAGCGAATTTCCAGCATCATTCACAAATTAGTATGATTTCAATCGAGTAGGGAACGTATGCACCAAAGACAATATGTCAAAGTTCAAAGGAACAAATAAAACTGTTTACAAGTCAATTTTCCCATCACAGGAGAGATTACTACTCTGGCAGGAAAAGGTGTTCAGTAGCAATCGAATGATTTGTTTCAATAATGAGTTGCTGGACGCTATTACTAATGGTTGCATTGTGGTTAGTACGACACTATTAAAGCTCGGAGTGTCAGAGTTCAACTGCAGTGCCGTCTGTAATGGAGTTTCTGTACGTCTTTCTTGTGGAATGCTAGGGTTTTCCTGGGGGCTCTGATTTCCTCCTGCAGTCCAAAGATGTACTGGGTAGGCTAATTGGTCATTGTAAATTGTCCTGTGATTAGGTTCAGATTAATTTGGGTTGTCAGGGGTTGCTGGGCCTACCTTGTGCCACATCACGAAATAATTAAATAAAATTTGGATGCACTCAATAATTTTGAATATGAAAAGCCAAAAAGACCTCTGTAAAACACTACCTATGTTACACACTACCTTCCAACAGAAATAATTTAGAACCTGCCATCAAAATTCCGCATGCATATGGCATGCTAATTTTTCAGCTGTTGCCTGATTTTCCATCGTGTCCCCAAGATAACAGTAGTGTTCAGACAAGGTGACTGGATTTTCACTAACTTTATGCATTGCTCCAGGTACTGAAATATTTCCGTTTCCTCCTCCACCTCCACGTAGAGAAAATATATCAAAATTTACAACCATTGGCAAAATGCTTCTGTTCACATTACATTCTTAACGAGTCATAGAAAATAACAGCACAGAAACAGACCCTTCAGTCCATGCCGAACCACTTAAAACTGCCTAATCCCGTCAACTTGCACCGGACCACAGCCCTCCGTATCTCTCCCATCCAACCATACCTCTCTTAAATGCTGAAATCAAAATCACATCCGACACTTGCTCTGGGAACTCGCTCACTCTCCTGTTCTTCTTAAACTTTTTACCTTTCACCCTTGACTCATGTCCTCTAGTTGTAGTCTCACCCAATCTCAATGGAAAAAAACTGCTTTCATTTACCCCATCTATACCCTTCATAAGTTTGTATACCTCTATCAAATCTCCCCTCTATTTTCTATGCTCTAAGGAATAAATTCTAACCTAATTAATCTTTCCTTACAACTTAAGTTCTCCAGTTCCAGCAACATCCTTGTAAATTTTCTCTGTACAGTCGGCCCTCCTTATCCGCGAGGGATTGGTTCTGGGACCCCTCACGGATACCAAAAAACGCAGATGCTCAAGTCCTTTATTCAACCTGTCTCAATGCGGTGGACCTTAGGACCCAGCAGAACCCCAGACCTTATTTAACCTGTCTCAGTGCAGCGGACATTAGGACCAGGCGATGGAGCTCTGTGTTTCTGTTCATGAAAATAATCACGATCACGAGTGAAAATAAAATGGAAATAATAAAGCGATCGGAAAGAGGTGAAACACTATCGGTCATTGGAAAAACATTAGGCTATTGTCGGTCAATGATCAGAACAATTTTAAAGGATAAAGTGAGAAAGGCCCTGTCCCGATGAAAGCTACAATTATTACAAAATAACCCAATGGTTTAATTATTGGGTTTTGGGGTTTTTGATTCTCCACATCAACCCAGCACAGGTGGAGAACGCACTCAGAAGTGGCCTGTCACTGGATCGAACTCGAGAACCGAGCCCAGTGCTGAAACATATGCTCTTGAGTGTTTTATATGCAAAGAAAGTTAAAATATATACTACATACTAAGACAAACGTTTGACTATCTGACACTAAGTAATACCAGATGTACCTGTTCCAACTTACTTATACTTAGTAAGAGAACCCCCAATTTTTTTCGATCCCGATCCACAATAATCCACGCACATCCTCCCGTACACTTTAAATCATCTCTAGATTACCTATAATACAATGTAAATGTGTGTAAAATAGTTGTTATACTGCATTGTTTAGGGAATAATGACAAGAAAACAAAGTCTGTATATGCTCGAACAACAAGTGCTGGAAGAGCACTTCCGTGTTTTCTCGATTCGCATTTGGTTGAATTCACGGATGCAGAGCTCGTGGATAAGGAGGGCTGACTGTACTCATTCAATCTTACTTATATCTTTCCTGTAAATAGGTGAACAAAACTGCACACAATACTCCAAATTAGCCCTCACCAACATCTTACACAATCCTCTGGTACCTCACCAGTCGCTGAGGCCGATTTAAAAATCTCTGCTAGGGCCCCTGCAATTTCTGCACTTGGCTCCCACAGGGTCTAAGGGAACACTCTGTCAGGCCCTGGAGATTTATCCACCCTAATTTGCCTCAAGATAACAAACACCTCCTCCTTTAATTTGTAAGGACCCAAGAGCTCGCTGCTGCTTTGCCTCACTTCTGTAGACTCTGTGTCCATCTTCCGAGGAAATACAGATGCAAAATAATTCATTAAAGATCTCCCCATCTCTTTGGCCCCAAGCATGTATTAACATTCTGATCATTCCAGAGGGCCAATTTTGTCCTTTGCAACCTTTTTGCTCTTAACACATCTGCAGAGCCCCTTGAAGATTCTCCTTCACTTCGTCCACTAGAGCAACCTGATGATTTCTGTTAGCCTCCTGATTTCTTTAAGTGTCCTCTTCCATCTCTTATACTCCACCTCATTTGTTTTTACCTGCCATGCTCCTCTCTTTCCCTAACCAGGGCCTCAGTATCTCTCAAAAACCAAGGTTCCCTAAACCTATTGTTGCCTATTGTTCGACAGGCTTTGTACTCTCAAAATTTCAGTTTTGAAGGCCTCCCACTTACCAAGTACATCCACACTTGCCAGATCCTTTCTGATAGCATCAACATTGGCCTTTCTCCAATTTAGAATCTCAACCCGAGGACCAGACCTATCTTATTGCATATTTACTTCAAAACTAATGCCATTGTGGTCACTAGATGCAAAGAATTCCCCTATATAAACTCCTGTCACTTGCCCTGTCTCATTCCCTAACAGATCAATTGTTGCACACCCTCTTATTGGGATTTCTATGTTACTAAAGGAGGAAACTTTCCCGAACACATTTGACAAACTATCTCACCCAGTCCTTTTACGAGAGTCCCAATCAATTTGTGGAAAGTTAAAATCACCTACCATCACATCCTAATGCCTCTTGCAACAGTCTGTGATCTCTCTACAAATTTGCTCCTCTAAATCCCATGGACTGTTGGGTGGTCTGTAGTGTAACCCTATTAACATGGCCACATTTCTTATTCCTCAGTTCTACCTGTAAAGCCTCACTAGTCAAGTTCTCCAATCTGTCCTGACTGAAAACTGTTAGGACATTTTCTCTGACTAGTAACGTCACCCCTCTCCTTTTAATTCCTCCTGTTCTGTCACATCTAAAACAATGGAACCCCAGAATTTAGAGATGCCAGTCCTGCCCCTCCTGCAACCAAGTCTCACTAATGGCTACAGTATCATAACTCCATGTGCTGATCCATCCCCTAAGCTCATCTGCCTTTCCTACAATACTTGCATTGCAATCTATGCACCTCAGAACACTAGTCCCACCATGCTCAACCTAATGACTCCTGACTCTGTCTGAGGTCTTAACATGTCTCCACGACCACTCCATCATCTGTTCTGGCACTCCAGTTCCCACCCCCTGCAATTCTAGCTTGAACCCCATCCCCATGCAGTTCTATTAAATCTTCCAGCTAAGACATTAGTTCCACTCCTCCAGCTTAGGTGTGAACAATTTGTTCTGTACAAGTCCCACGATGCAAAATTCTGAAGTCCTCCCTCCTATACCAACAGCTTACCCACCCGTTGAACTGCATGCTCATGATATTTCTGGCCTCATTAGCACATGGCACAGGTGGCAATCCTGATATCACAACCCTGGAGGTCCAGACCTTAAACTTCGCACCTAACTGCCTGAGCTCATTATAGAACTTGGTCACGCTTCCTATTCATGTCACTGGCACCAATGAGGACCACGACCTCTGGCTGCTCACCCTACCGGGGACTCCATCTGTGATGTCCCATGCCTTGGCACCCGGGAGGCAACATACCATTTGTGTATTTCGCACTCGTCCACAGAAACTCCACAAATACAACCTGTTCCCCTAGCTCAGGGGTCAGCAACCTTTACCACTGAAAGAGCCACTTGGACCCGTTTCCCACAGAAAAGAAAACACTGGGAGCCGCAAAACCCGTTTGACATTTAAAATGAAATAACACTGCATACAACGTTTTTTTTGCCTTTATGCTATGTATAAACAAACTATAATGTGTTGCATTTATGAAATTGATGAACTCCTGCAGAGAAAACGAAATTACATTTCTGCATGCAACAAAAACATTTTGAACTCCGAAAAAAAGACGTTGGGTTGAAAGTTACTTTTAAGTAAAATACTCAATGTCTATTTGAGTCCTTCTTGTATTTATGAAAAACGCCAAACTTAAATTTTCCGCCAGCAGCAAACCAAAAATATCATCAGCCAGCTGTCAGCCTGAAAAATAAAAGGACTATTTCACTGAACAATGAAAAAATATGAATATACATAAAATAATAGGCAATTAAAATATTTATCATACTTGGTTAATGGGATTTCTGCTCCTGGACCTCAGCGCACAGCGTCTGCACATCAGGGCTGTATGACGTCACCTTCATCTTTACACAGGATCGCAAGCTGTCATCTGTGAAGCATGCGCGATGTTTGTTTTTAATAAAGTTCATGTTGGAGAACACCTGCTCACATACATATGTGGATCCAAAGATCGACAGGACTCCAAGCGCATACTTTTTCATGTTTACATAAATGTCGGGCACAGCATTCCATGTTTCAAACACAAGTTGGTCCGGATTTGGAAGGTTTTCAATATCACTCCATTTGTGATTCTGAGCAAGAACGGCCTTCTGACGGGCAACATCTTCAAGGTCTGCTGTCAAGCGTCTAAACTTGGACACCCATATGTCTTTGTCGGCTATGTCGGCCAGTTCCATCTCAAGATCAGGTTGACTCACACCTGCCAATGCAGTCGTATTCAGTAGGGAAGGATCGATGCTTAAGGGAGTGACCGGGAAGGATAATGTGTTTTTTTCCTCTCTGAACTCACAGAAGCGTTTCCCAAACGATGTTTGCATTGCGATGATTGCAGAATGTAAATACTCCGAAATTATCATGTCGTGACCTTGTTTGAACTCTCTCAAATTGGGGAAGTGAGACAAAGTGCCTTTCTGTAAATCTCTGGCAAGCACTGTCAACTTGCGCTCGAATGCCAAGACATCCTCCAACATGTGCAGGGCTGTGCGTCCTTTCCCCTGAAGAGCTGTGTTCAGCGTGTTCAGGTGCGCTGTCATGTCTACCATGAAGTGTAGCTTTTCCAGCCACTCTGGCTGTTCCAGCTCAGGAAAGTTGAGCCCTTTGCTGCCCAGGAAAGTTTTCACTTCTTCCAGACACGCGACAAAGCGTTTCAGCACCTCCCCTTTGGACAGCCACCGGACTTTGTTGTGCAGCAGGAGATCAGAATATGCGCTTTCCATCTCGTCCAGTAACAAACGGAATTGACGGTGATTTAAACTTTTTGCCATTATTTTATTGACAATCTGAATGACAACATCCATTACTTCTGTGCATTCCGGAGGAAATGTTTGAGCGCACAGTGCCTCTTGGTGCAAGATGCAGTGAAAAGTCAGCAGCTTTCTGTCCAGCGACTTCTGCAGTAAAGCCACAAATCCCTTGTGCGTTCCCGTCATATTCGGAGCCCCATCAGTAGCTACTGACACCAGATGGGTGGTCTTTATTCCTTTGGCTCTTAAACAATTCAAGACAGCCTCACAGATGTCCTCCCCCCGTGTTTGGTCTTTTAGAGGTATCAACTCAATCAGTTCTTCCTGTGGCCCGGCAGAGTTTACATACCGGCAGAACAACGCTATTTGTTCAATATCGCCTTTGTCTTTAGACTCGTCACAGGCAATCGAGTAGGCCACAGCTGAATTGATGTCTTTAATTTGCTGTCTTGTGATGTCTTCTGCCATTTTTATGGTTCTGTCTTTGACAGTCTTTGCAGAGAGGGGCATATCCCTGATTTTCTGCACAATTTCACTCTTGTTTTTAAAGTCCGTGAATAGATGTTCTGAAATCTTAATGAAAGATTCTTTTATATATTCACCATCTGTAAACTGCTTCCCGTGCCTGACTATTTCCTGAGCGGCAATATAACTGGCGTATGTCGTTGATTTTCCTGACTTCATCCATTTCTGGAAATGATTTTTGCTCAGATCAACCTTCCGCATCAGTTCCGAAACGGCTTTTTTTCTCTCATCTCCATCCGGATATTTTTGAGCAAAGGCTGCGTGTTTACTCTGGAAATGCCTTGCGACATTTGACTTTTTGTTGTTTGCTAGTTTCTCATTGCATATTAAGCGTACCGGTAAACCAGTCTCGTCAACAGTGAAAGCAAATGAATCTGTCCACGTATCATTAAACGTTCTGTTTTCTTCAGTCACTTTTCTTTTTTTAGAATTCTCCATAGTTGGCTTACCTTGGATCGAAAAATTAAAGAAATCGCGCACTGGCGGGTGTCAGGTATTGGCAGTGGTGACGTATATTAATAGCGATAAAAACACGTTGCAGCGGTGTGTTCAGGCAGTCAGTAAACTGCAGTCGAATAACTTTATTCGAACTAAACAGCCTTGCTTCTAAGCCTCCCTCAACCCAGCCCCCATGGACGCAGATGCTGCAAAAGACACGTACTCACAAACCCCCGTAGGCAATCTCCCTTAGCCGGAATGCTGGCTAATTGAGAGCCGTTTCGGATGTGTCAGAAAATGTGTCGCCACACTTACATTGTACAAGATCACCATAATCTTCAAATTTAGAATTACATTTCAAAAGCTAACAAACTAACATAAAATACATTTTAATTAAATACTGACCAATTATTTCCCAAAGCCACAGGGAGCCGCAGCACAGAGGTGAAAGAGCCACAAATGGCTCGGGAGCCGCAGGTTGCCGACCCCCGCCCTAGCTAATGAATCCCCCATCACCAGCTGACCTTTACTTCCCCCCCCCCCACCTTTCAAAGCCACACAGCCAGAATCAGTGCCAGAGCCCTGACTTTCGTCTGCTAGGGAAGTCCCCCCCCCCCCCCACCCAACAGAATCCAAAATGGTAAATCTTTATTGAGGAGGATGGCCACAAGGACAACATGCACTGGCTGTTTCACCCCTTTTACCCTCCTGACCGAGGGTGTAACTACCTCTCTATGTCCTACTATCCCCTCAGCCTCCTGGAGTTCATCCAGTTCCAGCTCCAACTCCTTAGTGCGGGGTGTTGGAAGCTGCAGAGGATGCACTATCTGCAGTTGAAGTCGTCACAGACACGGGTGTCTTCTGTGCCTTCCCATATCCCGTAACAGGAAATTCAACCATCCTGCCTGGCATCCCTACTACTCTAACTGTGCAATTATAAAGGAAGCAAGCAATAAACAAACTGGGGAAAAAAACCTACCTGCAGCTTTCTGCCTCGTCTCACTCGAGCCTCCCCTCACTGAAGTCTTGATGAGTTAAAGCATCACATCTCCATTCTACCACTCTCCACTCCAACAAAGGCCACTCAGCTTGCACCTGTCTTATTTTTCATTGCTCTTGCTAATGAATCCCAGGGGTGGCAGAGTGGAGATACGTCTCTACCAAAGGAGGTGTAAGGTACTCCTTCCTTCCATCAGCCCGCAAGTCACTGTTAGGCAAGGTGTGCATCTGCTTACCCACCCCTCCCCATCCCCTGAATCAGGGTCATGGAGCATGTGGTGGATGGTCATAGGAGCAGCTGGTGCACATCACCAGTCCTGGATGTGCAATCACTAACACCAGGCAGATAATCTCCAAAGAGTATCAATAGTGGCTGGGGATCATTCATCACGTAAAGACACAGCCCAGGAAGCAATAGCAAACCACTTCTGTAGAAAAATTTGCCAAGAACAATCATTGTCATAGAAAGACCATGACTATCCATGTCATACAACATGGCGCATAGCAGACAAACAAATGAATCCCAATCTCTCATTGGCTGCTATTTAAATGCCAAAACTCCTGCAGAGTGGTGCTTTTTAATGCAAGCTCAAACTGTGAGAGTCACCTCTTTTGTTGTTCCTCATCTCCAATTGGCTGCTGCTCAAATACTCGAAATGGTAGACAATTTATTCAAGGCCATGAACCAATATAAGTGTTACTGATTTATGCATTGGGCTTGATATTCAGTACCATTCAATACAACTTACTCATAAAACACTATTTAGCATTACAACTACAATCTTGCTAGTTATACAACGATTAGGACATTCAAGTAGATAGTGCCCTCCCAGAAATACCTTGTAAACACTTAATCAAATCCTTAGAAAGAGTTGACATAGGATCAGAAGACATAGAATCCTTATGGGTAGAGTTAAGAAACTGCTGGAATAATTTTACGAAACATGAAAGATTTCTTGTTGTACTGGATTTCATTAAACCCTTCAATTAATAAACAAACTTAAAAATAAGTGATTTTTCAATTTTCACTCTAAATATTCAGAGTATGCATATACAAAAGAAAAGTGCCTCTTAGTTTTCAGTCAGTATAAAAGTTACCTCCTCAGAACAATGGCTGGTTTGCATGGCTGTAAAAAAACAATTATGGCCACAATCGGCCACAAGAATGATTCCAGGAATGGAAGGATCCACATACGAGGAGCATTTGGTGGCTCTGGACCTGTACTCACTGGAGTTTAAAATACTGAGGGACCTCACAGAAACCTAGCGAATATTGAAAGGCTTAGATAGAGTGGATGCGGAGAGGATGTTTCCCATAATGGGCGAGTCTTGAACCCGAGGGCACAGCATCAAAATAGACGGACATACATTGAGAACAGAGATGAGGAAAAATTTCTTTTGCTAGAGAGTGGTGAATCTGGAATTCATCGTCACAGACAGCTGCGCAATTTGAGGTAGAGGTTGATAGGTTCTTGACTAGAGGGGCAAAGGTTACATGGAGGAAGTAGAGAATGGGGTTGAGGGGGTTAAAAGCCATGATGGAATGGCAGAGTAGACTTGATGGGCTGAATGGTCTAATACTGTTCCTGTTTCTTAAGGTCTTAATTAAATAATCATCTAATTATAATGGTAAAATTATATTATAATGAAATCTAAGAATATATTTGTAAGCTTAGAGGTTACAATTGTATGCCTATTAAATTGAGCATTACTACAGAAAGATAAAGTCATAAAATATTAACTTATGTAAACACCTTGCTACAAGCATTTGCCAAATAAAACTAAATATTTCCTGAAGTTTAGAAAAGCATGAGACCTGATGGATTACTTTTGAAATGCAATGTTGAAAGTCATCAAATGTAAAGCTTTCTTGAATAATTTTAATTCACATTTTGAACACTACCTCTAATTATACACTAAAAATCAATGAGCCTTGAAAAAACCTTGAAAAAAAATTGCAATAAAGAACTAAATTTGAATCTACTTGTACTGACATGCTGTTCGTTCAAAAAAAAATACAAAAACCTTTTCTTCCCCCACTGCCACTGTAGGTTTCTCTATTCTTACTTGTAAAGCTTCTCAAAGTATGAGAAATTTTCACAACAACCAAATACAGTGAACACAATGAACAGGACTCCCAATCTGAATTCTACATTTTTTCTGTCATCAGGCTATTTCTCTCCAACTGGCAAAACCCAGAAATGAAGATGTCCTAGTGATGACAAACTGCACTGCCTTGAAAATGGCCTTGGCTGTGAACATTTTAATAACTTCTACCAAATTAAAACATTTGGAGAAGTAACTGAAGGAAGTAAGTTTATTAAAATAAAACTTTCAGTTAAGACTCCTAAGACCCACTAAGTTTGACCCTTAAAAGTACACCCAAGTACAGATGAAATCAACTGATCCTAAAGGGTCAATCACCCACAAATTCTGTTCAATTTGCTCATCTATTCATCTACATTGCTCTAATTTGTTCCTCAAATTTACAGGAAGCACACTCCAATTTGGCTACCGCTGCAATAGGTCCACAGCAGATGCCATCTCATTGGCTCTTCACACAACTTCTGGCTAAGTGGTGTCACAACAACCTCTCACTCAACGTCAGCAAGAAGCTGATTGTTGACTTTAGGAGGTGAAAACCACAGGTCCATGAGCCAGTTATCATTGGGCATCAGGAGGTGAGAGGGTCAACCACTTTAAATTCCTCAGTGTTATCATTTCAGAGGACTTGTCCAGGTCCTAGTACATAAACATGATTACAAAGAAAGTGTGGCAATGCCTCTAGATGTGCTGGAGAACGTATTGACTGGCTGCATCATAGGCTGGTATGGAAGCACCAATGCAGAAAGTCCTACAAAAAGTAGCAGATACGGCCCAGTCCATCACGGGTAATGCCCTCTCCATCACTGAGTACATCTACATTGAGCATAGTTGCAGCAAGGCATCAGGGATCAGGGATCCTCATCAGGGATCTCTACAACTCAGGTCATGGTCTCTTCTCACTGTTGCCATCAGGGAGAAAATACAGGAGCTTCATGGCTCAGACTACAAGGTTCAGGAACAGTCATTACCTCTCAACCACCAGGCCCTTGAACCAGCTTCACTTGACCTATCATTGAAATGTTCCTGCAGCCTATGGACTCACTTGCAAAGACTCTTCTCACGTTCTTGATATTTATTGCTTATTTATTTCTTTTCGTATTTGCACACTGGTTGAGTGCCCACATTGGAGCAGTCTTTCATAGATTCTATTATGGATTTATTGAGTATGCCTACAAGGAAATTAATCAAGGAATGTATGTGCGGACATCCGTGTACTTTAATATATTTAATCAGCCCTGATGGAGGGTCTAGGCCCATAATGGCGCCTGCTTATTCATTTCCAGAGATGTCCGATCTGCTGAGTTCCTCCAGCATTTTGTGTATTACTCTTGATAAACCATAGCAGGTTATACCATAATGATATTATATTATGTTATAACATGTATTTATAACATTCTATAACCTACAACATTTTTTTCCTTAATTTGCTTCTGAACTGAGTTTTCCTTAACTTATAAGAATTAAACAGCACTCCAGACTAAGATACAAACTCATACATTATTCTGCAGCAACTAATTTGGCATTAATTTCGAAACAGCATTCAAGAAAGCACAAAGTGCTCCCAGTATATTGACACTGTCCAATGCCCCGATATGAGGCGAATGCCAGCCAACTCAATGTCATTAGAGGTACTTCATTGGCATTCAACCAAAATCCCCAATATCAACATGGGCATCTATTCAATACCAGTGCAGCCATGTCCTCAGCACTGCCCTGGAGTTGACCCAGGCACTCCCCCAGGATTGCACGGAACTAATCCACTAAGCCAGATAGCTAATCTTTCAGTTATTTTAACCAAGAAATAAATTATATATTTAAATGAAATGTAGGACAAATTAGAACAGTACCAAAATTACTGCAGTACTATAAAACAATGTAATAGTTCCTAATAGTTTGACAGACTTCATCGCTGCCATCTTTTGATTGACTGTATACGGACAAAATCAGCACAAATACCAAGTACAGATAATGGGCTGCCTTCAAACATTGCTTTTGACAACTGCATCCTCAAAATCTTCATTTGCATTGCAACATTCAAGATATTTGTCATTGCCTTCAAAATTCCTCGTAATTCCTAACTTGACATTGTAAAATAGTTTCATTTTCACTCCTGGTCACTTCTGTCATCTCCAAGCCTGAATGCTTGAAATCACAATGAGCAAAACAGCTTTGAATTGCCTTACTGCTTAGTACTTGCCAACTATCAGTGACAAAAATCACTACTTTTTGATCGCCAAATAACTGACACTATTTAAAAACTTCACTCTAAGAATGGTGTTGTTATTTAATATTTTAATAATATTTGAATATGAATATATATATATATACACACACACTCAAAAAATATCTATTTTTATTGATCAAGCGTCATCCTTTGTTTAAATAATTCATTCCTAGTTTTATGTATGTACATGAAATGCATATGTCATCACTACCACATGACAAGTACATGCCTCACTAAGGTAAATACAGTTTGACCTGCATTCCGAACTCTCATGTCTTCTCTTGAATTAGTTTAATGTTCTGAAACAACAAAACACAAAAAACAAACAGTGCAGTGTTTAACGGCCACACGTGCACTCGACTCATGCTGGTTAAAAATTGTTTGGCAAGTCTCCTGTACCAATTAAGCGGCACAGTGTCCCAGCTATTTTCTCGTTTTGGTTTTGTTTAAGAGTTGTCTGCTCTTATCGGCTGCCTTGATTAATATATGGCCCAATTAACCAGAATCCACTGTATTTACGTTGCTTTAATTAGTAACACACCAAAGACTTTAACACAATATCTGAGCAAGTACAGGCAAGAGCAATGGCATTTTTGTTCATCTGAAAACACGCCTCCTGCTTCATAAAACACTCAGATTAGGTTGTGAAAGTGTTGGAAGGTAAAGAAATGAACCTACCTGTAAATAAGTCAAACTGGCTTATAATGAAGTCAGCTTGTAAAGAGATACTATGGTTCTCAAGTAGCAAAGAAATGCAGTCAAATACTGGCAATTTGTCACATTTTGACATTTCCCAAATGGCGAGCTACATCCTGTCAGCTTAATGTACAGTTGCTCAGACTAAAGTTTCTATTCTCTGAAATTCGTCATAGCTGGGTTGTGGCTTGTCATTCCTAAAAACGACCACAAAGATAATTGAATGTTTCATCTCATGGCAAATGAATAATGAGGAACCACAATTAAATATGTAAAATATTCATCCACAAAACTAACTGCTGAGCTTCCCTAGTTCTTGGTATTTCACCAACTCTGAAACACTTTGCAGCTCTTAATGAACATGGCGTCTCTACTCTGCAGTTTCTAACAGACCTGCTCAGTACCCAATATTACATATCTATTATTCCAGAATCTGCTTCCATTCTAACTTAAGATTCAACATTGTTTAATGTCATTTAGACCACAAGACATAGGAGCAGAATTAGGCCATTCAGCCCATTGAGTCTGCTCCACCATTCCATCGTGGCTGATCCCATCTACCACATACACCTGCCTTTTCACCGTATCCTTTGATGCCCTGACCAATCAAGAAACAATCAGCTTCTGCCTTAAATATATACATGCACTTGGCCTCCACCACAGTCTGTGGCAGAGCATTCCACAGATTCACTACTCTCTGGCTGAAAAAAAATTCCCGCTTACCTCTGTTCTAAAGGGTTGCCCCTCAATTTTGAGGCTGTGCCTTCTAGTTCTAGATACCTCCACCACAGAAAACATCCTTTCCATATCCACCCTACCTAGTCCATTCAACATCCAGGGAGTGTCTGGTAGGTTTCAATGAGATCCCCCCCCCCCCCACATTCTTCTACATTGCAGTGAGTACCGGCCCAAAGCTGCCAAACGCTCCTCACATGTTAACCCCTTCATTCCTGGAATCATCCTTGTGAACCTCCTCTGGACTTTCTCTAATGACAACACATCTTTTCCTGAGATTTGGGGCCCAAAACTGTTCATGATACTCCCAAGTGCAGCCTGACTAGTGTCTTATAAAGGCTCAGCATTATCTCCTTGCTTTTATATTCTATTCCCCTTGAAATAAATGCCAACATTGCATTTGCCTTCTTTACCACAGACTCAACCTGTAAATTAACCTTCTGGGAGTCTTGCACAAGGACTCCCAAGTCCCTCTGCACCTCTGATATAATATAAATACATAAGATAGTTTATACACACAGATTGATTATATGTCCATAAAGTGACAGCAGGCTGTTCATAAGGAGACTGACAGGAAATAATAAAGTAGTGGTGGAGTTCGTGGGCGGAGGTGTTGTTTCGTTTTACTGGTTGGGCAAAGAAATTTCCTGTTGGTCCTGGCATGAATGCTACTTGGCCTCCTCCCCAAAGGGAGTAAGACAAACATTGGGATGGCATCCTTCATGATTTTAATTGGCCATTTTCTGGCACCATTCTGTATACACGTCCTTGATAGCCAATAGACTGATGCTAGTGATGCATTGGCCAGTTTTGACTACCTGTCTTTCTGTCCGCCTCAGCACGGCTTGTCAGGAAGCTCTCTACTGTGCATCTGCAGAATGACAAGTATCAATGTGGGAAGTCTAGCTCTCCTCAGCAAGTAGAGGTATCGGTGAGTTTTATTTGACCGTTCTGGCTCCATGAGAGGTTGTGCAGGATATGCACTCCCAGGAGTTTGAAACCACTTGCAGCTTCCACTGCTGTCCCACCAAGGTAAAGGTGGGTGTGAGTGATGCGAGTTCTCCTTTGGTTCACAGCCACCTCCTTTGTCTTGTTGGCATTAAGGAATGAGTCATTTGCCTGGGCACAAACTGTAAAAAGTAAATAGCGGTGTACTTCACCAATATATTATCCTGTACTTGTACTTAAAGAATGTTTCTCTAATAATTTTATCAACCAAAATTGGCTAATAATTAATTGGTTATTTTTCATAAATTCTGTTGGTCATAGAGCCATTGAAAAGTATAGCATAGAAATAGGCTACTCAAACCTATCTAATCATTACCAAACCAAACCATTTAAACAGCCTAGTCCCATCAATCCCCATCTGGGCCATAGCCAGCCAAACCTCCACTATCCTTGTACCCATCCAAACATCTCCAGGGATGTTAATGAGCATTGAGCACTCAAAAAAAAAGGGAAAACAGCAAATATTCCCATCAGTTTATTTTACAAGCAGAGAATCAAAATGATTTGCTATGGGGTTTATGTCTGAATGCACGTTTTCTTTCTTTACTTCTGCTGTTAACATCTCCTTTATCCGGAAAACCCCTTATCCGGAATTCAAAAATATTAAAATTTTCTGAGTACCAACATGACAACACAAATGGAAAATTCCACAAGGCACTGGAAAGGTTCACAGGTGATGCACGGGTTTCTGTGCTTCACAAATTTCCAAGAAGTGACCTCACACATGTAATGAACAGAAGTTAATGAAAAAGAGAAAAACACTGCATGAAGCTAAAGATGGAGATCTCAATCATGCAATGAAAGAGTGGAGTTGTCAGCACTGGAATGAACAAATGCAGCTTAACAGTATGCTGATCAAGAAACAAGCAAAGATCCATCACAACAAAGGCAATTGTGAATATTCAGCAGGCTGGTTGCAAAAAATTTAAAAGGAACAGCATTTAATTTTTTTTAGATTTCTGCTGATAAAGCATCTAACTGCAGATCACGAAGCAGCAGAGAAATTCACTGAAGAATTTGCCAAGTACACTGCTGATAAAAATCCAACACGCTGCATCAGTGCGTGTGACAAATGAGTGCAAGACAAAGACTACTTACTGGTAGCTCATAAATTCAGAGTTGGAAATGATGCCAAACAGCCACTAACTGGCCACCTGGGTGGCCAAGGTACACTAGCTTACCTTTCTGATGTTTACAAAAATGTACACCTTATTGCTTAATGCACATTTTTAAAAAAAATATTACGTAAAACTAGCATCAGGGCATATATATATATATAAGCTATATATGTAATGTAAATGGATTTCATGTTTAGTCTTGAGTCCCATTCCCAAGGTATCTCATTATAGAGAAGTAAATACTCTAAAATCCAAAAAAATTCTGAAATCCAATATGCTTCCAGCCCCAAGCGTTTCAGATAAGGAGGTGCTCAAGCTGTAATGTCTCCCTGTGACAGGCTTCCCTTGTGCTCTTTCCACCAGTCTTTCCCTGACTCTAAAAACTTGTTACATCCAACCATTATCCACTTCTGGTTATAAAAAACCTTCAATGTGAATTATCAGCTGTTACTTTTCCCTCTACAGACGTAGAGGCACCAAAGAATACAAGGCAACATTTTTATGCATATGACACTTCATCTTTACAACAGTCATCACCTCAGCAATACTGTAAACAAACAGACATTAATTTCAAGGGGAAGCAGTTTGGTAAAATTTATTCCCTTGAAAGATTTTAAGGCAAACCAAAGACCTGAACGATGGCAACAGAAGATAAAAGTGGAAAATACAATCTGAAAATACCAAATTACACATGTGTTCATAAAGGAATTCTGCACTCAGTCCTAAACAATTCAATCAACTGCAGTGAGGATCAGAAGCACTGAAGGTGACGCCCTCTGCAACCCAGTGAAGCAGCCAAAGACAAAAGCATCTGCATGGATAACTCATCTCCGGTGCCTTTCAAGACAACTTAAAAATCATGCCAAGATGCAGTGGATGTACTGAGTCAAGTTGCCCATTCCTAAAATGAGAATCTTTAATTATGGACAGCATGCCACTCCCTTCAGTTTCATCAACCACTCAAGTACAATATTTCCAAGAATGAAAATGGAAGAACTCAAACCCACATGTAATTTCCTTGGGCAAAAGTACAGGATGTGATGAGACAGGAGTGCCACAGAGTAAATCTCTAACATCTAATGTCAGAAGTACCATTGGCATAAAAACACTGCAGCACAGCTTTGATAAGGTATAGCAGGGGTCCCCAACCTTTTTTGCACCATGGACCAATTTAATATTAACAATATTCTTGTGGACCAGCCAGCTGATGTGGGGGGGGTGGTAATCACGACCTGAATATAGATGATAAGCCAACTAAGTCGCTTATAAGTGGCTAATACACTCAATTTCATTTCTAAAAGGGTTTATCTAACAAATGTAATATTAAACACAGCGCATATTTTCCCCATATGAACATATAAAATCATTGCAACACACCAATATCGCTGAATCAATGGGAGCTCTGGGCTTTGTTTCCCTGCGACAAGTCGGTCCCATCGAAGGGTGATGGAAGACAGCGATACTCAAGAGGGGATTCCTTATGTATGTCTATTCCGCAATTTAGTTTTCATTGCATTCATTGCAGAAAACCCCGCTTCACAGAGATATGATGTTGGAAATGGAAGCAACGTTTTCAGTGCTTTTGTGGCTATCTCAGGATATTCAGCCTTGACTTTGATCCAGAATGCTGGCAGAGAGAAACGTACTTCTCAGCCCACCGTCATTTGCAAGCTCGAGGAGTTGATCTTCTTCCCGCGCTGACATGGATGACGCAAGGGTAATGACCTCGTGTGCATTCAAGTTCCAACAGTGGGCGTGACAGGGAATGAGGAAAGGTGCAACTGACTCATAAAGTTTCTTATCGCCTCTTCACGGCCCGGTAGCACATGCTTTAGGGCCCAGTGGTTGGGGATCACTGAGGTATGGCAAAAAGTACTCTTGCTCATGGAGAAAAACAGCAAATACTTCTTAAAACGTACAAAATTATAACAGTGTATAACAAAACACCAGGAGTATGCCATGCTTGACAGTTCTGATCCAGCATTTTCAATCTTTTCCTCAAACAGGTCACACAAAACTGTTTATAGAACTTTAAAGAAAATGGATTCTTTGGGGGGAGTGGGGTGCAGAAAGTCAACCACCTGCCCTTTAGCACTGACATAGATAATTATGGAGCAGGAATATTTCAAGGGCTTCACAGAATTCAAGGAATTCACAGAAATACCAGTTACAGCTAAGAAGAGCCACAACATTGAAATAAGTGTTGCAGAATTGACAGGAAAGATTAAAAAGTGACGCAAGAGTTGATAACAATCTGATCATTGCATTTATGCGAGGGAAAGGGATCAGCATGCAAAGACCCTAATTTTACAATCTGTATTTTGTCAATGTCCCCATCGCTGCAGCTAGTTTCAATCTGTCCTGTAACCCAATGTTCTAGGAAGTCTAATATCTGGTGTGATAATACTTTAATAATTAACTATCAGAACAGAGAATCAGAAAACAACTAGTTGTTTCAGTTTCTTTTTTATTCATGAATCGTGCTGGCAAATTTGCTACATTTTTTAAAAAAAACTTATATGCTAGTTTCTAAGTATAAAACCTTAACCTGAGCAGGATATTATAATTAAATGAGAAAAGTCAAGTAGACCATATCATTTTATGGGCGTTTGTCATTTAAAAAAATACATTCATAGCTCTATAGTGATCATGTGGGCAGTCACTGACATTAAAAGCAATTCTGCTTCTAATAAAAAATGAAAGATGGTTGACAGTCACTTGCAAGAAAAAAATTTGATTACAGTCTGAAAGGAAGATCTGACTAATTCATCAAAAGAAAATGACTCTATCCTGGATTCAATAGCATATGCAATATTTTTGCAGAATTACAAAAAGACAAAGGTGCCTATTAGATGGACAATTAAATATTTTCCAGTAACTGTATACATCACCCCATGAGAGCTGCAGATGCCCATTGTTTAATGGGAAATGGTGAGAGATAAGACCATAAGATATAGGAGCAGAAGTAGGCCATTCAGGCCATCAAGTCTGCTCTGCCATTCAATCATGGGCTGATCCAATTCTTCCAGTCATCCCCAGACCCCTGCTTTCACCCCATACCCTTTGATGCCCTGGTTAATCAAGAACCTATCTATCTCTGCCTTAAATGCACCCAACCACTTGGCCTCCACAGCCACTCATGGCAACAAATTCCACAGATTGACCACCCTCAGAATGAAGTAATTTCTCTGCATCTCAGTTCTAAAAGGACGTCCTTCAAACCTGAAGTCGTGCCCTCGTCCTAGAATCCCCTACTATGGGGAAATAACTTTGCCATATCTAATTTGTTCAGTCCTTTTAATATTCAGAATTTTTCTATGAGATCCCCCCTCATTCTCCTGAATTCCAGGGAATACAGCCCAAGAGCTACCAGATGTTCCTCATACGGTAACCCTTTCATTCCAGGAATCATTCTCGTGAATCTTCTTCGAACCCTCTCCAATGTCAGTATATCCTTTCCAAAATAAGGAGCCCAAAACTGCACACAATACTCTAAGCGTGATCTCATGAGTGCTTTATAGAGCCTCAACATCACATCCCTCAATCGAGAAATGAATGCCAATATTTCACTTGCCTTGATTCTTTACAACCGACTCAACCTGGAGGTTAACCATTAGAGTATCTTGCACAAGGACTCCGAAGACCCTTTGCATCTCTGCATTTTAAATCACCTCCCCATCTAAATAATAGTCTGCCCATTTATTTCTTCCACCAAAGTGCATAAACATACACTTTTCCACATTGTATTTCATTTGCCACTTCTTTGCCCATTCCTCTGAACTGTCTAAGTCTCTCTGTTTCCACAACACTAGCTGCTCCTCCACCTATCTTTGTATCATTGGCAAATTTAGCCACAAATCCATTAATACCACAGTCCAAATCATTGGTATACATCTTAAAAACACCAACTCCTGTAGAAATCCACTGGTAACCAGCAGCCAGCCATAATAGGATCCCTTTATTCCCACTCTGTTTTCTGCTGACCAACCAATGCTCCACCCAGACTAGTAACTTCCCTATGATTCCATGGGCTCTTAACTTGCTAAGCAGTCTCATGTGCAGCACCTTGCCGAAGGCCTTCTGAAAATCCAAGTACGCCACGTCTACTGCATCTCCTTTGTCTATGCTGCTTGCAATTTCCTCAAAGAATTGCAGTAGGTTAGTCAGGTAGGATCTTCCTTTCAGGAAACCATGCTGGCTTTGGCCTATCTTGTCATGTGCTACCAGGTACTTCATAATCTCTTCCTGAACAATCAATTCCAACAACTTCCCAACCACTGACGTCATGCTAACAGGTCTATAGTTTCCTTTCTGCTGCCTCCCACCCTTCTTAAATAGCAGAACAACATTTGCAATTTTCTAGTCATCCAGTACAATGCCAGAATCCATCAATTCTTGAAAGATTATCGTTAATGCCTCTGCAATCTCTCCAGCTACTTCCTTCAGAAGTTGAGATTTATCCACCCTCAGACCATTAAGCTTCCTGAGCACCTTCTCAGTCGTAATTTTCACTGCACATACTTCACTTCCCTGACACTCCTGAATGTCCGGTATAATGCAGACATCTTCCACTGTGAAGACTGATGCAAAATACGCAATTCTGCGTCTCCCATTACAATATCTCCAGTGTCATTTTCTATTGTTCCTGTATCTACTCTCAACTCTCTTTTACACTTTATATACTTAAAAAAACTTTTAGTATCTTCTTTCATATTAGTCACCAGATTCCCCTCATAATTCATCTTTTACTTCCAAATTACCTTCTTGGTTTCCTTCTGTAAGTTTTAAAAAGCTCACCAATCTTCTATCTTCCCACTTGCTCTGGTTTCCTTGTATGCCCTTTCTTTTGTTTTTACTTTAGATCTGACATCACTTGTCAGCCATGGTAGCGTCCTTCTTCCCTTTGAAGATCTGTCTTTCACTTCTCTCATTTTTCACAGAAACTCCAGCCATTGCTGCTCTGCTGTCCTTCCTGCAAACATCCCTTTCCAGTCAACTTCAGCCAATTCCCCTCTCATGCCATTGTAATTTCCTTTATTGCACTGAAATACTGACGCATTGGGTTTAATTTTTTTCCCTCTCAAATTTCAATGTGTACTCGATCATATTGTGATCACTGTTTCATAAGGGTTCCTTAACCTTAAGCTCTCTTATCACCTCCAGATCATTGCACAACAACCAATCCAGCAAAGCCAATCCCCTGGTGGGCTCAACAACAAGCTGTTCTAAAAAGCCATCCCCTTAGACATCCTACAAATTCCCTCTCGAAGTCCAGTACTGACCTAGTTTTCCCAATCCACTTTCACGTTAAAATCCCCAACGATTATCATGACATTGCCTTTCTGACACATCTTTTCTAACTCCGGCTGTAATTTGTAATCCACATCCCAGCTGCTTGGAGGCCTGTATACAACTGCCATGAGGGTCCTTTGCCATTTCTTAACTCAACCTACGGAGACTCTACACCTTCCGATCCTATGTCATCCCCTTCTAATTATTTAATCTTATTTCTTATACACATAGTCACACAACCCCCTCTGCCTATTGACCTATCTTTCTGATATACTATATATTCTTGGACATTCAGCTTCCAATGGCAGCCATCCTTTAGCCAAGTTTAAGAGATGGCTGAGTCATATTTGCAAATCTGTAGCTGAATTTCAAGATCATCCATTTTATTCCTTATGCTACATGCATTCAAATTCACTCAGTCCAGTATTTGTTGCTTTCTGTTTTAACTGTACCACACCTCTACTGCCCTGTAACTCATGCCATTGGCTTTGATTAAGCCTCATCTCCTACTTGTTCATTTTATAATCTCTGTTGTATGCTATCTTTGATTTACTTCTGTTTTCTCCTTCCTCAGCCCTATCACTCTGGTTCCCACTCCCCTGCCAAATTAGTTTAAACCCTCCTTAACAGCTCTATTAAATGTGCCCACTAGGATATTGGATCCTTTTGGGTTCAGGTGTAACCCACCTTTTCCCCAATTCAGGCAATTATGGCAACATTAGAAAGATAGCAAGTAAAATTCTTCAAGACTGCCAAGAATTCTGACAACTAACAACTCTGACAATGAGAGGTTGTACAAGATGTGCACTCCCAGGAGTTTGAAACTGCCTGCACTTTCCACTGCTGTGCCGTCGATGTAGAGGGGTACGAGTGGTGCCAATTCTCCTCAAGTCCATAACCATCTCCTTTGTCTTGCTGACAAGCCTCAAGCTTCTCCACCTCCTCTCTGTAGGTGTTGTTGGTGAAAGAGCCAAAGTTTGGAAAAGAAAAATCAATGTTTTCCCTATTATTAACCCCTAAGGTCCCATTCAGCATAATAACTGCAACGGGCAGGGTGAAGGGGTAAGAAAAATGATATCAGGGCAACTAAAATTCAGGCAGTATATCCTTCTCCATTCTTGTATAGATTCTCTATCTAGTTTATGCCACTTTCTGATTCAGGATGGTGTGAAGATCAACAAGTAACAAAACTAAAAGAAACACAAGACCATTCTGCCGACCTTTACTACACAATCATGGGGTGGTGTGGGGGGGGGGGAGGGAACCTATCCCATATTTCATTCACAACACCAATAGCTTAATCAATTTCAGACAATGCTTTCCTCATGCAGATTTGTATTGTGAGGAAGTGCTGCCATTACTTGGCCAAGTCTGCCAACACTAAATTAGACTAAATGAATTGCACAAGCCATGAAGTTCCAGCCATAGAGGGAATTCTACCTCTTTGCTGAAGTGCAATTCTTCCTGTGACCACATTAAACCTTCCCAGGTGTGTTCCCAACTACTTGGACACCTGCCTAAATTGATTAAGTCCAAAATTTCCCAATTCAATTACAGCAACATTAGAAAGATATCAAGTAAAATTCTTCAAGACTGCCAAGAACTCTGATAATGCTGCTTAAAAACCATTCCTATTATCAACCCATATTTAAAGTTGGTACTTTTTAAAACATTAAGTTGTCTGTGTCACAATTTACTCACATAAATTTGGTACATTCCATACACCATCTCAATAATAAAACAGAATTGAATTGACTATGAGGAGTAAAAATTTTAACATTACGTCTCCAACTGAATGTGCAACTTATAGTAATTTGTAATAAACAAATTACTATAATTATAATTATATTTGTAATATAACAGGACAGTTAATATAGCACAGAAATACAATTGTATCAGTGTGAATTAATCAGTCTGATGGCCTGGTGGAAGAAGTTGCCCTGGAGCCTGTTGGTGCTGGCTTTTATGCTGCGGTACCATTTTCCAGATGGTATCAGCCGGAACAGTTTGTGGTTGGGGTGACTTGGGTCCCCAATGATCCTTTGGACCCTTTTTTATGTACCTGTCTCTATATGTGCCCTGATAAGTGGGAAGTTCACATCTACAGATGTGCTGGGCTGTCCACACCACTCTCTGCAGAGTCTTGCAATTGAGGGAAGTACAGTTCCCATACCAGGCAGCGATGCTGCCAGTCAGGATCAATAGTGCCCCTGTAGAAAGTTCTTAGAATTTGGGGGCCCATACCAAATTTCTTAAACCGTAAGAGGTGAAAGAGGCAATGTTGTGCCTTTTTCACCAGTCAGTACGTACAGACTACGTGAGATCCTTGGTGATCTCAGGCCCAGATCCATTGATATCAATAGTGGGTAGCCTGCCTCCATCCCTCCTATAACTCCTTTGTTTCTGTGACATTGAGGGAGAGGTTGCTTTCTTGACACCACTGCATCAGGGTAATGGCTTTTTTTTTTTTGTAGGCTGCCTCATTATTATTTGAGGCAAGGCCAATCAATGTAGTATTGTCAGTACATTTAATTAGCTGGATGGAGCTGCGGGTGGTGACAGAGACATGTGTATACAGGGAATCCAGGAGGAAGTTTAGTGCACAGCCCCGAGGGGCACCTGTGTTGAGAGTCAGAAAGGCAGAGATGAGGGAGTCCACTCTTACCACCTGACAGGAAGTTCAGAATCCAGCTACACAAGGCAGCGTGAAGGTCGAAGGCTCTGAACTTCTCGTCGAGCCTGGAGGGAATTATGGTGTTGAATGCTGAACTGCATTCCCACATAAGCATCCCTCCTCCCCAGGTGTGTAAAGACGGTATGTAGAGATGTGGCTATTGCGTCATCTGTCGATCGGTGGTGTTGGTAGGTGAATTTTTAAGGGGTCCAGTGTGGGTGTAGCATGCAGCAGATGTAGTCCTTTATCAGCCTCTCAAAGTATTTGCTTATTATTGGGCTGACTGCAACAGGACACCAATCATTCAGACATGATACCTTGGTCTTTTTGTGTACAGGGACAATGGTGGATGTTTTGAAGCAGCAGGGCACTCTACACTGGGGGAGAGAGAGAGATTAAAAATGCTAGAAAACAAAAATTGCTACACAAAAAAACCCAGATGAGACAGTGTTTATGGAAAGAGAGACCATTAACATCTCAGGTCAAAGACAACAGAAAATATTAACTATTTTGCAAATAATAAATAATGCCTCCTTATAGAGAAGAAAATATGGCCACTTAAGGCCTGGGCTCCTGGAGTTTCACGACAAACATTGCAAAGAACCTACCAAACACATCACTACAAAGATTACCAACTTTTAAGTAAAGCTGGAAAAATATTTCATCTTCTCTTCACATACCTGAACTTCCCAGCAGAGAATCCCTGGCTGTTACAGATAACATAGGGAGAACAACTGTATAAACATACAAGACACCAATCACTCTACTTGCACAAGCCATTGAACACTGCATATATCATTTACTTTCACACTAGAAAACATCAAAAGATTCAAGTATGTTTAATGTAATTTCCAGTATACAAAAGTATAAAGGAAAGTGAAATAATTGTTACTCCAGATCCAATGCAGCACAAAAAAAGGATAATGAACAGAATAATAAAATAGCAACAAATGCATCAGATAGCTTATTGATTTGTTATGTACATAAAGTGATGCATGATATCTGTATGTAAGGCAACTCTGACAAGAAATTATAAAGTAATTGTGGTGGGTTGGGTTGGTGGGTGGAGATGTTAATCAGCCTTACTGCTTGGGAAAATAAACTCTATTTCAGTCTGGTGGTCCCGGTGTGGATGTGACATAGCTTCCTGATGGAAGTGGAACAAACTGTCCATGAGCAGAGTGGTGGTGGTGTATACGTATTCCATCTCTCTTCATACTCTACAGAAGGTAAAGCCGTTGCTGAGCTCTTGTGATTGTGTAGGACGTGTTCTGTGACAATGAGAGGTTGTACAAGATGTGCCCTCCCAGGAGTTCGAAACTGCCTGCACTTTCCACTGCTGTGCCGTCGATGTAGAGGGGTGCGAGTGGTGCCAATTCTCCTCAAGTCCATAACCATCTCCTTTGTCTTGCTGACAAGCCTCAAGCTTTTCCACCTCCTCTCTGTAGGTGTTGTTGGTGAAAGAGCCAAAGTTTGGAAAAGAAAAATCAATGTTTTCCACCTTTTGTTGTGACAGATCAAATCTGGATAACTGGTCTCAAGTGTTTATAGTAGATGAGAATTATATAGTGAGTTGATTATATTCACTTGCAGTTAAAGACTGCTAACATATCTGGACCACACAGGCGAGGAATACTGAAAAACTTCTTTTAAAAATGTGGGTAAAAGTGAAGGAAGAAAGCATATCAGAATTGAAACATTCTTCTCCTTTGCAACTTCAGAGGCATGATAAACCAAACAATAATTCAACAAAGCAAGTTTCCTTGGCAATCCCACCCTCCCTGAAAGGAATAACTACACAAAGCATAGTATTTTTAAATCAGAATGAGATCAAGGATGATGATCATACTGATGTTGTAACTTGTAATTTTAATGCCAAATGAAAAATTTGAGTTAGAAAATCCAAGATACCAAAATATAAAGCAGTAGCCTCAATGAGAAACATACAAATCACCAAGAACATCTTAAACTAGCAAAGGTACTGAATGATAAAACCAGAACATGTTGAGACTGAAATCTGTGTATAGTTTAGACTGAATCTTGACAGATGTACAAAGGTGATTTACAATCACAAATATATCTGTCAAGGTTCAAGAGATCCTTGCTAGAGCAGTGTGAGTTGTTGCTGTTCAGAAGGTCTCAGATTCAGCTCCCAACAGCTCAGATGATCACAGCACTTCCAACAGCTCTCGTCTCTTGATATACATTTTCAATGTGAGGTGCAGTAGCGGTTTCTCAACCAAGCTTGGATCAGTTGTCTTCCAGCAAGTAGCATATCAACACCCTAGTTCAGACACTTGCCTGCCATTCATAGGAGGTCAAAGAGAGATCTGCCAGTGCCTGGCACTAATAATCTTGTTCAGGATTAAAGAACGCCAATAAATAGGAAGTTGGTTTCCTAAAAATAACCAGGTGTACTTTTCACAAAGACCACTTTTCCAACCACAACAAAAGCCGGCCAGTAGAGCCTGTCAAAAATATTATCTCATCAGTCAAGAAAACACATGATGACTGGCTTTTTTTTTAAATATTTAAAAAAAACACAAATTAAACACATTTCTTTGAAATATAATTATAAAAATTATAGTATACACATTAGTATCTAAATTATTGTACGGATTAACATTGCAATGGTAATATGAATGGCTCATTTGTAGTTCAACTGAACACTCTCCAAATATGTGGTATGAAGTTATTGTAATAGCATGATCTCCAATATAAACTCAGAATTTTATTCTAAGGTGAACATTTTTAGACAAGAAATCCTGCTAGAAGCCTCCAAAGATTTGAATACATAAACTTCATTTCTAAACGAAATTTCAGACCAGACAATTTAAAATCATACTAACAGTAACTTCTCTAATCAAGCAAGAAGCTGTCGAACATGCGGTTACAAGCAAGGTTGCTGTAGTTAATCTCACACTAACTCCATGTCATATGAAAATGTTAATGTCAGTACTTGGCCCTCTTTTAGTTACTCCCATTGAGCAAGAGCCCAAAAACTTGCACTCAATGATTTAGGAACAGCTTCTCTCCCTCCATCAGTTTTCTGAGCAGACCTTGAACCCCTGAGCATTATCTCATTAATGCTTGATTTGCACTATTGACTTATTTTGAAATTTATAGCTTTGATGTCTTTGCATTGAACTGCTGTTATACAGCAACAGACTTTTAAGTCAGTGATATTCAGTTCTGAAGCACTCAATTTAATTCACAGAACAAGGGAGCAATCAAAGAGATTCTGTTATATTGATATCAAATTGTTGTCAACAAAAATCAGATTAAGTTTTAAAATTTCAAGGCAAAGTGCTGGAATCTGAAACAGTGCACATGCTGGAATCTAAAACAGAATCAGAATGTGGAGGCAAAAAAAGATGAAGTTGAGGTTTCACATTGAATTAAGTTTTTTAAAAAAGGCATCATTTTCAAAAGTATGGCTCTTCAAAAATTCTATCAAAGCATCTGCATTTTTAATGGCATCGATTATTTCTCCAACATGGCCATATTATTTCAGATTAATCTAAGCTGATGTGCAAAATCATATTGTAAATGCTGGTAACAGTAAAAATAAAGGCAAGTTTACACTAAAACATTTTCTCTTAGAAACCCTGCACCACCCCACCTGCCCTACCCTGTACCTACTCGCACTTCATAGCAGAAAACCCTCAGTAAAAATATCATTAATTATTATTTTCCACTGCAAAAGTTCTTCAGTAAATCTTTCATTTACTGCTCATGTCAAAAACGGCTTGGATTCATTCCAAAGCCAAAATCTTTTGTCACTGCTCAGGATCCTCAGCATCTTCTACTTTAATTGTCATATGTTTCTAGAAGATTCTTCCCTGCAAACAAAAGCATCTCCAGTTTACTCTAACAGCTGATACAGATATGGCAATTACTGCTTTACTGAATTATAATTATAGATTATAATTATAATCTGACACAAACTTCTTACATGAACTATTCAATCTGAGTCAACTGATCAGTAAAATACCAAGATGTACACACTTAATTTGACATGCATATCCTACGTAAATTTTGAAGCACATTCTTATTTTCCCAAAGTGAAAGGAGAAAGCAGTAATTCATGGTAATTCTTGTGATTACATTCAACAAATGTTTAAACATTTATTATAAGGTGAAACACAAAATAATCCTGTAAGATATTAACCCTGAGAATTGGACCAGACTGCTCATCAACAGTGCCTCAGGCCAAATTTTCGCTCATCCTGATCTTGCTGCCCTACTCACGACTGGCTTCATTCTGAAAGGTGAGCTGGTACCTGAAAGGTAGCTTTTTATTACAATAACCAACATTTTACACCCTCAGGATATCCCTTGCAACCTCAGAAGCAGTAACCCATAATATCAGGACCCATGCATGAAATACCAACAGGTGTGGTAGAATATTTATGGCTCCCTTTCACAAAATGCATTATACAAATATACCACAGTAATTTCCTTCCATGTTTCATTAAAATACAAGGCAGAGATAGGAATAAATGTCCTCTGTAACCTAAATTCTGCTCTTCAGCAATATCATGTAACAGAATGGGCACCACATGTACATCGAGCTTTCTCAAACTTGATTCCTATCCTGTATACCATTTCTCAAGCTACTTGTCCAGCATCCAGTAATAAGCAGGAATTTTCTAATTTGGGAAAACTGAACTCCTTGCCTCCAATTTCCACCATGAAACCTATTCTGTATTAATTGTCTCTATTCCTTTCTTCCAGTTACTATTAGAGACTGAATCAGATAGAGTTTAACCTTTGTTTCCTGGCTGAACCTATGGAGAACATCAGAACCATATACCCACTCAAACACCAACTCAAACACCAAGACTGCTTATTTCCAGCTCCTACAACATAGCCATCACCTTAATTAATTTGCTGGACAAAACCTTCAGTATCTTGCCGACCTCTGGACACCAATACTTTGTAGGCTCACTTCACATTACAGATTCTCAAACTCTGCTGCTTCTTCCCATCTTGTTCCTTTGTCACTTCTACAATCACTGATATTACACAGGCTCAGGCCACACCTCAATCTTAAAATCACTCTCCTTGTTTAACAAGTTTGTCAACACCCTTACCTCTCCTTAGCAACACAACCTACTCCTCAAACTCCACGCACTTTACCAATTTTCTCCACTCTACTATTTGCCTTCCCCTGTAACTTTGGAAGCACTTACTAAAATGAACACATCAACTTCCGCTTTATATTTACCCAATGACTTGGCCTCTACAGCCATCTGTGGCAATGAATTCCACAGATTCACTACCCTAAAGAATTTCCTCAACTCTGTCCCAAAGTGACATCCTTCTATTCCGAGTTTGTGTCCTCTGGTCCCAGGTTCTCCCACTGTTCGGAACATCCTCGCCACCTACACTCTTTGCAAGCCTTTCAAGATTCAATAAGTTTCAAAGAGATCCCCTCTCATTTTTCTAAGCTCCAGCGAGTACAGGGTCAGAGCGAAAGACTCCTCATATGTTCATCCTTTCATTCCCAGGAGAATTTTTGTAAACCTCCTCTAGACCCTCTCCAATGTCAGCAGACCCCTTCTTAGGTTCTGGGTCCCAAAACTGCTCACAGTACTTCAAATGTGGTCTGACCAATGCCTTATAAAGCATTACATCTTTGCTTTTATATTCCAGTCCTCACAAAATGAATGTTGACACTGCATTTGTCTTCCTTCCTATTGACTCAACTTGCAAGTTAACTTTTAGAGAATCGTACACTGGGTCTCCCAAGTGTCGTTGCAATTCCAATTACTGAATTCACTCCCCATTCATAAAATCGTCAATGCCTTTACTCCCTCCGTCAGAGAGCATGACCATAATACAAGGATCACCTTGCATTCGTTGTAGCTCTTTCCTCAGATAGTTGACTTGTAAGAAGCACCTTCAGCTAAATTAAAGCAGCTGCAGAAATAGAAGTTGTGTTTGTTATACCTACTCACATCTGTTGGTGCAGGTGAAATTCAGGTCATTTGGTGCAGACATGCCATCTTTAAAGAGTGGGGAAGATCTTTTGTTACAGCATTTGTAAAACTGTTATAGCATTTTAAAATCTTTACAGCAAGGCACCCTTTGGGCTATTTTACTGTGTGTGTGCTTTGAAAGAGTGTTCCAATTAGGAACATGAACCCTAAAAGACCACCGATCCAACGTACAAATTTCTTCTGCAGTCTGCCAAAAAGGCAATGAGATCCAGTCATTTTGAAGTGTTGCTTGAGTGAATAATGGGCTACCTAGCCAGTGAAAATAGTAATCATTCATGCTGGAAATGAACTTTAAATTTTGCATTGTATAAAAGGACTTAAAAAATCATTTTGTAGCTAATATTCCAGAAAGTATCAAGAATAAACAGTTTTAAGCACGTTGAGATGCCAGTATTACCCCAGTGGTTTTATTCCTTAAAAAAAAACTGCAAACACCATGAAACTGAATAAAGAATTGCATCGTTCTGCATTGCAATTCCCACTGCCCCACCCTCATGTCAGTCAGCCCCTCCATTCTATTAGTTTTGCCCTGCCAATAACCTAAACCTACAAAAAGCTGTGCTTATCCACTAGGCATCTGTTAAACTTATTTCCAACACCCCCCCCCCCCCCCCCACCGCACCACTGTTGATGGATTCTGCTGGTATTCATCCAGTTCGACTTGCCAATACACACCAGGCTAACCGCCAACGATAGACCTCCCTCATAAAGCAAGAGGAAGCTTAAAGTATGCTACCTGCTTCCATTATGGACGACTGGCAGTGCCAGTCTTGCGCCTTAGTAAGCTCAGTCAAGTATATCCATTTTTATCTTCTGCATTGGTAAACTACAACTCTCCACTTAATTACATAAACCATTTTAGAATATCTTCCCTAAATAATGAATTTATTAATTTAAAAGACTGAAACCACACAAATAAAGATTAAATAAAATGTGTTCTAACTTGTTAATGTATTTTATCTATTCATCAAACAAGACACTACGTTCTTGACATCACGACAAAGACCAAAAATAGAAACTTTTGCTGCAAATCATTACAATTAATTCCTAAAGAAAATTGCTCACGAGGAAAATCATGAATTTTCTCTTTATAAATTCCAGGTTTGCTTTCGTTTCTTTGGATTATTCAAGCAGGCAGTAAGATTCCAAAACTAGAAGGAGTATTATATCAATGTACTGAATAGTTGCCAAGAATATCACATAGCCGCAAATCAAAAGCAAAATTGCAGTTGAAATTTGCTCTCCCTTGTACACTAGTTATTAATCGTCATTAGTTAACTAAGTTCTCCTGATGCATATAAGTGAGGGATATGTAAGTGCCCTTTAAAACAGCTCACTGATTCTGTAAAGCTTTGGAATGGTCTGAGCAAATGAAAACTATTTTAAGTAAATCCACATTATTATTTCTCTTCAGCACAAAATCAATGGTGTGACTATTTTACAACTGAACTATTTTACTAAGCAGACAAAAATTCAACTTTCATTTATACTTGTTAAAATGAAAGCATGCAAAATAGAACTAGTGAAATATTGGAATAAGGAAAAGGTTTCCATAGAAATAAGCAAAGGTGGTATAGTGCCTAATTAAATCGGTATCTAAACAAAAATCATACAGGAGTTAATCAGTGTGCATGCACAATTGAACTGCTGCATCCTGATGGCGGCTGTGAACCACAAGATGGAGAATACATTCCAACATTTTGTAATGATTCCATTAATCTCTTACTGCAAAATACATCCTGGAAGGAAGATATGGCCAATTTATCTGCAGCAACAAATCTCTCAAAGGAGGTCAGCGATAAAAGAGAAATAAAAATTCTTCAGGAAAAGGAAAAGCAACTTCCAACCAGATTTGCCCATGTCTTGAAACAAACAAGTAATAAATATATAGTTCACTGGTGGTACAATATGCCTATTTCTACCCATGTTCACATCTAGATCTCAGGAATCATGCTTAAGGACCTTTCAACCATTTGTGTCAAGTTGTGTCATGTAATAGTCAAGACAAGAGAACCATAAGAGAACCATTCCCCTATCTGGATACACACTCTATAGGTCTAGTGCACGCAAAGGAACAAATTGCTCTCCGACTACGGCATCAGCTGTCCAAGTACAGAGCCAAGCAATGAAAAGAATTGTTCATAATACAAAACAGTTTATTGTTTCACCATCATTTGTATTGTTCACTTCACAACTGGGAAATAATAATCTGCAGCTCATTGAGTCTCTATGGAGGTAGCCTGTTACAAGAGATTGACAACGGAAGCTAACATTAAGATCTAAAGGGTCATCACGAACAGCAGTGCAGAGTCACACAGATATAGCAACTAACATCTGAAATATACACAGATCTATGATTAATGATATCTTTGTTCGGGGAGACAGAAGTATTTTTAACCTAAAGACAGGCAATCAGTTTAGCCTCAAATAACTCCTCCCCAAAAATATAATAAAATTCACTTGAAACCATGACTATGTAGCAAACTCTGGGAAATATCAACTACTTTCCAGATCATCTGGATTAATCAGTTAAATAAGGACCGGGATCTAGAAGTCATATCTGCAGACAGCAACTACTGATGAACAATGAACTTACCAAGCAACTTACAAATGACTAACAGAATAATCGTAGCACATTTTCTGGGAAATGGAACTTCAGAAATAGTCAACTTTTGATATTAAATTCATTACATTATGTTATTGTCTTTTTTTAACCTATTTTTATGATGGCAAGACCTTGCTGCACATTAACTGCAGGTCTACCCCACCAGTGAGTCAATTGTTGGAGGAGAAGCTGAGGAGGCTGAACTTGGTGTGGACCGTGATGCTGCCTAAGGCAGTGCACCTGTGTGAAGTGAGTGTGTAGTTTTACAGTGAATGATCATATTAGTTGCTTTTCTTGAGATCATGAAACCCTGTTGAACACTGGTATGGAACGCTGCCAGTCCAATTCATGGGCTCATTGGCGAATAGTGGGGTGGGGTGGGGAGCTGTGTGGCCTCAATCATAGCAACAAGTAATTCTCAAGCTGTGGTACCACATGTTTGTAGCCACCCAGTCTTACAGCAAATAATCATAGTCGCTTGTCTTGTGATTGCAAGACGCCATTGGACACTGGCAATTTGAAATATCACAAACCCAATTCATTGGTTTATTAGCAGATGATGGGGGAAGCTGTGTGGCTTCAGTCACAGCAATGACTAGGCCACAAGCCTGTGTGCAGCCACTTGGGGGAGGTGTCACAGTCAGGCTCTCAATTGGAGTGCCAGATGTGGTAAGGCATGGCCTCTGTGCTGGAGACAGTGATTTCCACCCTCCCCCCCCCCCCCCACCCCAGCATCCACTTGGCAGAAGATGAGTTGTATTGTGTTTGACTGCAGACTGCTGCAACATTCACAACCTGGAACTTTTTTTTTTGTGTAACCATGTTTTACTGTCATCTTATATGTGTTTGCTATCTTATGCCTTGTGCTGTGTATGACTGTGTTTTGTTTCTTGGCCCCCTGAGTAAAGCTGTTCCATTTGGCTGTATTCATGGGTACTCATGTATAGTTAAATGACAATTAAACTTGAACTTAGACAATTCGAAGCCACTAACCAAACTGACACACAAGAATCATCTTGAAGGAAGGGAGTGAGGGATAGTGAGAGTGAAGAACCATGAAATTAGAGACCTGTTAGACTAACATCTGTTGTAGGAAGTTATCGAAATCTGTAATTAAGGACAGACTGAATGAGCACTTAGCTGTAATTTGAGCTGATTAGAGAGAGAGAGCCAACAAGGATTTATAAAGGGTAGGTCATGTCTAATGAACCTAAATTATTTTTAAGGGGAAATAAATAGAAGAGAGGATACATATGAATGTGGTTCCAGAAGGCTCCATGCAAGAGACAGCTAAGATTAAAGCTCATGGAACTGAAGCGAATTATTGACCGAGTTAGGAGGCAAAATAAGGAATGACAATGCATTTGAATCGGCAGCAAGTAACCTTCAATGTCCAACCAAAAATTGCGCTGCTGCTCAACAATTCACTATATTTAGTATTAACTTGTCTAACAACACAGGAAATCCTATATCCAAGTTTATCTATGACACAGAAGTCAATGGTATTATCAGTGGTGTATATCAGGGCATAAAAGCAGAAGCAATAATTAATTGAATAGGTGAAAGGCTACCAAATGGGCTTCAGTACAGATAAATATGAGATCTAAAATCCAATATTAATTAAATTACAAAGAGCTAGAGACAAAGCAAAAGCAGATACATACATACACATGGCCCACATACACATTAAATGTTCTTTTCCAGTTCTGAAAAGTCATCAACCCTAAAACGTTAACTCGGTTCTTCCCCAGATAGATTGAACATTCAGCATTTGTTTTCATACAAGTATAATAACTTCTGCTTCAAGTCCAACATACTGCCAATATACAATTGCTACCTTGTTATACAAGCAGCTGATGGTCACCCGAATCCACCATCACATAATTAGATCAGACATTGTTGCTTTAATTCACAAGCAGTAAATCACTTAACAATAGATTACAGTGCCACTGATACCCACACACTAGCCAAAACATCGAATGCAAGCAGCTCTATTAACATTCCAAATTTAACAACATGACTTCCATTTATACTGTGGTGCAAAACAGTAAAAATATTGCAATGTTTTGCAAGAGTACCATCAAATTACAGCTGAAACCAAGCTACACAAAATGACCCAGTTTTTAAAACTGTGTCTTCACAACAACAAAAAAACAAGATTTAAGAGGTAAACTCTTAAGCGAAAGAGTTGCCAACTAGCAGCATGACTACCATTGGTGAAGTAATTAATTGTGACCAAAAGATTAGAATAAAGGCTGGAAGAACTTAAGAGGTGAAGGGTGGGGTAAGGTAGTTGAAGAATAAGGAGGGACTTCACAACAAAGGCAGGTATTTTAAAATTGAGGAATTACTTGACCACAAAACAAGTTAGCGGAGCAATGCATGACAAGGACTTGGAATAACCTAGAATTCATTAATTCAGGGGCAAAGGCAGCTAGGATCACACAAAGATATGGAGTTCTGGTGTTTTTGGGTGCTCCAGTTTTATCCCTGACACCAAATCTGTGAGGACTGATGCATTAATTGGCCATTGTCAATTACTACGATGCAGGCAAGGTACGTAGTGTCTATCTGGAGGGGAGGCAGTAATTAGGATGCGGAGAAAACAGAAACAAATAGGATTAATATAGGATTAATTTAATGGGTGGTTTCTAGTCGGCACAGACTAAACTGACTGAAGGGCCATTTTCACGCTATCTCTCTCTAGGACTCAATTATAATTAAGACTGAAACTCGTCAAGACATGGATGAGGGTTTCAGCAGCAGTTAAGTGTTTGAATGAATGAGTCATTTGTTTGAATTTATAAAATCAAACTCAGCTGAGTACAAGTTTTAAAAAATAAATTTCACTGGACAACAAAGATTTTGCTTCCTGAATACATTTGGGTGTATTTTAAGGATTTTGGGCAGCTGATCATGAAAAATCACCATGAAATTGTACCATCACACACCATCTTCTTTTAAATTGCCTTTGTTTGTTATTTCAATGGAGGAACGTTGTTTCGTTTTTACTGTATACTGTACCAGCAGTTTATGGTCGAAATGACAATAAAAAGCGACCTGACTTGAGTGAGCCTCATCTGATAACTCAATTGGAGTTAAATAACCTGGTCAGAGACTTGGGATTGTCAAAGACAAAAGCAAAATTACTCGGTTCAGATCTGCAAGGATGGAACCTATTGTCACCAGACACAAAAGTGTCCAAGAAAGATTTTGATATTTGAGACAGATGTTTTCTAGAATAACTGTTGCCAAGATTAAGGCAGGCATTTTTGGTAGTCCATAAATCAAACAGGCAATTCAAACAACTTCTAGTAGGACCAGAGAAAAAACACATGGAAGGTATTCAAGGATATCGTTGAAAAATTTCTAGGCAACTACAGAGCACCACACTATATGCAGCTGGTTGGCAACGTGCTTCAAGCATACAAAACTATGAAGTGCAACAACATGGCACTCTAGATTCATCTTCTGCCTTCCCATTTAGACAACTTCTCTGCAAATCTTGGCGCTGTCAGTGACAAGCATAGTGAAAGGTTTCACCATGACATTGTGGTCATGGAGAAAAGGCATCAGGGCAACTGGGGAACCCATCAACGCCGGCTGATTATTGTTGGACACTGAAGCGAGAAGCCTCAGACACTGAGTACAAATGAAAATCATCAACAAAATATTTTTAGCTTAGTTGAACTATTGTAAGGCATCAGCACCGTTACACATTTAAATACATAAAATTCAATAAGTTTATTTCTTGCTTCTCCAAATTCCTATATGATACAAGTAGCCCAAAATTATATTTATGTTCAATTTCAAGTGGTCTATCATAACCACAAGAGATTTCTGAGGAAGCCACAGTTTCAAGAAAAAAAACTTGCTGTCCAGTAAATTGTGATCCTTTTTGCCATCACTATTTACTTTTCTCTTAAATTTTTTTTAACATGAATACTTTTTTTAAAAAAAATCACACTTGAATTTATACCATTTTCACAATGTTTTCAGATCATCCCAAAGTATTAGGCAGCCAATAAAGTTGGAGTCGCCACTGTTGTAATATTGGAATCAGGAGCCGATTTGTACACACAGCAAATTCCCACAACAGTGATGTGATTGTGGCCAAATAATCAGATATAGAAATGTTAAGGGACAAATATTGGCCAGAACATGAGGAACTGACCTAAAATTCTTCAAAATTACATCACAGGACTTTTCCTCAATTAACAGACGCCTAGCAAGGCAAGGTTTCTTGCAGCAACACTGTACCGGACATTTTTGATTGCTTGACAACCTGCAAATAGCTAACATACACAAAGTTCAAGGCAGAGTCAGGGTCACCCTTGTTCACAGAAACCTTGCCACAAGATTCTTAGTTACAAAAAGCCACAAATGACACTTTGCTTCTCACTGCTATGTGCAGAAGTTAAGAGAAGCTCTCCCAGGCAAAGGGGAACTGTTTATTTTTGGTAAATAGATATTTTGCATTGGCTTCAGCACAGGGCTTCCAAATGTACAGACATTCACAGTGGGCCTTCACTTCCTTGACAATTCCTGTCACAAGTGCCGCTCTTATGTGTCACAAGTCTTCCTCCAGTTTTTTTTTAAATTAATTTCTATTCAGATAAAAATGTTATTTTTTTATTTGCAGGAATTCTTCTGGTAATTCTGACCACTTAAATTTTGATGTTAACCTTCTACAAGTAACTGGTGCCTGGAGTCCTCTTACAGGTCAATCTTGTTGAGGTAAGCTGTGCAACATTCTGCTTATGACTGCAGAATAGGTGTATCTGAACATTTAAATAAAGCAGTGAGTCTTCAGCACAAGATCATTCCTTCTGTGAAGCAGAATCAAGTTAACGACATGCAGATATCAATGTTAAGCATTACACCCACTGTTATCAACAGGGTGAACTATACACCAGGAAAATAATGCTAAGTTCTCAAGCCAAAAGTCAATCCTTATTAAGAACTTGCATTAATTCAAATGTGAGCACAATCTGTTAGCGCAATTTCTTTGAAGGTGGAGCCAGATTTCACTATCACTCTTGTCAAAATCCCTTAATCACGAGTTGTACTTTCAGTCTCCTCTGCTATTTTGAAAAACAAACATGATTTAATTTATGGCCATGTCTAGTGACCCTCTGGTCCAATTAACAAGGATTTACATGAACGCCAACTAGACATGCCAGGATAATAATCACCCAATACTTTATTTGACATTTGCCCCAGGCAAGATTCTGGCTTTGCTTGGCACATCTCATACGTTAGGCTTTGCGGAAATCAAGAAAAATACTACCAAAGTGGGATCACAACATTTCTGATGAATGTGAGTTTTTGTATTGGCACCTCCGAAGAGCAGTTGGCTGTCGTGCAGGACTCCCAATGGAGTAGGACCTTACTGTCACATGACGAACCTCGAGCTGTTAGCATCTCCTGGAGGTCTGCTGTAATGCACGTGTGCCTTCCATAGCCTTGTCCCAGACAACAATTAATACACTCAGATAAAACAGGGAAACTGACAATATCTTACGACAGGTAAAGAAAGGCAGAGCATGTCTAATAGATTGCGAGAATGTAGGAATTCAGATGTATGGTGGATAACCACATTATGTCACTACTGTTTGCTGAAAAGAAAATACTCATCAATTGCTTGCCAATTAGAAAGGCAAAGATAATAAGCATATTTCATAAATGGTACAAGTCTGAAATACTAATTCACCACTATTTCAAAATACATTTTTCAAAGAAACTCTTTGTATATTGAAAAATGGTTTTGCAAAATGATGCAATTAAATGGGCCAAGGCCTAGTCTTGAAAAGAGACTATAGACAAGATTTTTTTTTGCAAATTCCAAGATTCTGAATAAATTAAGGCTGATTAAAAATACAGATTATGAAGCTTCACAGTAAATCTCATTTCACCATTCTTGAAAATCTACTTAGTCTAGAATCTTCTATAACAACATAGGACAATTGAAGTCTGCACATTAATAGTTCAAAAGAATCAATACATACAATTCAGCTAAATAAGCATGTGTTGGTATACTTACGCAGTGTTGTATTTTAAATATTTATTAAATTTGGCTAATCCAGTCACCCATTCAGTGTTGTTAGAATGTCATTATAACTGTTCAAAAATAGTACACCCTATTCTCGTTATATGCGTCTTCAGACTATGTGGATTCAGTTATGCAAGGAACCTATTTCTACCAACGTATCCTTATAGGCGTCCAAAACTCTCAGTTATGTGAGGAGCACTGCTTTTCCACCAATACAAGTCATGTGCGCGCACCTCACAGTCTCACTGTTGGGATGAGAAGCACCGCTTTCCCGCCAATACAAGTCAGGTGCGCACGCCTCACAGTCTCACTGTTGGGATGAGAAGCACCGCTTTCCCGCCAATACAAGTCAGGTGCGCACGCCTCACAGTCTCACTCCCGCCAGCTTCACATTGGTTTTGGCAAGGTGTGGATGTGCGATCTTGCGCTCTTAAACTTTTGTTGGTTTTACCTACGGTGGAGTGATTTTGTGCTTGAAATATTTAACTATGCCTCCTAAGTGTCCGATGTCAAGTCCTGGGCCATCAGCCGAGTGGCACAGAACCGTTTTGGCACTTGAAAAATGGTTGGAAATTATAGATAGGGTGGCGTCGGGTGAAGGTAACACAGCTCTGGGACACTACTTTGGCCTGGGTGAATCCACAATCAGAAACAAAGAAAAATGCTGAGAAAATAAAAAGTGCAGTGGTTGATTCATCACAAGTGTCTTCAAAGATTGTTATCAAAGTGTGTAACCCAATTATGACAAAAATGGAGAAAATGTTGAGTTTGTACATTGACCATGAAACAAAGAAAAAAAAACAACTCTTAGTTCCAATCATCTTCGTGTGACAGCGTTGGAAATTTATGGTCTCCTTTGTTCAGAGGCTAGTGAGGAAGTGTCAAGTGATATTGTTAGCTTTAATGCAAGTAGGGGATGGTTTGCTAAGTTTGTTAATCGTCACAGTCTCCACAACTTAGATGTGTGTGGTGAGCAGGCTAGTGCTGACAACGAAGCTGCTGAACGCTACCCTGTGCAGTTGCAGGCTATGATAGCTGAGTTAGGCATCACACCAAAGGAGGTGTTTAACGCAGACGAGACCGGGCTTTTTTGGAAGCGTATGCCAAAACGCACTTACATAGGTAAGGATGAAAAGACTGTGTCAAGTTTCAAGGCAGCAAAGGATACATTGACTTTGCTTATGTGTTCCAATTCAGAAGGAGACTGTAAGCTGAAGCCTCTTAGCTTACCATTCACTGAACCCCCGTGCTCTTAAGGGTTTGAGTAAAAATATGCTTTCTGTCCACTGGGCAGCTAACAAGAAAGCATGGGTCACTGGTCAAATCTTTGGAGATTGGTTTGCTAATCATTTTGCTTTTGAGGCTGAACGCTACTGCCAGGAACAGAATCTTGCCTTTAAAGTTCTTTTGTTGCTTGACAATGCGCCAGCCCATCCTAAACATTTGGACAGCATTCATCCTAACATAACGGTGCATTTCCTGCCGCCTAACACAACATCGCTGATTCAACCACTCGACCAAGGTGCAATATCCACATTCAAGGTGTTTTTTTTTTACAGCGAACTTTCTCTCAGATGCTGCAAGCAACAGACAACTTTGAAAATCCCGGGAGTTTACCAACGGTGAGAGAACGGTGGAAGTCCTTCAACATCAGACATGCCACTAACATTGATGAATCCTAGAAAGAGGTCAGGTCTTCCACTCTCAATGGAGCATGGAAATCAATTTGGGCGGAGTGTGTACACACCCTCAAGGGGTTTCCTGCCTTCACTGCAGCTGTCCAGGACTGTGTGGCCCTGAGCTGTAAAATTGGTGGGGAAGGATTCTCAGATCTCGAGACTGCTGATGTGGTAGAACTCCTGGATTCTCATGATGAAGAAATAAGTGTGGATGACCTTCTGCATTTAACTCAGACTGAAGGTGATAACAATAAAGAGGAAAGTGTTGAGCTGCAGCTGAAGGATTTTACGGTGAAGCAACCAGCAGAATTTTTTAAGGCTGCGCAACACTTGGCACAAATGGTGATGAACACGGACCCGGACCCAAGTTTAGAACGGAGTCAGCATTTCAGTCGTTCCCTGCAGTCATCATTCTTTCCTACAAGCAAATTTACACTGAAAAACAAAATGCTGCCAAGCAAACAACCCTCACCACTTTCTTCAAACCGGTGTCATCTGCTGCCAGCAGTACTGAGAGGTCTGTGAGTCTTCCTTCACCCCTTGCTGTCCTTGATGATCCTGATGACCCACAATGCTCCACCTCATTCACGTAAAGCTTCCCAACACCACACAACCACTCATCTCCTGGAGCAAACACACCTGCCACTGTTGGTGAGTACTGTACACCCTTTTATGTTAACTTTCTACGATTTATTGCGTTGAGTATTACCTTAAGTTGATGAAATGTAATACAAATGTTGCCTCGTGGTATTGCTTTTGTGTCATATTGGTATGAAAATGTGAATAAATTACAGATAAAACATACTTAGGGAGGCGCCTCTGGGACGCATCCCTATTTTCTCCATTTAAACAATTATTCACATTATGCGTCAACTACGAGGAACCCGTATCCCCCACATATAATGAGGATAGGGTGTATCTTGTTCATGCGATGCAAAACTTCACTTCCCATTACATTCCCTTACTAATCTCAGTTTTCCCAAAAGAGGTTCAGCAAAAGAGCCAGGAGAATGCTCCACATTTACTGGATAAACTTATGAATGAACTACTTGACTACTGGAGGTTCAGAGCTCCAGTGCACCTGTAACTATCTAAGCTGGTCAGAAGGCCTATAGCTAATGCACAGTTCAACAGCTTCACACTGCTCAAGTCCATTTGTACAACTGCAGTAAAAAGCAGCCGAGCTTTTAAGCATCAATTCCGAAACAACATTTGAAAATTGTCTAGTAAGTGTCAGGAAGACAAGTGTAATTTCCAGCAAGTCACAATCACCCAAACCCCAACGTGCTAAGCTTCAACACATTCAACATTGCTTAGAGGATGCCACATGTTCAACCAAATCTGCAATTTCACATAAAAGCTGTGAGGACAACACACATAGATAGATGAACCAGCTCACTCACCCCCACAGCCTCTCTCCACTCACAAATTTTAAACACATGACCAAATCAGTGCAAAGCAAGGTTTCAAAGTTCAAAGTAAATTCAGGGTACATACACATCACCATATAACAATTACAGCATGGAAACAGGCCATCTCGGCCCTTCTAGTCTGTGCCAAATTGACCTAGTCCCACCGACCTGCACTCAGCCCATAACCCTCCATTCCTTTCCTGTCCATATACCTATCCAATTTTACTTTAAATGACAAAATCGAACCTGCCTCTACTACTTCTACTGGAAGCTCGTTCCACACAGCTACCACTCTCTGAGTAAAGAAGTTCGCCCTCGTGTTACCCCTAAACTTTTGCCCCTTAACTCTCATGTCCTCTTGTTGGAATCTCCCCTACTCTCAACAGAAAAAGCCTATCCACGTCAACTCTATCTACCCCCCTCATAATTTTAAATACCTCTATCAAGTCCCCCCTCAACCTTCTATGCTCCAAAGAATAAAGACCTAACTTGTTCAACCTTTCTCTGTAACTTAGATGCTGAAACCCAGGTAACATTCTAGTAAATCTCCTCTGTACTCTATTTTGTTGACATCTTTCCTATAATTCGGTGACCAAAACTGTACACAATACTCCAAATTTAGACTCACCAATGCCTTGTAGAATTTTAACATTACATCCCAACTCCGATACTCAATGCTCTGATTTATAAAGGCCAGTATACCAAAAGCTTTCTTCAGCGCCCTATCCACATGAGATTCCACCTTCAGGGAACTATGCAACATTATTCCTAGATCACTCTGTTCTACTGCATTCCTCAATGCCCTACCATTTACTATGTACATCCTATATACAACTGAGATTCTTCTTTTTGCAGCCGTACACGATAAATCCAAGAAACATAATAATCATCAAAAGACCACACCCAACAGGACCATAAGATGTAGTAGAATTAGGCCATTTGGCCCATTGTGTCTGCTCCACCATTCTATCCCAACTGACCCTCTTTCCCCCATCTCAGCCTCTCTGCCCAGCCATATGCCCATAACCTTTAATGCCCTGTGCAATCAAGAACCTAACATGCTCTGCCTTAATACGCCCAACGACCAGCCTCCACAGCTGCCTGTAGTAATAAATTCCACAAACTCACCACTCTCTGGCTAAAGAAATTTCTCAGCATCTGTTTTAAATGGACGCCCCTCTATCCTGAGACTGTGCCCTCTCGTCCTAGACTTTCCCATCATAGGAAACATCCTTTCCACTTCTACTCTATCTAGGCCTTTCAACATTCAAAAGGTTTCAATGAGATCTCCTCCCCGAATCCTTCTAAATTCCAGCAAGGATACAGCTCTTGAAATGAATGCCAACATTGCACTTGCCTTCCTCACCACCGACTCTACCTGCAAGTTAACCTTTAGGTTGTTCTGCTCAAGGACTCCCAAGTCCCTTGTCATCTGATTTTTGGATTTTCTTCCCATTTAGAAAATAGTCCATACATTTATTTCTACTACCAAAGTGCATGACCATGCATTTTCCAACATTGCATCCCATCTACCACTCTCTTGCTCATTCTCCTAATCTGTCCATGTCTTTCCATATCCTACCCATATCCCCAACACTACCTGCCCCTCCACCAATCTTCGTTTCTGCAAACTTGGCAACAAAGTCATCCATTCCATCATCTAAATCACTGCTGTATAGAATTTTTTTTAAAGCAGTCCCAAAAACCAACTCCTGCAGAACACCACTAGTCACTGGCAGCCAACCAAAGGATTCCTATTCCCACTCACTGCCTCCAACCAATCAGCCAATGCTCTAAACATGCCAGTAACTTTCCTGCAATACCATGGGCTCTTAACATGTGTGGCACTTTGTCAAAGGCCTTCTGAAAGTCCAAATATACAACATCCACTGCATCCCCTTTATCTAACCTATGTGTAATCTCTCAAAGAATTCCAACAGGTTCATCAGGCAAGATTTTCCCTGAAGGAAACCATAACTACTTTGTACTACCTTGTCCTGTGTCACCAAGTACTACATAACCTCATCCTTAACAACTGACTCCAACATCTACCCAACCACTGAGATCAGGCTAACTGGTCTACAATTTCCTTACTCCTCTTCTAAAGAGTGGAGCGACATTTCCGATTTTCCAGTCCTCCGGCACCATGCCAGAGTCCAATGATTTTTGAATAAGTTGAATAAGACATAGGAGCAGAACTAGGCCATTAGGCCCATTGAGTCAGCTCCACCATTACACCATGGCTGATCCCAGATCCCACTCAACTCCATACCCTTCAATGCCCTGACCTATCAGGAAACAATCAACTTCCGCCTTAAGTATACCCACGCACGTGGCCTCCCTTGCAGACTCTGGCAAAGCATTCCACAGATTTACCACTTACTGACTAAAAAATTCCTCTTCACCTCTATTCTAAAAGGTCCCCCCCTCAATACTGAGGCTGTGCCCTCTAGTACTGGAAATCCCCACCATAGGAAACATCCTCTCCACATCCACCCTACTTAGTCCTTTCAACATTTGGTAGGCTTCAATGAGATCCTTCTGCATTCTTCTAAATGTAAGCGAGTACAGGCCCAAAGCTGAAAGATCATTTCTAACGCTTCCACAATCTCAACCGCTACCTCTTTCAGAACCCTAGAGTGCAGCTCATCTGGTACGGGTGAACTAAGTGCCCTTTGGTCTTTCAGCTTTGAGCACCTTCTCCCTTACAGTAGTAACTGCAGTCATTTCTCTTCCCTCATACACAACATCTGGCACACTGCTAGCGTCTTCCACAGTGAAGACTGTTGCAAATTACTCATTTATTTCATCTGCCATCTCCTTGCCCCGTTATTATTTCTCTAGCCTAATTTTCTAGCAGTTCTAGATATACTCTCATCTCACTTATTTGTTTTAAATTAAGAAGCTTTTACTATCTACTTTGCTATTATTTGCTAGCTTGCTTTCATATTTTATCTTTTTTCCCCTCCTAATGATACTTTTAGTTGCTCTCTGTAGGTTTGTAAAAACATCCCACTCCTGTCTTAGCACTAATTTTTGTGTTGTTGTATGCCCTCTCTTCTGCTTGTCAGCCATGGTTGGTCTATTTTGCCATGAGTGTTGCTTTGTTTTGGAATACATCTATCCTACACCTTTCTTGTTCTTTCAGAATCTCTAACCATTGCTGCTCTGCTATCATCCCTGCCAGCAGCTCCTTCCAATTTATTTTGGCGAGCTCCTCTCTCATATCACTGTAACTTCCTTTACTCCACTGAAACACTGCTATGTCAGACTTTACTTTCTCCCTATCAAATTTCAAGTTCAACTCAATCATATTGTGATCATTGCCTCCTAAGCATTTTTTAACCTAATCACCTCCGGTTCATTACATAATGCCCATATTCAGTATAACTGATCCCCGACGAAGGCTCAACAACAAACTGCTCTAAAAAGTCATCTCGTAGGCATTCAACAAACTCACTCTCGAGATCCATTACCACACTTGATTTTCCCAACTGAGCTGCATATTGAAATCTCCCATGACTATAACATTGCGCTTTTGATATGTATTTTCTATTTCCCCATTGTAATCTGTGGTCCACATTTCTGCTACTGTTCGGAGGCCTGTGTATAGCCAGAGTCCTTTTACCCTTGCAGTTTCTTAACTCAACCCACAAGGATTCAAAATCTTCTGATCTTATGTCACATCTTTCTACCGAGTTGATGCCATTCTTTACCAGCAGAGCTGCACCAACCCCTCTGCCTACTTTCCTATCCCTCCGATACAACGTGTAACCTTGGACATTCAGCTCCCGACTGCAACCATCTTTCAGTGATGGCCACAACATCATAGATGACCATCTGTGATAGTGAAACAACATTTTTTAAACTCCATGCAATGAAATATAACACTGAGTACTATATTTGCTACCCTTTTTGATTCTGCATCCCTAACGCACTGACAAACGTATGTGCAAAAGACAACTGTGCAAATAATAACTAAACAACTGACTAGATAGATGACTAACTAAATAACTAAATAAATAGATAAACAAGCAAGCAATGAATATCAAGAACGAGATGGAGAGTGTTTGAAAGCAAGTCTAGTTCAGCGATGGGACAAGTGAAGTTGAGTGATGATATCCCTCCTGGCTCAGGTAATGACTGTTCCTGAATCTGGTAATGGGTCCTGTACCTTCTTCCTGATAGCAGCAATGAGAAGAGAGCATGGTCTGGGTGGTGGGGGTCCTCGATGATGGGTGCTGCTTTCCTGTGACAGCGCTCTGTGTAGATGTGCTCAATGGCAGGTAGGGCTTTACCCATGATGGACAACTAACCTGGTGATTCTACCCGATTCTGATAATGGAATCACCAGCATGGAACTGTGCACACCGATTAAAGTTTTCTGCAAATCCATTTCTCAACACCATGACCAATCAGGTGGAAGAGAAAACTGGCAAGATCACTAGAATTGTCCACTCTATAAACCCCATCTTGGTCTCACAACATCACCACCAAACGAGCACCACTGCTCCATTGTCTGACTTTGCACCAGTTTCTAACATGCAAAGAATATAATCTGAATAAAAGAATGCAGGGATTCAGGGAGATGGGTCACCGTCATCAGCGCAGAGGAACAAAACATTGAGCTTTAACCATCAAAAGAATAATTCTCTTTCATTCAATTTTAGTGAGATACTCAACTCCAAAACAGGTTTTATTTTAATTTTACAAGAATAAAAATACATAATTGCATCTTAAAAGAAAACTACTTGTTTAAACTGCTCTTTGCCAGGTTGCATCCTACAGACTTGGCTGGCACCAGGGAAGGAATGGAGTCTCAATATTCCTGGATTTCAGTTCATTAAAAGGGGTTGGGGGGTGGGGGGGAACATAGAAACATAGAAAATAGGTGTAAGAGTAGGCCATTTGGCCCTGCACCGCCATTCAGTATGATCATGGTAGATCATCCAACTCAGAACCCTGTACCTGCTTTCTCTCCATACCCCCTGATCCCTTTAGCCACAAGGGCCATATCTAACTCCCTCTTAAATATAGCCAATGAACCGGCCTCAACTGTTTCCTGTGGCAGAGAATTCCACAGATTCACCACTGTGTGAAGAAATTTTTCCTCATCTTGGTCCTAAAAGGCTTCCCCTTTATCCTTAAACTGTGACCCCTCATTCTGGACTTCCCCAACATCGGGAACAATCTTCCTGCGTCTAGCCTGTCCAATCCCTTCAGAATTTTATATGTTTCAATAAGATCCCCCCTCAATCTTCTAAATTCCAATTAATATAAGCTTAGTCGATCCAGTCTTTCTTCATATGAAAGTCCTGTCATCCCAGGAATCAATCTGGTGAACCTTTTTATTCCCTCTATGGCAAGAATGTCTTTCCTCAGATTAGGGGACCAAAACTGCACACAATACCCCTGGTGTGGTCTCACCAAGGCCTTGTACAACTGCAGTAGAACTTCCCTGCTCCTACACTCAAATCCTTTTGCTATGAATGCCAACATACCATTCGCCTTTTTCACTGCCTGCTGTACCTGCATGCCTACTTTCAATGACTGGTGTACAATGAAACCCAGGTCTCGTTGCACCTCCCCTTTTCCTAATCGGTCACCGTTCAGATAATAATCCACATTTATCCACATTAATTTGCATCTGCCATGAACTTGCCCACTCACCTAACCTATCCAAGTCACCTTGCATCCTCTTAGCATCCTTCTCACAGCTAACACCGCCACCCAGCTTCGCATCATCTGCAAACTTGGAAATGCTGCATTTAATTCCCTCGTCTAAATCATTAATATATATTGTAAACAATTGGGGTCCCAGCACTGAGCCTTGTGGTACCCCACTAGTCACTGTCTGCCATTCTGAAAAGGTCCCTTTTACTCCCACTCTTTGCTTCCTGTCTGCCAACCAATTCTCTATCCACATCAATACCATACCCCCAATACAGAGTGCTTTAAGTTTGCACACTAATCTCCTGTGTGGGACCTTGTCAAAAGCCTTTTGAAAACCCAAATATACCACATCCACTGGTTCTCCCCTACACACTCTAATAGTTACATCCTCAAAAAATTCTATAAGATTCGTCAGACATGATTTTCCTTTCACAAATCCATGCTGACTTTGTCCGATGATTTCACTGCTTTCCAAATCTGCTGTTATCACATCTTTGATGACTAACTAGCATTTTCCCCACCACCGACGTCAGGCTAACCAGTCTATAATTCCCCGGTTTCTCTCTCCTTCCTTTTTTAAAAAGTGGGGTTACATTAGCCACCCTCCAATCCTCAGGAACTAATCCAGAATCTGAAGAGTTTTGAAAAATTATCACTAATGCATCCACTATTTCTTGGGCTACTTCCTTAAGCACCTTAAAAAGGGAAGGATGGGTGGCATTACTGGTCAGGGATACTATTACAGCTACAGAAAGGGTGCGTAATGTAGCAGGATCCTTTTTTGAGCCAGTATGGGTGGAAGTCAGGAACAGGAAGGGAGCAGTTACTCTACTGGGGGTATTCTATAGGCCCCCTGGTAGCAGCAGAGATACAGAGGAGCAGATTGGGAGGCAGATTTTGGAAAGGTGCAAAAATAACAGGGTTGTTATACTAGGTGACTTTAACTTTCCTAATATTGATTGGCACTTGATTAGTTCCAGTGGTTTAGATGGAGCAGAGTTTGTCAAGTGCGTCCAGGACGGATTCCTGTCACAGTATGTTGACAGGCCGACTAGAGGGAATGCCATACTAGATCTAGTATTAGGTAATGAACTGGGTCAGGTCACAGATCTCTCAGTGGGTGAGTATCTGGGGGACAGTGACCACCGCTCCCTGACCTTTAACATTATCTTGGAAAAGGACAGAAACAGAGAAGACAGGAAAAAAAATTTATTGGAGAAGGGCAAATTCTGAGGCTATAAGGCTAGAACTTGCAGATGTGAATTGGGATGATGTTTTTGCAGGGAAATGTACTATGGACATGTGGTCAATGTTTAGGGGCCTCTTGCAGGATGTTAGGGATAAATTTGTCCCAGTGAGGAACATAGAGAATTGTAGGATGAAGGAACCATGGGTGATAAGTGAGGTGGAGAATCTAGTCAGATGGAAGAAGGCAGCATACATGAGGTTTAGGAAGCAAGGATCAGGTGAGTCTATTGAGGAATACAGGGTAGCAAGAAAGGTACTTAAGAAGGGGCTATGGAGAGCAAGAAGGGGGCATGAGAAGGCCTTGGCGAGTAGGGTAAGGGAAAATTCCAAAGCATTCTTCAATTATGTTAAGAACAAAAGGATGACAGGAGTGAAGGTAGGACCGAATAGAGATGAAAGTGGGAATATGTGCCTGGAGGCTGTGGAAGTGAGCAAGGTCCTCAATGAATACTTCTCTTCAGTATTCACCAATGAGAGGGAACTTAATGACGGTGAGGACAATATGAGTGAGGTTGATATTCTGGAGCATGTCGATATTAAGGGAGAGGAGGTGTTGGAGTTGTTAAAATACATTAGGACAGATAAGTTCCTGGGGCCTGACGGAATATTTTCCAGGCTGCTCCACGAGGTGAGGGAAGAGATTGCTGAGCCTCTGGCTAGGATCTTTATGTCCTCGTTGTCCACAGGAATGGTACCAGAGGATTGGAGGGAGGCAAATGTTGCCCCCTTGTTCAAATAAAGGTAGTAGGGATAGTCCGGGTAATTATAGACCAGTGAGCCTTACGTCTATGGTGGGAAAGCTGTTGGAAAAGATTCTTAGAGATAGAATCTATGGGCATTTAGAGAATCGTGGTCTGATCAGGGACACTCAGCATGGCTTTGTGAAGGGCAGATCATGCCTAACAAGCCTAATAGAGTTCTTTGAGGAGGTGACCAGGCATATAGATGAGAATAGTGCAGTGGATGTGATCTACATGGATTTCAGTAAGGTATTTGACAAGATTCCACACGGTAGGCTTATTCAGAAAGTAAGAAGGCATGGGATCCAGGGAAGTTTGGCCAGGCAGATTCAGAATTGGCTTGCCTGCAGAAGGCAGAGGGTTGTGGTGGAGGGAGTACATTCAGATTGGAGGGTTGTGACTAGTGGTGTCCCACAAGGACCTCTACTTTTTGTGATTTTTGTTAACGACCTGGATGTGGGGGTAGAAGGGTGGGTTGGCAAGTTTGCAGACGACACAAAGGTTAGTGGTGTTGTAAATAGTGGAGAGGATTGTCAAAGATTGATGAGACATTGATAGGATGCAGAAGTGGGCTGAGCAGTGGCAGATGGAGTTCAACCCGGAGAAGTGTGAAGTGGTACACTTTAGAAGGACAAACTCCAAGGCAGAGTGCGCAGTAAATTAGATTTAGATTAGATTATGAGGACACTCAATCCTCATTTACTCTCATTTAGAAATGTATGCATGCATTAAGAAATGATACATTGTTCCTCCAGAGTGATAACACAAAATAATAAAAAGGACAAACCAAGACTCACACTGACAAAACCACATAATTATAGCATATAGTTACAGCAGTGCAGAACAATACCGTAATTCGATCAATGCAGACCATGGACGCGGTTTAAAAGTCTGAAGTCTCGATCAACTCCAATCGTCCCGATATCAGGCAGCAAACGGGAGAAACTCTCCCTGCCATAAACTTCCAGACACTGACAATGCCTCGGAAGCACCCAACAACAGCAGACTCTTGAGTCCGTCCGAAAACTTCAAGCCTCCCGATCGCCTTCGACCTCGTCCCAGCCGCAGAAACAAGCAAAGCTGAGGTCCCAGAGGCACCGAAGCAGGCATTTCAGAAGTTTCTCCAGATGTTTCTCCACGCTCTCACGTCTGCCTCCAAATCAGGATTGAGCACGGATCCCTACTTTACACGTGACAGATATCCATTCTCCAGAGAGGCCGCGCGCACTGCGTCACGCCACCATCTTCTCCTCCAAAGTAAATGTCAGGATACTTGGTAGTGTGGAGGAGCAGAGGGATCTGGAGGTACATGTCCACAGATCCCTGAAAGTTGCCTCACAGGTAGATAGGGTAGTTAAGAAAGCTTATGGGGTGTTAGCTTTCATAGTCGAGGGATAGAATTTAAGAGTTGCGATGTAATGACACAGCTCTATAAAACTTTAGTTAGGCCACACTTGGAGTACTGTGTCCAGTTCTGGTTGTCGCACTATAGGAAGGATGTGGAAGCATTGGAAAGGGTACAGAGGAGATTTACCAGGATGCTGCCTGGTTTAGAGAGTATGGATTATGACCAGAGATTAAGGGAGCTAGGGCTTTACTCTTTGGAGAATAGGATGAGAGGAGACATGATAGAGGTATACAAGGTATTAAGAGGAATAGATAGAGTTGACAGCCAGTGCCCCTTCCCCAGGGCACCACTGCTCAATACAAGAGGACATGATTTTAAGGGGTGGAAAGTTCAAGGGAGATATTAGAGGAAGGTTTTTTACTCAGAGAGGGCTGGTGTGTGGAATGCACTGCCTGAGTCAGTGGTGGACGCAGATACACTAGTGAAATTTAAGAGACTACGTCAGGTATATGGAGGAATTTAAGGTTATATGGGTGGCAGGGTTTAAGTGTCGGCTCAACATTGTGGACCAAAGGGCCTATACTATCTATTTTCTAACTTGCAAGACAGTTCCCATTCCTCAGATAATGTTACGAAAAATAAAGGATAAATCAAATTGCAAATTAAAATTCCAAACTGAGTTGGAAGAGGAAGGGAGAAAATGCATCAGAACATTTCTTCTGGAAAAAATATCCGGTGATGAACTGATAACAGAAATCAAAATAGGGAGTATTTGTAAAATGAGTCAATAATCTTGTGAAAAGGATATGAGTGCACGTGTATTAGGCAAAAACAAGGCAAGAACCAGAGGGAGTTTCTAAAAAAAAAGGAGGCGGGGACCAGAAGAAGAGGGAAAAAAGGTTACAGGGACCAGAGAAAAATACGGAAAGAGAAAAGATGTGGGGCAGAGAGGAGGGTGCTAAAGTAATATGGTTTGAAGTAGGTAATGTGTACAAGCATAAACTGAAGGGTGAATGTGAAAAATGCCATAAAGAATAAATGAAAAAGCAGCAAACAGAAAAAACAAAGATAATGGAAATAAATGATTAATAGCCATGCCAGCATGAGGTGGTTTCCATCTGGCACCCAAGTGTCCATAAACCAAATGGATCACAGAGCACGATCCAACGAAATCAGTTACATCCAGATAGTCCTCTGCTGTGCTCACTCTGGAACAGATGAAGAACCCTCAAAACAAAGAAAGATGATAAAAACCATAGTACTCCTCAATGAGATGGACATTAGAAAGGCAAATTAAATGCAAGCACAACTGAATTCCCAATTCAATCACAACTGTGCCTTCAGAGTGTCAGCCTTAGCATTCCAGTAGAGTTCTTGCTTCTCGAGTTAGATGTTTGTTTTGCACCTACTTCAACTATTACAGCACCTGACCTACCACTGTACTGCACAGGGCACTGCACAGGGAATGCCATTCTTGAGGTGCCAGCTTTTGGATCACACATCTTCAGTCCTCTCTCACAGCAGTAAACGTCCCAGTGCCGGCTGATATACTCTCTGGCATCCGAACGGATAGTGATTAAACCCTGTGATCTGGTTGGTTAGCTTTGAGGGAGGTCAATTCCTCTAAGCATGGTTCTCAATAGAAGGTTGCATCAAACCTATCGATGCAGATCCAGAATATGAACCCTTACAGAGAAAAGAGAAACGACGTCAACAAATCACCAATAATCTTAAAATCTGGACAGCAAAGCAAACACTCCCAATGGACTTTCCTCTAAGCTCGCCAATCAGAATCTTCTACTACTAAACTGTTCAGTGTTTTGAACCAGCCAACCACATCGCGACGCCTAATCAATACCAATTCGGACCTCGCAGGAGTATACAAGCCGACAATCTGAGACAACACCCTCAACTGTGCACTTATGATGGCTTCTCGATTGGAGCCGAAACATCTGCAAACATTTTGCTGAGCTGGACATCACCCAAACTTCCAAGTCAGCAGCTGCCTTTCAAACTTGGTCACAAGAGACCGTTGTATTCCCTTACCAAACTTCACAAATGTCCCAGCATCGGTGAAATATTTAAAGTCATTTTGAAAATGTAACTATTTTTCAAGTGAATTACACTGAATATCAATAGAATTTAAAATAAACATTTTTATGGTCACTTGTTTAATAATCCTAACTTGTTCTCTTATCATTCTTGTTTGGGGGTGTGGGGGTGGGCAGGGAAAAGAGAAAAACAACATTTTCAACAAGGAGGTATTGAGGCCTAGGACTTGAAGCTCATTGATTAGTTTTGAGAGGATGATGGTACTGAATGCTGAGATGTAGTCAATGGAAAGCATCCTGATGGATGTAACTATCTTAGCTGTCAAGATGTTCCAAGATTCAGTGACGAGCCAATGAAATGAAATTTGCTATTGACCTGTTGTGAGGGTAGGCAAATTGGAGCAGATTCAAGTCGTTTCTGAAGCAGGAGTTTGATATGCTTCATCACCAACCTCTCAATGCACTTCATCACAAGGTTAGTCTTTGAGGTAAGTTACCACATTCTTCTTAGGCATCAGTACAAGTGAAGCCTGCTTGAAGCAGGTGGGTACCTCACACTGCTGAAGCGAGAGGTTATAGATGAAGACGGGGGTCACCAACCTTTCTCGCACCGCGGACCGGTTTAATATTGACAATATTCTTGTGGACCGGCCAACAGGGGTGGAGGGAGGTGTTAATCACGGCCGGAATATAGGTGATAAGTCAACTATAAATCATTTATGAATGACTAATACACTCAATTTCATTTCTAAAAGGGTTTATCTAACAAATTTAATATTAAACACAGTGTATATTTTCCTTGCATGAATAGTGGTAAGTCAATTATAAATCATTTATAAGTCAATAGCATCATAACATTCTAAGTAATGTTTGGATATTAAACACATAGCACATATTTTCCTCGTATGAACATTGCAACACACCAGTGAGAGGACAAGACAAGGGGAGAAGGTCCCCATACTGGGGCCGCGGCGGTCGCAGTGCAGAGAGTGTCCGACCGAGCAAGGAGAATGACAGGGCATGTGCCTGCGCACCCCCCCCCCCCCCCCCCCCCCCCGTAGGATCTATTGGCAGACAAAAGTTTGGCTCGAGGGATGACTTTCAGTAGATCGCAACGAGGCAGCTGCTCTGCTCCTTACGAAACCCTGAGCCCGAATTAGTTCGTCTGCGAATATTTTAGCATCGGGTTCCCCACGAACATTCGGTGTCCTAAACAGGTTCAGAGGCGGCGCCCATCTGTCCGCGCTCCAGGCCAGTACCAATGGTACTTCCCGCCAGCCGCGCGAGGCTGCCGGTTACCAGAGGCCAACCAGTGATCCCTGCCACGAGGGTATCTCTGCGTTTAGGCGACTGATGACCTTGCATGGTTAATGACCTTGTGTGCATTCATGTTCAACAGTGGGTGTGACAGGGAATGAGGAAATGTGGAACTGACTCATATCGTTTATCACCAAATCATATCATTTCCTCGCAGCCCGGTAGCACACACTTTGCGGCCTGATGGTTGGGGATCACTGGTTAAAGATATTGGTGAATACTCCAGCCAGATGATCAGCACTGGTCTTTAGTACCTGGCCAGGTACCCCGTCTAGGCCAAATGCCCTCAATGGGTTCACCCTCCTGAAGGATGTTCTCATGTCAGCCTCGGAGACCAAAAATCACAGGGTCAGAGTTAGTGACCTGGTCTCAACTACACTGAAAAAACCAAAGGGAGACTGAGTGACTACTTTGTAGAACACCACATTCAATCTGCAAAGGTAACTGAGCTTTCAACTGTCTGTCACTTTAATTCTCCATCTTGCTCCCACTCTGACCCCTCTGTCTATGGTCTTGCGCTGTTCCAACATACCCCAGAGCAGTCTTGAGGGTCCAAATCTTATTTTCAATCTATGCAAGCTATGCCCTCAGGGTTTAATACTGACAGCAAGATCAGATAAACAGCATTTCCAGTTTCCAATAAAATGAAATCCTATCTTCTTATTCGGGTGGGGGGGGGGGGAGAAGAAATAGAGTGTAAAAAATATCTAAAAGCATTTTGTTTAGTGGAAGAAAAAGAGACAAAATCATCAAATCAAATTAACATCATGCATTTTTGTGTTATGAGGAAAGAACCTGGCCTATGAAATACCATGATTATACTTCAAAAATCATCCTAAAGGACATTCAATGACCTATAAAAGCACAAGTTCCTCTTTTCTCCATAATTAGCACGTTTCCCCAGGAAAAGAGTCAAACTACATTTGTCAGGCAAGGGAAGAATCCCTCAATTAGTCAAGATTTGGTAAGATTGTCTTTTGAGGAACTTGGTGAGAGAGAACATAGTTCAACCCGGAGAACTGTGTGGTTTTGCATTTCAGGAGGGCAAAGACAGCAGGGGAGGGACTTCCTGGTAAACAAAAGGAAATTAAGTGGAGAGGAACAGCAGCATCTTGGACCACACATCCAGGGAAGTCTGAAGGGAGCAGGTCAAGTACTTATGGACAAAATGGTTGGGACGACTTCAATAATTGAAGGGCTTAAATGAATTTTGCTTTCTGTCAGCTGGGCCAAAGTGGATAGTAGGAAAGTCTTACTAAACCTATACAAAGCACTATTTAAGTCACAGCAAGACCTTTGATTGCAATTTTGATCACCACATCACAAGAGGAACATAAGAATACCAAAGCATGGAGAGGAGATTTGTAAAGGATGTCCCCTGTTCTGTGAAATTATAGTTGGGACTGACTAAACTGATCATTTTTTTTGCAACTGAGTTGAGATTTAAGGTGTACAAAATTATGTGATATCTAGAGAGGGGAAATGGGAAGGACTCTATCTCTAAGGAGAGATTAATGATGAGGAAATGTGGATTTAAATTAGTTGGAAAAAGGCTTAGAGAGTTGAGAAAAAAAATTCCTCATTCCAAAAGGATGGTGGATGTCTAGAAAAGACAGCCTGGTAGAATGGTGAAGGAACACAACTGGTCACACCTTTTTAAAAAAAGTACAAAAGTGAACATTGAAAAGTTGTTATCGACAAGATTACAAACTAAGAGCTTACGACAATTTTAAATTACTTCATTTTTGAGCTTGCACGTACAGGCATTATATCAAAAAAATCAGGAAGGGAGCAGACAGTGGTGAAACCTTGACAATATCTTTTTTTTAAAAAGATCACACATTAAAATATCATTGTTTACAGGGTGTCAAATTCAAAGGAAAATGGATAATAAAACACAGTTCAATAGTGATGGGCAAAGCTAGAAAATGTTATTTTTAGCATAACCCAGATTCAATTTATTGTACCTATGAATTTCACCTACAGATTCAAAGACAAAAGACTGAACCACAGCCCACAAAGAGGATCTCATAAGCCAGATTATTATTTCAATGCAGTACCAGAGAGATGCTGGATTGCTGATAGAACCATCATGTGGAAGAAACTCTGATGGCTCTTTATCCCTCACAGGTGGTTGTAAAGGTTCCTGGGGAACCTGTCAAAAAGCCAGAGTATTGCATTAAATACTTATCTATCATCCAGATAAAGAAATTGATTTTGTTCTTAATGCGTTGGCGAAGGTGTGGGGAGTCGACCAGACAAAATCCATTTGCTCAAACAAAAATCTAAAAGTAGAGGATACAGCAGCAGAAAATTTTCTACAGTAAAACTCAACTAATCTCTCTGTTTAAAACAGTGTGGAGGATAGGTGCATATAAATCATGACCCTAAAACTTGTTCCAGCACATAAGGCAATATAGTCACCAGGGCTAATTGTGTAATTCCCATGCCATTTACTTGCATGCTGGATAATGACAGTATCATTACATGTGGCCTCAAAAATAGAGAATATAGGCAGTCACATTTCCAACATCACCAGAGAGAACATATCGAAAAAATTACTTTGTGTTGTATGGTGCTTTGGAACATGAAGTATTTGAACACAAAAACTAGGAAAGCAAGACAAAAACTGATAAAAAGTATCCACCATGCATGAATGTACACTATAAAAAATATCCAATGACGCTAAGAGATTTGACAAAGAGTTCCAGGCAGGCGACAGAAAGCATGTACATGTAAAGCAAAAAAAAAGGTTTGTGCACAATATGGCTAACGCAGAAACGATCACAATTGATGAAGCTATTAACTGTTAAATTTTGCGAATAGCTTTACTGTACATTTATTTTGAGGAATATTCTATTTTGATGTTTTGATCTTTCAAGATATTAAGTTTAAAACTGTAGTTTGAATTTTTTAAATCACTGCAAACTCTTTTTGTTCTAAAGGAGCATTTAGCATGCAACATTAAAAAATCTAAATCCAAATTTAATTCAGCAACATGCTTTGAAAATAAGTGTTGATTCTTTTCCCTGCAGCGTTAAAAAATTCCATCAATGTGGAGACGTTTAGAGCTGATCATGAACTCCTCCAATTTACCTGCAATTCCATATATTTTCAAATATACTCTCACTATGAAAGCATTCAGTGCTACTGTTTTGCTCTACACCATTCATGTTAAGATTTTCAACACTAAATCTACCAACGGGATATCTTTCAACTGGGCATGAAAGAATAGCACACCAAAATGTTTTTAAATTATTTGGGGGGGGAGGGGGGGAAGGTGGTAAAGAAGATGGCTTCATTACCATTATGTTTCTAACACTTTCTGGGCCAAAAGAGCGTCGCCGCTGCCCTTGATTTGAGAGATCATAAAGAACGGAATCAACATAATTATACCGTTTCTGGGCTACTATGAATTAACAACCGGGTTGCGCACTTAGTATTATTTGAGTCGCAGATGGAATAGTTGGAATTTAAATGAGGACAAGCATTTATTCCCTGCTACGCAGCTGAATGATTTCTACCCCTGGCGGTGTAGCTTTCTGCAAGCATATGATCAGTTGCTCGGCACAACATAATAATCACATCAGAGTCATGTGACTAAGAAACATTTGGAGAGGAATTGGCTGGAGAAGTGGGATTGAGGCGGTGGGAACTTACAGCGCAGTCAGCTCGCAGCCCTGCTAATATTCCACCTGCAAATTCAGACAATGTACAATTAACGCGAAATCGTCATTTGCCTCAATTACACACGAGTCAACCTCTAACCTTCTGACCCTGCGTGGCGGAGAGGCTGCGAAATAGGAGATCCATCACGATGAATGTCTCCGGCAGGACGTGGGCTACACTGTACAATAAAAACCTGCCCCAACTATCAAGCAGTTAACACAGCCGCGCGGCCATCGAGAGAGAGTGTTTGTTTCAGTTTGCATAATTCAGACCAAAACCGAAAGCTATTGTTGCGCGGTTAGAAATATAACCACAACATGCATAAAGGGGAGCAAGTCCTCTGATAAGGTTTTTACAGATCTTCCCCCACTGTGTTGCCAGCCAATATTGCAACTTCTGTAGGGTAGTTAGGTGAACTGAAACAAACGTACTCGGAAAAGAAAGCCAGCGACACAAAAGCGCGAGGATGTTACGACTTTTCAGCACAATTCAATATAAACTACACCGACATCAGCAAAAATATCTCACATACAATAAACTGCGTAGAAAATACACTTTTAATTAAAGCCGTATACTCAATTATACTAATATACCAAAAAACTATGATCTAACGAAATCTATTCGATAATAAACACTTGTTCTCTGAATCCCCACAAAAACAAATATGAATGAAACATCCAGTTACATTTTCCAGACGTGGCGCCTCAGAAACTCCAAACATTATACGTTTTCCAAGCCATATGAAAAAGTGGCCACGTCTCCAGTCTCAACAGAAATTGCCCTGCCTCAGATGGCAAAGCAAAAATGAGACCACTTCTGAGAAGTTTCCCCTGAGCAGGTGGGCAGCCCCTGACTAATTCCGGACCAATAGTAATATAATGCCAAGTGCATAATTGGCGAAGTGAAACCTCTTAACATTAATGTTGCAATTATGTACATTGATGCCAACAGTTTAAGAGTGGTCGAACTAAGCTAGTAGCAACACACACGAAATGCTGGAGGAACTCAGGCCAGAGATCATCTATGGAAATGAATATTTGGGCAGAGACCCTTCTTCAAATATTTATTGTGTTATAGGGCCTATTCTGCCCTTCAAGCCACACCGCCCAGCAATTCCGCGATTTAATCGGCGCCTAATCACCGGACAATTTGCGATAACCAATAAACCTACCAACTGGTGGTCTTTGAACTGTGGGAAGCACTCAGAAGCCCATGCTGTCACGTGGAGAACGCACAAACAGCTTACTGACGACCCGGGTTCAATTCCCGTTGCTGCAATGTAAAGTACTGCACTACCATATCATACTCCATTTGGATCTACATATTCTGAAACTATGTATAAAATATATAACCAAAAATGAAAAAGACATTTGTTACATACTCAGGTCATCCCAGCAGACTTTTTAAATGCATTTGCTATTTTCATACAGCTAAACCAAGGACATGGTTAGTAAAATGATTATTCCAGAGACACCAAAAATGCCAATATCACAATAGCAGCAAAGGAATTTCAAATAATTTCATTAAAGAGAATCTGCAGAAAGAAACTAATAATAGCAACCACATGTTGTCATATTTGAGTTTATTTCTGTAATGTGCTTTGCAGGAGGAAACATGTTGTCCACATAACCTCTCTTTTATGCCTACAGTCCTGCCAGTGGTATTGTCATTTACTCTTAAATGCCCTCAAATAACTAGGCCAATCAGCTCCAAGACATGTCTAAAAAGGCAATAAACATTCACCTAGCTAACAATGTCAAAATATTTGCCGTCAATTTGCAAATAAAATAATCCAACAAAATGAATTTGGATAAATGAACAATTAAGGCATTTTGGTTGTGTTACTCAAGGGATAACAGCAAGGACCTTGAAAGTTGCACTGTCTTTTTTCCCTCTAAATAGTGCAATTGGATTTATTATGTCAATTTGAGTAAGCAAACACAAGCTCAGCATTAACATTTGCTCCACACAACAGCACCGCTGATAACTGCAAAGTATGGATTGAACTTATGATCTTCTGACTCAAAAGCAAGCATACCAAATCAAACTAACATTAATGCGTTCCAAATAAATGTATGCTAGCCTTTAAATTCTGAAGTCTATTTAAGTTTACATTGCACTTAAACACTTTAACCTTTATACTGTGAAAAAGAACAAACACACATTCACTGGATTTTGACCAACTGTAATTTGGCTAGGTAATATTTTCACATTTTGGACACTTGTACCATGTAAAGGATCCACAGAAATAATTAGATTACACAATTCATCCTTTCATGTTTGGATCTCTATCTGACAGATTACTTATTTAATTGCAGGGGAAAGATAATGTTGATTTTTATAAGGGAAAATAATGCAATATATCACAGATTGAGTACCCTTTATCTGAAATGCTTGGGGCTGGAAGTGCTGTAGATTTCAGATTTTGGAACATATAATGAGATAGCCTGGGATCACTATCATTTCTGACTCTGAATTTGTACGCTACTGGTAAGCAGTCTTTGTCTTACTTTTTATTTACTGAATTAATTTATTAATTTCTGTTCATTACACGTACACCACTTCTCAGAACTGTTTGTGGTGCACCAAGACCTACACATCACCTGGGAACCTTCCCAGCACCTTGAGCAATTTTCCATTTGTGAAGTCATGCCAGTGCTCAAAAAAAATTCGGATTTTGAAGATTTTCAGATAAGGGATATTCAACCTGTAGTAGGTATTTTTCTAATTGCTAAACTAACCTTCTGCAACTCCAATGCAAAGCTCCTCGCAGTCCCAGCAGATCCAATGGTAACAGCTTGGAATCAAGGCCACTGTCCTCCCACTTACAAATGGTGCATGGTTATAGTTGGAAACAGAGGGTAAAGGGGGGAAAAAGAACAGCTTACTCATTTTCAAATACTTTCAGAACAATGCCACATATTCCAAAAGAACAACTGGGTTCGGATATTTACATTAAAAGCTTGTTGATTTTAACGCAACTATTAACTGCCAGCATGTTGCGCAAGGCACAGAACCTGCAATACTTGTTTGTCAACCTAAGAACATAACGTATGTTCTACATGTATAAAAACACACCAGCAACACTCCCTAAAAATATTTGCACTAAATACCAGTTTTCTGTTCATTTCCACCATGTGAAAACTTCAGATGTATTACAATTTTTTTTACACTTATCAGCTGCAATCATTTTTTTAAAAAAATAATTGCTGAAAAGAACAGCATTTACTGCTCTTGATAAAGGTATAAAATTGAGAAAGCAATTTGATGAACCACTGTAACCTACAAGGCAGAAATACCAGCATTTTGATCCAGCAACATAATACTGTATTTCCACATTAACATAGGTTGAGTTTGGAGAAATTGCCATTCTCTTGTATGCACAGCTACTGGTCTAGCAGTTTTGGGAGCCCTTCTAAAGATGGCATTCCCATGAAGAAACTGCCAAATCGTTAACAGTCTGTATGCAATTGGAGCTCTCATTTAACCACTGCATTTTCCTACAGAAATAACCCTACAGAGGGAACACCTGAAGATGGCTGGGTGCGGGAAACTGCCCTAAGGAACTCTTGCTGCTATATCCTAGCACGAAGAGGTTTGGTCTGCAATAACCAGAGTCATTTTCTGACGTCCAGTTTTCTCTTTCATTCCCGCAGACTCAACGCTACAAAGTTTTCTTGAGACCACAAATGCCACTGTAATTTCAAAGGTAATCATTTGCTTCTGCAGACTCCACCTTTCAGTCCTATCTAAACAGAGACTGGAATAATTTCAAGGCAAAGTGTTCCTGAGAAAATCCAAACTTACTGCCTTTCAGCAGGTTATGAGTGAATACATACTGTTCAAAAAGGTTGACAGCTTTTCAGTTGCAATGTAGATATGGCAGCCAGGCTGGGTTAAGAATCATCTCCTGTCAATCAGGCATGATGATCACAGACTCAAGTGATTGGTTGATTTAATGCACATCTTTTATAGGTACCCTGCATTGTACTGCTGCCACAAAGTCAACAAATTTCATGACATAATTTGGTGATATTAAGCGTGATTCTGATTCAGTACATTTTCCTAGAGAAATAACCCTATAGTTATTGCCTAAGGTGCTGAATTTTGTATTAACTCTGGTCTTTAAACGCATTCTTTTCTGCAAACATTCATCTTGTGTACTGCATTCTACACTGCTGCGAAACATAGACTCCACCTCTCCTTTAACTCATTAGCTTATGTAGTGTTGTCAAAACCCGATTCTCATACAAAGCCAATGGAATCAGATTGGTCAATGATGTCTTCTATAAGGAGGGCAGTCCAGGTAGATAGAGATGAATTATCCATTCGCACACTTGCTAATATGGTAGCAAATGTATATACCTCAGTCTTGTGGCAACACCAAGATAGCAATTCAGTTCTGAGGCAGACCCGCTTCAGCATGCTCATCCAGTCCTTATCGAACTAAAGTTGGTCTCAGGATTTAATGATTATAGGAAGTATTGGAAACTACTTTTTTTTAAAATTATACTTATTTATGTAAGATTTGTACTTTTTAAACAACGTGTATTTTTCACACTCACTGGCAGAAAGCAGTATAGCAGCTAAACTAACAGTTTATCACCCTTCTCATTGGCTAAGTATTAACACATTACCCATATGATGCAATTGGTTTAATTATGCAGTCTATTAACTAATTAATTCCTATTTAAAGAATCTTTACTTTATCTATAAAGGGGGGGGGGGGGGCGGGGATTTTTCCTCCGCAGAGGCACCATCTTGACTTCTTTGCTTCATTATTTCTTTGTCTGTCTATCTCTTATCTTGGCATCATTTTTCAGGTCTTTATTTAGCTTTACTTACTATTTGTATGTTTGTACATACTCAAAATAAACTGAAATCTTAGAATTAAGCTACTCAACCTTCTTGACTCCCCAAGGATCAGAAATTAAAAAGAGATCCAACAGAAGCTACTAACTCATGATTAAGGCCCCCAAGCATCCAGAGCACGTTCTCTCCATTGGTCAAGAGGTGCAGGAGCCTTAGGTCCCACACTATGTTCAGGAAAAGTTATTATGCTACAGTTATCGGGCTCCTGAATCAGAGTAGATAACTTCACTCACCACAGCTCTGAATTGCCTCCACAAGCTACATACACTTTCAAAAATGCTACAACTCGTGTTCTTTTATTTGTTCAATTTTGTCCTTTTGCAATAAATTGTTTCAGTCCTTATGTATTTTTTGTAAACTATTGTATTTAATTTTCTGTAAATGCCCACAAGAATGAATCTCAAGGTTGAATATGGTAATTTTATACACACACACACACACACACTATAAATTCTACTTTGACTTTTGAAAAGAATGGGTTTGTTAGGCCAGGAGGCTACAGATTGTGGAACACATTTATCTGCCATGCTAATGCCGGCCCATAGTGTAGTAGCATCCACACCAGACTTCAAGGTGAGTGGTCCGGGGCTCGAATCTGGCTGGCTCCTTGCACACTTTCCATTCGTGCTGGGTTGAGTGTTGAGCTCGCAACTTGGCCTCATAAAAAGAAACAAATGCTAAAGAAACAGCAAGGTTGCCACCTGTTGCGCCACAAGGCACAGATCAGAACAACAACAGTATGAGTAGCTTTATTTGCTCTAGTTGCTTAACATCATTACCCTTTCAAAACAATCAAAGGAGTGCTCAGTATGGAGATGGGCAATACCTTTCAAGGACCATATGGTGGTTACGCTTACCAAGAATTAGAGGGACATGCAATATGCAAGTTTAAAGTCTATGCCTTCACATTGCAGGACCCACCTAAACTGAGGAAGATCAGTGGATGGCTATCAACAGGCTTCCTCACCCGTGTTTGACCTGCAACTCGGAGACTTCACAGCATCGAGATTCAATGACAAGAACCCCAAGGACTATTCTTTTCTAGCTATACCTCAGATGCATAGTTAACTTTAAATGAGCTTGTTCTTTTCGGGCACCAAGTCCACCTGGGTTACAAAGACCTGACTGATACAGTAGTTGGATGAGTACTTAAACAACATCACCAGTAGGCTACAAACTTAACTCTCTTTCAGATTCGTCAGTGCATTGTGGATTATCTGATCCCATAATAGATCCAGTCTCACAACGAATGAGACTGACCATTCGCTGGCCTGACCATCGCCAACAAACTCTAAAATGGATTCTAAGGTTTGAGAGATTAAAGCTAACTCAAAAGGTGTTAAGCCGTTTGGAGGCTGAATGCTCATCACTATTATGAGCAGTCTTTGCTGGGAAGTTTAAGCGAAGTGGATTTGGTGAAAACAGTGGATTTGCTGGAAAGTACTAGTGGACTTGGACCTGGAAGAATTGACCTGGCAAACAACAGGCTGCTAATTCATCTATGGAGGTTACTTAGAGAATAGAGAAACAAGCATTGAGCAACTTACCACAAGCACAAACCAGCAAACTCAGGAAAGAAAGATAGATCCATCTCCTGCCTGTGTACCCAGCTGTACATATTCCAATTACAACATCACTAAAAATTACAAATATTTCTGTTACAATGACCATTGCTGTTCTCTCATGGAAGGCCAGGGACCTCAAATATTAACTAGTTTCTTCCCAACTGCTGCCTGACCTGTTTCAGTTTCAGATTCCTGTTTTTGTTCAGATTTTCATTATCTACATTGTGCTTTATTAATAATTGTGAGCATCATAAAGATCATGAAATGAAAATTACTGGAAATAGATAAAAAATTACATTGGATGGTCATCCAACTGTAAAGAGTCGCTCAATATGGGTGCAGAGGGCAATACAATCTGACAAGTTTGTGGTACTTCTGTTGCATACAGATATTTTCTGCAATAACAATAGGGCTTTCCTTTGGATTGGGGTGACTTTAATTTGTAGATGGGTTCTGTCAATTTGCCAGGAATGACAGTGGGCCTCATATGTAGATAATCTTTAAATCAACTTTTTTCCCCTTTAAATGTACAATATCAATTATACAGAGACTGACCCAGATTTTCTATCGCAATGTGAGTTCACAGCTGCCTGCAGGTGACAAACTTTTGTTCAATACTGTTAAATCTGGGCAAGTCTCAGAAGGCCTGGCTGCCTCATTCTTGTGGCTTCTAGCATTAGATTGAACTAGGGGAAAGAGGAGAAACGACACACCTGTTATCCATTCTATATCTAGTTCAAGGTCTAAGAACACATTCTTTGTAAAATCAGACCATGAGCTGGATGGTGAATTTGCAAATTAAGCAATACATTAAGCCTATTACACAATACTGGAATACCAAAATAAAACAAATTGAACATCTGAAATAAGAACAGAAAAGTTCTGAAATACAGTAATTGGATCAGACAGCATCTATAAGAGGGAGATCAAATTTGGAGTTGATGTTGCAGATTGACCAATTCTTCATGAGATGAATACCCAGCTCTTTCAAAGTTCAAAGTAAATTTCATTATCCAAGTACATTTACTGTATGTCACCATATACAACCCTGAGATTCATTTTCTAGTGGGCATATCCACAAATTTATAGAATAACAGAACCAATGAAAGACCATCCAACAGGCATTCAACCAGAGTGTAGAAGAGAACAAATGCAGAAATAAATAATCAAGAACATGAGAAAAGTCCTTACTTTCAAGGACTCTTGAAGAGTTCATTGCTTGTAGGGACATTTCAATGATGGGGCAAGTGAAGTTATCCCCATTGGTTCAAGAGCTTGACTGAGGGGTAATAACTGTTCCTGAACCTGCTGGTACAAATTCTGAGGTTCTCAGGTCTCATTTTCTAACTAAAACACCGGTTAGATGTTGCCTGACTTGAACTTTTTCAGGCAGCATCTCCTGTTTTGATTGCAAAATGCTAAGTTGCTTTGGCTAGAACGCCAGTTGTCAAATTATCTGTGCTTCAGAAAAACAACCACCTGTCCATGAATGAACTGTCCTCATATGACCCACTCTCTGTGGCTGGGTGTCATCATCTCCCAAGATCTGCTTCATGCCCAGCACACTAATGCAATCATGAAGGCAGCACACTAACTGTTCTATTTCGTTAGGAGTTGGCGGACATTTGGCAAATCACCAAAAGACTTACAAATTTCTACAGATATCTGGCGGAGCGCATTCTGACTAGTTACATCACAGCCCGGTTTGAAGGCCCCAAGGCATAGGATTACAACAGACTACAGAAACTATAATACATCAGCTTTAGGAACAGTCTAAGAACCATAAACACTAACTCACTTCTCATCTGCACTATTTATTTTATAATTTGTAGTAATTTAACGTTTTTGCACAACATTGCTACTGCAGAACAAATTTCAAGTCTTCTAAGACGGATAATAAACCTGAATCTGATTCTTACCTCCATGTCCACATTCCAGAGGTTGGTAACATGGTATTATTAGGTGGTGCAGGTTGATTGGGCCTGTTACTATGCTGCCCCACTAACTAAACAAACATAACACAACATTAGGATTTCCAACTAAAGCATTGATAACACTAATCCATCAACAAACCATGGTTATGGACCCTTAGGTGTCCCCCGCACAGCTTTGCTCATCTTCGTGCTTCTGAGCAATACTCCTCCAAAGGGCCCAGCTCAAGGTTGCATTGTCCCCATTCACAGCTGGGCCAGCACTGGTGGAACTGCAATGATGGCGTCCGAAGAGACCACAGAGCAGATTCCTCCTCCACAGAGCTTCTAGAAGTTCTCCACAACACTGCACGATGAAGGCCAGCTTGCTGGACCACTTGGCACACTGCAAACTCCTCGAGAAAGCATTAACAACACAAGCAAACCTTGCAACAAAACCCAGCCAAGGTTCAAACCTGGACTGGCAAGTGCCAAGTAACACTCACACCTCTTAAAAGTGCCATCACCAAAAATAGTTTCATCTCCTGCTCAAAGACATTTAACCATTATCAATACCATTAGGGCTCAAACACCTCAAAACTTGCATTTCTGTGGCAGGTGCCTTCTCAGTCTTTTCATCACCTACAATGCACCAGCCAAATCCTTTCTTGCCCAGGAGTTGAACTTCAACAATTCCTTAAGAAGCTCAACATCATCCAAAGCAAAGCAGCTTGCTTGGATCACATCTTGTAAGCTACTTCAGAATTTCACTCCTTCAACCATCGGGCAACCACTGTCCATACACATCCCACAACAGTTCCAAACATCCAGCGCAGAATTGGAAAAACCCAACCCATTGCTGTGCCAGGAGTCCTCTGCCAAGTCACTATCACCTTTGCAATGACTTCCACTACCCCTGTCAGATACAGCTACTCAATAAGAAATGCAAACTGAGCTTAAACAGTAGATAAATGTTATCTTGTGCTAGTTACTCTTTAACCTGGACGCCCCCAGGGCACTCAGCAGTCAGATGAGTGCTGGCCAGAAGCTGAAATCATCAATTTTCTGCTGTCTACTGATTGCACCACGCTGCCAGAACCAAACTCAACACCCACTGTGTGACCAATACTCATTTTGGGGGGACTTGCCTCAACCTATCCCAGGAAAACAAAAAATTTCATCAGTTCCAGCAGTATATTAAGAAGACATCTGTAGTTAATGAAGCTCGTGATATTCCAGGATTGCTCATTTCTTAGTCAGTGCAGTTTATTAATATTAACAGGAAAGGAATTAAACTTGCACTGGAATCCAGTACAGTGTATGTGGTCTCATAATGATGATAAATTCCAGTAGGAAACCTTATAGAAAAGTCCCCGGATGTTGTCCCTTAGTAGGCCAAGTAAATGTGTATTTTAAAAAAAAGATATAGCACAGTTAACATAACCTTAGGTCCCAACAAACCCATAACACCCAATTACACTCGTAACCAACTAATACACACAACGTTGGAATGAGGAAACCAGAGCACCAGGTGGAAACCCACTTGGTCACGTGGAGAATGTACAAACTTCTTACGGACAGTGTCAGAATTGAACCTGGGTTGCTGGTGCTGTAACAGCATTACGTTAACTGCTCTGCTACCACACCGCCCCAGGTTCTTCCTATGAAAAGAATGATATGCACCCCACATTAAGGACGGACTTCTATGCAGGGCAGACATTTCACTGACCTCCAAAAGCAAGGTTGTGCATGATGAATCATTCAAAATCAATGACTGAATCATTCAAAGCGCAATCTAAAGGGGGAAACTACAACTTGTATATTGCACAAAAATAACCAAAATCTAAGATATGTTCTTGGAAGACTAATTTTTATTACTTTTTAGTACTATTGCATATTTTATCGTAAACCAAGCTCTGGTACAGTATAAGACCACCTTTCTCGAAAGTCCTAATAGTTGGCATCCCAAGACAAAGAATTCACACTAAGCAGCCTTTTTTTAAAAAAGTATCCTAATCAACTAATCATTGGTCGAGAGGTTCAGTTGTTCAGACCAAACATCAGAGTGGGGAAGAAATGTGATCTGTGACTTTGACCTTGCAAGGATTGTTGATGTCAGATGGGGTAGTTCAAGAAACTGCTGATCACCTGGGATTTTCACACACAACAGTCTCTAGACTTCACAGAGAATGGTGCGAAAAAATAAGCATCAAGTGAGCAGCAGTTCCGTGGGTCAAAATGCCTTCTTAATGAGAGAGGTCAGAGGAAAATGGCCAGGCTGGTTCAAGCTGATAGAAAGGTGACAGTAACTCAAAAGCATACCTGAATACACAATACATTCAAGCTTCAAGGGGATGGGTTACATCAGCAGAAGACCACAGACATACACCCAGTGGCCAACTTACTGGGTAAAGGAAGTACATAATAAAGTGGCCACTAACGATATACCATTACTCTCAGCCATCTTGAGGCAGATGGTGCTCAGTCTCAGCAATCATTAGCATTAGCTTTTCTCCCCATTTGCTATGGTGCTATATTTTTGCCAACTCACATTCACCAGAGGCCATCATTCATCATTTCATATCGATAAATGACCTCTCTCATTGCTGCTAAAAAAAATGTTCATTTTTCCAAAAGTTCTGTGTATTCTACTTCATACTACCAGTTGTGTTTTCATGAACAAAACTAGGAATTTGCTTCCTTTTCTTCTCCTTTTAGAGCCCTGCCCAAAATTTCGCTCTTCAGTTATATAGTTATCCCTTGTAATTCTGCCATCTTATTATTCATGCTCCATTTAAAGGAAAGCCTTTTAGGACCGAGATGAGGAAAAACTTCTTCACACACAGAGTGGTGAATCTGTGGAATTCTCTGCCACAGGAAACAGTTGAGGCCGGTTCATTGGCTATATTTAAGAGGAAGTTAGATATGGCCCTTGTGGCTAAAGGGATCGGGAGTATGGAGAGACAACAGGTACAGGGTTCTGAGTTGGATGATCAGCCATGATCATACTGAATGGTGGTGCAGGCTCAAAGGGCAGAGTGGCCTACTCCTGCACCTATTTTCTATGTTTCTATGAGAAAGAGCAGGAGATATTATATTACAGTACAAAATATGATGGAGTCTCTTCTACTAGAACAGCAGAGATCTTTTGAAAATTTGACTGAAGATTTCATCAATACAAAACCCGGCTTCTTTGGTACAAAAATTATTCCTGATTGAGTACTTTAATCAAGCCCCTGTGCAACTTGTTATAAAACATCAAACTGAATAACCTTCAGTACTAGTTCCTCAATGCATTGGGCTGTGAAACAAGGTGGACTAAAGACCCTATTCATAAAAAGCCATGCTAGCAAGTACATCCATACACACACCAGGTAAGGGTAGTTGATGTTTGGAGATAATGAAACATTGCAGTTTTTACTTACTAACAGTGCCATGATAAAAATGGTCTTTTGCTTTACTAAAGGCAATCGATCCACACTCAAGTAATAAGACCATAAGATATAGGAGCAGTGTTAAGCCATTTAACCCATTGAGTCTGCTCCACCATTCCATCATGGCTGATCCAATTTTCCTCAGCCCCAATCTCCTGCCTTCTCCCTGTATCCCTTCATAGCCTGACCAATCAAAAATCTATCAACCTCTGCCTTAAATATACTGTACATAAAAACTTAAGCTTTCATAGCTGCCTGCGGCAAAAAATTTCACAAACTCACCACACTCTGGCTAAAGAAATTCCTTCTGATCTCCGTTCTAAAAGGACATCTGTCTATTCTGAGGCTGTGTCCCCTGGTCTTGGCCTCTATCATACAAAACATCCTCTCCACATCCACTATCACCATTTCACCATATGACAGGTTTCAATGAGTAATCATATGATACTCTCCATAATCAAGGTAGATAATTAGGAAAAGGTGGTTTCAATTTTAGTTTAATCACTACATTGTCCACAATAAACACATCTCGATGCTAGGCTTGCCCATGATTTTTTGCTTTTTGGGAAGGATGGCAAGGAAATAGGTTAGTATCACTATATTTTGCCTTGATGGCACATTTACGGTCCTGATCAACCAGACATAAAATGCAGTGATCAGAGAGCAATATTGAGCTTAGAGATGGCCACAGCTCTACAAGGGCAACTTTGGGTGAGTAAATCTACGCAGTAATCGACAGGATAAAACACTCCTTCCCCACGTGAAGTTTAGAAGGCAAAGCAGATATGCAGGTTTTTTCCCCATTTTAGTCACTGCAGTTATTGCCAAATAGCTGTTAACATAACTACAAATTATATAAGAATTTACCTGAGCATATCAGATTCCCAAAGGCAAAATTTCTACTTTCCTGTGTAAGATTACCAATATACGTCATCAAGACAGTGCATACCAAGTGCATATAACACACCTTTCACTTTCTTTCCCTGCAGAAACCATCTTGCAGTGAAAGCACAGCAGCCATTTCATACCAAGATCTTAGAAAAAGCAATAGAATGAATATTCAATTAATCAATATTTTACAGATATAGTAGCATAGATTAACAGCCAACAAAAAAAGATTTCAAATTTTGCTGGAGACAGCTTGAGATTTTAAGAGTTCAATTTCTAAAAGATTTCTAGAATGTAGCATTGCAGTGTCCTTAAAATCTTAATTGGTTTGGCAAATGTGTTTTACAGAAGGAAATCCCTTTGTCCTGTTCCAGTCTAGCCTGCATGTGATCTCACCCCACACCAGAAATCTCCTAAAAGTCATTAAGGGACAACGTACATCAGCAAGGATTAAAGCTGCAAATAAATAACTTGAATTTGCTTTTTATGAAATGTAATTCAGAAGCAGATAAGTATATTATGCTTGTATATAAGCTTGTCAGTTCACACCTAACAGTGATCTATTTCTGGTTACCAAATGACAAAAAAGCCAAAGAATTATTAAAAGTGTTTTTTATTAATAGGAACAGAGATACCACAATTATCAAGAACAATTAAAATAAACCTCAAAATGTTTGAAAGCTTTAAATTCACTTAGTCAAAAACCTTTAAAATTGTGAAGGTACTTGAAAGTTAGAAAGATCCTTAACCAAGAAGCACCCAAAACTTGGAATCATAAATGGAAGATACAGTATACATCTTCAATCTAAAAGAAAAAACTTCCTTACTCAGAGTGATTAAGCTATAGAAAATTAGATAGGAGTAGTTTCTTTTGCCATAGGATATTAATCTGTGGAATTTATTGCCACAGACAGCTATGGAGGCCAAGTCATTGGGTATATTTCAAACATAGGTTATTAGGTGATTAATTAGCAAGGGCACAAAGGTTGTAGGGAAAAGGCAGCAGAATGGGGTTGAGAGAGATAATAAATCAGCCATGATGAAATGGCAGAACAGACTCAATGGGCCAAATGGCCTAATTCTGCTCCTAAGTCTTATGGTCTAAAATGCTAATACGTGAAATGGTTGAGATAATTAGTGCAGTAGTTATTAATGGTAGGCTAGGAAATCACGAGGGAAAAAAAATCATAAAAAGAGCTGTGATGCAACAAAGCAGGGCAAACTGTTCATAATGAAAGCATAGACTGGTGGTCCGAGTGAACAACCTTTGCACTGCAAAGTACTAGCAAGTCAGTTAGTTACACAAAATCATTTGCAGTAGTTCTGCAGGATTAAAAGCCAACTATCATCCAGCAAAATGACAGATTGTAAATGATAGTCCTGCTTAAATTGTCCACATCCTGAGATCAAATTCTTGAAGGGATTATTTGGAAAGAAGAATTTTAACCCAGAGAGCTCTGCTTTGCATAACTGTTCCAAAGCATCTACCTAAACCAGAGCTTGCAGTCTAGACGAACCATGGCACTCATTATAAGCATTGTGTTGAAAACTAAATTATAAAGAGAAACATGCTAAATTTCTCTGAAAGAACTATTAAAAATGAGTATAATTGACAAGCCACTACCCTTGCAATGTTTTCAGTACGAACTAAATCAGAGTAAAAAGGAACTTCCAGTTGGTTGTAGATGATCAAAACTGGCAACACCAAATTGGCCAACTTGTGTTGATTTGTTATTAGCAAAGGTAAACAAAGTTCCTCCCAAGATCTACCATCATCTCTTAGAGAATATTCCAAATTCTAGCCAAACGACAAGCCATTCAGCATTTTCTCCCACTCTTTCCCACTTCCATCAACATTAGACAAAGCAACTGTTCTGGCACCACAGTTTAAAAATGCTACATGGAGCCCTCTCTTAAAATTGGGAACAGAACTACAATCTCTTGTGGAACTGATGTTCTCCATACAACTGAACAGAAACTAGCCTCCCCTCCACAAACTGGACACTTCTTGCTGCCTCAGTAAAGCAGACACCATCATCAAATACTATACCCATTCTCTCTTCTTTTCCCTCCCATCTGGCAGAAGATACAGAAGCCTGAAAGCACATATGATCAGCTTCTATCTCGCTGTCATAAGATTATTGAACAGCTCCCATGTACGATAAAATGGACACTGGACCTCGATCTAGCTCATGATAATCTTGCAATTTAGTCTCTACCTGAATTGTAGTTTCTATATAACTGCTACATTTTATTCTGTACCTGTTATTAGATCACAAGATATCGGAGCAGAATTAGGCCATTTGGCCCATTAACACTGCTCTGGCATTTCATCATAACTGATCCGATTTTCCTCTCAGCCCCAATCTCCTGCCTTCTCCCCATATCCCTTCATGCTCTAACCAATCAAGAATCAATCAACCTCTGCCTTAAATATGCATATAGATTTGGCCTCCACGGCTGCCTGTGACAAAGAATTCCACAGATTCACCACCCTCTTGCTAAACAAATTTCTCCTCATCTCCTTTCCAAAACCCCTCTATTCCAGTATATTATAGCCCCTCTATTCTGAGGCTGTCCCCTCTGGTCTTAGACTCTTCCACCTTTGGAAACATCCTCTCCATATCCACTCTATCAAGGCCTTTCACCATTCGATAGGTTTCAGTGAGGTCACCCCTCATTCGTCTGAATGTTTGCTGTTATTGTTTTCCCTATCTCAATGCTTTGTTGTAATGAATTGATCTTTATGAACTGTATGCAAGACAGGTTTTTCCACTGACAATAATAAATCAATTTACAAAATTTAAGTAACGTACAATGTAAAACTATTGCCCGTACATCCAGACTTCCAAATGGTTTTGGCCATTAAATGTGAATGTGGAAATTAAGTTAGTAATTAACAGCAAAAATAATCAAAAATCTGTATAAAGTCATCAAAATCTACATAGTAAAGCCTTCTTTATAGTGAATACATAATGTCTTTACAAAACAATGTAGAAACAAGTGCCAAACAGGGAGGTGGGTCACATACATATTTTGTAATATTTTGTAACAAGCCTCATTGCAGGGATCAGACCATGAGAGAGTCTGCTGGAAAAGCAAACCTACTGAAAGTGAACACTTGGACTGGAGAATGCAATCTGGACTAGATAATGCATTCAGGGGAGGAGTTATATGGTCCATGCAGTGGCATTTTCACAGAGTACACAATGATGAAAAAGACAGGCCACCTTACTGTGATGATGAATGTTGCAGAAGGACAAAGAATCAGTGCCGCAACCACTGATACTCCAATGAAGAGCAAGATTATTCCATTATTATACAAAGCAGCAAGCAAAATTCACACTGACCTTTCAAAAACTAACAATCAAATTTAGTCCAAAAATTTTCATATTTTAAAAACCCTTCATCTATAAATATATCACATCGCAGTGCAGCGGGAAGATTTCAGTTGCGGGTAACCTGCTCTTGACCCTCATACCAGGGATTCGATTCACTGTTTACAGGCTATAGCTAGCATTGTTTATAGAGACTCATCAATCTAAATTTATGTATTGACTTCCCATGCTCTTTAATATCCCTTCTGTTTATAATCAATCCTTTCTTTCAATTTAATATTGTACTTAATTGCAAGATTTTCTTTGCCTCCATTGTTGTATGTAAACTGCATTTTAAAAAACTACATGTTTGCAAGCCTATTGGTTCAATCGATTTTACATTACATATTTAGCCTTGGAATTATACTCTGTAATATTAAGGATTCACAACCCACATCACCCACCTTTAACATATCTTAAAAATCACCAGTTTTTTTCCACAAGACATTAAAGAGCGCTGAGCTAAGAGTTTACCATTTGAATTGCTGGGTGGGGCATTCCACAGGCAAGGACAAAACCAACTACTGAATAAAACTCAGCCCTTCAGTTTAGTCACAAATACCAGCACTGACTTGGGAATCAACCACACGAACTGCATTACATTTCTGTGTTAGGGGTAGATTGGAATAAACCAATTTTGACATGATTTAGTCTCTTCTCACGTTCAATCAAATAAGCTCAGGTTCACAAGAAACTTGCAAAACGAAACGTGCAATGATACAAAAAGAAAGATCTAATGATTTCCAAACTTCTTAAAAAATTCACAGTAACATTAAATTTCAGCCACACACAAAATGCTGGAGGAACTCAACAGGCCAGATGGTATCTATGGAGAACAGCAGACAGTTCAGGCTGACGCCCTTAAATTAAATTTCAGAATCCTTGAAAATTTCAAGTGAAACAACTGTGGGTTGTGATTTAAGTCTAAAGCAGCTTGGACAAAAAATTATGCTCAGACATAGGAAACTGAATGGAAATAAATTGGTCATCTAATTTTCCGAGAAATTCAAACTCAAACAGTCATGAAAAACCTGAATAATTTTGACTGAACAGAAACCACATCCTAGATTAATAACATAAACTGGCTGCACTATTTGCATAGTCCAACAACATAAAGACAGCCATAAACTGTACTAAGAATGATAAGACTTGTCAACAAATTTCACTCCAGAACTGACTTAAATCACTATTATACTCTACAAATCAAGTACATGGCAGGTCAAGTTCAGATTGTAATTTCATAAATTAAATGTAAACCCTTAAAGAAACTTCATTTTCTCTATTTCTATTCATTTTGTCAGTTCATACAAATAAAGGCAGCACACTTAAAGAATTAAAATCATTGAGTAGAATCCTCATTCTAGGTAGTAGCCAGCTAACTGAATTTTTCCCAATGAGGACTGCAGAGGATTCCAATTAACTGGGACACATCAGAACCAGTACATTTTACCCCAATCAGCCGAAGTTTCATGGAAATAGTTAAAAAGACAAAAGACCACAAGCTTATTAAAATATGTATTTGAATGAAATACAGAACAAATTAGAGCATCTACTCCAGGAAAACTTTAATACTTAATAAAATCAGCGCAAATGCCTACTGTAGATCATGGACTGCTTCATACATATTTTCCACAAATCCTCCTTCCATGCTTCATTTTCATTATAACATCTTGAATAACCGTTCAAGATGACTGTCAATACCTTCAAATCTTCCATAGTTCCTAACTAGTAGTGAAATAATTTCATTTTCACTCCTGGCTGCTTCTGGTATCTCCAAGCCTGAATGCTTAAAACCACATTGAGCAAAACGGTTCTAAGTTGTCTTACTGTTTATTTCCAACCAACTATCAGTAATGGAGAGGGGGAAAAAATCACTACTTATTGAAGAGCAACACATGAAGCTGATGCTATTTAAAAGCTGTTCGCTCCAAGCAAGGTGTAGTGTGTCCACACAAGTGCACACAAAGGATGCTACTAGAAACTGTTCAGCAGTAGTCTCCTGCCCCAATTAAGCAGCACAGTGGTCCAAATAATCTGAATTACATTTTGTTCTTTAAAAGTTGTCTCAAATAAGTGGCTGCCCTGATTAACCAATGGCCCAATTAACTGAAGATTTCAATGCTTAATAGAAGTTTGGATAGGTACATAGATGGGAGGGGTATGGAGGGCTATGATTCAGGTGTAGGTCGATAAGACTAGGCAGCTTAAATAGTTTGGCACAAGCCAAAGGGCCTTTTTCTGTGCTGTAGCTTTCAATGACTCTATGAGAGTATTTCCTTTTGAAAGAGACCATTTCAGTTATCCTGAATTTTTGTTAAATCCCCACAGTCAGGGGACAATTCATTAACAAAAAGAAGTCAACAAGCAGGATGTCAGGAGACCAATGTCCACTAGAATGTTAGTTAAGGGTCTTTTACTGCATTGGAAAAGACCAGAAATACCTTTGTATCCCTATTGATACATAAGTTTTGTGCATTATCTTAACTTTTCCCTTTGTCATTCAGATCAGTGCACAAACTGGTACTTCAAATTCCCCATAAACTTTCAATGCCTCCGCCTTTGTCACATTACCTGTTTCTGCAGTTTCAGGTCTCTCCTTGCTGGTCCCTGTGCTTCAACTTCCCTGGAATTACAATTTATCAGATTCCCACCTTGTCTTTGCTCTCATACCTGAATGTCATTTTCCTTGCACATCTCCATGACCTCAATCTACCCAAGCGCAATTTTCCGTCATTTTCTGGGAGCTGGGTTTGGATTTTCAAGTTACCAGCCCATCTACTTATCAACACTTTTACTATTTCCTTTCACCCCCAGTTGCTTTGGTAGGTCGATGTGTTTTACACTTCACCTATAAAAGCATTTTAACAGAAATACCGAACTTTGTATTCTAAAATATTTCAAATTACAGATACCACAAATGAACTGTTTTCTTGGTAGTCTGGCTCAAAGCTTACTGAACACAATGTATCCATTAACTAGAACCACTACAGATAAGATTAACAACTTAAATCTTTCACGTGACTTATCCTTCAAACAACAAAAAAAACTGGCCAAGCCTAAACAGATCTTACATAAAATGAAAAACTGGTTAGCCAACTACCAGCTAATGCTTTGGGCAGCAGTCTATCACAATCTCAAATAACATGATCCATTAACTCTTACCAGAATGACACAGTGCAAAGATGTGCAATTTCCACCTCCAATTGTCACCACACTGGTTATTTTATTACTGTCTTCAAATTTTAACTATACAGTTGTCAGTTTCATTCCAAATAATTGAGAGGTTCATTAGTTTGCAAATATTAATTTGTTGAAGCAACTAGAAAGGTGTGAATGCTTGCATATGAGGGAATTCAACTTCTTACAATTGCTGGTGCAAAATAATCTTCTAACCAGACATTTCAAAAAAGAAAATTGTTGAGTTTTCAAATATTCCTTCCCTAGGAGAAAGCGCATAATCTCCATTTGGAGCCTCTTTGCTGCCCAGACAAGCTCGTTAACTTGCCCTAGGGAGAAAGCAGAGATCCAATCACGAACTGCAATACATGAGTATACCAATTAAATCCCACAGCAGCGATTTACAAAAAAATCTCCTTAAATGAAAGAAAATAGCATCCAATGCTGTGGTGATGACTAAGCTGGAAAAGGAGAGGGAGGGAGTTAGAGAGGAGTTATATACAAAGAAGAGACAGCAGTCCTGCAGGTAGCTTCAGTCAGCATGCTAAAAGAAACCACCTCCTTTTCACAAGCATTCGTCACTGTGAAGAGTATCTGAATTCAGGGGTTTAATGCACAGATAGAAAAATGCATGGATGATTTTTTTTAACAGATTAATTGTTTGTCTGCTACAACGCAGCCACTTTACGATGCACAACACAATGAAGTGGTAGATGCGATGAAGTGTTAACTGCGCTAATCGGTACACAGTACCCGCTAGATTCCACAGCTGTGAGCTGTAAGAACTGAATTAGCTGTTACTTTGATTGAGGCCTTGATGAAACAACAGATGGTATGGAAAGTTCATTGACTATTTTCCTAATGTAGCACTTAGGGAGGGAAAAAAAAATCAGGAATTTTAATTATATTAAGAACTCTGTGGGTATATATTTAACCGGCGATGAGGTAAACATTTTGTACATCAAGACTTGGTTTATTTAATCCTATTATTTCTGCTATAGGACTAATTTAGTGTTGTGTTTACATCTGTTTACAATCAAATTGATAAATCTACTAGAAGAGTTCATTTCATGGATATACTTTTAAAACACTGAAGGAGTATTGTCTCTCACTACCTGCTGACATCAAATGTATGCTGTGTCCACCTGAGTTCCCATTCCCAAAAGGCACGTTACACAATCTGATTCAGGTTTAATATCACCGGCACACGTCCTGAAATTTGTTAACTGATTAAATTGCAATACAGGATAATATACAAAAAATAAATAAATTGCATTAAATACTTAAATTAAAAATAGTGCAAAAACAGAAATAATAAAAAAAAGTGAGGTAGAGTTCAAGGGTTCAATGTCCATTTGCAAATTGTACCACAGAGGGGAAGTTATTCCTAAATCACTGTGCCCACCTTCTATACCTCCCTCCTGATAACAATGAGAAGAGTAGTGTCCTAGGTGATGTCCGTTGCATTTCAACATAAAGAAAGAACTGTACAAGGAGAAAAGACATTGTGCACTTGCACCTGCCATTGCAACTTGGTGGAACTTTGTTCATCTGGTTTTGCTTTAGCCATGAAATAGATTTTGTGGTGCATCAAACTCAATGATTTACCAGGTTTTTGCTCTTTCTACCTCTTCTATTGACACAGAAGAGAAAGTACACAGTGGATTCTAGTTAACTGGGAGATATCCGCACCAGTACACGTTGGCCCAATTAAGCAGCTGCTCCAATTAGCCAAAGTTGCATGGAAATAGTTAAAAAGCTATAAAAAAGGTAAACTACCATTTAAATGAGTAACAAATTATGTACTTAAATGAAAAGCAGAACTAGAACACACCGATGCTACTACAGTACTAAACAGTTATTGACAGAGGAATTCATCCAGTGTATGGGGTGTCCAGGGAGGGATACCACCTCTGATTTAGGGGCTTGTGTCCTTTCTGGGGCAGCTCACTCACCTTTGGTCCACACCAGACACTCAGCTCTCACCTGTGGCTCCAAGTAGCTGTTTGCATGTGACAGTGGCCACACCCGAGTACACCGCTTCAACGGGCAGGCTAAAGCAGATGAGGGTAACCGGTGGGCCTCATATCCTGATGAATTAGAGGCATGCCTGAACCAGCATGGTGAAGTCAACTCCGACAGACTGTGCAGATGAGAGCTACAGTGAGATCCAACAGCCAGGAAGGAGGTTCTGCAACGCTTCTCGGAGAACAAAGGGCATGACAAAGACACAGAAGTAGTCATGGTCACCCACTGCAAGCACTCAAGACATCGGTTTGTGGCAACTACTCATACCACTGAAACCACACTTCCGAGGTTGAGAAAGTGGAACTGTCCCAGCTTTTCCACTTTAAAAACTCTCCTGCCCAGGTTCACTGTTATCATTCAATACGATGAACAACCAACAAGCAGCCATGTTCTTTTGATTGACTTTAATGAACAAAATTAGGGCTTTCAACGATTGCCCACTTTCACTGAAGATTAAAGATTAAAGATCTTCATTAAAGATGATTGTTGATTCAAATTCTTCATAACTCCTATAATCACTTATCTTTCAGGACACATTGTTTCGTATTTGCACCATGTCCTTAGAAAACTTGCAAAGACAAATAGTACAAAGCAAACTACAAGTGCCACTCAGCAGGTCAGGTAGAATGTGTGGAGAGGAATAGGCAGTCAAGGAGAATATAGTTTAATGTTCTGTTCCGTATTGTGTTAGCTGAGCTGGTTGTAATCAGAAGCTTCATAATTGGTTTCATCGTCCACCATTTTATCAAAGTTCAAAGTAAATTTATTATCAATGCACATACATGTCACCATATACAACCCTGAGATTTGTCTTCTTGCGGGCAATCCGAGTAAATACAAGAAACCCAATAGAATCAATGAAAGACCATACCCCTCAGGATGGACAACAACCAATGTGCAAATACAAAGAGGAGGAAAGCAAAGGAAATAGTAATAATAAATAAGCAATAAAAATCATGAAATGAATACCCCTTGAAAGTGAGTCCTTAGGTTATGGGAACAGTTCAGTGATGGGGTGAGTGATGTTATCCTCTCAGGTAATAATTGTTCCTGAACCTGTTCCTGAGGCTCCTCTACCTTCTTCCTGATGGCAGCAGCAAGATGAGAGCAGACCTGGGTGGCGGGACCCCACTGATGAATGCTGCTTTCCTGTGACAACGCTCCATGTAGATGTGCTCAGTGGTGGGTAGGGCTTCACCCATGATGGACTAGGCTATATTCACTAGCTTTTGTAGGGTTTTCCGTACATTGGTGCAACTTTTAGGCACTGTGGCAGTATTGGTACTGATTTATTATCACTGTGAAAAGCTTGTCTTAGATACTGTTCATACAGATTAAATTATTCCACAGTGTGTACACAGAGGCAGAATAACATAACACAATACCAATGCAGAATAAAGTGTAAAAACTACCAAACAAGTGTAATGTGTGTAATGATAAATTGCAGGATCATACCGAGAAGATCATGGTCAAGAGTCCAACTGATCATACAAGAGGTCCATTCAACAGTGGGAATGAAGCTGCCCTTGAGCCTGGTGGAATGTGCCTTCAGGCTTCTGTATCTTCCGCCTTTTGGGAGAGGGGAGAAGAGAGAATGTGTAGGGTTGGTCTTTGATTACGCTGACTGCTTTACTGAGACAGCAAGTATGATAGACAGAGCACACAGAGGGGAGGCTGGATCCTGTGATGTGCTGAGCTCCATCTACAACTCCCTGCAGTCATGTGCAGATGCCATAGGTGTTCAGCAATGTTTTCTATAGCGCATTTATAAAAATTGGTAAGGGTTAATGGGGACATGCAAAACTTCTTTAGCCTCCTGAGGAAGTAGAGGCATTGGTGAGCTTTCTTGGCCATGGCATCTAAGCTCAGTGTTTATGCCATCTGTAATTGTCTACAAGAAGGTGCCAAAGGGCCACCTTCTTGTACTGGCGTTGATTTCTTCCAGCACTGATGGATAGAGGGGATTCAGACGCAGTTTTATATTTTCCAAATGTGCAACTTTGAGTGCTCCAATGAGTTTGCTGCCTTTTGTCTTTGGCAAGGTTTGGTTTGGTTTGGTTTGAGAGGTGCAGATGAAGCAGTGCCATAGAGATTCACTGCAGTACCTTTTGTCAGTGGTATATACTACAGCCATAAGGGAGCAAATACTTGGGTCAATAGATGACCAAGGGCATTAGGGAAAAAAAATACTCATATTTGAAGCATCTCCATTTGTCATTTCCACTAAATACCTCTAGTGTTTTCTGCTACTCGTGTTTCTTGGGACAGTGTCAGTCTACATAATTTCACAATGTTCTATAGTCCCAAATGAAGAATCACTTTAGAACAATAATGGGCAAGTATGAATTAGGTCATGTGCAGGGGAGGGAAGAACAGAAACTGGGTCCCTATTAAGCATTTAGAATGCTCTCAATGTTTCAATTGAGATGTCATGCTGGATTGTTAATAAATTCCAGGTAATTGCATACTTCTATGCAATGACTATTTTGGGAAATACCTAAAACACCAAAAAACTCAATTGCGTACAGGAGTGAGACAGATCAACTGATCAAGCGGTGTTGCAACAACTTCATAATCAGCGGCAAGACCAAGGAATTGATTGTAGACTTCAGGAGAATATACACCAGTCCTCATTGAGGAGTCAGCTTTGTCCATGGGCACAAACATCTGAGAGGACCTATCCTGTGCCCAACATATTGATTGAAACAAGAGGCATCACACTATCCACTCCACTTTATTAGCAGTTTGAGGATAATTGATGTCTCCAAAAACTCTTGTAAATTTCTATAGCTGTAGAGTGGAGAGCATTCTGACTGGTTAAATCAGAGTCTGGTATAGAGCCTCCAATGCACGAGACCACAGATCATTGTAAATGATCATGATCCAACACTCCCTACCATTTGGGACATCTTCAGGAAGCACCTCGAGGAGGTGGTATCCATCATTAAAGGCCTTCACCTTTCAGGACATGCCTTTTCATGAATCTACCATCAGGGAGGAGAAAAGGAAACCTGAAGATCCACACTCTGTTTAAGAACAGCTTCTTCCCCTCTTGCCATCAGATTTCTCAATGGTCAATAAACTCATAAACTCCTCATTATTCCCCTTTTGCTCTGATTATTTTGTAACTTTTGGTAATTAGTTTATGTCCTGCACTGTACTGCAAAAAAAAACTATTTTCATGACATTTGTCAGTGATGATAAACCTGACTCTGAAATTAGCTCAGACAGCAATATAGTTCTATTACCACCAGAAGATCTATTCTGCTGGTTGGTGATGAGCTGGAAGAGGTCTATTGTGTTTTTGTATTATTCACTGAAGCAATGAACCAAATTTATATTAAGAGCTCTAGTACTCTACTAGCAACAGTAAACAATAAGCCAATTGCACAGGAAAATACTTGCTGGTACAGGATTCCTCCATAAAAGTCCTGAGCTTGCTGGAAGGAATACTGGTCAGATTCTACATGGGTTCATGAAATGGAAATAATATTCAAAAAATATGTTAAAAAAATTAAGGATACAACTGGCAGAACAAATAGTGGGGAACCAGTAGACGTTACCTATAGTAATGTAAGATGACACACAGGAGATTATTACACAAAATTAGATTACATGAGATTGAGAGTTGAATACAGCCACAAACTGAGCATCGATTAGCAGGGAGAAAGCAACACACAAAAACCTGGAGAAACTCAGCAAGTCGGGGAATAAACTGTTGACATTTTCCGCTGGGACCCTTCATTGGGACTGGAAAGGTTAGGGACAAAAGCCAGAATAATGAGGGGAGGGTGGGATAACAAGTTGGCAGGTGATAGGTGAAAACAGGTGAGGGGGAAGGTGGGTGTTTGTGGAGACTGATTAAGAAGCAGGGAGGGGATAGATGGAGGAGATAAAGGGCTGAAGGAGGAATCTAATAGAAGAAAGGGTTGGAGGAGGAACCAGAGGAAGGTGATGGACAGTGAGAAGTGAAGGGGTAAGAGGGCAACAAAAGTGGGGAAAGAAGAAAGAAGGGGGTAGGGGAGAAATTACTGGAAGTTATAGAAATGGATATTCATGTTGTTGGTTGGATGCTACCTTGTGCTTCCAATGGGAATGAACCACTTTCAGCTTCGGAAGTCATGATTAGTGATGAGCTACTTTGACAGAGAGGAGGTTAAAAAAAAACCCAAACTTTTTCCTTAAAATGCAGCAAGAGACTGAAAGGTGTTGGTGTTTATTGCAGGGGTTCTCAAACTGGAATCCATGGACACCTGGCTCAATAGTATTTATTGGTCCATGGCATAAGAAAGGTTGGAAACTCCTGGTTTGAAGGGACCTGGATGCTCTTCTAAAGAAAGTCACTGAAATTTAACACAGCAGCACAGAGACATTTAGAGACACAAATCAGGTTGGTCTGTACTGCAAGAGGATTTTTGTACAAAAAATAAATATGCCTTACTGCAACTATAATAGATCCTTAGCGAGACTGCACTTTCAATGTTGTTTATAGATCTGATCTCCTTACACAAGAATATACTTGCAGAAGACATAATGTACAAAGAGGTCAACAATGTCAAACATTCAGACAGATGAGAAGAAATTTCTTTAATATTCTGTAGGGTACTGAATACTTGAAATTCTTTACTAAAACAGGGCTGTGAGACTCAGTCACCAAGTACGTTGACCAACTTCTCAGTATTAGAAGAACCAAGATATTTGAGGTTAGGGTAGAACTGATGCAGAGGCAAGTATCTACTGTAATCTAAGCGAATGTCAGAACAGACATGAGGTATTCAAAGTCTTTCTTCTGCTTCTATTTACATTATTTTGGCCTTGAGGGACAGGTCATGAATTTTATGTAATTTTCAAGCAACCACTATGGAGAAGTTGCCTTGTAGAATTCGCGTCTAGTTAAATCTGGCGCAGCAGAAGCTTCTTCATTCATATGAAAGCAGAGGAACACTAGTGGGAGGGGATCAATATTAATTATTTCCATTTCATTTCTTTGCACTTAGTGAAATGCTTCTAATTGTTTTAATACATTCCTATTAGAAAACTACCCATAATTGTTTAAAATTTTTGAATAGCTCTGAATGCAAGCCAACTAAGCTGGGCCATGATACGCAATTGTTGAAATGAATTGTAGGGACTGTTGCAATGAAAATTCTAAATTGTTCAGTGTTATGAAAAGCCCAAGAATGAGCAGAGTAATGAATGGTAATTAAGTGCAATACTGTAGCTGATTTTCTGAGGAAAAATATATTAAAAAACACTTCAATTAACCTTTGGTTTCTCCAAGTACTTCACAGGCTTTATATGTTATAAATTAGGAAATACAAAGGTAACTTTATTACATCTGTGGAAAGCCATACCTGAAAGAACAGCGGCTGAAGAATCCACACTACAAAGTAATATCAGTAAGCATGATTGCCCAAAGGGAAACATTAGATCGTTGAATTACTTCCACACTTTCTTCTGCTTACCAAACATTAAACAATAACCCTAATTCAATACATTCATAAATAATAAAAGCTCCAGTCACCGTAAAACCAAACTGCTCAACTGACATGACATATTAAAACACCACCACAGCGAGCTACAATTTGATCTGCAGTTTGATTTTAAATCCATGACTCATGCTGATTCTGCATATCACTGCATGACAGAGGACTGTACAACGAGCTTCAACACCTGAACCTGGAGTGGGGGTGGAATGATGAGGGATTATGGAAAAATAAGTATTAGCTGGGGTTTCTACTCAATGACTTGCTGAGAGGCCCTTTGTAATTAGAGGACCAGCTAAAAATAATTTCCCAGAGAAGCCATTTAATTAAGGTACCAAAATGTTTTAAAAACAAATTTCACAACATACACTGGTGATATTAAACCTCGGGTGCCATATATTTGTAAATTTAAGTCCAAGTGGACACAGAAGATTTGTCAAATATCTCCCTTCATTATTAAAACTATATCTACCCCAATATCAATACCTCAAGCAGAATCCATAATCTTTGCTACATTAAGCAAAGTAACATTCCAGCAAGTTGGCAGTCAAGTTGGACCGGCCTCTACAACTTCAGTAGAGTCATCTTTGTAACAAGTCACATAATTACAATCCCACTGAAACTGTTTAGCGCACACAAATCAAAAGCAAGAACACAGGCAAACTTTGTTTTTGTCCAGCCTTTAATTTCTAATTAAATGAAATGAATTTTATTCACAATTACTCACAACTGTCCATGACAACAATACCAAAAAAAATTAAATGACAAGAAAAAAAATGTTCAGGTGAAGTACACATCTATAAATTCCCTGAACACAAGGGGTTGCAATCCAAAGCAGCTTCTACTCTCATTCCCTTATCTCCACAACTATTTCCTTGCCTTCTTTATAAAGTGGAACTTTGAAACTCAACAGCTATACACTCCTCAGGTGCCTTGACAGAAAAGGCTTTTAAAAAACATGCAATACAAAGGCACTGCAGCTGATCCAATCAACAGAGATAAGGACAGATACTGACAGATGGCAATCAGGAGGATTGCCTATTATTTCTCCCTCTCCTTCACAATGCAAGAAACCAAGCCTATTCACAAACTCCCTTCCAATATACCCCACTTAGTCAGTCCAAAAAAAGACCACCTATGCCTTAGTAGTCAGTTCCTGGCGAATAGATAGAGTACCAACTAAACACAAAGCCATCCCATTCAGATACGGTTCAAAGAATAAAGAACTTTAAAAAAAACAATGTTCCTGTTTTCAGACTACACCCATGTATTTTGACTCAATGGCTTACTTCTGTGGCATCACTCTTAGACACATGCAGCAAAATTCTACAAACAGAATGAGATGGATGACCACTTACTACTCAAGTGGTTATTTACTCCCCACCCCCACCATGTAGCATTTTGCTGTACAGTTTGCAACGCCTGGCAGACAAATGCTACTTCACCATCGGGACACTACACTATCTTACTGTGGCACACATTTTACACGAACCTCAGATTTACTTATCATGCACAGGACAGCATCTCCAATAATTCAGTACTAGCTTGAAACAGCCTCTGGTGCCAGGGATTCCCCAACCATGGAGCAATACATTAAGTAGGGGGTCCATGAACCCCAGGTTGGGAACCCCACTGTACAAGTATTCAAATTGTGGTGGGGTTCATTCTGGCTTTGGCTGCCATGTGACAAAGTTGTTATTTTTATGATTTATTGAGCTTGTTTTGTAAACAATGATTATATAACAACGTCAGTAGAAGTATGCATGGCCAGGCATAATATTTCAATGAAAGCTCTAAGTGAAGCAGTTGATAATACTAAATTAAAGGGTATGCCAATGATTTAATGAGTTACATACAACTGATCACTCCATTTATCTCCACATGCAATATACACATGAAATATCCACACAGCAAAACTTTAAAAACTATGCCTTCCTTTTCCTTTTTTTCCAAATAATCAAAAAAGGAAATTGTGTCATTTATTCTGGACAGGCATATCTGGCTCAGACAAGTATACACTTGTATCAATAATAAAGAGAGGTAGCAAGGCCTTTCAGATATTTAAATTGGTAGGGAATGACTTAAAATCAGAAATTGAATTATCAGCTGCTTTTCTAAATGTTGAAAATTCTACAGCAAATAGACTATTAAATCAGATGGAGAATTTGATCTCAACAATGAAAAATGTTGCAATTGATTTCATATTGAAGGGTGAGCACAGACTTGTCAACGAGGATTTTTTTAAAAAATTCAAGATTCAGATTTAGGATACAAGAAAGCTCTCTTCACATTTTCAGTTCTCACTCACTACAAATGCTCTCCAAGTGTCAGGGGCGATACAACTCTCACTATGGGTTCAAATGCCAAGCAGGACCAGAGCACAAATCCTTGTCTTGAGAAGTGAGTCCAGGGAGGCTCTGCTGCTCCATGTGCCATTTTCAGGACTTTAAACTCAAGTGCTGTATGTCTTCCCCACAGAAAGTAAAAAATCCTTCATCGCTGCTCTCAAGAGGTAGGAGAATTTTCTCTAGTTGACAAATAATATGTAGCTTTAAAAACAACACAACTAAACAAATAAAGCTGGTCGCTAACCTTTGCAGTTTTCTGGACGATGGTTTCAGATGAATGCTGTGCTACCTGTGTTGGTTTTTTTTTCCAGAAGTCCCAGAATCACTACTGAATTTTACACCATGTTATGGAGTCTTAAGATAAACATCTGAGTTGGTTCTGCTCAATTTAAATACATTTTCTAACAGATTTTGCAAACTTGATAAAACCACATTCCATTCCCAGCAAACCCAATGTTTCGATCATAGTTAAAAGCAAGGGTTTATCCAAAAGTACCGGGGAAATTGGGAAATCCCAGAATAAACAATAAAATAAATTCAAATGAAGTCATTTTATATCATTCAAAAAATGAAAACATAAAGAATTATTCCAAAAAGATACAAGAAATACGCGTCCTTTGGGCAAATGCCTATAGTAGAGTCAATATTAGCCAACTGTATTTTCTCCTGTACATGCATCCTAATCCAAACAAACAGAACTAAAATTAGTTTAACATACTGGTTTTGCATTGGTGGAGCTGTGTCCACTATGTTAGTGGGAATTCTTTCAGTTTTTGCACCTGGCCCCAGAAACCTCAAATAAATATGGTAAAATGGCAGGCAACAGTGATGACATAACTTTAAGGGGGAAAACAAGCAGAAAAATCTGAAATGAAAGTCCAATTAACATGCTGTTAAAAATCAACAACTAATAATAAACTATTAAAGATCTATACACAGAAAAGCTCCACATTTTTTGAGTTCAAGCATGAATACAACTCATAATTCATTTAGCTGCAGAATTAGGAAAACAAGTGAGTAAACATTACTGCATCTTCATCACATAATATATTTTACCAATAAGTCAGTTTCAAGTATACAAGCTCCATTATGGTACTGAATTTGTTTCAAGTAGTGAGTGGTACTCAAGACCACCGATAAGCTCAGTATTTATTGCCCATCCTGAACGATGGGAAAGGTGAGCGAAGAGGTAATATTTGGAAAGGATTAGCCAAAGAAATGGGTATTTCACTCATGAGGCAAAAGTAGAGAAAGCAGAAGCAAAGCTTGCAGGGCCACATGTGCAAAGCTATGCTGCTGGAACTTTCACAACAGATCCACTGTACAGTTTCACCCAGAGTAAGATAGCATTTCAAGTGAAGAACATCTAATTTCTTGCAATTCAAAAAGGACCTAAATAACACAGCACCTAAAATTAAATTCCTTCAATTAATGCCACATCAATCAAATCGAATCACTACTGAAATTCTAATAGGGGCATAAAAAAAATTTCAAATGAGGTGATTCAAAGAGCATGAAACATTAAATGGATTGAAATAAGAAGATTTAAGAAAGAAAAATTGAAGGCATTTCACACAAACTACTACTAGACGTGTCAAAATGGCCTGAAATAAAAAGCAAAAGCTTTACCACATAAAGTATTACTTTGACATGTACAGAAAATTAAGAGGAAAACACAATCTCAGGAACACCCAGAAACTAATGATGTGCAAAAGGTACACAAGAAAAATATAGAAACTATTTTGAAATAAACTGTATAGTATTGCATTGGTTATGTAATCAGATTAGTCATTCAAACTCCTGGACCTTTGTTCCAGAAAATGCATTCAATGTTCCAGCAGTATAGGATTCTCAAATCAATGTATTTTTTAAAAATAATAGTTTGAGGAAAATTAATCGAACCTGATGAATTCCTGTGTAGAATCTATATAGTTCAGTGCTGTTTATTTTTACCCACTTAAGCTTTTAACTCCAAACTACCTTCTGAAGTGGCTATTTACTTCAAGTGTTTTCTCAAGACAACTATAATTGCGGAATAAATGCATCAACAACAAAAACTACCTCCTGAGACATAAATGCTTTTGTAAAGTGCAAAATAGATATAGAAGTAGGCCTTTCAGCCCTTGAGTTTGGCGCATCATTCTATCAGACAATAACTTAACGGAACACCATCAGGTACAACTTTCTGAACAAAAAAAAATGCTTCAACATAAGAGGTAATTTTTAAAAACTGAATTATAGAAAAGGGCACAAAGTGGCATTAAACCACTTATGAGGGATAAAGTCACATGGTGGGAAAAGATGTCAAAGTTGAAAGCAGAGAATGATAGAGAAAAACGATTGCAAAGACTTTTGAAAGCACACTATAAACGAATCTAACTTTAAACAGCTATGACAAAAAGTTATGACAAGGTTTTGGAATGGTCTGGGGAGAGTGCAACTCATTCATAGTGAATCAGGGTAATATCCCACTCTGTTAGAGCCTCACACATAAAAGCAAGAAATGAGCACTCAAGTTACAGACATCAACCTCGTGATTATGAGGAAAACTGCCTAAGTTTATATTTGCTGCAGAATTGTGTGCAAACCAATTTCCAAATATCTAGATGGGCATCATTTATTGCCAGAGAGAAAGCCAATACAAGTTCATTCTGGGTGACATGGTCCGCAATTAAAAAATGGATTACAAGTGAAACTGAGTATAAAGTCATAAAGTACTTAAAGAGGAGTTTATAAATGGAGACCTAAAGCTCAAAGTTACAGGTGGCAAAAAAAATAAACAAATTGCAGAAATGTATAATTAAAATTAGATAGCAACTTTGTCTTTGCCATATCATATGCCTCAATGATCCTGCTTCTTAAGAGCAAGGAAAATGGTAGTGCAGTTAGTGTTGCTTCCAGAGACCCAGATTTGATCCTGACTGTACAGAGTCCACATATTCTTGCCAACACCAACCGGGTTTCCTGCTGGTGCTTTGGAACACTCCCACATCTCAATGATGTGTTGGTTAGTTGACTCGAGTTCTCCAAGCACTGTAATCCCTCAATATAGGTCATGACAAAAACCATACATGAATTCACAGCAGTTAAGTGGTCCTTCTTTTATCTCAACACAGTTATGCAACCATTTTGACAGAACTTCAAAGGTTCTTTTTACTATCAAAGTATGTATGCAGAATACAACTCTGAAACTTGTCTTCACCAGTCATAAAATACAGAAAACCATACTTGCAGTTCTTTCCACCCAGCATGAAAACAAAACTGACATACAAATATGACAGGTCTTGAAATATACAAGCACAAGCTCAATTCAGCTGATTAATACAGAGATGCTCATTTTGGGTTTAACCAGAACCATTAGATTCAGACCAACCAATCACAGTCTGGGAGCAAACAGAAACACAAGACCTAAATTCATGAGTGATCACACCTGACATTAAGGCAACAAGGAACTCTGGCAAAATGGGAGGCAAGGAAGGTTTCAAAGGGAAAGCACTCCAATGCTTTAGAAGTGATATACTGCACAAAGGTGGTGGTTAAAGATCAGTCATTCCTAATCCAGGACATTTCAGCAGGAGTCCCTCAGTATACTGGTCAGGCAGCCATCTTCAATTACCCTCCTTTCATCGGAAGTATGCATGCTTGTTGCTCACCAAGCATTCAGTTCCAATCGAATCTCGAAATGAAAGAGTCCAGATTTTTATACATCTGATGAGCAGAAAGTAGCTTTCATGCCACAGAAATGCCAGGAATGACCGTCACCAACCAGGGAACATGTTACCACCTAGCCTTGATATTCAGCAGCATCAGCATCCACAAGTCCCCATGTCATCATCGGTCTGGGATTCACCAATGAGCAGAAACTCAGCTGGATCAACAGTGGCCGCAAGACCAGTTCTGAGGCTGCATGTCCTTCATCCCAGCACAATGAAGTGTTCAGCACTTGTTGGATGAGTGGACTTTCAACAATTGTCAAGGAACTCAACACTATCCAGGACAAAACAGCTTGCTCAATTGGTCCCCATTCACCACTCAAAACATTCATTACTTACACAGAGACTACAATGTGCACCCTCTTCAAAACACACAGCAGTCATTTAGCTCGGCTGCTACAAATGCCATCCTTTTCTCCCAGTTTTTCCCTGTCTCCACTGCTCTCAAGAAAAGGCCTTCCATTCCAGGACATCTGAAATGCCATTTTACAAGGAACCTAACTTCCCTTGGACTGTGGCTGATGCAGTCCTCTCTGACATCTGTTTGTCAAACTTTTACTTCCATCCTACCACTCCCCAAACAAAATCATCCTCAACTTTAATCCTCCTAGCCTCTACATCTGGCGCATTGGCCTTCATTATTTCCGCCGGCTGCAAGACTATCTCACCACTAGCCACAAATTCTCCCCACTCCTTTCTGCCTTCCCCAGCCCACTGGTCCTTGAGGCTGATACTTTCTCCAACCATGGGATTTTTAACCCTTCTTCTCATATCTCCTCCTTCACCACAATCCAGTCCTTCCAGGTGAGACACACATATATACACACATCTTTCATCTACCTACCGAGTTCAGTGTTCCTGATGTGGCATCCTCTACATCAACAAGATGAAACACGTACAAAACGACCAATTTGCAGAGGAACCATGGCCATCCTGAATTCGATTGTTACTTCAATTTCCATTCCCCACACAAACCTGTTCACAGCCTTCTCCATAGCCACACTGAGGCCAAATGTAAAATAGAAAATTGACCCCTCATATTCTGCCTGGGTTGCCTACAGCCCAATAGAAGCATCGAATTTTTTCAATTTCAGGGAATTTTTTCAATTTCAAACTCCTGTGTAATCCCCTTCTCTCTCCCAAGCCTCCTTGTTTTTGTCCCCTTCCAACCCCCATTATGTATCTCAATCCTTTTCCTCCTGGTCTATCCACCCATTTCACCCACCAAATCCCTGTCCCCATCCAGTTCTGCCTGCCCTTCACCTCTCCCCAACTGTTCCTATTAACACATTTCTTACAGCTTTTATGTTCCTGTGTATAGGCCACCCATGGATTACAAACTACCGATTTCTGGACACATCCTACATATGAACGATCTCTCCTCACATTACTAAATTCAAAAGCCTTACCAATGCCAGAACTAGCTTCCCTTCTCTCTCCACTTTAATATGTGTTCTTTCTTTTCCGTTCTTATATTCTTCTCAGTTCTTATGTTGATATTACATTGAATGTATGATTACCACAAATTTCATGTTTGCGTGATTTTCTATTTATGGCCGAATTCAATTTATGGACATCCGTGAAAACAGAAACCCCTTGTTACTCAGGGACAGACTATCATCCTCCGTCAACGGTCTTCAACTTCACCCTCCCTTTGGATCCATCTGCCCATGGTCTGTCATCTCTCTTGGCTCTCTGCTTTTAGTCCTGCTGCAGGAACTCGACTCAAAAGATTGACATTCCACCGCCCCCCCCCCCACCCCCATGTTGCTCGAGAATCTACCATCTACAGTCACTGGTGTCCATGAAATTCAGGAAAAGTCACTTTGTCATACGTGGTAAAAAAAAATTATCATTCAGGGAACGAAATCAATTCTGTAGCTAAATACGCGCATTTCTAAACAGTAACGGAAATAGCAAGTCAGAACTTTTGATAGTTTGTTTTTGTACAACAGCTGAAAATATCAAATTCTCCAGAATGCGAAATGCGCACTGTAAAAGCAAAAGGCAATGGTTTCCGATCTCGGAGCATTGAAAGTCCTCCGCTTCTACGACTGCTCAACTTCTTGCTTCTGAACGTTATGGCGAGAACTTAACTCGAACGTAAAATTAATCCCAAAAATAACCCCAACAGAAAGTAAGAATGGTGCCCAATATGCATTTGGGGAAGGAGGTTACTCCGCTTTGTACAGCTCAATGGAGAGGGGCTGGTGGCACCTCAGAAGGAGCAGCCAAGTAGTTGCCACCGGCGTGCTCTCTCGGGGGAAGCCCCAGACTTGCCGCTGCCAGTGGGGGAAGGGGGCAGAGCGACCCGTCCACTCGGCACCTACGGGGAGCTGTAGTCCACCCACCCGCTCCCAGTCGCCGCGTCCGCCGGAAAGAGCCCGGAAAAAAAAAACACTACAATTCCCGAGAGACGCCGCGGGAATCAGCCGGCGCCTGCGCATTGCGACACATTTGCGATGTTTATCATTAGTTGGTGAGCCGCTCCGCGAACTGCGGCGCAACCTAACCTCAAGTGCTAACCCCGCCCCTCTCCCGAGAGCCGCCGCCGCCTATTGGCTCCCATGACTAGGATTCACCACTGGCCAATGCCCTCCAGACTCTCCCATAGGTCAACCTCCCTATCAATCAAGGGTGTTTCCGTTCAAGTTAGGTTAGGCAAAGCTCGCATTTTGGAGAAATAGTAAACGCGATTAAAGAAAGCGGCGCCTTTCTGAGGCGGCTGCGGCTGGGCAGTGCCAAACCAGCGCGGGCAGGGCAGGGCAGGGCCGGGCCGCCACCAAAACAGCCCCGAGTAACACTGCAGCTCCAGCACTGCCATGAACAAACACCACACAGACACACACACACGTACTTGGTGGCCGCGGCGAAGTTGCGAGCAGCCGAGTCGGGGAGCGGACGCCCGGCGCAGCGGGCTGCCAGAGTCCCCCGGCTCCCGCACGCAGGCGGCGGCACCGGGCAACACAAGAGGCTCAGCCTCCCGACCCGTCCCAGCAGAAACCACGCCGCCGCCTCGGCTCCAGGGTGAGCCGCCAAAATAATAAATAAAAAAGGAAGAGCAGCGAGCGAGGCGGGCAGTCGGTGTCCGGGAGAGCGAGGGGGCAGCTTACTCACCGGCTCGGCGGGACTGGAGGAGAGGGTCACCAGGGGCGACGATTCACCAGCCTGACCTTCGCTTCTGAAGACGGCCTCTCCGAGCTGTCCGCCATGTTGCTCCTTGTGTATTTAAATGGCAACCGCCCACAATCAAGGGAGGCGAGCGGAGGGGGAGGGACGGACGGAGAGTGGGGAGGTGGGCCCGGCTCAGCCCAGCCTAGCCCGAGAGCGACATTCGCTGCTGCTGCCGCCGCGGCCCCCGAAACCAGTAACCATCTCGGCGCCGTTCACCTGGCCGCCCGGGGCGAGGAGCCCCGCAGCCGGGCGGGATGCCCATCGGCTCGCGGTCCGCGCAGCCTGGAGCCGAGATGGGCAGAATTAAATCTCTCTTAATTGTTTTGCCTTCCACCCCGGCACGCTAAAACTGACCTGTTACTCTCTCTTGAAGTCAATCTTTACAAAACTAAAAGTCTCCCGAGCTAGTGAGAGATTCACGGCTAACGTGGGCGGGTTGGAAACGTGGACTTAATCGTCGCAGCTTTGGAATTCCTTGGTGGGATCGGGAGATGAGTGTCTTGCCGGTGTCAATTTATGGTTTAAAACGCTCGGCAGCACTTAAGGATATCAAAACGAACCTTGCCTTTTAGGTGAATTGTCGAGCAGCCAAAGAGGGAGATATCAAATGCGATGACAAAGCCCATTCGAGCAGCTGGGTTTTACAGATGTGATAGTTAAGTTTGGGGAGGGCACTGTCGAGTTCAGAGGCTGGGCTGCTGCCAGTTGTGGAAGGAAATGAAAGTAGAAGCTCAAGGAGCGGAGTGCAGAAGCGAGTGCTGTAGTCTTGGAAGAAGATTACGCCGATAAGGAGGGGTTAAGGCCGTAAAGAGATTTACATGGAATGGGAGCTTTGTTTATCACACATGTGCATTTTAAATCTGTCTTGTCTTTGGGAGCAAAGACCAGCCGTGCCTTTTTTTTAGGACCAATGTACAACTCTACACTTGCAGGTTTGCAAATATTAACACATTATAGTATTTACGATCTTAAAGCCAGCATAATAAGATAATTGGAAGGAAATAAACAGTCGACGTTTCGGACCGAGATCCTTCAACAGGATTGAAAAGGAAGGAGACAGAAGCCAGAATTAAAAAATAAGGTGGGGGGGGGGGGAGAGACGAACTGGCAGGTGATAGGTAAAACCAATCGGCTTGTACTCTTTCCCCTCCTTCCATCATTTCATGCTGGCTTCTGCCCCGTTGCTTTCCAGTTTGAATGAAGGATCTCCGCCCGAAATGTCGACTGTTTATTCACTTCCATAGATGCTGCCTGACTTGCTGAGTTCCTCCAGCATTGTGTGTGTGTTGCTCAAGATTTCCAGCATCTGCGAAATCTCTTCTGTTTATAATAAGATCATTCACCGGACATAACTGGCTTTAAAGAGGAACTTAAGATGAGATCGGAAATTATGGTTTGAATTTCCAGCGCAATGTTTGAGATTCATGCGGACGTGATTGGTAACTTAACGGACAAAGAGCAGGGTCTTGGTAATTCCAAGAGTTCAGTGTTGCAAAATACGAAATTCTGGAAATGGTGGGACGAGGAATATTGAACGATTGCAGAAATACGGAGAGATGTACCCAGCAATGCATTTGATTGGAGGAATTGGAGTCCCTGGAAAAGTTGTGGATTAGCAAGAGGAGCAAGAATACAATTTAATATTAATTGTTTACATTTACAGAACAGAGGAGTTTGTCAATAGTGGAAGTAAGAGGCATAAATGAAAATAACGTGTAGATAAAGGAATTCTGAAATTTAAAAAAAAAATTCCCTTTCCTTTTCCCCTGTCTTGGTAAAAACAGAAAATACTGGAGAGCTCAGCCTGTGCAGAAAATAGAACAGTTAATGTTTCACGAACTCCCTGTCCCAATTTTGGTTGAGTCCTGGACCAAAAACATTAACAATTTTTCTTTACACAATGCTGCATTTCAAACAAGAGAAATCTGCAGATGTTGGAAATCAAAATAAAACACAAAATGCTGGAGGAATCGAGCAGGCCAGGCAGCAACTATGGAAAAGGTAAACAGTTGACATCTGGGCTGAGACTCTTCATCAGGACCCTGAGTTCCTCCAGCATTTCGTGTGCATTATTTTCAGTATTTTCTGTTTTTACTACAGAGACAGTCTGCAGTGTTTTCCTGCATAACCAGGATTGTTCATTCCACAGGTTTGCATTACATGGGTTCTGATTAGTGGTAGGAAGGGATTATTAAGAATCAGCAGTAGACAGAGTGAAATAGAATAAGAATATATTATAAATCAATCAGAGTAGTTTCCCTGTATTGCCTCAGTTATTGCATTCAGAAGCCTGAAGACACACACTCAACCATTCAGGAACAGCTTCATCCCCTCTGCCATCGGATTTCTGATTGGACATCGAACCAATGAACACTACCTCACTACTTTTTTCTATTATTGTGCATTGCATTGTACTGCTGCTGCAAAGACAACAAATTTCATAACATATGCTGGTGATATTAAACCTGATTCTGAGACAAATATTGACAATGCCAATGATATAAATCACAATTCAGGTAAAATTGTGGGAAGCCCTACAGAGGCCATGGCTGTCTTAAAACATTTGCAGATGCTGTAGTTGCAGACAGTTCACCGTTGAGCCACAAATGTCTTATACAATTTTGATTTATGTGTTTTAATCTTCTTCATTGACTGTATGTGCACTGACCATCTGCTCAGGGGCCCATAGAATAAACTGATGAGTTGTAAATGAAAAGACAGATAGTTGAATATCACGAAAGGAAAATGTAGCAGTCAATGATCACTGAGCCATAAAGTGGGAAGGCTCCAGAGAGCAAAAGCTGTAAGATTAAGAAAAAGGAGAAAGACTAACAGAGTCATCTTGAAAATTAATACAGAGCAAATGGAAAAGAACAAGGAATGACAAAGAATGACAAATCAATATAGAATAATGACAGACAAATATATTGATAGGGACTGATTCCTGAAAATTACATCTGTGAATGGTAGCAATAAATAAAATAAAGGATATGAAAATCCTTGCGACTGAGGAGGTGACGATGCCATTGGCATGACAAAGAATGGTGTGTTTATGTTAGGCAGATACATTGAGTATTTTGCATTGATATCAAGAAGAATCTGGAAACGAATTCACTAATGAAACAAGTTTCTTGGATAAGGATTTTCTTTATGTGGAAGATGACAGTTATAATCAAAACCAGGTTTATCATCATTGACAATATCTAAAAGCAAACATAAGCTAAGGAGCTGCAACTCTTAAGTAAAATGGGAAATGTTTGAGATGTTCAGCAGGTCAGGCAGCTTCTCTGGAGAAAGAAGCAGACTTAATATTTCAGGTCAATGATTCTTCCATTCATATTAATCCACTCTGTTATTGGATAAAGTGGATCCACTGTGAAAGCAATTAAATGCTGGCATTTATAGACCCAGGAGCTCACTGAGTCAAGAGGAGAAAAGAAACTTGCTGTCAAGAAAAAGATTCATGTATTTGAGCTGCGTTAGGCAACTTTTAGAAAGACGTAAATAATTTTTTTAATGATCTTGGACTAAATATTGCCATCCATAAACAAAGTTTAGGGTGACAAAGAGAAAATATTTTAAAAGTGAAATTACAAAAGGACAGTTCTAGAAATTGGGAAAAAAAAACAAACATGATGTATTGAAATTCAGATCAACAGACTCCAGCAAGATATCCAGTCTTTGGAAGCAACGTAGAAAAAGGTAGCTGAATTGATTCCAATAGTATGATTGTCACCTAAGATGACTGATTGAAGAATTTGGCTTGTTTCCATTATAGAGAGAGAACAAGAGGCATTCAAGATGAATATATCCTGTATATTGAACTTTAAAGGATATTTTAAAGCCATCACAAACTCTTGAATGAACTTTAAAATGAGAAAAGTAGACATGCACATTGTTCTTAATATATTTCTACAGAAATGATGAACATTTGGAGATAGAAAATGGTAAGTAATAAAGGCAAAAGCAACTGAAAATGATTAGATCTGGAGTTCCACTTGTGGATTCTGAAGTTCCTGTATTTTCCCTGTAGTCTTTATGAAAGTTGAAAGAGAAACTGAAATTTTCTCTCTGCTATATATTCATACAATATTTAACATTAAAAACAAGAATATCATTACCAGGGAGGGAAAAAGTGAATGCGAGGAGTAACTGAGGCCCAGGGAGAAAGTTGCAGAGATAAAGTACATCTATTGATCATGTAATGTAGTGACCCACTGAGACAGCTGAATGAAATAAATCCCTCACTGAATATAATTAGGAATTTCTGCTCTCCATCATATTATGTCTCTTAACAGAATTAACAGAGCACATTACTGCATTGACTGTGTTTGATGTGTACAATGCTCATTAAATTTGACTGGTTAAAAGAATGGTGATTCATCCAAAGCCATATTTCCTATGAGATTTTTAGAAATGGGGATGGTTGGAGAAATGTACAAAGCTTCCTCTTTGAGAAAAGAAATAGCCCATGTTAGAGTAACATAGCAGTGTCATTATTAAACTCTCTAATCATTTTGGCACTAGTGGGAAGATCAGTATTAATTGCCTAGCGTTAATTATTCTTATGAATGTAGTAGTGAGTCACCATCTTGAGTTTTAGTTAGGGAGATCTACAAAGTTAAGAAAGTTCAGGATAATGTGTAACTTGTGGTACTATTGGGTTCCTTACATCTACTGCCTTTCTTCTGCAGATGCTACCAGATCTGCTGAGTGTTTCCTACATTTTCTGCTTTTATTCCAGCAGGTACAATCCATTAGGCCCAATCTTTCCTCAAACTGCTTGTTCCATGATACTTAATAAAGCTTCATTTGTTCCACACCAAGGGACTGCTTAAGAGGAAGAAGACTGTGATAAATTACATCCCCTCTGCACTGATCAACTGTTAACATCTTCATAGCCATGTGTATGGCTGTGTCACTATAAATGTGACAAATGCAACAAATGTGGTCATTTATTCTAGTTAAAAGTAATCATTGTATTATGTGACACTGAAAGAAAAACAGAGTTTTGTGAAATAATTTCTGGTTACACATTGCTATCAATATGCTTTCTGTGAACTACTGCACTGAAATGAGCAAGTCAATGCCTGCTTTCCCTGCCCAAACAAGTCAAGATGCCTCAATTTTTATCACAGACTGCACAACTATACATGTTTGTTCTGAAAGAGTTAGATACAAGAAAATCAGTGCAAACCTTATGATTCATACTAACAGATGTAAGCACAGGCAACAATACAGCCTAATTGCCTTTTAATCACTGGAAATGTTGGAAGCTACTTAAAAATACAACACTATCCCTTTATCACTGCTGGATATAATCCTGGGAAGGGGTCTTGGGACTTATTCAAGATTCAGAATTGTGACACAGAAGGTACAGCATTATATTTCCAAGTAAATATGGTGTGCACCTTGAAAGTGATCCTGCAGATGTTGCTCTTGTTCTTCAAGTTGACAAAGATAATTAATTTGGGAATTGCTGCTGAAGACATTAGTGCTTTTTGTAGGAACAACTGTAAAAACTACCACAGTACGCTGGTGATAGAAGCAGGTGGTGATTGCAACAGTCATGATTTCATAACCTGGTCTCAGCATTTGCAGAGCAAGCTAGTGCACCTTCATAAGATCCATTCTGACTATACATCACTTCAGTCACTGATACTTCATTAGAAACAGAAAGCACATATCATTGGTATTTAGCTCTGCTCCTGTACATCGCAGATGATTGACAACAGATGGATACAAATGGAAATAATTAAGATTCAATAGTCAGTGGATGTATCACTATTCAACAGTTTCAATAGTCAATGTTACTTTGTTCCAGGTGGTCAAGCCTCCTCTTAAAGCAGAATTTCTTCCGGAAAGTAATTTCTCTCCCGACTTTCACTCCATTACATTCCTGACATCTGTCATGTGGACGTTTGCAAAGCACTGGGGAGTCAGGAGGTGGATCAGAGATTTTGGATAACCAGCTTTAGGTCTGCTTTTGTGACCACTGTATTTTGATGGTCTAATTAATTTTTTCAGTCAGTGATGATCCCCAGGATTTTGATGGTAGGGGTTCACCAATGATTATCCTTGATAGAAAGTTGAAGAGGAAGCAATTGAGTATGATTAGTTTTGGAACTCACTGAATATACTCCTAAGTTATTACCACTTTTTACTTTCCTAGAGACTAGCGGAAAGTAAAGCCAAAATTTTCTGCCTCTTCTGCAGTCACCATCTTCAATGATTTTCAAGCAACAGAGATTGAATTCTGTCTTATTGGAAATAACCATTGTCTGCCCTTTGATGTGCAAATGTTTTGTGGAATGTGTTTTATTTTATCAGATTATCTCCAAATATCAGGAATGGATTAGCTCACCTGTGAATAGAATTGAACATAATGTGAACATCTCCACTTTCAGTCTCAATGGAAGAATTGTAAGTAACAAAAGGCCACCATCCCCAGACCTCTTTCAAAGATGTTTAACATCAAATAAAAACTATTTTCCTTTGCATTGAGTACCATTTTAGAAATGTCAAGACTGCTCCATTGCATCATACTTGATCTACACATCTTATGGATACACATATCCTCTGCTCGTTCTGTGAGTTTCCTCACAGCCCTGTTGTTCATCCATTAAATATCCTTGTTCAATGAGCAGTGCAATTCTGGTCCTTTGGTGTTATCCACATCAAATGCCTTTCATTCATCAGATAAACACATGCCAACACACAGACTTGTTCTTTTTCTTTCAGAGCAGACAACAGGAAAGTTCTCTCCACAGGTGATGCAACTCATAACTACAGAGAAATCATTGGGTGTAGAGGCAACCTAGATTTAAGCAGTGAGTACTAGAAACTCAGTGGAGCAAATATGCTTACATCACAAGAAATGGTCGTGCTGTCTTGGTTTCAATGGTGAGAAGGAGAAAAAGAAATCCTTGTAGGATATTCATAGTAGTAACTTGCAACAGTCACGCTATCATGATTTCATAACCTGTACCTCAGCATTTGCAGAGCAAGCTTCACAAGATCCATTCTGACTATACATCACTTCAGTCACTTCATTAGAAACAGAAAGCACATATCATTGGTATTTAGCTCTGCTCCTGTACATCACAGATGATTGACAATAGATGGACACAAATGGAAATAATTAGGAGTCAGTGGCCAGTGGACGTATCACCATCCCAAATTCGGTTTAATCGAACATGCATGCAGACTTTGAGGACTGCTTGAGAATCATTAAGAAGTGGTTACAACATGTACACTACTATACTGACAGGTCTTCAAAGGACGCCCTGTGTAATTGCAGAAAGACTGGAGAAGCCTGCTGCAAGCGTGAGTATGATGAAATTTTTTTCCAGGACCAGTGCAGCCAGAGTCATGGAAAAATACATTGTCATCCTAATGGTGCCGCAAGGAAATGAGCCACACCTTGTCTCATGTGGCTGTACTAATCTGTATCAATGTGTTCACTGGCACGATAACACCAGTGAAATATACCTGTACAACGGGAAGGATGATGCCAAGAGTGGGCATGTATCTGGGGCAACACCCACAAAATGCTTAAGGAACTTAGCAAGACAAGCAACGTCTATGAAAGAAGAGTTGATGTTTCAGAGTGAGACCCTTCTTCAGGACTAAGGAAGTGAGAAGATGCCACAATAAAAAGGTGGGGGCAAGGGACAGAAGCTAACTAGAAGGTGATAGATAAAGCCAGATGGGTGGGAAAGGTAAAGGGCTGAAGAGGAAGGAATCTGGCATTTTCCCCCTTCCTTTTCAGTCCTGAAGAAGGGTCTCAGTTTGCAACATCAACTGTTTATTAATTTCCACATATGCTGCCTGACCTGCTGAGTTCCTCCAGTATTTTGTGTGTGACGCTTTGGATTTCCAGCATCTACAGACTTTACGATGTTTATGTATCTGGGCACTCCTTTGACTCGCCACAACTGGGCAACAAGCTGCTTTGTATCCCCATGACATGTTCTGCATATGTCAGATCTGTGAAGCAGTTCCTTGGAGATATAAACCCAGGGAAAATTGCCCGTGCAACTCAGAGTAGGGTTCTGAACAACCTACTACCTTCACTAAAGCCAATTCAGTCAATGCATAAGAGAGGTACAAATAAACGCTGGGAGTCTGTGATAGGTTTGCATTAATATGTTTCAGAAAAATGTTATTTTGATTATAGTTTGCTAATTATTTAGCTACCATAAAGACTTTTCACATTTTTTACTGAATCCATCCCTTATGACAAGCGCTCTTAATGTATTAACCAAAGGAAGGAAAGGGCTGATCAATAGCTAGTTTATATAGAGAAAGTAGAGAGTAGCTGCTCCAATTAACAGATGGACAAGGATGCTGGAATTATGCAGAGAATAGTTATGATCTGAAAGTCACTGCCTGTAGGGGTGGTGAAAACAGAATTAATCTGAGCTTTCAGACAGGAATTGAATCGCCTCTTTCAGTGTTGCAAGAATTCTCGACTGCTTTTTGTCCACAGATCTTTGAAATAGAAAAGGCTCAATGGCCTTTGGATTTCCAGGTGAAAGGGGCTCAAGCCAGGTTACTGATGGCTTACTTCAGCAGAGCACTAGGAGAGTATTGTGGCAAGAAAATTGAGTGCAATAATATCCCTGATAGAAGCTAATACAGTGTGACCAGGCAACAGTAAATCCATCTTGATACAGAAGCCTGCCACTATTTGCCATAATAGTGTGAGCCCTAGCCAATGTTGTTCAGAGATTCCAAAGAAACTAAAACTGTGTGCTTTCTTTAAGTTGTACTTTTCCACTTCCCTGCTTCTCCATTCTCTGCCATTATCCTCTTCGTAGTACTGCTGCTGGCCTGTGACTAGAACTGGGGTTCAGTCTAAAGCAACATAAGTGACACAGTTCTCATGTGATATGGCAAACTTCAAAACTACAGAAATCAACCTTTAAGTTATAGAATATATCCTCTGGGGGAAAAAAAAAGCATAAGTCCATAAGATGCTTATATTCTTTCCTAAAAGGTTAAATAAAACCAGTGATTACAGTGAAATTTTACCAAAGATTAATTCTCCCTCCTCAATTGCCAGTACTCCTGCCTTGCTTTCACAGTAAGTTTCAGGATACCCAGCTTAAAATGGACCAAAATGAACTGTTGAAGTATTGCACTAGCTGACAGAATTCCAATTGATAACTGACAACCTATCTTCCCTATATAAATTATGCTTATACAGTCAAGTGAATTGTGAAAGTCATTAGGTTGTTTTTTTTGGCATCCTATCTGGTTTTAACCACTGATATTCACATAAACTGACACTGTCCTATAGATAAAAACCTGGAGCACAATTCCTCCTATCTTGGAATTATAGTTCAGCCAAAGTGTTGAAACTTATATTATAAAATAACCCATATTATTTTATAATACCATATACAATATTACTTTGAACTTCAGTTGAAAATTAACATGGACCAAGTAGTAAATATCTCCCCAAAATATCCAGTTAAGCTTAGTCAGGTGAAAATTTTAAGTATGGTAGATTTTGGTGGTTGAGGATATTAAGTAGTATGAAACAGATGAATAAATGTAATTAAGTGGGAATAAATTATCTAATTGTGGAAACTGCTTGAGGTCTGAAGAGTGTCATCTGGTCCTGCCGAAGGGTCTCGGCCCAAAACATTGATTGTACTTTTTTTCCATAGATGCTGCCTGGCCTGCTGAGTTCTTCCAGCATTTTGTGTGTGTTGCTCAGTTTTCCAGCATCTGTAGGTTTTGTTTTGTTTCTTCGTTTTTACTTTCTAACTGGAAGAGGAGGATTCTAAAGATCATTGAGGAAACCACAGTAGACCTGGAGAGTAAAATTGGGCCAGCACATTTGCTAGTGAGAGTAGTGTCATCATTTCTGATGTATGAAAACCTCATAATTATTTCTTTTTAGCTTTGTACTAAATTCCTATTATCTTTAATGTTCTCTGCGAAAGGATGACTTGAATTGCAGTCTACTTAACTGCTGACCTTGTCATCACTCTCAGCGGCACATGTGTTTTGTAACTCTTGCAACTTTTGCAACTCTGTTGCCCCTATATTTTGTTAACTGGAAGGTAATTTGCCTTTGATTTTAATGCTTGTTGTTGCTGTGTTTTTGCTATAACAACAGTGTGCACATCTTATGATGTCTACATAATGTTGTCTCCCTCGTATTAGCTCCATGCCTGGGCACTTAGTGGTGCTGTTTCAGAGACTGAAGTGCCCCTCGAGTTGTGTGTGTGACCTGGGTTGTAGGTCACAGTAGCTGTAAGTCATAGATGCTGTTTGCTTCCACTTCCTTGCATACATGAAATTATCTGAGGGAAAGATGGGGAGCATATCTGGCCAGTAGGGGTGTCAGCAACAACAGACTCACTATGCTCGAATAGATATAAGCCAGATAACAGGAACACTATTGAAATACCAAGCAATCTATCACTCTCATCAAACTTATCCAAGGAGAAGAGGAAAGGATTATTTAAGGCCTAAATGGTATCATTCTGTGCATTCATTGCAAGAGGTAGGGAATGGGGGTGTTAGTGGGGAAGGACAGAGGTAGGGAATGGGGGTGTTAGTGGGGAAGGACAGAGGTAGGGAATGGGGGTGGTGGTAGAGATGGACAGAGGTAGGGAATGGGGATGGTAGTGGGGAAGGACAGAGGTGGGGAATGGGGGGTGGTAGTGGGGAAGGACAGAGGTGGGGAATGGGGGGTGGTAGTGGAGAAGGACAGAGGTAGGGAATGGGGGTTGGTAGTGGGGACGGACAGAGGTAGGGAATGGTGGGGTGGTGGTGGAGATGGACAGAGGTAGGGAATGGGGATGGTAGTGGGGAAGGACAGAGGTAGGGAATGGGGGTGTTAGTGGGGAAGGACAGAGGTAGGGAATGGGGGGTGTTAGTGGGGAAGGACAGAGGTAGGGAATGGGGGTGTTAGTGGGGAAGGACAGAGGTAGGGAATGGGGGTGTTAGTGGGGAAGGACAGAGGTAGGGAATGGGGGTGGTGGTAGAGATGGACAGAGGTAGGGAATGGGGATGGTAGTGGGGAAGGACAGAGGTGGGGAATGGGGGGTGGTAGTGGGGAAGGACAGAGGTGGGGAATGGGGGGTGGTAGTGGAGAAGGACAGAGGTAGGGAATGGGGGTTGGTAGTGGGGACGGACAGAGGTAGGGAATGGTGGGGTGGTGGTGGAGATGGACAGAGGTAGGGAATGGGGATGGTAGTGGGGAAGGACAGAGGTGGGGAATGGGGGTGGTGGTGGAGATGGACAGAGGTAGGGAATGGGGGGTGGTGGTAGAGATGGACAGAGGTAGGGAATGGGGATGGTAGTGGGGAAGGACAGAGGTGGGGAATGGGGCTGGTGGTGGAGATGGACAGAGGTAGGGAATGGGGGTTGGTAGTGGGGATGGACAGAGGTAGGGAAGGGTGGTGCTGGAGATGAACAGAGGTAGGGAATGGGGGGTGGTAGTGGGGAAGGACAGAGGTAGGGAATGGGGGGTGGTGGTGGAGATGGACAGAGGTAGGGAATGGGGGTTGGTAGTGGGGAAGGACAGAAGTAGGGAATGGGGGTTGGTGGTGGAGATGGACAGAGGTAGGGAATGGGGGGTGGTAGTGGGGAAGGACAGAGGTAGGGAATGGGGGATGGTGGTGGAGAAGGACAGAGGTAGGGAATGGGGGTTGGTAGTGGGGAAGGACAGAGGTAGGGAATGGGGGGGTGGTGGTGAAGATGGACAGTGGTAGGGAATGGGGGTTGGTAGTGGGGAAGGACAGAGGTAGGGAATGGGTGGTGGTGGTGGAGATGGACAGAGGTAGGGAATGGGGGGTGGTGGTGGAGATGGTGGGGAATGGGGGCTGTTAGTGGGGAAGGACAGAGGTAGGGAATGGGGGTGTTAGTGGGGAAGGACAGAGGTAGGGAATGGGGGTGGTGGTAGAGATGGACAGAGGTAGGGAATGGGGGGTGGTAGTGGGGACGGACAGAGGTAGGGAATGGGGATGGTAGTGGGGAAGGACAGAGGTGGGGAATGGGGGTGGTGGTGGAGATGGACAGAGGTAGGGAATGGGGGGTGTTAGTGGGGAAGGACAGAGGTAGGGAATGGGGGGTGTTAGTGGGGAAGGACAGAGGTAGGGATTGGGGGGCGTTAGTGGGGAAGGACAGAGGTAGGGAATGGGGGTGGTGGTGGAGATGGACAGAGGTAGGGAATGGGGGTGGTAGTGGAGAAGGACAGAGGTAGGGAATGGGTGGTGGTGGTGGAGATGGACAGAGGTAGGGAATGGGGGTTGGTAGTGGGGACGGACAGAGGTAGGGAATGGGGGGTGGTAGTGGGGAAGGACAGCGGTGGGTAATGGGGTTGGTGGTGGAGATGGACTCAGTAGGGAATGGGGGGTGGTAGTGGGGAAGGACAGCGGTGGGGAATGGGTGGTGGTGGTGGAGATGGACAGAGGTAGGGAATGGGGGGTGGTAGTGGGGAAGGACAGAGGTGGGGAATGGGGGTGGTGGTGGAGATGGACAGTGGTAGGGAATGGGGGTTGGTAGTGGGGAAGGACAGCGGTGGGGAATGGGTGGTGGTGGAGATGGACTCAGTAGGGAATGGGGATGGTAGTGGGGAAGGACAGCGGTGGGGAATGGGGGGGTGGTGGTGGAGATGGACAGAGGTAGGGAATGAGGGTTGGTAGTGGGGAAGGACAGCGGTGGGGAATGGGTGGTGGTGGTGGAGGAGGACAGCGGTGGGGAATGGGGTTGGTGGTGGAGATGGACAGAGGTAGGGAATGGGGGGTGGTAGTGGGGAAGGACAGCGGTGGGGAATGGGGTTGGTGGTGGAGATGGACTCAGTAGGGAATGGGGGGGTGGTGGTGGAGATGGACAGAGGTAGGGAATGGGGGGTGGTAGTGGGGAAGGACAGCGGTGGGGAATGGGGTTGGTGGTGGAGATGGACAGAGGTAGGGAATGGGTGGTGGTAGTGGAGAAGGACAGAGGTAGGGAATGGGTGGTGGTAGTGGAGAAGGACAGAGGTAGGGAATGGGGGTTGGTAGTGGGGAAGGACAGCGGTGGGGAATGGGGTTGGTGGTGGAGATGGACAGAGGTAGGGAATGGGGGGTGGTAGTGGGGAAGGACAGCGGTGGGGAATGGGGTTGGTGGTGGAGATGGACTCAGTAGGGAATGGAGTGAGCATTCCTGTTCTGCACATTGTTGCATTAGGACCTCTGTATATTCTTCCTGATCATAGAACCCTATTGTTACACAACTGCTTGTCGGTCTTTTCCTTGACTTCCAGATCTAAATCCAGTAAGACAGACTCCTCTACTCTGCTACAAAGCCTAACATTTGTAACAGGAGACAAATCTGTGCTTCTAATGGGGCCAAGTCAGAAACATGAATCATATCTGGCACTGACCCACATCATGAAAATAAAATGAACCTGGATATGCAGTATAAATGGATTACGAAATTTTTAAGTCAGGCACTGGACTCCAGAAAACTGCACAAAATTTGAAATCATTTAAGTCACTGGATCAATAGGGTTAGAAAATCCACATTTTACATATAAATAGACAAAATTTCCATTTGCTTCAGTCCATTGAATTTCACTCCAGTTCTTCAAATGCTAAACCACTAGATTTTGTGACAGTGAAGAATCTGAGGAGCAGAGCAGTGGGACACTTCAGATTTCCAGAAATACCCATCCAGTGGTGGAGATAAAATCATTCCATGGCTGGTTGTTATTAAATTCAGTATCATTTATTCCAGATCCTCTGAGCTGAATTTTGTTAAGTGTGGTCTGTCTCATTTCATCAGTCAGATTGCCTGCTGACCATCACTTTGGATAAATGATAACCAATCCTGCTAGTTAAGAGTACCCTGATCCAATCAGTACTTGGCCACAATGATTATTTACATATAAACATTCAGAAACCTATGTATTTTCTAGTCCATTTGTTAACAATTTTTAAAATAATGGCCTTTGCCCCAGCTTATCTTGAAATATGTACAATTTGCTAAGAGTGAGGGGAAATTCGATAGAGGTATACAAAATTATGATGGGCATAGATAGACAGGGTAAATGCATGCTGACTTTTTCCACTGAGTTTGGGTGGGACAAAAACTAGAGGTCATGGGTTAAAGGTAAAAGGCGAAAAGTTTGAGGGGAACGTGAGGAAAAACTTCTTCACTCAAAGGGTCGTGGGAGTGTGGAATGAGCTGCTAGTGTATGCCAGCTTGATTTCAACCTTTAAGAGAAATTTGGATAGGTATATGGATGGTAGAGGTATGGACGGCAGTAACCCCGATGCTGGTCAATGGGAGTAGGTAGTTTAAATGATTTGGCACAGACTAGATGGGCCAAAGGGCCTGTTTCCATGCTGACTCTATGACTCTACTCAACCTGAATGTTGTTTAATACATTCGATCTATAATTTCCTGACATTTGGATGTATCCAAAATGATTAATTATGAAGGAAGCAACAAAATAAATTTAAATATAAGAAAAAAAGTCTGATAAACATATTAAAATAATTAAGCACACTGCAGCAAACACTAAGTAATTCTGCAGTTTAACTTATTCTTGCCTCCCTCATTTGTAGCTGTACAATCTCTATTGAAATAACTGATCTTATAGATCCTGTGCTAAATCTAAACAGGTGTAGGAACTCTGAGTAGATTCCCCGGATGGAGAATCTCACTAAATTTTTCCTTTGTTGTTGGACACAAAGTAGGTTAAATTTCAATTCCTCAAATTCAGCAGATCTGGGTTTGAACATGCGCGCACTCAAGTCCTGAACTTGCTTTCGTTTAGGGAGATAAATACTGGCAGTTTGCCATCAAGCTGTTAGTATCTGGCAGTAGCTTGCCTATTGTCTCCAGCAATAATACTGTAACCTCAAAACAACACAGTGTGCTTTAGATTACAGATACCAAGAAACCTTTCATTGTGTTTACACAAATATATTAATTTATGATCCATTTATGAAGTATCACTGCAAGAAACTTCATATTCAAATTTTAAAAATGTTTGTAAAGGACTCTTAATTATACTTTCCCAATACATCACTTACATTTTGTGTCACATCTGGCAGAAGAAAGCAGTTTAACTACTTACTTTATTTACAGTATCTTTAAGAATACTGGTGAGTATAAACAGCACTATCTGAAGCTAGACAAAGTGAAAGGAGAGGGGAAAAGCTTCCTCATTATTCCCAGCTCATGGGAACGTACATGGACATGAATAGTTTTGGTGCTCTGATCTATTTTTCAGCCAATGGGATTAGTCACAAAGTGGATAGTTAGTGACTTGTTATAAACGGCTTTACTGAACTTCGAACAGGACAGGAGTAATTGTGATTGTGGAATTTAACCGTGGATATTTGACAATGTGATTTTTGCCATGTGTTGAAGTTCTTTTAGCCTTGATATTTGGATCTTACATTCAACAGACTGCCAGCTGGTGTAAAGAATGTATTTCAGAATCAGATACTGGCAAACGTCATGAAATTTGTTAACTTTGCAGCAGCATTACAATGCAATATATGATAAATATAGAAAAAACCTGAATTACATTAAGTATATATGTATATTAAATAGTTAAGTCAAAATAAGTAGAGTAAAAACAGAAATTTAAAATAATAGTGAGGTAGTCGTCTCTGCTCCCCCATACCAGACAGCAATGCAACCTGTCAGAATGCTCTCCATGGCACATCTGCAGAAGTTTCCGAGTGCTTTAGGTGACAAACCAAATCTCTTCAAACTCCTAATGAAATATAGTTGCTGTCTTGCCTTCTTTATAGCTGCATTGTGATGTTGGGACCAGGTTTGATCCTGAGAGATCTTGACACCCAGAAACTTGGAATTTCTCACTCTCTCCACTTCTGATCCCTCTATGAGGACTGGTGCTCCTTGTCTTACCCTTCTTGAAGTCCACAATCAGCTCTTTGGTTTTACTAACGTTGAGCGCAAGGTTGTCGCTATGACACTACTCAACTAGCTGATATATCTTGCTCCTGTATGCATTCTCGTCACAATCTGAGATTCTGCTAACAATGGTCAGTATTTGAGCTATGCCTAGCCATACAACATGGGTGTAGAGAGTAGAGCAGTGGGCTAAGCACACACCCCTGTAGTGATTGCCCTAGATTGCCTCCATTTCAGAACCAACTCAAGATATCAGCTTGCAGAAGCAATGTTTGTAAATGTAATGTTTGTTAGTTTGGAAGCCAAGCTCCATATTATCAATCACTCTCTTATTAAAGCACACATAAGAATGGATCTCAGTTCATCCACAAATGTTCATTACCAGCTATCCCCCCAGCTATTCAACATTATTGCTGCTATATTCATTCATTCATTATGTGCTGTGTGATTTTTCATTGCTCTCTTCTGGGCAGTGTCTTTACAAGACAGGTGACCCCAGCCACTACTAATACTCTCAGAGGTTGTCCTCCTGGCGTCAGTGCTTGCATAATCAGGACGTGATACGCACCAGCTGCTCATACAACCATCTACCTCCTGCTCCCAGGGCTCCATGTGATCCTGATTGAGGGGACAGAGGCTAAGCAGGTGTCACACCCTGCTCAAGGATGATCTGCAGGCTAGTAGAGGGAAGGACTGTCTTACAGCTCCTTTGGTAGAAATGTATCTCCACCTTGCCACATTACTCCTCAATAACCCCTTACCTTAGAAAGGATGTGCTGAAACTGGAGAGGGTTCACAAGAGTGTTACAAAAATGATTCCAGGATTGAATGGCTTGAAGAGTGTTTGATGACTCTGGGTCTGTATTCACTAGAATTAAGAAGAGTGAGGGGTGACCTCATGGAAATGTATTGAATGGTATAAGGTCTTGATAAAGGGGATGTTTTCTGTGGTGGGAAAGTCTAAGACCAAAGGACACAATCTCAGAATAGAGGGCCATTCTTTTAAAACAGAGATGAAGAGGAACTTCTTTAGTCAGAGGGTGGTGACTTCTTTGCCACAGGCAGCTGTGGAGGCTAAGTCTTTATGTATATTTAAGACAGCAGTTGATAGATTCTTGAGTGGTCGGGGTATGAAGGGATGCAGGGAAAAGGCAGAAGGTTAGAGCTGAGAGGAAAATTGGGTCAGCCATGTAATGGCGGAGCAGACTCGATGGACCAAATGGCCTAATGGTCATATAATAAATGTCTTTGGAGATTCTGGAAAGCATATCTCAGGAAATAGCTCTTTAAGAAGGTAGACATAAAGTTATAGAGCACTAGAGCACAGAGAGGGGCTTTTCAGCTCATCTAGTCCATGCCAAACTATTATTTGCCTAGTGCCATCGGCATATATATCCTCCATAGCCCTCCCACCCAAGTACTCTTCTGGACAGCTGTGTTCCATGTTCTTCAATGCACATTTAGGGCTTGGCATATTTCCAGCAATCATCTTAAAGAGCTCAAGTAGATGCTATCAATGCCATCCCCACAGACTCCTCCAAATTCACAGGTTTGTCAACCAAACCAGATACACATTCCCATAACTGAATCACTAACTACACTCAATAAGTTTGTATTCTTGACACTGTGTTTGTATTCTTGTATTGGGAAGTACAGGCATTCTGTTCCAAGCTTCATCAGGACAAGTGAGTAATAGGGGTTACAGGAAACAACCTTAGGATGTTCTTAGAAAGTGCAACATCCCTACTATCCTAGCCCTAATCGTGGGCAATCCTAGCCTGCGATTGCACGAAATGGAAGAGGACCATTCAGGATGTTGCTGAGAAACTTGAATCCCTTTGACAGAAGCCCAACAGGAACAGTGGAAGGAATGCACTATTCATCAACCTCTCTCTCTGTAGCAAAGTGTACAGGACTACAGGAGCAGTACAGGAGAACCTATCAGCCTCATTAACCACTCCAGAATCCATTGAATAGGAATGGAAGCAAGTTACCTTCCTTCATGAAAGATTGCCTAAAAGGAGGAGAAGAAATTATTTTTTGAAGCAACATTTTTAGTTGCCTAAACATAGAAATATTTGTTTGAAAAGGAAAAGAAAACAAACATATGTAACTTGTAACTATACAAGGGAAATGTATTTGCCCTGATTTACTCACATGGTACACATTCAGTTGAATTTATACATTTGAACACATGGAGGAAAACTTATTTCAAAGGTTTTACTTCACCAGGAAATTGTAGTGGACTGCCACCTACTGGTATATAACTATTACAGCACAGAACAGAGATAACCCATAGTCTCCTGATAGAAGAGCGATTACTCTCAAGATTGCAACAAATGCAAACTTTTACCTTTCAAGCTAAACATAAGAACAAAATCCACTCTTCTTCAGTATGTTTAGCACTGATTATTAAGGTTTCAAAGGTACATTTAATTTCAGAGAAATGTATACAATGTTCATCCTGAAATTCCTTTTTTTCGCAACCATCCAGGAAAACAGAGGAGTGCCCCAAAGAATGAATGACAGTTAAACGTTAGAGCCGCAAAGCCCCCCCCCCCAGCTCCCCCCTCCCACACATAAGCAGCAGCAAAGCGACAGTTCCCCTCCCCCACCAGCCAAAATAGCATCGGCGACCCCCCCCCCCCCCCCCCCCGAATCGAGCACTCAAGTGTGCAGCAAAGCATCAATAAAGACACAGATTTTTTTAAACTTGCCTGATAACCACAACACAACACTCTCAAAGGAATCCAGCAGTATGGGACTGAGCATTTGGCAATACACAAGTGAAAGTCCCTGATTGACTGCCTTTTAGGTAGCTATAGGCCTGTGGTTTATTCATAACCACTGACACTTGTTATTGAGATCTGACTCAATGTTGTTTTAGGGGAAAGTAGGTGTCAAAGAGAGTGATGTAACAGAGTCATACAAAACTGATGAGGTACGTATGTGATGGATGTTCACTTCTTAGCCAGCAGGCCTATTTCTCTTTCTTGGTTTCTTTTTGCTGAGCTTGCTTTCTAAACAAACAGCTGCCTCTTGTAAGATCAAAAACTGATGTCAGCAAACATTCAGCTAGCAGTTGTTGGACTTCAGGTTGCAAAGGGAAGTTAGTCTTCAGTTCTTGAAATGTAAATAACAAGCACCAATCAGCTCAAGGTTAAAACAAGCACTCTCTGTAGAAAAGCTTTGTAAATAGGCTCTGCATTTTGAAGATACTCTGTCTGTGAAGAGTGTCTACACATGCTTTGTTACTGCTCAAGTATAAGACAATGCTTGTTTAATTTGGGTTGTTTTTGTGAAAGACCAGGGTAAGCATAAAACTGGGAGAGCAGGTAAAGATGAAGAAAAAGGGTTTTATTTGCAAACTCAGCAGAAATGTTCCAGAGTCCAAACTTGAATCAGCAAAACAGAACTTGGTTACAGCAACATAATAAATACTCCTCAAACCAAGAGACACCACTGCAAGTTTATATTCAATGCTGGCCATTCCATCATAAATTGCAGGGGAGAGAAAACATTCCTCTCCTTAAAAAGATACGGCATAAATGAAGCAACTCCAGAGAACACACCCCCCTGGCTGTAACAGAATTGCACAATCCAATTATCCAGCCCCATCTACTTAGGCTGGTGTAATGCAACAGTTTAGTCATTTACCAGATTATCAGGAGGATGGTCAGCTACAGGACACTTTAGTATGCCAGGTTGATGGTGCGCCTGGTAATTGCAGCCGCCACACACTCCCCTCCTTTTGGTATCTCGCCCAGGAATGTGCTAAATGGTGAAACGATACGGCTGCATTGCCAAGTACCAGCTGGTGATACGGCTATTAGCATCCTTCATCCCTTCCATCCATCTCAGGGCTTTATGGTCAGTTTCCAGGATGAACTCTCTTCCCAGGAGTTAGTACTTGAGGGAGTCCAAAGCCCATTTCACCGCCAAGCATTCTTTCTCCACAGTTTCCTGCTGATGTAAGTCACTGGGATGCTCTCCCTGCAAAAGCACCGCTCCCAAACCTCGCTCTGAGACATCCGTCTGCAACACAGAATCTTTAGTAAAGCCAGGGCTACACAACACAGGGTTCTCACTCAGCGCATCCTTGAGGTCCTCGAAAGCACATTCCGCCTCCTCCCTCCACTGCGGCTGAGTAGGGCTCATCCGCTGAGTCACATCTGTGAGAACAGCAGCACGAGAGGCACAAAGCGTCTGTACCAGCCTGACATTCCTAGGAGTGACCTCAGCTGGGTCTGTCTGTGGATGTGGACAGGACTGACTGGCTTGAAGTTTGTGGGTCTGAGGTTTGATAACCCCATTGTCACTAATATAGCCAAGATATTCAGCCTCAGTCTTGGCAAACTGACACTTCGAGGGGTTGACAGTCAACCCGGCTTCCTGGAGACGTCGGATGACCGCCTTCCGGTGATCTTTATGCTCCTCCCAGGTAGCACTATGAACAACAATATCATCCAAATAGGCTGCAGCAAAATCAGAAAATCCCAACTATACCTGATCCATTAACCTTTGGAATGTAGCTGTGGCACCACGTAGTCAAAAGGGCATTACAGTGAACTGACACAGACCCCATGGCGTACGGAAGGCTGTCAGCTCACGGGACTGTAGAGTCAACGGCACCTGCCAGTAACCCTTGTACAGATCAATGGTGGTTAGAAATTTTGATTTGCCCAACTGGTGAATAAGTTCATCAATGCGAGGAACTGGATAGGAATCAAATTCAGAGATTGGATTCAGATAACGAAAATCTACACAGAATCTTATAGTACCATCTTTCTTTGGAACAAAGACAATGGGGTTACACCACTCACTTCTTGATACCTCAATGATGCCCAGGGACAGCATCAATTCTTTCTGCTTTTTTAGGGGCACCAGGAGCGCTCCAGGATTTTGTAGCTCCTTCTCGTAGCAGCATTCTTTTTAAGCTCAATGTTACGTTCAGTTACTTTTGTATGATCAGGAATTTCTTTAAAAACTTTTGGGACACTGACCTGGGTCTGCTGATCAGCCTTGAGGTGGATGAGATCGGGCAAGGCAGGGGCAGGTACCGGAAGGTACTGCTCCTCATCGTTGTCCTCTTCTTCCACATGTCTAATCGACAACACTTCTTTCTGATCAGACCTGAGAAACCATTCTTATAGTAAGTTAACATGCAAAATTCCCTGTGGGCGTGCCTCACCAGGAGTTGCTATCTCACACGTAGTTGGGCCCACTTTCCGTGTTATGTCATAAGGCCCTTGCCACTTAGCTAAAAGCTTGCTCTCTTGTGTAGGGAGCATTACCAAGACTTTCTGTCCAGGGGAAAAGCTCCACTCCTGGGCAGTTTGGTTGTACCAGGTTTTTTGGTTTTGTTGGGCCTCCATCACATTCTGCTGAGCCAATGCAGCCATTTTCTCCAATTTCTCCCTCACGTGGACAACATAGGCTACGACACTCTGTGGCACAGCTACTTCATGACTCTTTTCCCCAGCTGGTTTTAAGTAAAGTAAGTGGGCCTTTTACCTCATGCCCATACAATAATTCAAAAGGTGAAAAACCGGTTGGTGTCTGAGGTACTTCCCTGTAAGCAAAAAGCAAATAGGGTCACCAATTGTTCCCAATCAGATCCTGTGTCATTTATGAACTTTCTGAGCATTTGCTTAAGGGTTTGGTTGAATCTGTCTGTCAACCCATCGGTCTGGAGATAATATGGGGTAGTCCTGATGCCTTTAATCCCCAGCAGTTTGTACACATCCCTCAATAACCTGGACATGAAGTTAGTCCCCTGATCAGTGAGAATTTCCTTAGGAAACCCCACCCTTGCAAAGAATTGCACCAAACAAAAAGCAATTGACTTAGCCTTGACCTTAGCCAGTGGAAAAACTACTGGATATCTAGTAGCAGTAGAAGATTTCCTGACCTGCTTCTTTCTACTGGGCCCACAACATCCATACCCAACCATTCAAAAATGACTAGCAAAGACTGAAGGGGAACTTTAGAAGGAAATCTGGCTGAGGTTTTGTTGACATTGAGGACAGATTCTGCAATACTGGGCCACATCAGCACGTAGACCCAGCCAGTGAAACTGTCAAAACTTTTGTGTTTCCCCAGGTGGCCTGCCCAGGGCGTAGAGTGACCCATCTCAAGAACAATTTCTCTAGCAGATTTAGGTACCATTAACTGCTTCGCTGACCCCTGCTGGCGGTACAGTATCCCATTTTCTATAAAATACCCATTTCCATTCATCAGTTCAACTTTTTCCCCTTCCTTAAGGTGTCTAACCTGCTTAAAATAAGGAGTTAGATTAACATCATTTTGTTGCATTGTCTGGACGTCAGTTGGTATTTGAAACCCCAAAAGCTGGGGTGGGTGTGGTTCAATGGTTGAATTCACTTCAGTATTTTGAAACTTGTCCCGTCTTTTCAGGCTACGAGTTTTCCGGTCCTTTCCAGGCTTGGTTTCAATTTCAGCATTATAAGAAGGAAGTTCACTGAGAGTTTGGCTAGATTATTCGATGTCCTTGGCTTTTGCCTGTGTAAGTGCAACATTACAGACCTTACTTGGATGCAAAAGATCAAGAGGAACAGGCAAATCCTGACCTGGCACCACCGGAAAGGGGAGATGATCAGCAACCCCTACGTTCAGGAGATAATTCTGGCCTTGTGCTTTGATATAAACATCTGCTGTGGGATAAGGTTTTTCATCTCCACATACACAACAGATGGGCGCAGACTCAATCATACACAAACCATGAGGAGGAATGAACTGTCTATGAACAAGCTGACTCTTAAGTTGCTTAGTTCAAGGAAACACAGAACAGATGGATAACATGGATAAAGATGCTTTTAAACTGTTTGCATGTTAAAAGGATATCTGAGGAATATCATATGTTTGTAAAGTTACTCAAGTTGCTGACAAGTGTATAAATATAAAGAGTAGTTCAGGCTTATTAGGAATGGGGTAAAGGACATCAAGAAGTTATGGAAGAAACATGGAAGAAGTCGAATTCATTTCTCCAGCTTCGGTTTCTGTGACGGAAAATTTGTTGTCTGCATCTCGGTATACAGGTATCTTTTTAGATGATAAGAGTTATACCCTTGCTTTGGAAAATCTTTGTCCTTTATGCTTTACTCTGTGCTTACTTTTATTGTTTGCATGATTTGTTTTTCTCTCTGCACATTGGATGTTTGACTGTCTTTTTTTAATGGGTTCTATTGAGTTTCTTTGTTTAGTGACTGCTCATAAGCAGGTGACTCTCAAGGTCGTATATAGTACACATACTTTGATAATAATTGTACTTTGAACCTTGTACTTGAGTGGTTTGTGTTTTAGAAGTAGTTTGTAATTTGGAAGTGGTTAAGATGGAAATCCTCTGAGTTTTAAATGTGTTTTAAGAATGTGGTTTGGAGTTAAATGTGTATCTCTGAAAATAAATGAACTGTGTTTTAAACAATTTTGTTAGCTGGAAGTATCTCTCCTTGGTTGGAAGAGGGATAATGGGTATTGGTGACTGAACTCGCTGTGGAGAATAAACAGAAAAGTAAACTAGAGTTTGAAGATTAGGTAATTACAAAATAACTCACTTTAGTGAGAGTACTTATGGCTATTCATATCTGATTGGGCTTAAAGTCTTTGTGATCAATACTACCACATGTCGAAGGTTACTGAGGCAAGAGTCACGGGTGTGGTGGATGCACTGGCTTTATCTCACTCCTTATCTCTGGAGTCAAATGCAAAATACAGAACCAGCAGACACACACAGCGCATTTAATTATGATAACAGAAAAACATCCAGTTACAAAAATATTTTAAAAGTATTTAGTAATATAGCCCCAGTCGCTGAGTGTCCGGATGATGCATGGATGTTCTCCTGAAGCCACGTTTCTGCAAGTTCCTCATGTTACGCAACACAATCACAAAGAAAGCAAACCAGCTTGCCTTCCACTGAGCAAACACTGGAGAGCAACACCAACAGGAGGGACCAGCTCCTAAGCCAGTGCAGAATCCAGCATCCGGCATCTCCCTCTGCGGCGGCCGAAACAGGCCACACAGCATCTGTGGACAAAGAAACACAGTTAACATTTCAGGCCAATGGCCCTCAACCAGCACCAAAAAAAGGAGAAAACAAACATGTTTTAAGTTGCAGAGAGCCAGACGGTTGGACAAGGCAAAGGAATATCAGTGACAGGATGAACACTAAGGTTGTCCACCAAAGATTCAGATTCATTTATTTATCACATGGACATCGAAACATACAGTGATATGTGTTGTTTGCATTAACAGTAGTCAAGGTGTTATATCTCAATGCACTGATTATAAGAAATAAAGTGGTTGATGTTTTTGCACTTTTACAAATTGTCAGGTATGATGTTGTACCCATCACTGAATCGTGGCTGAAGGATGGTTGTAGTTGAATGTCCAAAGTTACATGTTGTATTGGAGGGATAGGAAGAGGGGTGGTGTGGCTCTACTGGTAAAGAATAACATCAAATCATTAGAAAGATATGACATAGGATCAGAAGATGTTGAATCCTTGTGGTTTGATTTAAGAAACTGCAAGGGTGAAAGGATCCTGATGGCAGTTATATACAGGCCTTCCAACAGAAGCAGGGATGTGGACCACAGATTACAATGGGAAATAGGAAGGGCGAGTTAAAGGGGCATGTCTTATGACAGTCATGGGAGATTTTTAACATGCAGATAGATTAGGAGAATTAGGCTGGTAAATCAATCTGAAGAGAGTGAGTTTGTTGAATGCTTACGAGTTGGCTTTTTAGAGCAGTTTTTCATTGATCCTACTAGGTGATCAGCTATACTGGATTGGGTGTTACGTAATGAACTGGAGATGATTAGGGAGCTTAAGGTAAAGGAACCCTTAAGAGACAGTAATCATAATATGATTGAGTTCAACTTGAAATTTGATAGGGAGGAAGTAACGTCTGATGTAGCAGTATTTCAGTGGAGTAAGGGAAATTACAGTGGTATGAGAGAGGAGTTGGCCAAAGTAAATTGGAAGGAGCTGCTGGCAGGGATGTCAGCAGAGCAGCAATGGTGTGTGTTTCTGGGAAAAATTGGGTGCAGGATAGATGTATTCCAAAAACAAAGAAATACTCAAATGGCAAAATAGTACATCTGTGGCTGACAAGGGAAGTCAAAGCTAATGTAAAGGCAAAAGAGAGGGCATACAACAAAGCAAAATTTAGTGAGAAGATAGAGGATTGGAAAGCTTTTACAAAACTATAGAAAGGAACTGAAAGTATCATTGGAAGAGAAAAGATGAAATATGACTGCAAGCTAGCAAACAATATAAAGGTGGATAGCAAAAGCTTTTTCAACTATATAAAATATAAAAGAGAAATGTGAGTGGATATAGAACTGCTAGAAAATGAAGCAGGAGAAATAATGGGGGGCAAGGAGATGGCAGATGAACTAAATGAGGATTTTGCATCAGTCTTCACAGTGGAAGACAGTAGCATTGTGCTAGGTATTGACGGGTGTGAGGGGAGAGAAATGAGTACAGTTACTATTACAAATCTGAAAGTCCTGAGGTTACGTAAATCAACTGGACCAGATGAACTGCACCCTAGGGTTCTAAAAGAAGTAGCAGTAGAGATTTTGGAGGCAATAGTAATGATCTTTCAGGAATCATTGGGTTCTGGCATGGTGCCAGAGGACTGGAAAATTGCAAATGTCACTTCACTCTTTAGGAAAGGAGGAAGGCAGCAGAAAGGAAATTATAGACCAGTTAGCCTGATCTCAATGGTTGGGAAGATGTTGGAATCAATGGTTAAGAATGAGTTTATGGATTACTTGGTGACACAGGACAAGATAGGACAAAGTCAGCATGGATTCCTCAAGGGAAAATCTTGCCCTACGGACCTATTGGAATGCTTTGAGGAGATCACACTTAGAATAGATAAAGGGGATGTTGTACGTTGACTTTCAGAAGACCTTTGACAAGGTGCCACACATGAGGCTGCTTACCATGTTAAGAGCCCATGGTATTGCAGGGAAGTTACTAGCATGATAGAGCACTGGCTAGCACCAACATAGCATGTCCACATTTTTCAGCACAACAACAGCAGAACAAGCCCCTTTCCTCTCTCCCAGGCACACAGACACCAGGAGAGGATGCCTCTGGACTTCTGACCTCCATTGAACTCATGGACTCACAGAAAACAGGCCTCTGATTTCCCAGTGGTCTCGCAGACATGTAGACCCAGGTCTCAGAGAGGAAACTAAATTATTGTTCATTACAACTGACCTGTCTGGAGGAGTAAATGCAGGAAAATGAAAAGGAGAAAAAAATAATAACTAACTGGAACAGTGAAATGCAGAGTACAGAAGTTACTGAAGCTTTGAAATAAATGAATGCGCTGTGAACTTCTGAGAGATTTGGGAATTGGAGGCTAAGCGGAGCTGGCCCAGAAGAAGCTGGGCAGACCATATGCAATAGCAAAGATACAGTGGCTTAATCCTGTTTTCCAAGTTCATGTGAAAAGACTCATTTGGTCAGGTAGTGCCTGTGGAGAGACAATAATAGGAATGAGTGGCTATCTGAAATTACTGAATGCAATATTGAGAGCTGAAGGCTACAAAGTACCAATATGGAGGCTGAAATGCTGTTTCTCAATCCTTACATTGAAAAAGAAATGGTCAAAGAGTAGGATGGAGAATGAAATACATTGCAGCTATGGGATCCTATTTATTCACCCTTCCTGTTAAATCATCAAATTATTCTATTAAATTTATTAAACTCAGCCTGTTTATGATTCAAGAGATTCACCACCCTTTAAGGAGAAATTTCTATACAGTTCAGTTCTAGATGCGGACCCCTTATGGTTATGTTACCTTGTATGGGACTCTCCTGTTAGTCCCATACAAGTGCTCCCCAGCACTTACCTGCCAAACTCACTTAGAGTTCTGTATATTTGAATAAGTTCACTTCCGGTTTTGTATATTAGAATAAGGTCATGCGCTGTTCTGTATATTTGAATAAGGTCACACCCTGTTCTGTATATTTGAATAAGGTCATTTTGTGCTTTTTATATTTGAATGAGGTCACGTTGTGCTTTATATATTTGAATAAAGTCACACCCTGCTTTATATATCTGAATAAGGTCACAACCAGTTTTGTATATCTGAATAAGGCCACCCCCTCCTCACCATTCTTCTAAACACCAACCTATTTTGTCCCTCTTCCTTTCATCCCAAGAATTAGTCTGGTTAATCTGCCTTGGATGGATCCATTGTAACTATATTATATGTAAGTGGACCAAAAAGTTTACACAATGTTCCAGTAACCATATACAATTGAACTAAAACCTCCCAACTTCTCAATTCAAATCCCCTTTGCAATGAAGGCCAAAGTGCTGTTTGCCTTCTTAACTACTTGTTGGACCTGCCTACCTGACATTTGTGATCATGCACCAGAACACCAAGTGCCCTCTGAATTTCACTCGCATGCTGGCTGTCTCCATCTAGATAATAATCTGTCTTTTCATTATTCTTACTCAAGAGTATAACCTCACACTTCCCCAACTCCCTAAACTCAATTGCCAGGTGTTTGGTGACTCATTCTATCTATCTTTATCCTATCACAGAATCAAAACATCCTTATCACAACAGGTCTTTCCATCTATTTTCACAGCACTGGCAAATTTGGAAACCTCACAGACTGATTTTCCCTCAGTGTCATGAAGATAACTGGTGAAAAAGCGCAGGCCAATAAAGCACCATTGCTTAATAGTTACCTATTTCTGGTCTGAAAGGAACCCATTTATTTCAACTCTTTCTGCAAGGCAGCCAGATTTCAATCCATTAGTCCATAAGACATAGGAGCAGAATTAGGCCATTCAGCCCATCGAGTCTGCTCCACCATTCCATCATGGCTGATCCAGATCACACTCAACTCCTTACACCTGCTTTCTCACCACATCCTTTGATGCCCTGACTGATCAGGAAACCATCGAATTCCGACTTAAATATACATATGGACTTGGCCTCCACCACGCTCTGTGGCTCAGCATTCCACAGGTTCACTACTCTCTGGCAAAAAAATTCCTCCTTAGCTCTGTTCTAAAACGTTGCCCCTCAATTTTGAGGTGGTGCCATCTAGATCTGGATCCCCCCACTAGAGAACATCCTCTCCACTTCCACCCTATCTATTCCTTTCAATATCTGGTAGGTTTCAATGAGACCCCGCCACCCCCGCATTCTTCTAAATTCCAGTGAGTACCGGCCCAAAGCTGCCAAATGCTCCACATACGTTAACCCCTTCATTCCCAGAATCATCCTTTTGAACCTTCTCTGGACTCTCTCCAATGACAACACATCCTTTCTGAGATACAGGGCCCAAAACTGTTGACAATACTTTAAGTGTGGCCTGACCAGTGTTTCATAAAGGCTCAGCATTACCTCCTTGTTTTTATATTCTATTCCCCTTGAAATCAATGGCAACATTGCATTTACCCTCTTTACCACAGACTCATCCTGTAAATTAACCTTCCGAGAGTCTTGCATGAGGACTCCTAGTTTCCTCTGCGTGTCTGATGTTTGAACCTTCTCTCAATTTAGATAACAGTCCGCGCTATTGTTCCTGTTACCAAAACGCATTATCATACATTTCCCAACACTGTATTCCATCTGCCACTTTTTTTTGCCTTCTCTTCCAGTTTGTCGGTCCTTGCTGCAATCACATTGCTTCCTCAGCACTCCCTACCTTCCACCTGTCTTTGCATCATCCACAAACTTTGCCACAAAGCCATCAATTCCACTATCTAAATCACTGACAAACAATCTGAAAAGTAGCAGTCCCAAAACTGACCCCTGAGGAACACCATTAGTCACAGACAGCTGACCAGAAAAGGCCCCTTTATTCCCACTCACTGCCTCCTGCCTGTCAGCAATTCCTTTATTCATGCCAGTATCTCACTTGTAATGGCATATGATTTTAGCTTATTAATCAGCTTATTGTGGCTCCTTATCAAATCCCTTCTGAAAATCTAAGTAAATGATATCCACTGCCTCTCCTTTGTCCACCCTGCTTGCTAGTTCCTCGAAGAACTCTAACAGATTTGTCAGGCAAGATTTCCCTTTACAGAAACTATGCTGACTTTGACTTATTTTATCATTTGTCTCCAAGTACCCCAAAACCTCATCCTTAATAATAGACTCCAACACTTTCCCAAGCACTGAGGTAACTGGCCTATAATTTCCTTTCTTTTGCCTTCCTCCCTTCTTGAAGAATGTAGTGATATTTGTAATCATTCAGTCCTCCGGAACCATGCCAGAATTAAGTGATTCTTGAATGATCATGACCAATGTATTTGTTATCTCTTCAGCAACCTCTTTCAGAATTCTGGGATGTAGTCCATCTGGAGCAGGTGGCTTACCCACCTTAAGACCTTTGAGCTTGCCCAGCACTTTTTCCTTTGAATTAGCAACAGCACTCAATCCTGCTCCCTGACACTCACAGACCTCTGGCACACTGCTAGTGTCTTCCACAGTGAAGGCAGATGCAAAATACCCGGTAAGTTCATCTGACATTTCCTTGTCCCCCATTACTACCTCAGCAGCAGCATTTTCCAGTGGTCTGATATCAACTCTCTCCTCCATTTTACTCCTTATATTACTGAAAAATCTTTTAACATCCTACTTTATATTATTGGCTAGTTCACCCTCATATTATATCTCTTCCCTTCTTACAGCTTTTTTAGTTGCCTTTTGCTGGATTTTAAAACCTTCCCAATCATCCCACTCACTTTTGCTGCCTCAGATGCCCTCTCCTTGGCTTTTACGCAGTTGTTAACTTCCCTTGTCAGCTAAGGTCGCCTACACATGCGATTTAAGAACTTCTTCTGTGGGACATATCTATCCTGCGCCTTGTGAACTACTCCCAGAAAATTCAGCTACCTCTGTATCTCTGCCAGTATCCTCCTCCAATCCACCCGGGCAAGCTCCTCTCTCATGCCCCTGTAATTCCCTTTATTCCATTGCAATACTGATACATATGACTTGTGCTTTTAAAATGTAGTATATAATTCTGTAACACAGTATGCAATATGTAACATATTTCCTTCTATAAAATGAGATTTTAATTTATGTACCAGCCTCTTATGTGGCACTTCATCAAATGTATTTTGAAAGTTTAAATTCATTATATCTACTGATTTTCCTGTAATGACTTTCCTTCTTACGTTCTCAAAGAATTCAAGAATAATTTACCTTTTCTAAAACTATGTTGACCAAATTTAATTATATTCAACTTTCCTAAATGATTAACTATCTGCTCTTTGATTTTCCAATAAAGGTGCTAAACTAACTGGCTTGTAGTTCCTTGCCTTCTGCCTTTCTCCTTTCTGGAACAAAGGAGTAACATTTTCCATTCCTGGAGTTTAGAAAGCAATGGAAATTTTCATTCAAGGAGTCCACGGTCACTGCAGCCACTGAAGATCCCTGCAGGAAGTCCATCGGTTCTCAGCTCCAAGTTTCCCAAAAGGAGGCCTCAAGTTCAAGTTTCTCCAATAAAGAAATGGACAAGGATCCCTTGTAATCCTGGTTTGTGTAAGTTGTACCACTGTATTTGAGGCTACTGCTGTACTGATCTTGTATTTTATTATTCCTTTTATTTTTCCTTTCTTCCTGTTGCTCTGAGAGGATAAGTGTCCCAGAAGATTTAACTCTCAGCCTTGGCCTCTACATGACCACATCTCTGCAATGGCTATCAAGGTTCGGCCATTGTTTTCTACTTATGCCATCAATTCTTCTGCCTTCTTATAACTAATTTGTTTTCTCTCTTTTTCAAATCTACTGAAGATGTAACGTAAAAGATTTTTACTCCTTATGTATGTGAAGAATGTAAGAAATAAATTCAATTCAATTCAATTCTTTATTTGATTACTCCTTCTCAATTGATGCTGCCTTACTTGTTGAACATTTCCAGCATTTAGTATTTTAATTTTTGATTTTAATTTTCAATACATTTGTGTTGTGAAAGCTATGTCAGTTCAGATAATGAGCCTTCAATTTTGCCTTTTGAATTATTCTTCCTGGCTTTGACCTTCTTTGCAGGTGTGTTTTGTCCCTTTCTGTCACTCTCTGGTTTTGATTCCCCATTCTCGTTCTTTCCCTTCAATTTTCTAAATGTTCAAATCCATGAATCCTTCCCCTCCTTCCCACTAAACAGTTTAGTTTAAAATCCTATCAACAGCCCCCTTAACCCAATTCCCTAGAACACTGTTTGAGGTGACACCATCTCTGCAGTACAGCTTTCACTCCCAGCCACCCGCCCCCATGATTTGAAATGTGACCAACATTAATGGCTTTAGCTTTGCCCTTGAGCTTCATATCTCCTTGTGTCTACTCATGTCCAAGCTGTTCTCAAGTGGGTGGTGTCCATGACCTCCAATTGTTTCTTATCTGTTCCAATTATTCTGTGACATCTTGTTCTGTGAGCAGAGATTTGTGAAATACACATTTCAACATATATCATTCAGTTTCTCACATCAGGCTTATTCATGTTCTACAACATAAATAAAAGATGCTGGAAATATTCAGCAAGTAAATTAGCACAGATTGGTAACCTTTCAGATAAGAACTCTGAGTACTTGTTTTTTTTCTGTTTGAGATGTTCAGCATCTATGCATGTTTTCTTTCTGATTTGAGGGGTTAGCTGGTGAACCATGGCATTTTAGAACATAGAACATAGAATAGTACATCACATTACAGGCCCTTCGGCCCACAATGTTCTGCTGACCCTCAAACCCTGCCTCACATATAACCCCCCACCTTAAATTCCTCCATATACCTGTCTAGTAGTTTCTTAAACTTCACTAGTGTATCTGCCTCCACCACTGACTCGGGCAGTGCATTCCTTGCATCTGCCACTCTCTGAATAAAAAATCTTCCTCTAATATCCCCCTTGAACTTCCCTCCCCTTACCTTAAAGCCACATCCTCTTGTACTGAGCAGTGGTGCCCTGGGGAAGAGGCACTGGCTGTCCACTCTATCTTTTCCTCTTAATATCTTGTACACCTCTATCATGTCTCCTCTCATCCTCCTTCTCTCCAAAGAGTAAAGCCCTAGCTTCCTTAATCTCTGATCATAATCCATACTCTCTAAACCAGGCAGCATCCTGGTAAATCTCCTCTGTACCCTTTCCAATGCTTCCACATCCTTCCTGTACTGAGGTGACCAGAACTGGACACAATACTCCAAGTGTGGCCTAACCAGTGTTTTATAGAGCTGCATCATTATATCGCGATGCTTAAACTCTGTCCCTTGACTTATGAAAGCTAACACCCCATAAACTTTCTTAACTACCCTATCTACCTGTGAGGCAACTTTCAGGGATCTGTGGACATGTACCCCCAGATCCCTCTGCTCCTCCACACTAACAAGTATCCTGCCATTTACTTTGTACTCTGTCTTGGAGTTTGTCCTTCCAAAGTGTACCAACTCACACTTCTCTAGGTTGAACTCCATCTGCCACTTCTCAGTCCACTTCTACAATCTATCAATGTCTCTCTGCAATCTTTGACAATCCTCTACACTATCGACAACACCACAAACCTTTGTGTCGTCTGCAAACTTGCCAACCCACCCTTCTACCCCCACATCCAGGCCATAAATAAAAATCACGAAAAGTAGAGGTCCCAGAACAGATCCTTGTGGGACACCACTAGTCACAACCCTCCAATCTGAATGTACTCCCTCCACCACAACCCTCTGCCTTCTGCAGGCAAGTCAATTCTGAATCCATCTGGCCAAACTTCCCTGGATCCCATGCCTTCTGACTTTCTGAATAAGCCTACCATGTGGAACCTTGTCAAATGCCTTACTAAAATCCATGTAGATCACATCCACTGCACTACCCTAATCTATATGTCTGGTCACCTCCTCAGGGAACTCTGTCAGGCTTGTTAGACATGATCTGCCCTTCAGAAAGCCATGCTGACTGTCCCCGATCAGACCATGATTCTCTAAATGCCCATAGATCCTATCTCTAAGAATCTTTTCCAACAGCTTTCCCACCACAGACATAAAGCTCACTGGTCTATAATTACCCAGACTATCCCTACTACCTTTTTTGAACAAGGGGACAACATTCACCTTCCTCCAATCCTCTGGTACCATTCCTGTGGACAACAAGGACATAAAGATCCTAGTCAGAGGCTCAGCAATCTCTTCCCTTGCCTCGTGCAGCAGCCTGGGGAATATTCCATCAGGCCCTGGGGACTTATCTGTCCTAATGTATTTTAACTACTCCAACACTTCCTCTCCCTTAATATCAACATGCTCCAGAACATCAACCTCACTCATATTGTCCTCACCATCATCAAGTTCCCTCTCATTGGTGAATACTGAAGAGAAGTATTCATTGAGGACCTTGCTCACTTCCACAGCCTCCAGGCACATCTTCCCACTTTTATCTCTAATCAGTCCTACCTTCACTCCTGTCATCCTTTTGTTCTTCACATAATTGAAGAATACCTTGGGGTTTTCCCTTACTCTACTCACCAAGGTCTTCTTATGCCCCCTTCTCGCTCTTCTCAGCCCCTTCTTAAGCTCCTGTTGTATTTTGTTGTATTTTAGAAGCAAGGGAAAGGTCCATTAGTTTACATTCATTCTCATCAAATCTGAAATAAATGCCATATGCATGATTTGCTCATGACTCCCAACCCTTCTTTCATCACAAAGGTCATCAATTCTTCATCTGACTTGACCCACCTGTAGCTTTTGATGAGACAATCTAATGGTCCTCCTTCAGAAGCAGTCCATATAGCTCATATGGCACAGCACTTTATTGATGTCAATTTTCTACAACAATTTCTAGTGAAAGAATAACTTGCAATGACTTCTCTGTTTCTATGCTGGTATCTCTGAGATTTACTCTTTCTTTACCAGTTGTCTTGACTAAACTAATGCTTTACTGGTTGGCTGTCTTTGGTCTACTCTCTGCAAATAAGAGGTATATCTGTTGCCTTCCCAACTTGTCGTGCCCCATTCACCTACTATCCCTGGTCCTCATCTAAGGTGAGCCCTCCTTAAATAATATCTTGATTTTAAAATTCCTGAACCCAGGAGATTCTACAGATGCTGGAAGTTCAGAGTAACACACACAAAATGCTGGAAGAACGCAACAGCTTAGGCAGCACCTGCGGAGTAGAATAAAGAACCTATTCTTTGGACAAGATCCTTCATCAAGACATCATCCCTGAGAGAGCAAGGATTTATGAAGTTGGGATACATCTGGGGATAATTTGAAGAGTGGCCCAAGGCAGAGGATTACGTCCCAGTAGAGGTAGGTGATGGGCCTAAGTAAGTAAGTAATCTCTAATAAACCAGTTTTCCAGCCTGGTCATCCCTAAATTTAATTCCTTTACCATCGGTGGCTGTGACTTTCAGAACTGAAGTTCCTTTCCTAAGCTCTAACCTTACAACCCTATCTTTAATATGTTAATCGACCAATCTTTTACTAATTTGTTCTTATATCTCATCTAATTATCTAATTTGTTCTGGTAAGATTTAGAGGTGTTTTACTGCATTGAAAGGAATGTTGAAGTTTTACACATTTTACCCCAAACCCCATCCACAAGCCTTGAGGCTTTTAATGAGGGGATTTCCAATGAGATCCTGAATATCATGATCCACATCCCAAAGGGAGAGAGACTGGTCTCCAGGGTAGGAACAGTAGGAACAACCTTCTAGAAAGGCCTGATTGGCATGGAAGAAGCAACAAAAGCTAACTCCAATGGGTTTCTCCTTACAAAGTCTTGGAGGGATAGTCTTTTTCGAATCTGACTAGGCTCTGGAATAATTAAGTCCGCGGTACAAAAATTACAGAATTTCCAATGAATCCTGTGTATCTCTAGCCCATGACATCTTAAGTGGTGCAGTCAGATTGGTGTTGCGATCCATGAGGCCATGCATGGGGGGTATATAGAAGTATTGTGTAAGATTGTTGGGAGTACCCTACCTCACTAACTATACATCAGCCTTTGCTTGCCCCACCTAAGGGCAAACCTGAAGTTCTGACACTGGCCCTAATTCCTTCCTGGAAAGTGAAATCATAGTAAGTTAGTCTCGATTCAATGGGCCTGCCCAAAGAGATGACAATAACATGACTTAGTGGCTCATCATGTCAAGTAACATGCAAAGACATTGTCCACGAGTTTGCTGTGAGTCACAAGCAGCACAGTGCTTTGCACTAAAGGTTCAACAAATTGGAATTGGTTTATTATCGTCACAAAAAATGAACTACGGTGTAAAGCTTGTCTTGCATTCTGTTCACACAGATCAATTCACCACACAGTGTATTGAGGTAGTACAAGGGAGAACACTAACATCATTGGTCTGCACAACAAAGTGAACACTTTACAGAGAAAGAACAGTGCAGGTAAACAATCAGATAGATTGTGAGGTTAACAGTCTATTTTATTGTACTGGGCAACCATATGATTATGCTTGCTGCTTCACAGCAAGAAGCATTAGCGGGACCCAGGGGGAGGCTGGTTTCCGTGATGTACTAAGCTTTGTTCACAGCTCCCTGCAGTCTTGTGTGGTCACGTGCAGAGCAATTGCCAAGCCGAGTCATCGTGCATTCGGATAGGTGCATCAATAAAAATTGGGAAGGATCAACATGCCGAATTTCAACCAGAGGTGCTGGTGAGCTTTTTTGGCTGTGGCATCTATATGGTTGGATCAAGACAGGGAATTGGTGATTTTCACTCCTAGGAACTTGAGGCTCTCAATCTCAACACTGTGAATGTAGAGGTGCATGCACATTGTCCTCCTCCTGAAGTCAAAAACCAGAGCTTTTGTTTTGCTGACAGTGAGGGCAAGTTGTTGTTATGATACGCTAACAGACTCTATCTCCTTCCTGTACTCAGACTCATCATTATTTAAGATACAACCCAGTATTATCTGCAACCTTGTAGAATCTGGCTACACAGTGTGAGTGTACAGTGAGTCGAGGGCTGAGGATGCAACCTTGTAGAGCACTAGTGTTGAGAATAATCACAGCGGAGTCGTTGCTGCCTGCCTTTACTATTGTGGTCCCTTGGTCAAGAAGTTGAGGATCCATTTGCAGAGGGATGCATTGACTCACACATCTTGGAGCACAGTAATGAGATTGCTTGCAATTACATATTGGAGGCAGAGCTGTAGTCAATAAACAATAGTCTAACATGGGTGTCTTTTCTGCCCAGGTGCTGCAGAGATGGACCTTAGTTCAGAAAGATGTGCTGTGTGGAATGAGGTTTCGTTTAGCTGTAAACATGTGCACAGTTGAAAGACGATAAACTTGAACTTGAGATGCTATCCACATAGACTCACTTTGGCACAAAGTGATTTGCAAAGGATCAAGTTTGTCTGGAAGGCTAGAGTAGATGTGTGTTGTGACTGGCTTCTCAAAGCACTTTCTGATGGTGGAGTATCAGAGCCATCAAGCCAGTCATTAAGGCATATTAGCTTATTTTTCGTAGGGAACAGATGACAGCGGTCTTCTTAAAGCAGGTGGGCCTCTCAGATTTATGAAGGGAGAGGCTAACACGTCTGCAAATACCCCTGCCAGCTGATCTACATGGGATCTATCAACATGGCATAGGAGCACCCTCCAGGCTGCACGATTTCTGTGTGTTCACTCTCCAGCTGACTAATTCTCAGCCACTGACAGTCACCTTGTGCATATCACCCCAGTGTTCACCATTACATGGAGGGGCAGAACAAGTTCTCTTTGGAAAGGAGCTGAAGAAACTAATACTACAGGCTCTGACAGTCAGACATATTTTCAAATATTATATAACTATTAAAATATGATGCACTACAAAGTTTTAATTCCAATTCAAAACATTTATAAACAGTTTAAAGTCAAACTGTTTAAAATAAACCTGCTCCCCTCTCTTGTCTAATGACATTTGATATAGTTCACCTTATAGGTAATTTAATTTTAATCAAATCTAACACACTGGAAATTTGTGGCAGATTTGCTTTTCACTGCTGGACTCTACACTATGCCCAGAGTCAGCAGGTTATCTTGTTAAACTACTGATGACAACTTTGAAACTAATTTCTTTATGCAGAAATCCTGAAGTTGCAGTCATCTTTCTAGAGAAATGTCATCAATTATGTAGCTGTCTGCTGATACCAGAATCAGATTATCTTGACAAATGTCATGAAATTTGTCGTTTTGTAGCAACAGTACAGTACAAGACATTAAAAATACTATGAGTTACACTAAGTAAATAATGCAAAAGAAAAGTGAGGTAGTGATTCACGGAGAGTTCAGAAATCTTATGGCAGAGGGGAAGAAGCTGTGCCTAAAACATTGAGTACTGGTCTTCGCGTTCCTGTACCTCCTCCCTGACGGTGTTAGTGAAAGTTACGGGTGGTGAGGGCCCTCAATGATGAATGCTGCAAAATTCTGGCCAATAATCCAATGAGAAACTGTAATAAATTAAACATATCACTAAATCTATACAAACAAATTACTAAGTATTTGGTTGAAAGATTCTTGGAAAGGAGAGCAACAAAATTATCTTAAATATTTAATGAAAAATGAAGTTACAATAAAATTATCACGAATTTTAATTTAAGTATTTTATGAAAAATTTTATTGGAAATAGTATTTGAAGCAATTTTCCAGTTAGTTGGTAATATGCATTCCGTGCGTGCAACAGTCTATGGAACCGCGAATTCAATTTATGAAATGTTTGTTGCTGCCATCTAGAGGTGATTTGAGGAATCTTCACATGAAGTCTGACAAAATCAGCTAATTATTTGTTCAGGATCAGAATCAGGTTTATTATCACCGGCATGTTGCATGGAATTTGTTAATTTAGCAGCAGCAGTTCAATACAATACATAGTATAGAAGAAAAAAAACTAAATAAAATAATAACAAAAATAAGTAAGTAAATCAATTATTGTACCGTACTTGATTTGCAGTAGATTAAAAATAGTGCAAAAAACAGAAATAATATATATTTAAAAAAGTGAGGTAGTGTTCAATGTCCATTTAGGAATCGGATGGCAGGGGGGAAGAAGCTGTTCCTGAATTGCTGAGTGTGTGCCTTCAGGCTTCTGTACCTCCTACCTGATGGTAACAGTGAGAAAACGGCATGCCCTGAGAGCTGGAGGTCCTTAATAATGGACGCTGCCTTTCTGAGACACCACTCCTTGAAGATGTCCGCAATACTTTGAAGGCTAGCGCTCGGGATAGAGCCAACTAAATTTATAACCCTCTGCAGCTTCTTTTGGTCCTGTGCAGTAGCCCCCCCCCCCCCAAACCAGACAGTGATGTAGCCTGTCAGAATGCTTTCTACGGTACATCTATAGAAGTTTTTGAGTGTATTTGTTGACATACCAAATTTCTTCAAACCCCTAATGAAGTATAGCTGCTGTCTTGCCTTCTTTATTACCACATCGATATGTTGGGACCAGGTTAGATCCTCAGGGATCTTGACACCCAGGAACTTGAAGCTGCTTACTCTCTCCACTTCTGATGATTGGTATGTGTTCCTTCATCTTACCCTTCCTGTAGTCTACAATCAGCTCTTTCATCTTACTGATGTTGAGAACCAGGTTGTTGCTGTGACAACACTCCACTAGTTGGCATATCTCGCTCCTGTACACCCTCTCGTCACCACCTGAGATTCTACCAACAATGGTTGTATCATCAGCAAATTTATAGATGGTATTTGAGCTATGCCTAGCCACACAGTCATGGGATATAGAGAGTAGAGCAGTGGGCTAAGCACACACACCAGTGTTCATCACCATCATCACCAGTGTTGATTGTCAGCAAGGAGGAAATGTTATCACCAATCTGCACAGATTTTGGTCTTCCGGTTAGGGAGTCGAGAATCCAATTGCAGAGTGAAGTACAGAGGCCCAGGTTCTGCAACTTCTCAATCAGGATTGTGGGAATGATAGTATTAAATGCTGAGTTATAGTTAATGAACAGCATCCTGACATAGGTTTTTGTGTTGTCCAGGTGGTCTAAAGACCTGTGGAGAGCCATTGAGATTGCATCTGCCATTGACCTATTGTGGCGATAGGCAAATTGCAATGGGTCCAGGTCCTTGCTGAGGCAGGAATTCAGTCTAGTCATGACTCACCTCTCAAAGCACTTTGTCACTGTTGATGTGTGTGCTACCGGGTGATAGTCATTAACCATATAACAATTACAGCACAGAAACAGGCCATCTCGGCCCTTCTAGTCCATGCTGAATGCTTACTCTCACCTAGTCCCACCGACCTGCACTCAGCCCATAACCCTCCATTCCTTTCCGGTCCATATACCTATCCAATTTTAATTTGAATGACAATATCAAACCTGCCTCCACCACTTTTACCGGAAGCTCATTCCACACAGCTACTACTCTCTGAGTAAAGAAATTCCCCCTTATGTTACCCCTAAACTTCTGCCCCCTAACTCTCAACTCATGTCCTCTTGTTTGAATCCCCCCTACTCTCAATGGAAAAAGCCTATCAATGTCAACTCTATCCCTCTCATAACCTCTATCAAGCCCCCCTCAACCTTCTACGCTCCAAAGAATAAAAACCTAACTTTTTCAAGCTTTCTCTGTAATTTAGGTGCTGAAACGCAGGTAACATTAAGACAGCCCACATTATTCTTATTAGGCACTGGTAAAATTGTTGCCGTTTTGAAGCAAGTCAGAACTTCTGCCCGTAGCAGTGAGAGATTGAAAATGTCCTTGAATACTCCCAACAGTTGGTTGGCACAGGTTTTCAGAGCCTTACCAAGTACTCCATCGGGACCTTCTGCCTGGTGAGAGTTCACTCTCTTTAAAGACAGCCTAACATTGGCCTCTGAGACGGAGATCACAGGTTCAGCAGGGATCTTCACAGCTGTAGTTATATTCTCCCCTTCAAAGTGTGTATAGAAGGCATTGAGTTCATCTGGTAGTGAAGCATCGTTGCCATTCATGCAACGGTTTCGCTTTGTAGGAAGTAATGTCTTGCAGACCCTGCCAGAGTTGACGTACATTCGATATCGCCTCCAACCTCATTTGAAATTGTCTCTTCGCCCTTGAAATAACCCTCCACAAATCATACCTGGTTTTCTGGTACAGGCCTGGGTCACTAGACTTGAATGCCACAGATCTAGCCTTCAGCAGACAACATACCCCCTGGTTGATCCATGGCTAGTTTAAGCAAATAGCAGTTATTTCATAAACCTTCTGGGGAATTGAACTGAAAAATGACCAGCTTGGCAGCCTGACTTTGAGAAGATTAAAGTATTTGGAGATTATATTGGATGGGATACACGGTTTGATTGCCCAGCTTACTGAGGATGAATGCTGTAAGGATCAATTTCAATCTTCTCCTGATTCTTACACCTAGATAAGAAATCCCTCAGCAAACATATATTAGTCTTCTATTTCATTTTATATTCACTAAAAACCAGAAAACATTCTCTCCAGTTTGCTTGTGGCCATTTTCACAAATTTTCAGTGGTGTCTTTTTGACTAGGTGCAAGGACTTGATGGTAATTATTCAAGCCCTGGAAGCACAGTATAAATAAGATGGCTTCATTTAAAGTGGTTAATTTGTAGTAACTTGTTCAGAAATACAATGATTTCCTCATTTTGGTTTTCAAATTCTGCAGTACTGTACCTGTCTACTCAGCTTTATAGTAAAATTCTAGTATTTTAGGAAATATCTTTAGGTGCTGTCTTTAGTTTGAAGTAAAAAGCATATTGAGCACAGTAATTAGACAGTATATCCTCAGAATAAAGTGATGCAGTGATTAATATTTTGAGGAATTAATTTTAAGCCTCTTTTGAAAAATCGAAAACACATAGTTCTTGCACAATTATAACATTGCTTAGAAACAATAGATTGGTAAATCAGAATCAGATAGAATAATGACATCGATGTATGAAAAAAGTTGCAGTACCCGCTCTAAGGTATTTTATGACATTCAGTAAAATTTCTATATATTTAATATTTTCTGCTTCTAAAATATATTACACAGTCCAATAACTGAATAATAATGGTCTAAAATGTACAGAAAATCACAGGTAAGTTTATTATTTCCTCATTACTTATCTCTCTCGACGGTGAGAGGGAATTTGCTGCTGACTCTCGAGTCGGGGAAACTCGAAGTAAAAGCACCACTGCAGACTATAAACCTGAGCTGCTGGTCTTCCCTCACACAGTGAGAGTGAGTGAAAGTGTGGGGGGAGCAGAGAGAGACAGACACACACAGTGGCATGTCGAACCGTTGGGTGAACAGTAGACCATCTCTTTGGAGGCTTTGCTTGCATGCCGGGGGTTGGGCTGCGGCTGATGCTTTTGCTGCTGCTTATGTGTGGGACGGGGATGGGGGGCTTTGGAGTTGAAATGTTTTTCTGTCATTCATTTTGGGATCTTTTTCCTTCCATTTCGTGGGAATCTGCAGAGAGTAGAAAATTCAGGTTGTAAATTGTATATATTCTTTGATATTAAATGGAACCATTGATTTTAAAGTAAATTTTATTGATCAAAATACATACATATCACCAAATACAGCCCTGAAATTCATTTTCCTGCGGGTATACTCTGCAAATCTATCAAATAGTATCTATAACAGGATCAATAAAAGATCAATCTGAGTGCTGAGACAACAAACTGCAAATACAAATATAAGTACACGGTAATAAATAACTAGAACATGAAATAACAAGGAATGAGTCCTTACAGTGAGATCATTGGTTGTGGGAACATCTCAATCTGGAGTGTAGTTATCCCCCTTGTTCAAGAACCTGATCAGCGTGGGGGTGGTAACTGTCCTTGAACCCAGTGGTGCAAGTCCTGAGGCTCCTGTACCTTTTACCCTATGGCAGCAGCGAGGAAAGAACATAGCCTGGGTGGTGAGGATTTCAGATGATGGATACATTCCACAACAGCATTTTTGATAGATGTGCTCAATGGTTGGAAGGGCTTTGCCTGTTATGTACTGGGCTTAATCTATGGGTAATCTGTGACTTAATTCCATATCCCTTTAGCACATACCGTGTTAAATACTGTGTTAACAAATAGCTATGATTTAAATATATTTACTTGATCTAGCATCAACTGTCAAAATTCTACCAATTTTGTGTGTGTGTTTACTCTATCACCAATTTGGATAAGAAATTCTTGCGGAATGTATCCAGGGTTACTGATTATATAAAACTAGGTTGGTAATGAAAACTGTCAGAGGATTCAGAGGCTTCGGGGGACAGTGACAGTCTTAGAAAATGGTCAGGCAGGTGGAAGTTAATATCAGGACAAATACTTTGGTTAAAAAAAAGTGGAGGGGTGGAGTATTTTTAAGATGAAGTGATTCAAAAGTACAGTATTCAGAAGGGCTTGGGGTGTTTGGTCGGTCACTGAAAGTTAACCTGCAGGTGCAGCAATTAGAAGGGGAAATGGAATGTCAATTTCTGTTGGGTGAGATTTGAGGACAAGAATAGAGGGCATTCTGATGATAGAGCTCTGATTAAACCATGACTGGCCTCCCTAAGAAAGTACTTGCTTGGAATGGTGGGAATATAGCCGAGGTTCATTTGGCTCTTTCCTCCAAAGGTGCGCTAGTCACAGGAGGAGAGATAATACACTCTGGGCCTTGGAGTCGAGAAGAATGCGAGGTCCAAAATCTTCTAGTGGCTTGACAGGTTACACACATTTGATGCTTCCTTTGGCTGGGAATATCTAGTTCCTGGGTCAGACTCAAAACTATTCTGGATAGAGATGAGAATAAACACCTTCACCTTGAGAGTATTTATCTGGAGGGTAGGGTGTATTTGTAATTCGCTACTTGTTATTAAGGGAATCAAAAAAAATATGGGGTTAGTGGAAGAGGTAGTAGCACATGTCCTAGGAAGTATGCCGCATGTTCTTTGTCCTGTCTAAAAGCCTTGCTACTGTATCTTCTTCACCACATCCCCTGACGCTCATCACTGTGTAAATAAAAACTTGCCAGGTAAATCTCATTAATGCAAGAAATTAAGCAGATACTGGAAATCTTGAGCAACACACACATAGAAGTCGGAGGAACTCAGCAAGTCAGGCAGCACAATAATCTTTTTTTGGCCCACAGTCTTCTAAACTTTCTCAATCTACGTTCCTGTTTTTTTTAAACCCACTGTATTTACCCCATTTATGCCCCTCACAACATAGCAGTGTCCTGTACAACTGCACCATGATGTATGTCATACTCAATGCCCTGACTTATGAAGGCAATTAAGCCAAAAGCCCTCTTTACCACGTAACTCCTCTTTCAGGTACCCATATACTTGTATGTCAAGCCCCCTTGGTTCCACCACACTCCCCAGAGAAGTCTTCCCTGGATCTGACTTTCCAAAATGCAACACCCTTCTCTTATCCAAATTAAATTCCGTTTGCCATTTCTCAGCTGATCAAGATCTACCTCTACTTTTTCGTAACAATCTCCACTGTCTGCTATCCTATTTATTTTAGTGTCATCTGCATACTTACTGACCATGCCCTGTGCATTCGTATCCAAATCATTCTAGACGATTAACAATGGGCCCAGTACCAACCTGAGCTACATCACTAGTCATGACCCTCCAGTCTGAGAAGTAATCTTCTATCATCACCTCTGCTTTCTACCAATTTCATGCTAATTGTGTATCCAGTTAGCCACCTCTCCCTGGATAGAATGCAACTTAACCTTCCAGAACTACCTATCATGTGGAACCTTTATCAAAAGCCTTACCAAACTCCATATAAACCATGTCTATGGCCTCATCAACTTTCTTGGATACCTCATCAAAAAAATCAATAAAGTTCATAATTCATGATCTCCCATGTCAGCTACCCAAAATCCATCCATCTTTCCAGATATGTCTTATCTTTCTATCCCTTCCAGTAAATTATCTACCAGAAGTTAGACTTACCTCCCTATACAATCTACCAACAGCTTACCCATGGCCACCAATGATGGAAGTATCTATTCCAGGGCTCCCACGATTTCTTCTTTAGCCACCTAGAGACTAGCCTATCTTTATATCTTCTAAGACATCCAGCACCTCCTCTACTGTAATACAGATTATCCCCAGACCTCCCCATTTACTTTTCCTAGTTTTGATCTTTCTCCAAGGTAAAATTATGAAAAATATTTATTAAGGACGTTGCCCATCTCCTGCGGCTCCACTCAAAGGTACCGTCTTTGGTCTTTGAAGGACACTATTCTTGCTCTAGTTACTTTTTCCCCCTTAAAATATTAAAAATCTCTTTGGAGTTTCTGTAATCTTCACCGCTGAAGTTATCTCATGCTCATTTTGCTCTCCTGAATTCTTTCATTTGCCTTCTACACTCATCTCAACACCGAATTGATTCTGTAACTTATGGATTCACTTTCAACGTCTCCACAACTCAGGTTCTCTGTATTATTTATGTACTGCATTTGCACCCTTTTCCTTTGCACATTGGTTGTCTTTTGTGCAGTTTTTCATTGATTCTATTGTCTTTATTTTACTGTGATTGCTTACAAGAAAATGAAACTCAGGGTACCATATGGTGACATACGTACCTTGGTAGTAAATTTACCTTGAACCACAGGCCCTTTGCTCACAAAACCACCTCCAAACAAAAACACAACAGATTCTACAGATGCTGGAAATCCAGAATAACACACACATATTGCTGAGGAACTCAACAGGCCAAATAGCATCTATGGAAATGAAACAGTTTCTGGCTTCTTTCCCCTTCTTTTCCAGTCCTGTTGAAGGGTCTCAGTCTGAAATTTTGACTGTTTATTCATTTCCAGAGATGCCACCTGACCCATCAAGTTCCTCCAGCATTTTGTGTGTCTGAATCCAATCAACCTTTAAGCTCCTGTTTTGTATTGTCCAAATTCACCGTGTTCCAATTTGGAACTTGAATCTGCTAACCAATATCTGTAATTATTCAAAAACTAATAGAACTATGGTCTTTGATCCCAAAGTGGGCCCCCAGTCACCTGCCCCATCCTAAAGCACAGTGCTCTATATTACCCAAGGAAACTTACCTGAATTCATTTAATAAATTCTACTTAATACAAGACCTTAACAGTATGGCAGTCCCAGTCTACATTAGGCAAGTCAAAGTCCTCTACAATGACAACCTTATCAGTCCAACAACTCTGCACAATAACCCTGGATTTCTGTTCAATCAATTCTCATTGATTATTTCAGGGCCTATAGTACAATCCCAACAATGAGTTCATCCCTTTCTTATTTTTCAACTTCACCCATAAAGCCTCACTGGATGATCCTTCAGACGAATGTGACATCCTTCTTTATCAAGAACGCAAGTCCTCTCCTCTCCATACTCCCCCCCCCCCCCCAAATTAAGTTGATAGTCCTGTCCCTCTCTTACCCATAATTACTAATATATCTCGTCCCACAAAATTATCCAAGCTCTAAGCACACTGACCTCACTTGTCAGATCTCTTGTACAGGTCAACTCTCCCCCAGAAGAGAGCTCAATGGTCCAAAAATCTGAGCATCTACCTCTACACCAATTTTTCAGCCCTTGTTAAGCAAGCTTAATAATAGTTTTAGCATGGATAGTTTGGCAGGCGTATGGAGTTGAATGGGATCTGGGATCAGCAATGATGGAATGGTGGAGCAACTTGATGGGCTGAATGGCCTAATTCTGTTTCTATGTCTTATGGATGCAAGAGACTGAAGATGCACACAGGAGATTCTGCAGAAGTTGGAAATCCAGAGCAACACACACAAAGTGCTGGAGAAACTCAAGGTCAAGTAACTTCTATGGAAATTGATAAACTGTTGATGTTTCAGGCTGAGACCCTTCTTAAGTCTAGAAGGTAAGGGGGAAGATACCAGAATAAAAAAAGGTGCAGAGGTGTGGAGAGAAGAATTAACTGAAAAATCATAGGTGAAGCCAGGTGGGAAAGGTAAAATGCTGGAGGAGGAATCTGATAGATGAAAGTGGATCATGGGAGAAAGGGAAGGAGGAGGGGCACCAAGAGGAGATAATAGGCAGGTGAAGAGAAGAGGTAAGAGGCCAGAATGCAGAGTAGAAGAGGGAAGGCGAAAAAATACTGGAAGGACAAATCGATATTCATGCTATCATATTGGAGGCTACCTAATATTAAGTGTTGCTCCTCCACCCTGAGAAGACTGGCCTCTTCATGGTAAAAAAGGCAGCCAGGGACTGACATGTGAGAATGGGAATGGGGAAAGGAATCCAGATGACTGGCCACTGTGATATTTCACTTTCGGCAGATGGAGCGAACATGTTAGTGTTGTCTCAGCTGGAAGGACTGTTTGAGACCCTGAATGAAGATGTGGAGGTGAATGGGCAGGTGTAGCATTTCTGTTGTTTGCCAGGTGAGAGATTAGTGGGGAGGAAAGAATGGATGAAAGAGCTGTCAATTCCTGCATAAAACAGAAAGTTGTTGGGGGGGGGGGGAAGAGAGGAAAGGAGGAGGTAAAGATGTGTGTTTTGGTGGTAGGATCCCATTGAAGATGAGAATGATATGTTGGATATGGAAGTTCTTTGAATGATAGGTGAGCACAAGAGGAACTCATCCCTGGCAAGTCGGTGGGAAGATGGTGTCACAGATGTCCAGGATATGGAGGAGATGCGTGTCACGGCAACATCAATGGTGAATGAAGAGAAACCCCATTCCTTGATGGACAAGGACACCTCTGATGTCCTGACAAGAAAATTCTCATCCTAGAGACACATGCAGATGAGAGAATGGAACTGAGAAAACAGAATAGTATTTTTACAGGAGTCAGGATGGGAAGAGGTATAATCAAGAAAGCCATAGGAGTCAGTAGGTTTATTATGGAGACTGAAAATCTGGGAATCTGGAGCATCAAATTACTAGCAGAACTCAGTGGTGAAGCAGCATTTGTGGATGCAGAGAGATGGTCAACGTTTCTGGTCGAGACTCTGCCCAGGTTCTGATGCAGGGTGGTGACTAGGATCAAACTATTATTTTACCTCCACAGATGCTGATCCATTTGCCAAATTTCTCTTTTCGTTTTGCAATTTCAATATTGAGTTTCTCTAGTTGTATAAATTAATCATTTTTAAAAATTACAGTAAACGTGGTGATGCAGCATTAAATAAAAAGTCAAACTAGGATGGACAACTTCCTTCACATTTACTCTGGAACAAATGCAGTTACAATAATTCAGACAGTTCATATAAATGGAAATACAATTCATAGACAACACGTTCAAAATAAAACCAGGTTCCTGATTATTGGAGACATGATCATTATAGTCCTGGTAAGACTCTTGCATTTTAATACTCATCAGTTGCCAGCAATGAAAAAGGTCACTTTTATCCATTAACTTTGAAAACATCTATAATAAAATAAAACAGAGTTAAAGAAATTATCCATGAATATTTAATTCAAAAATACAGCTTGCCTTCCTCTTGCTGTTTGCACATTTTGACAATAGACCTTGATGTGAAGGAAAGGTAGTAGTTTGAGCATCCAGCATCTAACAGTACCAAGTGAGGTTTAGGCACAGTAAGGCACAATATTAAACTGCCTATACTTCTGCTACTTTTAGAACATCTCACATCAAAATAACATTCTGCACTCAAAAAAATTGTTACTATGCACTCAAATAAGGACAAATTGTGGTAATTTTGTGCTTTCAGTCATTATGTGGTGATATGCACTTCATTCTCATATATGGAATCCACGATCAGGAGGGGATGCCTTTACCTCATCAATTCAACTTTCATTTAGAATTAAGACAACGAAGTTGAAACATGCATGGATTAGTTATTAGAACTTGATGACAAGTATGATCACTTTTCTTGTGATCAAAAATGCAATGTAGGAAAGGGGTTGTTTGCAGATTAACTTCTAATCCTTCACCTACCCACTAGTTATATTCCAAACTAGAAAAATGGACAGGATTTCAAGAAAATATTGAAGTGCTTTATCCAGGAGCATTCCGTAATTTACAAAATTAAAAGCTCCGCCTATAGTTAGCAGTCTATAAATGTTTTTAAACTCGATGGTAACAAAGATCCTTATATGAAATTCTCATTTCAATGCAATTTTTATAAAATCAAAACCCATTTCAAATGAGCAACTCCCTATCTACAGAATGCTGTACATTTTTAAACCTTGTAATAGTTACCTGATATCTATTATTACATCTGCAGCACTGCATACTAAGGCCTTGAACAACTTTTTATAAAACTATTTAAATTTGGCATCCTTTATCGTTCTTAGAGTTAAAAAATAGTAAGTAAATATTTCTTTGATTTTCTACTGCAATTTTTTCTCTGTGGTTTTCTTTCAAAATGTGATATTGCAGCGATCTCTCAAAATTCTGCCTGTTCAAATTAACTTGAGCAGATGACCAGATAAGTGGAGAGAATTGCAATTTCAATCAAAAGAAATTAAAGTGTGGAAAATAAATGATATTAGGAACCAAATCTTTATATAAACTTACATTTATGTGAATCCTCTAGTATTAAAAAAATGAAGTATAATTATCCTGTAAATATTAACAATAGAAACTTGTACAGAATCTCACTTTATATGTTTTAAAACTGCTCTGGTGATGAACTGCTAAGTAAACTGCTCATTTAACTTAATAAGATAATACAGCCTTTAAGAGGAAAGATAACATTTTCTTCAGGCTGCAATGAATGACAAAATAAAATTAAAATATACAAACTTCAAAACTCAGCATACAGGTGAAAACAAATGTTAAAATATCAATTTTTTTCCAGAAAGGTCACTGCCTCAATTGCATTGCTGCAGCACTTTGTATTTTTATGTCAATTTGCAAGATTATCATTTTAGTGGCATATGCGACTAACTACAAATGGAGAACAGACCATTATTTGATGTTGCATTCCCAAGGGGTAGAGAGGTGTTGCACGAGAAATTTCCCATGTCCCGACATAGCATACTCCCCACTGGGAGTGACAGATCACCAAATCTCCCCAAGTCAAGGTTGAGCTGCTTTTTCTTTTAAAAACAAAACACTTCTGCACAAGTAACAATTTTCTAGCTGCAGAAATCCTGGAGGTTAGGAAAATTTAGTCCTAGCTGCAGTGCAACTTCTCATCAAGACTTGCACTTGAGGATTAGTTTATGGTCACCCTGTATTCTATTTTTTGTTGAATTGTTCTAGTAGAGCAGAACTTTACAGACAAATTGAAAACTCAATAACCTGCTCTATTTTCTCTGTAAAATGGGGACAGTGTGAATAAAGAAAAACAACCCACCCCACCCTTCAGTTTCTCATTTCCCTTAGTTGTATTGGCTTTTAATTGTTTCCGGTTGCTCAGTACCTAGAAATCTCTACTACAGCAAATTAAATAATGTTTGAGAGAGAACTGTCAATGGAAATTGAATAAAGCAATTGGCAAATTGTATACAGATGTGTCTATTTTCAAGATGATTTAGCTTTCCTCAAACGTGGAGAATCTTTATCTTCGGAAGTGACGGTGCCATTTACTCCATTAGCTGAAAAATAGAGGGACAGGTTATGATAGTTTCATTGAGAACTGGGGTTGAAATTCATTACAACTTCAATCATAGTGTGAACTGCAAACAAGCTGAACAATATGGAATTAGATACAATAGATGCAGGAACTATGCTAACTATGCAGGAAAGAACATCAGAAACATATTCAAACTGATTGCATTAGAAATAACCCAAGCCATAAATGAAAGGGATGTAAAACAAGCAGGGACATATCTGTACCATAATGCCAAACAACATACCTCATGGAAAATTATGATTATAGCATTGAATGCAAGGGAAGAAATTATTCTGATTGAAGTACATTGCAAAATCATGCAGAATTAATTGTGATATTGCAAACAAAATATTTATTACTTCAAGTGGGTATGAGTGATAATGGAAGAATAAGAATCAAGAATGGCAGAAGGACCAAAAGTACAAAAAATGTGTAAATATGAAAAGGGCAAGTATTGACCTTTTTTGATCAGCATCTATAAGAGAATTGATAGGCAAAATGAATACAACCCAAAACACCAATCCATTCATTCTTCTTCAAGATGCCAATTAATCAGCTACAAATTCACAGCAATGCTTTCGTAACAGTGAAGGAGCATTGTAACATCTTAGAGAAACCATACATTTCAAACAGTTTAAAAATTATTTGCAATACCACTGCTCGTCATCAAATGTCATCACATCTTAAACGATTAAACTAACCTTTATTTTCTCCTTTTTTAGTTGGTTTGTTCTTTGTGTTAGTGGCTTTCTTTTTTAGAGCCTGTATTTGTGCATGTTCTTTCCACCTTTTAAGCTGGAAATTTATGAACTTCCACATCATATATGCTTGGGTTAGGCAAATGGCAGCCAGAGCACTTATTCTGCAATTAATAATGCAATTACATTTAGTTACATTGGCTTGTGTCATCTTCTCTTTACCAGAAACTATGTCCAATGGGCAAGTCATGAAATCAGTTAGTTAATTAATGTATACAATAAGAAAAAACATTTTCAAATCAAATTTCCGGTTATTTTCTGTGCTGTTTCAAAAAATCATTGCCCTTAAGAACACTTTACTGTACATAATCTTCATAATGAATTCTTAATAGTAAGCCTGCAAAAGATATCACAATTGAGCTGAAAATTGCTACAACATGGCATATACACTCAGTGGTTCATGGTCTGCTGCTGCTGTAGCCCAACCACTTCAAGGTGTTTTGGGTTGTGCACTCAGAGATGCTCTTCTGCACAAATTTGTAATGTGTGGTTAGTTGAGTTACTGTCACCTCCCTGTTGACTTGAACCAGCCTGGCCATTCTCCTCTGATCTCACTCATTAACAAGGCATTTTCACCCACAGAACTGCAGCTCACTGGCTGTTTTTTTTTTGTTTCTCACACCATTTTCCATAAAGTCTAGAGACTGTTGTACATGAAAATCCCAGATCAGTAGTTTCTGAAATACTCAAACCAAAAATCATTCCATGATCCAAGTCACTTAGATCACATTTCTTCCCCATTCTGCTGTTTGATCTGCATGCTTTTATACACTGAGTTACTGCCACATGATTGGTTGATTAGATATTTGCATTAACAAGGTGTACACAGAGCTCTCTTTAACTATGAAGAATAAGAAACTCTGGCCAAAATTTCCCTTGCTTAGTCTAAAGACCTGTTCTAATTTTCCAAATGTCAGTTAACTGAAGATCAAAGATTGCACTGAAGACTTCTGACAATGGAACAAAGCTATTTACTGTTTTATATCAATGAGCCAGGTTGATACATAGCTGAAAGTTGTTCCAGGTCAATTTAATCCAGGCAGTAGTTGGCAAGTTTGCTTTAGAACTGTGCAAAAAATTGAGGACATAATTCAACAAGTAAAATGGCAAAAAATCCATTAATCGGGAAGTTAAATAATGGAGAGGACAGCAATGGTATAATTAACTGTCCTTGCCTCCTTCAATGACACTAAAATCCCCACTTTGACATTGGCAAAAATCTTAGCCAGAAATAGCTGGCTACATAGTCCCAATCAGCCAACAGCATAGAAAGGACTGTAATCAATGTTACAGGGTCAGCTCCATGTGGGACAATCTGTGCAATCTCTTAGTACAATTTTGCTCTAACAAAGAAGGTAGCCTAATATTTATCAGAAATTGTAAGTTAAGTTTGCATGTACTTAAAGGTGAAATATAATTCCTTTGCCTTTGTTCCATGGGAATATATTGCTCGAGAGAAAAAAAAGGCTCCCACACGTTGTAGCTATCCATGGACCAATGATTGATTGACTTGGTTTATAGAGAATTATTGGCATAGATATAGAATTACATTTGTAAAAGCTGTTCAAATTAGCTGACTTCCTGTGCCTGCCAGGTTAAAGCATAGATATACGACAGCGTTTAGGCCAGTAAATGCAGATACTGCAGGCAAGGATAATTGTGTACATTAATGCACAACACTACCAGTGCTCAGTGCAGATTTGTTAATGAGTGATTTATACCTTCTTTTAGATACTAACAATTGCTATGATATTGTCACATGCTGCCCAAAAGCACAACATACAACTGCTGGTTCTTCACAATGCCTAAAATGGTGCTTTGATTGATCTTTTATGCAGTGAATCATAGTTATAGAGCACAGAACCAGGCTGTTTGCCCACCACTGCCCATGCCAGCTTGATCTGTTTTTGTGTTGTTCCTCTCTGCTCGTCGAGGCGTACCAGGCGGCAACCTTGACATTTCTTTAGTGTTTGTTTATGAAGCAGAGTCGCTAGCTCGACGTTCAACCCAGCACAGATGGAAAGTGTGCAAGGAGCCAGCTGGATTTGAACCCGGGACCACTTGCCTCAAAGTCCAGTGCTGATGCCATTATACCAGCCTGATCTTCTGCTCAGCGCTATCTACCTCCACCCAGAGCACATAGCCCTCCATACCCCTCTCATCCATATACCTATCCAAACTTCTCTTAAATTTTTCAATTGAACCTGCATCCATCACTCCTGTCAGCAGCTCATTCCCCACTCACACCACCCTCCAAATGAAAATTCCCCTCACTTTCACACTAAACATGACTTCTAGTTCTTGTTGCATTGAAATAAAGGGATAAAGCCAGCATATATTCACCCTCTCTATACCTCTCAATTTTATATAGACTCCAGTGAATAAAGACCGAATTAATCAACTCAGCTCCAGCAATATCCTTCTAAGTTTTCACTGCACTTTTCTCAAGCTTTCCCATAAGTAGGTGGTCAGAACTGCACACTTTATTCCTACATCAGCCTCACTGTCACATAAAAGTTCAGTACAGGTGACCCCGTTTTACGCCATTTCGCTTTTACAAAAGACCTACATTAGTAACCTGTTTTCGCATTACAAAGAGAATTTTGCTTTTAAGAACATTCTTCCCATATAAATTAATGGTTCTTCGCTTTACGCCATTTCGGCTTAAGAAAGGTTTCATAGGAACACTCTACCTTTGTAAAGGGAGGTGGGGGAGACACCTGTGTAACATTTCAAGTCCTGTCCTCAGATGTTGAAAACAACTGTGGAATCCAAATTATCAGTGACCAAGATCAATTGGTTCAGCACAAATGAGGAATCAATTCCACGTGGCTTTACACTACAAGAAATGCAATTATCTACAAAATACCTTGGGATATTTGTAGAAGGAATTTTTATGCAAAAGGTCCAAGATAACTTTAAAGAGATACAACTATGAATACTGTTTTATTCTAGTGCTGTAAACAATTCCTTTGCTGAAATAAGTCTAATTTACACTGTATGCATTGCAGAGACAGCAAGTCTAGTTACAAAAAAATTGTATGAAGTACTATTACAATAACTATCTACCATTAAGATACTGGAGAGATATACCCTTTCCATTTCTGCCTCACATCTGTAATAATTAAAGATGAAATGACATCAAACAAATCGTCACTATAATCAGAGAACAAGTCTTTTGAGATGACTTGAAGATTAGCATCAGGGCATGTGTAATTGAAAAATGGTGCAGAAAAGTAACGTTATGACTTTATATTATTACCTTCAAGGCAACAACATCATTCTTTATCTGATTTAACATTTATACCTTACAGCCAGTATGTTGAAATTTCCGGTGGCTAAATCGAGACTTTGATTTTGAGATCCAGAAAGGCCAAATCCGATCGTGAGGACGGACAGGGAGAGAGTAAGCAGTCGTGCCACTACGAACAAGATGGCCCAAACCGTAAAACTGAAAATTAAAGCAGAATAGTAAGATTCCAAATCCAATATATATATATATAAACTGCAAATAAATGGCAAATGAAAGCCTGTAAAATTCAAAATTGTAACTTTCCTTTCGAAAGTTTCGAAATCGGGAAATTTCATTTTTGAAATCATTTTTGAATCGGGAGCAAGTTACATCTTGTGATTCAGCTGGGAGCTCAGAGAATTCGACCGTTGTAGGTAGGATTTAAGCCTACCTGGTCAATACCTGTGGAGGAGGGGGAACTGCGCAGGCACGAGTGACGTCAGTGTCGAGCGTGCACTTTAAAAGGCAGGACTTCTTTTCAGAGCGGGCAGCGGAGTCCGTGGAAGCAGAGTCCTGGGCTTTGGCTAAGTGGGCTTCGGCGTAAGGGGACTTCGGTAAGCCTGTGTGATTGCTCGCTGAGGGGAAGAAGGTAAGGTTGCTAGGTGCTTTTTAGACCTATTCTATTAATCCAGTTCAGGTATGGGGGAGACAGTCAGAGCAGTGGTGTGCTCCGTATGCAGTATGTGGGAAGTCAGGGTCAACACAGTTGTCCCTGATGACCACACCTGCAAAAGGTGCGTCCAGCTGCAGCTCCTATCAGCCCGAGTTAGGGAGTTGGAGCGGGAGCTGGATGAACTACGGATCATTCGGGAGGCAGAGGCAGAGATAGATAGTTATCAGGAGGTAGTCACACCAAAAAACCAAGAAGTAGGCAGATAGGTGACAGTCCAGAGAGGCAGGGGGAGCAGGCAGAGAGAGCAGAGCACCCCTGCAGCCATTCCCATTAAGTATACCGTACTGGATACTGTTGATGGGGATGACCTACCAGGAATGAGTTGTAGTGGTCCTGCCTCTGGCACAGAGGTTGAACCCTCAACTAGAAAGGGGAGGAGGGAAGAGAAGAGAGCGATAGTTTTAGGGGATTCTATAGTCAGGGGGGCAGATAGGAGATTTTGTGGGGCAGATCGGGAGTCTCGGATGGTATGTTGCCTCCCTGGTGCCAGGGTCCGGGACATCTCAGATTGGGTCAGGCTATTCTTGAGAACAAGGGCATGAACCCAGATGTAGTGGTCCATGTAGGGACCAACGATATAGGTAAGGTGAGTGAGGGGGCCCTGCTTAGAGAGTTCAGGGAGTTAGGAGTGAAGCTGAAAGGCAGGACCTCCAGGGTGACAATCTCGGGATTGCTACCTGTGCCATGTGCGAGTGAGGCGAAGAATAGAATGATTATGCACATTAATACGAGGCTGAGAGCATGGTGCAGGAAGGAAGAGTTCAGGGTTTGGATAATTGGTCTTTGTTCCAGGGACATTGGGATCTGTTTCGAAGGGACGGTCTACATCTGAATCGGAGGGGTACTAACATTCTTGCAGGAGTATTTGCCAGTGCTGCTCGGGGGGGTTTAAACTAGATGTGCAGGGGGCAGGGATCCAGATCCAGAGGGTTGGTCAGAAGGAGCATGGGGTTAAATGTGTAGAAGGTTTGGGTGATCTTGAGAAGGTCATCAAAATTCAAGGTGCAATTAGCCCAATGGAAGTTCAAGGAGCTGGGTTAGGTACAATAGACAGTGTTTTAAGCAAAGAGAGGAGGAATGGGCTAAGAATTCTATACTTGAATGCGCGTAGTGTCAGAAATAAGACAGATGAGCTTGAAGCTCAGATGAAAATGGGGAACTACGATATTGTTGGGATATTGGAGACATGGCTGCAAGGGGATCAGGCCTGGGAATTGAGTGTACCAGGGTATACGTGCTATCGTAGAGACAGAAATATGGGAAGAGGGGGTGGGGTGGCCCTGTTGGTGAGGAATGAGATCCAGTCCTTAGCAAGAGGTGACTTGGGAACAGGGGAAGTAGAGTCTGTGTGGATTGAGCTGAGGAACAGTAAGGGTAAAAAGACCCTAATGGGTGTTGTGTACAGGCCCCCAAACAGTAGTGTGGATATTGGGTACAAGTTGATTAGGGAGTTAACATTGGCATGTGCTAAAGGTAATGCAGTCGTTATGGGAGATTTCAACATGCGGGTGAACTGGGAGAATCAGGTAGGTGCTGGACCCCAGGATAGGGAGTTTGTGGAGTGTCTAAGGGATGTATTTTTGGAACAGCTTGTGCTTGAGCCAACCAGGAACGAGGCTATTTTGGACTTGGTGATGTGTAATGAACAGGAATTGATAAGTGATCTTGAAGTAAAGGAGCCATTAGGAAGTAGTGATCATAACATGATAAGTTTTTATCTACAATTTGAGAGGGATAAGGGCAGATCAGAGGTGTCAGTGTTGCAATTAAATAAAGGAGACTACGGAGCCATGAGGGAAGAGCTGGCCAAAGTTAAATGGGCGGATGCCCTGGCAGGAAAGTCAGTGGATCAGCAGTGGGAGATATTCTTGGGGATAATACAAAAGATGCAAAAGCAGTTCATTCCAATGAGAAGGAAGGATTCAAAGAGGGGGAAGGGGCCACAGTGGTTGACAAAGGAAGTCAGAGATTGTATAGCATTAAAGAAAAAGAAGTATGACAGGGCTAAGATGAGTGGGAATACAGATGATTGGGAAAGTTTTAAGGAACAGCAGATCTTAACTAAAAAAGCAATACGGAGAGAAAAAATCAGGTATGAGCTCAGTCTAGCCAGGAATATAAAAGGGGACAGCAAAAGCTTTTTTAGCTATGTGAAGAGAAAGAAGATAGTTAAGAACAATGTTGGCCCCTTGAAGAATGAATTGGGAGAAATTGTTATGGGAAACAGGGAAATGGCAACAGAATTTAATGCGTACTTTAGATCTGTCTTCACCAGGGAGGACACAAGCAATCTCCCAAATGTATGGATGGGCCAGGGTCATAAGATATCAGAGGAATTGAGACAGATTGACATTAGGAAAGAAACTGTGATTAGTAGACTGGTAGGACTGAAGGCTAATAAATCCCCCGGTCCAGATGGTCTGCATCGGAGGGTTCTAAAAGAGGTGGCTCAGGAAATTGCGGATGCATTGGTAATCATTTTCCAATGTTCCTTAGATTCAGGATCAGTTCCTGAAGATTGGAGAGCGGCTAATGTTATCCCACTTTTCAAGAAGGGAGGGAAGGAGAAAACTGAGAACTATCGCCCTGTTAGCCTAACGTCAGTCGTGGGGAAGATGCTTGAGTCCATTATTAAGGACGAAATAGTGGCACATCTTGATGGCAGTAATAGGGTTAGGCCGAGCCAGCATGGATTTACCAAGGGCAAATCATGCTTGACTAATCTGTTGGAGTTTTTTGAGGGTGTAACAAGGATGTTAGACGAGGGTAAGCCAGTGGATGTTGTGTACCTAGATTTTCAAAAGGCATTCGATAAGGTGCCACATAGGAGATTGGTGAGTAAAATCAGAGCTCATGGCATTGGGGACAGGGTTTCAACATGGATAGAAAACTGGTGGGCAGATAGAAAGCAAAGTGTAGCAGTGAATGGGTGTTTCTCGGACTGGCTGGAGGTGACTAGTGGGGTACCACAGGGCTCTGTATTGGGACCACAGCTCTTTACGATTTATGTCAACGATTTAGATGAGGGCATTGAAAACTATATCAGCAAGTTTGCTGATGATACTAAACTGGGTGGCAGTGTGACATGCAAAGAGGACGTTAGGAGAATACAGGGAGACTTGGATAGGCTGGGTGAGTGGGCAGATACTTGGCAGATGTCATTCAGTGTGAATAAATGTGAAGTTATCCACTTTGGAAGCAGGAACAAGAGGGCAGAGTATTGTCTGAACGGTGTAGAGTTAGGTAAGGAAGAAATGCAAAGAGACCTAGGAGTCCTAGTTCATCAGTCAATGAAGGTGAATGAGCAAGTGCAGCAGGCAGTGAAGAGGCTAATGGAATGTTGGCCTTTATTACAAAGGGAATTGAGTACAAGAGCAAGGAAATCCTTTTGTATTTGTACAGAGCCCTGGTGAGACCAAACCTGGAGTATTGTGTACAGTTTTGGTCTCCAGGGTTAAGGAAGGACATCCTGGCTGTAGAGGAAGTGCAGCGTAGATTCACGAGGTTAATTCCTGGGATGGCAGGGCTGTCTTACGCAGAGAGATTGGAGAGATTGGGCTTGTACACACTGGAATTGAGGAGATTGAGGGGGATCTGATTGAAACGTTTAAGATAATTAAAGGATTTGATAGGATTGAGGCGGGAAATATGTTCCAGATGTTGGGAGAGTCCATTACCAGAGGGCATGGATTGAGAATAAGAGGTCAGTTATTTAAAACAGAGTTGAGGAAGAGCTTCTTCTCCCAGAGAGTTGTGGAGGTGTGGAATGCACTGCTTCGGAAGACGGTGGAGGCCAATTCTCTGGATGCTTTCAAGAAGGAGCTAGATAGATATCTGATGGATAGGGGAATCAAGGGATATGGGGACAAGGCAGGGACTGGGTATTGATAGTGAATGATCAGCCATGATCTCAGAATGGCGGTGCAGACTCGAGGGGCCGAATGGTCTACTTCTGCATCTATTGTCTATTGAAAGTTTCTGTAACAAAGCAATCTACGATTTTCCTTTGCTCAGCCTCGATAAAAATTAAGATTACAGAGCATACTTCACAACCTTAGTATATCGCTTATCAATTTACAATCAGAGTACTTTTCAGACTCTTGTAATGTAAGAACTGTGACCATTTTAAATGCATCAAGTTTCCATAAGTCTGCAGCATGGTGATGTTTAAATGATACTGAGGGATACATATTAGCCAATCACAGAGACCTGCCCTGCTTTTCTTTCAATAGTGCCATGAGATCTTTCACATCTACCAGACAGAATCGACATGGTTTATTGCCTCACCAATGACAACACTATCAAGAGTGCAGCACACCCCCAATATTCCACTGTGTACTTAAGCTCAATATGGAACTGGAACTCACAGCCTTTGAAAAATCTAAAGGTGGACAATCAGAACAAGAGCAGGAGGCTGCGGCAGTAAAGTCGGCCCTCCTTATCCATGGATACCAAAAAACACGGATGCTCAAGTCCCTTACATAAAATGGTGTAGTATTTGCATATAGCCTATGCACATCCTCCCGTATACTTTAAATCATCTCTAGATTACTTGTAATACCTAATACAATGTAAATGCTATGTAAATAGCTGTTATACTGCATCATTTAGGGAATAATGACAAGAAAAAAGTCTGTATATGTTCAGTACAGATGCAACCATTGTAGCTCTTTTGGGAACGCTGATGCTGCCTCAGCATCCGCCGATCCCGATTCTCCTGTGATCTTTAAGTTCTTGAGGCTGTAGCGCTTGACAGAGCTAGCCAGCCATCCCTTACTAGCCTTAAACTCCTTCCTCTCACTCACAACACAAGACGTGAGGCGAACAATGCTCAATGAGTGGTGGAGACAGAACTTCCAGGTTTTCCTGATCCGCGGTTGGTTGAATCCGTGCATGCGGAACCTGCGGATAAGGAGGGCCGACTGTATTCCCAATACTTGGTCTAAAATAGAAATATTTTTCTAATCGCTAGAAAGGAGCAGCGAGATGAAGCAGCAATTCAGTCAGATGAAAACTCGGCTAAAAAGGTACAAGAATCTGATCTATGTTTAAACTTAAGATCACTGCAATAACATATAACAAGTGAATTTGTTATAAGGCAGTTGAAAATCTAGTCAAGAAGTAAAGCTTACGAAAGGGTCAAAAAACTAGGTAACAACAGAGCTCTAGAAAATTATATGGCTAGCAGGAAGGGGCTTAAGAATGAAATTACGAGAGCCAGAAGGGGCCATGAGAAGGTCTTGGTGAGCAGAATTAAGGAAAACCCCAAGTCATTTTACAAGTATGTAAGAGCAAGAGGATAAGATGTGAGAGAATAGGTCCAATCAAATGTGACAGTGGAAAAGTGTGTATGTAACCGGAGGAGGTAGCGGTGGTACTTCATGAGTAAAACTTCAGTATTCACTACGGAAAGGGACCTTGGCGATTGTAGGGATGACTTACAGCGGACTGACTGAAAATCTTGAGCATATAGACATTAAAGAAGAGGATGTGCTGGAGCTTTTGAAAAGCATCAAGTTGGCTAAGTCACCAGAAGTGGACGAGATATACCCCAAGCTACTGTGGGAAGCGAGAGAGGAGATTGCTGAGCCTCCTGGCAATAATCTTTGCATTATCAGTGGGGACAGGAGAGGTTGCTGATATTGTTCCCTTGTTCAAGAAAGGGGGTAGAGATAGCCCAGGAAATTATAGACCAGAGAGTCTTACTTCAGTGGTTGGTAAGTTGATGGAAAAGATCCTGAGAGACAGGATTTATGAACATTTGGAGAGGCATAATATGTTCAGGAATAGTCAGCATGGCTTTGTGAAAGACATGTCGTACCTTACGAGCCTGATTGAATTTTTTGAGGATGTGACTAAACACATTGATGAAGGAAGAGCAGCAGATATAGTACATATGGATTTCAGCAAGGCATTTGATAAGGTACCCATGCAAGGCTTATTGAGAAAGTACGGAGGCATGGGATCCAAGGGGACATTGCTTTGTGGATCCAGATCTGGCTTGCCCACAGAAGGCAAAGAGTGGTTGTAGATGGTCATATCCTGCATGGAGGTCGGTGACCAGTGGAGTGCCTCAGGGATCTGTTCTGGGACCCCTTCTCTTTGTGATTTTTATAAATTACCTAGATGAAGAAGTGGAGAGATGGGTTAGTAAATTTGCTGATGACACAAAGGTTGGGGGTATTGTGGATAGTGTGGAGGGCTGTCAGAGGTTACAGCGGGACATCGATAGTATGCAAAACTGGGCTGAGAAGTGGCAGATGGAGTTCAACCCAGATAAGTGTGAGGTGGTTCATTCTGGTAGGTCAAATATGATGGCAGAATACAGTATTAAAAGTGAGACTCTTGACAGTGTGGAGGATCAGAAGGATCTTGGAGTCCGAGTCCATAGGACACTCAAAGCTGCTGCGGAGGTTGACTGTGTGGTTAATGCAGCATACGGTGTTTTGGCATTCATCAACTGTAGGATTGAGTTCAAGAGCCAAGAGGTAATGTCACAGCTAAATAGGATCCTGGTCAGACCCCACTTGGAGTACTGTGCTCAGTTCTGGTCACCTCACTACAGGAAGGATACGGAAACTATAGAGAGTGTGCAGAGGAGATTTACAAGGATGTTGCCTGGATTGATGAGCGTGCCTTATGAGAATAAGTTGAGTGAACTTGACTTTTTCTCCTTGGAGCAACATAGGATAAGACGTGACCTAATTAGAGGTGTATAAAATGATGAGAGGCATTGATCGTGTGGATAGTCGGAGGCTTTTTCCCAGGGCTCAAATGGCTAACATGAGAGGGCACAGTTTAAGATGCTTGAAAGTAGGTACAGAGGAGATGTCAGGGGTAAGTTGTCATTGTTTGTTTTTTTAAACACAGAGAGTGGTGAGTGTGTGGAATGGGCTGCTGGTAACGGTGGTGGAGGCGGACATAATAGGGTCTTTTAAGAGGTTCCTGGATAGGTACATGGAGCTTAGAAAAATAGAGGGCTATGGGTAACCCGAGCGGATTTCTAAAGTAAGTACATGTTCAGCATACATTGTGGGCCAAAGGGGCTGTATTGTGCTGTAGGTTTTCTATGTTTCTAATTTGTAAAACACCATCAATAAATAATAAAAAATAATGATTTCAGATTCACTGAGAAAACAATAGCCAACATTTGTGTGCATCAGATTATTTGAAAACTCATATGCAGAATAACCTGACTATCCATTCCTAAATTTTCTCCACACTTGTGATTACACACTTATAAACTCCCCCAACAACCAAGATAAATCAGTTAATTTGTGTCGAACTACATCGTCACCCAAACAGTAATCTCCAATAGTAATTTTGATTCATACACAATATGGATCACTACGTTTCCAAATATGTGAAGCGAAATGCACTTAAAGTGACTTAGACAAGTGTTCTCCCCATAATCTCTAGAGTAAAATATTAGTGAAACTATTGACTATTCTTAGGTAATAGCATTTAAAGAACATTCTACATTCTCCACAGTTAATTTTATTTACTAAGTTCACTTTCCTCCTGTTCTGTTTCAGTCAATGTTCTTTGCAAGCCAAATTGCATTCACATTTGTCGAATAGCACTGAGCTGTCTCAATGCTTGATGATAGGAGCAGGAGAAAGTCACTCAACTACTCAGGTATTCTCCACCATTTAATAAGATTGTGGTTAAACTTTCACTCTCTTACTCAAGAACCAGTATGCAATTGCCTTGAAAACATTCAAAAATTCTGATTCAACTGCCTCTCGAACAAGAGTCACAAAAACTCATGATCATTCAAGTGAAAAAAGCCTCATCTATGGGGAATCCTTTTCTAAACACAGATGTCTATTTTTATGCTCTCTCATAAGACAAAAGATATCTTCTACACCCATGCTATCAAGACACTTCAGGATTTGCTGTTTCAATCAAGTCTTCCCTCCTTTTCTGTTCTAAACCCTACTGGGAACAAACTGGCCAATCTTTCCTGATAAGACAATCCATCCACTCGCATAGTTATCTGGCAAAATTCTGCAGTCTGCTTCCAAACTCATTAATATTCCTCCCCCCAAATAAAAATTATAATACTTAAAATGTGGATTTAGGAATGCTCCATATAAATGAAGCATAAACTCCCTTTCAGCTCCCTTATGAATAAATAACGTTGTTAACTTTCTCTTGGATTGCAGTATCTGAATACGAGAATTTTGTGAATTCCCTGAGTTATTTAATCTCACATTATCTCGATAATGTGATTTATATACCAAAACAAATTCACAAACGGAGCCATCTGGTTAATAATATGGTTAACTTATTCAGGAAATAAGCTTCAGAAATGAACACTGGATGTTATATGCAAAAGCAGTATTCTGGCAGTGTCCTGGCTAATATTTATCCCTCAACTGCTGCTCTGATAGCACTGAAGAATAAACTTAATGGTCAATACTTGTGCTTGCAGATCCCCTCTCACATACTTACCACCTCTCGTTCTTTTCATCACTGAAATAAAATAGTCGCGAGATATGAAACAGAAGTTCCACAAAATAGTGTAGCACCAGAAGAACCAAGCCAAAACGGTTCAAGCTGGAGAAGAAAAAACAATACAGAGAGATTTTTTTTTTAGTTTTGGATGCAAGGAATACATAAATATTAAGTTTTTGTAAGGTATCCCCACTCACAGTAACAGTATCAAGATTAATATAGCAATAACAAACTTGATACTCAGCTGATCATACATAGAAGTTAAAGCAGCCTGAAACTTGTCTCCAAATTTAGAAAGAATTGGAATACTAATTCCTAAACACAGAAACTGCATTTAGGCAAGTCAAAAGGAAAGATTTTCTCAAAATGAGACGGACCGTCAAAACCAGACTGATGTGTTGCTTCTAGAAGCTAAATGGACACGTTCACAAGATAATCGGAGTTTTCCAATGAGGGACAAAAATAGAAAACCAGATAACATAACTATATTTTAATTAAATACACTTGTATGGCACCTTCAAATGCCAAGGAAGTGTAGTGGTTAGCATGACACTATTACAGCTTGGGGTGTTGGAGTTTGAAGTTTAATTCCTGTGCCATCTCTAAAGAGTTTGCATGTTCTTCCCCGTGACTATATTTCTTCCAATTTTCTTTCTCAGTCCAAAGACGTACAAATTAATGTTAATTGGCCATTTAAAACTGCCCTGTGAGCAGGCTAGTGTTAAGCAGGTGGGTTGCTGAGCAGCAGGGCTTGTTGGGCCAAAAGGGCCCCATTTCATGCCATATCTCTAAATAAATAAATAAAACGTGGTTACAAAATGTTGGGAAAACTTAGTGAGCCATTATCTCAATCTATCGTAAATTGAGAAATGACATTTTACAGACATGAACAAAGGGCTAGATCAAGGGTTCCCAACCTTGCTTGATGTTATTGGTCCACGGCATAAAAAAGGTTGGAAACCTCTGGGCTGGATGGTTACAGGTGGCAAAATCTCATGTTGAGAATGTAACTAGCAGGGTTTGGCTGGGTTGAATGACCATTCAGGCTATACATTCTATCGATCGCCATTCAAACCAGAGTCAACATAGTGCTGACAGCACTCCTGAAGTTAGCATCAAAAGTGTGATATCCATATCAATAATTTCAATATTGTTGCAGTCTGCCCATCTTCAACTCAAACCATGTTTTCCACCATTAATATAACCAATACCATAATAACCATATAACAATCACAGCACGGAAACAGGCCATCTCGGCCTTCCTAGTCCGTGCCGAACTCTTAATCTCACCTAGTCCCACCTACCCGCACTCAGCCCATAACCCTCCACTCCTTTCCTGTCCCATATACCTATCCAATTTTACCTTAAATGACACAACTGAACTGGCCTCTACTACTTCTACAGGAAGCTGTATTATTATAATTTATAATAATATTATTAATATTTATATTATTAATATTAACCAAATTAGATCATCTAATTTATAAACAAATCAACTAAAAACTATTTCTTATTTGAGTGAAAAAAAACTTGACTTAAATTTTTCTTTGCTAAACCTTCTGAATTGAACTCCGTTTGCACAAGATGAACAGTACATACATAAGCACATATAGCTCAAGACCTTGCAGCAAGCTTGATCACAAAAATCACAGTTCAATGAAGAATCCATCCTAGCCTAAAAAGACTATACAAACCATAAGATCATAAGATAGAGGAGCAGAATTAGACCATTTGGCCATGCTCTGCTATTTTATCATGGCTGATTCAATTTTCCTCAGTCCCCGTCTCCTGCCTTCTCCCTGTATCCCTTCATATCCTGACCAATCAAGAATCTATCAACCTCTGCCTTAAATATACATAAAGACTTGGCTTCCACAACTGCCTGTGGCAAATAATTCTACAGGTTCACCACCCTCTGAAATTCCTCAACTCTGTTCCAAAAGGACAATCCTCTAATTCTGCAGCTGCGTCTGTTGGTCTTAGACACTCCCGCCACAGGAAACATCCTCTCCACGTCCACTCTAGCAAGACCGTTCGCTATTTGATAGGTTTCAATGAGGTCACATGATATTCTTCTGAATCCCAGTGAATATAGGTCCAGAGCCAACAAACACTTCATATGACAAGCCATTCAATCCGAAGTCAATGTAAATTGGTCTTTCTCCATAGGGCAGGCTATCCCAGAGATGTAATATTCAAATTAGTATCATTCTCATGAACATAATGATAGAAGTCCAGAAGCCAAGGAGGAAAAAGACTGCTAGTTGAGGTTAACGCCACAGTCTTCTTTAAAATAAATCACGCAACTGAAACTACCCATGATTAAACAAGAAAGGTAATTGTTTAGAGGTAAACTATAAATCATGTCCTGTTTAGTTCAGTTTTAAAAAAAGGTAATGAGATTTAAAAATACATTTTCCTTTGGAATTGCTATTACGGTTAAGTGCTATAGCCTTCTTTTGATTATTTAACAGCCCTTGCATGAAAACAGGAACTTCTGCTTATCAAACTTGTTGAGGTTTATTTTAAATATCTTATTCAAATAAAAACTTACTTTAACAAATAAGCTCCAGCGATGTGAAAAATATACAAACTTGTATACACAAGCTGCCGAGGAATGTCTTCCTAAAAGCAAAAAGACACTCAATTGATGAGAAATCAGCAACAGCAAAGAATAATTCAAGAGTTCACTTTAAATCAAAACCTTTTCTGGAATGCATAAAACAACCGTAAAATTGTAAAGTCTTCAGCAATATATACAGAAAATTCAAATAATCAATATGCTGATTTTCTAACTGGCTATTCTGCAGCATCAGTACATGAAATACTTCCACCAAACAAGAGCAGAGGTGTAACACCGAAGCTTTATAAGGTATTGGTCAGTCCTCATTTGAAGCATTGTGTGCCGTTTTGGGCCCAATACCTAAGAAAGGATGTGCTGGTATTGGAGAGGGTCCAGAGAAGGTTCAAGAGAATGATCCCAGGTATCTCATTGAAACCTACTGACAAGCTTAAGATAGAGTGATCATAGAGAGAACATTTCCTGAAGTGGGAGTGTCTAGGACCGGAGGGCACAGCCTCAAAGGAAGAACATCACTTTCGCCAGTGGATGGTGAATCTGTGGAATTTATTGCCACAAATGGCTGTGAAGGCCATCATTAGTTATATTTAAAGCAGAGCTTGATAAATTCTTAATTACTAAAGGGGTCAGGAAGAAGGCAGGAGAATGGAGCTGGGCGGGGAAATAAATTGGCCACAGTCAAATGGCAGAGCATAGTCGATGAGTATGCTCAGCCCATGGAGGGGGTGGGGGACTGTTTCTTTTCCCAATGAGCCATGCTTTACTGACAATGTTTGGAAGACTGAGATGCAAGGAAGGAACATGGTCCATGAACTTGGGAATGGTGGAAGGATGTCTGCAGAATAAGGATTGTGGTTCCAGAGCTAAGGTAGGAAAGTCAAGAGGACTTGATCTCATGGTGGGATGAGAGGGAATAATGCTGCATTTTAAAAGGTAGTAGACTGTAACATTATATGGTAAAATTCTTAAGCCAGTATGATCTGGAATATGTGATATGAACTGGTAAATTTTTCAGTCCTCTATTCCTATTAATACTCCAACACACTTCCAATTCATATTTCTCTTAAAATTTAAAGTTCAAAGTAAATTTAATATCCAAGTACATATGTCATTTACAATCCTGAGATTCATTTTCTTGTGGGCATACTCAATAAATCCACAAAGGACTAACCATAATAGAATCAATGAAGATTGCACTGACCAACGTGCAAAAGACAATAAACTGTGCAATTACAAAAAGAAAGAAATAATAATAAATAAGCAATAAATATCAAGAACATGAGATGAAGAGCCCTTGATAGTGAGTTCCTAAGTTGTGGGGCATTTCATTGATGTGGCAAGTGAAGTTATCACCTTCAATTCAACAGCCTGATGGCTGAAGGGTAATAATTGTTCCCGAACCTGGTCATGTGAGCCTTGAAGCTCTTGTACCTTCTTGTTGATGGCAGCAGCAAGAAGAGAGCAAGACGTAGATGGTGGTCTCTGATGCTAGATGCTGCTTTCCTGTGACAACACTCCATGTAGATGTGCTCATTGGAGGGAAGGTCTTTACCTGTGATGTACTCTGGACAGTATCAAGTACTTTTTGTAGGATTTCCATTCAAGGGCATTGGTGTTTCCACACCAGACCATGATGTAGCCAGTCGATACCACACATCTATAGAGGTCTGTCAAAGTTTTAGATGTCATGCCAAAACTTTGCAAACTCCAAAGGAAGAAGAGGCGCTTCGTAACTGCACTTTTGTGTGTTACGTGACCACTGTTTCACTTATTCTGGGTGTCACTTTAAAACGCCTGGATGAGGTGGGACTATGACATCAGTATAACAAGCTGTGGACAGACCACTGAGAAAGTCAAAAGGGGGGGGGGGGAGGGGTGGACAGGGAGCTTTGCATTGCGGGCAGGAACAGCTCGCTACGATAATGAGTAAAGCCTGATACTTTCTCAAGCCCAAAGGATTGACACTGGATGTGTGACTGTCACTTTGTAAGATCCATATGTAGATTTTGTTGGAGTACACTGTGGCGACCACTTTTATTAACCCCTACATGGATTCAGTTGTGTTATGTGGTACCACATGTGCTGGGATATATTCTGTGACTGTCACCTTGTGGTATTTCTACATGGATTTTGGGATGACTTGACGGATAAGATCTTCAGCGACTGTTACTTCATTTTCCCAGCATGGAACCTGTGGAATTCTTTGTGATTGCTTCCTCTCTACATTTTAACGTGGATTTACCAGTCCCTCTCCTCACTTACTCTGTGGATTACTGGACCTTTCTATTTTGCCATCTTAAGACTTTAAGAACTTTTCCTAAGCTTGACAGTTTGGGAGTCACACACACACACATCACTGTTAATTTCTGTTTATTTTGTTTAATTTTCTATATTTTGAGTAGATACTAATAAATATAGTGCTTTATCATTAAAAACCTGACTCAATCTGTGATCTATTGTTGCTGGTACGTAACACGTGCTGGGTTCAGGACAGGTCCTCTGAAATGATAACACCAGGGAATTTAAAGTTGCTGACCTTTCCATCTCTGATCCTCTAATGAGGACTGGCTCATGGACCTCTGAGATTACTGAGACTGAGTGAGAGGTTGATGCTGTGGCACCAATCATCCACATTTTCAATCTCCCTCCTCTATGTTGAATCATCACCACCTTTGATTTGACCTACAATAGTGGTGTTGTCAGTGCTATAACTGTTTTCTAAAGGCTCTGGTGTCAAAGGGAGCAGAGAACTGTGGCCCATGTCAGAGGGGTCAAAATTCCAAACAAAATGATAGCAGTTTATCAACGTTTTACTGTACTTGTATGTCTCAAATATACCCATTTTTCTAGGTGGTTGACATGGAAAACATGAGTGACACTTTTCAGCTGTGTCTTTACTTTAGATGGTGATGGAAGAAGCCCCACCAAAAAAAGGACAGCAGATAAGCATCAAGGGCTTCCTTGACAGTTACAGCAAAGGACCATGTAGTATACAGGTATGTCATCAATGCATGTGCATAGTTCCCCAGATGTCCAGCCTACTAAACTCAGCTGATCTGGTAAACTCCAAGCAGTACATGCAATGGCCATAAACTACCGGTGGGCGCTTTATACCAGACAACTTGGCAGTAAACACCAGCAGGCTATTCAACTGCAGTGAAGGGTACATGAGAAGAAACCAACCACACTGTCCTTTATTGATCAATTGCAAACACACCTACCCACTTCAATCCATCTCTGGATTGGCAACTGAAGCCTTTCACTTCTGACCCAGCCAAGCAAGTTTCCCTGGTCATGAAAAGATTGTTAACTCAACCCAAAATCATTTGGTTGGTTGTGGCTTTAAACACTCATTCATCAGGGAAACTCAAAACCAACAGTCATTACAAAGCATACAAGTTAATTAGAGTGCCCTAACACAGAGTTTAACTTGAAGCAAAGTCAAGACTGAACTTCTCTGCCATGGTGTTTATTAGCAAATCTTATTTCACTTTATGTTAATCAGCTTTTTTTGCCCAATGTTGGGTGCTGCACCTGAAAAGATATGTAAGACACCACACAAAGGAAAAGTACTAAAACCTACCTTTCGGGTTTTCTGAAAATAAAGCTCCGGTAAGGCATGAAACCAATAAGCCAACTGTGCAATATAGAAAAACTTCACCTGAAAGCTAAAATAAAATACATGATAAAGAATGTGCATATGTGACAATTTAGTGCAAATCATAATATACAGCTGAAATCAAAATGCACCTAGCAATATTAACTCATGCAAATAGTTAAGTACATAACAGCTAATATATTTATAATATTTTGGCAGTATCATTTCAATTACCAACAAAATTAGTTCTAGATAACCCTGAAACACTGCAGCAACTACTGACAACAAACGTTTGCTGGCAGCTATGTTGCTGCACAGAACTGAGTATCTGTTTCTTCTTCTGAGACACTTCTCTTTCTTATATTAATTCTAAATACAACTGTAAAAGTGATAACAATCTTACCTGGAATTGAAGCATGAGCATTAGTGTCAAACTAAACAGCTACCACTGAACAAATACATTTCACATTTCAACTCTTGGATATAGGTCACAACTGCTTCTCAATAAACCAGCTCAAGTCCATTGCAATAATTTTCTTTAATGTCCCATGTGATCATAATAGCTTCAATTGTTACAAATTAAATAAAGGTCTGGTTCAGCCATAATGTCGTATCAGGTGAAGTACAGATCAGAAATCAAATTATGGCTCTTTTGAACTTGAAATTTATTATTACATTAGTAGAATGACTCAAAAGGTGGTTTCTACCACAAACAAGAAAAAGGTCTACAGATGATGGAAATCCAAGCAACACACACAATACTGGAGGAACTCAGCAGGTCAGGCAGCATCTATGGAAAAGAGTATAGTCGATGTTTTGGGCCGAGAACCTTCATAAGGACAGAAGAAAAAAGATGAGAAGCCAGAAAAGAAGGGGAGGAAGAAATATAAAGTAGTAGGTGATAGGTGAAACCAGGAGAGGGGGAGGAGTGAAGTAGTGAGCTGGGAAGTCGATTGGTGAAAGAGATAAAGAGCTGGAGAAGGGGGAATCTGATAGGAGAGGTCAGAAGGCCATGAAGAAAGGGAAGGGGTAGGAGCGCCAGAGGGAGATGATGGACAGGCAAGGAGATATGATGATAGACAGAAAAATGGGAATGGGAAATGGTGAAGGGAGGAGGTTGGGGGGAAAGGGAGGTAATTACCAGAAGATCAAGAAATCTACGTTCATGCCATCAGGTTAGGGGCTACCTAGCTGGAATACAAGGTGTTGCTCCTCCAACCTGAATGCAGCCTCATTGTGGCAAGAGGGAAGGCCATAAACTGACAAGTCAGAATGGGAATGGGAAATAGAATTAAAATGGGTGGCCACCAGGAAATTCCACTTTTTCCGGCAGATGGGAGCATAGGTGCTTGGCAAAGAGTTCTCCCAACCAACATTGGGTCCCGCCACACCTGGAGCACCAGATACAGTAGATGACTTCAACAGTCTCACAAGTGAAGTATTGCCTCACCTGGAAGGGCTGTTTGGATCCCTTAATGGTAGTGAGGAAAGAGGTGTAGGGGAGGGTAGCACTTGTTCTGCTCGCAAGGAGTGCCAGGAGGGAGATCAGTGGGGATGGACGAATGGACAAGAGTTGTGTAAGGAGTGATCCCTGGGGATGGGTGGGGGGGGGGGGGGGGAGGGAGATCTGCTTGGTGGTGGGATCCCATTGGAGATGGTAGAAGTTACAGAGAATTGTGTGCTGGATGTGGAGGCTGGTGGGGTGATAGGTGAGGACAGGAGAAACCCTATCCCTGGTGGGGGTGACGGGAGGATGGGGTAAAAGCAGACATGCATGGAATGGAAGAGATACAGTTGAGGGCAGCATTGATGGTGGAGGAAAGGAAGCCTGTTTCTTTGGAGGAGGAAGACATCTCCTTAGTTCTGGAATGAAAAGTTTCATCCTGAGATATGTGGCAGAGACAGAGAAATTGAGAGAAGAGGATGGTGTATTTACAACTAACAGGGTGGGAAGGGGTATAGTCCAGGTAGCTGTGAGAACCAACAGGTTTATAAATTATATCAGTAGATAAGCTATCTCCAGAGATTGAGAAAGAGTCTGAAATGAACCAGATAAATTCGAAGGTAGGGTGGAAGTTGGAAGCAAAGTTGATGAATTCGACGAGCTCCACATGGAGCATCAGCACCAATACAGTCCTCAATATAGCGTAGGAAAAGTTGGGGACTGATACCAGTGTAGGCTTAGAACATAGACTGTAACACGTAGCTGACAAAAAGGCAGGAATGCATGTGAGTGCCCATGGCTACACCCTTTTTTTTGAAGGAAGTGGGAGGAGCCAAAGGAGAAATTATTGAGAGTGAGAGCCAGTTCTACCAGATGGAGGAGAGTGGTGGTGGAGGGGAACTGGTTGGGTCTGGTGCTTGGAAAGAAATGGAGAGCATTGAGGCCTTCATGATGGGGGATGGAGGTGCATAGGGACTGGACACTTATAGTGATAATAAGATGATCAGGGCAAAGGAGCATGAAATCATTGAAAAGATCAAAAGTGTGTGAAGTTACACAGTCATAGGTAGGAAGCGACTGAATTAACATTTCAGAAAATAGCTAGAGGCAGAAAGTCCAGACAATCTCCAACTAAACCTCAAACCAGAAGGTCTTGGATATGACTGAGATATCTGCATTGAGGTGATAGCAAAACTGCTGATATAATAAAGTTTAATCACCAATGATCACGTCTTAAGGAAGATCAGGAAGTGGTCAGTAGAGGAAATCAGGTTCCCACAGAATCATAAGAATGACTTTGTGCTCCTATACTCTCAGTCAAGTCCTGGGCACAAAATGAAGGGAAAAAAGTTTACAATCACGAATCCTTAACTTTCTAAGCCCAAATCCCAGCATAAACAGCTTTTTATTAGAAGTGCACCAACATTGCACAAGTATGCATGAATCAACATTATAAGGTAGAGAAATAAAAAGGCAAAAATAAAGTGTCTTTCTGAAAAAATTGGAAAATTCAAAAAATATTTTATTAGCTTTTTTCAACCCTATTTTTTTTACATATTCCAATTTATGCTTGCATTCACTAAATTAATTATGAAAATACTTACGGCATCAATATGTGGGGGTAGTTTTCCCATAAGTTTCGAGGATTTGATGCATAATTTTCCTATAGACAAGAAAAGATTTATTTGTTAAGACTATATTTCAATCATTGTAATTAGCAAAACCAAAACTATACAAAATAACGTCACACTTACAGATGCTAGAATGCATGTTCCCCAGACAAACGAAACCAAGTAAAAGGCACTAAGTTGTCCCGATTCATTGAATTTGCTGTGTTTTGTTTTTGAAAAATGCATCCGCCTGTTGATTTTCTGAAATGAAATAGAACAGTCATTTGAAAACTGTATAAAGCATGCATCATTTCATAGATTATAGTAAAAAGTATCCATACTCACATCAAGCATGTATTCTTGCACTATGGCGTGAAGAATAATAGCAACCAACGTATAAAAGAAAACTGTAGCGATGTCCTTAAAGCCATAACGATAAAGAATGATTGATTCAGCATTTTCATCTAAAAAATTAAACAAAAAGAATGACCATGTATTGACACTTAGACTACAATCATGTGTAAAACGAAAGTACAACCTTGCAAAACTTTACTATACGTGGCAAATAAACAAATAAGGTTGACAAACTAAATTAGCAAAAATAAAAAGTAGTAATTTGGGAGTAATGGCTGTAATATATTAAACTTAAACTAGAAGTAAAATCAGCACATCAGAACAAATGGGTTTAATATTGATGAGATTTACATTACTGTGGGAGCAACAATGCAAATTTAGAAAACTGATTATAATAGCAAAGGGAAAGCAAATCTCATTAAGTCAGAAGCCTGCAGTGGTTTCAGGATCCCATTAAAGGAGAGGTCAGAATCAAAATTAAAATTGAAGACTACATATGACTACAACAACATTAAAAAGTTTTAAAGATTATGGGAAAATAAAGATGAGGAAAGCTAATAGAAATCTTTTATTCAAACAACTTTTTTAAAAGTGTGCAATGACTTGAATTGACGAGGTTCATCGAAAAATTGTCACATTAATAAGCACTTTGCATCAGCCTTTTTGTTGAAGGGAATGACAATATTTTGGATTATATACTGTTGCTGGCATCAGAATCTACTAAGACAGCTAATAGAAATGTAATCAGACAAAAATGCTAAAAACTACCCTAGCAAGCAGTTAGTAGGATAAACAATAAATTAAGAAATGTTTCAAAGAAATGGAGAGACAGAGTCCCAAAGGGGAATATGAAGAGTTCAGGGCTTAAATAGCAGGATAAGGTTACCAAAACTGAGGAAATTTCACTTAGAATAATGCCCAGAAATGGAGAAAAGTATGTTTTTTTTGGGATGTAGAGCTGGAGGTGAATGTGGTTACCAAAACAAGGAGCAATGAAACAATAGAGAAATTTAAACACATGGTGGAAACTTTAAAATTGAGGTAATACCAAATGGATGGCAACTTTTGCCTACAGACAGCAGAACTCTGCCAGAGTTTTCATATATGGAGTAGACAAAACCAGAAATCGGCGTGACAATACAAATATTACGAAGGAGAAAGTAGATGGTCTCACAATGACAGACGTTTAGCTGGAGGTTCAGCTCAGGGCTGAATAGATTACCTACACTGTAAAGAAACTAGTATAACCAGACATGGGAGCAGTTGGAGTGAATGGCTATACAGAGAACTTGAAGGATGGGAATGTTAAGATGGTTATGAGAAAAAGATGATATTATGATGGATCAAGAGAAAATGTAGATGACACAAGGCTGATGAAAGTTAAAGGACTGGAAAACTGCAAATGTCACTCCACTCTTCAAGAAGGGAGGGAGGCAGAAAAAAGGAAATTATAGGCCAGCGAGCTGACTTCAGTTGTTGGTGAAATGCTGAAGTTCATTACTAAGGATGAGGTTTCAGGATACTTGGAGCCATCTGATAGAACAGGTCAAAGTTACCATGGTTTCCTTCAGCTGGAATTCTCTGAGGAACTAATAGACAGGATAAGCAAAAGAATCAGTAGATGTTGCTTACTTGATTTTAAGAAGGCCTTTGACAAGGTGTGACACATGAGGCTGCTTAATGAGATAAGAGCACATGGTATTACAGGGAAGGTACTAGCATGGACAGAATGGCTGACTGGCAGGAGGAAAAGAGTTGGAATAAAGGAGGCTTTCTTTGGTTGGCTGGCAGTGACTAGTGGTGTTCACACAGGGAATTGGTGTTGCGACAGCTTCTTTTCATGTTATATATCAATGATTTGCATGACAGAATTGATGACTTTGTGACCAGATTTGCAGACAACATGAAGATAGGTGTTGGGGCAAGTAGTGTTGAGGAAGTCTGCTAAAGAACTTCAGGCAGATTGGGAGAATGTACGAAGTGTCAGATAGAGTTTAGTGTAGGTAAATGTATGGTCATGAACATTGTTAGAAGAAATAAAGGCATTGACTATTTTCTGAAGGGGAAGAAAACTCAAAAAATCAGAGGGGTAAAGGCATTTGCAGGTTGATTCAGTGGTAAGGAAGGCAAATGTAATGATAGCATTAAGTTTGAGAGATTACAAAAGTAAGGATGCATTGCTGTGAGCAGTTTTGAGCCCCCTTAACTAAGAAACGACGTGCTGGCATTGGAGAGGGTCCAGAAGTAGTACAGGAGAATGATTCTGGGAATGAAAGGTTTAATGTAGAATTACATTACGCTTGATGACTCTAGACCCGTACTCACTGGAGGTTAGAAAAATGAGGAGTGGATCTCATTGAAACCTATCGAATATTGAAAGGCCTAGCTAGATACAGTGGATATTGAGAGGATGTTTCCTGTAGTGGGGAAGTCTAGGAGCAGAGGGCACAACCTTAGAATAGAGGGATGTCTATTCAGAATAGAGATGAGGAGGATTTTTTTAAGCCAGAGAGTAGTGAATCTGTGGAATTCGTTGCTGCAGGTGGCTATGGAGGCCAAGTCATTGGGTTTATTTAACGCAGAGGTTTATAGGTTCTTAGTTAGTCAGGAAGTCAAAGATTAATGGGGAAAAGGCAGGAGAATGGGGTTGACAGGGATAATAAATGAGCCATGATGGAATCGAGCAGCAGATGTGATGAGCCGAATGGTCTTAATTCGGCTCCTATGTCTTATAGTCTAAAGCAATGGTTCCCAAAGTTGGTAATATCACCCTTCTGGGATGTGGGAGTTTCCCGGGGGTGGTAAAGATAAAGGGGGTGCTGGGGCGCTCAACAGCAAGGTGGGCGGCTGAGGGATTATTGGCTCAATTTAAGAAATGAATGACTTATAAGCATTTGATCCTCAGTGCCTCATAATTGATTACAACGATCATGTAATCACCTTAGCTCTTGCCAACCCACCATTTTCTTAGACTTTACTCGAAGCATGTTATAGCTGTTGAAAAGCAATGTAACACTTCTGTATGAGAGACCTAGACTGAAGGAAGTGTTATTTCCGGGCCCGACTCACACATTGTTGTACAGTGTTACCTTGTACAATTCCCATACTATAATCAAAAGTGATGCATTTCCTGTGAAATTGGGTATGGGGTACAATGTGTTAAAGTTCAGAATATGCACGTTCAAATAGACCACACTTCTGGAGCCCAAGTCCCAAATGAGTTAATGCTGCACCACTATGTACCTACAGATAGAGCTGGGTTTTGTCTGAGCTACGATAAAGTCATAACCTTCCCCTTTACTGATTACAAAGCTTGAGGTCGGACTTAAAAGGTGATGGACTATGGACATTAACCCATAACAAAAATGGCAGAAGCAGACCAAATGAAAAGAAGTGCAGACAGTTTAGTGTGGGGTATCTGAAATAGGGATTTATACCAGCACCAAGCAACCAACAGCAAATTGCGTGAAAAAAAAATCAAATAAGGCAATGAAACTGTCCAGGCTCCTTGAAATGTTCAAGACAATACACTGATAAAGCAAACAAGAACTTTGTGAAATCTTTGAGAAAACACCTCAAAATATTTCCCAGTACTTCACAATACAAGTAATGGTTTGCATGCTTCATACAGCATTTTGTTGCTTATTACTAAATATGGAAAGCCCCATACAAGAAATGGAGATTTCGAGAAGGGTTTTGCACTCTGTAAGTCACCAGACCACATAATTAGCCAGCGACAACTCTGTTCAAAGACAAATAGGTGAAATGTCTGAGAATCAGGAACACATACTTGGGCAACAGAATTATGCAACATACTTAGGATAACAGAATTTGCTCTGAAGTTGGATAAAATCAAGTTTGCTAGGCAATGAATCTTTGCTTCTTGGTTATGATCACTTCATAAAAGATGAAAGCATAGATCGAGTTTTTTTTGCAAGGGAACAAGAAACAGATATGAAGGGGGAGTCAATATTTTGGGTTGTTGAGCAATTTTTTGAAAAAAAAAAGGGCAATCCGCTCACCAACATTCTTGCTTGTACAACAGACAGGGCATCATCAATGACAGGATACTACCGTGGGGTTATTACTTTCTTGAAAAGCCCTGTGTCTAACATATTTACCATTCACAGTGTAATTCACAGACAACGTCTTGTCACATAAAAACCTAAGTGACTGGCTGCACAAATTATTAAACACTACTATCATAGCAGTAAATACAATCAAGTCCCATGCTCTTAATGCTTGACAATTTCAAGAGCTTTGCATTGAGAATGATTAACAATTTGAATGTGCCTTGCCATTTTCCATGTGCAATGGCAAAATCACTTTTGTGCACTTTAAAAGTGTGATAGAATTCTGTGAAGACATAAATGCTTCATTCAGTAATCAACTTGAGAATATCAGGCATGACTTTGCTTATTTGGAGGTATACTTAGGAGCTTAGGAGACAATGGTGCCTAATGGCAACTCCTTTGCTTGCATCTTCGGAAACAGCTCTACTTCTATCTTTAATATTTCTATTTTTCCCTTTCAGGGTTCTTTTGAAGACCCTGACCTGGAGTTACACGCTGACTTCACTTCTTTGTGGAAATGGGACCCGCTCCTGGGGTCTCATGACTGGCCGTTATTTGACAGACCAAGGACACGGTCTAGAAGATCAGCTGGCCTCAGAATTTTGAGATTTTGTGGTTCTGGAGGCGGGCGGACCCAAGGTTGGTGCCTCTGTAGTAAATGAGTGTGTCGTGGGAGATGGAAGATCTCTGGCTGTGTGCCTGGAGACCTGAGTTCTTTGGACACAGAGCTCAGAAAGAGCGACGCAATGGACTTTTAACATCATAAATCAGTGAGTTGTTTGTTATGTCTCCCCTTTCGCTGTGAAACAGAGACATCCCATTTTCCCTTATCAGGGAGAGAGAGAGAGAGAGCTTATGGTATGCCAAATTAACAGATGAACAAGTAGTCTTTGAGGTACTTCAAGTCTGTGTCTTTATTGATGCTTTGCTGCACGCTTTAGTGTTTGGTGGAGGGCGCCAATGCCTTTTTTTGCTGGTGGGGGAGGGGTAACTGGGGGGCTTTGGGGTTCTAACATTTAACTGAGATTCATTCCTTGGGGTACTCCTCTGTTTTCGTGGATGGTCGTGAAGAAAAAGAATTCCAGGATATACCTTGTATACATTTCTCTGACATTAAGTGTGCCTTTGAAACCTTTGAATTATTCACAAAAAGCAAGGTTATGATGTGAATCTTATCAAAGTCAAATCAGTTGTTGCCACATTTCTGTCCAAGTCAAACCTATTTAAGTGCAACATTGGCCATCATGACCTTTGCCAATTTTTGAGCCTCTCTGAGTTGGAAGAGAAAGAAAGAAAGAAAGAATATCAGATGATCTTCAAGATTACTGTGCACTCCCGGGTGAGCTGTATAAAGACAGGTCAAAGAGATTTCACGATCTTCTCTTGATCCAAATTCCATATTGGGTAATAAATTCATTCCTGAATACATGTAATGAAGAATTAACAGGAAAGATGGAGGAAGAGCTGATCTTCCCACAAATGACTGAGCTGAAGCCAAGGTTAAAAAAAATATTAAGACCAATGGTTGCAGAAAGAAATCCCTGAATGCTATCCTGCACTGTGGAAAAAGGTCAAGATGTCCTTTACTGCCTTTCCAAAGTCATATTTAGTAAAGTGCAACTTGTTTCAAAGCAATGAAACAGACTACAAATTACTGAATGTGGGGATCTGAGACTACTGAGTGACATTTAGCCTTATGTTGAGAAGCTGATATCACTGCAACAAGCCTATCCATCTCACTGAGGTGAAAAAGCAATGAAGTAGTTCATAGTTGGACAACTAATGCACACTCTTAAAACTATTGATGAAAATTGTTTTTACTTTTCAGGTGGCCCCCGTTTTTCAAATGTTTGCTTTATGATACCTCGCTGTTACGAAAGACCTACATTAGTTACCTGTTTTTGCTAATAGAAGGTGTTTTCACTGTCACGATAAAAGGCAGTGCGCGCCCCGAGCAACCAAGCTCCTACCCTGGAACATAATTAAGCATTTCAATCGTGATGAACGAAGTAAGGACATTGTCCACGTGTTAAACCATCTGCACTATTAATATGCAGAAAGAAAGAATCTTGAAAGCTGCCGATGTTACTGTTGGTTCTGCTTGTAGCAAAATGATCTCTCTTAGTTGGCATCCAATAATGGATAAAATAGAAAGTCTATTGCTTGAGTGGATTGATGGGTGTACAAAGCGTGGTGCTCCATTAAGTTATACTTAAGGAGAAATAAGTCAGTCTTTTTAATAAGCTGAAATAGAAAGCACTGGACGATGGTGATGAAGGTGTTGCGAAAGTGGAATTTAAAGGTAGTCATGGGTGGTTTGATCAGTTTCTGAGGCGAGGGCAGCTTCATAGCTTAAAGTTTACTGGAGAGAGTGCTTCAGCCGATACTGAAGCTGCTGAGAAGTTCCCAGCAAACTGAAGAAAATAACTACAGAAGGTGGTTATTCGTATAAGCAAGTGTTTTAACTGTGACAAAACTGCAATATTTTGGAAAAATTTGCTGAGCACCCCAACCTCCGATGACTCACCATCATCGGTATGCTCGCTGGCTTCCTGATCCGGCAAGTGAAACTACACTGTCCATACATTATTTCTACTTTATATAGGCTGTGTATTTTTATGTTACTTGGTGTGATTTGGCAGCCCCATAGCTTAAAGATTACTGGAGAGACTGTTTCCGCTACGTAGTGAGATTTTCACAATGTTAGACAGTGCTGCAATGATTGCAGAAAAGTATTTCTACTTTATATAGAATGTATATTTATCATATCACTCCTGCTTTTACTATATGTTACTGTTATTTTAGGTTTTATGTGTTATTTGGCATGATTTTGTAGGTTATTTTTTGGGTCTGGGAACGCTCACAAATTTTCCCCATATAAATAAATGGTAATTGCTTATTCACTTTACAACATTCCAGCTTACGAACCGTTTCATAGGAACGCTCCACCTTCTGATAGCGGGGGAAAGTAGCAAGTAATTTTATTTGCATAAATTTTATTAATTTGTGTATATTAAATAGATATGAGTATTTGCAATTTATCCTTTATAACATTCCACTAATCTCTCCAAGAGTGGTATCCAGAATTAAGAATGTAACTAATGTAACTTAAGTTTTACAAACTTTTTGCCCCCCCCCCACTTTACTTGGCCAGAGATATGATATGCTATTATTACAAACTTCTGCTTTTGTCCTGCCACCTTCAAAACTACACACAAACCTCCTGATCTCTGCTCTCCTTTGCAATGATAGGTAACTTAGAACAGGCAGCAGGAGAATTTTTTTTATATATACAGGCTTTTGCAAAGTGGTACGTTTCATTAAGTTGTTCACTTCAGTATGGTTAAATGCCAATAAACTTGAACTACATCTATAGAACTTATTTTTAGCTAATTTCTTACTATTCGTATTTCATAAATTCTTCCTACCTTTAGTAAATCTCTACTGGTACAAATATATACTTTAATGAAAATAATCACTTTACAAAGTTACGCATCTTTGGAGGGAATATTTCAGTTTAATTCATCTAAAGTAGCCCAAAGAATTACTCATTGTCACAGCAGCAGTTGGTGTAATTTTCGATTAGAAAAGGATACGAAAAATGTTCCTGTACTTGTTGGCTATCAAACACATGGTGATTCATGGAAGGTTAACAGGACCAAGCTGTTTAGATTCACATTAACCCTAACAGCGAGACCAGCCACCAGTGAACTGTCACTACTTAGGTATGTTTAGCAACGAAAGACAGAGGCAATTAATATAGTAGCTTAAACCAAAACATTTTTACCCCATCAATACCTCACAGCTCCAGACTGTGGTATGTCAGTGATATTTCACTGACATATCACAGACACCAGTTTTGGCTAAATGTTGCTATCTGTATCCAAACTGAATGCTGGTCTCTGGCAGCCCCCCAATATTAAATTCCCAGTCTTCACAGATACCACCACCCCACATAGTTTTACCTTTCTCTTTGTAACCTTCTCTAATTCCACAATTTGAGACAGCCGTACAACTCAATTTCTAGTTTTCACATTGAGCATTTCAATTCCTTTACAGTCTAAACGGCTTATCAGAATCCGGTTCATAATCACTGTCATACATTATGTGAAATCTTTGGTTTTGTAACAGTAGAGACAAAATTGCTATAAGTTACAAAATAAATAGTGCAAAAAATGGAATAGCAGTTGAGTTTGAGGTTATTATTGCAACCACTGATCTCAAATCTCTCTCATAGCTGTACGCCTACACATTGCCACCTGATCCCGTCCAGAAATTCCCCCCCCCAAACTGCTTCTTAATCCTCTTGACCTTAAAAAGACACTTTCAAACATTGACTAATATCTCTTACGTAGCATTCAACAACACTTCTCAGGGATGCTATAAATGCTGAGTATTTGAACTAATACCATGGGTGCCATGGTAGAGTAGCCATTAGCACAACGCTACTACAGCTTGAGACATTGGAGTTCAATTCCAACGTCCTCTGAAAGAAGTCTACATGTCCTCCCTGCGGGATGTGTTCGTGCTCCGGTTTCCTCCCACAGTCTAAAAGGTAGGTTAATTTGCAATTTAACATTGTTCTGTGATTAGGCTAGAGTTAAATCAGGTGTTCCTGAGTGGCACTGTTTGAAGAGCTGGAAGGGTCTGTTGTGCACTGCATTTCAACAAATTGATTACAAGGTGGTAGCAAGTGCACATGTGGCCAATTGATCATGCAGTGAATCCACTGAACCTCCTGCACGCAGGGGGCTCTCACTTTGCGTGCAGGCTTTTGAATGCCGCATGTTTTCATCTTGACGGACCAGGTTCATTGCTCCCATACTGTAAGTTGCCCAGCATGTACCGTTACTAACATGACTCAGTAAGATTGCTTAATCATACTACTCCATTTTCATTCTTACTCTGCGCTTACCGAACAGCGTTGCTGTGAGACGCGATTTAAAAAAAAATTATACCTGTTGCAGAGATTGTGACATTATGTTGAAGAGTGACGAAAGAAACAGCTATCTTAGCTGTCATCTGTAAAAAAAAAAGATAAAATATCTTAGGGATTAATAAGAAATACATTTTTAATTATAAAACCTACTCAATCTTACCCATAAAACAGAATGCAAAATGGCTTTTCAATAGTTATCAAGGAATAAAAACACACACACACCTAACAGGCACTGATGGTGATATGCCCATAATTATGCTGTCACGAACCCTCTCAAACAATCAAATCAATTGATTCATGGAATATGAACTACAATGTCTACAGCACATTATTTTATTTGAAAAGACTATTTCCAGATTCCGGCTGGTGTGCAAAAATTGATTGTACGTTTGTGGTGACAAATTCCCAACTTCATACCAAGAACACCTTCAACCTTGCTGCGTGGCATTCAAATCACTCCAAAGAGGACAGCTTTGCTCAAGTGTAAGGTTCATGAGGAGCTGTGTGGCATTAGGAGCAATTACTTTATTTTACTAGAATCTGTAATAATATAGCACTCCACCACCCTCCTCTACCCTTCATGTTAACATCAAATCAGGCAGCAATGCTGGTTCGAAGGGAAAAATAGAAGAGCATGCTGAGTAAACCCCAAGCATACCCAAAAAAATCTGACAACTTGGGTAAAGCCAAAATATATGTTCACATGCATAAATAAGTTCCGGTTTAAGATGACGCTGGTGAATCTCTGGCTGGTGGCTAATGAAACAACTAAAAACTTATTTTCAATCCCTCTTTTTTCTGGTAAACGATCATTGCAAATGGTAGCTTGCAACTTCCCTTTGGACTTGGGAGGCAATTCGATGTGGTTGAACCAAGGTGAGGCAGTGGGCCTGTCACAGAGAGTGAGGAAGACCCAAGGGTCAGTCAATTTACACGCCAAGCCGATTTTGGAAGGTCGGGTACAGGCTGAATCAAGGCGGTGAGGTCCAGACCCCAGAGTGTATCAAAGCAACAGTACCAGCTGTTTGGATGATGACTTAAGCACAGGGCTAGATTGAAAAGGTCAGGGTGTTGAGGCCTGAGATGAGGGATGGGCCAGTTTAGCTCGCTACTCAGCTCTGCACTGAACTGGTTACACTCTCTTTGTGGAATTCAGTTCAGAATGCTGTTTGCTTATGTTTATTATTTGCATTATTTGATTTTATTTCCTGTTCATTGGGTGCCTGACAGGCTTCTTCATTTCGTGGCTGCCTGTTAGGAGTCAAATCTCAAGGTTGTATAATGTATACATACTTGGATAATAAATGTACTTTAAACTTTGAATAAATGTTTGAAAAAAACACTGCAAACAAAAGGCTATCCATAATGGAGAGATAAGGGCTCAAGTCTTGTCACATCCAGCCAAGAAAGTGGGTAATTAAGCCGGATACAGCTGCTCCATAAATACCTCCACCATCAATAATTCTAAGTCCAGCAGAAGAACGAAACATATTGATGGAAAATATGGAACTACTTTCAGCCCAAAGTACAAAGAACATGATATATTTTTCCTGACCGCCTCAATGTCACAGATGATCTTAAGGTAATTTTTTTGTTCCAGTTTACGAAGGATTAACATTAGATATAGAAAGGCCCCATAAATATCCTCGCCAGACTCCTGAGGACATAGATTTATATGTGAATCTGCCAAGCTGATTCAGTACAAATTATTTCACAAGAAAGCATGGAGGGCCCATCTTTAATTATTTCATCAATTATGCTTCCTCCAGAATTAAGTCCTAAGCAGGATGCTCACTAATAATTTTCCACTTTTCAGATCGATTTCAATCCCTCAGATAATCCTGCACGATGATTTAAAAAAAAATTCAAGTTTCAGTTGATAAGCCTCAGAAAATGTGTTGCACAAGTGCCAGGTGTTGACCATCTCCAACAAAACCATGTAACCACATCTCTTTGACGTTGAGTTACCTGTCATGAAACATTTGGTTTACTGCTCACTGTGCAGGGCTATTAAAAAAGAACTTCATAGCATCTTAAAAGCTTCTTCCCCCAGGCAGTTAATCTGATAGACCAGCCTAGTTAACGCTGACCTCCCCACTTCCCTCTATTTTGTCAGTCACTGCATTGTAAATACATGCACATTTTATTCCATATCTGTACTTTTAATTTTATTTTATATAATTCTTAATTCTGTATTATTGCTTAATGTTTTAACTCAACACAAACACACCACAGCAATTTCCTAATACATGTAAATGTATATAGCGAATAAAATGGATACTGATTTCAGCTTCTTGATGCTAATTATTTACTCACATGCCCATCAGCTCCCTCTGAATTTGCTTGCCACCCATACACCCTCGAGAGGAAACTACAGTACCCATGGATAAACCACCCAGCCACAGGGACACAGAGAGCACCCAAGGTCAGGATCAAATTCAGCACAAACCACTGCATTCTGGAGCTAAAGCCTGGAAAGATGCCTTGAGATCCTCTGGCATTAAACTAGCAATGTGTTAATCAATGGCTAACACCGGAAACTAGTAGTGACACAGAACTCAATATTTTTTGGTAATATATTAATAATTCAGACCTAATTGCAAGGGCATAATAAAGTTTAAAGATATTAGAAACAAAATAAGCATCTGGTTGATGGTGAGAAGGAAAGCTTTATATTGCAAGATAAAGATGGCCTCCTCCAAGAGGACCACAACCCTTGTCGTGGTTTGGAGGCATGCATGCCTCATTGACCCGGAGAGCTATGTTAGCTAAGGGCTTTATGATAGGGCCACCCATGCCAAACAGATCAAAGGGTAGAGGCCAGAGAGAGTGATCCACCGGTCTTGCAGGTAAAGCAAAACTGTTATCGAAACAGCAAAGAAGTAAGCTTCTACATCTGTGAGACAGTATTCCTGAGACTCCACCCAGAACTTATAACTGACAGTTATGAAAGAAGTCCTGAACACCTCCAGAGACAGAAGACCTTCTCTGCTGTCCTAATCAACAGTGGCATAATGGGCAGTAGAAATATAGATGAATAGACAAATAGCAGACAGTTCAGCCAGTGAGAGGCTTTGAGAGCGAAGGATTGGCTGGAAAAGCAACAAAGTCGTACAGAACATATGGGAACATCCTACAAAATGGGCTGGAACTGTGGAATCTATATCCACAAATCCTAAAAGAACGCAGGAGTATTCAGTGAGATGGTATAGCTGGCATACGGCAGGGGTGGCCAAACCGCGGCTCGCGAGCCACATGCGGCTCTTTGGCATTCAATGTGCGGCTCATGGAAATATGTTGACCTCCTTTTTACCACGTGCTGCCATTGCGTAGAAATGAATGGGAAAGCATTTTGGTGATAAATAGAACCACGGGAAATCCCTTGAGACTTAATTCCATCGCTCAAGAGTTGGTGAGAATTGCTACGTGGTGCTGAAGACAGCTTGAAGACAGGCGTGAGTTTCAAAATACATGACGCAGATTTACGTCGTTTGGTGCTCAAAGAGTTAGTGAGTCTAGGCCTGACCTCATTCAGGTTATGTACATTAACGCAGTGTAACACAGGACATTGAATTGTGCAGATCTAGTTGGTACACTGCGGATACGAGTTTTGTTTTCAAGTGTCTGTAAAAATTTTGTGAAGGAAGATGGCGTCATTAAATTGTAAGAAATTAAAATATGAAGATGAAAACAGACATTTTAAGCCACAGTGGGAGGAAGATTTTGCATTCACTGTTAAAGGAGGTAAAGCATTGTGTCTTTTCTGCAATGTGCCACTCAGTCATTACAAAGTCAGTAATTTGAAATGCCACTATGAAACAAATCACAAAAACTTTTCGGCTGATTATCCACGTAAATCCGAATTACGGAAAAACAAATTAACTGTGTTAAAATCATCTCTAAATAGCCAGCAGACACTGTTGACAACGTACAGTAAGGAAGCCGATACGATTGAAGCTAGTTTAGTTATATCATGGAATATTGCTTGTGCAGTATTTTAAAATGTGCAATATTGTGCAAGTTTAAAAAACCACATGCATGAATAAATATTGTGTACATGTATTTCTTAACATTGATATAAAATTTTTTGTAACAAAATGTGTATGTAACAACAAAAATGTGTGTGTAAATTTTGTTCATGTCTCGCTGCTCTCAAACATCTTAAGTTAATCGTATGTGGCTCTTAAACTAAGTAAGTTTGGCCACCCCTGGCATACAGGAAGGTGAACCACAGAATCTCACAGCAGATAATATTATGCTTCAACTATATGCAGCACTACTGAAACAACTTGAGCATAATGTACTTTTTTAAAAAAATGGCGAGGGGACAAAGGTGCCAGGAATGAAACATTTTAAGAGACAGCAATAACTCTAATTGTTTCCTTTGGAACAAAAGAGGCACAAGGATGTTGACTGAAATGTAAACATTAGGAGGGGTCAGAAAGTAACTACGAAGTACCTAGATGCCTTGGTAGAGGGACCATTCCAGATGGCATATGTTAAAATGATGTACAAAAACTTTTCCACCAGAGGGAGGTAGGACTCTGGAATTCACTGTTGGAAAGCAACGAAGAGTTAGAACCCCTCGTCACTTTTACATGAAGAACCATGGTTTGCAAAACTAGACTTTGCGATGGATAGTGGGATAGGGTTTAGTAGTTTTTATTCAACCAACACAAATATACTGCACCAAAGACCAATTCCTGTGTTTAAAGTGCTTGTGATTACATATACTGTAAGTTGCTACCAGTAAAACTTTGCTTGTAACTTTTGATTTGTGTACGTATTACTATTACTTTGTTCTCTTACTCTTAAAGTGTCCACAACTTTGCACGTAAGGAAATCAAAGCCATACAGTGAAGCAGCATTAACCAGCAGAGGATAATTGGATGAAAACATTTAACCCCAATTAAAAACTAAAAACATGCTACTTTTATTGTAAATACGCCTGCATTTATAAAGGAAATGTGTCACAATGTGAACCCTCTCACTAACGTGCCATTGCAGGGCTTTTATCAGCGTGTAATTACATTCTTGCAGGTTTAGATAGACATACGTTTACACTCGATGGAAAAGCGTAGCGAATCAAAAGTCTGATTGACTCCTGTGTTTTACATGTATTAAGACTTGATGGACAGTAATCTGAGGAACATCTGAGGCCATACTTTAAAGTGGGACTCAGGGTAGAGGTAGATGCAAATATGACAAACAAGTAAGAAATTTTAACTGCACGTTTTGATTACATTTCCGAATTGTTTTAAACACAAAGGTATAATTAAGTGTAGGATGGCTAAAATTTTGCATAAGCTTATTTTGGAAACCGTCCGTAAACTTAAAGCAGAATGAGGTTCGAAAGCCCTGAGAATTGGACACGTCAACCCAAACAGTTCCCGTGGGGAAATCGAACTCCGCGCGTTGCACGATGGTCCTAGTAGTTCCCCCTGACTCTTTGTCGCCTCATTATACCTCACAGGTACACTACAAATCCCAGAATACTCAGCAGTTCGGCAAACAGGAGAAAGGCTTGGGGTGAGAAAAAATAACCGGGAGAAAGGGACTGGCGGTTCCCGCGACACAACGGACCGCCACATAACTCCGGAGTCACCAAGCACGGGAACAACCGCGGGCTCCCGGCCGATAAAAAAAAAGCCTGGCCAACAGCTGACTCCAGATGGGCGTCGCTCACTCACCTCGAACATGAGTCCGAGTAGGAAGACCATGGCGACACATGACACGATGTCCGCGTGGTTCTGAACAATGAACTCGTGACTGAACACCGGTGGGTTCTTGCTTTTCTTGCGCGGACCCATAGCGCCGGCAGCAGAAACGAACTCGGAGGCTGCGAAGACGGCGGCCGCTGCAAACTGACGACCGCGGCCAGCACCACGTCCGCAGGAGCCAGAGGCGGTTTGACTCCGCCCCCGCCCCAAGCATCAACGCCGAGGCGAGGCTCCCCGGGGAAACCTCCAGGTACAGCGCCACACCAGGACGGGAGGAAAGTCAGTGCCACCTCACCGAAAACCATCTTTACTACATCGCAGCGCAACTTCCAGTCTGCGAAGTCACACTTGCTCCTGTTGTAAACATGCAGCAATAATGTACTTGAAACGTCGTCTGTTCATTTTCCTTCATAGATGCCGAGTTCCTCCGTCATTTTGTGTGTGTGAACAGTGAATATCATTCCATTCATCAGGACATACAAAGGTCCTTCGGATTTTTCTGGCTGGAGGTCCATGTTCAGCAGAGACCTGTACTAGGGCTTGTGATACATACAGTAAAACTGACATGAGTGAAAACATAGATTGGTGGTATCGTGTTTGCGTAGATAACTGCCGAAAGATACAATGGGAAATCAATCATTTGCAGATAAGGGTGGAGATATGGTAGGTGGAGTTTAACCCTGCCAAATGTGGGAACAGGAGTCTCTTACAGGTATGCTCCCCCACCTTGCTTACAATTGAATTCCAGTGCTGTGCCATTGGCTTTTGGGACCGCCTGGTATAGAGAGCTATTGAAATAAAAGAATTTTAACAAAGACAAAGGCCTAGCTCTAAGTAAAAACTGGAATTCGATTATAAACAATGTGGGAGAATGGAAACCTGATCAGATGAGGACTAACCAATCAGGTGGGCCGGACAACAGGGGTATTAACACCACCAGGCTAGACATGCCCAAGCATCATCCCAGATAAAGATGGCAGAGTCCGTCATTGAAATGTCGGTTGTACCTGGTTGGCAGCCTGAGATGAGTTTATTCATTGTATAAGCTGGGAAAGCACTAGAATTAGGCCATCCACCTATCTAGTCTGCTCCACACTTCAATTATGGCTGATTTAACTATTCAAGAAAGGAAGGAAGCAGAAATTAGGAAAACTACAGCAGTTGGCCTCACATTTGTTATTGGTAAACACTGGGATCCATTGTGAAGAAGCCAACAGTAAAATATTTAGTAAATGATAATCAAATATAGAGAATGCTCATGAGGTTTATTCCTGGAACAAAGGGGTTGACTGCAAAAAAATGTTAGCAGAATGGGCCTACATTCGCTGAAAGATAGAAGCAGGAAATATCTTCTTCCTATGTCATCATCAGAATTTTATAGTTGATAAGATTCAAATATAAGATTCTGATGGTAAATGATATAATGATTCTGAAAGGATGCTTTCCCCTAATACGGGTATCTATAATAGAAACACGGAAAACCTACAACACAATACAGGCCCTTTGGCCCACAAAGCTGTGCTGAACATGTCCTTATCTTAGAAATTACCTAGGGTTACACATAGCCCTCTACTTTTCTAAGCACCGTGTACCTATTCAGAAGTCTCTTAAAAGACCCTACCACATCTGTCTACATCACCGTCACCAGCAGCCCATTCCATGCACTCACCACTCTCTGCATAAAAAACTTACCCCTGACATCCCCTCTGTACCTACTTCCAAGCACCTTAAAACTGTGCCTTCTCATGTTAACCATTTCAGCCCTGGGAAAAAGCCTCTGACTATCCACATGATCAATGCCTCTCATCATCTTATACACCTCTATCAGATCACCTCTCATCCTCCGTCGCTCCAAGGTAAAATGGTTGAGTTCACTGAACCTATTCTCATAAGGCATGCTCCCCAATCCAGGCAACATCATTGTAAATCTTCTCTGCACCTTTTCTATAGTTTCCGCATCCTTCCTGTAGTGAGGTGACCAGAACTGAGCACAGTACTCCAAGTGGGGTCTGACCAGGATCCTATTTAGCTGTAACATTACCTCTTGGCTCTTGAACTCAATCCTATGGTTGATAAAGGCCAATACACCGTATGCTGCGTTAACCACACAGTCAACCTCCGCAGCAGCTGAGTGTCATATAGACTCGGACCCCAAGATCCCTCTGATCTTCCACACTGCCAAAAGTCTTACCATTAATACTATATTCTGCCCATCATATTTGACCTACCAGAATGAACCACCTCACACTTATCTGGGTTGAACTCCATCTGCCACTTCTCAGCCCAGTTTTGCATTCGATCAATGTCCCGCTGTAACCTCTTGACAGCCCTCCACACTATCCACAACACCTCCGACCTTTGTGTCATCAGCAAATTTCCTAACCCATCCCTCCACTTCTTCATCCAGGTCATTTATAAAAATCACGAAGAGTAAGGGTCCTAGAACAGATCCCTGAGGCACACCACTGGTGACTGAACTCCATGCAGAATTTGACCCGTCTGTAACCACTCTTTGCCTTCTGTGGGCAAGCCAGTTCTGGATCCACAAATCAATGTCCCCTTGGATCCCATGCCTCCTTACTTTTTCAATAAGCCTTGCGTGGGGTACCTTGTCAAATGCCTTGCTGAAACCCATATACACTACATCTCCTGCTCTACCTTCATCAATGTGTTTAGCCACATCCTCAAAAAATTCAATCAGGCTCGTAAGGCACAACCTGCCTTTCACAAAGCCATGCTGACTATTCTTAATCATATTATGCCTCTCCAAATGTTCATAAATCTTGCCTCTCAGGATCTTCTCCAACAACTTACCAACCACTGAAGTAAGACTCACTGGTCTATAATTTCCTGGGCTATCTCTACTCCCTTTCTTGAATGATGGAACAACATCCACAACCCTCCAATCCTCCAGAACCTCTTCACCTCCAGTGCAAAGATCATCACCAGAGGCTCAGCAATCTGCTCTCTCACCTCCCACAGTAGCCTGAGGTACATCGTGTCTGATCCTGGTGACTCATCCAACTTGATGCTTTCCTAAAGCTCCAGCACATCCTCTTTCTTAATATCTATATGCTCAAGTTTTTCAGTCATCCCTACAATCGCCAAGATCCTTTTCCGTAGTGAATAAAGTACTCATTAAGTACTTCTGCTATCTTTTCTGGTTCCATACACACTTTTCCACTGTCACATACCTCCTCATAATTGGGGATATATTTTTTAGAATAACGATGTGCCAATTTTAAAATGATTGTGAGGAGGAATTTCTTCTCTGAGGATCTGGAATATTTTGAATTCTCTATTCCAGAGAAATGAGAAGGAGACATTAAATAAACTTAAAGACAGAGATTCACAGGTATTAAAACTCCACAGAAGTCAAACTAAGAAAATAGTAATGGACCAAGACTAGATTAACCATGACATTATTAAATGGTGGAGCAAGCACGAGAAGTGAATTAGTCCTCCATGTTCATTTTTATTCTGTTCATATGTACGAAATTCATTCAAAATTACTTAGCAATGGCTGTGAATACCCAAATAGCTTTTTTTTACTGTTTTAACTTGTACCCAGTTTTGGAGATTGTGCTATTCCAATTACAGTGAAACTCCTGTAACCTGGCATACTTGAGACTCGATGGTGCTGGACTAATAGATTGAATGTTATAGTTTGTACTGCAACAACGTTTAATTCAGATCTTTTTAGATGTCACACATTACAATGATGCTGGTACAAAATTGGTAAGTTTGTGAGCAGTCTTGGGTCTCTTATCTACAAAGGTAAGAAAAAGCATGCCTCCATTGGAGAGGGCATAGATGAGGTTCACAGAAGTGACTCCAGGAAAGAAAGAAGTTAACATATATCTTTGGGACTAAATTCACTGGAGTTTAGAAGAATGAAGGGGAATCTCACTGAAACCAATTGAATAATGGAAGGCCTTAGACAGCGTGGATATGGAGAGGATGTTTCCTTTGGTGCATGAGCCTCGGACTCAGTCTCACAATACAGCAAGGGTTCCCAACCTTTTTTATGCCATGGACCAATACCATTAAGCAAGGGGTCCATGGACCCCAGGTTGGGAACCGCTGGAATAGAGGGATATACCTTTAGAACAGAGATGAGGAGGAACTTCTTTAGCCAGGGGATGGTGAATCTGTAGAATTTATTGCCACAGACAGCTGTGGAGGCCAAATCATTAGTTATATTTAAAGCGGAGGTTGATACATTCTTGATTAGTCAGGGTGTCAAAGGTTACGGAGAGAAGGCATGAGAATGGGATTGAGAGGGATAATAAATCAGCCATGATGGAATGAAGGAGCAGATTCAGTGTGCCAAATGGCTTAATTCTGCTCCAATGTCTTGTAATCTTCTGATTTAAAGAGAGTGCAGGAAACAGAATTAGGTATGTTACAGAGTGTGGTACCTGGGTTCCTGCTGTATCACTTTGGGGGTCAGCGGAGCATACACGAGAGGCAATGGTGCTATGTTGTCCAAATGACACTAAAAATATAATGAATTTTGCACTGGTTTTCTTTTTGTGTACATATCTTATGTGCATAAAGTTTATTTTTGAAATTAATGTAATCTACTGTGGTCCTTGTGAGTGAAAGGGAATACAGGAACTGAGGCCCTAGTGAATGGAAGTGAACGTGGGAACTGGGGCCCCAGTTAGAGTAAAGGAGCAAGGAATCAGCATTCTGTGACTAGATGACAAGCCATTGAAATTTCCTAATATTGGACTCTTACTGTGGTTTGTTATAAAGTAAAATGCATAATAACGCTAGGAACCTCTTTTAGATTTGTTGTATGTTATCCATTGTTAGTATATTCTTTTGTTCTTTCTGTCTCTGTGGTGGAAACGCCTCATAACAAATCCTGCTTTGCACAATGTATGTTCTTCTATAAGTAAAGTGCCTTTATTTGTTTATTGAAATGACAGCATCTTTTTGAGTGAGTAAGTAAAAACAAAAGAGTATACTTGCATCTCTTATATTCAAAATATCTTTATTTACCTAACAAGCTTTTCTCAATACAACGAAAGATACTACGAATTAATGTCATGCCAGTTGTTTCCATGGCTCCTTGTTTCTCTTCAGTCTGAGAGCAGAAATTGCATGTCGTACTTGGGTGAGGCAAGATCTCAGCACAATACAACATCATCACGACACTTTCAGACTACTTTGATACCATGACATAATTGTTCTCTTTATTAATTCCAATATCACTTCTAACGTTTCCATGGTTAGTTCAGCGCAGGTTTGGGGAGTAGATTCAGATTCACATTCATTTATTTATCACATGTACATAGAAACATACAGTAAAAGTGTGATTTGCGTTAACAACCAACAGAAACTAGAGTTTCACTGGGAGCAGCGGCAAACGATGCTGCATGTTCCGGTGCCACTGACGCATGCCCACCTTTATAAATACTTTACATACAATGCCTGCAAGAAAATGAATCTCAGGGTAGTATACTGTGATATACAGTATATGTCCTTTGATAGTAAATTTATTGGAAGTTTTGAATTTTGAACATTTATGTGTAATCTTACATATTTTATGTGTCCTTTCCTTTTTCAGGCTTCTCCTAACTATTTCTGACTTATCCCTCTTATCAATTACACTTCATTTTTAATTTTAGAGCATAAGTTAATGAATAAGAGGTAATATGTATTCTAACAATCAATGCTTGCATAACATGATGACTCTAACTAGTAACTTCTCGGGCCCATGCAAATAGTTTGTAAGATATTACAAAGACTTAAAAAAGGTTCACGAGAATGATCTGAGGAATGAAAGGATTAATGTATGAGGATTGTTTGATGACTCTGGGTCTTTACTCACTGAAGTTTAGAATGAGAGGGGATCTCATTGAAACCTATCATATATGGAAAGGCCTAGATAGAGCAGATGTGATGTTTCCTATGATGTCTAGGATCGGAAGGAACAGCCTCAGAATAAAAGCATCTCCCTTTATGTGAGGAGGAACTTCTTCAGGCAGAGGTTGATGAATCTGTGGAATTCATTGCCACAGAAGTCATTAGGTATATTTAAAGCATTGGTGGATAGGTTCTTGATTAGTAAGGGAGTCAAAAGTTAGAGGCTGAGAGGGATAATAAATCAGCCATGATAGAATGTCGCAGCAGACTCGACAAGCTGCATGGCCTCATTCTGCTCCTCTGTCTTCTGGTCCCATGTTGATTCCATGAAGTTTATGTTCCTGAGTTTCATAATTTTAAGTAACATTCATTTAAAAAAAATTCCCAGTCCATCTGCTTCATCGGAAAATGTACAAGATGACTCATCAGAGAATTTTGTGTTCTTAAACAATTTTGACTATTAAGTTATGGCCATACTAGCTAAGTTATTTTCAAATTTTGTTCCTAATTATTAATTCCAGTAGCGTTCCAACTTTCGAAGAGAACATCTTTCATTGTGCAGTGTGAAATAACTATCTTAATAAAAATTGAAGAAGAAGAATGGATCCAATTGGTACAAACTTGCAGAAGTACAGTGAGCCCTTGACAGTAGAACTGCTTACAATTGTAATTAATGATTTCATGGTGCAGTACATTCTTCCTCGATTACAGCAAAGCAAAGCAAGGAGATAATGCAGTTTCTGTTTGGCAGACTGTATCAGATGAGTATTCGAAAATTAATTGAAGTTACAACATAGGTCTATATATATTCTAAACACCAAAAGCAGATAGATAACGCCTGAGGAACAAGAAGAAATAGTTTCACGTCGAAGTCAAAGTAAATTTACTATCAAAGCACAAGCACACTCAGTGGTTACTTTATTAGGTACTCTTGTATACCTTCTCATTAATGCAAAAAATAAACAGCCTATCATGTGGCAGCAACTCAATGCATAAATGCATCCAGACATGGTTAAGAGGTTCAGCTGTCATTCAGACCAGGCATCAAAGTGGGGGAAGAAATGCGAGTTAAGTAACTTTGACTGTGGAATGTTTGTTGGTGCCAGACAGGGTGCTTTGAGTATCTCAGAAACTGCTGATCTCCAGGGATTTTCATGCACCGCAGTCTCAAGGGTTTACAGAGAATGATGTGAAAAGCAACAAAAAATATCATTCAGTGAGTGGCTGTTCTGTGGGCAAAAATGCTTTGTTAATGAGAGAGGTCGGAAGAGAATGGCCAGATTGGTTTAAGCTGGAAGGCAACAATAACTCAAGTAACCATGTGTTACAACAGTGATGTGCAAAGGAGCATCTCTGAATGCATAAAATATCGAACCTTGAAGTGGATGGGCTATAGTAGTAGAAGATCAGGAACATGTACTTAGTACCTACTTTATTAGGAACACAAGGTAGACAGAGAGTATAAGCAAACTCTGAAAACAATCAATTTGCAAAAGAAGACAAATTTTACAACTAAAAATTAAAAAAAATAATGCTGAGAACACAAGTTGCAGGGTCCTTGAAAGTAAGTCTGTAGGTTATGGAATCAGTTCGGAGTTGAGGCGAGTGAAGTTATCCAGGCTGGATTAGGAGACTGATGGTTGCAGGGTAATAACTGTTTTTGAATCTAGTGGTGTGGGACCTAAGGCTTCTGTACCTCCTGCTCAATGGTAGAAGCAAAAAGAGAACATGGCTTGGATGTTGATGTTCCTTAATGATGGATGCTGCTTTCTTATGCCAGCGCTCCTTGTAAATGTACTCAGTGGTAGAGAGGGCTTTACCTGTGATGGACTGGGCTGTATCCACCACATTCTGTAGAATTTTCTGTTCCTGGGCATTGGTATTTCCGTGTACCTAGTTAGGATACTTCCTCTCTACATCTCTAGAAGTTTGACGAAGTTTTAGATGACATGCCGAATTTCACAAGTTTTTAAGAAAGTAGAGTTGCTGTCATGCCCTCCCAGGACTGATAGGAAAATGCCAAGGAATTTAAGGTTACTGACCTCCAATTTCCTAATGAGGACTGGCTCATGAACCTCTGGTTTCCTCCTCTTGAAGACAGTAAGTAGCTCTTTGGTTTTGCTGATGTTGACTGAGACGTTGTTATCATTGTACCTTTCAACCAGACTTTCAATCTCTCTCCTGTATGCCAATTCGTTACCACCTTTGTTTTCGCCTAAAACAGTGGTGTTGTTAGCAAACTTAAATTTGGCATTGGAGTTATACTTAATGACACAATCATAGGTACTAAGAGAGTAGACCAGGGTGCTAAGCACAGTCTTGTGGTTTCTCTGTGCTGATGGTGATTGTGGTGGAGGTGTTGTTGCCATTCTATACTGACTGGGTTCAGAAATAAGGAAATTTAGGATCCAGTTGCACAGGGAGGATTGAGGCCTAGGTCTTGGAGTTTATGCTTTCAACATTTGAAACTCAACCTATTTGTGTGTGGTGAAGTACGTGTGCCTGTCTGGACAAGCCCCCTGCTGACTGCTCCTGTGGCTCCTCCCACAGGCCCCTGCTCGGCCTCAGTCTCCAGGATGTAGTATGGTGGTCACTCACTGCTGGTTCCTTCTCAAAGCCGATATCTCGCCTTTATGTCTCAGAGTGAGTTATTGATGGTGCATCATTGTGTAAGATAAACTGTGGTAACATAGTGATAACAAAGATTGTTGGTTTCTACAACAGGCATGAAATCCACCTTTTAGGTTATAGCCCTAATTCTTCAAATGTTCGGAACATATGCTCATTGTGAATCAATCTTCCAAACTGTACGCAGATCATTTCAGTATCTCATACTACCATCAGCCTGATTGATGTTTTGTACTGAATTGAGTTGTTGGGTTACATGCTGGGGAGTTGAGGGTGATGGTATGCTGAGGGGGTGGAATTCTGGATGTGATTTGATGAATGAAGAGGGGCAAGAGGAGTATCAGTGGGACAGGACTTTTGTACTGATCAGTTATATCAAGCATTGTTATGGAGAATTTCAAAGATTAGATACTACAATAGAGTAAGGCAAGTTTCACTAGGCTGGAAGTGATATCGCAGAAGAAGGCAGGAAACAGTTATTTGAAGGTAAATTCAGACCAGAACAATGGGAGTCATCCATGAAGGAAGTTCAAGAGGTTCAGGATAAATGAAAATTTAAAAAAAAACAGTGGTGGCTGGGAATCTGAACTAAAATAGAAAATGCTCTAAATACTGAGCTAGAGAAACAGTTAATGTTTTATGTCTAAGAACAGGAAAGAGAGAATTAGTCTTAAACTGCAGAAAAGTTAGGAGAAGGATGGAAATAACAGGGAACATCTCTATTAGGGTGACACCGTACATGGCAGTTAGGCTTTCGTAATTTTTTTGTCTATGTTATGTGTTGTTAATAGCTGGGTTACAACATGACCAGTAGGTCAGGCTGTATACAGATGGATACTTTTTTCCCCTTCCTTCCTCTTTTAAACATGTTCCCACACAGAAAGTGGCTGGGACTGTTGAAGTATGCTAAAGATGGAGTTTATCTCACCCATTGATACTGCAGAATGCCTAGGAGAGTACAGAAAGCATAGACATAGACAATAGACAGTAGGTGCAGGAGTAGGCCATTCGGCCCTTCTAGCCAGCACCACCAATCACTGTGATCATGGCTGATCATACACAATCAGTACCCTGTTCCTGCCCTCTCCCCATATCCCTTGACCCCGATATCTATAAGAGCTCTATCTAACTCTCTCTTGAGTGCATCCAGAGACTTGGTCTCCACTGCCTTCTGGGGCAGAGCATTCCACATATCCAACACTCTCTGGGTGAAAAAGTTTTTCCGCATCTCTGTTTTAAATGGCCTACCCTTATTCTTAAACTGTGGCCTCTAGTTCTGGACTCAGCCATCAGCAGGAACATGCTTCCTGCCTCCAGCGTGTCCAATCCCTTAATAACCTTATATGTTTCAATCAGATCCCCTCTCATCCTTCTAAATTCCAGTGTATACACGCCCAGTTGCTCCATTCTTTCAACATATGACAGTCCCGCCATTCCCGGAATTAACCTTGTGAACCTATGCGGCACTCCCTCAATAGCAAGAATGTCCTTCCTCAAATTTGGAGACCAAAACTGCTCACAATGCTCCAGGTGGGGGTCTCACCAGGGCCCTGTGCAGCTGCAGAAAGACCTCTTTACTCCTATACTGAGTTCCTCTTGTTATAAAAGCCAGCATGCCATTAGCTTTCTTAACTGCCTGCTGTACCTGCATGCTTGCTTTCATTGACTGATGTACAAGAACACCGAGATCTCGTTGTACTTCCCCTTTTCCTAACTTGACTCCATTTAGATAGTAATCTGCCTTCCTGTTCTTGCCACCAAAGTGGATAACCTCACATTTATCCACATTAAACTGCATCTGCCATACATTTGCCCACTCACCCAACCTGTTCAAGTCACCCTGCATTCTCATAACATCCTCCTGACATTTCACACTGCCACCCAGCTTTGTGTCATCAGCAAATTTGCTAATGTTACTTTTAGTCCCTTCATCTAAATCATTAACGTATATCATAACCAGCTGTGGTCCCAGCACCGAACCTTGTGGTACCCCACTGATTACAGCCTGCCATTCCGAAAGGGACCTGTTAATCACTACTCTTTGTTTCCTGTCAGCCAGCCAATTTTCATTCCATGTCAGTACTCTGCCCCCAATACCATGTGCCTTAATTTTGCCCACTAATCTCCTATGTGGGACTTTATCAAAAGCTTTCTGGAAGTCCAGGTACATTACATCCACTGGCTCCCCCTTGTCCATTTTCGTAGTTACATCCTCAAAAAACTCCAGAAGATTAGTCAAGCATGATTTTCCCTTCATAAATCCATGCTGACTCAGACTGATCCTTCTACTGCTATCCAAATGTGTCGTAATTTCCTCTTTTATAATTGACTCCAGCATCTTTCCCATCACTGACGTCAGGCTAACCGGTCTATAATTCCCTGTTTTCTTTCTCCCTCCTTTCTTGAAAAGTGGGACAACATTAGCCACCCTCCAATCAGCAGGAACTGTTCCTGAATCTATAGAACTTTGCAAAATGATTACCAATGCGTTCACAATTTCTAGAGCCACCTCTTTAAGTACCCTGGGATACTTAGTGTATAGTGAAATTTAAAAGGGAAATTAGGACAGCAAAGGAAGGGTTCAAAAAAAAGCAAAACCGAAGTATTGTCATAAGGTAAGGAGGAAGACCAATGAAATCATATGCTCTATTATTAACTCAAGGAAGCCTGCAGATATTGGAAACCCAAAGCAACAAACACAAAATGCTGGGTAAACTCAGCAAGTCAGGCAGCATTTATGGAAATGAATATACAGTCGACATTTTGGGTCGAGACCCTTCTTCAGGACCCTTCTATAGGTACCTAAAGGATAACCTATACAATGGAGGCAGAGGATGCAAGTAGGGCTCTTTGCTCCTGTTTTTAGGGAAAAATTTGCTAAAGCTGGAGATGTAGGAAGAAGAGTGCAAAATATTAGATAGGATAGACAGGCTAAAATAGGTAGTATTAGCATTTGGCATCTCATAGATTTATGAGCTTTACTAAATTAAGTACATGCTAGGCAGTTGAAAGAGGGAAGAAAATCAGTTTCAAAAACATAACTTTTCAGTCCTTAAATAAATAAATGTGTGAGAATGGAGGACTGCTGATGTTGTCCAGTTGTTTAAAAAAGAAGAAAGAAGAGACCAAGCAAAGAATTATAGGCCAGTTAGTTTAACATTAATTAGTGTGGACATATTTTTGGAGTCAATTTATAGTGATACTATAAACCTTTGTTTTGAAAGGCATAGATTACTCAAGGGTACTTGGCATCAATATGTTAAGATGGATGACGTGTAACAACTTGAGTGAATTTTCTTTCAGCAGGTAACAGGGTGATAAATATGGGGAGTGTGTGTCATACAGTCATTGTCGACTTCGCAGGAATTTTGATGATGTCCCATATGACACACTAGTCTAAAAAGTAAAAGCCCATGGAATCTTATGGAAAAGGGCAAGTTGGATCTGAAATTGGCTCAGTGTCAGGAAGTAAAAGTTGCCTTTGAAACAGGTGTGCAGTAGACTGCATCCTGATAAGCTGCATCACTGCTTCATATGGAAACTGCACTGTGGCGGATATAAAGGCTTTACAATGGGTAGTCAAACCTGCCCAAAGCATCAACAGTACTAGACTATACACCATCAAGGACATATATAGCATTAGTGTGCTAGAAAAGGACCAGTAACATCATGAAGGATCCCACCTACCCTCCTCATGGACTGTTTGTCCCACTCCCATTACGGAGGAAGCTCCGTAACATCTATGCTAGAACCACCAAACTCAAAAAGTTACTTTCCCCAAGCAGCAAGATTAATCTACACTTTCACCACTACTTTATTCTTTCCTGTCAGTCACCTTATGTACACCCTAGCATAACTTTGTGGACATATATTCAATCTATGTATATAAGTGATTTTATGTATTTATATCGTGTGTTTTTATTATTATTGTGTTCTTTACCTTTTGTGTTTTTTTGTGTCCTGCATCAGATCCACAGTAACAATTAGTTTGTTCTCCTTTATACTTGTATACAGGAAATGACATTAAACAATCTTGAATCTTTAATTTATCCTTACAGAATGTAGATCGCTGTTAAACTTTGTTCAATAAAACTCTTTTGAAATATCTTGGACATTTTTAATTTGTTGACAATGTTAGAGAAATATGTATTCTTGTTCAGTACAATAGATTTCCACCCTCTGTCTGATTCCTAAGAAACAGAAATAATAGCAGTTTCAGCTATTTACACAAATTGTGGACGAGGAGCCACTAATCTCCTACATGCCATGGCAATGCCCAAAATTCAATTTATTTCATACATCTTGAATTTGTTTTATATTTTATCTCATATGTTATAAGGGAACCTTTCTGCTGCTGAAAATATCCATGATTTCATCCCATACTGTATGTCCTTTATTTGTGATGTGGATCAATGGCCAACAAAATGGAGTCTTTGAGTTTTCAGACAGAAATAAAGGTTCATTGCTTAATTAGTAAGAGAAAGAGATTGAGAGCACATTTTGCCTTTTATTGAGACCGAATGGAAAAAAGATTTAGCTTCCAACATTGCACTCAAGAAGTTATCCAGCAGAGGTTGTCAGGGCTGGCTATCTGATGAACTGCACTTGGAAAACAGCCCGGGGACAGCTTTGCACACATGGTTAAGTGGTATACAGTGCACATATTCTGGCACTTGAATAATGGATCAGGTGCCAAATGTGATGTGGAAGTGCAAATCTGCAAGATAGGACAACTGAAAGTAAAGGAAGTTTCAGTAACAAGATCTGCGTTGATTGGTGATACCGAAGCTAAAGGACAGAAAAACCTTCCTGAACATTAACAGTACAAAGTGAAATATATTTAGATAATCTGTTCCCAGTCTTCAGTTGGATCAAATATTTATCTAGTTAATGAACATTTTTACAAAGGCATCAGTTCATTAACTTGCACATACTAAAGCTAATCTGATAAATCATTCACTAACCACAGCATACAGTATATTAAAAAGGCACATGAATTGACCTTGTGATTTTAGTTCAGAGCCCACCTATTCAAACACTAACTTGTACAAAGTTGGTTTATATCGCATGGGATATTAGCCTGCAGCTATTTGTCTGTGTGAAGGAGAGAAATCTTGGATCAGGAATTCCCAGGAAGTGTGTAAACGTGAACTGAGCAACACACACAACGTGAACTAAAGTAAGAACCCAAACATAACCTGGTCAGTTCAACGTTGATACCTACACCTGCTATTTTCCATATCAACTAACTTCTATGTAATATCACAATGGAAGGCCTATGATTAATTATGGTGCACAAGGGGAGCTATAGATATAGGTAAAAGGAAAGACCAAACAATATATACACACTCAGTCGCCACTTGATTAGGCATACTGACTCATTGATGCAAATATCTAACCAGCCAATCATGTGGGAACAACTCAATACATAAAAGCATGCAGACATGGTCAACAGGTTCATTTGTTCAGACCAAACATCAGAATGTGGAAGAAATGTGATCTAGGTGACTTTCAATGATTGTTGGTGCTTTAAGTATCTCAAAAATTGCTTATGTCCTGGGATTTCCACGCACATTAGTCTTTCAAGTTTACGGAGAATGGTGCAAAAGGAAAAAAAAACATTCAGTGAGCGACAGTTCTGTGGGTGAAAATACCTTGTTAATGAGAGGGGTCAGAGGAGAATGGCCAGAGTGGCTCAAGCTGACAAGAAGGCGACAGTAACTGATAGACATGCATGACAACAGTGGTGTGTAGAAGGGCATCTCTGAACACACAAGTCAAAACTTGAATTGGCTACATCAGCAGAAAACCAGAAACATACACTCAGTGGCCACATTATTAGGTACAGGAGGTAATAGACCATAGACGTTACTGACAAAGTATTCCCCCGGACCTTGATGGAGACTAGTGTTGAAAGTGCAGGGGCCCTGGCAGATATACTTAAAATGTCGGTATCCATGGGTGAGGGGCCGATGGATTGGAGGACAGCTCATGTTGTTCTGTTGTTTAAAAAAAGCTCTGAAAGTAATCCGGGAAATTATAGGCCGGTAAATTTGACGTCAGTAGTAGGTAAATTATTGGAAGGAGTATTAGGAGATAGGATCTACAAGTATTTGGATAGACAGGGACTTATTAGGGAGAGTCAACATGGCTTTGTGCGTGGTCGGTCATGTTTAACCAATCTATTAGAGTTTTTCAAGGAGGTTACTAGGAAAGTAGATGAAGGGAAGGCAGTGGCTTTGACAAGGTTCCGCATGGGAGGGTAGTTAGGAAGCTTCAGTCACTAGGTATATATGGTGAGGTAGTAAGTTGAATTAGACATTGGCTCAATGGGAGAAGCCAGAGAGTGGTAGTGGAGGATTGCTTCTCTGAGTGAAGGCCTGTGACTAGTGGTGTGCCACAGGGATCAGTGCTGGGTCCATTGTTATTTGTCATCTATATCAATGATCTGGATGATAATGTGGTAAATTGGATCAGCAAGTTTGCTGATGATACAAAGATTGGAGGTATAGTGGAAAGTGAGGAAAGTTTTCAAAGCTTGCAGAGGGATTTGGACCAGCTAGAAAAATGGGCTAACAAATGGCAGATGGAGTTTAATGCAGACAAGTGTGAGGTATTAAACTTTGGAAGGACAAACCAAGGTAGAATGTACATGGTAGGGCACCTAGGAGTGCAGTAGAACAGAGGGATCTGGGCATACAGATTCATAATTCCCTAAAAGTGACTTCACAGGTAGATAGGGTCATAAAGAGAGCTTTTGGCACATTGGCCTTTATAAATCAAAGCACTGAGTATAAGAGTTGGAATGTAATGGTGAGATTGTGTAAGACATCGGTGAGGCCGAATTTGGAGTATTGTGAGCAGTTTTGGTCACCTAATTACAGAAAGGATATTAATGAGGCTGAAAGAGTGCAGAGAAGGTTTACAAGGATGTTGCCGGGACTTGAGAAACTGAGTTACTCAAGGTTGAATAAGTTAGGGACTTTATTCCCTGGAGCATAGAAGAATGAGGGGAGATTTGATAGAGGTGTATAAAATTATGTTGGGTATAGATAGAGTGAGTGCAAGTAGGCTTTTTCCACTGAGGCTAGGTGAACGTGTGTTGGCATGTGGCCTAGTGGGCAAGGCATCAGACTAGTAACCTGAAGGTCACTGGTTCAAGCCTCAGCTGAGGCAGCGTGTTTGTGTCCTTGAGCAAGGCACTTAACAACACATTGCTCTGCGATGACACCGGTGCCAAGCTGCATGGGTCCTAGTGCCCTTCCCTTGGACAACATCGGTGGCGTGGAGAGGGGAAGGCCTGCAGCTTGGGCAACTGCCAGTCTCCCATACAACCCTGCCCAGGCCTGCGCCCTGGAAACTCCAGGGGCAGATCCATGGTCTCTCGAGACCGACGGATGCCACCACCAGGGGAGAAAAAAGCCAGAGGACATGGGTTAAGGATGAAAAGGGAAAAGTTTAAAGGGAACATTAGGGGGAGCTTCTTCACACAGAGAGTAGTGAGAGTGTGGAATGAGCTACCAGTTGAAGTGGTGAATGCAGGCTCACTTTTAATATTTAAGTAAAATTTGGACAGGTACATGGATGAGAGGTGTATGGAGGGATATGGGCCAGGTGCAGGTCAGTGGGACTAGGCAGAAAAACGGTTTGGCACAGCCAAGAAGGGCCAAAAGGCCTGTTTCTGTGCTGTAATATTCTATGGTTCTAATACTGTCTCTTTGGCCTTCAATGTTGTGCTGACCTTTTAACCTACTCTAAGGTCAATCCCTCTTACATAACCCTTCATTTTTCTATTGTCCATGTGCCTATTTAAGTGTCTCTTAAATGCTCTAAATGTATCTTCCTCTACCACTAACACTGGCAGGGCTTTCCACACACTCAGCACTCACTGTATAAAGAACTTACCTCTGACTTCCCTCTATACCTTCCTCTAATCACTTTAAAAATATGCCCCCTTGTATTAGCCATATTCGCCCTGAGAAAAAGTCTCCGGCTATCCACTCGATCTATGCCTCTTGTCACCTTGTACATTTTTATCAAGTCACTTCTCATCCTCCTTCACTCCAAAGAAAAAAGCCCTAGCTTGCTCAAGCTATAATCATAAGACATGCCCTCTAGTCCAGGCAGAATCCTGGTAAATCTCCTCTGCACCCTCTCTAAAGCTTCTACGTTATTTCTATAATAAGGTGACTAGAACTGAACACAATATCCTAGTGTGGTTTAACCAGGGCTTTATAGAGCTGCAACATTATCTATCAGCTCTTGAATTGAGATTCCTGACTAAAGAAGCCCAACACCATCTAAAGAGCTGTAATATACACGGAATTCAAAATACTAAATATAATCTTTACATTTGATCTAAAAGTGCTAAAATTTTGTTTGAAGTGCTGGTCCCAGTGAAATAGAAGGCTTATTTTGTAGCTCACGTTCACAAGACATGAAATGCAACAGGTCATAAAGTCAATTGATGATATTTTTATGACTAAGGATAGAATATGAAGTTTGAAATGTAAAGGTGAATCTATATAACATTCTTGAAGTTGTAGGACTGCCCATATAGGAGAATAAGGTGATGGAAACTACAGCAAAGAGTAACTAGCATGCTGGCAAGACAGTGGGAAAAACAAAGATAGGCCTGTGTTTGTTGCCAATTGATGAAGATTATGCAGTGATTTGAGAGAGATGATGGAGTGAGTCAATGTGAAACTGGACTGGTACCTTTGAAATAAACATAGATCAGATCAAATGTAAGTAATCTTAAAAAAAAACAGGTGAAACTTTAAAAAAACATACAGAGCATTTACAATCCTAAAGACTGTCCTAGAAGTGAGACCATGTCCAGAAAACAACAGGATATTTCATAGACTGATAATGTATGATAAAGTGAAAGAACTGCTGTGGGTCCGTGCGTGTGAACAGATTGGAGTGAATGCATATTTTCCGCTTACGCTTAAGAGGGAAATCATAAGGCAAATAGAGGACATGAGATGTCTTTGACAGACAATGGAAAAGGAAATCCAAAGAGGTTCTAAATATATTAAGAGCAAAATGCTAACAAGGCAGATAATAGCTCTACTTAAGAATTATTATCATTGTCTATGTCTGGAACCACAGGAGAGAGACAAGTTCTTAAATGAACACTTCCTGTGAAGAAGGCTACTGGAGCTAAGGATGTATGGAAAAGAACAGTGATGTCCTAAAACATATCCCTACTACTAAAGAGGAGGTGTTGGAAGTCTTAAGCATACTAAAGTAGATGAATCCCTGTGGGAAGGAATTCTGGGGCCAGGCAGAGATAGCTGTGGCATCATTTGCTGTGAGTGAAGTACTGAAGGACTGGAGAGTGACTAATATTGCGCATGTATTAAACAAAGAACAAGCCAGAAAACTAGAGGCTAATGAGCCTAACATCAGTGGCAGGAAAATTAATGGAGGGGGTTCTGCGAGGCTGGATCTACCTGCATTTTGAAAGGCAGGAAGTAATCAGAGACCATCAGTATTTTTGTCCACAAATATGACTGAGCTTAGAGATTCAGCCTCTACCAGAATTAAAACCTGTTAAAATATTTGGCAACACTGATAGAAGATAAAACTGTCCCATTTCTGCTTTCCAACAAAGCCTATTAGGCATTTTTTGTTTATGGGGCCCACACACCAGTCAATGTCCAACTCCAGAGGAACTCTAAAGTCAGTGTTCTCTATAGAGACCAAATAAGGGCAGGACCTTACAGTCATACAGTACAGAAAACCACCATGGCCACACCTATCATTGCACTATTTATAGTAGACCCATTTATCCACGTGATTTGAAGACTGCTATGCCTTTGTGCTTCTTAAAGGCTGTGAGAGGACCTGTTCCCCATCTTCCTCTCAGCCAGATTCCAAATCCCCTCTGTGTTTAAAAATTCTTCCTCAGATTCCCACTAAACACCCTACCTCTCACCCTGAGTCTATGCCCTTTTGGTTTAGATACTCCCGGCATGGGAAACAGATTCTTACTGCAGCACATACATATATAGCCGGGGTGCCTAAGATTGTTGCACAAAACTTTAATAATTCAATGTATTGCACTGCACTACTGACCCAAAAAAACAACAAAATTCACGACATATGTGAGTGATGATGTCTGATTCTGATATGGGACTGTATTGTGGATTGAGGGTGTGGGAAGGAGCCAGGGAGGGGGGAAATCATGCTTGGCAAAATGGAAAGGGAGAGGGGAGTGAGCAGGAAGCACCAGAGAGACATTCTGTAATGATCAATAAACCAATTGTTTGGAATTATATGACCTTGCCTGGCGTCTCAGGGCTGGGTGTGCATGCACCTGCACCATCCTGGTGCTCCTTCTCTGCCACTTGTCCCACACCCCTCCCGTGGCACTCCACCCTCACCATTCCCAATGTCCTTTGCTCCTGCCAGATTTACAAACTCACCCTTTGTACAGCCTAGCTATATATTTAAATATATGCTGAAGACTTTTGAAGTGTACTTATCTACCCAACTATCACGCTGATAGTTTTGTATAGCTCTATCAGGCCATCTCTTTACACAGGCATATCTAATCTCTCCTTATAACTGAAACACTCAAATGCAGGCAACATCTTGTTGAATCTCCCCTGCACTCTCCCCAGTGCAATCACATTCTCAGGTCCATCAAGATCCACACAATAATCCCAGGCATAAGCAGAAATAAATCAAGACCAGGACAGCAACGATTTGTAAAGTGTGAGAAACTATGCTGGAAATAAGCACATACGTTCCTTCTCACATGACATTGTGACATACTGGTAAAACCAAGCAATTTCCTTTACCTCAGTAGTTGATGTGCTTATCAGATTTTACTGATTTGTCAGTACAGTATGACATATTGGAATAGATTTTAATTCCTTCCATTTAACTAGAATGACCTAACAGTCAACTGTGTTGTGGGGATACGTTTCTGTTCTGGAACTTTCTTGAAGGAGCACCATGTTTCGTCTAGGCACCTGAATGTTTTTGACAGGAAAACCTGGAGGCCTGTTTGCTCATTAAGTTCATGCAGCACTTAAAAATGCCTTGCAGCTTTATCTCATCGTTCCACTTTTGGTCTGTTGTCTTGTACATGTTGGTTTATCAAATCCTCATCAAAATTTTTTGTAAGTGCAATAGAAGTTTTTAGTACAAGGCACTGAACAGCCTATTAAACGGGCTCAACATACACAAAATGCCAGAGAAACTCAGCAGGTTAAATAGCATCTAAGAAAGGAATGAACTGTCGAAGTTTCAGGCCAAGACCCTTCATCAGGACTGGAAAGAAATGGGACAGAATAAGACGGGGGGGGGGGGAAGGGGGATGAGTACAAGCTTGCACCATTAATGCCACCTTAGACGATACAGGAGTAGAATTATGTTATTTAGCCCATCGAGCCTGCTCTGGCATTTCATCATGGCTGGTTTATTTTTCCTCTCAACTCCATTCTCCTGTCTTCTCCCCATAACCTTTAACATCCTTACTAATCAGGGACCTATTAACCTCCACGTTAAATATACCCAATGACTTGGTCTCCACAGCCACCTAAGTCAATGAATTCCGCAGATTAACCATACTGAGGCTAAAAAATTTCCTGCTTAAAGTTGTCGTCCTTCTATTCTGAGACTCCCCCGCTGCAGGAAACATCCGCTCTGTCAAGGCTTTTCAACTGTATTTTGCACACCTGTCCGCACTCTATCCTCCCACCGTCATGAAATGCTCAAGATTTCCAGCATTTGCAGAATCCATTGTCTGCTGTCCTGACACGACGCCGGAGGTGGTGTGGCATGGCATCCGTGTTCGGTTTGAGGTAGCCCTCTCAAGTTGGTGCTGCCCACCAGTGTTGGATTGGTGGAATCACAGGCTGCACTGCTGGGAGCCATCATTTTGTGGGACTTGCTGTTCAGGATCTTGGAATAAAAAAATGTGTTTTCTTGCATGACTGTGTTCTTTTTTTTCTCTCTTGCCACGTGAATGCGCTTGGTAAGTTTTTGCATCTTGGCCCAAGAGCAATGCTATCTCGTTTGACTGTACCCATGTATGGTTTGAATGATAATTAAACTTGATTTGATTTGAAGTTAAGTAAGTATTTTTAAAAAGCTACTTATGAGAACAGATTGAGCAGCATGAATGTTCCTTCTGCTCCTACAGAAAAGGTACGATGACTGCTGATATTAATTCCCCAGTCTCATTGTCACACATAAAATGTCTTTCTTGACCTATGGAGAAAAACTAGGTCAGAAATTACCTGTCCTGACGAAGGGTCTCGGCCCGAAACGTCGACTGTACTTCTTCCTATAGATGCGGTCTGGCTTGCTGCGTTCCACCAGCATTTTGTGTGTGTTGTTCAGAATTTACTGTTTACTATGTAATGGAAGTTTTATGTACAAAGTGGGTTAAACCTCCCAACACAGATACTATGTGTTACCCAATTATAATACCCAATTAATATTTAAACTGTCCCTATACTTTATATACTATATTATTATGTCATGTTGCAGAGAAATGGGGTTTGACAGGTTATTTGATACTTAAGCACCAATGCAATAATTCTCAAGTAGGATGTTAGATATTCTAATGCCCATATTTATAATCAGAATCAGGTTTAATATCACCGGCATATGTCATGAAAATTGTTGCTTTGTGGCAGCAGTACATTCCAATACATAATAATAAAAAAACATAAAAAGTCAATGTATATAAGTAATGCAAAAAGAGAAGAAAAAATACAGAAGTAGTGTTCATGGGTTCATTGTTCATTCAGAGGGGAACCCTTCCATTGTCCATTTCGAAGGGTAGAAGCTATTCCTGAAACATTGAGTGTGTGTCTTTAGGCTCCTGTAATTCCTCTTTGATGGTAGCTGTTGTGTCTGTACAACTACCTGTTAATTAAATAAAAGCATGGACATGGATATGGCTTTAACTGGAGTATTTACATTGCAGGGAGAGGAGGAGAGGCAGTCCTTAATGATGGATACTGCCATTTTGAGGCTTCCCCTTTTGAAGGTGTTCTCGATGCTGAGAAGGCTGGCGCCCATATTTGATCTGGCTGAGTTTACAACTTCCTGCTCCTTTTTCCAATCCTGTTACATGTGCAGAAATTTGCGAGTGATTTTGATGACATACCAATTTTCCTCAAAACTCTTAATGGAGGCCACTGTCATGCCTTCTTTGTAATTGCATCAATATGTTGGATAGATCCTCAGGGATATTAGCACCCAAGAACTTGAAATTGCTCTCCCTTCTCTACTCCTGATCCCTCAGTGAGGACTGGTGTGTGTTCCCTTGACTTCCCCTTCCTACAGCTCACAATTAATTCTTTGGTTTTATCGATGATGAATTGCTGTGATATCGCTCAACCAACTGATATATCTCATCACTGTCTGAAATTCTTCCAGCAACAGTTGTGTCATAGGCAAGTTGATAGATGGCATTTAAGCTGTCCCTAGACACACAATCATAGGGGTAGAGAGAGTGAATGATCTTGGCCAGCTATGTTGACTGCTATTCCCCTATTCCAGCCTGAGTTCCTCCAGTATTTTGTGTGTTACCATAAAAAGTTATTCCTCAGAGAACACAATATCTTTCTTTCTTTTGCAGTGCCAGGATCTGAGATAAGTAAAGTCACTGGTCATCAACATACAAGCTTGTCTTCAGTTTAGTTTTCTGTAATGCGTTAAAAAGTATAAAGCTTTCATTCAGGGTTAGGGATTTCACTGATCAGGTCCATAGCCTTCTCAAGGAGGAGGGTGAGCAGCCAGAAGTTGTGATACATATTGGTACCAATGACATAAGTAGGAAATGGGAGGTGGTCTTGAGGAGAGAATATAGGGGGTAAAGTAGCAAAATAGGAAGCAAGACCTTCAGGATGATAATCTCTGGTTTGCTGCCTGTGAAAAGCGCCAGTGAAGGTAAGGATGGGATACTTGGCAAAAGGATGGTGTGGATGAGGAATTGGTGCAGTGGGCAGGGTTTCAGATTTCTGGATCATTGGGAAGAGAAAAATTGGGTGTTAGAGGATTAGGAAGCTTTTAAAAACCAACACAATTGCACTAAAAAGCCATAAGGAGAGAAAAGATGAAATATGATGGTAAGCTACCTAATTATATGAAAGAGGGTTCAAAACCTTTCTCAAATATAAATTGAGTAAACAAGAGGCAAGAGTAGATATCAGACCACTGGAACATGATGCTGCAGAAATATTAAAAGGGACAAAGAAATGGCAAATGAAGTTAGTAAATGTTTTCCTTTGGTCTTCACTATGGAAGACACTAGCAGTATGCCAGAAATTCGAGAATATCAAGGGGCAGAGCAAGTATTGTTGCTACTATAAGGAGAAGATGATTTAAAATATAAGCTCATAAGACCATAAAATTTGGAGCAGAAGTAGGTCATTCAGCTCATTGAGTCTGTTCCGCCATTCAATCCTGGGCTGATCCAATTCTTCCAGTCATCCCCACTCCCCTGCCTTCTCCCCATACCCTTTGATGCCCTGACTAATCACGAACCTATCTATCTCTGCCTTAAATACACCCAATGACTTGGCCTCCACAGCCGCTCATGGCAACAAATTCCACAGATTTACCACCCTCTGACTAAAGTAATTTCTCTGCATCTCAGTTCTAAATGGACGTCCTTCAATCTTGAATTCGTGCCCTCTTGTCCTAGAATCCCCTACCATGGGAAATAACTTTGCCATATCTAATCTGTTCAGGACTTTTAACATTTGGAATGTTTCTATTCTCATTCTTCTGAACTTCAGGGAATACAGCCCAAGAGCTGCCAGACGTTCCTCATACGGTAACCCTTTCATTCCTGGAATCATTCTCATGAATCTTCTCTGAACCCTCTCCAACGTCAGAATATAAAATAAGGAGCCCAAAACTGCACATATTACTCCAAGTGTGGTCTCACGAGCGCCTTATAGAGCATCAACATCATATCCCTGCTCTTATATTCTATACCTCTAGAAACGAAAGTCAATATTGCATTTGCCTTCTTCACAACTGTCTCAACCTGGAGGTTAACCTTTAGGATATCTTGCACGAGGACTCCCAAGTCCCTTTGCATCTCTGCATTTTGAATACTCTCCCCATCTAAATAATAGTCTGCCCATTTATATCTTCCGCCAAAGTGCATGACCATACACTTTCCAGCATTGTATTTCATTTGCCACTTCCTTGCCCATTCCCCTAAACTATCTAAGTTTCTCTGCAGGCTCTCTGTTTCCTCAACACTACCCGCTCCTCCAACTAACTTCGTATCATCGGCAAATTTAGCCACAAATCCATTAATACCCTAGTCCAGGGGTCGGCAACCTTTACCACTGAAAGAGCCATTTGGACCTGTTTCCCACAGAAAAGAAAACACTGGGAGACACAAAACCCGTTTGACATTTAAAATGAAATAACACTGCACACAACTTTTTTTTTGCCTTTATGCTATGTATAAACAAACTATAATGTGTTGCATTTATGAAATCGATGAACTCCTGCAGAGAAAACGAAATTACATTTCTGCATGCAACAAAAACATTTTGAACTCCGAAAAAAAGACATTGGGTGAGCCCTTCTTGTATTTATGAAAAACGCCGAACTTAAATTGTCCGCCAGCAGCAAACCAAAAATAACGTCAGCCAGCTGTCAACCTGAAAATAAAAGTACTATTTCACTACACAATGAAAAAAATTTGAATATACGTAAAATAATAGGCAATTAAAATATTTATCATACTTGGTTAATGGGATTTCTTCTCCTGGACCTCAGCGCACAGCGTCTGCACATCAGGGCTGTATGACGTCACCTTCATCTTTACACAGGATCGCAAGCTGTCATCTGTGAGGTGTGCGTGATGTTTGTTTTTAATAAAGTTCATGTTGGAGAACACCTGCTCACATACATATGTGGATCCAAAGATCGACAGGACTCCAAGTGCATACTTTTTAATGTTTACATAAATGTCGGGGATAGCATTCCATGTTTCGAACACAAGTTTGTCCGGTTTGAGGAGGTTTTCAATCACTCCATTTGTGATTCTGAGCAAGAGCGGCCTTCTGACGGGCAACATCTTCAAGGTCTGCTGTCAAGCGTCTAAACTTGGACACCCATATGTCTTTGTCGGCTATGTCGGCCAGTTCTATCTCAAAATCAGGTTGACTCACACCTGCCAATGTAGTTGTATTCAGTAGGGATGGATCTATGATTAGGGGAGTGACCGGGAAGGATAATGTGCTTTTTTCCTCTCTGAACTCACAGAAGCGTTTCCCAAACAATGTTTGCAATGCAATGATTGTAGAATGTAAATACTCCGAATTTATCATGTTGTGAGCTTGTTTGAACTCTCTCAAATTGGGGAAGTGAGACAATGTGCCTTTCTGTAAATCTCTGGCAAGCACTGTCAACTTGCGCTCGAATGCCAAATCATCCTCCAACATGTGCAGGGCTGTGCGTCCTTTCCCCTGAAGAGCTGTGTTCAGCGTGTTCAGGTGCGCTGTCATGTCTACCATGAAGTGTAGCTTTTCCAGCCACTCTGGCTGTTCCAGCTCAGGAAAGGTGAGCCCTTTGCTGCCCAGGAAAGTTTTCACTTCTTCCAGACACACGACAAAGTGTTTCAGCACCTCCCCTCTTGACAGCCACCGGACTTTGTTGTGCAGCAGGAGATCAGAATATGCGCTTTCCAGCTCGTCCGGTAACAAACGGAATTGACGGTGATCTAAACTTTTTGCCATTATTTTATTGACAATCTGAATGACAACATCCATTACTTCTGTGCATTCCGGAGGAAATGTTTGAGCGCACAGTGCCTCTTGGTGCAAGATGCAGTGAAAAGTCAGCAGCTTTCTGTCCAGCGACTTCTGCAGTAAAGCCACAAATCCCTTGTGCGATCTTGTCATACTTGGTGCCCCATCAGTAGCTACTGACACCAGGTGGGTGGTCTTTATTCCTTTGGCTCTTAAACAATTCAAGACAGCCTCACAGATGTCCTCCCCCCGTGTTTGGCCTTTTAGAGGTATCAACTCAATCATTTCTTCCTGTGGCCCGGCAGAGTTTACATACCGGCAGAACAGCGCTATTTGTTCAATATCACCTTTGTCTTTAGACTCGTCACAGGCAATCGAGTAGGCCACAGCTGAATTGATGTCTTTTAATTTGCTGTCTTGTGATGTCTTCTGCCATTTTTATGGTTCTGTCTTTGATAGTCTTTGCAGAGAGGGGCATATCCCTGATTTTCTGCACAATTTCACTCTTGTTTTTAAAGTCCGTGAATAGATGTTCTGAAATCTTAATGAAAGATTCTTTTATATATTCACCATCTGTAAACTGCTTCCCGTGCCTGACTACTTCCTGAGCGGCAACATAACTAGCATATGTAGTTGATTTTCCAGACTTCATCCACTTCTTGAAATGATTTTTGCTCAGATCAACCTTCCGCATCAGTTCCGAAATGGCTTTTTTTCTCTCATCTCCATCCGGATATTTTTGAGCAAAGGCTACGTGTTTATTCCTGAAATGTCTTGCGACTTTTGACTTTTTGTTATTTGCTAGTTTCTCATTGCATATTAAGCATACCGGTAAACCAGTCTCGTCAACAGTGAAAGCAAATGAATCTGCTCACGTATCATTAAACGTTCTGTTTTCTTCAGTCACTTTTCTTTTTTTAGAATTCTCCATAGTTAGCCTACCTTGGATCGAAAAATTAAAGAAATCGCGCACTGGCAGGTGTCAGGCATTGGCAGTGGTGATGTATATTAATAGCGACAAAAAACACATTTTATTTAGATTGTACAAGATCACCATAATCTTCAAATTTAGAATTACATTTCAAAAACTAACAAACTAACATAAAATACATTTTAATTAAATACTCACCATTTATTTTCCAAAGCCACCGGAAGCCGCTTGCGGCTCCGGAGCCGTGGGTTGCTGACCCCTGCCCTAGTCCAAATCATTGACATACATTGTAGAAAGCAGTGGTCCCAACACTGACCCCTGTGGAACTCCACTGGTAACCAGCAGCCAGCCAGAATAGGATCCCTTTATTCCCACTCTCCGTTTTCTGCCGGGCAGCCAATGCTCCACCCACACTAGTAACTTCCCTGTAATTCCGTGGGCTCTTACCTTGCTAAGCAGCCTCATGTACGGCACCTTGTCAAAGGCCTTCTGAAAAGCCAAGTACACCGTATCTACTGCATCTCCATTGTCCACCCTCCTTGTAATTTCCCCGAAGAATTGCAGTAGGTTTGTCAGGCAGGATTTTCCTTTCAGGAAACCATGCTGGCTTTGGCCTATCTTGTCATGTGCCTCCAGGTACTCCATAATCTCATCCTTAACAATCAATTCCAACAACTGCCCAACCACTGACGTCAGGCTAACAGTCTTATAGTTTCTTTTCTGCTGCCTCCCACCCTTCCTAAATATGAAAGGTCTGAAGGTAGATAAGTGACTTAAATCAGACAGACTACATCCCAGGGTTCTGAAAGAGGTAGCTGAAGAGATTGTGGAAGCATTAGTAATGATCTTTGAAGGATCATTAGATTCTAGAATGGTCGCAGAGCACTGGAAAATTGCAAATTTCTCTCCACTCTTTAAGAAGGGAGGGAGGCAGAAGAAAGGAATTGTAGGCCAATCAGCCTGACATCAGTGGTTGGGAAGATGTTGGGAAATCCATCATTAAATATGAGGCTTTGGGGTATTTGAGGCACATGTTAGATTAGGCCAAGGTCAGCGGGGTTTTCTAAAGGGGAAAACTAATAAATCTGTTGAAATTCTTTGAGGAAATAATAAACAAAATAGACAAAGGAGTATCAGTGAATGTTGTTTACTGTACTTTGATTTTAAGAAGGCCTTTGACAAGGTGTGGCACATGAGGTTGCTTAGCAGGATAAGAGCACATGGTATTACAGGTATTACAGGTATTACATGGTATTACAGGTATTACAGGTATTACATGGTATTACATGGTAATCCTAGCATGGATAGAAGATTGGCTGACTGGCTGGAGGCAAAGCATGGGAATAAAGTGGGCCTTTTTGATTGGCTGCTCGTGACTAGTGGTGTTCTGCAGGGGTCGGAGTTGGGATTTGGATGACAGAATGAATAACTTTGTGGCTAACTTTGCAGATGATATGAAGATAGGTGGAGAGGCAAGTAATATTCAGGAAGTAGGTGGTCTGCAGAAGGACTTAGATTGGGGGAATGAGCAAGGAAGTGGCAGATGGAATACAGTGTAGGGAAGGCTGAGGTCATGCACTTTGGCAGAAGGAATTAAGGTGTGGACTGTTTTCTATATGGGAAGAAAATTCAAAAATCAGAGGTGCAAAGGACTTGGTAACCCTTGTACAAGATTTTCTAAAAGTTAACTTACAGGTTGAGTCAGTGGTAAGGAAGGCAAGTGTAATGTTAGCATTCTTTTTGGCAGGACCAGATATAAGAGCAATGATGTATGCTGCATCTATATAAGACACTGGTCAGACTGCACTTGGAGTACAGTGTACAGTTTTGGTCCCTTATCAAAGAAAAGATGTACTGGCATTGGAGAGGGTCCAGAGGAAGTTTACAAAAATGATTCTGGGAATGAAAGGGTTAATGTATTTGGGCCGATTGATGGCTCTGAGCCTATACTTGTTGGAGTTTAGAAGAATTGGGGGGGGGGGAAACCTCACTGAAACCTACTGAATATTTAAAAGGCTACAGTGTTTCCTACAGTGGGGGATTCTGGGGCCAGAGGGTGCAGCCTCAGACTAGAGGGACATCCATTTAGAACAGAGATGAGGATGAATTTCTTTAGCCAGAGGGTAGAGTATCTGTGGAATTAATTACCACAGGCAACTGTGACAGCCAAGTCAATGAGTATATTTAAATCGGAGTTTGATAGGTTCTTGATTAGTCAGGGCAACAAAGGTACAGGAGAATGATACTGAGGTTAACAAATTACCTGTGATGGAATGGCAGAGCAGACTTGGCCTAATTCTGCTCCTATGGTCATATGGCATACCTTTTTATCTCTCTGTGCACTGTAACATCATTTTAAGATTTCACCTTTATGATGGATACCCGAACAAACCATCACCGCTGTTAGAGACTTAGAATGGGGAGGGGGTTAATCCATTCAAATCCAATAATAAGGTTTCAAAGTTAAAGAAGTGTATTGAGCAACTAGCAAAACAATCTTGAAGCGATAAAACTAATGAAACTAAAACTAGTGATATAACAAAATAGTCTTAGCACAATAAGCATACTTAAGCTTTCATTAATGTAGTTAAACATAATTAACTTTAAGCAAAGTTAAGCAATGTTTCAGTGAAATTAACTGATCAACAAAAAATATATCATGCTCAGCTATCTCTAACTAACTAACTCTAGACTTAACTCAAGACAAAACATGAATAAGCATTGATACAGGGCTCCCACAGCTTTCACCACTCTCTTCAGTGCAATGAGTCAATTGTACACAACTATCGATAAAGTTCAGCAGATTATATGCAAAGAATATAGGATTATGGACAAAGGCCCTTTCTAAAATCCAAAATGGACACATCACGTCAAATGGTCTCCTCCTGAATTTCTAAGATTCTCTGATGTGAGTACATGTGAGTCCATACTAAACCGTAGAGCTCCAGCAGAGTGGAAATGAAGGAATAAAACTTTCTTCCTTTAAATAAGAGTGATGAGCAAGGTACATCACAAAACCTAACACAATTTATTGGAGCCTTAAAGGAAGATACAGTACTGTGCAAAAGTCTTAGACCCATATACTCGGCTGCCTAAGACTTCTGCACAGTATTATATTTGTCATGTGGAGTGAAGAACGAGTTTGCAAATCTGGCGGGAGCAAAGAATGCTGGGAATGGCATGGGTGGCATGCCATGGGACGGGTGGCAGAGAACAAGTACTAGGGGCAACACACACAAAATGCCGGAGGAACTCAGCAGGCCAGGCTGCATCTACGGAAAAGAGTAAACGGTTATGTTTCAGAATGAGACCCTTCATCAGGACTGGAGGACAAAGATGATAAGTCAGAGCCACCAGTCTTTTTTCTCCAGTCCCGATGAAAGGTCTTTGCCCGAAACATCGAATATTTACTTTTTCCCATTGACGCTGCCTGGCCAGCTGAGCTCTTCCAGTGTTTTGTGTGTGTTACTTTGGATTTCCAGCTTCTGCAGATTTTCTCCTGTTTGAAGTGCTAGTGCAGCAGTTGACACCGAAACCAGACAAGGCCATATGATTCCAGAAAGTTGGTTTATTGATCATTACAGAATGTCAGAATGTCTCTCTGGTGCTTCCCACTCCCTCTCCTCTCTCTTCCCCTTTTCCCAGCCATAAGTCCCTTCTCCTAGCCCCCTTTCCACTCTCAGTCCACAACGAGACCCATATCAGAAACAGGTTTATCATCACTCACATATGTCATGACATTTGTTTGTTTTTGAGGCAGCAGTACAGTGCAATCCATAAAATTACTACAGTACTGCGCAAAGCTTGGAGGCGCCCCAGCTACATATGTGCCAAGACTTTTGCATAGCATTGCATTTTACAGCTGCTGGGGTGGAATCAATTCAGCTTATCATGAAGCAATTTATTGCCTCTTACAAGATTCAAAGTGCCAACGCAGTAGTACATCTCCTTTCCAGGCAAGGACGGAAACAAGTACTGCAGTTTTACTTATTTTGGTAAATAGTGTCAGTATGATTTATTCAGTGGCATAAAATAGTTATCACCAAAACAGCTCAGCTCTGAAACAGTACTGATTGAATTGGGCAGGAGTTTAGATTCTGTTAAAATAGAATTTAATGCAAATAATTAAATACCAATCGTAAGAAAATCTACCCAAGTCATCCTGCTGTTTTTCGAATTTAAAACTGAGGGAGATGATTTTGGACCATATCAGCACTAGTTTAGTTCTTCAACAGAATCAGTCAAATAATAATGTAGCTTTTCATGTCTTTAAGCACTTATTCTTTTATATAGTTCAAAATATATGAAGTTATAGTTCATATCAATTTTTAGTTGTAGCAAACCGGTACATATTCTAAAACATTTCTTTCTTTAAAGGAAAATGGATCAGTTTCTTGAACATTGAAATCAAAATATTAATCCTGGACAAGAATTCTTGTAAATAATTTCATAACATGCGTAACTGAAAGAAACTGATTTAATGAACTCAATCTATGAAAATTCTTAGGCATGTAAATTTGCTATGAAGGATTCTATCACTCCACGTTTTTAATTTTTTAAATAATGTTCACTCAATGTTATGAGATAGAACTGGGTGAGTCGGCCAGAGCAGGCTAATAGTTCACAAAACCTACTACAAAAAATGAAAGGCAAAAGACATTATGTGTAACAGTTTATAATAGGGTCTATGAACTGATCAAGATCCAGCTGTTCAGTGTATTTTTTTTCTTGATCAGCTGGATTTCTGACATATGGAAACGCTTCAATTCGCTCAATTCTCTATAAATCTAAGTACACTAACACTGAGAAAACAAGACATGAAGCTCAAAGTCTCATGATCGGTGAGTTCTGAAGTCCAGACCAAAGGTCCAGGATAGAAGTCAGAAAATCCAGAAGTTGAAGGCCTGATGTCATAGTCTTAGAATACTGCAGCATAGAAACAGGCCCTTCAGCCCATCTATTCTGTGCTGGACTATTGTTCTATCTTATCCCATCGACCTGCACCCAGACCATAACCCTCCCATCCATGTGCCTATCCAAATTTCTCTTAATTGTTGAAATCAACCTGCATCCACCACTTATGCAGGCAGTTCGTTCCACATTCTCAACCCCTCTGAGTGAAGTTCCCCCCAAATTCCCCTTAAACATTTCACCTTTCACCCTTAACTAATGATCTCCAATTTGAGTCTTACACAATCGCAGAGGAAAACGCCTGCTTGCATTTATCATATCAATACCCCTTGTAATTGTGTTAACCTCTATCAAACCTCCCCTCCATCTTCTATTGTATGTTCAAAGAAATAAAGTCCTAATCTACTTGACCTTTCCCTGTAACTCTGATCCTCAAGTTCCAACAACAACCTTGTAAATTTTCTCTGCACTCTTTCAATCTTATTTACATCTTTCCTGTAGGTAGTTGACCAAAACTGCACACAATATTCCAAAATAGGCCTCACCAATGCCTTCAACATAACATCCCAACTCCTGTACTCAATACATTGATTTATGAAGGCCAATGTGCCAAAGGCTTTCTTTACAGACCTATTTACCTGTGATTCCACTTTCAAGGAATTATGGATCTGTATTCTAGATCCCTCTGTCTACTCCACTCCTTAGTACCCTACCGTGCATGGTGTTTATCCTCCCAAAGTGCAATACCTCACACTTGTCTACATTAAATTCCATCTGTCATTTTCAGTCCATTTTTCCAGATGGTACAGATCCCGATGCAAGCTTTGCTAGTCTTCCTCACTATCCACGCCACCCCCAATTTTGGTGTCATCCAGTTTTGCTGGTCTAATTTACCACATTATCATCCAGATCATTGATATACTTTAGATGACAAACAGCAATGGACTCAGAATGGATCCCTGTGGTACTCCAGTAGTCACAGGCCTCCAGTCAGAGAAGCAACCATCTACAATCATTGACTTTTTCTGCAAAATCAATGTCTAATCCAATTTACTACCTCATCTTGAATACCAATTATTGAACCTTCTTGACCAATCAAGGTACTTGCTGAAGTCCATGTAGACAACATCCACTGCCTTGCCTTCATCAACTTTCAAAAACTCAAAAACTCTAAGACTGGTTAGAAATTACCAAACATGCACAAAGCCATGTTGACTATTCCTAATCAGCTCTTGTCTATCCAAATACTTATTTATCTGGTCCCTCAGAATACCTCCTAATAACTTTCCCACTAGTGATGTCAATATCACTGGCTTATTCTTAGAGCTTTTCTTAAACAGCTGAACAACATTAGTTACCTCCAATCCTCTGGCACCCCATTCACGGCTAAGGATGCTTTAAGTATCTCTGCTAAAGTCCCAGCAATTTCTGCACTAGCTTCCCCCAGGTCTGAGCGAGCACATTGTCAGTCCCAGGGATTTATCCACCTTATTTGCCTCAGGACATCAAACACCTCCTCCTCTGTAATCTGTATAAAGTCCATGACTTTGCTGCTGCATTGCCTCACATCTACAGACTTTGTGTCCATCTACTAAGTAAATACAGATGTAAAGTACTCCATTTAAGATCTCTCCCATCTCTTTGAGCTCCACATATAGATTACTACTTTCATCTTTGACAGGACCAATTTTGTCCCTTGCTATCCTTTTGCTCTTATTATAGACGCCCATAATATTTATTCTTCATCACCTTGTCAGCTAGAACAACATCATGTCTTCTTTTAGCCCTCCCGATTTCCTTCTAAAGTGTTCTCTTGTATTTTCTATACTCTCCAAGTACCTCATTTGTTCCTGTATGCCTATATCTGCTGTGAACCTTCTTCTTTTTCCTAAATATCTCTCAAATACTAAGATTCTTGACAACTGTAGTCATTGCTGTTTATTCTGACAGGAACATATAACCTCAGTACTCTCAAAATTTCACTTTTGGAGGCCTCCCACTTACCAAGTACATCTTGGCCAGAATCTGCCTGCCTCAATCCACACTTGGCAGATTCTTTCTGATACCATCAAAATTGGCCTTTCTGCAATTTAGAATCTGAACCTGAGGGCCAGACCTATCGTCTTCCATAATTATCTTGAAAATAATGGCATTGTAATCACTAGATGCAAAGTGTTCCCCTGTACAAACTTCTGTCACGCACCTTGTATCGTTCCCTAATAGCAGATGTAGTATTGTACATTCTCTGTAGTTAGTTACTGATTAAAGAAACTTTCTGGACACATTAACAAACTCTTTCCCATGCAGCCCTTTTACAGTATGAGATTCTCAGTCAATATGTAGAAAGTTAAAATCACCTACTATCACAACCTTATGTTTCTTGAAATAGTCCGTGATCTCACTACAAATTTGTTCCTCTAACTTCTGCTGACTTTTGGGTGCTCTATTAACATAGCCATATTTTTCTTATTTCTCTGTTCTACCCATTTAGCCTCAGTAGATGAGCTCTCCAGTCTGTCCTGACTGAATACCGCTGTGCCATTTGCCTGACTAGTAATGCCACCCCTCTCCCTTTAATCTCTCCCGCTCTGTCATGTCTGAAACAATAGAACCCCGGAACAATGAGCTGCCAGTCCTGCTCCTCATGCAACTAAGTCTCTCTAAAGGCTGCAGTGTCATAAATCCATGTGCTGATCCATCTTCTAAGCTCATCCACTTTTTCTACTTGTCTGTGACTCCACTGGAGGATGGAGGCCTGACTGTGTGTGAGTGGGTGGGTACATGGGAGGGAGGAAACATTCTGGTTTTTGCTCAGGAAACTAGAGCTGCCCTTGTCGGCATGTTTAATGATGCTGAGGTCGATCTCTGAGGGTAGCAAATTCAGAAATTGGAAGCAAGTAGCTTGGAATGAATAAGTGGAGTAGAAAAATTCAGATGGTTGATGTTGCGCTTGTAGTTTATGATGAAGAGGCTGAAAGAATTGAAAGAAGTGCATTAGAAATTCTGAAAACAGAGTCGAGCTCCACTAACCATGCTGAAAAACCCATGACAAAAAAATTCAGCATCATGTCAATTTTGAAATAAAAGATTCTGAGACAAAAACAAGAATTGATCATATGAGATAAGAGAGGAGAAGGTCAGAAATATAGTTTAAAGATAGGAAGGGTAAGATAGGGAGGAGAGATGGCTTCAGATGAAAGTGAAGGGAGGAGCTGGCCAAAGTTGATTGAAAGAGAACACTGGCGGGGATGATGGCAGAACAGCAATGGCTGGAATTTTAGGGAACAATTCAGAAGGACCAGGATATGTACATCCCAAACAGGAAGAAGTATTTTAAAGCAGGATGACTCAGCCATGGCTGACATGAGAAGCCAAAGTCAAAATGAAAGCCAAAGAGAGGGCACATAATAGAGCAAAAAATTAGTGGCAAGTTAGGAGATTGGGAAGCTTTTAAAAATCAACAGAATTCAACTAAAAAAGTCACTAAGAAGGAATAGATTGAATACAGACGTAAGCCAGCCAATAATATTAAAGACAATACCAAAAGTTTCATCAATTACATAAAGCATAAAAGAGAGCTGAGAGTAGGTATTGAGCCGCTGGCAAATGATGCTGGGGGACAAGGAAATGGCGGAAGAACTGACTTCAGTATTTTGCATCAGTCTTCACTGTGGAAGACGCTAGCAGTATGCTGGAAGTTCGAGTGTGTCAAGGGGCAGAAGTGTGTGAAGTTGCTATTACTAGGGTGAAGGTTCTTGGGAAACTAAAAGGTTTGAAAGTAGGTAAGTTACCTGGACCAGATGGTCTACACCCCAGATTTCTGAAAGAGATGACCGATGAGATTCTGGAGGCATTAGTAATAATCTTTCAAGAATCCCTGGATTCTGGCGTGGTTCTGAAAGGCTGGCAAATTGCAAATGTCACTCCACTCTTCAAGAACGGAGAGAGGCAGAAGAACAGAAATGATAGGCCAGTTATTCTGACCTCAGAAGTTGGGAAGATGTTGGAGTCGATTGTTAAGGTTGTGGTTTCGGGGTACTCGGAGGCACAAGATAAAATAGGCCATAGTCAGTATGGTTTCCTTTAGGGACAATCTTGCTTGACAAATCTGTTGGAATTCTTTGAAGAAATAACAAGCAGGATAAGCAAAGGAGTATTTGTGGCGGTTGTATACTTGAATTTTCAGAAGGCTTTTGACAAGGTGCCACACATGAGGGTGATTAACAATTAAAAACCCATATTGTTACAGGAATTATACCAGCGTGGATAGAGCATCAGCTGATTGGCAGGAGTGGGAATAAGGGGAGCTTTACCTGGTGGGCTACCTGTGACTAGTGGTGTTCCACAGGGGTCTGTGTTGGGGCTGCTTCTTTTTACGTTATACGTTAATGACTTGGATGGCAGAATTGACGGCATTGTGATACAAAGATAGGTGGAGGAGTAGATGGTTATGAGGAAGTACAGAGGTTACAGAGGGACATAGACAGATTAGGAGAATATGCAAAAAGTGGCAAAGTAAATACAGTGTCAGGAAGTGTATGGTCATCAAAGTATTGAGTATAAGAGTTGGAATGTTATGGTGAGGTTATATAAGACATTGGTGAGACCAAATTTGGAGCATTTGTGCAGTTTTGGTCACCTAATTACAGGAAGGATATTAATAAGGTTGAAAGAGTGCAGAGAAGGTTTACAAGGATGTTGCTGGGTCTTGAGAAACTGAGTTACAGGGAAAGGTCGAATAGGTTAGCACTTTATTCCCTGGAGCGTAGGAGAATGAGGGGAGATTTGATAGAGGTGTATAAAATTATGATGGCTATAGATAGAGCGAATGCAAGCAGGCTTTTTCCATTGAGACCAGGGGAGGAAAAAACCAGAGGTCATGGGTTAAGGGTGAAAGGGGAAAAGTTTAAAGGGAACATGGGGGGGGGGGCTTTTCACGCAGAGAGTGGTGGGAGTGTGGAATGAGCTGCCAGATGAAGTGGTGAATGCAGACTCACTTTTGATATTTAAGAAAAACTTGGACAGGTATATGGATGAGAGGGGTTTGGAGGGATATGACCCAGGTGCAGGTCAGTGGGACAAGGGAGAAAAACGGTTCTGCACAGCCAAGAAGGGCCAAAAGGCCTGTTTCTGTGCTGTAATGTTCTATGGTTCTAATACTGTCTCTGGCCTTCAATGTTGTGCTGACCTTTTAACCTACTCTAAGGTCAATCCCTCTTACATAACCCTTCATTTTTCTATTGTCCATGTGCCTATTTAAGTGTCTTTTAAATGCTCTAAATGTATCTTCTTTGTTATAAGAAATAAAAGGGTAGACTATTTTCTAAATGGGGAGAAAATTCCAAAATCTTAAGTGTAAAGGGACTTAATAAATGAGACCCCACTTGGAGTACTGTGCTCAATTCTGATCGCCTCACTACAGGAAGGATGTGGAAACCATAGAAAGGGTGCAGAGGAGATTGACAAAGATGTTGCCTGGATTGGGGAGCTTGCCTTATGAGAATAGGTTGAGTGAACCTTTTTTCCTTGGAGCGATGGAGGATGAGAGGTGACCTGATAGAGGTGTACAAGGTAATGAGAGGCATTGATCCTGTGGTTAGTCAAGAGGCTTTTTCCCAGGGCTGAAATGGCTAGCATGAGAGGGCATAGTTTTAAGGTGCTTAGAAATAGGTACAGAGGAGATGTCAGGGTTAAGTTTTTTATGCAGAGAGTGGTGAGTGCATGGAATGGGCTGTTGTGGCAGTGGTGGAGGTGGAGACAATAGAGTCTTTTAAGAGACTCCTGGATAGGTACATGGAGCTTAGAAAAATAGAGGACTATGGGTAAATCTAGGTAGTTCTAAGGTAAGGACATGTTTGACACAGCTTTGTGGGCCGAAGGGCCTGTATTATGCTGTAGATTTTCTATGTTTCTATGACTTGGGTGTTCTTGAGCAGAATTTCCTAGAAGTTAAATTGCAGGATGAGAGTAAGGGAAGTGCAATGTTAGCATTCATTTCGAGAGGATTAGAATACAAAAACAATGATGTAATGTTGAGGCTTTATAAAGTTAAGGCCTCACTTGAGTATCGTGAGCAGTCTTGGACCCCTTGTCCAAGAAAGGATGTGCTGACATTGGAGATGGTTCAAAGGAATTCAAGAAACTGATCCTGGGATTGAAAGGCTTGTCGTATGAGGAGCATTTGATGGCTTTGGGCCTCTACGATCTGGAATTCAGAATGAGGGGTGATCGCATTGAAACTCTTTTAGATTGGAGAAGAGGAGGAATTTCTTTAGCCAGAGAGTGGTGAATCTGTGGAATTTGTTGGCACAGGTGGCTGTAAAGGCCAAGTCATAAGGATATGGGGAAAAGGCAGGGGATTGGGGCTGAGAGGAAAATGGATCAGCCATGATGAAATGGTGGAGTGGACTGGATGGGACAAATGGCCTCATTCTGTTCTTATATCTTATGATCCACAGTTGTTTGAAACCTTGTTGAAATTCTTGTCAGAAGGAAGCTAAAAAATCTTTTATTGAAGCACCAGGTGCTGCACCGAGGTATGAAATGAAACTTAAGTCATTTGGTAAGTTGTTGTTGCAGTAGAGCTCAAGAGCATGCAATACAGTTCCCTCCCACTGGATGTCAGTCCTGTATTTAGAGACCATATTTAAGTCTCCACTTGTTGGTTCTGCTTAGAGGAAAGTTCCAGACCTATATATTAGAGGAGGATGGACTTTAACCACCAAACCAACCCTTTAACAGAAGTTTAATAGATTAAGTATGTCAGATGATGAGGTTGTTACTTTTCCAGTTGATGATCAAATGTATCATGTGACAGGGTCAATGTGTCATATGATAAGGTACATAACATTGCTTTAAACATTGTTCTAGGCAATTTTAATTACTCACCCATTGATGGAGCACAGAAAAATTAAACATTGGAGCCAAATTCTTATTATTCAATTTCATACAGAAAAAAACAGATGAATAGAGCACAGATTAGGAGGGTGGTTAGAGCGTATTTTAGTATAGTAATCAGTTAACTCATGTTACTTGTTTCTATGCTGCAGTCTCTGTTTAATTTAACCATGCTTAACATGTGTGAACGTATTCCTCAAGCACTAGGAGAAAATAGCTACATAAAAAAGAGGATTTTTTTGATGGTAGAAGTAACAAAACAGATTTAGATACAGTACTGTAGATGAGTTCAATATAAAGAATACTGCCATGAAAGGGAAACATTGCACAAAATAAGTTATCAGGTTAGAATAGGGCTGAATTTAGAAACATGAAAAAGGAATCTAAACAGAAACTGGATACAACTGCCAACAATAGGATACATTTAAATAAAGAGTTCAGAGATCGATTAAAACTGGTTTTAAAAAGGAGACACAACATTGTAGGCCGATGGGCCTGTACTGTGCAATGTTCAATGAGACCACAGGGCACGAAGGGATAGGGGTGGGGGTGGGAGTGAGGCAGGAGATTGGGGCTGAGAGGAAATATGGTTCAGCCATAGTAAAAAGGCAGGGCAGACTCAATAGGTCAAGTGGCCAAATTCTGCCCCTATATCTCAAGGTTTAACAATTTTCGCCAGTAAACTACCTAACAATTTGATAATGTTGATGTGACCAGAATCAAAATAAGATTGTGTGGATCATACACAGCAAACAGATGAGACAGATAAACAGACAATGTTAGTGTATAATGTGGAAATACCAAGAGGAATGAATCGAATATTTGGTAAGCATTGTTTTTCAAAATTTAAGGATATTTAAGTCAAAGCCAACATAGAAGTCAAAGAGAGGGCATATAATAGAACTAGGATTGGTAGGAAGTTAGAGGATTGGAAAGCCTTTAAAAACCAACAAACAACAACTAAAAAGTCATTATGAAGGTAAAGATGGAATACGAAAGTCAGTTAGCCTTTGCTGATTGGCTGCTAGTGACTTGTGGTGTTGCATAGGGATCTGTGTTGGGACAGATGGAGGGGCAGGTAGTTTTGAGGAAGTAGAAAGGCTACAGAGGGAGTTAGACAGATTAGAAGAATAGGCAAAGAAATGGCAGATGGAGTACAATGTCAGGAAGTGTATGGTAATGCACTTTGGTAGAAAAAATTAAAGGGTTGACTGTTTTCTAAATGAGAGAAAACACTGAGGCACAAAGGGACTTGGGAGTCCTTGTGCAGCATTCCCTAAAAGTTAATTTGCAGGTTGAGTCTGTGGTGAAGAAGGCAAATGTGAAGTTGGCATTCGTTTCAAGAGGTCTAGAATATAAAATCGAGGATGTAATGTTGAAACTTTATAAAGCACTGGTGAAGCCTCACTTGGAGTATTGTGAGCAGGTTTGGGCCACTGATCTTAGAAAGGATGTGCTGAAACTGGAGAGGGTTGAAAGGAGGTTCACAAAAATATATTCCAGGATTGAATGGCTTGTCATATGAAGAGCATCTAATGGTCTGGTCCTCCATTCACTAGAATTCAGAAGAATGAGGGGTGACCTCATTGAAACCTATCAAATGGTGAAAAGCCTTGATAGAGTGGATGTGGAGAGGATGTTTCCTATGGTGGGGGAGTCTAAAACTAGAGGACAGTCTCAGAATAGGTGTCCTTTTAGAACGGAGACGAGGAGGAATTTCTTTAGCTAGAGGTTGGTGAATCTGTGGAATTCTTTGTCCTAGGCAGCTGTGGAGGCCAAGTCTTTATGTATATTTAAGGCAGAGGTTGATAGATTCTCGATTGGTCAGAGCATGAAGGGATACAGGGAGAAGGTAGGGGATTAAGACTGAGAGGAAAATTGGATCAACCATGATGAAATGACAGAGCAGACTTAATGGGCCAAATGATGTAATTCTTCTCCTATATCTTATGGTCTTGGGTTGGGAAGAGATGAATTTCGTGTTTGTTCCAAGATGAGCTATCATAATCAAAAATAAGTATTCATTGAAGGGAAGGAGGAAATTATGCCAGGTAATGACAGAACACATTCAAAGATTCAGAAGGTATAGTGGGAAGATAAATGAAAATTTATGGTTTTAGTGATAGAATGAAGAATAACACTAATTTTAAATGAACAATCATACATTATTCAAAAGAGTCAAGAAGCGTTCTCAAGCCTTTGGCTCTCATTTTGAATAACATAAGATAATTTACCTTCACTTCAAAAAGTCATGCAAATCTCATAAAAAAAAGTTTATCTCAACCAGAACAGTACTCTGTAAACTGCACTGAAATATCCAAATAATGCACTCCAATTGCTACAATTAACCTTGAAATGATAACTTTCAGTCTCAGTTATGGAAATGGTACAATCATAGTTAAATATAGGAAGACTTGAGCCCAGAGATGCCTATTTGCTTAAAAGATAAGAAAACACATAGTCATAGGGAAGTACAGCACAAAAACATGGCACATGGTTTCTCATTTAACTTTGTTTTGTCATATGGACTGTGCTGGTGAGACTCAATTCTAAGTGTCTTTGCTAAGGTGGTGCAGAGTCAACTTCTTGAACACTTACATTCTTTTGCATGGAAGTACTTGAACAATTCAACTTGGGTATAGAATATAATTTAGTTAAGCTTTTGCATTTAAGACTTGATTTATAGTTTCTTTCACGGTAGAGGGACCAGTCTTCACGAAGATGCCTATTAGTTGCAGTTGAATAGTTAGATAGCAAACTAACAACTGATAAAATTATCACCTTCCTTACTTACCAGTTTCCAGTACTAATACTAGCTTTTGTGTTCCTGCTGGAGATGGCTTTGCCTTCACCCTTTCCTTGCCCCATCTGCCAATTTTTTTGTCAGCCCCCACCTGCCTCTGCTTCCACCCTTCATCTGGTTGGGTTCATCCTTCATCTCCCCTTAGTCCACTGATCACCCATTGTCCCATCTCACAAATCCTTCTCTCCTCTTGAAACAGATTATCCTCCCTCTCCACTCTGCTGCAGAATCTCTGTCAGAAACATCATCACTTCCTTTCTCCCATGTATCTTTCGTATACACTCAGTGCCACTTTATTAGGTACATTGCTCATTAATTCAAATATCTAATCAGCAACTCAGTGCATAACAGCATGCGGACATGGTCAAGATGTTCAATTGTTGTTCAGACAGAACATCAGAATAAGATAGAAATGTGATCTAAGTGACTTCGACTGTGGAATGATTGTTGGTGCCAGATGGGGTGGTTTGAGTATCTCAGAAACTGCTGATGTCCTGGGATTTTCACACACAACAGTCTTTCCAGCACACAAGGAATGGTGGGAAAAACAAAAAAAAAACATCCAGTGAGCGGCAGTTCTGTAGTTAAAAAAACACCTTGTTGATGAGAAAGGTCAGAGCAGAATGACCAGCCTGGCTCAAGCTGACAGGAAGGTGACAGTAACTCAAATAACCACATGTTACAACACTGATGTGCAGAAGAGCATCTCTGAACACGTAACACGTTTAACCTTGAAGTGAATGGACTACAACAGCAGATTATGAATATACACTAAATGGCAACTTTATTATGTACAGGTAAAACATTCCCTGGTAAGTTTTGAATTATTGATTTTTTAAAGTAGGAAATAAAAAAGTTTGTTTGGATTATACTTAGTACCTACTCTGCTTGGATGCCATTCAAATCAGAGCTTTTCACTGTACCTTGTGACAATAATAAACCTTGTGACACTGTACATGTGACCATAATAAATCAATTACCAATTGTACAGAGTGACTAAGTCCTGCAGATCTGCTCTATTTGTAGATGTATAATTATAGATTCTATAGTCAGTGATGACGTTTGAGCTGTGTCTAGCCATACAGTCCAGACTGTGGAGAGAGTAGAATAATGGGCTAAGCGCGCATCCTTCAGGTGCGTCTGTGTTGACTGTCAGTAAGGAGCAGATGTTATTTCCGATCTGCACTGTGCTCTCCAAATGAGGAAGTTAAGGATCATGTTGCAGAGAAAGGCACAGTGACTTGGGTTTTAAAGCTTGTTGATTAGTTGTGAAAGGATGATGGTATTGAACACTGAGTAGGGCTATGCAGTCCACAGTCATGCTTGTGGTTTGATCTTGTCCCTGAATATGCATTCCTCGTACACTGCTCATAAAGAGATAGGTTTTTTTTCTGCAAAGCAACCAGTTTATCTTTTAAATATGTGTGCACCAAACCAGGACACAATGGAAGAGAAAAGATATTTTTGTCCAATGGTTTTTGACCTTTCAACAAATAGCAAAAACATCTTGTATCCTTAGAAGAAATATAATCCCAGATTTTATGTTACATATAGATTTATAATGGCAATAGATAGAATGCTTAATACATTATGCATAATATGTTTATTGTATGCCACTGCTCAATGAATATTATCTTGTAAACCAATAGTGATCAGTGATCTAGAAAAAATACATGCAAACCATTATGCAAATTATCATTTCACTTCATTAGAAAACCATGAGAGTTCAATTTCCTGGTGTGCTTTCTTGATGAAATTCTACCGAAATTTCGACGTATAATATCAGAATAGTGCTCATAATTTCTCCAGTGTTACAACAGATTGCCAGAAGAATCCCTGTGGATATTCCACTCCTGTATATTTGTTTTCATATTTTAGTTACTAAACCTAGCAAATCAGTACTTCAAAAACAAAACTTAAAAAAATATAGCAAATGTATCTGAAGAACAGGGTCCCTTTTTGTCCATTTACTAAGGACTTTTCCATTACAAGTTACTTTTCCACTTCTGGATTTCATTATCATGACCTGCAAGACATTATAGGAATTTTGATCAACATTTATAATACAAAAAACACGAAACTGACATTAAAACTGCAAAACTACAGTCACTAACTCAATAATATCCTGAAGCTTCGCACTCAGGCTACCACACTAAACATTTCTAAATTACTGATGGAAAATAATACTTATCTACCAGTTTTTCCTATTTCCTTTGATAAATCATTAACTCTTGCTATTAAGTGTCACAGTAACAGCCTCTTTCCATTGTCTAAATTACCATTTTTCATGAGTGACTTTAAATGACATGCCTATTCAATTGTGTTGGTGATTTGACTTTACACATGACATATCTCCTGACACTTCAAGCAGGTCAGTAGACACAAACAATTCTTTTCCTCCCTTCTTATGTCATAAAGTTAAACTGTAGGGCAGTACTATTATTCCTGCACAGATCATTCAATTTAGTACATAGCAGTGAATAAATATGCAATCTTAGCCTATAAGACTCAGCTAATGTCTCAATTTGTGTGGTGACGTGGAGATACATCCCTGCCAAAGGAGGTGTAAGGCATTCCTTTACTCTGCTAGCCTGCAGGTCACCCTTGGGCACCTGCTTAGCTCCCCAATCATGGTCATGGGAAGCCGTGGGAGCAGGTGGTGGATGGTCATATGAGCAGCTGGTTTATATCATAGCTCCTGGTTATGCAACGACGGATGCCAGGCAATCTCTTAATTAAGAGTATTGATAATGCCTGGGGTCACCCGTCAAGTCAAGACACTGACCGAAAAATGGTAATGGCAAACCACTTCTGTAGAAAAAGTTGCCAAGAACAATCATGGTCACCATGATCGCCTACGTTATACGACACGTCACATAATGATGATGATGAATATTTCAATTGCAAAAATGAAGTGAGTTCTTGGTGCTAACATAACAAAACTATAATCAATAAAATTGGAATACAGTGGATTTTGGTTGATTGGAACACATCAGGACCAGTATATTTGGGCCCAATTACATGGTTACCCCAATTAGCCAAAGTTTCACGGAAATAGTTGAAAGATATTAAAAAGAAAAACTACCACTTAACTAAGTAACAACTACTGCATTTAAATGAAATAACAGAACAAATTAGAATACTACCAAAACTACAATGTGGTAAAGCTGTAGGTATATTAGTTCCTGATGGTTATCAATGGAGGAATCCATCTGCCATTTTCTTTTATTTGACTGTAAATGAACAAAGTCAGTGCAGACACCCAGTGCAGTTGAAAGGTGAAATGTTTAAAGGTAACAAGGGGAAACTTCTTCACTCAGAGGGTGGTGAGAATGCGGAAAAAACTGCCAGCAGAAGTGGTGGATGCAATGTTAATTTCAATGTTTAAGAGAAGTTTGAATAGCTACATGCACGGGAGGGGTATGAATGGCTATGGTTCAGATGCAGGATGATGGGACTAGGCAGTTTAAATGGTTCAACATGAACTAGATGGGCTAAAGCGCATTTTTCTCTGCTGTAGTTTTCTATGACTCTATAATGGACTGCCTTCATACTACTTTATAGAGAACTGTATCCTTCAAATCTTCATTTTCATTGTAACATTCAAGATAATTGTCGATACTTTCAAATTCTTTGTAATTCTTAACTCAATGAAATAGTGAAATGATCTCATTTTCACTTCTAACCGTTTTTGCATTTTTGGCATCTCCGAGCCTGAATGCTTAATTATGTGGTTTGAATGGTCTTTATTTCTTATCAATTATCAGCAACTAAAATCGCTGCTTTTTGAACACAAACAAACGCAACTAATGCTGTTTGAAAACTGATTGCTCCAAGCATGGTGTAGTGCCTTACGATCATTCAAGTGCATATGACCGAATCTAATTAGGAACAGTTTGGAAAGCCTCCTGCCCCAATTAAGACCACAAGCATAAAATATAGGAGCAGAATTATACCTTTTGGTCCATCGAGTCTGCTCTGCATTTCATCATGGCTGATCCATTTTTTCTCACAGCCCCAATCTCCTGTCTTCCCACTGTATCCTTTCATGCCCTGACCAATCTATCAACCTCTGCCTTAAATATACATTAAGACTTGGCCTCCACAGCTGCCTTTGGCAACAAATTCCATAGATTCAACATCCTCTGGCTGAAGAAATTCCTCCTTTCCATTCTAAATGGACGCCCCTCTATACTGAGGCTGTGTCCTCTTCACATCCAAATAGGAAACATGGTCTCCACATCCACTCTATCAAGGCCTTTCACCGTTCAATAGGTTTCAATTAGGTCACCCCTCATTCTTGATACGATAAACTGTTTGATCCTGGAATCATTTTCGTGAACTGAGTTCCTTTGAACTCCCTTCAGTTCCAGAATGTCCTTTCCTAAGGGGTTCAAAACTGCTCACAATACTCCAAGTGAGGCCTCACCAGTGCTCAATGAAATCTCAACATTACATCCTTGCTTATATATTCTAGTCCTCAAATTAAGCAGGATAATGTCCCAAGTAAACAAAGGTAATCCTGGCTATTTTCTCAATTTAGTTATTGTTCTTTAATAGATGTTCCAAATAAACAGTTTCCCGATTAACTGATGGCCCAATTCATCGGAATCTACTGTATTTGTACTAAAAATAATTGCAGCTGTGAGAAATCTAAAACAGAATAACTACCAGAAACACTATCACGTGATGTTAGAGAGGGGGTTCTAGATTTCAATCTGGCAGCTACAAGGAAGCCAACAGATTACACCCAAATACGGATGATAAGTTATTTGGAGGTGGTAGGTACCTCACCCTTCTGTATGTTAAATATCAGAGGTTATGAATTGCTGTCAAAATAGGCTTGGCAAGTTACTGCAGTGATCCTGAAGGCAGAGATTAATGTAGCAGGGTGAGGGAGAGGATGGATCCAGTGCTATGACGGGAGTGTAAATCCGCCCGCATGCTAGTGATGTTAGAGCATTAATTGGCTGCAGTACATTACCCACTAATGAAGGCTGGTGATAGGAGACTCAGGGTGCAGCTGATGGATAGGTGAGTGGGAAGTAGAGGAATGGGAATGATCGGCATCCTCTGAGACTCTGGTCTTAACTCAGTGTGCCTCCTGGCTTCTCCTGTATATTAGGGAATAGGAGATAATAAGAATACACATCTCCTATATGGAAACTATGTGATGTGATCTTGCCAGGGAAAACTAAACACCTCGCAAGTGTATGAAGTATCCTACACAATTGCAGTTGTGTCCTACATACAGCTAAAATGAATGAATTGCTTACGCTCCTTGTTCACAAAGCTTCTGACATCTTTGACTTTACTCAAATTGTTAATTTTCTCAGTTTTACATTTAAGTCACCCTATTTAAATATTGTATAGAATAAAATTGCTTCATGGACACGGCAACCTATCATAAGACCATAAGATATTGGAGCAGAATTAGGCCATTTGATCCATCGAGTCTGCTCCACCATTTCATCATGGCTGATCCATTTCCCTCTCAGCCCCAGTCTCCTGTGCCCTGATTCTTCACTGGCTACAATATTCATGGCTGCGATCCCACATAATATCCAGCATAACTTGAACATTTTTGCTCTCTTTTTCAGACAAAATTCCACCTAATTTAGTGTGGAAGACAAATTGGCCCATTATTAGTTATGACAAAGTGCATATTTTCTAGAGTACAGCACCTACAAGTTCTAGTTGCTGATGTGCCTCATCATTCTGCTTCTCAGGGTGCTATACCCCTCATTACTTGTTTCTTTGCTAGAGAATCAGAATCAGGTTTATTATCACCAGCATGTGACGTGTATCCCATTTTCATAACTGATCAAGATCATGTTGCAAGCCTTGATAGCCTCCCTTGTTGTCCACTATGTCCCCAATCATTGACCATAAGACACAGGAGATGAAGTAGGACACTTGACCATTGAGTCTGCTGCGCCATTTCATCATGGCTGATTCAATTTTCCTTTCAGCCCCAATCTCCAGCACTCTCCCCATATTCCTTCACGCCTTGACCAATCAAGAATCTAACAACCTCTGTCTTAAATATACATAAAGACTTGGACTCCATTGCTGCCTATGGCAAAGATTTCCACATATTCACCACTCACTGGCTAAAGAAATTTCTCCTTATCTGCACTTCAAAAGGATGCTTCTCTATTCTGAGACTGTCCCCTTTGGTCTTAGACTTTCTCACCACAGGAAACATATTCTCCACATCCAAATCATTGACATATAATGTAAAAAGAATCAGTCTCAACACTGACTCTTGTGGAACATCACTAGTCACTGGCAGCCAACTGGAAAAAGCTCCCTTTATTCCCACTCTTTGCTTCCGGTCAATCAACCATTGCTTTATCCATGCTAGAATCTTTCTTGTAATACCATGGGCTCATAGCTTGTTAAGCAGCCTCATGTGGCACCTTGTCAAAGGCCTTCTAAAATTCAAGTACACAACATCAACCAATTCTCCTTTGTCTATCCTGCTTGTTATTTCTTCAAAGAATTCCAACAGATTTGTCAGGCAAGATTTTCCTTGAGGAAACCATGCTGACTATGGTCTATTTTATCATGTGCCTCCATGTACCCTGAGATATCATCCTTAATAATCAACTCCAACATCTTCCTAACTATCGAGGTCAGGCTAACTGGCCTATAGTTTACTTTCTTCTTCCTCTCTCCCCTGTTAAGAGTAGAGTGACATTTGCAATATTCCAGCCTTCTGGAACCATTCCAGAGTCCAGTGATTCTTGAAAGATCATTACTAATGCCCCTACAGTCTCTTCAGCCTCCTCTATCAGAACATGGGGTGTACACCATCTGGTCCTGGTGACCTATCTATCTTCAGACCTTTCAGTTTCCCAAGAAACTTCTCTCTAGTTATGGTAACTACACATTCATAACCCGACACTGGGAACTTCCACAATGCTGCTCGTGTCTTCCACAGTGAAGAGTGATGCAAAATACTTATTCAGTTTGTCCACCATTTCAATCTCCCCATTACTACCTCTACCGTTAACAACCAGCATTGTTTACCAGTGATCAATATCCACTCTCACCTCTCTTGGTGCAATCCACAAATTTGCTGATCTAGCTTAGCACATTATCAACTAAGTTATTAATATAGATGATAAACAACAATGGACACAACACCAGTCCCTGCGGCACATCACTTGTTAACTGGCCGTTATCAGAGACAACCATCTGCCATCACTCTCTGACTTCTCCTACCAAGCCAATGTTGATCCAATCGGTTATTTCATCCTGAATACCAAGCAACTTAACCTTCTGGACCAGACTCCAATGCACCCTTTAAATCAGCAAAGGCTTGCAGCTCCTGTAAAAGAGGAAACTGACAACAAGCTTAGACCATTTAAAGTCTCACTGAAATATCAGAATCCATCTTTTTCAAAAGCCTCTTTCTCCAAACATGAATCAAAATAATTCTTCTAAAACATACTGACTTTACCAAATCACAACTGTTTCATTCTAGATAATGCGCTGCTGATAGACTGCAGTTCCAATACGGAACTGACTCTAGCTCAGGCATGGGCAAACTACGGCCCGCGGGCCATATGCGGCCCGTTAAGCTTTTTAATCCGGCCCACAGAACTTGATGAAATTATATTAATAAACCTTGTTAACGTTTTTTCCCCGCAATTCTGGTGTTCTCCCAATAGATGACGCACTCTATATACATTTGTGGCGACCCATTTCCTGGCACATCCGAACAGGCTCACAATTAGTCAGTGTTCCGGCTAAGGGAGATAGCCTGCGGGGATTTGCGAGCACAGAGCTTTGGAGCCTCTGCGCCACGGGGGGCAGGTTCAGGGAGGCTTAAAAGTGAGGCTGGGGATTTCGAATAAAGTTTTTTTCTTTGACTGCAGTTACCGACTCCGTGTCGTAATTTTAGCGCACGTAGCACACCGCTACACATTGACCTTTGTTGAGGTGCAGCGTATTACTCCACATTTGCGCTTTACTCTTTGTTCAGCTCGACCTATTTGTGTGAACAGGCGTTCAGCGTCATGAACATCAACAAAGCCAGCCACAGATCCAAGTTAACTGACCAACACCTCAGATCCATCCTGAGAATCGCCACAACAAAACTAAATCCAGACTTTGATGCGCTGGCTAAAAAGGGAGACCAACAACACTGTTCCCACTGAAAGTAAAAATAAGTTTCTTCGTTGTGTTATGTAAAAAATGCATTTGAAAATATTTTTTTCAATAAGCCTTACATGTTACATGTCATTTCTGTTAAGTGATGGACATGAGTAGTGCGCAGGTGCACGTACGTTCTCAAAATAAAAAATGCGCTCCAGATCAAATAACGTGCTCCACATACTGGCGCGCTGTCGGTGTTCTGTCTTTGTGCTGGTCGTTGTTGAGTTTTAGCACAGGGGACAATTGAATAAGAAGGAGCAGGACAAGTAGACCTGCATCTCCTACCGTTTTTGAAATAAAGACAGTCAGGAGGAGAGTGATGATGATAATATCTTGAAGGATAACAGAATTTTCAGTGCTTTAAAATAATAACTGTTACTATTAAAAAAAGCTGTATTTTATTCATTTAATTTTCAGTGTTTTAAAAGTCATTTCAATAAATAGCTAAATACCATGGGACCTCAAAGACAGATATTTTGTTGTAATGCATTTGTTCATTTTCAATTGTTTTCTACATATCCCATGATATTTTATTTTCTCTTATGAGGTGTATTACCAAAACATTCCGTCCATCTGCTCCTGGTCCGGGCCCCCTGTCAAATTTTAGAACCCTTTGTGGCCCACAAGTCAAAAAGTTTGCCCACCCCTGCTCTAGCTAACAAAATCTCATGATCTATCATCTTGTGGAAGCTGTCGGTATTTACATAGATTTGGTCCCAGACTTAGTAGTCAGCAATCTTTTTTTCTGAGTAAGGCATAACTAGGCTATCACTTGGCAGACTCTGCTCGCAGGTTGTATGATAAATGCACCCAAATGCCCATTAGAAAAAGTATTGACACTTTGAATGTTTTTAATCTTCACTGTTTTAACACTCACTCAGTTTTCCTTCCTTTCCCAACTTTTTCAGGTGGTGCGTAAGATTAATTTCAGCTGCATGATGCAGATGAGAAGGGGTATCCTATTGGCAAAGCAAACCACAGGTTATGCATTGTTCTTAGACATTTTCTAAAGGAAAAATAAACACCAAATTCAATTTTTTAAATCTAATGGAGAACATATAAAATGACTTTATTTTGATAAACAGATTAATATATTCTTATTTGAAACCCTTAACCTGAGAAACTAGCAGATAAATAAATGCTTACATGTGCCTTTTACAACCAAAATACTTTATAGTTAATTAAATACTTTTGGCACGATCAATATCACAATGTAGAGATCCCTGCAGTTAATATTAGCATAACAATAAATATCATGATCAAGAACTGTTGAGAATTAACAACCAGGCCATGGTTAGGAACCATCTTACACAAATATAGATAGTTTTAAATCATTATACTGTACATTGTTAAAAGTCATTGAAAAGATTTTTTAAATGCCACATATACCCTACAATATCTAGCAAGGCTGCATTCATTTTTCATCCATTGAATAAAATATTCTAGAGAGTATGTGTTTGTGGTAAATTCAACATTTACCACTCTGTTTGAGTTGCAAGGGTAATTACAGGTCACTTTCTCAACTAAGCCATTTTGTGAGAGAAAGGTGCCCCAATAACTTTGTTGGCATTTCGTAATTCAGTTTTTTATTGACCCAACATCGATGAAGGAACACTAATGTATGTTCACGACAGGGTGATATGGGGTTCTTGGTGCCTGCTGCAGTGGAAGGTACAAGTTTTGGAAATGCAGCTACAGGCGGTCTAATGTGTTGCTTCAGTGCTTTCTCCAAATAATACATGGTAAGGTCAGTTTAATAAAGCAAGCAGTCCGTTTGGTCCCCCCGTAGAATTTCTCCACCTATACTCAAACATCTAAGAGGAGTTGATTATATAATGCTCCTGATAGGCATTTAAGCTGATGCTCAGTTTTTAAAAACTCAGGATGTGACCCAACAGCCATTAGAACAGGTGGTTTCTGGTACATTCCAGTAACCAAAACATTTAAATCACTTATCCTGATAACCTTCCATTTAATCAGGAGGCAGGTGATAGAAGACACAAAAATATTAAGGTTTAACATGATGGAAAGGCAATTAGGTCTCTTTGCTGATGACAATTGCACCCATGTGGTATGAATGGTACTTGCTATTTTTCAGTCCCTGTCTGGATGTTGTCCAGGACTTGCCACATATGGACTGGTTAATTATATAGAAATTATCTGAACAATTTACAATCATTAGCAAATAGACCAACTCTGACGTGGTGGCAGGAGGTCAGTGACACTACAGTTGAAGATAATGGGCCTATTACGCTATTATCAAGAATTCCAACAGTGAAAATAACTCTCAAGGTGGAATATGATGATACATATGGAATTTGATTATAAATTTAGACCTGAAGAATTAGGCCATTAGGCCCATTGAGTTTGCTACACCATTCAATCATGGCTGATCCTTTTTTTCTCATCCTCAGCCCCTCTTCCCAGCCTTCTTTCTGTGATGCCGTGTCCAATCAAGAACCTATCAATTGGCCCTAAATAAACACAACGACCTGGCCTCCACTGCTGCCTGTGGTAACAAATTCCACAAATTCATCAAATTCATCACTCTCTGGTTAAAGAAATTTCTCTGAATTTTCATTTTAAATGGACGCCCCACACTTGCCATCTTATCCTGGACTCCCCCACCATGGGAAACATCCTTTCTACATCTACTCTGTTTAGGGCTTTTAACATTCGAAAGGTTTCAATAGGATCCCCTTTCATCCTTCCAAATTCCAGTGGGTACAAACCCAGAGCTTTCAAATATTCCTTGTATGGTAACTCTTTCACTCCCAGAATCATCCTTGTGAACTCCTCTGAACCCTCTCTAATGCTGGCAAATCTTTTCTTAGATGAGGAGCCCAAACTGTTCACAATACTCAAGGTGAGGCCCCACCACTACCTTATAAATCCTCAGCATCACATCCCTGTTCTGGTTTTCTAGGCTCTTGAAATAAATGCATTTGCCTTCCTCACCACCGACTCAGTCTACAAGTTAACCTTCAGGTTGTTCTGCACAAGGACTCCAAAGTTGCTTTGCATCTCAGAGTTTCAGATTTTCTTCCCGTTTAGAAAACAGTCTGCATGTTTATTTCTACTACCAAAGTGCATGATGGTGCATTTTCCAACATTGTATTTCTTTTGCCACTTTCTTGCCCATCCCCCTAATCTGCCCAAGTCTTTCTGCAGCCTACCTGATTCCTCAACATATATGCACCTCCACCAACCTTTATATCATCTACAAACTCGGCAACAAAGTAATCTATTCTATCATCTACATCATGGATATATAGAGCACAAAAAGCAGCAGTCCCACATCGGACTCTTGCGAAACACCACTAGTCACTGGCAGGCAACCAGAAAAGGATCCTTTTATTCCCACTCGCTGGCTCTGATCAATCAACCAATGCTCTAAATATGCCAGTATCTTTCAGGTAATACCATAGGCTCTTAACTTGGTAAACAGCCTTATGTGTGATATCTTGTCAAAGGCCTTCTGAAAGTCCAAATATACAACATCCAGTGCATCTCCTTTATACACACAGATTTAAACCATGCTGACTTTGTCCTATCTTATCCTGTGTCACCAAACACTCGATAACCTCATCCTTAACAATTGACTCCAACATCTTCCCAACCACTGAGGTCAGGCTAACTGGTCTATCGTTTCCTTTCTGCTGCCTTCCTCTTCTCTTAAAGAGTGGAGTGACATTTTCAATTTTACAGTCCTCTGGTACCATACCAGAGTCCAATGATAATTGAAAGATCATTACCAATGCCTCCACAATCTCTACCGCTACTTCTTTTAGAACCCTAGGGTGTAGTTCATCTGGTCTGGGTGACTAACGTACCCTTAGGTCTTTCAGTTTTTTGAGCACCTTCTTCCTTGTAATAGTAACTGCACTCACTTCTCTTCCCTCACACCCTTTGATATCTGGTACACTAAAAGTGTCTTCCACAGTGAAGATTGATGCAAAATACTCATTTTGTTAACCTGCCATCTCCTTGACCCGTTATTATTTCTCCAGCCTCATTTTGTAGCGGTCCTATATCCACTCTCATATCTCATTTATTTTTTACATACTTGAAAAAGCTTTACTTTCCACTTTGCTATTGTTTGCTAGCTTGCTTTCATATTTCATTTTTTCCCTCCTAATGATACTTTCAGTTGCTCTCTGTAGGTTTTTAAAAAGCTTCCCAATCCTCTATCTTCCCACTAAATTTTGCTTTGTTGTATGCCCTCTTTTGCTTTTACATTAGCTTTCACCTACCTTGTCAGCCACGGTTGTACTATTTTGCCATTTGATTATTTCTTTGTTTTTAGAATACATCTATCCTGCACCTTCCTCATTTTCCCCAGTAACTCACACCATTGCTGCTCTGCTGTCATCCCTGCCAGCAGCTCGTTCCAATTTACTTTGGTTAACTCCTCTCTCATACCACTGTAATTTCCTTTACTCCACTGAAATACTGCTGCATCAGATTTTACTTTCTCCTTATCAAATTTCAAGTTGAACTCAAGTTTGAAGGCTTCCCATTAATGAGGCACCCCTTTGACAGAAAATGACCTATCCCAATCCACATCTGTCAGGTCCCTTCCAATGGCATCAAAATAGGCCTTTCTCCAGTTTAGTGTCTCAACCCAAGGACCAGTCCCATCTTCTCCATAACTATCTTGAAACTAATGGACCGATGATCAGTAGATCCAAAGTGTTTCGCTACATACACTTCAGTCACCTGCCCTATCTTGTTCCCTAATAGAAGATCCAGCATCATACTCTCACATTGGGACCTCTACATTGATTAAGGAAACTTTCCCGAACACACTTAACAAAGTATCACATCCAGTCCTTTGACAGTATGGGAGTCCTGGTCAATATATGTAAAGTTAACATCACCTACAGTATGTCATAACCTTATATTTCCTGTAACTGCTTGCTATCCTTCTGCCAAATTGCTCCTCTAAATCCCACTGACCACTTGGAGTTATATAATATAAACTCTGTTAATGTGGTCATCATTTATTTCTCAGTTACATCTATGTTGTCTCAGTAGATGAGTCCTCCAGTGTGCTCTCTCTGAGCACTGTAATATTTCCTCTGATGAATAATGCCCCCCTCCCCATTTAATACCTCCTCCTCTATCATGTCTAAAGCAACGGAATCATGGAACACTGAGCAGCCAGTGCTGCTCTTCTCACAACCAAGGCTCACAAATGGCTACAATGCCATAATTCTGTAAGTTTATTCATGTACTGTTAATCTGCCTTATCTACAACACTTCTTGCATTGAACTATACAGATAGATAGATACCTTATCGAATTCAAAGGAACTTACAGTGTCACAGTAGCATTACAAGTGCACAGATATACAAATATTACAAGAGTATTGAAAGTGGAGCTTAGGAAGGTTAAAGGCACCTAACAGCAACTCCTTTGCTTACATCTTTGGAAACAGTTCTACTTCCATCTTTAGTATCTCCATTTTTCCCTTTCAGGGTTCTTTTGAAGACCCTGACCTGGAGTTACACGCTGACCACGATTCTTTGCAGGAATGGGACCCGCTCTCGGGGTTTCACAACTGACCTTTGTTGTTCGGCTTAAGAGACTGGCTCGGATTCGGAAGCCTGATCTCAAGGCTCTGGAGATGGATGGATCGAGGGTCGGTGTCACGACAGGAGACCCATATGTTGTCAGGGGAGTTAGAAAATCTGCAGTTGTGTGCCCTGTTTTTTGGGTACAGAGCTTGAAAAAAGCTACCTGGTGGACTTGTAACATTATAAATCTGCAAGCTGGTTGTTATGCCTCCCTGCTTGCTGGGAAAATGGAGACACCTCTTTCTCCCTTATTAGGGAGAGAGACAGAACCTGTGATATGTCGCATACGAGGTGAAATGCAAAGTCTTTGGGGTAACTGCAAGTCTGCATCTTTGCTATTGCTTTGCTCACGCTTGAGTGCTCGGTGGTGGTGCCGATGTTTGTTCTTCCTTAAGAAGAGATTTGATCGAAGATGACTCTGACCTTGGTACTTGAGAGGCAACATACCATCTGGGAATCTTTTCTTTTAAACTTTTTTTATTGAGTTTTCAAATGATTACAGAAAGAAAAAAGTATATACCCTTCCCCCCTCCCCCCCCAACATCCCTATAGAAAAAAAGAAAAAGAAAAAGAAAAAAAAAGAAAGAAAGAGAGAGTGCCTGGATATCGGAAGACCCCCACATGCTCCACGGAGTTCATAATAACTTTAGTATATATATTTATTTCTTTCCCCAAATAACCAATTATTTTATCTTCGGAGCACCTATATATTTAATCCTGTCTTTTGTAAATAAGGGTGCCAAATTTTCAAAAATGTTTCATATTTATCTCTTAAATTATAAGTAGTTTTTTCAAGTGGAATACAGCTGGAAATTTCATTCTTCCAACGATTTATACTTAAGTATGAATCCGATTTCCAAGTAACTGCAATAGCCTTTTTGGCTACTGCCAGTGCAACTTTTATGAATTCTTTCTGATATTTATTCAATTTGGGTTTTGATTTTATCCCTTCAATATCGCCTAATAAAAATAATATTGGATTATGTGGAATTGCGTTCCAATAAAACTCTTAAATTTGTCCAAAAAGGTTGAATTTTAGAACAAGACCAAGTAGAATGTAAAAAAGTACCGATTTCTTGGTTACATCGGAAACACTGATCAGATAAATTTGGATTTAATTTATTTATTTTTTGTGGTGTAATATATAATTGATGTAAAAAATTATATTGCAGTAATCTTAACTGGACATTTGTTGTATTTATCATACTATCAAGACATAGTCTTGACCAATTTGTTTCTTCAATTTTAATATTCAAGTCACTTTCCCATTTTTGTCTTGACTTATGGATTCTTTGTTTAATTGCCTGTTTTTGAATCAAGCTATACGTACAAGAAATACATTTTTTAGTTTTTCCTTTTTGAATTAAAGTCTCTATTTCATTAGATTTTGGCAATAACATTGTTTGACCTAATTTTTCTCTTAAATAAGCCCTTAATCGGAAGTAACAAAAAAGTGTTGTTTGATACTTTATTTTTATTCTTTAATTGATCAAATGACATTAATATGCCTCCTTCAAAACAATCTCCTATATATCTAATCCCTTTTTGAAACCAATTATATAAAAGTTGATTATCTATTGTAAAAGGAATGTCTATTTTGAATTAAAGATCTCTTTGCTAATAAAGATTTCTTTGTCTCATCATCAACATTTATCTTATTCCATAAGTCAATCAAATGTTTTAATATAGGAGATTCTTTCTTTTCCTGTATCCATTTAGATTCACATTTATATATAAAATCTTCTGGTGTATTTTCTCCTATTTTATCTTGTTCTATTCTAATCCATGCCGGTCTATCTTTCTCAAAAAAAGATGCAATAAATCTAAGTTGATTTGCTTTATAATAATTCTTAAAATTTGGAAGTTGTAACCCTCCTCGACCAAATTTCCATGTCAATTTTTCCAACGATATTCTTGACATCTTACCTTTCCAAAGAAACTTCCTCACATATTTATTTAACTCTTGAAAAAACTTCTGGGGTAGTTGTATTGGTAGTGATTGGAATAAGTATTGTAGTCAAGGGAATATATTCACTTTTACGGTATTTACTTTACCTACTAATGTTATTGGTAATATCATCCAGTTATCAAGATCTTCTTGAATTTTTTTCAATAATGGTAAGTAATTTAATTTATATAAGTTCTTTATATCATTATCAACTCTTATACCTAAATATTTTATACCATTTGTTGGCCATCTAAATTGAGTTATTAATCGACATTGACTATAATCTCCTTTAGTAAGAGGTAAAATTTCACTTTTATCCCAATTTATTTTGTAACCTGATATTTTCCCATATTCTTCTAATCTAGAGGATAATTTACGCAACGGGTGCAATGGGTTTGTTAAGTAAAGCAGAACATTATCAGCAAATAAGTTAATCTTGTATTCCTCCTGATTAACTCTGAAACCCTTAATATTTGGGTCCATTCTAATTAATTCAGCTAATGGTTCTATCGCCAACACAAATAAAGCAGGTGATAATGGACAACCTTGCCTAGTTGACCTTGTTAACTGAAATGGTGTTGAAATTTGACCATTTGTCACTACTTTAGCTTTGGGATTAGTATTTAAGGTTTTAATCCATTTTATAAAAGATACTCTTAACCCATATTTTTCCAATACCTTAAATAAAAAATCCCATTCCAATCTATCAGATGTTTTTTCTGCATCTAAAACAACTGCCACACTCATTTCCTCCCTCTTTTGAGCCAAATGAATTATACTAAATAACTGAGTTACATTATCTGCTGATTGTCTATTTTTAATAAATCCTGTTTGATCCATATGTATTAATTTTGGTAAGTATTTAGATAATCTGTTAGATAAGATTTTTGCTATTATTTTATAATCAGTGTTTAACAAAGAAATAGGTCTATATGATGTTGGCTTTAAAAGATCTCTATCTTTATTTGGCAATACTATTAAAATAGCTGTCGAAAAAGATTCTGGGTTTATTACTTTCTTTCTGCTTGATGTATTAACTCCATAAAAGGAGGAATTAATAAATCTTTAAACTTTTTATAAAATTCAGGCGGAAAACCATCTTCTCCTGGGGATTTATTACTTTGAAATGATCCTAGAGCTTCTTCGACCTCTTTTAATGTAAAAACCATCTGGGAATCTTGTTCTTATCCACAGAATCACTATCTGTCACACTAACCAGCGAATCCCTTATCAAGTGTTTGCCTATTCTTTCTCTTTTGCTACTGATCTACAGAGCCAGACTCTGTTGCTCCAAGGAGAAAAGGCCAAGTTCACTCAAACTGCTTTCATAAGGCATGCTCCCCAATCTAGGCAACATCCTTGTAAATCTCCTCTGCACCCTTTCTATGGCTTCCACATCATTCCCATTGTGAGGCAACCAGAACTGAGCACAGTACTCCAAGTGGGGTCTGACCAGGGTCCTATATAACTGCAACATTACCTCTTGGCTCCTAAATTCAATTCCACGATTAATGAAGGCCAATACAACATATGCCTTCCTAACCACAGCGTCAACCTGCACAGCTGCTTCGAGCGTCCTATAGACTTGGACCCCAAGATCCCTCTGATCCTCCACACTGCCAAAAGTCTTACCATTAATACTATATTCTGCCATCATTTTTGACCTACCAAAATGAACCACTTCACATTTATCTGGGTTGAACTCCATCTGCCAATTCTCAGTCCAGTTTTGCGTCCTATGAATGTCCCGCTGTAACCTCTGACAGCCCTCCATACTATCCACAACACCCTCAACCTTGTGTCATCAGCAAACTTACTAACCTATCCCTCCACTTCCTCATCCAGGTCATTTATAAAAATCACTAAGAGTAAGGGTCCCAGAACAGATCCCTGAGGCACACCATTGGTCACTAACCTCCATGCAGATTATGACCCATCTACAACTATTCTTTGCCTTCTGTGGGCAAGCCAGTTCTGGATCCCCAATGCAATGTCCCCTTGGATCCCATGCCTCCTTACTTTCTCAATAAGCCTTGCACAGGGTACTTTATCAAATGCCTTGCTGAAATCCATATATACTACATCTACTGCTCTTCCTTCATCAATGTGCTTAGTCACATCCTGAAAAAATTCAATCAGACTTGTATGGCACGACCTGCCCTTGACAAAGCCATGCTGACTACTCCTAATCATATTATACCTCTCCAAATGTTCATAAATCCTGCCTCTCCATCAACTTACCTACCACTGAAGTAAGACTGACTGGTCTATAATTTCCTGGGCTATCTCTACTCCCTTTCTTGAATAAAGGAACAACATCTGCAACCCTTCAATCCTCCGGAACCTCTCCCATCCCCATTGATGATTCATAGATCATTGCCAGAAGGTCAGCAATCTCCTCCCTCGCCTCCCACAGTAGCCTGGGGTACATCTCATTAGGTCACAGCAACTTATCCAACTTGATGCTTTCCAAAAGCTCCAGCACATCCTCTTTCATAATATCAACATGCACATGCTTTTCAGTCTGCTGCAAGTCTGCACTACAATCACCAAGATCCTTTTCCATAGTGAATACTGAAGTAAAGTATTCATTAAGTACCCCTACTATTTCCTCCAGTTCCATACACAGTTTCTCACTGTCACACTTGATAGGTCCTATTCTTTCACATCTTATCCTCTTGCTCTTCACATACTTGTAGAATGCCTTGGGGTTTTCCTTAATCCTGCTCGCCAAGGCCTTCTCATGGCCCCTTCTGGCTCTCTAACTTCCTTTTTAAACTTCTTCCTGTTAGCCTTATAATCTTCTAGACCCCTAACATTACCTAACTCTCTGAACCTTTTGTAAGCTTTTCTTTTCTTCTTGACTAGATTTATTACACCCTTTGTACGCCACGGTTCCTGTACCCTACCATAATTTGCCTGTCTCATTGGAAGGTACCTATGCAGAACTTCACATCAATATCCCCTGAACATTTGCCACATTTCTTCCGTACTTTTCCGAGAACATTTGTTCCTAATTTAAGCTTCCAATTTCCTGCCTGATAGCCTCCCAATTCCCCTTACTCCAATTAAACACTAGTCTAACTTGTCTGTTCCTATATCCCTCCAATGTTATTGTAAAGGAGATAGAATTATGATCACTATCTCCAAAATGCTCTCCCACTGTGAGATCTGACACCTGACCAGGTTCATTTCCCAATACCAGATCAAGTATAGACTCTCCTCTTGTAGGCTTATCTACATATTGTGTCAAGAAACCTTCCTGAACACACCTAACAAACTCCACCCCATCTAAACCCCTCGCTCTAGGGAGATGCCAATCGATATTTGGGAAATTAAAATCTCCCACCATAACAACTCTATTATTGCACCTTTCCAGGATCTGTTTCCCTATCAGCTTCTCGATATTCCTATAACTAATTGGCAACCTATAAAAAACACCCAGTAGAGTTATTAACCCCTTCCTATTCCTAACCTCCACCCACAGAGACTCCGTAGACAATCCCTCCATGACGTTCACCTTTTCTGCAGCCGTGACACTATCTCTGATCAACAGTGCCACGCTCCCACTTCTTTTGCATCCCTCCCTGTCCTTTCTGAAACATCTAAAACCCAGCACTTAAAGTAACCATTCCTGTCCCTGAGCCATCCAAGTCTCTGTAATGGCCACCACATCATAGCTCCAAGTACTGATCCACGCTCTAAGCTCATCCGCTTTGTTTGCAATACTCCTGGCGTTAAAATAGACACATCTCAAACCACATGTCTGAGCGTGTCCCTTCTCTATCACCTGCCCATCCTCCCTCACACACTATCTCTAAGCTTTCTCTATTTGTGCGCCAATTGCCTCTTCCCCAGTCTCTTCAGTTTGGTTCTCACCCCACAACAATTCTTGTTTAAACCCTCGCCAGTAGCCTTAGCAAACCTCCCCGCCAGGATATTGGTCCCCCTGGGATTCAAGTGCAACCTATCCTTTTTGTACAGGTTACATTTGCCCCAAAAGAGGTCCCAATGATCCAGAAATCTGAATCCTTGTCCCCTGCTCCAATCCCTCAGCCATGCATTTATCCTCCACCTCATTCTATTCCTATACTCACTGTCGCATGACACAGGCAGTAACTCTGAGATTACTACCTTTGTGGTCCTGCTTTTCAACTTCCTTTCTAACTCCCTGTAGTCTTTTTTCAGGACCTCTTCCCTTTTCCTACCTATGTCATTGGTACCAATATGTACCACGACCTCTGGCTGTTCTCCCTCCCACTGCAGGATATCTTGGATGCAAACCTGGGAGGCAAACTGCCATCCGAGTTTCCTTCCTGCATCCACAGAATCACCTGTCTGACCCCCTAACTATAGAGGCCCATATCACCACTGCCTTCCTCTTCTTTTCCCTACCCTTCTGAGCCACAGGGCCAGACTCTGTGCCAGAGGCACGGCCACTGTTGCTTCCCCCAGGTGTGCTGTTTCCCCCCAACTGTACTGAAACAGGAGTACTTATTGTCAAGGGGTACACCCAGGGTACTCTCTTGTACCTGACTCTTCCCCTTCCCTCTCCTGACTGTTACCCACTTGACTGTCTCCTGTGGCCCCAGTGTGACCACCTGCCTATAACTCCTTTCTATCACCTCCTCGCTCTCCCTAACACAGTCCCTTAGGAGCTGCAGCTTGACACACTGGGTGCAGATATGGCTGTCTGGGACTCAAGGACCTCCCACATCTGACACCGAGCACAGAAAACTGGCCTCACACACATACTACTTCCTTTCCGCAATTAACACAGGTAGACTTACCTAGCCTTGTTACCGCCTAAGCCTGTTGAGCCAAAGCCCTATCGCTCTGCTACCTCTCACTCCGCTGCCCACTGGATATGGCAGTTTTCTTTTTAAACTTTTTCCACTATACTGGCTGATGTCATGTGCCTGTGCAGTCTTGCCTCTCTTTTACCCCAAGTAGTAAAACTGCCTTAATTCCTGAAATCCTTAGCCGTTCACTCGCAGCCTTCTTGCTCCAAATAGCCACATGGGTACTCTGCTCTGACTGCTTATTCCCTTTCACACTCCTAACAGATACCCCATTACTGTGTCCTGCAACTTGGGAATAACTCCCTGTAACTCTTGTCAATCAACTTCTCTATCTCCTGAATAATCTGTAGATCATCCAATTCCAGCTCCAGTTCCGTAATGTGGTCTGTTAGGGGCTGCAGCCAGATGCACTTCTCGCAGGGGTAGTCATCAGGGACACTGCAGGTCTCCTGGACTGCCCACATCATGCAAAAGGAGTACACCACAGCCCTGGTCTCCATTCCCACTGCTCTGGCTTGTGCTATAATATCTTGTATGGTTCTCAATCAGAAGGATAGTGACTTCATAAGTAAGTTTTTAAATCACATAATTTAAAACCTTTTCTATCAAGAACACAAACAGAAGATTAGCATGCATGTAAAAATAAAGGTTACCTTATACACAATTTTAACAAGTTCCACTGGGGTGAAACACTTCCCAGGATGCTCTTGAAAAGCTTTCAAAATTTGCTGTTCTCTCAAGTTTCTGTGAAATGTATATTCTCTGATTTTATCAGAAGCATTTTGCACAACTGGACCATGACCTGGAATGCAAAATAGGGCGTGAAAAATCAAAAAAGCAGTATTTCAATTGTTCATTCAGATAACACATGGCCATATACTGAATGCTATTTATGATCTCAACCAGCTAGCTAGATTATGGCATTTCTGTTTTGTATATAATTTGAAAATATAAAATCTGAGAAGAACAATTAGTTGAAAAAGATTATATTAAAGGTTTATTTTAGGAGTTCAAATACATTATTGGTATTACAGAAGACGTCACAGGTGAGTTCAATGTAAAAAAAGTTGCCTCCCTCTGCAGATCACGAATAAACGTTTCTATTTTGCTCTAAACTCGTTTTTTCCAATCCTGACAATGATTTGTGACTCAGTCTTTACAAAGTAACTATCTGGCATCAGAATAGATCACTGTATTAATGATTACAAGGAACCACATCGCCTTACTAAATACAGTCTGGTTAAACTGGAATGAAAATATATCACTGTTGTTAGCTCTTTCCACATAATATAACAAGCCTGGATCCAACACCTCTGTGCAGAATCCAAGCTCAAGTGCCAAGTTCATGACAATCATACAAGAACACAAGAATGCAAACTGAACTGCTGGCAACCTTTTCCAAACATGCTGTGATGGCATAAATTCTGGGAAATCTGCTAGAAAGGCCAATGACAGGTTAGACCTGCAACAAAAGTACCATCTTCATCAAAACACTGATGAGGAAACAAGTGTAGGAGCCACGTATCTGTCTGCAGTGGTATTCTGTGTTGCACGTTTATTATGGTAGTCACATGGGGGGTGTGGTAAAAGTGTAAGATTTACTTCCGTATTTGTTCTTTGTTCTCGGCAGTTTAGTACTAGGACTATCTTTTGTTATATGTCATATCTTTTGTTATGCTTAACTTCGTTTAATTACATGTGAAATCATTTAACTGTACTCAATTTTGATTAACTTCAATTAAGTATGCTTAATATCTTTAGCCTTAGTTTCAGAAATTGCATTGCTTCAAGATTATTTGTTTTGCTAATTGCCAATAAAGGATTGAATACATTTCTTCAACTTTGTGGAACATGATTATTGGGTTGATTGGAGGGTGTGTCATACAAGGGTAAGAATTCAAGGGGGTTACCAGCACTGGCTTGTTCGAGTTTGCCAGTAAACAAACAAGAACATTTTTGTGTGTTTAGAATTTTAGTTACTTGTTACTTAATGTTTTCTATCTTTTTGAATGTCCGTGGGTAGGATATATTAAGGACTGTCAATATATTTTCCAACAACAACACACACAAAATGCTGGCCCAGCATTTTGTGTGTGTTGTTGTTTGAATTTCCAGCATCTGCAGATTTCCTCATGTTTGCTCAATATATTTTCCACCAGTTTTATGAACAGAGTTAGCCAAGATGCTTATTTTGCATTTGTGCTCTTCTGAATAAGTAGATTGAAAACCCATTAAGATATACATGTCATACGTACAAACTACTGGAGAAACTCAGCAGGCCAGGCCGCATCAATGGAAAAGAGTAAACAGTCGAGATGTCTTGGCCCAAAATCTCGACAGTTTACTCTTTTCCGTGGATGCTGCCTGGCCTGCTGAGTTCCTCGTGCAATTTGTGTGTATTGCTTTGATTTCCAGCATCTGCAGATTTTCTCTTGTTTAAAATATACACTTGACATGTACCATAACCTGTGGTGACTTTTCTGACCCAATGTATAAAATGTTTTCCCACTGCGGGTTCTTGGAATTTTTCCCAATATTAAATAGAGACTCCTTGAAATGTACAAACAAACATGGGTAGAATATACTGTATAGAATATACCATGAAACAAGCAATGCCACATATACCACACTTTGTGAAGTATTTAAATATAGAAGCTGTTGGAACCAACATAGACCAATGAAGTGTATTTTACAAGCAATTTCCCTCTTTCCTATGAAATACCCCAGTTCACTCTTCTATTCCCACTGGCCCCTAACATTTTTCTCCCCACCTGCTCCTTCTTGTCCCTCTTCTCACTTCCTCCTCCCATTTCATTTGCTCTCTCCAAGAGTATATTTTGTGCCCTTGCTTTCCTCACTAGTTCTTTCCAGAAATGTTTAACATGGATTTTAGGGAGTTGACATACTGGTCTTCTCCTTAGCCTTAGTAAGCTACTACTCAGAGACCTCATCCCTGTCAACAATGTACGGATTACCAGGGCACTTCTCATTCACCCACATCTCAGTGCACCAAAGTTCCAACTTTCTAATATCCAAGATGTGAAGGGTAATCACAGAAAATCGGATAGAAATGGACCAACAATAGAAATTATTGATCATTACTATTACTCTCAGCACACATAACAGAAGATCCTGTATCACACGCATCTAAGCTGGTTTAAACAAAAATGTCCTGGAATAAACACAGGAATCAGTTTTTATTGCACAAAGTTAGTTTTCCCATCAGAACATTCAAGCTGTGAAAAGCTGAAAGAGCTCCTCAAAGGCACCTTGCTCAGTGACATGTGAATGTGATGTCAGGAACTTCCAACCATTGCTGAATTTATTTATTTGCTAGGTTACTTAAAAGAACGTTAAGTCAACGGCAGAACACAGGCAAGGAACATCTATGGAATAGTTAGAGATTATGTTCTGACACAGACTGTGGTGGAGGCTGAGTCCGTGGGTATATTTAAGGCAAAAGTTGATCATTTCTTGATCAGTCAGGGCATCAAAGGATATGGCGAGAAGGCAGGTTTATGGGGTTGAGTGGGATATGGGATCAGCCATGATTGGAATGGCTGAGCAGACTCGATGGGCTGAATGGTCTAATTCTGCTCCTATGTCTTTATGGTCTTATGATGCAACATTCATTACCAAACAAGTTAATCTTCAACATGAATCTATCAGCTTTGATGGTTTTGCTCATTTCTCAAGTAAAATGTTATTGAATTTAATTTCACAGAGACATGAACGGAATTAAGCAATATTCGCTTAAATGGGAGCTATTAATGCTTCATGCAAATGATTATGTCATTAATTATTCCCATTCTTTGTTCAGTTTTCTCTCTCCAATCAAGATCTCAGCTACTGGGATTTGATTCTACAGTCCAATGGTATTTAGACCCAAGTGACTAGAACACAAAGTTCTGTAGGCAATTCAAACAGGAAAACATTACACAAATAGTCCTGATCATGCTAAATGGATACAAACTCGTTACTCAGTGGATCTTGTTAAATTCAAATCAAGAATTTTCCCTCCATCATCACCTACGTCTACTTTGATGACTTAAGTGGTGCTCTGGAGCGGGTCAGATAAATTGTATCAGGTAATTATGCATTTTTAATGACAAACCAGAATAGTTAGGTTCATAGGTACTTTTCAGTTCAAACTTTTGTAGTGATAACCTTATCTCTAATAACTCATCTGTTTATTTTATTGACATTAAAATTCAGTAATTTATAATGCAAAGCAGTTGGGGAAATCCACTCACCTGGATATATTAAATCGGCTTTAATGTCTAGTAATTTTTCCAATGAAGTCATATAATCATACAAGTCCTCAAATACAGCTGTACCTTCTCCCAAAATACAGTCTCCAGAAAATATAGCATTTTCCTCTTTAAGTAACAATGCCATATGATCACTTGTATGTCCAGGCGTGTAAATAGCCCTGGTAGCAAAAATATCATTTCAGACTACTCATTTATAGATATGTGAATTTCATAACACTATTTTAGAGAACACTAGTGTGTCACAGATATAATGCATAATCTTCAGTTTTCTGGGTTACAGAAAAACTGATTCATGAAAAGCTGAATTCTCCTAGCCTCTCAAGTATAATATTCTAATATCTTTACCAAAGCAAAAAATAATGCTTTCTCTAAACTGTTCTTCAGGTAGGATCAATCATGACGAACCTGAGCCACCTTTTGTTTGCGCAGATTTGTCATTAAGTTGCTAATAGCTTTCTTGTCACTCCACCCAAGCTGCACACCATTCATTAACAGATGTTATTTAACTTCAGTGAGTTACCTAACATTAGTAAGAGCTGTTTTGAACAGTGGTGGAACAAGAGATTCAAAGATATTGTTATGGCTCAGTTGCCAGTCCAGGTCCAGATACAGAGTCTAAGCCCAGCAGGGAAGGTATTGCAACTGAACACCTGGATCCAGAGCAAATGCATAGGTAACAGGCTGATCACAAAGAGGCAGATCAAAACAGCTTGCTTTATGGTAATGAAGGGGGATTTAGGAAGAGGCATATTAGTAAACACTCCCCAGGTAACTCTTTGAAAGCTTTTGGATTGAATAGATCTTGATTACAGCTTGGTTATTTCCACCCCCCCCCCCCCCCCCCCCACCGAACCGTTCATCACCTCAAAACCTCTCATATGCTTGCTTGACCTAATCAAACTCTTAGCATTTGGTTTAGATTAGATTGGGTATCAAAAATAAAATGTATAATAAACAGGCTCAGACTTAGTTTTATTCTCAAGCACAACTCTATGTGGAAAGAGCAACAACCAGAAAAAGAGAAACAGCTAAAAACAATGTACAATAGAACCTAAAGCTAGTACTGCTCTCAGAACCAGGGCAGCAGAAGTACTTGGAGACGTTTGGCTGATGGACAAAAGGAGTGTGGTTGAATGTCAATCTCTATTTAAAAAAATGAAGATATTTTCATATTCCTGAATAAAGTCTGGAAAATACAAGTTTCAGTCAACCCAGTAATATGGTTCAGCAAATCAAGATGTGCATGGTTAAGGAGGTTTTAATGGAGCAGCATGACTAATGACAGATCATAACTGTTTAAATGGGGGATAAGCATATTAACAGTAGCAGAATGTGTATGTTTTGCCAGTAAATCATGAGTGGAAAGAGAATATATAACTGAGAACCTGGACAAAAGTTGCCAAAGAACTGAGGAGTATTTAGTCCAGGAATGGACACATAGTGGAGCTTGGAGCAGAAAGGGAATACGAATAAAACATAAACCTAATCAGAGATTCCTTTTCCAACATAGGCACAGTGGGACCATAAAAGCCACATGAAATGTCAACTTTTAGAGAATGGCTAAGAATATGGATGAGAGAATTTATGATGAAAGTTTTTTTTGAGAGGAAAAGTAAACAACAAACACTTGTACATTTCTATTCATCCCCTACATTCATCTTCAGACTAAGCTGTTTCTCCTAGCCCCAGTACTGTACTGAGGTTCAAAGTTCAAAATGGATTTATTATCAAACTATGAAGACTATATACAACCTTGAGATGTGTCTTCTTGCAGGCAGCCACAAAACAAAGAAACTCAACAGAATGCACAAAAAATCCTACACAAAGACTGTCAAACACCCAAATGCGAATAAAAGAACAAATTGTGTAAACAATAAAAAAGTAAACAAGTAACGCACTGTGACTGATTACTTGTACTATTTCAATTTCTTCATTTTATAAAAATCTGCATTTTGCTGTTAATGGTAAATAACTGAATCAGAACCTCTAATGTCAAATGAAAATGTTTACAAATGTAAAAAGCAATTACAATGTCCTCATTAAAATTGTGAATACCTTAGTGTGGCTCCCTCAGTCTCCAACACATCTCCATCCTTTAGATATGTATATTGGGCTTCACCTTGTCCAATCATTTCTTTCTCAGGTGGTTTGCGTGGAAGTTTGCTAATCTGAACATTGCCACCTTATAATATATAATCAAATATTGACAAAAGAAAATATAATTAATTTACAATCTAAGATGATATTGCAGACCTGGTTGATAATACAAACTCAAAATACATTTCAAAAATAAATCTGCACAAGACACATGTTTTCATGGGCCCAACACTGTTGGCTGAAGGGCCTGTACTATGCTGTAATGGTCCACGTTCAATGTTTTCAGATAATATAGACAAATGAATGTCAGCCTTTTCAAATTAAAGTACCATTTTAAAATCACACATAACATTCCAGAGTTATACAAATAATGCTGAATAGTCAAATAGAAATATATTTCATTTATTTTAAGATTCTACTGACCACTGCCATTGCATGCCATAAATTCTGGAATTTCCTTATAGAATATTACACTTGACTTCAGAGAATTTGAAGAAGAATATAGAATCTTGGAAAATTAAAGTAGAGAAACACTGTGCATGTGATTTCCTCCTGTCTTTTTTCATATTATACAAACAAATGTCCGGTTTAATTTGGTGATTTCTGGCTGGTGGCAAATGAAACAAGGAAAACAACTAAATCAGAATCAGATTTAATATTACCAGCACATGCTGTGAAATTTGTTAACTTTATGGCAGCAGTACAATGAAATACATGATAAATATAGAGTAAAAAACTGAATTACATTAAGTCTATTAGTTAAAATAAGTAGTGGAAATAAAACAGAAATAAAAAAGTTGTGAGGTAAATGGGTTCAATGCCCATTTAAAAATTGGATGACAAAGGAAAATACTTTGTTAATCACCCTTTTTCTGGTAAGTGATCATTGCAAATGATAGTCTGTAACTTCCCTTTGAACTTGGAGGCAATTTGATGTGGCAGAACTGAGGCGAGGTGAGGCGAGGCGGCAAGCCTGTTGCCAAGAGTGAGGAAGACAGGGTTTGGTCAATTCAAGCGCCAGGCTGAATTGGAAAGACTGGGGACAGGCCAAATTGAGATGGTGGGGTCCAGGCCCCAGAGAGCATCAAAGCAACTGAATGAGATACTTGGATGACAATTTAAGTGCTGGGCTGATTTGGAAAGGTTGGGTTCACGCCAATTCAAGGCGCAGGGTCCGGGTCCTAGAGCATATCGAAGCAAATGAACCCAACATTTGGAAGATGATTTAGGTGCTGGGGTAGATTGAAAATGTCAGGGTGTTGGGGCCTGAGGCGGGTGTCGGGCTGGTTCAACTAGTTACTCTGTGAAGTTTAACTTGGCTCTGCGCTGAGCTAAGGGTCTGGAGACAGACTCTCTGTACACTTCAGTTCAGAACGCTATTTGCTTGTGTTTATCATTTACATGATTTATTTTTCTCTGCACTCTGGGTGTTCGACATTTTTTTATGGGTTCTTTAGGGTTTCTTTGTTTCATGGCTGCCTGTAGGAGATGAATCTTAAGGTTGTATAATGTATACATACTTTGATAATAAATGTACTTTGAACTTTAAAAACAATAAGTATTTTACTGTACAGTTTAGTGAAAATTAATGCTAACTAGCATTAATGTAATAATTCTATCTTGGGATCCAAGTACCCTATTTATGCAGCTACACCCAATCCATTAAAATATAATTGGAATTTGAATTTCAAAGCGACACAGAAATTACACAAATTCCTATTGATAAGGTATTTTGTATTATTTTTAAAGGAAATGCATTACAAATCTACAATAAATTTCATAGTTTTCATCCAAACTGCTCCGTGCTGTTTTTTGTAAGCCACCTACAAACTACAGAGCATCTGAGTTATTCCTGATCCTTATGGTGCTTCAATATTTTATTCAGAGTTCTGTGTCTCTAGTCGCTATGAGTAACCTCTGAAGGAAGATGATAATCACCATATGGGTGACAGATTTCTTTTTAAATCACATCATGTTAATCTTTATTAGGGAAATATACTTCTCTTTTACAGAAAATGCTGGAAATACTCAATATTATCGGGAAGCAACTATGAACAGAGAAACACTGTTAGGTTGAAGACCCTTCATCAGAAAGAGAGAAAATAATCTACTTTAAATTGCAGAAAGGATGGGTGAAAGATTGGTAGACCAAGGGTTATATTCTGACACAACGAAGCTATGGTGAGCATAAAAATAGAAGGATGATGATCTGTTGACAATGACGGTTGGTGGGATGAAATGTGAGGACCAGGGAACTCTTATCCTTTCTGTACACAAAGACTGGAGATCCCAGAGCGAGGAACGAGCTGATGTTTGGTCATTGCTGGAATGGACTTGGGGCCGAGTTGAAGTGGCAGGGCCCAGGTCCAAGGAAGAGGAATGAACTGCTGCTTGGTTGATTTAAGTGTCAGGCCAGATTGAAAAAGCTGGGGTGTTGGGCTGATGTTCCGCTCACTGCTCCACGAGGTTTACTTGTCTCTGAGGCTGTGGCCTGCAACTAACAGACTCCTGGACTGACTTCAGCAATGATCTGGCTTTGTGGGGTGGAATCACTTTTGTGAACTTTAGTTCTGAGTGTTAATTGTTTACTTTTTATTGTTTGCATGATTTGTGCTTTTTTTCACACATTGGGTGTTCGTCTTTCTTTTAATTAAAATTTTTTTCATTGAATTTTCAAATAGGTTACAGAAAGCAAAAAAATTCTTCTTTCTTCTTTTTTCTCTATAGGGATATGTTTGGGGGAGGAGTTAAGGGGAGGGGGAAGAGTCGATAATTTTTTTTTCTTTTTTGTCTTTTTTAAAATGGGGTTCTATTGGGTTTCTTTATTTTGTAGCTGCCTTATGTTGTGTACAGTATACATACTTTGATAATAAGTGTACTTTTAAATTTGAGACTAGATGGACACTTCACAATTTCCAAAACCTTTAATAAGGTTTCACCACTAGATGCATCCTACCTTCTTTTCAGTGTTACATAAAACATAGAAGCAGAATGAGGTCATTTGGCCCGTCAAGTCTGCTCCACCTTTTCATCATGGCTGATCCATTTCTTTTTCAACCCCATTTTCCTGCCCTGACTAATTAAGAACCTATCAGTTTCTGCCTTAAATACACACAATGACTTGGCCTGCATAGCTGCCTGTGACAATGAATTCCACAGATTCAGCACCCTCTGGCTAAAGAAATTCCTCTTCATCTCCATTCTAAATATACATCACTCTATTGAGATGGTGCCCTCTGGTCCTAGACTCCTCCACCATAAGAAACATTCTATGTGCACTCACTCTAGGTCTTTCAATATTCGATTGGTTTGAATGACATTCCTCTAATTCTTCTAAATCCCAGAGACATCAATCACTCCTAATACAATTAGCCTTTCATTCCTGGAATCATTCGTGAACCTCCTCTGAACCCTTTCCAACATCAGCAATTTTTTTCTTAAATAAGGGGCCCAACACTGCTCACAATATTCCAAGTGAGGCTTCACCAGAGCTTTATAAAGTCTTAGGTTTAAACAAATGTGTTTATATTCTCTCATCATCATCATGTGCCATGTCATATGATGTGGGCAATCATTCTCTTCCATCTGTCCATGACCATGATAGTTCTTGGCAAATGTTTCTGCAAAAGTGGTTTGCCATTGCCTTCTTCTGGGCAGCGTCTTTACAAGATGGGTGACCTCAACCATTATCAATACTCTCTAGAGATTGTCTGCCTGGCATCTGTGTTCACAGAACCAGGACGGGATATACACCAGCTGCTCATATGGCCATTCAACAATTGCCCAATTGTCCTCATGGGTTCAAATACCCTGATTCGGGAAGGGGGGCACTAAGCAGGTGCTACACCTTGCCTAAGGGTGACCTGCAGGCTAAAAGAGGGTAGGTGTGCCTTACACCTCCTTTGGTAGAGACATATCTTCAACCTGCCACATACTCTGGTCCTCTCAAAGTGAATGCTAACATCGCATTTGCCTTCCTCACCACTGACTCAACTTGCAAGAAAATCTTTAGGGAATCCTACACGAGGATTTAGAAAACAGACTATGCTTTTATTCCTTTTATCCAATGCATGATCATACACTTCCCAATACCATATTCCATTTGCCTCTTCTTTGCCCATTCTTCTATCTGTCCAAGTTCTTCAGTCTCCCTGCTTCCTCAGCACTACCTGGCCCTCCACCTATCATCTGCAAACTTGGCCACAAAGCCATCAAATTCTATCATCCAAATCATTGAAATATAATGTAAAAGTAAGCGGTCCCAACAGAGACCCCTGTGAAACACAACTGGCATCCTGTTGCACTCACCTCAATAATAAACAAATACTTTGAGAGGCTGGTGAAGGACTACATCTGTAGCATGCTACCGCCCACACTGGACCCCTTACAATTCCTCTATTGACACAACTGATGAGACAATAGTGACAACTCTACACACCATCCTTACACATCTGGAGAGAAGGAATGCTGTTCTTGGACTACAGTTTAGGATTCAACACCATAATTCCCTCCAGCCTCTACAAGAAGCTCAGAGACATTGGCCTTCACCCTGTCTTGTATAGCTGGATCCTGGATTGCCTGTCAGATCACAGCAGGTGGTAAGAATGGGCTCCCTCACATCTGCCCCTCTGACCTTCAACACAGGAGTCCCTCAGGGTTATGTACTAAGCCATCTCCTTTACGCTCTGTATACCCATGACTGTGTTGCCACCCACAGCTCTAATCTGCTAATTAAATTTAATGACTATACTACACTGATTGGTCTAATCTCAAATAATAATAATGAGGCAGCCTACAGAGAAGTCACCACCCTGACACAGTGTTAACAAGAAAACAGCCTCTCCCTCAATGTTGCAAAAAACAAAGGAACTGGATGTGGACTACAGGAGGAATGGAGACAGGCTAGCCCCAATTCACATCAATGGATCTGGGGTTGAGAGGGTGAACAGTTTTAAGGTCCTTGGCAATAAACATCTCACGTGGTCTGTACATACCGGCTGTGGGGTGAAAAAGGCACAACAGCACCTTTTTCACCTCAGACAGTTGAAGAAGTTTGGTATGGACCCCAAATCCCAAGAACTTTCTATAGGGGCACAATTGAGAGCATCCTGACTGGCTGCATCATTGCCTGGTATGGGAACTGCACTTCCATCAATCACAGGATTCTGCAGAGAGTGGTGCAGACAGCCCAGCACATCTGTAGATGTGAACTTCCCACTATTCAGGTCATTTACAAAATCAGGTGTGTAAAAAGAACTCGAAGGATCATTGGGGACCGGAGTCACCCCAACCACAAACTGCTCCAGCTGCTACCATCGGGGAAACGGTACTGCAGCATAAAAGCCAGGACCACCAAGCTCCGAGACAGCGTCTTCCACCAGGCCACCAGACTGATTAACTCATGCTGACACAACTGTGTTTCTATATTATGTTGAATGTCTTGTTGCACAAACTATTTATCATAAATTATTATAAATTGCACACTTAGATGGAGATGTAACGTAAATAGTTTTACTCATGTAGATAAAGGATGTAAGAGTAAAGTCAATTTAATTCATTGGCAGCCAACCAGAAAAGGCTCACTTTATTCCTATTCTTTGCCTCCTGCCAATCAGCCATTATTTTATTCATACTATTATCTTTCCTGTAATACCATGGGCTTGTAGTTTGTTAAGGAGCCTTGTGTGTGGCACCTTGTCAAAGGCGTTCTGAAAATCCAAGGACACAACATCCACCGATTCTCCTTTGTCTATCCTGCTTGTTATTTCTTTGAAGAATACTAAAAAATTTGTCAGGCCAGATTTTCACTGAAGGAAACTATACAGACTTTGGCCTATTTTATCATGTTCCTCTCAGTGCCTCAAAACCACATCCTTAACAATCAACTCCAACATCTTCCCAACCACTGAGGTCAGGCTAACTGGCCTACATAATTTTCTTTCTCCTGCCTTCATCCCTCTTTAAGAATGAAGTGATACTTGCAATTTTCCAGTCCTCCAAAACCATTTTGAAATCTACTGATTCCAAAGGGACTGTGGCTTTCACATTTCCCTGGACCACACTTCCATCTCCACCAACTACAGTACCTCCTTTCTCATGCAACGAGATACAACACCTGTTGCTACCAAACAGGAACCTAAACATTCCTTCCATGGAAAGCAATGAATCACACGCACTTATTCTATCCTAGTGTACAGCATCTGGTTTCCTCTGTACTGGAGAAAATAAACATACTTGGTAACTGCTTTATCGAGCAACCGTGTACAGTCTGGACCAGTGAATCAGAGCTTCCTCTTGCCTGCCACTTTAATTCTCTGACCTTTCCCCATTCTGACCTGTCTATGGCCTCTTGCACTGTGATATCGTGGACTAATGGAAACGAAGCACAGTACCACAGATGTGGTATCTTCCATTTGGGCATGTTACAGTATTACAGATTCCAATCCAATTAATAATTCAGTTAATTGGGTAGTCAATAATTCAATCATTTGTTTTCTCCGTTCCAACAGACGTGTCTGATTTTACTGTGGTTCATCTTCCAACAAAATGGTGCCAGTGACCAATGTCGACATCTTACAAAACTACCAGATACTCTCCTTTACCTAGACATATTTCTTCTTCTAGTTGACCTTGTTAACTGAAATGGTGTTGAAATTTGACCATTTGTCACTACTTTAGCTTTGGGATTAATATTTAAGGTTTTAATCCATTTCATAAAGGATACTCCTAATCCATATTTTTCCAATACCTTAAATAAAAAATCCCATTCCAATCTATCAAATGCTTTTACTACATCTAAAGCAACTGCTACACTAATTTCCTCCCTCTTTTGTGCCAAATGAATTGTACTAAGTAACCGGGTTACATTATCTGCCGATTGCCTATTTTTAATAAATCCTGTTTGATCCATATGTATTAATTTTGCTAAGTATTTAGATAATCTGTTAGATAAAATTTTTGTTATTATTTTATAGTCAGTGTTTAACAAAGAAATTGGTTTATATGATGTTGGCTTTAAAAGATCTCTATTTTTTTGGCAATACTATTAAAATAGCTGTTGAAAAAGATTCTGGAAGTTTATGCGTTCTTTCCGCTTGGTGTATTAACTCCATAAAAGGAGGAATTAATAAATCCTTAAACTTTTTATAAAATTCGGGCGGAAAACCATCTTCTCCTGGGGATTTATTACTTTGAAGTGATCCTAGAGCTTCTTCGACCTCTTTTAATGTAAAAGGCATATCTAATACCTTCTGTTCTTTCAAGGTCAATTTTGGAAGAGTTATTTGTGATAAAAACCTTTCTATCTTGACATTATCATTTTGTGATTCTAATTTATATAGTTCAGAATAAAAATCCTTAAAAGTTTCATTGATTTCTAAAGGTTTACAAGTAATTTTATTTACTCTTGTTTGAATTGCATTTATCGTTTTAGAAGTCTGGTCTGTTTTTAACTGCCAAGCAAGAACCTTATGTGATCTTTTACCTGGTTCATAATATCTCTGTTTAGTTCTCATAATTGCTTTTTCTGTTCGATATGTCTGAAGTGTATTATATTGTAACTTCTTGTTAACAAGTTGTCTTAGTTTTTCTTCTGTCATATATCTTTGAAATTCTTTTTCTAATTTTCCAATTTCTCTTTTTCCTATTGATCTATTTCTATCATATATTCCTTCTTAATTTTAGGTATAACTTATTATCTGACCTCTCAAATATGCCTTCATTGCTTCCCACAATATAAATGTACCATCATATAAATGTATGACCACAATATAAATGTATGAATGTGAATTTGTATTAAAAAAACAGAATCTGCTTTTTCATAAAACACACAAATCTTGACGTTTTAATAATATTGAATTAAATCTCCATCTATAAATTGATTCCTCTTTATCTATTATTATCATTGTCATTATCAAAGGAGAATGATCTGACAATATTCTTGCTCTATATTCCATATTCTTCACTCTGTCTTGAATATTCATTGTTAATAGGAAAAAATCTATCCTTGAATAAGTTTTGTGTCTATTTGAATAAAATGAATAATCTCTTTCTTTTGGGTTAATTCTTCTCCATATATCAATCAAATTTAAATCTTTCATTAATGATAAAGTTAATTTTGCTACTTTTGATTTTGTGACAACCTTTGTTGATCTATCTAAAACTGGATCTAGACAAAAATTAAAATCTCCGCCTATTAATATTTTGTCATGTGCATTAGCCAAATTCAAAAAGACCTCTTGTATAAATTTTACATCATTTTCATTTGGTGCATAAATATTCGTAAGAGTCCATAGTTCTGAAAAAATTTGACAATGTATAATTACATATCTCCCCGCCAAATCAATTAATACATTTTGTATTTTAATTGGTAAATTTTTATTAACCAAAATTGCAACTCCTCTCGCCTTTGAGTTAAATGAAGCCACAATAATATTTCCACTTCAATCTCTTTTTAATTTCTGATGTTCTATCTCTGTTAAGTGTGTTTCTTGTTAAAAAAAGCTATATCTATTTTCATTTTTATAATGTATGTTAAGATTCTTTTTCTTTTCACCAGTCCATTAAGCCCATTAACATTAAAACTTAAAAAAATTCAGTAAATTAGTCATTATTTTTAATTGGGTTACTCCAATCTATAATAATACCTAATCTTTCAACTTTTGTGGTGCCTTGGGGAGTCTTTTTAAAATTCTCCATGTTGCTATCTTGCTATGTGGGGACATACATAGCAGACCACTGAAACTTTTAAAAACAAGTTAAAAAAACTTCAAAATAGATTCTAAAAATTACAATTTAAAACTATGCATACGTCAGGATGTTCAATATTGACTACAGATCAGCAATTATTATTATCAACCTCTCAAAACTTATCAATAAACTTCAAGACCTTGGCCTCAATACCTCCATGTGCAACTGAATCCTCAATTTCCTCATTGGCAGACTCCAGACAGTTGAGATCAGCAGCAACATCTCCTCCATAATCTCCATCTGCACAGGTGCACCACAAGCTGTGAGCTTAGTCCCCTGGTCTTCTCACTGAGTACCTATAATTTTATGGCTAAGTATAGCTCCAGAGCCATATTTAAGTTTGTTGATTACACCACTGTTGTATGCCAAAACAAAGTTGTAATGAATCAGCACAGCATAAAGGAGGTAAAATGAAAATCTGGCTGAGTGGTGGTAAAACAATGACCTCTCCCTCAATGCCAGCAAGACCGAGGAGTTGATTATTCACTTCAGGAGGAGGAAACTGGAAGTCCATGAGCCAGTCCTCATCAGTGGATGAGGGTTAGCAACTTCAAATTCCTCAGTGCTATCACTTTAGTTGTCCTGTCCTGGGCCCAGCGCGTAATTGTAATTACAAAGAAAGCATACTATTTGAATATTCAGCATGGCATCCAAAACTTTGACAAACTTCTATAGATATGTCATGAAGAATATATGGATGGGCTGCATCACAGCTTGGTATGTAAACTTCAATGCCCTGGAACAGAAAATCCTGCCAAAAGTAATGGAATCAGCCCAATCCATCATGGATAGAGCCCTCCATACCAATGAGCACATCTACACAGAGCGTTGTCACAGGAGAGCCGCATCCATCATCAGGGACCCCCATCACCCAGGTCATGCTCTCTCTCACTGTGGCTAACAGGAAAAGGATACAGGGACTTTCAAGGACTCTTCATCTCATGTTCTCGATATTACTTATTTACTTGCTTTTTCTTTCTTTTTCAATTTGCAGAGTCTGGTGTCTTTTACACATTGGTTATTCAGCCTGTTGGTGTGCTCTCTTTCATTGATCCTATTATGTTTATTGAATTGAGTATGCCTTCAAAAATTAATCTCAGGGTTGGATTTGGTGGCATATATGTACTTTTGATAATAAATTTACTTTGAACTTCTCTTCTTTCCCAGTCCTAAAATGTTTAATTCCATTTGTCATTCCACAAACACTGTCCAACCTGCTGAGTATTTCCAACATTTTATATTTTTATTCTTGATTTCTAGCATTTGTTGTTTCTTTGATTTTCACCTTTCATTTTCAAATGAGAAATCACCATTCAATTGAGAGAAAGACTTGGCTATTTTGAGGAAAATTACCAGTGGCAGGAAAACCCTTCAAGTTGGCAGACTCACCTTCAACAATATTTTTCAAGATATCTGGTATGCCTCCAACATGATCATTGTGCCAATGTGTCACCAGAATTTCTTGAATACTGGTATTCTCTTGGACCAAAGTTTCTTTCAAACAGCTGATGTATTCAGGTACGGCTGGTTCACCAGTGTCAATTAAGAGCCGTCTGTAGGAAAAGTATTATGATATTACTCAGGAACTTGAAATTTTCTTTTAAATTTACTGCTTGAATTTTTAAATCTTCAGTATACTAAATGGAGTACCAGTTCCTAAGCCAAATGATTAAGTATCAACAGGCAATAATATTTGAAAAGTCAGAAGGAAGGATTAATTTCAATGTAGTACTTGATTTTTTTTAATTCCTTGGAGATGTGAGTTGATCAATCGTTAGGTTTCCCATGGTTAGCAACTCCCCAAAACTTCTCCTCCATTTATGAGACATGAGCCAGGAGTGCACCTGAATACTCTCCACTTGTGGGAAAAATAATAGTCAAGAAAACTGCCTGCTTGATTGGCACCCCATTTAAAAATAAAAATTATTTCAACCATTAAAGTATCACAGTTGCAATATACTATCCACAATATATCTACTGCAGTTACTTGACCTTTCATTAATTACAAGGTCAGCAGGTTCACATGAACACCTCTATCTGCAGATTCCCCTCTAAGTCACATAATTAAAAGTGTTTGGATGAAACCATGTCTATATTCTGTTGATGGTATTTTATTTAACTGGGTGGCAAACTTCAGAGAACAAGCAGACTTTTTTTTTTGCTGAGGATACAGAAAAAGATGATGAAGGGAATGCAGGTTTTTAGAATGCATTTGACCAAGTCCTCCATAAGAGACTGTCCAGCAAAATGCAGGTCCAGGAGAATAGGGAAGTCTTTAGCAGCATGGATTAGCATAAAGATCAAAGTCAAAACCAAGTTTGTTGTGATATGCTCTGGTACATATACACACAGGTGTGATGAGAAACTTACTTACAGCAGCATCATCACAGGCATATATCATCATATAAGCAGTATTCATAAAAATAACAAATTAAATATAATTTATACACATTTTTACAAAAAATAACAATTAAAACCCAAGTCCATTTCACTGCAAAGTGATCTTAGTGTTGCTAAACTGTAATGATTATGGTTTTGTTAGTTGGTTCAAGAACCGAATGGTTGAAGGGAAGTAGCTGTTCTTGAACCTGATGTGGCACTTCAGGCCTTCTGAACCTTCTGTCCAATGTGGAAAAAATGGCAGGAGTAATTGAGTCATGCAAAACATTTTTTTTCCGCACACTGTAAGATGACTATAGTGTTGCTGAGGGAGATTTGTTCATTCTGAGAATGTTACTGATGTAGATTAGAGTGCGCAGAATAATATTTGCATTTAACATCAATGTGTGAAGCAAGGAAAACAATAATATAAACAGCACAGTGCTAAAGAGTATGCACAAACCCAGATAACTGGTATATATCCAACATCTTTGAAAGTGGATGGGCATATATGTATGGTATTTAGCAGAAAGCAAGATCCTATAGTTCACTGGGGTGTAAGTATGAAAGCACCAGTACTATTTATTACCTTTATAAAACACTGGTCATGGCACAATGGCACTTGATGTTCAATCTGATTCACCAAAAAGGATGCCAATGTACTAGAGGGTGCAGAAGATTTCTTGTAATGGCTCCAGTAATTAGAGATCTCAATTATACGGACAGTCTGAAGAATCTGATGCTGCTCTCTTGAGACGAAAATTTGAGGAGTTTTTGGAAGTGTGAAAGATCACAATGGGTTTAGTTAAGGGAGAGAGAAACTATTCACTTTAACAGATACTTAAAGACTAGGATTACTGATATAAAGTGATGTGTAAAAGATGCAGGTAGATATTAGGATTTTTTAAAAATAGAGACTTGGTGATGATCTAGAACTGCTTGGTTCATTAAGTCCCTGAGCTTCCAATCACCTGCCATTTTAATTTACCATCTTACTTCACTTTCTGTCGGTGTCCTTCTGCACTATTACAAGGTATAATGCAAGCCATGTCACAAAACCTCATCTTCAGTTTGGTCACGTTGTAGCCTTCAGGAGTTGATATTGAGATCTCCATTCTTAGATAAACATAGAAAACCTACAGCACAATACAGGCCCTTCGGCCCACAAAGCTGTGCCAAACATGTTCCTACCTCGGCTTTACTCATACCTCTCTATTTTTCTAAGCTCCATGTAGCCATCCAGGAGTCTCTTAAAAGACCCTAATGTTTCAGCCTCCAACACTGCCGCTGGCAGCCCATTCCACGCACTCACCACTCCCTGCGTAAAAAACTTACCCGACATCTCACATCTAGATAATTTACATGTTCTTTCTTTTTGCATGACATTTTGCCTATTATTTTGGCTCAATTTTTCCTTTTTCAGTGCCATCTGGCTTGCCAACCATGACCCACAGCCTTACCCACATAAAGAACTTTAATCTGATTTTAACTGTCAAATTCTTTATTCAACCTCTTTGAAAATTTTCTGCATTCCACCCAGCTCCTTCTTCACCTTTTCTGCTAGCTAAAACTAATTTGTTTCATTTTCCAGTGTGTCACTATTGCAGAGGACCTGCCCTGGACCCATCATATAAATATAATTGTTAAGAAAGCACGACAGCACCTCTATTTCCTCAAAGGTCTGCAGAGATTCAGCATGTCATCAAAAACCTTGGCAAACTGCTATAGACGTGTGGTGCAAAGTGTGCTACTGGCTGCAATATGGCCTGGTATGGGAACACTAATGCCTTTGAGTGGAAAGTACTTCAAAAGTTAGTGGATTCAGCCCAGTACATCACAGGTAAAACCCTCCAAACCATTGAGCATATCTACATGAAATGTTGCTGTAGAAAATCCATCATCAAAGATTCTCACCACTCAGGCCGTGCTCTTTTCTCACTGCTGCCATCAGGTAGAAGGTAAAGGAGCCTCAGGATTCGCAAAACCAGGTTCAAGAACAGTAACTACCCCTCAATCATCAGACTCTTAAACAAAAGGGGATAACTACTCTCAATTAAGGACACTTCTATCTTGTTATTTCATGCTTGTTATTTGTTATTTATTTATTAACTGCATTTTAAGTTTGTTTACAGTTACTGTTCTATAGATTTGCTAAGTATGCCTGCAGAAAAAGAATCTCAGGGTTGTATGTGCTGACAGGTATGTACCCTGATAATAAATTTACTTTGAACTTTCCGAGTCTTTTGACAGTTCCCATCTTTTCTCTTTTCATAGATGCTGCCTGACATATTGAATGCTTCCAACATTTTGTGCTTTTTTCAAATTTTTAGCATCTGTCTCTTTTTTGGATCAATTTCCATTAAAGCCATTTCCAACACAGAAGAGAGATATGGCTAGCTGCTTTGGGTAAATGTGCACAGGTATAAGGTACAGAGCACTTTCTATAGGCATTAGAATTTGCAAGAGTATGAGTCATAACTAGTTGGGTGAAAGTGGGTCAATGTTGGAACACCTTGTGGTGAACCCTGACACAAAAGAGACTGCAGGTGTTAAAAAAACTGGATCAATGCACACAAAATGCCAACAACTCAGCAGGCCAGGCAACACCTATATGGGAAAATGAATAGTGGATGCTTTGGGCTGAGATTTACTGGAGAGCATGCAGGGAAAAAAAATCACAAGGATTCTTGCATGGATTGGCATACTTTGAGCAAAATTTGGAGGGAAGGAAGCTAAGGAGTGACCTAACAGAAGCATATAAGATTTGAGCGTCACAGTGAGAGGGTAGATGGTCGGAATCTTTTTCCCCATGGTAAGGAAATCAAAAACAAGACAGCATAGCTTTAAGGTGGGAGGAAGGAATTTGAAAAGGGATCTGAATGGTAAGTTCAAAACACTCAACGCTGGAGGATTTCAGTTCAAAACACCGACTGTTCATTTTTTTCCATAGGTATTGCCGAATCGGCAGAGCTCCTCCAGTTGTTTGTGTGTGTGTGTGTGTGTTAGAGTAGCAGTGATAGCCAAATACACCAGGAAGGGGATCATCCGTCTCTCCTTGAGAGAAGGGCAGGGGTACTTAATTCCACTCGAGACTCTCCGTCCTCCGGGTACGTCACTTCCCACGCCCTCGGTCTATACTCACCGGGAACCCGTACCTACTAGGTAGGTGTTAGTACCCTGCAGGGTCATTGGGCCCGGGTTACAGCCCAACACCCGGACCACCCGCGCCGACAGCCGCTGCACCTTGGGCAACGCCACGGCCATCGCAGCCGCCGCGCCCCCGCGCCCGTGACGTCTCGCGGGGCCGCGCACGGAAACTGACGGCCGAGATCAAACGGCGTCCGCCATTCGGACCTGGGCGGGCGGGACTCGGAGGGTAACGAGGCCCGAGGCAGCCTCGTGTGGACGGGGCATTGAGCATCACGGACCTAGATAGAGACTGGGGAGCCTGTGTGTAGTCCACTCATTTTTAACATTAGTGATATTTTCTTAAATGTTGGATCAGTAATTTCCAAACAGTCATGTGGCACAGAACCAGGAATATTTATAGTTAGGAAAATGCATTAACGAAGTAGAGGAATGGGAATGTCAGCGGGGGTTAAATTTTTCTGTTGCGAAGACTCAAGTTATTGATTTTTTTTCTAAAAGGAATATTATACCCAAAATTGATCTCAAATTATATGGTATACTTCTTAAACAAGAGTCTGCGGTAAAGTTTCTAGGTATGCTGATGGACACAAGGCTAACACGGAAAGTGCATGTGAATAAAATTCAAGAGAAGTGTAAAAAAAGCCCTTAATGTGCTACGTTTCTTAGTTGGTGTGATTACGGATGTGTTGCTTATTGGTCAGCCTCACCAGTGGTTTTAAAGCCCTTTAATAAAGTTCAGGCTCGAGCATTGAGATTATTTTGTGGTGCGATTAAATCATCTCCAATTTCAGCACTACTGGCAGAAGTGGGTGAAGAACCTTTACATTGACACAGGTTACTGTCACCAATGGGGACATATGTAAGGACATAAAGTTGCTTGTACAATATTAGCAAAATTAGTAGACTGATGGGAGCATTGCATTCATAAGGTCTCCAGTTTTGGGTGGATGGGAAATGAATGGGCACAAAAACCTTGGGTTCTTTAATGTGGACTATGACCCCAGTGTACCCCTTCTGTCATTCCTCTCTGTGTTTTCCCTTTGCCTGTGGCTGATTTGGGCCATCAGGAAAAGATCAAGATGAGGATTGATTGTATATCAATCAATCCTCACAAGAAGTTCAGCAATATATGCAAAGCAGATATTATGGTATCTTATGTATCTACACAGATGAAAGATCCAGTGACATTCTTTCTTTGGAATTAATTTGCATGATACAGGTATCTGTAGGGAGTCCACTTGTCAAAAAACAACGCATCATATATTTGAACACAGTTCCTATGAAGTGCAAAGGAAACATCTAATTGCTAAATTGAGAACTTTGGGACAGACACAGTTTAACATGGAAAGTTTGGCAGGATATCACTGCCAGCATAGAAGTGCATGTTTGACTTCTTGTAAAGCATTAGGCTTTTTGCTATTATCTGAGTTTTTTTAAGGGGGTGGGAATTTAGTGGGAAACTTCCTGTCTCTTTGCTCCATGCTCCAGCTCAGCAGGTGGTTGGTCTGCCTAACCACATTAAACTTAAGAAGAAGCAGCAGCAAGGGGAAATGGTGAGCACTTCTACATGGAGAGCTGTTGCAGGAAAGTGGCAAACATCATCAGGGACCCCCCACCACCCAGGCCATGCTCTCTTTTCACTACTGCCATCAGGAAGGAAGTACCAGAGCTTCAAGACTCACACCAAGTTCAAGAACTGTTATTACCCTTCAACCATCAGGCTCTTGAACCATAGGGCAGGCATTGTCAGGTAATGGAGGTAAGCAGGGATGAGATTTGTGATTGTGGCAGATGAATGATAGTTGGAAGCAGAGAAAAATCGGAACAAGGGAAAGAAAGGAAACCCATGGAGCAAGGGGAGTGTGAAGATGGGAGACAGGATGGAGGTAAACTGGAACGCAAAGATTTTCCGGTGCTGGCTTTGGAATGAGTAAAGGAGGTGAGAATAGGAACCAAAGAAGAGAAAGGAGAGGTGGATGATAATTGGAAGCAGGTTGGGGAGTGGGGAACCTGCATGTGAAGTGGATAGGCAGAGCTAGGAAGGGGAATGGGACAAGAATGGGTGAAGAGAGGACTGAGGGAAGGGTTGAGAGGGGGACAAAAATGGAAGGACCCAGAGGATTAGATGGGGGGAGGGTAAAAGGGGTAGAAGAGGGAAAACAATAAAATGAAGGAGGATTAATCTAATTGGGGGGAAGAGGTGGAAGAGTGAAAATAATAAAATTGAGTGGGGGGCAAACACGAGGGAATCTGCAGATGCTGGAAATTCAAGCAACGCACACAAATAAATGCTGGTGGAACACAGCAGGCCAGGCAGCATCTATAGGAAGAAGTACAGTCGACATTTCAGGCCGAGACCCTTCGTCGGGACTAACCAAAAGAAAAGATGGTAAGAGATTTGAAAGTGGGAGGGGAAGACTTGAAATGATAGGAGAAGACAGGAGGGGGAGGGATTAAGTTAAGAGCTGGAAAGTAGATTGGTAAAAGGGATACACATCTGGAGTAGGGAAAGGATCATGGGATGGGAGGCCTCGGGAGAAAGAAAGGGGGAAGGGAGCACCAGTGGGAGTTGGAGAACAGGCAAGGAGTGATTGTGAGAGGGACAGAGAGAGAAAAAAATAGACGAATAAAAGGGGGGGAATAATAAACAAACAAACGAGATGGGGTAAATTGAGGGGGGTGGTTTAATCTAAAAGTGGAAATGTCAATGGGGTTATAGACTACACTGGTGGAATATAAGGTGCTGCTCCTTCATCCTAGCAGACAAGGTGGCCAGGGGCAGAGGTCAGTGTGAGGAGAGTTGAAATGATGTCCCTTTGGGAGCTTGGGATTGCCACCGTGGACTGAGTCTCGGTATTGTGCAAAGTGGTCACCACGTCTCTCTTGATCTCACCGATGTAGAGGAGGCAACATCAGGAGCATCAAATGCTGTAGACAAGGATGAAAGAGATGTGTGTGCTTTATTACAGTTTTTATGGGATATTAGCACCAGTGATGTTGCTAACAATTATTATCTATCTGCATTATTGAGGTGGTTTGGTGATATGGAGGTGAAACTTCTAAGCAGGAGCAGGAATAAGCCTGTGATGTGGCCTCACTAATGTCCTGTACAACTATAACAGGACATCCCAATTTTTATACTCAATGCTCCAACTAATGAAGGCCAACATGCCAAAGCCCTTCTTCACCATCCTGACTACTGATGAGACCACTTTCAGGCAAAGAAAATATCTTCCCTATATCTAGCCTGTCAAGCCCTTAAAGGATTTTATGCTTCAATGACATCTCTTAATTTCCTGAGCTCTAATGAGTACAGTCCTAGTCTATACTGTCTGCACACAGCAAACCTACTGTCCATGGAACTAATCTAGTAAATCTTTGAGGCACTCCCTCTATGGCAAGAACTTCCTTTCTTAAGCAATAAGATTCAAACTTCACTCTTTCAGGTGCATTCTCACTCAGACTATATAATTGTAAGTCTTCTTATTCCTGTAATCAAGGCTTTGTGTCGTGAAGACTAATATATAGTAACATATGTCCTTTAATTGCCTGCAAAATCTGCACGTTTGCTATGTACAAGTACCACCCAGGTAACAGTGTAAATACTATCGACCCTCCCACTGTTTAACAAACATCCCACTTTTTCATTATTTGCATTAAGAGGATGATTTCATATTCTTCCACCTTGTATTCCATATTCTTGCTAACTTACTCAGTTTGTCCATTTTCCCTTAAAGTCTCTTTATCTTTTTTTTCCCCTGTTCAAAATCCCATCTAGTTTAGTATTGTTAAAGATTACTTGGGACATCTTTAGGAGTTGTGGAATAAAGGGAACAGCAAGTAATTCAAATTCAAATTTGTTAAGAGCACCAAATTTCTTGGTGTTCACCTGGCAGAGAATCTCACCTGGTTCCTCAACACCAGCTCCATTGGAAAGAAAGCCCAGCAGCGTCTCTGCTTTCTGAGAAGGCTGAGGAAAGTCCATCGTCCACAACCCATCCTGATCACAGTCTGCAGGGGTTGTATTGAGAATCTCCTGAGCAGCTGCATCACTGCCTGGTTCGGAAATTGCACTATCTCAGATCGCAAGAACCTGCAGCGGATAGTGAGGTCAGCTGAGATCATCAGGGTCTCTCTTCCTGCCATTACGGACACTTACACTACACACTGCATCCGCAAAGCGGACAGCATTATGAATGACCCCAAGCACCCCTCATACAAACACTTCTTCCTCCTGCCATTTGGGAAAAGCCACCGAAGCATACCGGCTCTCACGACCAGACTGTAACAGTTTCTTTCCCCAAGCTATCAGACCCCTCAATACCCAGAGCAGGGACTGACACCAACTTACTGCCCTCTACTGTGCCTATTGTCTTGTTTATTAACTATTGCAATGCCTGCACTGTTCTGTGCACTTTATGCAGTCCTGGGTAGGTCTGTAGTCTAGTGTAGTTTTTTTCTGTGTTGTTTTTATGTAGTTCAGTATAGTTTTTGTATTTTTTCATGTAGCACCACAGTCCTGAAAAAATCTCGTTTTTACTGTGTACTGTACCAGTAGTAATGGTGATTTGACTTTAGGATTGGTTTTCAAAAAAAAAGTTCACAGTTTACCTTCCACTGTTACTTTAAGGATATCAAAACCAGTCATCAGGTGTGATTGTGATCCTGTACCACTATAATTACACAGTGGAAAACAGGAAAAGAATGTTCATATTAATCACCCACATTGAAATCCTCATAATGAGACACTGGAAGACATTAAGGGGCCATTTCCTGTGGTAAGATTTTGTCCCTGTCACTCAATGCACAACTCAAGACATGCCTACTTTGTAAATTCATATCTTGCTTGTTTGCGTATTCAGGGAGCCATATCTCAACCTAGTTTTAAAGAAAAGTATTCCAATCACAAACAAGAAAATCTGCAGATGGCTGGAAATCCAAGAAACACACACTAAGTGCTGGAAAAACTCAGTAGGCCAGGCAGTATCTAAGTACCATCAATATTTTGGGCTAAGATCCTTCCGCAGGACTGACCAAAAATGAAAGTATATTTACAGTGTTTGCTGTTTTATACTCAGACTCTCTTAGACCTGCCACTGACATTTGAATTATCAAAGGGTTCTGTCATTAATGATTTGCTTCCATTGTAAATACGTACTAGTTTGCATGTAAAATATTTAATTAGGTAACTACAGCCATTGAAATGACAGTTAATGATGGTTATGTTGCCTTTATGGCATTTGTTTAGTTTATAATATTTTTGCTTTAGTAATTCATTTGTTAGCATTTTCTAGTTAAAGTTAAGATTGTTTAAAGTAAATTTGTTGTCTGTGATATATCGTGGCATGCGATGACGTCACACCCGGTTTTGCCGCGTCTTGTGGGAAAATACCGGTTTGGAGAAACGGGAAGGAGGGGGCTCACATGTGCAGGATCAGCACAAGGAAAGTTGTCTTTCTACGCACTAGAAACATCAGTGAAGCAACGCCTTTTCACCAATCGTTAATGTGGAAGAGTGAACAGTAAACGGTTAATCTTACTGTGATCCTGTTTTCATTGACTACGGTTTACCTCGGAGTTTAGTTCAGAGTTCCGTTACACCTGAGCAAGAACACTACAGTGAAAAGGCGGCATTATCAGGTGTTTCAAGTGCTGCAATGATAACTCGATCCAGCATCAAGTCGTTGTCATCCAGCGACAGGGGCAGTAGGGCATCATCAGGTAAGGCTGCCCATGCAAGAGCTAAGGCAGAAGCCGCGAAGGTGCGAGCGTTCTACGCCGAACAAGAAGCAAAATTGAAAATGGAAGCGGCTGCCAGAGAAGCCGAAAACTAGAAGGAAAAGGCTGCCAGAGAAACTGAAAACCAGTTGGAAAGGGTAAGGATAGCGTCAGAGTTAGAAGTGCTGACGGTACACCGAGAAGCAGAAGCTGCCAGGGTGGAAGCAGAGTTAATAGAAAATGCTGAAGAAATGTATGATCTGGTTGAAGTAAAATCTACTTCAGAAAAGATCAGATTGGAATGCACAAGCGACTATGTCCGATCTCAAAAGGACTTGGATTCGTTCTTCCTTTCCATACTTATACGCTAATGCCCCATTTCATGAGGAGCCTCAGAGAGGCCCAATTGCATCACATCCATCCGAGGAAGACAATTTACCCTTGCAACTCCGCGATGAATTCAAGAATGAAAGGGCTGATGACATATACTTCTTGACACCAAACTTACCAGATTTGGTGAGAAGAGAGGCTGAATTCAGAACAGCAAATTCCTTAACAGAGGTACGCCCTCAGTCATATACCCGCCGACATAGTCCCCCAGGCCGCATGCCACTTGCAGTTGAACCCATAGCACAGTATTTAGCACGACGAGATCTCGTCACTTCAGGGCTATACCAGTTTGACGATAAACCTGAAAATTACCGTGCATGGTACTCCACATTCACCAACGCTATTCACGGAGTCCAGCTCAGAGCAACCCAAGAGTTGGATCTTATGGCGAAATGGCTGGGAAAAGAATCATGCGAACAAGTGAGATGCATACGTTCAGTGTACATCAACAACCCCAAGCTAGCCTTACGCAAAGCATGGGAGAGACTTCGGGAGGGCTATGCGGCCCCCAAAATTATTGAAGCGGCACTATACCGACGTCTGGAAAATTTTCCAAAGGTGTCAGCCAAGGACCACACTAAGTTAAGAGAGCTCGGAGATTTACTCATGGAGATTCAAGGCGCCAAAGAAGATGGCTACTCAACTGGTCTATTATACCTAGATACTCCATACGGGATTAGACAAATTGTGGACGAACTTCCATTTGGGCTGCAGGAAAGGTGGGTATCCGTTGGCGCAGAGTACAAGGAAGAGAACAATGGTCGATTTCCTCCCTTCGAGTATTTCACTAGGTTTGTGTGCAAGGAGGCGAAGAAGTGAAATGACCAGTGAAACGACCATGGGTCCAGGAAGCAGTACAATTTACACCAAGCCAGATAAAAACACATCGAATAATTTCAACATTAATAAACCTGTCTGAGTGCTTTAAGACTGAAACCTTTACAACTAACAAAGACCCTAGCAAGAATTGTCCATTGCATAACAAACCCCACCCCCTCAAAAATGCAGAACAGTTAGGGAGAAACCCCTTGAAGAGAGGATGGCCCTTCTCAAGGAGAAAAAAATATATTTTAAATGCTGTTCCTTTACCTCTCACCTTGCTAGAGAGTGTACGATCGCCGTGAAGTGCCCGGAATGTAATAGCACTAATCACGATGGGGCCATGCATCCCGGCCCGTTACCGCAAACCGACAAAGCTCCTTCACCCCCACAGCAGGACGGCAGGGAGGGAGAGGCTCACTCCAGGACAACTGTTGTCAGCTCGAGCTGCATAGAAGTTTGCGGTCAAGCTCAGTCAAGCCGTTCTTGTTCAAAGATCTGCCTCACTAAGGTGTACCCTAAGGGAGCCAAAAACAAGGCAATCAAAGCAGCGTGGAAACTTATGGAAGGAAGGCAGAAGGCTTCCAGCTCGAGTCCCTGGATGGTAAAGTCATCATCTGTCTCCCTCCACTCTTAGAGTGCAACAAAATTTTGAAGAACCGCACTGAGATCCCGACGCCAAGTGCAGTGCTACACCAGCCATGTCGCCAAACACATCCCAGAACTGGATCCAAAAGCAGAAATACTCCTGCTATTAGGAAGAGATGTTCTCTGGGTGCACAAGGTTAGGCAGCAGGTCAATGGACCACACGACGCCCCCTTTGCGCAACGCCTGGATCTGGACTGGGTGCTGATAGGAGAGGTGTGTCTTGGCAATGTACACAAACCGACAGTTACACACTCAAGACCAATGTGCTAGAGAGTGGCCGCCATTCAATTTTTCAACCCTGCACAAGTATCATGTGTATCAAGGAAGCACGACAAGGCTTTAACAAATGTAAAGTAACCGACAAGATGCTGGGTCAGTCAGTCTTCGCTCAAACTGAGCATGATAATAAACTTGCTCCATCAGCTCAAGACGCCATTTTCTTAAAAATAATGGACACCAAGGTCTTCAGAGATGAAGCAAATAATTGGGTCGCCCCACTTCCTTTCAGAGAACCATGCCAGTGCTTCCCAAACAACAAAGAGCAGGCAGTCAAGCGGTTCACATCCTTGCAAAAAACCCTGAAAAGGAAACCTGAGATGCAGCAATGCACCTGATTGACCCACGAGGTACTGTGCACACTAATGGCAGAGGTCACAGCCATTATAAATGCATGACCACTCCTACCTGTGTCTTCTGACCCGGAAAACCCCTTCATACTCTCGCCGTCAATGCTCCTTACGCAGAAGGCAGGAGCCACCCCCCCCCTCCACTAGGGGACTTCTCTGATAAGGATTTGTACACAAAGCAATGGAGACAGGTCCAGGCTCTGTCAAATCGGTTCTAGTCTCATTGGAGACAGGAATGTCTACCTTTGTTGCAACACAGACAAAAGTGGACAGAACCCTGCAGGAATCTTCAAGTTGGAGATTTAGTCCTGCTCAGGGACAAGCAAATCACCCGCAACAGCTGGCCAGTGGCCAGAATCACTGCCACATTCCCTAGTAGGGATGGACATGTCAGGAAGGTTGAGTTGAAAACTACCGACCAAGGTGATGTGAAAATTTACCAAAGGCCAGCTACAGAAGTCATTCTATTTCTACCTAACGACTGATTTAGAGACTGAAGTTTTGTATTATGTTCATTGTGACCTTACGAAGGTCAAGCGGGGAGTGTGTTGCCTTTATGGCATTTGTTTAGTTTATAATATTTTTGCTTTAGTAATTTGTTTGTTAGCATTTTCTAGTTAAAGTTAAGATTGTTTAAAGTAAATTCGTTGTCTGTGATATATCGCGGCATGCGATGATGTCACACCCGGTTTCGCCGCGTCTTGTGGGAAAATACCGGTTTGGAGAAATGGGAAGGAGGGGGCTCACGTGTGCAGGATCAGCGCAAGAAAAGTTTTCTTTCTACGCACTAGAAACATCAGTGAAGCAACGCCTTTTCACCAATCATTAATGTGGAAGAGTGAATAGTAAATGGTTAATCTTACTGTGATCCTGTTTTCATTGACTACTGTTTACCTCGGTGTTTAGTTCAGAGTTCCGTTACACCTGAGCGAGAACACTCCAATGGTCTTTTAAAAAGTATGAAACATTTTTATGGAATATGGGGAGAAGAGAAGTAGATTCTCCAGATCTGCTTTTGCAAGACGGAAACCAAACAAGACTGTATCTACACTCACTGCTAACCAAATTATAGGCAAATTAGAGGACAGCACCCACAGAAACGGACAGCCCGTGGTGGCTCCCACTGTTAGTACTGATGTACGCAATGTGATCATGATGTACACAACAGTTTTATTACGGACCAGCAAAACAACTTGTTAGTGAACAAGGCCATCAGTATCAGCAACTGACCTATCTTGCCTAGAACTGGAGAAGCTATTGTTATTATTAGTGTATGGGGGGGGGGGAGGGACAATAAGGATGCAGATGCTGTAATCTGCGGTGAGTCTGGGATAACTGAGATGGAAGGAATGTACCTTCCAGTGGATTTCTTGGTGTGCCCATACACTGCCGTGGGGATAGATATGTTTGGTAAGGCAGCTGTCATAGATTTGGGGAAAGGAGAGATTCTCTGGACAACTCAGAGCCAGCAAACTCTGAAATCCACAACACGGCCCTTAGGACCACAACAGGCCCGAACAGGGACTGGAGCCAGAACAGTGAATATGAATTATATTGCAAGTATAATCAAACTTGAAATTGGGACATTTGGTTCCTCCAACTCAGTCACTAAAATAAATTGTGTCATGTACCCCATGGCCTGGTTAAGAACCAGCATGAAACAGGTTAGCAATAATATATATACAGAAGTGTGGAAATAGGAACCAAAACCAGGCTCTTTCAGAGCTAGGGGTAAATGGATACAGTCTTACGATATGATGCAGAGTTCAGTTCAGGTCGGGGTAATTGAGTATCTTTGGAGAGAGTGAGAGGCGATGCCGTTGCTGTCGATCTTCCTGTTGTCTTCTTGTTGTGGTCACCAACTATGACCGTACCATGTATGACCATTCTTCAGTGGTGGACCTGTCACCCAGGTGAGGGTGGACACACAAACAGTTCCCCACCAGTCACACCTTTACACACTGTGAGCCACTGATCGATTCCCCGAATTGATCCTCCAAAACCCCCACCTTCACATGGGTGCACAAAGCTCGTTCAGTGTCCCGTGGTGTGTCTGTCTGTGTCTTAGCAGACCTTCTTTTTATCTCAACATGTCGGACTTTGGCTGTCCATCAACCGGCTCTGCCCTGCTGTCTCAGCAGGAATCTTAACAAGCAGGCAAAGTGTCCTTGGAGAAAGGTAAATAATCAGCCGAAGAACCATAACATTAAATCTGGTCTCTCTCTCTCTCTCTCACATTTGCGCTGGGTGCCTCCCCCCTCTCTCTCAATAGCAGCATAGTTCATGGGGTCAGTTCTGGACCACTTCTCAAACTCGGTTTGCCCATCACAATTGTGAAACAAAGATATAAATATTCTTTTCCCTGATTGATTGCTCAATAAACTGTCTCAATTTCCATGAATGTGTCTTGTATTCCATGCAGTCACCCATAATTACTTCATTGCTTGTTTTACAAGCGGCTCTAATTTCTTGATTTATGTCACTTCTAATATATTAACTACTTATTTGGTGACCAATTGCTATTTCTTAGTGTAACCTAAAATGATTCAAATTGTAAATCTGGATCTATCATGCCAAGTTTATTTTTCACTAATGCACTAATCTTCTCTCTGACTAGTACTGCTGTACTATTTGCTTTATCTTTTTGCCTATCTTTTTTAAATGTTGAAAATCTCTGTCCTTGGCCTTCTCTTGTACCAAGATGAGGTCACCCTCAAGGTGGAGGAGCAACACCTTGCATTTCATCTGGGTAGCCTCCAACCTGATGACATAAATATTGATTTCTCCTTCCAGTAAAAAAAATGCCTCACTTCCTCTGTTCCCCACTCTGACCTTTTGCTTCTTCTTATCTGCTTATCACTTCCCCCAGTTCTCTTCCTCCTTCCCTTTCTCCTATCGACCACTCTCCTCTCCTGCCAGATTCCTCCTTCTCCAGCCCATGACCTCTCCCACCTGGCTTCACCTATCATCTTTCAGCTAGCATCCTTCCCCTCCTCCACCTTTTTATTTTGGCCCCTTCCCTCTTTTCAGTCCTGAAGAAGGGTCTCGGCCCAAAACGTCAATCGTTTATTCAGTTCCATAGATGCTGCCTGACCTGTTGAATTCCTGTAGCATTTTGTGATTGTTGTCTTGGAATATTTAACTCAGCTTTTGTCACCCTGCAGCCATGTTTCCATAACTGCAATGAGATCACACCCATTTACAGAAAAGAGAAGATCTGAGCAACACACACAAAATGCCGGAGGAACTCATAAGGCCAGGTAGCATCTATGGAAAAAGTACAGTTGACATTTCTGGCCGAGACTCTTTGTCAATCCAGCATTTTATGTGTATCACACACATTAATTCTATTTACAACTTAAGTTCATTTATCTTGTTATGAATCCCAAAAACATTCAGATAGAACATAGTTAATTTTATAACTTTCATATTTTTCAATACTCTGCTTTTTTTGTGCTGTCTGTTCATTTACCTTCCTTTTTTTTAGTGTCCTCTTTATGCTTTTTTTTTCTCTCCTTAAATTTCTAATGAATTCCCATTTTCCCTGCCACACTAGATTAAATCCTCCCTGATAGTATTGGCCTCAACTTACATCTTATTGCAGAAATGAAAATGCAGAAAAAAAGCAGACGCTTAAAAGTTAAAACAAAAATCAGAGAATGCTGCAAAAATCAACAGGTTAGGTGGCTTTTGTGGAGAGAGAAACTGAGTTAGTGATTCAGATTGAAGAGCCTTTGTTAGAACAACAAAAGAGAGAAAATCATATTTAGTGGTAAAGATGGAGGGGGCCTGAATAGGACAAAGAAGAAAGCTTCAAATTGAAAGCAAAAGATATTTCAATAACCAACTCTGCCATCTTCATCAGGGATCATCCCTGATGAAGATGGCAGAGCTTGTCATCGAAATATTGGTTATAATCCAAACCTGTACCTGGCTGTAAGTCCAAGAAGTGTTTATTTGTCATATACGCTGAGAAAGTACTAGATCCTTTTTCATTTATACAGTACTTCACAGTTAATCAATTTGGGATAGGGACATCATTTCATATACATATTTGTTTCAGTAACTCGAAGACTTCCACTTCTGCAGAACCAGATGTATCAAAGTTAACAGGATGCTTTATGTGGGCCTCATAGCTATTTCCATGGGCCTCTTTAGGGTAAGTTTCCAATTATTGGAAACAGTGGTGAAAGAGTAGGTTGATTCAGGACAAGACTGGGATAGAGACACCAAAATCAGGTTATGTCCTGAGTGCTCCATGTAACTGGAATCTATCAGTGAGAATGGTCTACCATGCTGCCAAATTACAGCAATTGGCCTCAGCTGAGCAATCCTGAGTAGTATCAAGGGATCTCTGTCATAATTCCTTTTTCGTTTTCCCCAGTGGTCTCTGATTACTGTAGATGCGAATTGCTGCACAATTCAGAGCCCAACATCCCTTATGCAGTAGGATGAATGACCACATAGAGTCATAGTGCACTACAGCACAGAACCAGGCTGTTCAGTCCATCTAGTCCAGGCTGACTTGATTTTCTGCCTCGTTCTATCTACCTGTACCCAGAATCTAGCTCTCATAACTCCTCCCATCCATGTGCCTATTCAAATTTCTCATCAATGCTGCAATTGAACCTACACCTACCACTTCCACTGGCAGCTTGTTCCACACTCATCACTCTCTGAATTCAAATTTCCCTTCAGGTTACCCTTAAATATTTCACCTTTCACCTTAAACCTATGACCCCTAGTTCTAGTCTCAGCCAACCTCAGAGGAAAAAGCCTGCATGCAATCACTCTATCTATACCCCGGTAATTTTGTATACCCCTCTAAAATCTCCTCTCATTCTCCTATGGTCCAAGGAATAAAGTCCTAACCTATTCAACCTTTCTCTGTAACTCAGGTCCTCAAGTCCCAGCAACATCCTTGTCAATTTTTTTGCTGTACTCTTTCAAACTTACTGATATCTTTCCCATAGGTAGGTGATCATAACTGCACATAGTACTCTAAATGTGGCCTTACTGACATCTTGTACAACTTCAACATAACATTCCAACTCCTGTACAGTGTCCTGATTTATGAAGGCCAATGTGCTGAAAGCTTTCTTTACAATCCTATCTACCTGAGATGCCACTTTCAAGGAATTATGGACCTGTATTCCCAGATATCATTTGCCAGATATTTCCCAGATATCACAGATATCAGTGAGAGCATCTGTGGCACTCATTAGAGCCTTACCATTTATTGTGCAAGTCTCACCCTCGTTTGCCCTCCCAAATTAAATTTATTGCATTAAATGGATCACAGCATTAAATTCCATCTGTCATTTTCAGCCCAGTTTCCCAGCTGATCCACTTCCTGCTGTGAGCTTAGAGAGTCTTTCATGCTGTTCACTACATCCCCAACCTTGGTGTCATCTGCAAATTTGTCTATCCAGTTTACCACATTATCATCTAAATCATTAATATAGCTGATGAGCAACAATAGACCCAGTACCAGTCCCTGTGGCACACCACTCTTCACAGGCCTCCAGTCAGGGACAACCATCTACTGCTACTCTTTGGCTTCTCCCACTAAGCTGAGGTTGAATCCAGTTGGCTACCTCATCCTGAATGCCAAGTGATATAACCTTTTTGACCATCCTCCCAAATGGGACTTTGTCAAAGGCCTTGCTAAAACCCATGGAGACAAAGTCCACTGCACTTCCTTCATCAACCTCCTGCAACCTCCTCAAAAAACTCTTAAGATTGGTTTCACATGACTTACCATGCACAAAGCCATACTGACTATCCCTAATCAGGCCCTGTCTTTTGGATATAAAGGTTCATGTTCGAGCTGGAGAGATGAGTCTATTAGCAGGACAAAGGGAGTAGATGGAATGAAGAATTATTAACAAGAAGATAAATGGTAAGAGAGCAGGGAGGAGAAAGAACAACAGATGGTAATCAAGGAGTAATGAGTTATAACTTGAGCCTTTTTCTTCAAAGGGGCATACATACAATGAAACAAATGAAGTGAGAGGTGAAGAGAAAGTGATGAATGGAAGTGAGAGAGCAATGAATGACAAAACAAGGGCAAATGAAGCTAGTAGGAATGGAAATGTGAATGGAAGGTGACCAAAGTGAGATAGAAAATTTGAATCAATCCAAGTTTAATTGTAATTCAACCATACAGGAACACAGCAGATAAAGAGAGTGTTACTCCAGGGCCAAAGTGCAAAGCACAGTACTAACAGTCACACACAGCAAAAAGCACACATGCCACATACAAGATAGCAAGCACATGTAAGATATCAGTAAAATATCACCACGCAAAAATTAGTCCAATCCCTGAGTCCACGAATGCCACAGAAATTTGCAGTCGACTGCATTTCAGCTTGTCTTTTGCTGAGCAAATACGGGGGTGGGGGTGGGGGGGAGTGTAGCACTGATTCCAGCCTGGACGTCTGGTGGAGCACACTGGCTCCACTTTGCTCTTCTGACAGCTGTAAACAGGTGACAACAAGGCTTGAAGCCTAGTCCTTGCTATGATCGAGGTCACACACATTTCCCCCACCGTCTGCCAATAAATTAGTGAATGAGACTTGCAGCATTCCACATTAACAGTATCCAAAAAGGGTCTTGCGATCACAAGAAGGGTGACTAAGACAATCACTAGACTGCATGCACCAACTCCTCTGAAGTCTCTCTGATGCAAGCAGTGGCACGAGCTGCACCAAGTCCACATCTTCAGTTTCTTTACCAGTGAGAATCTCACTGATGGGGTAGACCTGCAGGTCATGAAGTTCTTAATGTCTAGAACAATCTTGTGATCATAAAAAAAGTTTAAAAAGGACAGTAGCACCCTTTGTTGACCCCATAGAAGATGCTGTGATCAAACATGCTCAGGGTTGGAAGAACAGGTGATTTCAAAGTTCAAAGTAAATTTATTATCGAAGTATATACCCTATATGTCGTCATATACAATCCTGAGATTCATTTTTTAAATGGGCATTCTCAGCAAGTCCATAATAAAATAATAAGCATAATAAAATCAGTGAAAGACCACACCAAGTTGGATGTTGAACCAGTGTGCAAAAGACAACTACTCATTTGCAATTACAGAAAAAAGAAATAATAATAATAAATAAATAAGCAATAAATATTGAGAACACAAGATGAAGAATCCTTGAAAGTGAGGCTATAGGTTGCAGAGATGTTTCAATGATAAGGTAAGTGAAGTTAAGTGATCTTACCTCTTTGGTTGAAGAGCCTGATGGTGGAAGGGTAATAACTGGTCCTGTGATTCCTAAGGCTCTTGTACCTTCTTCCTGATGGCAGCAGTGAGAAGAGAGTATGAACTGGGTGGTGGGGTTACCTGATGATGGATGCTGCTTTCCTGCAACAATGCTTCATGTAGATGTGCCCAATAGTGTAATTAAGAGTAAAGGCAATCTATATGGACTCTTGATCTCAGAATCCACCTCGTTATGATCTTGCATTTTATTGTTTATCTGCACTGCACTTTCCCTGTAGCTGTTAGCCAGGGTATTTCTTGTCATAAATACCCTTTTTGTGCAAGATAGTGGAGCCATAAACCTACCTCCAGTTGCAGCCACCGACTTCTGCAGCTCACTCAGAGTGACTGTCGGCATCACAGTAGCCTCTCTTACAAGTGCAATTCCCCTTTGGCAACTAAGTTTAGAGGGGCAGTCTGACCCAGGCATTGTGGCTGTGGTTTCATATTTTTTCCACTTTTTCACAATGGACTGCACTGAGCTCATGCCTTTGAGAAGGTCTTGTAGCCATCCCCAGATTTGTGTTTCTCTATTTTCATTTCCATGACTTGTCTTGAATGCTCTTTTGTTTTCATTTTGGATGGGTCTGTTGAAAATCTACCATACCGTTGGACCTTACAGAGAGAAGGAATGTTTATTCTTATGAATTCATTGAAAACAGGCGATCCTCTGATTTTCTACATCAACAATTGAGTGAGTTGGTAAGGTAATACTGCACCTGAGGGAAGTTAGCGTAGTAATTACAAAGGAGATGAACAGTTCTTCAGCCTCGCAATTCTGGATTTTAATTTTTTTGTAAATTGTTGACAGGTTTTGGAATTTTTCTTTTGATTTGACACGATGCACACCATTTTGGAGATTAGTTCAAAGATCCTACTTCAATATATTTTACATTTAGAAAATGGGACAGTAAAATGTAAAATGTTATGGGGTCTGTATGCTTTTTCTAGACACTATCTGAAAGTAAGAAGAGGTGTGAAGCTAGGTAGGTTTTCTAACATAGCACAGGTATAGACTCAGAAGGCTGTGTTAGGATTACTATGTGATTTAACTCTCCTGCAACTCCAACCTAATTATTGCATTATGCAACAACTGCATTGTGGGCTGAATGGTCTTTTCTCCTTGCGTTATTCTATGATCCTATATATTATTTTGTCAGTGAAAGAATTTTGAATGTTTATGAATATTTTAGAAAGGCTATCATTTTCCTGCAACAGACAATACATTATAATCTAGTTCACATGAAAGCAGGAAAAAATAAGTACGAAGAATGCATTTCCATTGTACTGTTATTAGCATGATCCAGTGGTAGATGGGTTTCATTGGAATAGCATGAAATAATAAAAGGAACTGGATTTTATTTGTATTATCTCCAAGGGCACAGGGGAACAAAAATAATATTACAACCTCTTGAGTGCATTGGGAATTAACTAACAGAATTCTTAGATGCTGTTGCACAAAGCTATCACTTAGTTTTAAAAATGCAAATAATGCTTATTGACTCACAGAAGTCCAATGCGCATGTGCGCTCTCTCTCTCTCTCTCTCTCTCTTTCTCTCTCTCTATCTCTCTCTCAATCTCTCTCTCATAATCTCTTTCTCTCTCTCATAATCTCTCCACTAAAATACTAAGCTAAAATTACCCCAGGAAGAAAAGGTCTTCCCATCTTCCTTTGACATTCAATGACATGACTATTGCAAAGTCCCTCACAATTCACCATTGACCAGAATCTTAAACAGCCCAACTACAACAGAACATTGGGCTTGTGAGATCAGATAGAGAGACTGTACCTATATTACTGAGGCAAGTGACTCACCCCCTGTCACACAAACTCTTTTCACCATCTGCGAGTTCAAAGTCAGGAGATTAAGTACCCTCCATTTGCCCAGATAGATGGAGTTCCAACAATACGTGGAAACTCCCCCCATTCAGGACATCCAAAAGTTGTGGGTTTGGGAGGTGCTGTCAAAGTAGGCAAGGTATTTTTTTGAAAACGGTTCTCATGGCAGCCCCAGTGCACTGGTTGTGGAGGAAATGAATGTTCAGAATGGTTAGAATACCAATCAAGTTTTATTTAGGGAGATCACATACAAATCCAAGGTTAGTTCATAATTTAGTTCTGCTGGTTGCTGCCACATTTCTCAAGTGCTTGGTGGTTTCTACAGTTCTGGATAATTCCTAAAGTCTTTAGGAAGTGGTGTTGGGGGCACTGAAAATGCTTACCTTAATTTCAAGGCATCTGCACCAACAATTGCTCGCCAATATGGGTGCTTTAATACACACTCACGTTGGAACCCATACCATACTGAGGGCACACAGAGGAGATGCGTCTTGAAGGAGAGGGAGGAGGATGAGTAAAAGCCAATGGGAAGATTGCTCAAGCAAGAGAAAATCTGTAGATGCTGGAAATCTGAGCAACACACACATTTCCTATCAGAGCCACAGCAATGATCTTCAGCAGGGAGGAAATCTACAACCTGCTGCAGACATTTTCAGAGCAGGGCAAGGGCAGAAATATCCAGTCATTGTGACTGCAGTCATAAAGTGTCAACAGATTGTTTGAATGCTTCTTTGTCTCCGAGTTCACGCACATTTCTTGCCCTTCACTGATGTATAGTCTTGAATATTTGGGCCTTCACAACGCAGAAGTACCTTCTTCTGACACAGCCACTGATCCGCAGATGAACTCTCCACCTTCAGTCAGTGCCCGTGAAGTTATTTCTTTCAGAGCCCAGTGCATGAGAGTAACCTGGATCAATGCAGCAATGAGTCCCTGTGAGAGACATGTTTCTCAGTCTTTGCCTATATATAGTTTTTCTTTGTTTTTGTAGTTTTTGTATTGTTTAATGTAGCACCATGGTCCTGAAAAACGTTGTCTCGTTTTTATTGTGTACTGTACCAACAGTTATGGTAGAAATGGCGAAAGTGACTTGACTTCTATTGTACTCTATCTTTCTGTAAACACCCGTAAGAAAAAAAAATCTCAAGGTATTATATGACTTGTATATAGTACGAACTTTAATAAAGGTTGTTTGGCATCCGTCTGTCTGGAAGGACAATGGGTGATGATGATGATCATCACAAGCCTGGGCGGAAGGTATGGAAAGAAATCCTGAGATGCCCACTCGTCAAGATCCCCCTCTCGGCTTCACCAGTTAAATATTAAACTTTTTTAATAGCTATGGCTAGTGTTTCCATTATATTTGGAGAATCTATCCGGAAGGGTTCCTACGCTGATCATACATGTGCAGGAAATTATTGATACCCCCTGCTTAAACGCTAGGCTCTTTGGGGAAGAGGGGTTGGGAGGCTAGACAGCAAGCACCCTAAACTGGTGTAATTGTCGGCGCAAAGTTTCGCGCTTCTTGCATCCAGGTTGTGTTAGGACTTGCACTTCTTCCCGTGACTACACCTGTTTCCTCCCACCTTTCAGAGACATGCAGATGTGTAGATTAATTGGTAATTCTAAACTGCTTCTGGTGTGAAAAGAGAGTGGCGGAACCTGGGCGGGGTGATGGATGTGGAGGAAAGAATGTCAATGGGCTTTTAGGGGTTCGCTTCCGTGCTGTATGACTTTCTAGGAGTCAGATTTTTCACTAATTTCTTTAATTAGAAACTTGAATTCCAAGTCGAGAAAGCAGACCGAAAGTGAAAGCCTTGTGTTTGAGTCGCTGTAAGGGCTTTTATGAGGTAGGAAGCAGTTTGCCTGTGGGAACTTTTAACTGGCCATCAAGTGTTTTCACATTAGTAATTTAGAAAAAAGGAAGTTGCAAAACTTCTGTATAAGGTTGTCAGAAGATTTCTAAACACATGAATGAGCAACGGTTGTCACGTTCGGATGTGAAGGCACGGAAACAACACGCTGAAATCCTCCGCCTCTTCGTTGGTTTACATATGGACTTTACCCCAAACTCTGGAATTAACCAGTGTCATCTGACTCCCGACCCAAATGTAAACTAATCTTAACGATGAATCAATTAAAGCGTCATTTCTGAGAACCGGGTCACAGAAAACGGAAAGGGACTCTTCGCCAGGAAAGGGTATGGATTGAAAGCAGGGAGGATTAGCGGTGGATTATGACAATCGAGCGAAACTTTGGCAAGTGCAGCTTTGCGCTGACCCTACTTGGATTTCTGCTGTACTTGACAGACATTGGGACCGATCTCGGGGTTGCGGCAGTGTACCTTACCGATGGACACCTTTTCCGGTTTTCGCTGGTGCTGTCCGTGATCCTGGTTTCTGCTATAATCCTGCAGAGTTTCAGTTGGTCGTGGTACAAAGATGATGAGAACAATTCACAGGGACCACACACCCGAGGCCGCTCGTCGCTGTTCGGTGCACTGCATATTTTCCAGATGGGCGTGCTGCTACGGTGAGTACCACTCAGCCGAATTAGTCTCCGGTTTGTCCAGTTCGCTTATGTCCATTTTTTATGATGTTCGTCTAGTTGGTGCGAATGATCGTGAAACTTAGCTGACCGGACAGACGTGGCACATTTAGAATGACTGGGAATTGGAAGGGAGGCATATTTTATCTCAGTTATGAAAAGCTTGTGAAATTGAGCGGGGTATATTGGCAATTTGCTAACTTCCTAGCCCATCAAGGCTCACTTTTTTTCTGGAGCAAAAATCACTCACCCAGCTCGAAACCACATTGTTTTACACTTTGAAAGGACGTAGAAGGGGTCCAGTTCGGGAGATTCACACAGTATATCATGAAATGATATTGGCTATTGGTAGTTCAGGATGGTTGACAATGATCACAAATTGCAGAAACACCTCCCACGCCCCATTGTTACCCATGTGGAAATCTGTTTGGCGATACCACCGGCTAGGGTAGTGTAGATGTTAACACCATAGCAGTGTTTACGATCTTTCCCTTGGACCCATCTAGTCTGTCAGCTGTGGTTTCCAAGTGCCTGTCCCTAATGCTATTTGCAAAAGCCGTAAGAAGTGTTGATTTAGTGTCCCCATTTAGCACCCGCTCACCAGAATTGCTGATAATTGGGAATCATTCAGTGTTGATGGACCAACATGTTTTGTACATGAACCCTGCAGATATGGATCATTATTCATCTTCCCACATGGCTTTCTTAATTTCTTATTGCAACTTATGTCTTGCAATGTGCTGCCACTACAAAACAAATTTCATGACATATGTCAGTGATAATAAACCTGATTCTGATTCAGTTGTACATGAAGCCCAAAGCTTCACATGCAAAAACAGTAATACTATCACAGCACCATCAACACAGGTTCAATTCCTACCACTGAATGTCCTACCATATTCTCCCAATGACTGTGTGTGGGTTTCCTCCTACATTTCAAAGATATATAGGTTAGGTTAATTAGTCGTATGCATGTAATTGGGAAGCGTGGGCTTGTTGGCGCAGAAGGGCCTGTTACTGTGCTGTATTTCTAAATAAATAAATTAATGAAATCTGCTCTGGATAATTATTATAGACAAAAGTCTTTCTTTCACTTTGTTGGCCAGAGTGACAGTTTACATACAAATCAGTGAATTCAAATGAGTCAAGGACAGTGGAAGTAGACAAACCAATTGTCTTTGTCCTTGCCATGAAGTTGGAGGAATGGAAGCTGCCATTTTGTAGAGATGCTCTGCATCCTCCATTTTGTGAAATGGTTCTGCTTGGTCGAATCAATGTTTTTAAGCAGAGACAATGATGCTCCAGGAGATATGCAGGACTAGACATCATTTCCAAATTAAAAAGTTATTTGTGAGGTGTTCTTTGCTATGATATAACATGTAGGCTTTTGAATGATGGGGTCTGAGTGATTTGAGCTGGTTAATGGTTTGGTAACTGATTTAGAACAAGGAGCCATAAATTACCAGGAGTCTCTTGTGGAAGAGGGCAAGAAATGGATGCTGGCTTGGACCAAAGCCAATAAGAAGGTGATATAGGTCAGTCAGGTGACCCACAGCCAACAAGACTGAATTGTGACTCTTGAACTGGTAAGAAAATGTATTTAATAGTACTTCCCCTATGTTATTATGTATTGTGTTATACTGCTGCTGCAAAGTTAACAAATTTCACGACATATGAGATGACTAGCATGAGAGGGTGCAGTTTTAAGGTGCTTGGAAGTAGGTACAGAGGAGATGTCAGGGGTAAGTTTTTTACGCAGAGAGTGGTGATTGCATGGAATGGGCTGCCGGCAATGGTGGTGGAGATGGATATGATGGGTGGATATGATTAAGAGACTCCTGGACAGGTGCATGGAGCTCAGGAAAATAGAGGGCTATGGGTAAACCTAGGGAATTTCTAAAGTAAGGACATGTTCACAGCTTTGTGGGTCAAAGGGCCTGTATTACAAATACAAATACTTTATTATCACCAAACAATTGATACTAGAGCGTACAATCATCACAGTGATATTTGTTACTGTGCTTCGTGCTCCCTGAAGTACAAATCGAAGTAAATATAATAAAAATTTAAAATATAAATCTTAATTAGAAAATAGAAAAGGGAAAGTACGGTAGTGCATGTCAGGTCCAGATATTTGGAAGGTACGGCTCAGATCCGGGTTAGGATCTGTTCAGCAGTCTTATCACAGTTGGAAAGAAGCTGTTCCCAAATCTGGCCGTACATATCTTCATGCTCCTGAACCTTCTTCTGGAAGGAAGAGGGACAAAAAGTGTGTTAGCTGGGTGGGTCGTGTCCTTGATTATCCTGGCGGCACTGCTCCGACAATGTGTAGTGTAAAGTGAATCCAAGAATGGAAGATTGGTTTGTGTGACGTGCTGGGCTAGGTTCATGATCTTCTGCAGCTTGTTCCGGTCTTGGACAGGACAACTTCCATGCCAGGTTGTGATGCACCCTAGAAGAATGTGTTCTACGGTGCACCTATAAAAATTAGTGAGGGTTTTAGGGGACAGGCCAAATTTCTTCAGCTTGCTCAGGAAGTAAAGGCACTGGGTGGCCTTCTTGGCAGTGGACTCTGCTTGGTTAGACCAAGTCAGGTCATTTGTGATATTCACCCTGAAAAACTTAAAGCTGTAGGTTTTCTATGTTTCTCTGAAAAGAGTATAAAAGCAAAGACTTCGAATGCAAAGCCAGAGACCAACCATCACGTGGAGATCAGAGCAGGACCACGAGGAATGCATGGCCAGCACAGACTTCTTTTGCTGCCATTACCTTTTCTATTCTTTGACTCTTCATGGAAGCTCAGGAAAACTTAGGTATGCACACAGGTGTTCTGTTGTGTAACACAGTAAAGGTACTTGTCAGCAATTACAGGTTCTCTCTATGCCTCTCTGATCATTATTACTGAGGGGTAGATCCTTGTAACAGCCTCAAGGTTAGATCAAGGCCATGGGCAAGACATGTTTGTCATGAGATACTGGGCTATTAACATTGTGATATTGTTGTTGGTTTGAATGAGTAGCTGGAGTTGTGTAGGAGGTGAGAATCCGTTCTGGTGGGGTTGCTGCTGCTGGGTTTGCCTACAGAAGGATTGCCGGGATAAGCATCTGATGTGGTGAATGAATTTGAGACAATGTTAGCTTGACTACATACATAAGTCCCATACTTACATCGTTTTACTTGTTGATGTCAAGTTGTCAATTAAATCATATGTAATTCACTTATGTTCGGTTTCTAACACCCTATAACAGCTTTTATGTCCGTTACCATAATGTACATTGAAAATACCTGAAGGGTTTAATTTGGTGCCTTTTTGCCATTCACTAAATCATTGAAAGATGCAATGATAAATTCAACCTTCACCCTCACTTGACTTCACCTCTGTCTTTACCTCCTTTTCTCCGCTGTTTGTAATTTGTCATATTGGTTATCTGACATCAAGCAGAACTTTGTCAGGGAATTGGAAAGATAGCAACATAAGTAGAGAACTAAGTTTCCATGACATCACCATTCCTTTAACTTCCAGTGTATATAGTTCTGGTACACCCAATCTCCCTTCCTATCAATATCAAGGGATCTTGGTTGGTGAATTGTTATACTGACGTGTGTGCTCCTAATGAAGATAAATTGTAGATTCTGGACATCTGAGGTATTCAAGGTGCATTTATTATCAAAAAATGTATAAATTAGACAACCTTGATTTGTTTGCTTACAGGCAGTTGCAAAGCAAGGAACCTGAAAGAACCCAATTTTTTAAAAAAAGACCAAACCCCACATAGAAAGAGAGAGAAAAAAACAAATCATGCAAACAATAGAAGCAAGCAATGACAACAGCATTCCGAACCAAATTGAGTCCTTAGATGCAAATCCCCGGAGCAGCCCCAAGTAAGCCCAAAGTTTATTCGGTTCATCATATTAGTGGGGCAAATTGATGCAAAGTTCGCAGACATGAAGCACAGCAACTGGGGGGCAGTATCTCAGCTGTAGCGTCATGGGCAGAGGAGTCCACAGTCTATCTGGGCCGGTATTTAAATTGTCCTCACAGCAGATTGCACCTCACACTAGGACCTGGGCCTCATCACGGCGATTTGCTTTGGACCTAGATTTTGTTGCCAAAGAATCCGTTCTTGGCCTCTCCAAATTGGCTCGGCACTTGGAGCAATCCACCCTCACACCCAGGCCAGCTGGAACTCTTCATCAGGCCAGGCAACTTTTGTAGATAGGGAACTGAGTAACATTACAGGGCCCATCATCAGGACCAGGAAAGAAGAAGGAAAAAAAACCCAAAATTAGTTTGGTTAGCTGCGAAGGTGGTGGATGTACAGACAGAACAACGAGAATATATTTGATACGTTGAGACCAGATGGCTGAATGTGACAGTTAAGTAGTAATTAAAATCAAATTAAGCTTTTTATTTTGTGTCCTTGAGGCCCTCTGTTGGGCTCAACCATGGATGTTGCATCCCAGCTGTCCAGTGATATGCAAGCCAGGGCAGTACAATATGGAGAACGATCTGTTGCTCATACAGCAGGCTCTCCCTCGCCGTACAGCTGATACAGCAAAGACCGATACAGTTTGGCACCGGCGGCCTCACAGGAGTTGCCGGTCAGCATAAAACTCAAGGTTGCACTGACTAAGAGACTTCAGCTCCAGATTTTTCCTCTGGGTTTGCTCTCAGAGCCTTCCCCATGGATGGGTATAGTCACAGGCAGCGAAGGTTTGAGGTCAGAGTCTTCCTTCTCGTAGGTGAGCTGTCAACCATGGCTGATGAGCCCAAAGTGATTGGTTTTAAGGTGACAGTAACCCACCTTTGCCCCTTTTGCTACCAGTAGAAATGATTCTGTCAGGCTTAGCAGCTAAGCCACATGTGCAGGCCAGGAGCTGGACTTGATTGTTAGAGGCTATTTGAGATGCAGACCTTTGGGAGCATTTAATAGGTACTGGGAGCTTATCCCTACTACTGCCCCTGTCCAAAACAACCTAGCAGAACCGTTCTTTCTAATGTGTTCTTAATGGCAATTTTGTAGAACATACATGTGTTCTGTTTCATTTGTTTATTCCTATTCCCTGCAATATTTACAATATAAAAATCTGTTGCCCTACACAACTCTTCTTAATCTATCAAATCCTATATTTAATAATATATTCTGAATAATTACAGAATCCATTCTTCATTACTAACATCCTGAAGGTCTGATAGTTTTGTTTAGGACATGATTCTGAATTATTTATTTCAAATCCTTTAAAATATAAAGCACATTAAATTAGTTCTCAGCATGAAAATTTAAGGCTTTCCATTGCACCTGTGCACTTATGTACTTGTGCTTATGACAATGAACTTGACTTTGACTTTTTGACTTTGCTATTATATTGAGAAAAATATCTTTTTCCTTGTTTTCAAAGGTTTATCGAGACACTTAAATATGGATACAAGGCAGCATTCAAAAAAGAAGAGAGCGTCATGTCTGCCATATACTCAGCTACAGATTTAAGCATGTTACGATTGTTTGAGGCATTTTTGGAAGCAGCACCTCAAGCTGTTCTCCAGGGCTTCATTCTCCTGATAGATAATAATGGAAAATATATTCAGTGTAAGTTTGCTTTTATTAAACCTGTTATTGCTGTTATGTACCATTGCTTTTAAATTGGTTTATGAATTAAACAGTGGATTTTCCTGGGTCTAAGCACAATTGGTCCCTGTGCTATATTCTACAGTCCTGTCTCATGGTGCTCCTTTGATACACCAAAAAAATTAGGTATATTCTTCCATTGTTGGGATGGGATTTCCACAGAAATTTTCAGATCTCCCATTAGAACTTTACTCACCAAGTTACAAGCTCCCACCATTTATCATCTAAAGTTAGGAAATAATTGAAAGCAATAATTTAACTTGCAGTGTTGTATTGAAACTATAGCCTTTATTCATGTTGGCAGCTATACATTTACCAATATCTAAATAATTTTCCAATTTGCCTTATGCCTTAATAATTAAGTACAGTATTCTTCTATGCAACCATTCCTGGCTCCTGGAATTGAAGCAGTAATGTTTTAGTTTATGTTTGAGAGGATTCGAGTCTCAGCATGTGACTTGTCCTTATCGCCTAGGTAGAGCTATAGCATACTTCTTGTATTTTATTAATGGGACATGGGTATAGGTAGCAGAGTCCGCATTTATAGCAGCCTGAGCTACCCCTGAGAAACTCATGTTTAACTGTCTTACAAATATATTCAATGTTGTTGGAGCAGCACCCATCCCAGCAATTGGAGAGCATTTTCATCACACATCTAACTTGTGCCTTGTGGAAGACGGAAAAGCTTTGTCTTAGGAAGTGAAACACTTGCTATACATTACCTAACCTTTAGCTGGCTTCTGTGGCAAATCATTTGTATGTCTAGTCTCGATGAGTTTCTGATCAAAGCCATCCCCAGAATCTTAAAGTTGGGTTGTCAGTCATGCTAGTTACATTGAACATCAAGGGTAGATGGTTCCACTCTCTTGTTGAAGATGGTTGTAGTCTGGCATTAGCATTGGTAAATTTGACCTGTCACTTCTTGGCTTCTGCCTGAATGTCTAGAACTTGCTGTGTGCAGGCAGTTATTGAGGAGTTGCAAATGGAATTGTACATTGTGCAATCATTAGTAAATATCCATATCCCTGACCCTATCATGTGAGGAAGGTTATTGATGACTGAGTCAAATAAACTCCCCATAGGAACTCCTGCAGTGATGTACTGACTTAAGATAATTGATCTTCAACTAGAGCCTTTCAACTTCAGTTTGTGAACAGTTTTCCTTTTAATCCTAACTGATTTACCTGGGTTATTTAATACCATACCCGCTTAAATTCTGCCTTTATGTCAAGAACAATTACCGTCACCACGTCTTTGGAATTCTAATCATTTGTATATGTACTTGGATTGGTTCTGTAATGTAGACTCAACAGAATGTAAAGGTTGTTGTAGAATAAGTGCAATTGAATCATTTAGTTAACAAAACTTTCCATTTTTTTTTCTTGATGAGTGAGCCCAGGCTAATGCCATGATAATTATTTGCATTGAATTTGCCTTGCTTTTGGTGGACAATTCATACCTGGGCAATTTTCCATGTTGCTGTATTAAATGGCTGATTCTGGACCATGGGTTTATGGGACTAAAGATGGCATGATGTCTTGTGTCACAGCTTCACTCTATCCATTGCTCTCAGCTGTTTCTTTCTATCAAATGAAGGGAATTGAATTGCCTGAACACTCTTCTGTGATGATGGGATCTTAGAAGAAGCTGAGATGAGTCATCCTCTCGGTTCTTCTGAAGGTAGTTATAGCCTGTTTTTGGTATTGGCTTCTGCTAATGATAAAGAAGGAAATGAACCATCTAGTAGATATTCAGTAGTTCTGCCCTGGCTGCTGGACCTCTGTATTTCCATTCATTATTGGTGGCATAGCCTAGCTTTGTCGGCTGTAGAATATATATGCCAACTTTTGTTGCTAGTTGCCTTGTTGGCTGTGTATCCTCAAAATTATATCAGTAGTTAAGGAAGAGGGCTTTGGACAACTGATGCAGACACAAGAATGTCTCTGGTAAGGACCTCCTGTCAAAGTAAATTTATTATCAAAGAATTTGTAAATTGTACAACTTGAGATTTGTCTGCTTACAGGCAGCCACAAATCAAGAAACCTGAAAGAATCAAATTGAGTCCTTAAATTCGTATCTCTGGAGCAGCCCAAAGTAGGCCCAAATCCTCGGTCTCAGTTCATCGTATTAGTTGGCAAATCACCACAAAGCTCAGACAGAAAGCACAGCTGCAGGAGATATGTCACAGCCTTAGCTCCATGAAGAGAGAAGTGAACATTGTAGGAGAGTAAGTGAAATCGGTCTGACATCCTGCCTTTCCAGTCTATTTGGGCCAGTGTTTAAGTTGTCCAAGCAGCAGGTTGTGCCCTGCATTAGGACCTAGGTAATTGCTCTGACATCCCCAATTATATTGCCATTGCCACCACAGGAGCTGATTAGTGTGAGACTCATTTAATAACATTGATGGTCTTACTGTGTACTTGATGTCAATTCATAGCTGGTTGTTCTATAAAGAATTCCATTTATGTTACAGGCACAACATGGTGGCTAGTGCACTGCCATTCTGGGGCCAATAAAATGATGTAATTTTGTTGTAATATTAAATATTGGTTCAATCAAGTTTTCTGCAACAATTTTTAAAATCATTACAGATGTTCTTGATATAAATACATATGGAGTGTAGACTCAGTTTTAAAAATGGGTTTGCCCGGAAAACATTCATTTCAAGACAAAGATTGATCGCAGTTCCTCACTTCCTCCCTCACCACCACTCAGGGCCCCAGACAGTCCTTCCAGGTGAGGCGACACTTCTCCTGTGAGTCGGCTGGTGTGGTGTACTGCGTCCGGTGCTCCCGGTGTGGCCTTTTATATATTGGTGAGACCTGACGCAGACTGGGAGACCGTTTCGCTGAACACTTACGCTCGGTCCGCCAGAAAAAGCAGGATCTCCCGGTGGCCACACATTTTAATTCCACGTCCCATTCCCATTCTGATATGTCTATCCATGGCCTCCTCTACTGTCAAAATGGATCCAAACTCAGGTTGGAGGAACAACACCTTATATACCGGCTGGGTAGCCTCCAACCTGATGGCATAAACATTGACTTCTCTAACTTCCGTTAATGCCCCTCCTCCCCTTCTTACCCCATTTCTGACATATTTAGTTGTTTGCCTGTTCTCCATCTCCTTCTGGTGCTCCCCCCCCCCCACCTTTTCTTTCTCCCGAGGCCTCCCGTCCCATGATCCTTTTCCCTTCTCCAGCTCTGTATCACTTTCGCCAATCACCTTTCCAGCTCTTAGCTTCATCCCAGCCCCTCTGGTCTTCTCTTATCATTTCGCATTTCCCCTCCCCCCAATACTTTCAAATCTCTTACTATCTTTCCTTTCAGTTAGTCCTGACGAAGGGTCTCGGCCCGAAACGTCGACAGTGCTTCTCCTTATAGATCCTGCCTGGCCTGCTGTGTTCCACCAGCATTTTGTGTGTGTTGTTGTTTGAATTTCCAGCATCTGCGCATTTCCTTGTGTTTGATCGCAGTTTACAATGTGGATGGGGATTATCTGATTAGTGGTATCCTCTTCAGGCCTTTTTAATAGACAATAGACAATAGACAATAGGTGCAGAAGTAGACCATTCGGCCCCTCGAGTCTGCACCGCCATTCTGAGATCATGGCTGATCATTCACTATCAATACCCAGTCCCTGCCTTGTCCCCATATCCCTTGATTCCCCTATCCATCAGATATCTATCCAGCTCCTTCTTGAAAGCATCCAGAGAATTGGCCTCCACCGTCTTCCGAGGCAGTGCATTCCACACCTCCACAACTCTCTGGGAGAAGAAGCTCTTCCTCAACTCTGTTTTAAATAACTGACCTCTTATTCTCAATTCATGCCCTCTGGTACTGGACTCTCCCAACATCTGGAACATATTTCCTGCCTCAATCCTATCAAATCCTTTAATTATCTTAAACGTTTCAATCAATAATCAATAACGTTTCAATAATGGCAACTAATATCATTTATTTGGTAGAGTCTGGCTCGATGGGTATGCTGGCATTGGAGAGGGTCCAGATGAAGTTCACAAGAATGATCTTGAGAATGGAAGGGTTGAAGTTGGAGGAGTATTTGAAGGCTCTTGGCCTGTACTCGTTTGAAGAATAATAGGGGATCTTATTGAAACATATTGCATATTGAAAGGCCTAGATAGAGTGGATATAGAAAGGATGTTTCCTAGAGTGGGGGTCTAAGACCTGAGGGCACAGCCTCATAATACAAGGATGTCTCTTCAGTACAGAGATGAGGAAGAATATCTTTAGCCAGAGGGTGGTGATTCTGCGGAATTCATTAGCACATACTTTTGAGGAGGCCAAGTCTTTGTTTATATTTGAAATGGAGGTTGAGTGTTTTTTGATTAGCAAGGGCATCAAAGGTTATGGGGAGGAGGCAGAAGAATGGGGTTGAGAGGGACAATAAATCAGCCATGATGGCAGAATAGACTCGATGGGCTGAATGGCCTATTAATGCTCCAATATTTTATGGTTTATCATCATTACTTTTTCCTTTTATTTTTTAATCCCTTCATGATTAAGTGCAGTAAATTAGCTACTCTGCACTCTCACTTTCACTGAGAGGGTGAAAGAGCTCTACCCTTGATAAGGGTGAAAAATGCTCTCAGTCTCCCCAACAATTTTAAATTCCCTGTCGCTGACCGCCTCATTTTTACCATGGATATCCAGTCCCTGTGCACTTCTATCCCCACCAAGGAGGCCTTAAAACTCTCTGGTTCTTTCTCAGCTCAAGACCCAACCAGTTCCCCTCCACCATCATCATCCTCCACCTGGCAGAACTGGTCCTCACCCTCAACAATTTCTCCTTCTGCTCTTCCCACTTTCTTCAGCCTCAAGGGGTAAGCCATGCACCCCAGCTGTGTAGAACAATCCATGTTCCAATCCTTCCCTGGTAATGCTCTCCAACTCTTCCTGCACTACACTAATGACTGCATTGGTGCTGCATCATGCACCCATGCTGAGTTGGTCAATTTAATCTATTCTGCCTCCAACCCTGCCGTTAAATTCACTCAGTCCATTTCTGACATTTCTCCCCTTTCTCAGTTTTCTGTCTCTATCTCTGGAGCCAAACTGTCTACAGACATCTTTTGATAAACTTGCTGATTCCCACGGCTATCTTGACTATATCTCTTCACACTCTGTCTCCTGTAAAATGCTGATCCATTTTCTCCGTTCCTTGGTCTCTGCTGCATCTGTTCCCAGGTTGAGGCTTTCCTTTCCAGGACATCAGAGATGTCCTCCTTCTTCAAAGAATGGGATTTTCCTACCTCCACCATTGACACTGCCCTCATCTGCAGCTGCTCCATTTTCTTTACATCTGCACTCACTCTGTCTTCCCACGGCCTTAACAGTGATAGGGTTCCTCTTGTTCTCACCTATCACCCAATGAGCCTCCACAGCCAACAAATGATTCTCCACAACTTCTGCCATCTTCAACAGGATCCCACAGTCAAAAAAATCTTTATCTCCCTCATACCCACCATTCTCCACTTTTCACAGGAATTGCTCCTTCCATGATTGGCTCCATTTGTCTCTCCCCACTAATCTCACACCTGGCACATATCCCTGCAAATGACAGAAATGCAATACTTGCCCATTCACCTTCTCCCTTACCATTATTCAGGGCCCCAGGCAGTCCTTCCAGGTGAGGTAACAGCCAGTAGCGACCCATCTTAATTCCTATCTACAATCCCGTTCTGACATGTTCTTCCTCTTCTTCCATTATGAAGTCACTCTCAGGGTGGAAGAACAACACCATAAGACAGGAGCAGCGTTAGGCAAGTTTGCCCATTACGTCTGCTCTGCCGTTCCATCATGCTGATTTATTATTCCTTTCAACCCCATTCTCCTGCCTTCTCCACATGATCATTCATACCCTGACTAGTCAGGAACCTATCAACCTCTGCCATAAATACACTGGATGACTTGGCCTCCATTGCCACCTGTGATAATGAGTTTCACGCCACAGATTCACCACTCTCTGGCTAAAGTAATTCCTCCTCATTTTCATTCTAAAGGGACGTCCCACTACTCTGTGCTCTGGTCCTAGACTCCCCCACTACAGGGAAGTTCCTCTCCATATCCCCTCTATCTAGGCCTTTTAACATTTGATAGATTTCAGTGAGATTCCCCCTTGTTCTCCTAAACTCCAGTGAGTACAGGCCCAGAGCCATCATATATATCATATATGATAAGCCTTTCATCCCCGGAGTTCGTCTCGAGAACCTCCTCCTAACTGATTCCAATGTCAGCACATCCTTCCTTAGATAAAGGGGCCAAAATTGCTCGTAATACCCCAACTGAGACCTCATCAGTGCCTTATTAATATTTATATCCTTGATTTTATATTTTAATCATCTCAAAATAAACACTAGCATTGCATTTACCTTCCTCATCACTGACTCAACCTGCTAGTTAACCTTTAGGGAATCTTACATGAGGACTCCCAAGTTCCTTTGCATTTTGGATGTTTGAATTTTCTCCATATTTAGATAATAGTCTAAGCTTTTATTCCTTTTATGAAAATGCATGACCAACACTTCCTGACACTATTCTATCTGCCACTTTTTTGCCTGATCTCCTAATCTCTCTAAGCCATAGAAACATAGAAAATCCACAGCACAATACAGGCCCTTTGGCCCACAATGCTGTGCCAAACATGTACTTACTTTAGAAATTACCTAGGGTTACCCATAGCCCTCTACTTTTCTAAGCTCTATGTACCTATCTAAAAGTCTCTTAAAAGATTCTATCGTATCTACCTCCACCACCATCGCTGCCAGCCCATTCCACACACTCACCACCCTCTGCGTCTTTAAAAAAACTTACCCCTGACAACTCCTCTGTACCTACTTCCAAGCACTTCTATAGCTCCTCTAAACTTCCTCTACTTCCTCAAAATTACATGCCTATCCATGTGTCCTCATATTGTCTGCAAACTTGGCCACAAATCCATCAATTCTATTTTTCAAATCATTTATATATAACGTAAAAAGAAGCAGTCCCAACATCGACCTCTGTGGAACAGCACTAGTCACTGGCGACAAACCAGAAAAGGCTCCCTTTATTCGTACTCTTTGCCTCCTGCAACTCTGCAAATCAACCAATCCTCTATCCATGCTAGTATCTTTCTGGTAATACCATCAGCTCTTAACTTGTTAAGCAGCCTCATGTGCGGCACCTTGTATTCTGTCTAGAAAGCCTCCAATCCGATTTACTCTTTCCAGTAACTTTTCCCCCTCCTTCTTTCCTCCACTTCTATTCCCCACTCTGGCCTCTTTCATCTTCTCCTCACTTACCTATCCCCCGGTGCCTCCTTTCTCCCATGGTCAACTCTTCTCTCCTATCAGATTCCTTTTCCTCCACCTGGCTTCACCAATCACTATCTAGCTAGTCCTCCCTCCCTTCCCCCCACCTTTTTATTATGGCACCTTCCCCTTTCCAGTCCTAAAGAAGAGACTTGGCCCAAAATGTTGACTGTTTATTCATTTCCATTGATGCTTCCTGACTTGCTGAGTTCCTCCAGTATTTGGTGCACATTGCTCTGCCCTCTCTTCCCTGGCTTCATTTTTCCACACTGCCCAGAGTCCATGTCATAGGCAGCAGTTTGCTTTTGAAAAATAATCTTGTTTTCCTATTTATCTTGGAACGTTAATGTTTACCTTTTAGAGATCAATGAGCTGAAATGAATACTTCTGTATGCTCCTCTGACATAATTTTTTTTGGAAAAGTATTTTGGAACACAGTTTGACATCATATCTTCCACTATGTCCCTAATTTTCCATTCGGGTCTCTGACGTCTGAAGCAGAGAGGTATCAAATAGTGGGTGCAGGGCAGTTCCTTATTACAAGTGCTTTCATGCAGTCGTGGTCTTACTCAAGACACGAATCCTTTAGTTAAAGAGGAGCTGTTAAGACAGGGCCCTGTCCATGGGTCCTATGTTGGTGCTGGAAGCATGGTCACTCTTGTGGGCTTACCCTCAGACTGCATTGGTCATTATCACAAATGACCCCTTTCACTGTACGTTGGCCAGTAAGAACTACAATCTACAAATCAGTGAACAGGAATGAGGCAAGGGCAGAAACAGACAAAGCAACAGTCTTTGTTCTTGCCTTGTGGTGGCAGGAATGGAGGTGGCCATTTTGTGAGACTGTACTTGCAGCCGCCATTTTGTGAACTGTGTGGTGAATTATTCTTTTTTCCTGATAACTTAATCAGTGCAGTTGAACATGGACACAGAGTTTCTGCTAAGGATCTGCTAAGCCTAAGTCTACTCTTAGATAAGCAGCTGTTTATTATGTAAAATGGCAGTTTTGCTGAAGGAATAGTCTATGATGTGATCATCTGGGCCCTGCGTTTGTTCCTCAAATTTGAACCCGTCTGAGATGGGGGAGAAAAACAAAAGGAAAATCACCTAAGACATGAGGCTTGAGGAAAGGCCATAAAGGCCCTGGGCTACATCCAATTATAATCTGACAAGTGACCTCAAGCCAACAAAAGTGAAATATTGTAGATTGATCGGATAAGGAAAATAATAAGGTGGAGAATTGTGGGACCAACAGCTCTGGAGACCCATCACCACAGATGTGAATGACCCTATGTCAGACATGTGGAGATCAGGTTGGGACCATGCTGTTCAGCATCAACCTTTATTTTTCCCCCAGGGTATTACCTTTTCTATTCTTTGACTGTTCATGGAGGGCCAGTGAAACCTCACTGATATGCATACAGTTAGTCTGCAAATTAATATGCTTGTTACTGTAATTGAAACAATAAAGGTACTTGTCAATAAATACAGATTTTCTCGGTGCCTAGCTGATCATTATTGTTGAGGGTAATCCTTGTAACTGTATGTTTTGAAACTTTGTGCATGTGACAAATATAGCTAAATCTTTATCTTTAAGCAACTGTTTGTTACTGTAACCACCACCCCCTTCCTCATCTGATTGTGACTCAGCACTTTTGACCTGTCCTGACCATCGGTGACCTTAACCTCTTTCCCCTGACCACTTCCATGATAGTCTGGCCCCATGACTTGCTGTTCTTCTTTCTTTGCCTTTTGATGTCGCACCACACACTCAATATGCTCTTTCACGTACCAGATGATTTCATGGTCACATATTTTATGCATGGATCAGCACCTGTTCCTTTGCTAATGGTGCAACTTTGACTAAGGAGGCGAAACTCTTCATTTGCTGATGTGAGCCTTATACTGCTTGGGACAAAGGCTGTACAAGAAAACCAGGTATGACTTGTGGAGGGCTATTTCAAGAGCTAAGAAACAATTCCTTCAAAGGGAGGATAAAATTACAGTTATGAGGATCCCTGCAGTACCCAGTGACCCTGTGATCTCTGTCTCAGAGGCCGATGCCAGACTGTCTTTCAGGAGGGTGAACCCTTGCAAGGCGACAGGCCCCAATGGAGTTCCAGGTGAGGCTCTGAAAACCTGTGTCAGCCAACTGGTGGTGGTTCAAAGGTGTTTTCACTCCCTTATTGCTAAAGTCAGAAGTTCCCACCTGCTTCAAAAAAGCAGCAATTGTACCAGTAAGCAAGAAGAGCAGTGTGAGCTGCCTTAATAGCTACTGTCCAGTATCACTCACATCTGCAACGATAAGATGCTTTGAGAAATTGGTTATGTCTACAATCAACTCCCGTCTCAGTTTGCCTATTGCCTAAATAGGAATACAGTCGATATGATCTCACTGACTCTCCATGCAGTCTTGGATCATCTGGACAATAGAAATATCTATGTCAGAATGCTGTTTATTGACTACATTTCAGCAATTAACACCATCATTCCTACAGTACTGATCAAAAAGCTCCAGAACCTGGGCCTCTGTACCTCCCTCTTACTGGATCCTCGATTTCTTAACCAGAAGACCAAAATGTGTGTGGATTGGAAATAACATCTCCACCTCACTTACAATCAATACTGGCACACCTCAGGGATGTGTGCTTAGAACACTACTCTACTCCCTCTCTACCCATGACACACACAGCTCAAATGCCATCTATAAATTTGTTGACAATACAACCTTTGTTGGCAGAATCTCAGATGGTGATGAGAGGGCATACAGGAGTGAGATATACCAACTAGTTGTGTGGTGTCACAGCAACAACCTTGCACTCAAAGCCAGTAAGACCAAGAAACTGATTGTGGACTAAAGAAAGGATAAGATGAGGAAACACATACCATTTATCATAAAGAGAGCAGAAGAGGAGAGAGTGAGTGATTTCAAGTCCCTGGGTGTCAATATCTCTGAGGAACTAACCTGGACCCATCATATAAAGGCAAGACAGTGGGATATTTCAATAGGTGTTTGAGGAGATTTTGGTATGTCATCAAAAACACATGCAAATTTCTACAGATGTACAGTGGAGAACATTCTAACTGGCTGCATCACCATCTGGTATGGGGGGAGGGTGGTGCCACTCCACAGGATCGAAGAAATTGGTCAGCACCATCGTGGGTACTAGTCTCCATAGTATCCAGGACATCTTCAAGAAGCAGGGCCTCAAAAAGGTGATCCATCATTAAGGAGCCACACCACCCACATCTCCTCTTCTCATTGCCATCTGGAAGGAGCTAAAGAAGCCTGAGGGCACACACTCAACGATTCAGGAACAGCTTCTTCCCCTTTGCCGTCTGATTTCTGAATGGACATTGAACCCAAGACCACTACCTCACCACTTTTTTTATTTCTTATTTTTTGCATAACTTATTTAACTGATATATACTTACTGTAATTCAGCCTTTTCTCTCTATTATTGTGTACTGTTGTATAAAGTTAACAAAATTTATGACACATGCCGTGACATTAAATCTGTTTCTTCACTGGAGTTGTTAACCAAATCCCTAGTGGCAACGGTTTTACTCAACTTTGCTCGTCAATTCCTAACCCACCTTGCTGCAATTCAACATCATCCTGACAATAATTTAATAGTATATTAAATGTGAGATGAAAGCATAGTGAATGATGATAACACGCTATGAAACATTTTTGTATTTTCTCAGAATGACCTTGTCTATACTGTACAATGACAAAAGTTGTAGAATGCAAAAGATTGCAGTTTATTAATATTAATAATTAGTATTGAAATTCTGAATTGTATTTGACACTGTGTTCCTTTTCTTTTGCAGATGTGTCTGTGATTTTGTCATGCATGAGCATTTCATGGGCTACTTTGGACTACTATGCAGCACTAAAGAAATCTTTACCTGACCATCCAACACTAATTTGTGTACTCCCTTATTTACTGTACTACTTATATAAGTTATTGACACTATCTGCAAGAATTTTGCTCATAACTCTTCTGGCTACGATAGATATCATCATTATGACTGTCTACTTGTTTGTTTTATGGCTAATCATGATTTTCTATGTCTTTGTGCAGAAGACCAATTTTTGTACATCAAAGATTCAGGAAGTCATTTATCGGGCAGTGGTTGCCGTCATCTTAGTTTTCACCTTTTTCAATATAAAAGACAAGAATACAAGAAAAATTATGTCCATCTATTACGTACTTAGATGTATTGAAACTGTTGCAGTACTTGCCATCTGCTGGTCTAAGAAATGTTCTACAGATGTTAAAAGCTACCATCTCCCTGTTAGTATTACCATTGTGTCGTCACTAATTCTAGGGATCATTTGTCTTGTATTGTACTACAGTTGTTCCCATCCAAAAAGGGCAACTGATAGAGACTTTAATCATACTGACAATGCAGCACAATCATCCCTTTCTTGTGATGAAGTTGATGGACCCCCAACTAAAAACTCAACAGTTATACTGAAGAATAAAAATGAAAATAGCATTATGATAAATTCAGCAGATACTAGATCTGGAGATGTAAATTATCGAATAAAAAAATTTTTAAGCATTAATTAAGAATAAACCACCACTGGAATGAACTTGACTTTCCTCTACAGATGGAGGTTGTTATATTTGGTGTTTAAAAAACATTTTGCACATCATCATTTTTCTATTGGATTGTATTTATAATTTATAATGACCAAGTTCTTGAAATGAAGCTCTACCTGTCAATTTAGGCGTATGGTAAAGATTCTATGGCATGGTTTATGAAATAGCAGGGAGTTTTCTAGACAGCAACTCCTTGCTCAACCAAGATAAACAATTCACGGTTGCTCATCTCATTTTGGGGATCTTGTGTTGTACTTGTTTGCATAATAATCAAAGCATGGTAACAGGTAACTGGAAAACAAAATGCTTTGCAATATGGCAGTGCAATTCAAATCCATTTAATAGAGTATAAATACTCATTCTGCTGTTAATAACTTTTGAATGGAGATCTTAAATATGCTCTAGAATTGATAAGCTGTAAATATAATTTTCAATGGCTATAATTTTCAAACACAGGTAAAGGTGTAATTTTCCACAGTGGCTGCTTTGAATCAGTTCAGAAAACCTATTTGTTTTTTTAAGTATTCTGACTTTATTGTACAATGTTATTATCAGCATCATTGAAATAATAATTTATTTTAATAACTAAGACAATAAAACTTGAATATTGCAAATATATTTGGTCTGAAGTTGAGATTTAAAAATTAAGTGGAAAATAAGATGCCAAATGAAGAGGCAAATTTACCAAATAATGAATAAAATAATACCATGCAAAAACAGAGTTCTCTATCCGATCAGTTAGAAAGCTATTTAGTAGTCAGAATTTTGAATTGACTTACTAATTTGCTGCTGTCCAAGTTGCATGCCATCTTGGACAATGTCTCCCATCCACTCCATAATGTACTGGTTAGGCACAGGAGTACATTCAGCCAGAGACTCATTCCACCGAGATGTAACACTGAGCATCATAGGAAGTAATTCCTACCTGTGGCCATCAAACTTCACAACTCTTCCCTCTTGTGTCAGACCCCCTAAGCCAATAGGCTGGTCCTGGACTTATTTCCACTTGGCATAATTTATCTACTATTATTTAATTACTTATGGTTTTATATTGCTATATTTTCTACACTATTCTTGGTTGGTGCGACTGTAACGAAACCCAATTTCCCTCGGGATCAATAAATTACTTCTGATTTGTCTGTCTGTAATTTATCACCAGTCGTTTAATTAAATATGAACAGAAATCAAATAGTCAAATGAGTCCTGACGAAGGGTCTCAGCCCAAAACGTCAACAGTGCTTCTCCTTGTAGATGCTGCCTGGCCTGCTGTGTTCCACCAGCATTTTGTGTGTGTTGTTAGAAATCAAATAGATTTTGGGATTAGAATCATTATTATTTTAATTATTTTCAAGAGTAGGAGCCTCATATCTATTTTCTGTCTGTATTTTATTTTGTGTTGTGCATTTATTATGGGTAGTTTGTCACATGGTTGAGGCATGATAAGTGTGAAGAGTATAGTTGTGTGTTCATGCTTAGTCTTCAGTGCAGTTTTTAGTCTAGGTTAGAACCAGAGGCAATTAGAATGATGTAACACATTGTGTGTGTGTGTGTGTGTGTATATATATATATATATATAAAATAATTTATTTACAATGAAATAGATGGATAAAATGGGAAGCAATAGTGGTTCCTGTTGGCCTTGTCATTCTTGGTCAGGTCATGCATTGGGAGGCACTATTGGAATAGAAACTCAATGCGCTTTGTAGACACTTTGTGCACTTTGAGGGCTATGGTTTGGATGTAGGTTGATGGGACTGGGCAGTTTAAATGGTTCAGCATAGACTAGATGGGTTGAAGGGCCTATTTCTGCGCTTGCAGCTTTCTGGCTCTATGACGATGACAGTATGGACTAGAGTTATTGTGCACCAGTTGAAGAAGTATTGAATGTTCAGGGTTGTGAAAAGAATATCAATCAAATGTCCACTTTACGTCAAGGCTTAGTAAAGTTGTTTTAGCTGTACTACTTCAGGTAAGTGGTTAGAATTCCAGCACTGTTATAGAGGGTAGAGAGGCTTTGGAACGTCAGGAGGTGAATCAGTCTCTTCAGGATACCAACCAGAAGTGTTGTCATACTCACACTACTTTGGGGCTGGTCATCAGTAACCCTCAGTGTGTTAATGTGGGGATTTGACAATGATAATAGCATTGAAAGCTCATGAAATGTCTCATTGGAAATGGACATTGTTTGGCATGGATGTTTCTTGCTCATATGATGCTATGATGACTGAATGTTGTTTAGGACTTAGTGAGTGCAGCTGTGGACTACATCATTTGCTGAGGAGACCATAAGACATAGGAGCAGAATTAGACCATTTGCCCCACCAAGTCAGCTCCATCATGGCTAATTTATTATCCCTCTCAACCTCATTCTCCTGCCTTCTCCCCTGAACCTTTGACACTGTTATAATCAAGAACCTATCAACCTCTGCTTTAAATTTACCAATGATTTAACCTCCACAGTGCTCGGTATTGGAACAGAAGGCTGGAGAATGTTGTGCATAATAGTTTGAGTTAGAATCAGGATGTTAATCTATGTCACGCTGGGTTGTTGAAGGCATAAAACTGAAGTTAATAACTATCTGGGAGGAAAATATCAATGGAGTATTGATAGTTAAAGAAAGCATGGTGGGTACGATGAATGGCATCATTTCATAAGGATTGATGTCACCCTTGAATGTTCCATATTTGTGTGTCAAATACTTGTGCAACTGGAAGTAGTGTGTCCTATTCACCATAGGACTTTAATTGCACATAAAAATATGTACTATGTACCTGGACTTGTGCATCTTAGATTTTGCTCCCAAGTCTAAAGGCTGACATATCTGCTTCCCATGTTAACCAATGATTAGATTTTGCTGAGTTTGTGCAATCTTGATCTAAGCCAATTGTTCCTGTTGTTATTCCTTTTTAAAAAAATTCACCCTTATGTTCTTGTTTCTTCTCTGCTTCCTGTCTTCTTGCTTGCCCATACTTCCTCTCTGTTTCTTCTTGTCAGCAGGGCTTCACTTCATCTTCATCCTTAATTCTTGATGCAACAGCTCCCCAATCTTCTCTCCTGCCGTTTCTTTAACTGCAAATGTTTCATTTGCTTCTCTCTCTCTTTTACACTGTTGAATTCTATTGGCACATGCACTCTGTAAGTTACTGAGCAAATTAAGTTTTTGCTAAGTTTCTGCAGCCAAGCTCTGATAAAGTCATGAGCTAATATTCCTATAATAGTAACCTTATCAATTTGGTTAACAGCATTAAAATTTAAGTATTATCTATGCAAACTATTTGGTGGAAGTTGTTCACATGAAATTGGTAATGAAATTAAGTCAAAATAATAGTGTTAGCTATCTACCGATAATATTTCACACCCTAAGATAAATGGCAAAGAATAGTTAATTTCATTGTTCATGTAGATATATTATAGGGTAATGCAATGAGTGACAGATGACACATTGTTCATAATAGAAGCTGCTTTACATAATTCACAGACACTGTCATTGAGTTGTGTTCACTTCATAAGATGGTGTCTGACATGATATTGTCAATGTAAGGTGACTGCTTTTGGTTTGTTTGTAATGGAAGTAAAGGGCTGTGGCTTTTGTTAAGCATATAAAAGGACTATGCAGAAAATCCTACATTGGTGACACAGACGCATTCAGACGATTCCAGAGTTACTCAACAACATGTTGACCTATGCAGTTGGTTTGAAGCTGCTGGAGTTTTGGGACTAGCATGCTACCATGTGGTTTGCACAGCAGAAGCACAGTTTGCGTTGTAAGAAATCACCAATGACCATACCAAATTTTACTATGTGGAGCATCGCCAAGTACTTCCACTACAGCCAAAGTGGTAAGTCTACTGGAAGATCCGTCTGCATGTGATAAAGATGTCGCTCTGAAAACATCTATTCCAGACTTTCGGACTGTCTGAGCGCACCGCCAAACAGTTGCTCTCCTTGCCTGGCTTGGGTGGCGCTAGGCATTAATGGATCACATGCTATCTCTCCTGGGCAATCACAATCCTTGTTTAATTTTTAAAGAACTCTTTATGCAACAAATGCCCGATCAAGTTCGTGTAGCCCTCACTAGTACACCCGTGAAGAACTATAGGGAGATTTCTCCTCCTTTCCCTGTCTCAGTAAGTCCTGTCAGCAGAGCCTCCAGCAGGCTCATGCCCATTGCTATGAACCCGACAACGAATCTGTTTTTACCACACCCACTTTGCCATGAATGCCAAGAAGTGCTAACTGCCATGCAACTTCGACAGTGCCAACACATTGGGACTTTGGAGATCTGTGAACACCATGGGTTCCAGCTGCCAGAGTGGGATATCCTTTTAGGGCAACACTTTCTGTGTGACATGGGCACTCAAGTGATGTGCTGTCAGCATTGCCCATTGATCTCTAAGGCAAAGAGCAACGGGCCCTCACTGGTGGCCACCAATGGCAGCAGGATCAGGACCTTTGGGACATGACTTGTGACACTGTGCTTCAGTGGATGACACTATATATGGTACTTTGTCGTGGCTAAAGCTGTTAGACTGTGGCTCAGTTGTCCTGTGAGCCTAAGATCTTAAGAACTGCCGGCTTGTAGATGAAAAGGACTTCGGGTTGTTACACTGCACCCCCAGTAAATTCCCCACAATGACTCTGTCTTGCATATGCTCCACTACATGTGAATATACTCACATATTGGGTGAATTCCATAACCTCATCAAGTCCACATTTTCACGAAGCATGGGGTTGAACAACCACATTTCCACATCTGGCTTGTCGGTCCATGCCCCTGAACGTACACTGGACTCAGTAAAGCTGTCCAGCGCAAAGGCTGAGTGTGCTACCATGGAAATGCTTGGGAGTGTATGCAGGTCGAATAGCCCTTGGGCTTCACCTCTCCATATGGTCCTTAACCTCAATGGTGGTTGCCGTAAAGTGTGGCGATTACCACAGTCTTAATGAGGCCACCACCTGAAATCATTCCCCAGTCCCACATATTCAAGACTTAGTGACACGTTTAGCCTGTAAGAACATTTTTTCGAAAGTGGACTTAGTCAGGGGCTACCATCAAGTGCCTGTGCACAATGAGGACGTTCCCAAAACAGCTGTTATAGCCCTGTCTGGTCTAGTTGAATTTCTATGCATGCCATTTGGGCTGAAAAATGCAGCACAAGAATTTCTAGTGACTAATGGGCTCTGTGTTAAGACTTAGATTTTCATTTTGTTTACCTGGAGGACATGCTTGTCACCGGCGCATCCAAACCGAACACTTACCACACCTCCACACACTTTTCAAGCCCTTGAGCCAACATGGGCTAATTACTAACCCCACTAAATGCCCATTTGGGTTGTCTACTATTGACTTTCTTGGCCTCTACATCACTGCAGAAGGTGCGACATCCCTGCTATTGAAAGTCGCCTCTATTATGGACTTTCCACTGCTCTGCACTACCAAGGCACTGTAAGAGTTTTTGGGTACAGTATTGCGAATTTCCATCATCATTTTATTCTGTGAGCTGCAGAACTTAATCAACATGTAGCAGCTTGCCCATAGTATTCAGAGCCACTTGTGAACATTCAGTCTGATTACCGACAGATCCTGTTGTGGAAGAGACTCATCCCAGAAAAGCAAGTCATGGCTGGTGTTATGCTTCAAAACATTAAACTAATTCAAAGAAATTCACAGGAATCCAAAAATATGGGCAGAGTTTGAGTTTACATTTAAGGGAGGCATGCATGCAGCCTGATGACATATGCAATTAACATATTTTTACATATAACCTGTAATGAATTATTTAAATGAGCAAGAATGTTTAATCAAGCAATATATACAAGATTACTCAAATAATATTAAAACACTCCTTCCAGCTTAGCTATAAACTCCAACTCAATAGAGAATGCATTTCAACTATATACACAGTATATAATATAATACAACTGCTATATGCAGACTTCCACAGCATAGTAAATTTTAAATTGTCCCATTCAGGCTTAATGATTTAATTGCTGTGGAGGATTTCATACTCTGTAGGATACCGTTTTTCCCGACCCGGGGTTTCACTCTTTGACAGGTGAGACTTGTGGCTGTGAAACAATCTCAGGATCTGGGGCCTCCTCCGTGGTGGTTGTAGGAGTTGACTCTTCGACTGCATTAAGTGGTTCTAACGCCTGTGTACATCTTTTCTCTCTCTGGATCTACTTCAATCCCTTTCTTTTTCCTTATCATGTTCTTTCTCACAGTCTGTCTCTCGTTAACACCATTCTCTTTCTCGTTCACTTTCTTTCTGTCCATCACTTCCCTTCATTTTCTTCTAGTTTGTGCATCTGGATCTTGGGAAGATGCATTAAGTTCTCTGGAATATTCTCTTATTAATCCTTCTATTGCTCCCTTTACAGTCTGATCACTGTTTCCTCATCTACAACATCATCTGACAGATCATCTGATTTCATATCTCCATTGACTCTGTTCCTGTTAGCCTTCCATTTATCCTGCTAGGCTTTGGTCTTTGCATCTGCTTTTCCAAGCAGCTCTTTGTCTTCCATGTGAAGTTCATGCAGCAGCAATAAAGCACACGGAGTGACACTGGTTCTATGTACTCACAAAAACCAAGTGCTTGCAACTTCCCTGAAGCTCCTTAAGCTTTCTTCCAGCTTAAGTGTAGCCATATTTTGCAATTAACTGCCTAATCAATATATCAGAAGCTTTCTTGGATAAGTTGCCTACAAAAACTTGTAGTCTCACCACTGCTTCGGTCACTTACACTCTTCAACTGAGCAGCCTGGTCCTTCCTTGGTTCAATATGCTTTCTAACCAGAGACACAAAGGTTGGCTCCAAAACCGGTTTGTCCTCTGTTGGGTAACGGTTCATGGTGTACAGCATGGAGACAGTTGTGGCATCATCTAGTACCTTTCTTAATTTGCTTTCAGTTGGTTTCATTGCAGGAGATGCCACATGCGAATAGTGGATGGATCTCCAATCAAGTTGTAGATGTCTCAGCCAATCAGGCCCCCAGAATGCTGTCCCTCCTGTTTTTACCACATAAAAGCTCAATGTGGCTCATTGGTAGTTGTATTTCACTGCTGTGAATGCCATTCTGATAGGAGTTATCTTTTCTTCAGAATAGGTTCTTTGAAATCTGCAGGCTTCAGTTTAGTACAGTGTCTTTGAAATGCCATTTAAACTCATTTTGGGGAATGACTGAAACAGCTGGACCAGTGTCTAATTCCATTTAAATTAATTTATCGTTCACTTCTGGTGTAAGCCATATTGCTTGGCTATTGTTAATTTTCACACTGTTAATCTTAAGGCTACACAGTCCTGTGTCACTCTCATCATTATCAGAATTCTCATCAACGGCGTGCTGATCGGTGCTCTTTTGGAAACTGCACCATGACCATACCTGAGCTGTCCATTTATTTTTGACTGCTCTTTGTATGTGTCCTACTTTGTTGCACTTTCTGCAAGTTTCACCTTTGAATCTACATTTGTTTGGTGTATGTGAGCCCCTGACACAATGATAACACAATTTGTTTGGGCAGGCATGTTTCTCAACTGAGTCTCTGTCTGCAGTCACCATGAAATAGCAATTTCCACTGCTCGTTTGAATGTAAGTTGTGTTCAGTTAGGAGCCATTTTTGAATGCTTTCTTTTAAGATTCCATAAACTAAACTACCTCTCAGTAATCATTAAGCTCATTACCAAACTGAGAATGCTCAGATAATCTCTTCAATTCAGCCACGTACGCTAAAAAGGACTTCCCTTCTTTTTGATTGCACTTATGAAACCCAAAGCATTCTGCAAGCAACAATGGCTTGAGTTCTAAGTGTTCCTGTATCACTTTGACTACACAGGTTTCCCCACTATCCAAAAGTAGAGCATTCCTATGAAACCCTTCATAAGCCAAAATGACATAAAGTGAAAAAGCAATTACCATTAATTCATATGGGAAAAATTTGACCCAAAAAAAACCCCTATCAAATCAAACCAAATAACACATAAAACCTAAAATAACATTAACATATAGTAAAAGCAGGGATGATATGATAAATATACACCCTATATAAAGCAGAAATAATGTACGTACAGTATATAGTTTCACTTATCAGAATCGGGAAGATTTAGCCATAACCCATTTGTAAAAAAAGAAACACATCTGCCCACACAAGGCTTCATGGTCATGCTAGTCTTTCTCCGGGTAAACACAAGATTAAAGCGGGCACCTTTTTCGCAGAAGCAACAATCCTCTTTGGATTTCTTTCGGTTGGCAAAAACAGGTATTAACACAGGTCTTTCGTAAAAGCGAAGTGGCGTAAAGTGAAATTTCGCAAAGCGGGGACACCTGATAGTAGCAAAGCTCATTTCTGATGGTTTGGTTGGAGCAGTCAAACTTCATAGCAAACTGTATGCCTTTAAACATAATGCACTCAGCAAAATTGGCATTGGCTATTTCAATTGCCAATACAGTTCCAATCGTTCAATATACAGCACATGAGCCAATTTCCCATTATGTATTCCAACTTGGCGATCTTTCCAAAGTAGCCAATCATTTCTGAATTTTTAAATGATTAGTATCACCCAGTACTCACAGTTAATAAACCTTGAATTCTTCTGTTTTCTTACTTTTTCTTAAAAACCTGATTGTGTCTTCCCTTCCGAAGAATATGTGTGGTGCTGCGTTTTTAAATTTGGGCATCTTGCTGCATGTGCTGGACTAGGTATTTTACTCAACTTTCGTCTGCATTTTGCTTAGTTCAAATGTCTTGCTGCATCTTAACAGGTCGGTAGCCATGTTGGGTTCATTTTAAAATACCTCATCACCGATATTATGTTTTGTGACTTTAAAACATTAAACTAATTCAAAGAAACTTGTAGGAGGCCAAAAATATGGGTGTAGTTCATTTACTTATCAAATGGTAGTGTGATGTCATATGCAATTAATGTGTTTTAACATATAACTCATAATTAATTGTTTAAACAAACAATATTGCTTAATCAAACAATATATATACACAAGATGACTCAAATATTGTGGAAATAGTGAATATACAACAGCTGGGATGGATACAAGCAGCCATACTGGCAAACCCATAAGGTAAGTATAATATCCTCAGCATATCTAATAGACATGTTATGCAATGCTGATAATATCATTGGATTTTTTGAATAAAACACACGAGAGGCGCTTTATGTGCTTATCAAAAGCAGCCCTTACTTCCATTATGAACAAACCAAAAACAGAGATGAGGGTTTAAAATTAAAATGTTACTTAACCAGAAGCTGTTTCAAGTGTATGAAATATGGATTGACCGTGTATTCTTTAGAGTCCACAGTTTTTCATTCTTTCCTCTGTGTGCCTAATACACAGGGAGAAAGTAAGTGCTGTCCAGTGAGACAGGCAGTGCATGGGTGGTTGTGTGTGTGTGTGTGTGTGTGTGTGTGTGTGTGTGTGTGTGTGTGTGTGTGTGTGTGTGTGTGTGTGTGTGTGTGTGTGTGGCCAAGTGGTTAAGGCATTGGTCTAGTGATCTGAAGGTCGCTAGTTCGAGCCTTAGCGAAGGCGGTGTGTTGTGTCCTTGAACAAGGCACTTAACCACACATTGCTCTGCGACGACACCGGTGCCAAGCTGTACCGGCCCTTGCCCTTCCCTTAGACAACATCGGTGGTGTGGAGAGGGGAGACTTGCAGAATGGGCAGCTGCTGGTCTCCCATAAAACCCTGCCCAGTCCTGCGCCCTGGAAACCTTCCAAGGTGCAATCCATGGTCTCTCGAGACTATTGATGTAGTCTATTTATAGGATATTTATAGTTTATTTTTATAGGATGCCTATTTATGTAGCCTGTGGATGGCAAAGTTCATCCACACAGAGGCAGGGCTTTCAACACTTATGAGACCTGCTATGTCATTTCCATAATGGAATATATCTGAGAAAGTCTCATCAAATGTTTAATAGGGAATCATGGGAACATGAGATGCTGGCTGGCGATAGGTGGAAGAGGCAAAGGACTGAAGAAGATGGACCCTGATGGGAGAGGACATGCACTAAAAGGGGAGGGAGGAAGATGTGGATAATGGGCAGGCCTTGAGGGTGGGGAGGGGCCAAAGGGATGAGGGAAAATAAAAAGGGGGAGGGTAATGGTTAACAGGAGTGAGAGAAATTGATGTTGATGCCACCAGGATGAAAACTCTCAAGTCGGAATTTTGAGGGGCTATTCCCCTAATCTACATCTAGACTCAACTGGGCAGTGGAGGAGGCCGTGGATGGACGTGTCAGTGTGGGAATGGAAAGTGGAATTAAAATGGATGACTCCTGGCTGTAACAGACAGAGTAAAGGTGATCCCCCAACCTGTTTCAGGTCTCATCAATGGCTGCGGTAAATGACACTGATGGATTCATATGGGGAGTGCTGTCCCACCTGGAAAGACTGTTTAGGGTCCTGAATGGTGGAGAGCGAGGAGGTGTAGGGCTAGGTATAACGTTTGGAATGGTTGTGGAGTTGAGTGCTGGGATGGGAGGTGTGTAGCCAGTGAGGAATGAACAGGGAAAACGCAAAGACGGACCCCTGTGGGAAGTGGAGAGGAGAGTGAAGGGGGAGATGTGCTTGGTGATGCAATCCTGTTGGAGTTGGCAGAAGTTGTAAAGAATGATATGTTGGATGTTGATATGTTGGATATGTTGGATGAATGATATGTTGGCTTGTGGGGTGGTAGGTGAGGACATTAGGAACACTATCCCTGTTATGTCAGGGGTGAGGGCAGATGTGCAGGAAATGGAGGAGGCTGCATTCATAGCAATGGAGGACATCTTGGATGTCCTGGAACAGAAAATCTCACCACGAGAACAGCTGCAGTGGAGAAGGAGGAACTGAGAGAAGGGAATAGCAGCCTTGCAAGAGACAGGGTGGGAGGAGGTGTAGTCAAGTAGTCAAGTGGGTTTGTAAAGATGTTGGTAGGATACCTGATAATAGAGGTGGAGACAGAGAGATCAAGAAAGGAGAGAGAGAGGTGCAAGAGATGGATCAAATAACTTTGAGGGCAGAGTAGAAGTTGGAGGCAGAGCTGATTCATTGAAGAGCTCAGCATGAGTGCTGGAAATGGCACCAATGCAAACATCAATGTGGTGCAGGAAGAGTCGGGGAGAATTGTTGATGTAGGCTTGGAATACAGAATGTCCCAGGTAGTTGACAAAAAGACAGGCATAGCTGGGGCCCATGTGTGTGCCCATGGTTACACATCTTTGATCTGGGGAAAGGCTGAGAAACCAAAAGATTGTTAAGGGTGAGGACCAGTTCTACCAGATGGAGGGGGATGGAGAGTAGGACTGGTTAGGCCCATTGTTAGGAAAGAAGTGGAGAGCATTGAGGCTTTCCTTATGGGGAAATGGAAGGGTACAGGGACTGGACGTCCATGGTGATAACAAGGCAGTTAGAGCCAGTGAACTGAAAATAGTTGAAGGGTTGGAGAGCTTGTGAAATGTCACAAATGCAGGTGAGCAGGAGGTAAACCAAGAGAGAGAAAGTGGAGTCAAAATACGAGTTCATTGAGGCAGGAGCAGCCAGCAACAATGGACCAAATGGACCTTTGGGATTGTGGATCATGAGTAGGAGGTAGAAATGGGCAGTTTGGTCTTGGGGAACCACGAGGTCAGAGGCTGTAGAAAGGAGATCTAAAATTTTATGGTTGTTACTACAGGCTGTATGAAGTAGTTAGGGAGAAATAGTAGAAAGCAATTCAGGATCTGGCTGTAGGATTCTTTTCAGCATGCCGCACAGTTCCAGAGGCACTCGGTTTTTAACATCTGCACTCATCTGAGGACACAGCCTCAGAATAGAGGGACGTCCTTTTAGAACAGAGATGAGGAATTTTGTTAGCCAGAGAGTGGTGAATCTGTGGAATTCTTTGCCACAGGCAGCTGTGGAGGCCAAGTCTGTATGTATATTTATACTGTATATTTAAGGCAGAGGTTGATGGATTCTTGATTGGTCAGGGCATGAAGGGATATGGAGAGAAGGCAGCAGAATGGGACTGAGAGGAAAATCAGATAAGCCATGATGAAATGGTGGAGCAGATGCGGTGGGCCAAATGGCCTAATTCTGCTCCTATATCTTATGGTCTTATTGGTCTTTTGGTGAAATAACTTGGTGAGTTCATGATGTAGCAAGCATCAAGTGACATCTTGTGGTGAAATGTAGAACTGCAGAGAATGACTGCACTGACACAGTTTCAATGGATCTTGTGATGCTTTCGTCACTTGTGTGAAGCTGCTGTGTGCTATTCTTTACACATAGTGACCAGACTGAGGAAAATGTAAGCAATAAAATCTTAACTTGTATATGCATGTTCCTGAGGCTTTCTCAGTTTAATAAAATCATAGAATATACTAAGTATGCAGCAGAAGACGAGGCTATTTGGTCCATTGCATCTGTGCAGATCAGAAAAAACTGTCAGATAACTCAGTATCATCTTGTGGTGTTAAGCCTAATGCTCTGCATGCTCTTTAAGTGCTCATCCAGGTACTTTTTAAATGTATTGAGGGTTTCTTCCTCGTCCACTCTTCATTTATTTTTTAACTTTAGAATAGACCCTCCTGGCCATCAGCAACCTTCTGATTTAACCCTAGCCTAATCACAGGACACTTTACAATGACTAACTGGTATGTCTTTTTAACTGTGGGAGGAACTGGAGCATCTGGGGGAAAACCCATGAGCACACAGGAAAGGAAGTAACAACTTGCTGACAGAAAGCCCCAGAACTGAACTCTGAACTCCAGTGCCCGGAGTTGTCATACCTTCTCACTAACCGCTACATTATCATGAGCCCCAGTGAGTTCCAGATTCCTATTAACCTTCCTTATCTCCCTTTGAGTTCTTCCATCAATAACTTTCTATTAACTGATTTTTTTAGGATCTGCATGGTTCTTGCCAGGATATATTTTCCAATCCAGCTATATGGGTGAACCACCTTCTTAAACACCGCAGCTTTCTGATGGAAAGTTTACTGGATTTTCAGAAGGCTATTGACAAGGTGCCACACGTCAAGCTGCTTAACAAGATAGGAGCCCATGGTGTTACAGAAAAGATACTAGCATCTTGTACCTTGTATTTTACAGCTCCTGGCTGTATACCCAGCAACACTATGCCACTGCTGACGAAATTGTTGCCTTATATTTCCAGAGGCCCAGATTCAACCATGTCCTCTGGTACTGTCTGCGTGGAGTTTGCATGTTCTCCTTATGACCATGTATTTTTAAATCTCTTGATTTTCTTGTTTCTTTTCCAAATAGTAGAGGATGTGACTTGAGACATGAGAGGGAAGTTTAAGGGCAAGTTTTTAAATGCAGAGAGTGGTTAGGTGCTGAAATGGACTGCCAGGGGTAGTGGTGGTTGCAGGAAAAATTTTGTCATTTAAGAGAGTTTCAGAAGCACATATGAGACTGCAGAGAGTGGAGGGATGAGGATCGTGTACAGGCAGGAGAGATTTATTTTATTTTGGTACCGCACTTGGCACAGACATCCTGTGCTGTGCTGTGCTGTTCTAAATATCCTCTCCCAAGCTCATGGGATTGTCAGGTCTCTGTAAATTGCCCTAGTGTGTAGGTGAATGGTAGAATCAGGGGGAGAATTGACGGGACTGTATTGAGAATAGGTTACAAGGAAAGCTTGTGGGGAGTGGCATTTTTCTATGAGCAGTGTAGGCTCAGAGGGCTCCCTGTATGATGTAAGGAGATACAGATATGGAGAAAAGGACAATATGTTTCCAAATCAGGATAGTGTACGACTTGGAGAAAACCTGTGTTTCCATGTACCAGCTGTGTAGAGGATACTGGTTTATCAGGTGCTGTTGAAGTAGTCTTGGCAAACAACTACAGTGCTGTTTCGTAAATACAAGAACACAAGACATTGTGTTCTAGCATTCCATTGTAGCTGATGTGTTATCCCTCTCAACTCCATTCTCCTGCCTTCTTCCTGTACTCTTTGATGCCCTTACTAATCAGGATCCTATTTAATCAAACTCCACTTTAAATACACTTAATGACTTGGCCTCCACAGCTGTCCACGGCACTGAATTCCACAGATTCACCACCATCGAGCTAAAGGAATTCCCCCTCAACTCCATTCTAAATGAACATCTCTGTATTCTTCAGCTCTGCCCTCTGGCCATAGACTTCCCCACTGTAGGAAACATCTTCTCATCATCCACTTTATCTAGGGTTTTCAATGTTCGACAGGTTCAATGAGATCCCCTCTCATTTTTCTTTTAGCTCCAGCGAGTACAGTCCCAGAGCCATTAAGCGCTCCTCATACGTTAACCCTTTCCTTCCTGAATCATTGTTGTGAATTTCTTCTTGACCCTCTCCAATCCCAGTACATATTTTAGTTAAGGGGCTGAAAACTGCTCATGATACTCCAGGGTGTAGCCTGACCAATGTCTTAAAAAGACTCAGCATCACATTTGTGCTCTTATATTCCTGTCATCTTGAAATGAATACTAATATTGAATTTGCCTTCCTAAACACTGGCTCAATCTGCAAGCTAACCAACAGGGAATCTTGCATGAGAACTCCCAAGTCTCTTTGCACATCAGTTTTTTCTCTCCCTATTCAGAAAATAGTCTGCCTTTATTCCTCCTACCAAAGTGTATGACCACTTCCTTATACAATATTGTATCCATCACTTCTTTGCCCATTCTCTCAATCTGTCTATGTCCTTCTGCAGACTCCCTGTTTCCTCAACGCTACCTGCCCCTCACCTATCTTTGTATCATCTGGAAATGTAGCACAAAGCCATCAATTCCATTACCCAAGTTGTTGACATGTAACATGAAAAGAAGTGGTCCTAATACTGACTCCTGCATAACACCACTTGTCACTGGCAGCCAACCAGAATAGGTCGCCTTTATTCCCATTCTTTGCCTCCTGCCAATCAGCCTTCTGAAAATCCAAGTAAACAACATCCACTGACTCACCTTTGCCTATTCTGCCTGCTATTTCCTCGAAGAATTCTGATAGATTTGTCAGGCAAGATTTTTCCCTTAAAGAAACCATGCTGGCGTTGGTCTATTTTATCATGTGCTTCCAAGTACCTGAAAACCTCATCTGTAATAATGGACTTCAGCATCTTCCCAACCACTGAAGCCAGGTTAGTTGGCCTATATTTTCCTTTTTTCCGCCCCTCCCCTTTAAAAGAGTGCGGTGACATTTGCAATTTTCCAGAACCGGTCCAGAATCAAGTGATTCTTGAAAGATCAATACAGTACCGATGTCTTAATAATCTTTTCAGCTACCTCTTTCCGAACCCTGGCATGTAGGGCATCTGGTCCAGGAGACTTATCTACTTTTGGGTCTTTCAGCTTCCCAAGAACCTCCTTCTTAGTTATACTCACTTCTGTTTCCTGACATTCTCGAATTTCTGGCATACTGCTGTTGTCTTCCACAATGAAGACTGATGCAAAATATTTCTTAAGTTCCTCCACCATTTCTTTGTCCCCCATTACTATCTTTCCGGTGTCATTTTCCAGCAATCCGATATCCACTCTCACTTCTCTTTTACTCTTTATATTTCTGAAAAATCTTTTGGTCTTCTCTTTGTTATTATTGACCAGCTTACCTTCATATTTCATCTTTTCTCTCCTTATGGGTTTTTAGTTACCTGCAGTTGGTTTGGAAAAGTTTCCGAATCCTCTAACTTCTCACTATATCCTAAAGCCCTCTCCTTTGCCTTTATGCTGAATTTGACCTCTTTACAGTCACTGTTGCTCATTCTTCTTTCAGAATACTTCAACTTAGGGATGTATCAGTCCTGTGCCATTTCAGCCATTATTTGTCGAGGGAATTAAAGTGTAGCTTGGTTCATGGGGTGCCAGCCAAACTTCTCCTGAATACAGTTGAGCTTGCTGAGAGTTATTACTATTGAACAGATTCAGGCAAGTTGAGTACGTTTAATTACATTCCTGACCTGCGCCTTGCTGGAGTGGTCGTTGGAGATTGGGAGATGAATCACTTGCCACAGTTTCTGTCCTCTTAGTCACAGTATCCTTGTGCTAAAGCAGAAGTTGATAGATTCTTGATTAGTAAGGTTACTAAAGATTATGGAAAGGAACAAGGAGAATGGGGGTTGAGAGGGAAATAATCAGCCTTGATGAAATGGAGAATCATTCTCAATGGCTTAATTCTGCTCTGATATCTTATATGCACTCCGGGGTGAACTTGTAGTATTTCCCAGGAGAAGCTCAAGAGCAGGGCAGAGCTGCCAGGATAAGAAGAAAATGAAAGCATCTCCCTCAAGCTCTCACTCATGCTTGTATTTCCTATTGATGTGAAGGGTGGATTTACACTGGGAGATATCTTTCCTCTTGACTTACTGTTCTCCTAGGCTGAAATCCCCCAGGTTTTAGAGGAAGCGCTTTTGGCTGAGAGTGGAAGCTGGTGGCTGCTCTTTCCTTTAGGAATACCAGGAGCCTCCGCTGGCATTACAGCGGGAGCTGTGAGGTATTTGGCCTTATTGGAGTAGATTTATAAATTGCTTACTGCATATAGATAAGCTGCTTGCCAAGTTTTACTTAGATTAAAATCAATTGAAATAATAGTCAGAAATGTTATATAGTTAGCAACAAATCCTCAATGTCAGTATTATATTTGGGCTTTAGTTGACAATATCTGCCTCAGTCCTAATTTACAACATGTTATGTGATTTTACAAAATTCTTAAAAATTAGTTCTTGCTGTAAACACCTTCAATATTAAATAAAAGGAGGGCTGTTGAGAAAGTGACTAAATAGGCTGACATGTCCATGTTCCAACATTATCAAAACTTAAGGTTTGTAACTAAAGTTATAGGATACAAACTCCTTCATGAAATGAGATGTGCACTCAATAACTAGCAGAGAGATAGGTGAGTTGAACAGCAAATGAATAAATCTTGAGTTTGAAACCAGTTGCTAAATGACATTGATAAATTCCTGGGATTTTGAGTTGACTGAAAAGAGTGAAGCAGGAGGGACAGAAAGAAAGAACCAATAGGAAAGCAAATTTACATATTGAGATATATAAAGCGGTTCAAATGTGGAACTGGAGCATGTGTGGAAACCAGCAGTGGAGCTGAACTAAACTGTTTTGCTGAATGTTATCTTCTATTCCTACTTGCATTTTCTTGTGATGTAGAAGTAAATAGTTCTTCTTAATTCGAAAAAAAAGATATTAAATAGGCAGGACTTTTTTTCAGAAAATGCACGACTCCTGCTAAATCAGCAGAATTGTGAATCCTGCTGGAGCCTACACCTAATGAAATGGACTATTTGAAAGAAATAGCTCCCAAAATTATTTTCATGTATCATGATGTACTTCCCATCATAGTTATCATTAAGCACAAGACTCTAAGTGTATCACACTATTATTCATTGGTGTGGAAGACACAACAGTATTCAGAGCCCTGAACTGGCTGCAAATCCACCACCATAGGGGTCATTTATGTTATTTGATGAAGTGCTCAATTGCTGAAAAAAGTGCAAAGTGTCATGCTTAAAAAAGACTTTGAAATTAGTTGAACTGTGACATTAATGCTCCCCCTCAGCAGACTTGCTCAAATTCAACATAACTGCAGAGAAAGATCCGATGCACTTGGTTTGGGAAGGATTTCCTAGTGTAAAACTATTTAAGTTGATTTGTTGTCCATTTCCTCTCACTGTGTCGAGTGGAATGTGACCAGAGCACCTCTAAAAATAGCCACAAAACTATGTGCTGTGTAGACTGCTATTGTAAAATAGAAAGGAAGGTTGGCTCGAAATTATGCTCCTTAAGCAGATCACTCTCTTATAGTTTTCAAAAGAATTAGAATTAGAGCCCAAACATCAGTAAATATCCAGGAAGCCTGTTTATGAAAATAGGAGAGCGTCCAAACACTGCTGAAACTTACTAGGTGAAAAGTAACGTCAAAACGTGGCTGCAAGCTCTCAGCGGGTCAGCTTCTCTGGGAGAGAATGAAACACAAAGAGAATTCAAATTATCTTAAAACAGTGACTTTACTTTGAATATACTCAGAATTCAACTTCCCTCTCTGTAATCAAAAGAAACAATTATATTTCCTTGGTCCCACAGAGGCTGTTGCTAATGGGAGAAATTTGGATTCATGGACCAAGGTTTTGTTTGGTTCTTATATAGAAAAATGCTTCCAATGACTGCTGGAAATCCATTCAAAAATTACTGTATATTTTCTCCAGTCAGCTGTGGAATGAAATGTACAAGCTGTACATACCAACAAAAGATAACACATTGAATCATGTTTCTGTGGTGAACTACATATACCTGTCTGGACACACCCCCCCCCTTGCTGTCTGCTCCTGTGGCTCCTCCCACAGACCCCGGTATAAAGGCGATTGGAGACACAGACCCGGCCTCAGTCTCCAGGATGTAGTGTGGTGGTCAATTGCTGCTTGTTCTTTCTTCCAGCCAATAAAAGCCTATATCTCGCCTCACGTCTCCAAGAGTTATTGATGATGCATCAATTTTATTGGCTGGAAGTTTTAAAACATGGAAAGCATTTTACGTCCAGAAAAATTAGACCTTGACCCTCAAAACTCAGAAGCAGCTCTTGCCTTTGAACTTTGGCTTGCATGCTTCCAATCATACTTGGAGGAGGTTTGTGCAACTGAGCCCGCTATTATGCACAGAATTCTCCTCTCAAGGGTCACCCTGAAAGTTTACTCACTTATCAGGGACCTGCTGACCTACCAAGGGGCACTGGACGCCCTCAAAAGACAGTACCTGCGGCCAGTGAACACCATCTACGCAAGACATCGCTTAGCAACGCGGCGACAGTGACCCGTCGAGTCGAGCGCCGAGTTTCTTCGAGCCCTACAGACACTCGTGTGAACTTGCGACTGCAAAGGTCTGACGGCGGAACAACATGCGGAGCTGCTAGTGCGAGACGCTCGGTATAGGAGTGTCATGAGGAGTCTGTGTAGGGCCTGGTGTGCGCGGTGTCACCTCGGGTACAGGGTTCATAGTTACCGGGGAGTGTTCGGGGCAGTGGTCTGCTGCTCCTGCGGGCGCCAGATCATGGTCGGAGACCGTGTCCTCCTTCCCATCAGGTAAGACCACGTAGGCATACTGGGGGTTCGCATGTAGAAGGTGAACCCCCTGGGGAAATGGACAGGTGGAGAGGGAGAATGCCACAGTGTGGAAGGCCACACTTTCAGCCCTTAAGTCAAAAGGGTTGCCAGTCTCTCGATGGCAGGAGGTCCTCCCAGAGGCACTCCACTCTATCTGCTCCCTGTTATGTACGTCCACCAATGCCACCCCTCATGAGAGCCTATTCTCTTTTCTCAGGAAGTCTGCCACTGGGACCGCCCTACCAGCTTGGCTGACGTCCCCAGGGCCAGTGCTGCTCCGGAAACATGTGAGGAGCAATAAATACTCCCCGCTGGTCGAGAGGGTTCACCTTCTACATGCGAACCCCCAGTATGCCTATGTGGTCTTACCTGATGGGCTCACCAGACCCTACACAGACTCCTCACGATACACCTATACCGGGCGTCTCGCACGCGCATATACCAGGCGCCTCGCACATGCGTGAGGGATCACTGACGCCTAGTGGGCTGACACATCCAGTCAGGCTGGAACCAGCACAACCACCGTCTCCGGTGCAATCACCACCAGCACCTGTGCAATCACAGCTGGTGCTACGTAGATCGCAGCGACAGATTTGACCGCCTGATAGACTTAACCTGTAAATATACTTGTAAGAAACTTCACCCCATGGGGACTCTCTTTTAAAACAAGGGGGGGGGGGTGAATGTGGTGAACTACATATACCTGTCTGGACACGCCCCCTGCTGACTGCTCCTGTGGCTCCTCCCACGGACCCCGGTATAAAGGCGATTGGGGACTCTGCCCCGGTCTCAGCCTCCAGGATGTAGTGTGGTGGTCAATTGCTGCTTGTTCTTTCTTCCAGCCAATAGAAGCCGATATCTCGCCTCACGTCTCCGAGAGTTATTGATGGTGCATCAGTTTCTTTCTTCATTCCTGCACTCTTTATTTTAACTGAACTACTCTTCTTTATGCTGCTGCTTGTGCTGGTCGGTAGTAAACTTGGAATATAGGCCAAAGTGCTAGGAAATCTGTACTAAATACAGAAAGAAAATATGTCTGTGGGGGGAATGGGATATGTTTGTGTTGCTGTTGTTTTGCAGCTTCTTGTGTTCTGTGTCACTCTGCCGAACACTGTGGGCATGCTATATTGGCACTGGAACGTGCAGCAACACTTGCAACCTGCCCTCTCGAGTGTGTTGGTTGTTAATGCAAATGACACACTTCACTCTGTTGTGATGTACACATGACAAATAACCTTGAATGTTGAATCTTGAACTAGACCATTCTCAGTGAAGACTGGTGTCAAACAGGGCTGTACCATTGCCCAACAACTTTTTCAGCCTTTCTTGCCACAGTGTTGCACCTCACCTCCTGTAGGATTTAATTAGTTTGATGGGAGGCTGTTTAACTTAAAGCAAGTACACTTCAGAACCAACAGAATTAATGTTATCCAAGCCTCAGTAGCTGAGTGCAGATGATGCTTTCGTTTGCACACACTCAAAGCAGATCTCCAAACCATCATTAAGACCTTTCCTGAAGCCTATTCCTGCAACACAAAGGTCCCCTGTCAACCTGCTTCCACTTTGCCACAAAATGTCGGAGGAACTCATCGGGTCAGGCAGCATCTATGGAGAGGGATAAAGAGCTGACGTTTCACACTGTGACCTTGATGAAGGGTCTCAACTCAAAGCATTGGTTTTTATTCCTCACTGTAGATGCTGCCTGACTTGTTAAGTTCCTCCAGCATTTTTTGTTGTTACTCTGGATTTCCAGCATCTGTAGAATCTCTTGTGTTCCACTCCATCACTCTGCCTTTTGATAAAGGTGCTTCACAGTGAGTCTCTGGAAACTCCCATATACAGTACGGGGAGCCACCTCTTCGTAAAGGCACAGATTCACCACCACCAGATTGCCTTTTGGTCGATTAAGGAAAATGGCATTTACAGATCTACATCTCAGACCTGGTTGAATGGCAGCAGTGATCTTTGCCTTCCCATACGCTTCTGAGTCCTGGACCGTCTACACCTTCATGAACTGGGTTAACACCTCAATGCTGTAGCAGATTCACTGGGAGCACAAGCAAATCGATGTTGTCTGCCTCCCAATCCACCATCTCCAGTTAAACTCAATTAATGTCAACTGGCAAGCAGCATTGTTCACGTACACAATGGACATTCGTTTCCCAGCTCTGTTACAGGAAGAGATTATCAAGAAAACATAGGCAAAGGTATAATGATATATCAATTTCCCCTTGAAGAAATGCAACATCTCCACTGACTCCCAATGAACCCCTGAAGCTCTGCATAAGCGATTCAAGGATTGACGCACCACATAACATGCAGTCATCTGTCCTATCGGCCACCAAGCAGTCCATCTGTGGACGAGTCCAGGTTGTCCAGTCCACCTCATCTGCCACCTCAAAATCCATGACACATGAATGTATGTAAGCCATCCCTGATCCCGAGGGGCCTCTAAAGACTGGGTAGATGAGAGGTGCAATGTTGAAGAGCCATTGCTGGGCACAACCTGTTGAGACAGGCGAAGGCATTCAGAGTATGTAAGAGGGAACTCATAAGGTAGAACTGGATTCATTACATTAACTGAGTATGATGGATGAGGCCAACATTTATTGGTTCCCAGTTGGTTCCCAAATGGTATTTTTTATCGTTTCATGCCTTTCCCTGACATTTCCCTGATAACTGATGGTTGGTAGTAGTGGGAAAGGTTTAGTTTAAGCTGCCCCTACTTTTTCCCCATAGTCTTAACTCACATTCCCAAAGTGGAAAAGAGCAACATTAGATGTAACTACTGCTGGAACTGATTTAATTTTATTAAAATCAAAAACATAGTGAAATAATTATGGCCAATGTAAAAGTCTGGTAAATGGAATTAAAAAGAAGGAAAGTAATCCTCTTCATGCTCCATAAGGAATTTATCTGTGGACTAAACTTTCTGACATGAATCAGGCTGTATTTTATACAGCCATAAGCAATATATCACGCTGATAGAAACTGCACTTGCAAATTAGGAACAAGTGGAAAATTTTAACTGTAATAACAGCTTTATTCTGAAGATAAATATGAAAAAATGAGCTAACTTTAAGATAATTAAATGAATCAATCTTGTTGTTGCTGGGTTGAGACTGCTATGCAAGCCAGATGGGATTCCTAGGAATTGTTTAAGTCAGGTTATTTGTATGTAGCCTGGCATATGGTGGCACCAGTGAGCTCAGTTGAAAAGCATGCAGATTACCACTTAACTCTTCTTTGGCCTATGAAACAGTTTGAAAATAAACATTAAGTGCAGTAATCACTTCTTGGTTCAGATCAAATTCAATTTTCTTATGTACATGAATGCCTTTTAACCGTTGCCACTAATATGTCTACTGTCAGAAGCACTCTATAAAAACAGCAAGTTACAAGGGATTAAGCAGTGGTAAACTGCCACTTATCTAAAGACTGCAGCTTTATTTTAGTGGGAGGTAAATACCTTTGGACTAGGATATAAAGATAACGTTAAAAATGCAATTATTTAATTTTTTTGCTAAATCCCTGAAAATTTCAACTTCAAAGATGTAGCATTCCAAATTTGTATATGCAGTCTCTTATATTTATAAAACGTTTGGCATAATTAAATGCAAGTTCTAGCCTAATGAGCTTTCAAGTAAAAAAATCTGGCATTCATTATCAAAATTATGAGTCAGCTATAGATGTGGTTAAATAAAAGGAATTTTTAACTGTCTTTCAGACTCTTTTGACATTTGATTGCCTTTTGGAAAGAACATGATCTAAATTGGTTCACATGTGGCTTCTGTGGTATTTGGAATTGTATTCTGAATCAAGCATTTGTCTTTAATGCTCCGTTGTTAAATCACAGAACCCATATGAACAAATTGCTCCTGTCAAAGACAGATTATACAATGAAAAGGGTTAATTATATGCAATCTGTTTCCCCAATGATCAGAGCAAAGTGCCAGTTTTAAAAAGCACTGGTTTTCCTCAGACGTAAGTACAATGGATATTCAAGATCTGATGTTCTCCATAACATTTTAAGGCCTACTGAACTGCACACGTGGTAGAAGATGACCAATGGAGAAAGCAAAAAAATTATTTTTTCCTTTTGAGCCATCGGACTGACAACGCAAGAGCAGGGCGAGCTGCCGTAACAACTATCACCCAGTAGCACTTAGATCTACGGTGCTGAAGTGCTTTGAGAGGTTGGTTATGTTTAGAATTAACTCATGTCTCGGCAAGGACCTGGATGCATTGCGGTTTGCCTGTTGCCACAAAAGGTCTATGGTGGGCACGATCTCATTGGCTCTTCACGCGGTTTTGGATCACCTGGGCAATACAAATACTTATGTTAGGATGCTGTTTGTTGACCACTGCTCAGTATTTAGAACAACCATTCCCACAGTTCTGATTGAAAAGCTTTAGAAACTGGGCTTCTGTACCTCCCTTTGTAACTGGATCCTTGACTTCCTCACCGGAAGACCACAATCGGTGTGGATCGGAAACAACATCTCCACGTTGCTGATAATTAGCACTAGCACAGCTCAAGAATGTGTGCTTAACCCACTGCTGTACTTCCGCTATACCACGGCTGTGTGGCTAGCCACAGCTCAAATACCATCTATAATTCTGTTGATGATACAACCATTGTTGACAGGTGGTTGATGGTGACAAGAGGGTGTACAGGAGCAAGATATATATCTTCAAATTTAACCTACCAAAATGAACCACTTCACACTTATCTGGGTTGAAGTCCATCTGCCACTTCTCAGCCCAGATCTGCATCCTATCGATGTCCTGCTGTAAACTCTGACAACCCTCCGGACTATCCACAACGCCCTCAACCTTTGTGTCATCAGCAAACAAATTAACCCATCCTTCTACTTCTTCATCCAGGTCATTTATGAAAATCACAAAGAGGAGTGGTCCCAGAACAGATCCCTGTGGAACACCACTGGTCACTGACCTCCATATGAACCATGGAGGAGGAGCTTACAAGAATCGATGGCACCTAATGGCGACTCCTTTGCTTGCATCTTCGGAAACAGCTCTATTTCTATCATTAGTATCTCTATTTTCCCTTTCAGGGTTCTTTCAAAGACCCTAACCTGGATTTACATGTTGACTATGGTTCTTTGTAGTAATGGGACCCACTCTCAGGGTTTCATGACTGGCCGTTATTTGGCACACAAAGGGCGTGGAATTTATTACATTCCAATATAGCTTATAAAATTACACTTTGGAAGGTGTTTTTGAAATTTTGAGTTGGCCAGTTTGGAAAAATGTTTCAACAAGTACCTGGAGAGAAGTAAATGCAGATTGGCAAAGTAGAGAAATCACAGTTAGCTGAGGTTTTATACTTTTGAATGAAACCTACATCATAGCATCCAAAAGACTTTAATATTACACATTTTTAAGTGCTTACATTCATAAAGTCTTTGCATTCTTAGAATTAGTTTTTTAATCCCTGTACCAAAATTAATTACTACAAAGGGACTGAAACTCTGTTAGACCATAAGACCATAAAACAATAAGATATAAGAGCTGAATTAGGTCATTTGGCCCATTGAGTCTGCTCTGCTATTTCATCATGGTTGATCCAATTTTCTCTCAGTCTCGATCTCCTGCTTTCTCCCTGTATTCCTTCAGCCTGACCAATCAAGAATCTATGAACCTCTGCCTTAAATATACATAAAGACTTGGCCTCCACAGCTGCCTGTGGCAAAGAGTTCCACAGATTCTTCACCCTCTGGTTCGAGAAATTCCTCCTTACCTTGTTCTAAAAGGACACCCCTTTATTCACAGTCTGTGTCCTCTGGTCTTAGACTCTCCCACATTGGAAGTATCCTCACCATGTCCATGTCCACCATTTGATAGGTTTCAATGAGGTCATCCCTCATTCTTCCAAATTCTGTTGCTACACGTCATCTACCTAACACTAATAAGCTGCTCATTCTGCTGGAGTGAATTCAATTACCGTGTAATGTTTCCAATCAGATTTATGATTATACTATTACTATGGCTATGGTCAAAATTTGTTAAGATGCACTTCATGCCATGTCAAGCCCTCCCAAATAAGCTAAATTAAACAGGAATCACAGTTTTATTATGCCAAAGTAAATATCCTCAATTAATTTATCTTAACTTAGACAATGTTAGAATATTTGACAACAGATTTATAAATAATTTGAGAAATAAATCTATGGTTCTCATACTAGCTGATCAAAAGTCAGCAAGTTTTTCCATATGGTGTTTGGTGTGTTGGCGTTCAGCAACCGTGGGACTGAGTTCAAGAGCAGTGCGATAATGTTACAGCTGTATAAGACCTTGGTCAGACCTCAGATGGAGTACTGTGTTCAGTTCTGGTCACCTCACTACAGGAAGGATATGAATATGCAGAGGAGATTTACAAGGATGTTGCCTGGATTGGAGAGTGTATCTTATGAGAATAGGTTGAGTGAGTTTGGCCTTTTCTCTTTCGAGCGACGGAGGATGAGAGGTGACCTGATAGAGGTGTATAAGATGATGAGGGACATTGATTATGTGGATAGTCAGAGGCTTTTTCCCAGGGCTGAAATAGCTAACAGGAGGGGGCATAGTTTTAATGTGCTTGGAAATGGGTACCAAGGGGATGTCAGGGGTAAGTTTTTCACACAGAGAGTGGTGAGTGTATGGAATGCACTGCCGGCAATGGTGGTGGTGGAAGTGGATACAATAGGGTCTTTTAAGAGCCTCTTAGATAGTTACTTGGAGCTTAGAAAAATAGAGGGCTATGCGCTAGGGAAATTCTAGGCAGTTTCTGGAGTATGTTACATGGTCAGCACAACATTGTGGGCTGAAGGGCCTGTAATGTGCTGTAGATTTCTATGTTCTATGTTTATGTCACCCTGTTATTTCAGTGAATTAGTCCATTAACTGAAGTACCTCACTCTGATTCAGGTTGCTCGGTAGAGGAGTATCTGTATGTAAAGTGACTGACAGGTGTTATGAATGTACCACAGCTCTGAGGGACTGAAGGGTGCAGGGTAGCCCCCTCCTTCGTGAGAATCACAAGATCACTATTGAGTCCATTCAGGAGACCCAGGAAATGGGGGAGAGAGACGTGCCGAATACCTCGTTCCACCGCGATGCAAAATAATGCGACATTGACCATTGTCTCCTGGAGACCAGGTTTGTGGATTGGGGACTATGCTACGTGCAAGCCCTTGGGCAAAGTGGGCTGGTTGAATAAGAGATTGCATCATCCCAACCTAATTGACATCTGAGACCCCGTGAGGAAGTATAAAAGAGGGTCTGGGGAAACAACCCCTTCAGGTGCACCAGAAGAAACGCTAACGATCCCGTAGTAGCGGGAAGCCATTTGAAGGAAGTCACGTGCATTTGATTCCGTTGCTGGAATCGGTGACTGGAACCACGGAAACCAGCTTTTAGCTAACAATGGGGAAGCCCGCTCCCCTGATTCAACGGATTTGCTTCATAAAAGACCCAGGCAAGTTTCTTTTCTCACCAATCTCTCTCTCTCCAACAAGTGAAAACCCAGTGGTCCCCCCCCCCCCCAAAAGGCTGAGGCCTGCAGGAACTGAGTGACTTTTATATTTCCATCGGACAATATATTATCCCCTAGACAAACGATCGAGCTGTTTCTTATTGATGGTTATTATTAGACCCGCGCTTCTGGATTGAGTAGTGACGACGTATATTATCTGAATGTTTGTATTAATCTTATTTTTGCGCCCCTTCATAAATAAAGACTTTTAAAAATAGTACCATCAGACTTCAACGGACCTCTCTATCTTTGCTGGTAAGTGATCCAGTTATGAGATTTCGTAACACAGGAAATGATAAAGTAGTGATGGTGAGGGGTGTGGTGGGGTGGTTTAATGAGTGGAGGTGTTGATTAGCCTGATGACTTAGGGGAAGTATCTGTTTTTGGGTCTGGCGGTCCTAGTGTGGATGCTGTGTAGCCTTTTCCCACATGGGTGTGGGACGAGCAGTCCATAAAAGGGTGGGTGGGATCCTTCATGAAATTACTGACCTTTATCCAGCACCTTTCTATATATATATATATGTCCTTGATGGCGATTAGGCTGGTGCATTTTTAGCTACCTGTTGTAGAGCCCTCCCGCCTGCCTCTGTGGAACTTTTGTACCACACCGCGATACAGCATGTTAGGATACTCTTGACTGTGCATCCATAGAAGGTCATGAGAATTCTAACGTTCCCTCCACACTGACACACATTATGTGCCTTGTACAAAATCCACAACCGCTCGTCACTCAGATCGCATCACCCAAATCTGTGTTCACTACCACCAAGCTCAATAAAGGCAGCAGGCGCAGAGGGACATGGGGAGCACCACAAGTGGCAGTTCTTCTGCAAGTCACATCATCCTCGCTTGAAAGTACACCGCTGATCCTTCACATTGCTAGGGAAAGGATTTGAGAATCCTGGAGATCCGTACACCCTCAACAGCAGGCCAGCAGGGAGGAACACGAGAATGGTGGAACACTGGCAGTACATATAGAACATCTGCCTTTCGCTGTCAGAGACATGGATATCTTCCTGACCTCAGGTCTTATCATAGAGTCCATGCTGAGCCATTTCAACTGCCTACTCCCATCAACTTGCACCGGGACCATAGTCCTCCATTCCCCTGTCATCTGTCTACCTAACCAAACTTCCCTTAAACGTTGGAATCAAGCTCACATGTACCTCTTGCATTGGCAGCTCATTTCACACTCTCGTAACCCTCTTAGTGAAGAAGTTTCCCCTCGTGTTCTCCTTAAACCTCACCTTTCACCCTTAACCCACGACCTCTAGTTGTAGTCATATCCAACCTCAGTGGAAAAGGCTGCATGCACTTACTCTATCTATACCCCTCATTATTTTGTATACCCCTATCAAATCTTCTCTCAATCTTCTAAGTTCCAAGGAATAAAGTTTGTGTGGTGTTTGCACATTCGGCCTGTAACAATGTGTATTTCTTCCAGGTGGACCCAGATCCCAAATCTGAGGAAGGTTGAGGTGAGCGTGGGAGAATAAAACAAAATACGATTAATGTACATTTGGGAGATTGAAGGTAGGGATGGATTTGGTGAGCCAAAGGCCTTTTTCTGTTCAGTAGCTCCCTGTGACTCTATGACTAGTGAATCATGAATATGACTCACTTCTTCTTTTATAAGGACAGGCAATAAATGCTGGTTTTGGCACAATGCTCATATCTTGAGAGTGAGGATGTGAAAACTTGGACTGTGTCCTTTTCTATAGGCTCAATGATGCCATCAACAAGGAGGAACCTCAACAAGATAGATGTGCTGAAGAAGTTTTCTCTTGAAGGTGAATGTAAAATCAAATGAGCAATGTTTCAAAAGAGAAGATCACTGACTTAATTTAGTTTTTATTTTATTTATTATTTATTGAGATACAATGTGGAATACTTCCGGCCCATCGAGCTGTGCTGCCCAGCAACCCCTGATTTAATCCTAGCTTAATCACGGGACAATTTACAATGACCAATTCACCTGCCAATCGGTATGTCTATGGGAAGAAACTGGAGCACCCGGAGGAAACCCACACAGTCATAGAGAGAAATCTTCCTACAGGCAGCAGGTGGGAAATGAACCCAGGTCGCTGGTACTGTGAAGCATTGTGCTAACCACAACATTACCGTGCCATCCATTAATATAAAATATAGTACCAAATTATTTCTATCAGAATGCAGAAAAGATATGAAACTCATCTTCAAATGAAGGTTAGACTTTGAATATTTTAAAGGCGGAGGTGGATAGTGTTACATACCCCGTAACTGGGTCACTTACCAACAAAGATAGAGAGGTCCATTGAAGTCTGATGGTACTATTTTTAACAGTATTTATTGATAAAAGTACACAAAAATAATATCAATGCAAACATACAGATAATATACGTCGTCATTTAAAAGCGCGGGTATAATAATAATCAATAAGAAATAGCTCTATCGTTGTCTAGGGGATAATGTATTGTCCGATGGAAATATAAAAGTCACTCAAGTTAATTCAAACGGAGGGGGTGGAGTTTCAAAAAGGGGGTGGAGTTTCAAGATGGCGACGTAGACATTTGCCTTTTAGGCGCTCTTCATTTTTTAAGCTATAATCACCCTTTAATCAAATCTTTTCGTACTTAATCATATGGGTTGATATTTACAATTTATTTTTCTTTTTAAAAAAAAGTTAATTCAAGCGGCAGCTTTTTGGTTGGAGAGAAAGATGGAGGTTTAACTTGCCCATTCCTTTTATGATGTTAATCCTTCGAGAGTCGTTGGGGGACTGATTTCCCCTTTGTGGTTAGCTAAAGCCGTGCTTCTGTGGTAAAGACCCACCAATTCAGAGATAAATGGAAAAGGACACACGTGGGCTTTTCCACCGGCTTTCGCTATTACAGGAGTTCTAACATTTCTTCTGGTGCGTCTGAGGGGCTGTTCCCCAGACCCTCTTTTATCCTGACTCACAGGGTCTCAGATGTCAATCAGGTTGGGATGATGCAATCCCTCCACCAACCCCCCTCGGTTCATTGCCTGGGGGCTTCGATGAATCGTACAGTATTCAATACACAATTCCGTCTCCAAGAGATAATAGCCGTTATCAATGGTTCCGCCTTTCGGAGGCCAGGACACATTCTAAACTCTTTGTGGATTCTGCATGTCTTTCTCTCATTACCTGGGTCTCCTGAACTGACTTAATAGTGATCTTGTGATTCTCAAAAAGGAGGGGGCCACGAATGTAACAATAGATTCTTGATAAGTGGGGTGGGGTATGTTGTGAAGGTTTATAATAGGTAGACACATTTGTTTGACAGTATCAGTTGTGATCTCACTAAATGATAGAGTAGGCTGTGTGCTCCCTACTCCCATGATTGTATGTGTTCATTTTAATGGACACAATAGTCCTTCTGAATTTGGGCAAATAACTGAATCAGTTCACTCCCCGTTAAGTTACTGACCACGTCTATAGTCTTCTATCATCAGTGACTTGGTCATTATATTTGTTGCAGTAGATCACTTTCTGGTTCGTCCTTCAAGCACACAGGTGGGATGTCCACTACCACTGCAGTGGCTGCAGCTCTTCAGTGTTGCTACTTTGAAAGGTAAATAGCAGAGGGGAAGCAATGGTGACAGAGCAATAATTTCTGAAGGCAGCAGACTTCGATCTCCGTTGCCATGAAAAGCACATCAAATTCCAGCCTCGTGGCAATCTCGGAATTTAATATCCTTACACAATAGATGGTGTAAGTGGGGAAATGGAGGTGGTGCTGAAGGCAGAGTGGGAAATCAAGAACAGATTTGGTGATGGAAGGAGAGATTGTGAACACTGATGGTTGTTATGTTAGTTCTATTTAAACATTCCGTGTGTTAACAATTAAGAATCATATTCTAGAAGAATTAGAGAACTTTTATTTACAGAAGTGAACAAACGCATCTTAAACCCACCACACGCGGAAACACTCTGTGAAACCCTGCGCATGCTCAGTGCTCTCCAATCAGGAACTGGCACATCATTGCACGTGATATCACCACATCATCCTTTCTTTACAAAGAAAAACAATTAACAATGTTAATCAAAGCAAATATATAATTCAGCAAGTCTCAACCAGTCTCTGTGTTGAGACAGAATATGAATAGACCTTCTAAGTGGTACACACAGATCTTGTGTTTCCTTGTTATTATTTACATATTTTGTCTTGTCTGCATCCATTAACTGAATCTCTGAAGTTGGCTCTTCGCTATCTGAGCCATGACCCTTCTTGTGCTTCTTCTTTTTCTTCTTCTTTTCTGCTTTAAGCTTTTCTTCATGTATCTCAACTAAACTTTTTGGTGTACTCTCACATGCCTCCTGGTTAGAATCTAGAATTTCAGGTAAGCAGTTCACACTATCCTCCTCAGCGATCTGCTTCCCTGCTTCCCTAATTCCTTCCACTTCCATTTGTAATGAAATACGAATCTTCTTTTCTTCGTCTAATTCATTCATTAACTGTGCAATCTCTTTTTTATGTTGAGACTTCATCATTTCAATAGAACTTCTCAATTCCTTCACTTGTGCTTTCACTTCTTATACTGGGCCCACTGTGAGCATTCTTGCTCTAAATGGTGATTAGACTGAATCTCATATTGTCTCAGTGTCTCTTTCATTACTGCTTGCATTGAAGCAATCTCTCCCTGCCATTGCTTTCTCACATCATCAATTGCCTTCTGTTTGGTTGTCTCAGACACTGCAGCTGCTGCTTTTATATTCTCCATGTTAGCATTTTCATAAAGCGCATCTATATAAAATTCCTCATGCCCATCTTCAGTCACTGCATTTACTTTCTTCATTTCGTTTTCCTTCTTTCTACTTCTACAACAGCTTGAAAAATTATTAATCTTACCACAGCTGTAACTAAGTTTGCCATATGCAAAATACTGATTTGGACGGTGTTCCTATGCACAGCGATCACATGACTGTTTTTTCAATGCCATCTTGCTCTCTGTCGGTTTTGTCAGCGTATCATTATATTTCTTGATGCATTCCTGCTTTTTTATAGCGTTTACATTGCAATTTTCAACAAAAAGCTCTTCAGCCTGTGGCATCACAGTCTCAGAAGCTTTGAGGAGCGTGAAAGCATTTTTGAAATTTAAACCTTGCTCACGCAAAAGCCTTTCTCTCAGAGCATTATCTCAAATGCCACAAACACGTCTACCTCTAATAAGAGAGTCCATGAGCAATCCAAACTCACACGTTCTACTATGCTTTCTTAACTCAGTCACGTACTGATCAATTGTTTCAGTAGCCTTCTGCGCCCATGTGAAGAATTTATATTGTTCATACGTTAAATTACGCTTAGGTATACAAAATACTTCAAATCTGTCCATTATTGACTTTAAATTGAAATTATCAAGTCAAGTCAAGTCAACTTTTATTGTCATTTTGACCATAACTGCTGGTACAGTGCATAGTAAAAATGAGACAACGTTTTTCAGGACCATGGTGTTGTCTCCATCTTCAAAGACAAAATTATTGTATACCTCTACTGTGTCATTTCTGATTACATGGAGCAGGATTACAGCTTTAGTCTTGTCCTCTTTTCTATTAGCTCCGATCGCTGATAAATATATTTCAAACTGTTGCTTGAAGATCCTCCAATTCTCAGCTACATTCCCAGTCATATGAAGTTTTGGAGAGGGTAGTAAACCTTTTATTTCACCAATTACCCTTTGAACTTTTTTCTTCTTTTTTTCTGATTATCTTCGACTCTCAATTCTCCCCTATTATTCTTCCAAAAGCACTTCTGACACCATGTTATGTTACTTCTATTTCAACATTCCGTAGGTTAACAATGAAGAATCATATTCTGGAAGAATTAGAGAACTTTTATTTACAGAAATGAACAAACACATCTTAAACCCACCGCATGCTGAAACATTCTGGCAAATCCTGCGCATGTTCAGTGCTCTCCAATCAGGAACTGGCACATCATTGCACGTGATATCACCACAGTGGTGATGAGGGGAAGGGAGTGTGGTCACAGGTGGTGTTGGAGGGTTGGTGGTTTAGGCCCAGTGTTGGGGAAAGTGGGTTGTTTGGTTGGGGTGCTGGAAGATTGAATATTTTGCTGAATGGGAATATGAAGGCAGGAAAGAGAAAGGAATGATTCCTAGTCATTTCTTGTGTACATGATTGCTGTAATTCTTTGGTGTGGGCGTTGTTTTGTTCCACTTTGTGTGTTCTGCTGGAGGTTCAGGTACAGAGATAGCACACACACGTGTGTCAGCAGGTGGAGCAGCCTCCAGAGTGTCAGGGGATTAGCAAGGTTAGAGGGTATAAGTGAGCAATTGAAGGTATGGACTCGAGATTGGGGTGATGGAGTTAATGGGTGCTCATGAGGCTGGGGTAAGTTCAAGCACTTTATTAACCTACAGTGTCCCCTGTTATGCATCATGTTATATTGACCTGCAGGCCTTGCAGAGGCACATTGTAGAACGTTTAATATTTCAGTAATATTGTAAATCTATTGCTTGATTAAGCATTCTTTGTTCATGTAATTCATCACAGGTTACATGTAAGACGTATATGATTGGCAGACATCATTATGCCACTACATCACACGTGAGCACCTCACTAAAGAGGACCCGAGTACACAAATATCCACGCCTCCTGTGTTCTTCTTTCAATTGGTTTCTGGAATTACAAAACGTAAATCAAGTGCCCAGGATGGTGTGCTCTCAGTTCCCCTAGTGCCATCATCACATTTGCTCACATTGTTGAGGTATGGAAGAGCCCGGTCCGATTTCCAGATGGCTGTGATTTGACTCAGTAATGTTCACAAACCTGATTTACTATAAGACCATAAGACATAGGAGCAGAATTAGGCCATCTGGCCCATCGAGTCTGCTCCGCCATTCAATCATGGCTGATCCTTTTTTTCCATCTTCTCCTCAACACCAGTTCCCAGCCTCTCCCTGTAACCTTTGATGCCATGTCCAATCAAGAACCTATCAATCTCTGCTTTAAATACACCCAATGACCTGGCCTCCACAACTGCATGTGGCAACAAATTCCACAAATTCACCACCCTTTAGCTAAAGAAATTTCTCCGCATCTCTGTTTTGAAAGGACGCCCCTGTATCCTGAGGCTGTGCCCTCTTGTCCTAGACTCTCCCACCATGGGAAACATCCTTCCCACATCTACTCTGTCTAGGCCTTTCAACATTTGAAAGGTTTCAATGAGATCCCCCCTCATGCTTCTGAATTTCAGTGAGTACAGACCCAGAGCCATCAAATGTTCTTCATATGATAACCCTTTAATTCCTGGAATCATCCTAGTGAACCACCTCTGCACCCTCTCCAATGCCAGCACATCTTTTCTAAGATGAGGGGCCCAAAACTGTTCATAATACTCAAGGTGAGGCCTCACCAGTGCTTTATAAAGCCTCAGAATCACATCCTTGCTCTTGTATTCTAGACCTTTTGAAATGAATGCTAACATTGCATTTGCCTTCCTCACCACCACTCAGCCTGCAAATGAACCTTCAGGGTGTTCTGCACAAGGTCTCCCAAGTCCCTCTGCATCTCAGATTCCTGGAGTCTCTCCCCATTTAGAAAATAGTCTGCACATTTATTTCTACTACCAAAATGCATAACCATTGTATTTCATTTGCCGCTTCCTTGCCCATCCTCCTAATCTGTCTAAGCCCTTCTGCATCCTACCTGTTTCCTCAACACTACCTGCCCCTCCACCAATCTTTGTATCATCTGCAAACTTGGCAGCAAAGCCATCAATTTCATCTTCTACATCATTTATGTACAGCATGTTCCAACACTGAAGCCTGTGGAACACCACTAGTCACTGGCAGCCAACCAGAAAGGGATCCTTTTATTCCCACTTGCTGCCTCCTACCAATCAGCCAATGCTCTAACCATGTTAGTAACTTTCCTGTAATACTATGGGCTTTTAGCTTAGTAAGCAGCCTCTTGTGTGGCACCTTGTCAAAGGCCCTTGGAAAGTCCACTCCACTACATCCCCTTTATCTATCCTACTTGGAATCTCCTCTAAGAATTCCAACAGGTTCATCAGGCAGGATTTTCACTGAAAAAAACCAATGCTGACTTTGTAATATCTTGTCCTGTGTCACCAAGTACTCTATCGCTTCATCCTTAACAATTGATTCTAACATCTTCCTAGCCACTGAGGTCAGGCAGTGGTCTATAATTTGACTATAAAGTGGTCAGGTCTATAATTTCCTCCTGCTGCCTTCCTCCTTTCTTAAAGAGTGGAGTAACGTTTGCAAATTTCCAGTCCTTTGGCACCATGCCAGAGTCTAATGATTTTTGAAAGATCATTTCTAATGCCATCACAATCTCTAACACTATGTCTTTTGAACCCTAGGGTGCAGTTCATCTGGTCTGGGTGACTTATATACCTTTAGGTGCTTTTTGAGCACCTTCTCTCTTGTAATAGTAACTGCACCCACTTCTCTTACTTCACACACTACAACATCATGCATATTGCTAGTGGCTTCCACAGTGAAGACTGACACAAAATACTCATTTAGTTCATCAGCCATCTCCTTGTCCCCTGTCATTATTTCTCCTGCCTCATTTTCTAGCGGACCTATATCCACTTTCATTTTTAACATACTTGAAAAAGCTTTTCCTATCCATTTTGATATTGTTTGCTAGCTTGCTTTCCTATTTCATCTTTTCCCTTATAATGATTCTTTTAGTTGCTCTCTGTAGGTTTTTAAAAGCTTCCCAATCCTCTGTCTTCCCAATAATTTTTGCTTTGTTGTAAGCTCTTTCATTTGCTTTTACAATAGCTGCAACTTCCCTTGTCAGCCACGATTGTACTATTTTACCATTTGAGTATTTCTTCATTTTTGGAATACTCATGTCCTGCACCTTCCTCATTTTTCTTGGAAACACATGCCATTGCCGCTCCTTCCAATTTACTTTGTCCAACTCCTCTCTCATATCACTGTAATTTTCCTTACTCCACTGAAATACTGCTATGTCAGACTTTACTTTCTCCCTATCAAATTTCAAGTTGAACTCAATCATATTGTGATCACTGGTTCCTAAGGGTTCTTTTACCTAAAGCTCTGTAATCGCCTCCAGTTCATCACATAACACCCAGTCCAGTACAGCTGATCCCTAGCAGACTCAATGACAAACTGCTCTAAAAAGCCATCTCATAGGCATTCAACAAACTTACTCTCTTGAGATCCATTACCAACCTGATTTTCCCAATCAACCTGCATGTTAAAATCTCTCATGACAGTCATAACATTGCCCTTTTGACTTGCCTTTTCTATTTCCTGTTATAACCTGTGGTCCACCGCCTAGCCATTGTTGGGAGGCCTGTATACAACTGCCGTCAACGTCCTTTAACCCTTGCAGTTTCCTAACTCAACCCACAAGAATTCAACATCTTCCGATCCTATGTCACATCTTTCTACTGAACATGCTCTACAGTAGAACATCTTTCTACTGATTTGATGCCATTCTTTACCAGTAGAGCCACACCACCCCTCTGACTATCTTCCTATCCCTCCGATATAATGTGTAACCTTGGACATTCTGTTTCCAACTACAACCATCCTTTAGCCACGATTTACTGATTTATTCCAGACAAGGTTGGTTTTCAGAGAATCATGGAAAAGTAAAGGAGAGAAAGGAACTCTCTTGGCCCCCTCATCCATGTGACTAGCTATTCCCATTGGCTTGCATTAGGCTAACATCTCTCTACTCCTTTCCTCTCTAAATACCAGTCCAAATGCTTTTCTAGTAGTATCTGCCTCCTCTGGCAGGTTGTTCCTTAAATTCACTACACTTTTACCACTCAGATCCCTTTTAAATTTCTCCTCTCTCAACTTAAAACTGTACTCAGTAGTTTGTGATTCCAATGCCCTGGGAAATGATTCAATTTATACTGTTGATGCCCATTATAATTTTGTAAATCTCCTTAAGGCTAACTCTCAGCAACCTATGTTCCTGTCAGAATAAACCTAGCACCTGTAACAGTCTATCATTCATTGACTTGATCCAACCTCTTCTTACAGCTAGAGCCCTTGGTTTCAGATGAAAACCCTGGTGAGTGTCTTCTGCCCTCTCTCTTTTGCTACCACATTCTTCTTGTGTTGTGACCAGATCTGCACGAAATGCAGTATAACCAATGCTTTACATAACCACAAGATAATACTTCAGCTCTTATACTCAGTGCCTTACGTTTTGAAGGCAGACATATTCACCTCTGGTGCCACTTTCAGGCAGCTGTGGAAATTCACTTGCAATAATGGGCTTTCAATTTCATCTTAGACATTAAGAACTTCTAACCCAGACTTCAGTCATTTCTACTTCCAGAATAGATACAAGTGTTACTTCAGAAATCTTAATCATTTTCACTGTATGCTGTTCAGATTTTCTATATACATCTTTTACCACTGTTCTTTTCATGTTCTGATGATATTTAAAATCATCTGGCCTCCTCCCATCTTCTTACTCTGACTTCTCATCCTTTTTTCCCAGTCCTGATGATGGTCATGGCTCGAAACGCCGACTGCTTACTCTTTTCCTCACCTGCTGAGTTCCTCCAGCATCTTGTGCGTGTTGCTCTGGATTTCCAGCACTGCAGTATTCTCTCATGTTTGATATTCCATAGATTTTTTGGTTTGTTTCTCATGGTCCCTTCTGGAACATTCCTCAGGTTAAGGAAACTACATTGGAGCAAAGGCATGGTTTTCTCCTCATCCCAGACACCCAGCGTGAGCTATGATTCTGGTCAAGGAGCAAACTATGTAATCTGGTAATATTCTGTTAGTGTGTGATTACAGTGATGACTATTTCCCAACTCGTATCAGGTCACTTAAAATTAGGAGGATACTTAGAATATTCTTTAACTTGCCTACAGACAGCACAGTCCTGCAAATAAAAGCAAAGCAAAGTGAAAACATGGAGTAGGTTTAAGAGTCAACACAACATGATGGCCAGAAAGGCCTGTACTGTACTCCATTGCACTGTTCTCTGTTTAAATGTGGAGGGCATCTATTTGCTATTTGTTTTACTCCTTTGTATGAGAGTTTCAGGTAGTGTTGGGATGTGATCTATATACAAGATGCCTGTATACACTCAGAGGCCACGTGATTTATCAGACAATCATGTGGCAGCAACTCAATGCATAAGAGCATGCAGACATGCATAAGAGGTTCAATTGTTCAGAACAAATATCAGAAAGGGGAAGAAATGTGATCTAAGTGACCTTGACCGTGGAATGATTGCTGGTGCCAGAGGGCTGGTTTGAATATCTCAGAACCTGCTGATCTCCTGGGATTTTCAAACACAACAGTCTCTACAGAGTCTATAAAGAATGATGCACAAAACAACGAAAAAAAAACACCGTTGCTGTCTTGAGGCAAATCAGGGTGGACAAATCCCTAGGGCCTGACAAGGTCTTTCCTCAGACCCCGCAGGAGGCAAGGGCAGAGATTGCAGGGGCCCTTGTAGAGATATTTAAATCATCCTTAGTGACAGGTGAGGTGCCAGAGAATTGAGGATAGCTAATGTTGCTTCGCTGTTTAAGTAAGGCTCTAAGAATAAACCAGAAAATTATAGGCTGGTGAGCCTGACATCAGTAGTGGGAAAGTTATTGGAGGGTATTCTAAGGGACCAGATAGGATAGACAAGAACTGATTAGGGATGGTCAACATGGCTAAGGGATCAGATATATGAGTACTTGGATAGACAGGGACTAATTAGAGATAGTCAGCATGACTTTAGGTATGGCAGGTCACCTCTAACTAATCTTATAGAGTTTTTAGAGGAAATTACCAGGAAAGTTGATGGCAAGGCACTTGACAAGGCTCTGCATGAGAGAGGGTTCAGTCACTTGGCATTCAAGATGAGACATTGGCTTTGTGGGAGAAGCCAGAGAGAGGTCGTAGAAGGTTGTCTCTCTGACTGGAGGCCTGTGACTAATGGAGTGCTGCAAGAATCAGTGCTGGGCACGTTGCGGTTTGAAATCTACATTGCCCATCTGGATGATAACGTGGTTTACTGGATCAGCAAATTTGCAGATGACTTCAAGACTGGGGGAGCAGTGGTCAGCGATGAAGACTATCAAAGCTTGCTGTTAGACCAGCTGAAAAATGGCGGATGGAATTTAATGCGAACCAGTGAGAGGTGTTTCACTTTGGAAGGACCAACCAGTGTAGGTCTTACACAGTGAGCGGTAGGGCACCGAGGAGTGTGGTAGAATGAAAGGATCTGGGAATGCAGGTCGTTAATTATTTGAAAATGGCATCACAGGTAGATAGGATCGCTAAGAAAGCTTTTGGCACATTGACCTTCATAGATCAAAGTACTGAGTACAGGAGCTGGAATGTTATGTTGAAGTTGTAATAGATGTCGGTAAGACCTCATTTGGAGCATTGTGTGCAGTTTTGGTCATCTATCAATAGGAAAGATGAAAATAAAATTGAAATAGTACAGAGAAAATTTACAAGGATGTTTCTGGGACTGGAGAAGTTGTAAGGAAGGATTGAATAGGTTAGAAGTTAATTCTTTAGAACATGGAAGAATGAGGGAGTTTTGATAGAGATGAGCGGTATAGGTCAGGTAAATGCATGCAGACTTTTCCCATTGAGATTGGGAGAGACTATGACTGGAGATCATGGGTTAAGGGAGAAAGCTGAAATGTTTAAGGGGAACGTGAGGGGTAACATATTCACTCAGAGGGTGGTGAGAGTATGGAATGAACTGCCAGCTCAAGTGGTGGATGCGATTTTAACTTCAGTGTTTAAGAGAAATTTGGATAGGTTCATGAATAGGAAGGTTATGGAGGTCTACGGTTTGGGTTCAAATCAATGGGACTAGGCAGTCTAAATGGTTTGGCACAGACAAATGGACTGAATAGCTGGATTCTGCAGTGTAGTTTTCCATGACCCTATGACTGCATCCAGTGAACGGCATTTCTGAGGGTGAAAACACTTCATTAATGTGAGAGGTCAGAGGAGAATGGCCAAGCAGACAGTAAGGTGACAGTAACTCAAAGAACCATGTGTTACAACAGAGGTGTACAGAAAACCATCTCTGAATGCACAACACTTTGAGCCTTGATCTTGATGGGTTACAGCAGCAGAAGACCATGAACAAACACTCTGTGGTCACTTTATTAGGTACAGAAGGTACCCAATAAAGTGGCCAGTGAGTGTATGTCTTCATGGTAATAAAATGTGGAAGTGAGGATGAATTATATTTTAAGCAAGCATGTTCTGATTGAGTTTTGAATATATTATTATAGTCTCAAATCTAATCAGCTATCAACAGTCTTTAATTGGTGTAAGTTTCATCTTCGTCCAAGTTAATATAAGTAATGACAATTAGAAATAAATGTTCATCTCAGACTTTAAGAGTGAGGGAGAGCGGCATGTATTAAATACTAAATGAATGAAAACAACCCTAATGAAAGTATGTGTTTCATCTTGGTCCAGATGAGGGTAACTAATGGCAATTAGAAACAAACACTCATCTCAGACTTTAAGTGTGAGGGAGGGCTGCATGCACCCAATAAGAAGTGAATTAAAATGACTTCAGTGAAAGTAAATCAAAGATGCATCTTCATTAGCCTTGTTCACTTAAAGAAGGTCATGTAAAATGTAAAGTGAAAAGCAAAGTATAAAGCTAACAGTTAAAAGGGATTTCTTTCTAATATAGTGTGTTGTAAGTCAACTGATTTCCAGCCTTCCATTGAGTTAATGGCTGAGCAATTGTACTGTATTATACCTTACAGAGCTAGAGCTAAAATGAAACATAAACGATCATTTAGGCTAAATGTGAAAATAAGTTATCAGCATTGCGTTATTAGATAAAAGCATGCATTGGAAGAGTAAAATTTAGGAGATGAGAGGTAATGTTGCAGCTATATAGGACCCTGGTCAGACCCCACTTGGAGTACTATACTCAGTTCTGGTCGCCTCACTACAGGAAGGATGTGGAAGCCATAGAAAGGGTGTAGAGGAGATTTACAAGGATGTTGCCTGGATTGGGGAGCATACCTTATGAGAATAGGTTGAGTGAACTCGGCCTTTTCTCCTTGGAGCTGCTGAAGATGAGAGGTGACCTGATAGAGGTGTATAAGATGATGAGAGGCATTAATCGTGTGGATAGTCAGAGGCTTTTTCCCAGGGCTGAAATGGTTGCCACAAGAGGACACAGGTTTAAGGTGCTGGGAAGTAGGTACAGAGGAGATGTCGGGGGTAAGTTTTTTAACGACTGTGTGGAATGGAGTGCCAGCAACAGTGGTGGAGGCGGGTATGATAGGGTCTTTTAAGAGACTCCTGGATAGGTACACGGAGCTTAGAAAAATAGAGGGCTATAGGTAAGCCTAGTAATTTCTAAGGTAGGGACATGCTCGGCACAACTTTGTGGGCCGAAGAGCCTGTATTGTGCTGTAGGGTTTCTATGTTTAAAACAATGGAAACAGCAGAATGGATGCTACAGAAAAGGATAAGAAACTTAATAAGTTACAAATGAATATTCCAAACACAAAATGATTCTGACACCTTCCCCCTGAAAAAAACAAGGTTATGAATTGTAGTTTGTTCTTAACTGTTCAGAGGAGCTGACCTGGGTGCAGATTGTCCTGCTGCCTGATACTTGAAGACATGGGGGTTGGTCCGCAAAACCAGCATCCAGTGTAACTGTGAGTGACTGTGTTGGATGTTTCTCTTGTGTTCACGAGACACTGTTGGACATTGATAATGTGAGATGCTGCAGGCCTGGTTCCCTTGTTTGGTGGTGAGACAGGTGACGAGGCAGCAGCGTGGCCTTGGTTGTAGCAAGGACAAGGCCTCAAGCGGGCTTGCCTGTTGCTGCAGTCTAGGAGAGACGACACTGGAGATGGTGGAGCAAGGTGTCTGTGATCTGTTGGGAGCTGGCCTCTCCCATTAGTGCTGCCCTCCAGTGTTTGATTGGCAGAAGGACAGGCTAGATTGCCGGGAGCTGTGCCATCAATTTTCATGCCTACGGGGACTTGGACTACACATGTGTTTTCTTGTATGACTGTGTGTGTGTGTGTGTGTGTGTGTGTGTGTGTGTGTGTGTGTGTGTGTGTGTGTGTGTGTGTGTGTGTGAGTGTGTGTGTGTGTGTGTGTGTGTATGTGTGTGAGTGTGTGTGTGTGAGTGTGAGTGTGAGTGTGTGTGTGAGTGTGTGTGTGTGAGTGTGTGTGTGTGTGTGTGAGTGTGTGTGTGTGTGTGTGAGTGTGTGTGTGTATGTGTGTGAGTGTGTGTGTGTGAGTGTGTGAGTGTGTGTGTGTGAGTGTGTGAGTGTGTGTGTGTCTGTGTGTGAGTGTGTGTGTGTGTGTGAGTGTGTGTGTGTGAGTGTGAGTGTGAGTGTGTGTGTGAGTGTGTGTGTGTGTGTGTGTGAGTGTGTGTGTGTGTGTGTGTGAGTGTGTGTGTGTGTGTGTGTGTGAGTGTGTGTGTGTGTGTGTGTGTGTGTGTTTTCTCTCTTGCTATTGTAAATGTGTGTTATGCACCTGGGCCCCAGAGGAACACTGTCTCGTTCACCTGTATGCCTGTATGATCTGAATGATAATGAAATTTGATAATAAAAATGATTCTCTTAAACCAAAGGATAATCGATAGTGTTACTATGAAGGCAGTTCCACATGTCTCCTTTATTTTGTGCTACCCTTTACAAATGCTGACCAGGCCATATATTTTTATGTGGTATTATCAGAGACACTATGTAACAAAAATGTAATACATAAATTTTTCTCTCAACAGAAAAAATTGTATTTTGTTAAAAATGGGCATATGCTATTCTCATAGGACAATTAAAAATATAATGGACTGCAATGGTAATCTTTGACAACTAGATTTTTTTACACTTGCTGTACATTAAGCTAGTGCTAATCTGATTATGAACTGTGCTACAGTGAATTTACTGTAAAAATGTACCATGCAATATACATAAACTTGATACTGTATTGCAACACGAGTACTATTTGTTCAGTAAACTTGAAAGGCCCTTTGATGTCATTTTACTGTCCAGCTGCTTTGAAAGAATAAACTTCTAAAATTTATTTTTGGTACTTAGGTTGTGTGCCCAACATATAATATCTAATATCCAACTTTAGAACCATAAACTGAATTAGCTGAAGATAAGGATTCAGTACTCCTTTTCCCTTTACAGGCCCTATTTTTATCTTTAGTTTCCATTTCCCTACCTCTGTCTTGAAGCAGCATGATTATTTTCTTTTGGGGTCCAGCATATGAGCGCCAAAAGGAGACTGTTGCATTCATCCTGAAAAGCCAACTGTGTGATCCATCTTGGCTTCCTCCTGAAATCTCCCTGTCACAGATCACTGGATACAGCAAAGGCTATGGGACCTGGCAGCATCTCACTCTAGAACCCTTCCTAGCTAAGTACAAACAATGTAGGTACAGTGGTGCTAAAATGTTTGTGAACTCTGCAGAATTTTCTCTATTTCTGTATAATTTGTCCTTAGATGTGATCAGATCTTCACATAAGACGTAAAACTAGACAAAGAGAACCCAATTAAATAAATAACACAAAAACATTATACTTGTTTATTTATTTATTTATTTATTGAGGAAAAATTACCCAGTATTACATGTTTTTGTTGGGAAAAAGTATGTGTACCTCTGGGGTAATGCCTTCTATAAAGCTATTTGGAGTCAGGTGTTCCAATCACTGAGGTGAGATTGGAGGTGTGGGTTCCAGAGGTGCCCTGCTCTATAAAAACGCACACACAAAGTCAGGTTACTGACAGTCTGCTTTTCTCAAGAAAGATCTGTTTACGTGCACAATGCCTTGATCAAAACAACTTTCAGAGGATCTTGGAAGAATTGTAGAGATGCAAAAATCTAGAAAAGGCTACAAGAGCATTTCTAAAGACCTGAGTGTCCATCAGTCCACAGTAAGAGAGATTGTCTACAAATGGAGGAAACTCAGAACTGTTGCTACTCTCCCTAGGAGTGGACATCCTGCAAAGATCACACCTAGAGCACAACGTGCAATGTTGAAGGGGGTGAAAAAGAACCCAAGGGTAAAAGTAAAAGACTTGCAGAAATTTCTGGAACTTGCTAAAGTCTCTGTTCATGTGTCCACTTTAAGAAAAACCTTGAACAACAATGGTGGCCATGGACGGACACCCCAGAGGAAACCATTGCCCTCCAAAATAAAAACATTGTTGCACGCCTCAAGTTTGCAAAAGACCACCTGGATGTTCTACGGTGCTTCTGGGACAATGTTCTGTGTGAGACAAAAGTTGAACTTTTTGGCAGAAATGCACTTTGGTATGTTTGAAGGCAAAAGGGCACTGCAAACCAACACCAAAACATCATCTCAACTGTGAAGCATAGTGGAAGGAGCCTGATGGTTTGGGGCTGCTTTGCTGCCTCAGGGCATAGACAGCTTGCAGTCGTTGAGGGAAGAATGAATTCAAAATTGCATCAAGACATTTTACAGAAGAACGTCAGGATAGTAGTCCAACACCAGAAGCTTAATAAAAGTTGTATAATGCAACAAGACAGAATGGTTTAAAAAGAAGAAAATCTGTGTTTTGGAATGGCTGAGTCAAAGTCCTGACCTTAATCCTAAAGAAAAGTTGTGGAAGGTCCTGAAGCAAGCAGTTCATGCGAGGAAGCCCACCGACAACCCAGTGTTGAAGAAGTTTTGTACAGAGGAACGGTCTAAAATTCATCCCAGCCGATGAGCAGGACTGATGAGAAGTTACCTGAAGTGTTTGGTTGGAGTTATTGCTGTACAAAAGGGTCACAGCAGTTACTGAAAGCAAAGGCTCACATACTTTTTCCAACAAATACCTGTAATATTGGATCATTTTCTCAATAATAAATGAACAAGTATAATGTTTTTGTGTTATATGTTCAATTCAGTTCTCTTTATCTAGTTTTAGGACATAAGTAAAGATCTGATCATATGTTAGCTCATATTTATGTAGAAATAGAAGAATTCTACAGGGTTCACAACTTACCCAGTTATTCCCAGGTAGAACAAAACAAAGTTGGCTAGTTATTGATTAATCAGTTTACTTGCATCCAGCAAAGTGATGAAGGGTTAATAGTTTTCATCAGGCTGCAAGTTCTCACCAAAATCCTCCTGAACGAATCTCAGTTTTTGTTTTGGGTTTCGTGAGTATCCCAGACCCTATCGCAACTTTGGTCAAAACGTGAACTGAGAGTAGTATGTTGGCTCAGGACTGTGCAACCCAATTTCGCTCTTGACATCAAAAGCTGCCTTTGTGGAGTTCACACCTCCTTCCTGCAACCACGTGGATTTTCTATATGGGCTCTATATTCCTCCCACATCCCAAAGGTATACATGGTTATCGGAGGTCATCCACAAGACATTACTTCTGAAATTCCTCAGAGCAATGTCAAGGGTACAAGTCACCGCAGCTGTTTCATCAATAACCTTTCTTACCATGCGTCAAAAGTGAGCATGTTCACTGATTTTACATAAAGCACAATTCCATTTGCAAACTCCTCAGCAAATGAAATAGTCATTGTCTTCATACAGTAAGGCCCAGACAACACTATGGGAAAAGGCTCTTAAGTAGCAAGTAGCATCTCTGCCACAGAATTTCAAAAAGAGACCTAAACACCGACCCCTGACATTCATTGGGAGAATCCGCTGAGACCTTCACCATCTACATCCTGGGGGTCACCGGACCAGCCACGTAAGTACTACAGCCTGGGTAACCAGCAGTAAGCGAGTAACTGTTTAACAGCTCAACGCACAAATCAGTGACGCAGTGGTGTATTCTATACTTGCATGGATGAGCGTGGCTCCAACAACAATAAGTTTTACACCATCCAGGACAAAGTAGCGTATTTGATCATTGCCTCACCTACTGCTGCGAACATTTGTTCCACAACGATGATAGAGCTTTTCCTTGACAAAATACACTGTAGTTACCCTCCTATGTTGATTTGACAGTATGTTCCGAACCCACCAAGAATGATGAGGACAGCAGGATGCCAGTGGGATGAGTTGCAATGTAAAAGGAGGCCAAATCGAAAAGGCTGGTGAATATTGGACTGAAGGTGTGTTATATTTGAATGAATACAGTATACGGAATAAGGTAAATGATCTCGAAATGCAGTTAGATATTGTGGGCACCTCCAAGTCGTGGCTGAAACAAGATCATAGTTGGGAGCTTAACACCTGTTGTACCCAAAGGACAGGCAGGCAGAGTGGGTGGGGTGGTAAAAATTGAATCCAATCCTTAGAAAGAAGTGACATAAGATTGGATGATGTAGAATTGTGGGTAGAGTAAAAAAAAACTACATTAGTAAAAAGACTCTGATAGGAGTTATATATAGACCTCCGAACAATGCCCAGGATGTGAGATATAAAATTCTGTGAGAAATAGAAAAGGCATGTGATAAGAGCAATATTACGATAGTGATGAGTGAGTTCAATATGCAGGTAGATTGGGAAAATCAGGCTGGTGCTGGATCTCAAGAGAGGAAATTTGTAGAATGCCTACGAGATGGTTTCTTAGAGCAGCTTATGGTTAAGGCCACTAGGGGAAAGGCTATTCTAGATTGGGTGCTGTGTAATGAAACAGATTTGATAAAGGAGGTTAAAGTAAAGGAACCCTTGGGAGACAGTGATCATAATATGATTGGATTCACTTAGCTGTTTGAAATGAAAAAGATAAATTCAGATGTATTAGTGTTCCAGTGGAGTAAAGGGAATTACAGAGGCATGAGAGAGGAGCTGGCCAAAGTTGATTGGAAGGTGATACTAGAAGGGATGATGGCAGAACAACAGCGGCTCGTGTTTCTGGGGACAATTCAGAAGGTGCATGATAGATACATTGCAAAGATGAAGAAGTATTCATGTGACAAGGGATATCAAAAACAGCATAAAAGCAACATAGAGGGCATATAAGTAGCAAACATTAGTGGGAAGTTAGGGGATATTTCAAAAATCAGCAGAAACAGCCAAAAAAAATGTAAGGAGTGAACAGATGAAAAATGAAGTTATACTAGCCAATAATATCAAAGAGGATACCAAATGATTTTTCAGATATATAAAGGCTGAAAGAGAGGAGAGAGTGGGTATTGGACTCCTGGAAAATGATACTGGAATGGTAGTAATGAGGGTCAAAGACATAGCAGAAGATTTTAATCAGTATTTTGTGTCAGTCTTCACTGTGAAAGACATGAGCAGTATGCCAGAAAGGAGGTAAAAGAGAGTGTAATTGATATCACTAAAGAGAAAGTGCTTTAGATGTTGAAAGGTCTGAAGATAAATAAGTCACCTGACCAGATAGACTACACCTCAGGGTTCTGAAAGAGGTAGCTGAACCTTTAGTAATGACCTTTCGAGAATCATTAGATTCTAAAATGGTTCTGGAGGCCTGGAAATTGCAAAGTCACCCCACTCTTTTAGAAGACAAAAGAAAAATTATAGGCCATTTAGCCTAACTTCAGTGATTGGGAAGATTATGGATAGAGTCCATTATTAAGGATAAGGTTTTGTGATACATGAAACCGTGTAATAAAGTAGGCCAAAGTCAGACTGGTTTCCTTAAGAGGAAATCTTGGTTGACAAATCATTTGGAATTCTTTGAGGAAATAACAGCAGGATAGACAAAAGGGAGTCAATGGATGTTGTTTACTTTGATTTTCAGAAGTCCTTTGACAAGTTGCCACACATAAGGCTACTTAGCAACATAGAAGCCTACAGTATTAAAGGAAAGCTACAAACATGGATAGAAGATTTGCTGATTGGCAGGAGACAAAGTGTGGGATTAATGGATGTCTATTCTGGTTGGCTGCTGGTTACAAGTCGTTTTTCACCAGGGTCGATTTTGGGACCGTTTCCTTTCACATTGTATGTCAGCAATCTGGATGATGGAATTGATGGCTTTGGGGCCAAGTTTGCGGATAACACAAAGGTTGGGTGGAGGGGCAGGTAGTGTTGATTAAGCAGAGACTCTGCGGAAAGACTTGAACAGATTGGGGGAATGGGCAAAGACATGGCAGGCGGAATGCAGTATAGGCAAAGGTGTGGTCATGCACTTTGGTAGAAGGAATTAAGGCATAGACTATTTTCTGTACAGGGAGAAAATCCAAAAACCTGAGGTGCAAATGGACTTGTGAGTCCCTGGGATTCCCTAAAGTTTAACTTGCAGGTTGAAGGAAGGCAAGTGCAATGTTAGCATTCATTTCGAGAGTACTGGAATATAAGTGCAAGGATATGATACTGAGGGTTTATAAGGCATTGGTCAAGTTGCACTTTGAGTATTGTGAGTAGTTTTGAACCCCTTATTGAAGAAAAGACTGCGTTCAGAGGAGGTTTATGAAAATGACCCCAGGAATGAAAGGATTAGTAGATGTGGAGTGTTTGTTGGCTCTGAGCTGTTTTTACTGGAGTTTAGTAAAATAAGGTAATCTCATTGAAACCTAAAATATTGAATGGTCTAGATAGAGTGGATGTGGAGAGGATGTTTCCTGTAGTGGGTGAGTCCAGGACCAGAGGGCACAGCCTAAGAATATAGGGACATCGATGTAGAACAGAGATGAGAAGGAATTTCTTAGCTGGAGGGAGGTGAATCTATAGAATTCTTTGCAATGGTCAGCTTTGGAGGCCATCATTGAGTAGTTTTAAAGAGAAGTTGATAGTTTCTTGGTTAGTCAGGGTGTCAAAAGTTATATGGAGAAGGCAGGAGAATGGTGCTGAGAGATAATAAATCAGCCAGGATGGAATGGCAGGGTAGACTCAATGGGCCGAGTGGCCTGCTTCTCAACTTATGTCTTATGAACTTTGATGTAAGTTATTCACCAGTTAGTCAAACTAAAAAAAAGTAGTGACCATGACTGCCTGTAGCAGCTCACAAATGCTTTCTGTTTCACTACTCATCAATAGTATTGATGTGATTGATACTAGTTTCAGGCTGTCTAAAGACATACTCTCATTTTGCTGTTACTATCAAGAAGGAGGCACAGGTACCATAGGCCCTTTTCGACCAGGTTCAGGAACTGTTATTATCCTTCAACCATCAGGCTCCTGAACCGCTATGGATAACTTCACTCGCCTCATCTCTGAATGGATTCCACGACCATTTTCAACTCAACTGATGAACTCTACAACTCATGTTCTCAGTATTATTTATTTTTGAGTTGCATAGTTTGTTTTCTTTTCCACCTTGTTTTTCGGTCTTTCTGTGTAGTTTATCATTGTTTCTATTGTATTTCTCTATTCTATTGTGGATACTTACATGAAAATGATTCTCAACGTAGTATATGGTTATGTACATGCACGTTGATAATAAATTTACTTTGAATCTCTTAGTTCTCTTCACTTACAATGCTGATCATTGGGTGACAGGGATCCAGAGTTTGCTCTTGTTTACTCCAAATGTCACTCTCTAAGAAGACGCAGTTAAAGTGAGGCTGCAGAAGTGGAGAGTTTTTACTGCTACTCTGAAATAAAAGAAGTTGCAAAATATCTTTTTCCTCTATTTTGTGAGTAACGACAGCCATCCAAATTGTAAAGGTAGATTCAACGGACATTTTTGCAATTTGATCTTTCGAAGGTTCTGATGGACAATGCTTTCCCAGCCTTCCCTCTGTCCTGAGGTCAACCATGCTTGGGCATAATAGTCAGTTTGGTCCATAATGTCAGGCATACTTTACAAGTTCAACCCTCAGCTAACTCCGTGTCCTTTGTGCAACTGATGTTGAGCTAAGATAATTACTTGCTGGGTGGCTGCAATAAAAAAGTTGAAAGAAAACAGTCAAGAAAAAGCAGAGAAATTTGAGCCAGAGTGAACTTTCTTCTTTTCTTTTTAAAGCTCCATCAAAGGCTCAGTTAAAAAAAAACCTCTTATGTGAAGTGAAAAGAAGTGGTGTTCTGTTTTGTGATTTGTCATTTGTTTTTTTTTATCTTCTTGTGGAAAATGATAAAACATCTTTAAATTAATCACGGGGCTGTCTTTACTTGAGCAATAACTCAATGGCTGCTGGAACTAAAGTGCTTCCACAAAGTTTTGTGTAGCTAAGCTGGTCAAGGCAGAGGATCTCATATTGAAGGCACGTTCTTTCCTTGCGGGCACTTGGGAGATATAGAGGAGAGGAAGGATAAAGTTATACATATTTCAAATAAACTCTTCTTGGGCTTCCAGCTGAGTACAGGTATCAATTTTAACTGATGTTTCGATGACAAACTTTGCCATCTTCAACAGGAATGATGTCCATGCATAAATATAAAGGAGGATAGCAAAAGCTTTTTTAGGTATGTGAAGAGAAAGAAGATAGTTACGAACAATGATGGGCCCTTGAAGAATGAATTGGGTGAAATTGTTATGGGAAACAGAGAAATGGCAGAAGAATTTAATAAGTACTTTAGATCTGTCTTTGCTAGCAGTCGCAGAACATTGCATTCTCAATGGCCATAGGATTGACTTTGATGGCACAAAACTGGGTTCAAACTCGTGTCACTGGGTTTTGGGACCACTGGGTGAAGGAAGCTTTTGAAATAAAACTGGAGGAAAAGAATTTTAACAAAGATGAAGGTTTCACTCTGTAAGAACTGGAATTCTATTGTAAACAAGGTGGGAGAGTGGAAACCTGATTGTATGAGGACTAACCAATCAGGAGGGTTGGTCTAGGCTCTAGGGGGTATAAATATCACTGGACTAGACATGCCCAGACATCATCCCTGATGAAGATGGCAGAGTTTATCATTGAAGTGTCGGTTAAAGTCAATACCCCCATCTCCAGCTGAAATCCTGAGAAAAGTTTATTCATCATATATGCCAGGAAAGCACTAGATCCTTTTTCGATGCATATTTGTCCACTAGGCCTTAATTGATGAAATAATATTTTGTATTTATTGGTTTTCTTGGAGATCGTTTTCAGCCTTGCTGGCTTTGCCAGTGTCATAGAGAAGTACAGCACAGAAACAGGCCCTTTGGCCCATCTAGTGCATACTGAACCATTTAAACTGCCTACTCCCATCGATCTGCACTGGGACCATAGCCCTCCATGCCCCGAGCATCCATGTGCCTATCTAAACTTCTCTTCAACATTGAAATTAAGCTCACATACACCACTTGTGCTGGCAGCTCATTCCACACTCTCATGACTCTCTGAGTGAAGAAGTTTCCCTTCATGTTCCCCTTAAAATTCTCACTTTCACCCTTAATCCATGTTCTCTGGCTGTAGCTCCACCCAATCTCAGCGGAAAAAGCCTGTTTGTGTTTGCCCCTCATAATTTTGTGTGCTTACCAAATCAATGACTTCACTATACGTTGTTTCTGGTAAGATGGCTGTCTGCTTGGATGCAGGGGGCTCTGTGGGTCCAACCAAAGGTGTAATTGTTCATTCCTTATGTCTTTTTCATCTTCACAAGACACCGCTGGTTGTCAAGAATATTAAGTGCTGCAGGTCTACCCCATTGGCGAGTTGCTCGATAGTGGCGGAACTGGACTTGTGGTGTAGCATGTTACAGCCTGCTGTAACCACCCAGGGACAAAACAGTCAGATGCACGGTGTGGAGGCAGTGCACGGTCCTACGAACAGCACAGGTGATTGTCTTGGACATTGCTCATGCGATTGCAAGACCCTGTTGGACTCTAGTAATGCAGAGCACTGGTTCATTGGTGAAACCGATGGTGTGGGCAGCCACAGGGCCTCAGATATGGCGCAGGCCGGGCCTTCCTGCCTAGGGGTTACCACCTGCAGCTGCAAGGGAAGGAGACAGTGGCTGCAACCGGCAACCCTGAGGCACGAAGGCCTCAGAAGCTGAATGCTGGCTGTGTGATGCAGGATTCTGTGCTGGGTTGGGGGCAGCCCCTCCTGTCATTGCGCCCCCTAGTGTTCGCTCAGTGGAAGACAAGCTGGATTGCATTTGCCTGTGGCTGCACCGTGCGAGATGAGAGAGCCTATATCCTTCTTCTTGCATAAATGTGGCTCCAGAACAATATTATTGCGTCATCAAACTACAGGCCGTGACAATCAGGGTCTTGAGCTATAATATCACTTATTTTTTGTACCTCTATGTTTTTCTGCCATTGTAATGTGCAGTTTGTGCATTGTGCTGTGTGTGACTGTTGGTACTGTGTCTTTTCACCTTGGCCCTGGAGAAACACTGGCTCGTTTGGCTCTATTCATGCGTATGGTTGAATGACAACTCAACTTGAACTTGCAGTGGCAAATCATTTCTATGATGGAATTCCTTCAGCAATAATTCATTTGATCAGTCAGAAGCCTAAAATTGGTGCTTTGCCACTGGACTCTGAAGATTACTGACTGGGAAATAGACAGCATGGGCATAATAATTATATATTGTATGACCAGCTTTTGAAAAGTTGTAACTTCATTCGATGTCTGGGAATTAGGCAAATGCATGAAAATTATGCTAGGTTCTTTTTCTTAATCTCACTGACTGTTGTCTTGCTATAATAAGTCAGAATACAGATTAAATTTTAGAAACATTGTCAACTGGAATAGCTTCTGGATGCATATTTCTCAATGCTGCCTAACATTTTGAACTTTGTTTCAATACTTGCAATCTTTCCTGAGCCAGTACTTTAGTTCAGTTCAGTTCAGATTCAGTTTATTGTCATTTAGAAACCACAAATGAAATGCAGTTAAAAAATGAGACAATGTTCCTCCAGAATGATATCACAAAAACACACGACAAAACAGACTACACCGGAAAATCCACATAACGTTTGGTAATTCCCAAAATCCAGAGTCCGGAGAGGCTGCTGCGTATTAATATCATGCTACCATCTTAGCATGTTCCCCGGAAAGGAGCTCCAAACCCACCAGACAAAACAAGTCTACTCAGACACACCAAGTCAGGAGACCAACTCTACCACCCAACAAACCAAAAACTAAAGCTACAAGACATAAACAAAACCAGATAGTTACATATAGCTATAGTTAATATATAGTTACAACAGTGCAGACAATACCATATTTGATAAAAAAAACAGACCATGGGCACAGTAAAAATAGTCCAAAGATGTTAAAAGACGATAAGTTCGAAAGAAACCACAGTACAGTTTCCACAAGTCCTCAAGGTCCTGATAGACTCGTCATCCCACGCAGGTGGCAGAAGGGAATACCCCCGCTATGGACTTCCAAGGCACCGCCGGACTCAGCCTCACAGACGCAGCATATAATGAAAGTGCCCCGACTGCAGCGGGCTCTGAGTCCATCAAACCTCCAAGCCGACGACCATCTCCTCTGGCACAGCTTCTCCGAGCACCATCCTCTGCTGAGCGGATTAAGACACCCCCCACCGACGGCCATCGGCAACGTGACCCTGAGGACTGTGGGCCTGTCTTCCCAGCAGAGACCCGGACCTCACAACAGCAGAAGCAACGAAGAAGGCCTTCCTGGAGATTTCCAGATGTTCCTCTGTGCTCCCACATCTGTTTTTCATCAGATTAGGATTGTGCACGGCACCCCGCTTAACAAATAACAGATATCAACTCAGGGGAGGCCGCTGCAAACTGCATTGCGCCGCCATCTTGCTTCATGATTACTTCCTTTTCATTAAGAGTATTTGTCACCTGTATGTACATCAAAACGTACAGGGAAATGCCTGGGACTCTCGGGACAGAGACGGAGACTGGGCCGCCAGGTATCTCTGCATAGCGGAGAGGGTGGCTACTATAATGCAGAGGGGGAAGCTGTCAATCAAACGTGAGTACGCAGGATCCGCGATGAAAGGCATTGTTCGCATCAAATAAATCAGTGAGGATTTGCCTTGATTTTATAAAAATAGGCTTAATTTCTGTGGCGTTGGGAGAAGTTAACTTTGCAGAAGTGTTTTTATCATAATAATTTATTGAAATGAATTGACTTTTGTCCTATTGATTGGGAAGAGTTGAATATTTGGATGGTTTTCCAGTTGGCTGTGTTATAGCCTGGGCAGAGTCTTTGAAATCTCCATTGTCAGTTCTATTCCTGTTTCTGCCCTGACGGCTATCTATACGGAACAAGATACAAATGGAATTCCACCATGAATGGTCCCAAGCTGGGCTGCGGAAGGAGGAGGGCTGGGCAGGAGCTAGCTTTACCATGTCTGGTAAAGACCCTGAACTACAGAAACACCAACAGAAGCTCCAAAAGCCTCATCCCTGGGAGAGGAAGGATCTAGAAGATGGGGTACATCTGGGGAGAACCTGAAAGACTGGCTCAAATTTGTACCCTGGTGAGCTGCTGCGGGCCACCTATGCCCATGTAGTTGTGACAGGCTTTAACACGAGGAAGTCCAAGTTCATGTTTGATTGTCATTCAACCATACAGAAGGGCAGGAAACTGAACAGGATGGCAGCAGTAACAGGGGACTTTAAAGTTAGAGGTACAGACAGGCGATTCTTTGGACATGAAAAGGAAACACAGATGATAGTTTGCCTCCCAGATGCCAAGGTCCGTGACACTTCTGAATGTGTCCACAATATCCTGAAAAATGAGGGTGAGCAGCCAGAAGTCGCGGTACATATTGGTACCAACGACATAGATAGCAAAGGGGAGGAGGTCCTGAAAACAGAATAGAGGGCATTAGGAAGGAAGTTGCTAAGCAGGACCTCAAGGGTAGTAATCTCAGGATTACTGCCTGTGCCATGCAACAGTGAGGATAGGAATAGAATGAGGTGGCAGATAAATGCATGGCTGAAGAATTGGAGCAGGGAGCAAAGATTCAGATTTCTGGATAATTGAGGTCTCTTCTGGGGCAGGTGTGACCTGTACAAAAGGGATGGGTTGCTCTTGAATCCAAGGAGAACAAATATCCTTGCAGGCAGGTTTACTAGAACTGTTGGTTTAAACTAATATGGCAGGAGAATGGGAATGAGTATGATAGGGGTGAGGATGAGCCCGCAAGTTTACAAGCAGATGACGTAATATGAATGTAAGGAAGGACAAGCCAATGATTGGGTACAAATACAGACAGAGCAAAGAGTTAAATTGTACCACAGAGGCAAAATTCAAAAAGGCAAAGAATGCAGCACTGAAGGTCCTGTATTTCAATGCACGTAGAATTCGGAATAAGGTGGATGAACTTGTGGCGCATTTAGAGATCGGTCAGCATGACGTTGTTGGCATCACTGAGTCGTGGCTGAAAGAAGGTCATAGTTGGGAATTTAACATCAAAGGATACACTTTGTAATGAAAGGACAGGCAGGAAGGCATAGGCAGTGGTGTGGCTCTGTTGGTAAGAGATGGAATTACATCTTTAGAAAGAGATGACATAGGGTCAGAAAATGTCAAATCTTTCTGCGTGGAATTAAGAAACTACAAGGAGGGGAGAAAAAAACATTATGGGAATCATATACAGGCCTCCAAACAGCAGTCAAAATGTGGGGTTGAGATTGCAAAGGGAGCTGGAGAAGGTCTGTAATAAGGGTAATGTCACAATTGTAATGGAGGTCTTTGGTATATAAGCTGGACTGGAAAAATCAAGCTGGTGTCGGATTGTAAGAGAGGGAATTTGTTGAAATCCTATGGGATGGCTTTTTAGAGCAGCTTGTGCTTAAGCCTGCGAGAGGAAAGGCTGTCTTAGATTGGGTGTTGTGTAATAACCCAGATCTTAATAGGGAGCTTAACGTAAAGGAACCCTTAGGAGGCTGTGATCATAATATGAGTGGATTCATACTGCATACTGAGAGGCAGAAGCATAAGCCATATGTGTCAGTAGCACAAGGGAATTACAGAGTCATGAGAGAGGAGCGGGCCCAGGTGGATTGGAGGGAGGTACTGGAGGGAAGTAGAAGTATTTTATTAACATAATTGACAGAACAAAGGACAAAATCAGAGAGAGTTGTGCTGTTATGCCAGAAGCTCATGTTTGTAAGGCATCACTGCAGAGCTAGATGTTATACATGCGCAGATGTTTCATTTAATTGATTTTACTATAAACGGTACTGTGATGGATCCAGTTGCTGCTACTGAGAAGAGCTCAGAAAAGAAAAGGTGAGCTTTATTTGTCACATGTACATCGTCACTTGTGTCAGATCAAATCAGTGAGGATTGTGTTCAGCTGCCCCCAAGTGTTGCAATGCTTCTGGTGCCAGCGTAACGTGCCCACAGGTCACTAACCCTAATCATACATCTGCAGAATGTGGGAGGAAACTTCATCACAGGGTAAAGGTCCAAACTCCTTAATGGACAGTGGCGGGAATTGAACCTTGATCTTCCAGCTGGTCTGTGATAACATTGCACTAATCACTATGCTACCATCAAAGATCTATGAATCATGAATCTCTGAGTCATGAATCCCACTCTTCCAACAGTAATTTCATCTATGGATTAGCTAAAGGCAATCTCTGGTATCCAGCTGCAGGAACTTACATCAAAAGCATTCCAAGAGACAATAACATGGGAGGATGGAGCGGATCAGCAACTTTAAATTCCTCAGTGTTTCATTTCAGAGGATCTACCCTGGGCTCAGCATGTAAGTGCAATCATGAAGAAAGCACAGCAGCAACTCGACTTCTTTAGCAGTTTGCAAAGAATCGGCATGTCATTGGGAGCTGAATGTCCAAGATTACACATTGTATCGGAGGGACAGGAAGGTAGGCAGAAGGGATGGTGTGGCTGTGCTGGTTAAGAATGGCATCAAATCGCTAGAAAGATATGACATAGGATCGGAAGAAGTTGGATCCTTGTGAATCCTTGTGAATTGGGTTAAGAAACTGCAAGGGTAAAAAGACCATGATGGCAGTTCTACACAGGCCTCCCAACAGTAGCTGGGATGTGGACCACAGATTACAATGGGAAGTAGAAAAGGTGTGTCAAAAGGGCAATGTTGTGATAGTCATGGGGGATTTCAACATGCAGGTTGATTGGGGAAAATCAGGTTGGTAATGGATCTCAAGAGAGTGAGTTTGTTGAATGCCTAAGAGATGGCTTTTTAGAGCAGCTTGTCGTTGAGTTATACTGGATTGGGTGTTATGTAATGAACTGGAGGCAATTAGCAAGCTTAAAGTAAAAGAACCCTTAGGAGCCAATGGTCACAAGTGAGTTCAACTTGAAATTTGATAGGGAGAAAGTAAAGTAACAGTATTTCAGTAGAGTAAAGGAAATTACCATGAGATTGAGTTGGCTAAAGTAAACTGGAAGGAGATTCTGGCAGGGATGACAGCAGAGCAGCAATAGTGTGAGTATCTGGGAAAATGAGGAAGGTGCAGGATAGATGTATTCCAAAAAAAAACGAAATAATCAAATGGCAAAATAGTACAACCGTGGCTGACAAGGGAAGTCAAAGCTAATGTAAAAGCAAAAGAGAGGGCATAAAACAAAGCAAAAAATAATGTGAAAGCAGACGATTAGGAAGATTTTAAACACCTACAGAAAGTAACAAAAAGAATCATTAGAAGGGAAAAGATAAAATACGAAAGCAAGCTAGCAAACAATATCAAGGTGGGTAGTAAAAGCTTTTTCAAGTATTTAAAAAATAAAAGAGATATGAGAGTGGATATAGGACCACTACAAAATGAGGCCGGAGAAATAGTAATGGGGGACAAGGAGATGGCAGGTTACAAAATGAGAATTTTGCATCAGTCTTCACTGTGGAAGACACGAGCAGTATGCCTGACGTTGTAGTGTGTGAAGGAAGAGAAGTGGGTGCAGTTATTGTTACAAGAGAGGAGGTGCTCAAAAAGCTGCTGACATAGGAAGGAAAGGGGAAGAGGTCCTGAAACGAGAGTATAGGGAGTTAGGAAGGCAGTTAAGAAGAAGGACCGCAAAGGTAGTAATCTCGGGATTACTGCCTGTGCCACGCGACAGTGAGAGTAGGAATAGAATTAGGTGGAGGATGAATGCGTGGCTGTGGGATTGGAGCAGGGGGCAGGGATTCAAGTTTCTGGATCATTGGGACCTCTTCTGGGGCAGGAGTGACCTGTTCAAGAAGGACGGGTTACACTTGAATCGTGGGGGGACCAATATCCTAGCGGGGAGGTTTTCTAGGGCTACAGGGCGGACTTTAAACTAGTAAGATGGGGGGGCGGGAGACTATTTGAGGAGACTATGGGAGAGGAGGTTAGTTCACCAGTGGAGCAAGTAAATAGACAGTGTGTGAGGGAGGAAAGGCAGGTGATAGAGAAGGGATGCGCTCAGCCTGAAGATGTAGGGGAGAAGAAAGAAAAGGATAATAAATTTGAATGCATTGTTAGGGATGGAAAGAGAGGAGGAGATGGAGAGAATCTTAAATGTATCTATTTTAATGCTAGGAACATTGTAAGAAAGGTGGATGAGCTTAAAGCGAGGATTGATACCTGGAATTATGATGTTGTAGCTATTAGTGAAACATGGTTGCAGGAAAGGTGTGATAGGCAACTAAATATTCCTGGATTTAGTTGCTTCAGGTGTGATAGAGTAGGAGGGGCCAGAGGAGGAGGTGTTGCATTGCTTGTCCGAGAAAATCTTATGGCGGTGCTTTGGAAGGATAGATTAGAGAGCTCCTCTAGGGAGGCCATTTGGGTGGAATTGAAGAATGGGAAAGGTGCAGTAACACTGATAGGAGTGTATTATAGGCCACCTAATGGGGCGCGTGAGTTGGAAGAGCAAACGTGTAAGGAGATAGCAGATATTTTTAGTAAACACAAGGTGGTGATTGTGGGAGATTTTAATTTTCCACACGTAGACTGGGAAGCTCATTCTGTAAAAGGGCTGGATGGTTTAGAGTTTGTGAAATGTGTGCAGGATAGTTTTTTGCAACAATACATAGAAGTACCGACTAGAGATGGGGCAGTGTTGGATCTCCTGTTAGGGAATGCGATAGGTCAGCTGACAGATGTATGTGTTGGGGAGCACTTCGGGTCCAGTGATCACAATAGCAATAGCATTAGCTTCAATATAATTATGGAGAAGGACAGGACTGGACCTAGAGTTGAGATTTTTGATTGGAGAAAGGCTAACTTTAAGGGGATGCGAAGGGATTTAGAGAGAGTGGATTGGGTCAAGTTGTTTTATGGGAAGGATGTAATAGAGAAATGGAGGTCATTTAAGGGTGAAATTATGAGGGTACAGAATCTTTATGTTCCTGTTAGGGTGAAAGGAAAGGTTAAAGGTTTGAGAGCATCATGGTTTTCAAGGGATATTAGAAATTTGGTTCATAAAAAGAGGGATGTCTACAATAGATATAGGCAGCATGGAGTAAAGGAATTGCTCGAGGAATATAAAGAATGTAAAAGGAATCTTAAGAAAGAGATTAGAAAAGCTAAAAGAAGATACGAGGTTGGTTTGGCAAATAAGGTGAAAGTAAATCCAAAAGGTTTCTACAGTTATATTAAAAGCAAGAGGATAGTGAGGGATAAAATTGGCCCCTTGGAGAATCAGAGTGGTCAGCTATGTGTGGAACCGAAGGAGATGGGAGAGATTTTGAATGATTTCTTCTCTTCGGTATTCACTAAGGAGAAGGATATTGAATTGTCTAAGGTGTGGGAAACAAGTAAGAAAGTTATGGAACCTATGACAATTAAAGAGGTGGAGGTACTGGCGCTTTTAAGAAATTTAAAAGTGGATAAATCTCCGGGTCCTGACAGGATATTCCCCAGGACCTTGAGGGAAGTTTGTGTAGAAATAGCAGGAGCTCTGACGGAGATCTTTAATATGTCATTAGAAACGGGGATTGTGCCGGAGGATTGGCGTATTGCTCATGTGGTTCCATTGTTTAAAAAGGGTTCTAGAAGGAAGCCTAGCAATTATAGACCTATCAGTTTGACATCAGTGGTGGGTAAATTAATGGAAAGTATTCTTAGAGATAGTATTTATAATTATCTGGATAGACGGGATCTGATTAGAAGTAGCCAGCATGGATTTGTGCGTGGAAGATCATGTTTGACAAACCTTATTGAATTTTTTGAAGAAGTTACGAGGAATGTTGACGAGGGTAAGGCAGTGGATGTAGTCTATATGGACTTCAGCAAAGCCTTTGACAAAGTTCCACATGGAAGGTTAGTTAAGAAGGTTCAGTCGTTAGGCAATAATGCTGGAGTAATAAAATGGATTCAACAGTGGCTAGATGGGAGATGCCAGAGAGTAGTGGTGGATAATTGTTTATTGGGATGGAGGCCGGTGACTAGCGGGGTGCCTCAGGGATCTGTTTTGGGCCCAATGTTGTTTGTAATATACATAAATGATCTGGATGATGGGGTGGTAAATTGGATTAGTAAGTATGCCGATGATACTAAGGTAGGAGGTGTTGTGGATAATGAGGTGGATTTTCAAAGCTTGCAGGGAGATTTATGCCGGTTAGAAGAATGGGCTGAACGTTGGCAGATGGAGTTTAATGCTGAGAAGTGTGAGGTTCTACATTTTGGCAGGAATAATCCAAATAGAACATACAGAGTAAATGGTAGGGCATTGAGGAATGCAGAGGAACAGAGAGATCTAGGAATAACTGTGCATAGTTCCCTGAAAGTGGAGTCTCATGTAGATAGGGTGGTGAAGAGGGCTTTTGGAACGCTGGCCTTTATAAATCAAAGCATTGAGTACAGAAGTTGGGATGTAATGCTAAAGTTGTACAAGGCATTGGTAAGGCCAAATTTGGAATATTGTGTGCAGTTCTGGTCACCGAATTATAGGAAAGATATCAATACATTAGAGAGAGTGCAGAGACGATTTACTAGGATGCTACCTGGGTTTCAGCAATTAAGTTACAGAGAAAGGTTGAACAAGTTAGGTCTCTATTCATTGGAGCTTAAAAGGTTGAGGGGGGATTTGATCGAGGTATTTAAAATTTTGAGAGGGATAGATAGAGTTGACGTGAACAGGCTGTTTCCATTGAGAGTAGGGGAGATTCAAACTAGAGGACATGATTTGAGAGTTAGGGGGCAGAAGTTTAAGGGAAACACGAGGGGGTATTTCTTTACTCAAAGGGTGATAGCTGTGTGGAATGAGCTTCCTGTAGAAGTAGTAGAGGCCAGTTCAGTTGTGTCATTTAAGGTAAAATTGGATAGGTATATGGACAGGAAAGGAGTGGAGGGTTATGGGCTGAGTGCGGGTAGGTGGGACTAGGTGAGATTAAGGGTTCAGCACGGACTAGGAGGGTCAAGATGGCCTGTTTCCGTGCTGTGATTGTTATATGGTTATATGGTTAAGCTGAAAGACCTACAGGTACAAAAGTCATCTGGACCAGAGGAACTGCACCCTATGGTTCTGAAAGAAGTAGCGTTAGAGATTGTGATGGCATTAGAAATGATCTTTCAAAAATCATTGGACTCTGGCGTGGTGCCAGAGGACTGGAAATTTGCAAATGTTACTCCACTCTTTAAGAAAGGAGGAAGGCAGCAGGAAGGAAATTATAGACCAGTTAGCCTGACCTCAGTGGTTGGGAAAATGCTGGAGTCAATTGTTAAGGATGAGGTGATGGAGTACTGGTGACACAGGACAAGATAGGACAAAATCAGCATGGTTTCCTTCAGGGAAAATTCTGCCTGACAAACCTGTTGGAATTCTTTGAGGAGATTACAAGTAGGATGGATAAAGGGGATGTTGTGGATGTTGTATATTTGGACTTTCTGAAGGCCTTTGACAAGGTGCCACACAAGAGGCTGCTTTCTAATTTAAAAGCCCATGGTATTACAGGAAAGTTATGAACATAATTAGAGCACTGGCTAATTGGTAGGATGCAGCGAGTGGGAATAAAAGGATCCTTTTCTGGTTGGCTGCCGGTGACTAGTGGTGTTCTGCAGGAGTTGGTGTTGGGACCATTTCTTTTTATGCTGCATATCAATGATTTAGATGATAGAATCGATAGCTTTTTTGCCAAGTTTGCAGATGATACGAAGATTGGCAGAGGTTGAGGAAACAGGTAGGATGCAGAAGGACTTAGACAGATTAGGAGAATGGGCAAGAAAGTGGCAAATGAAATACAATGTTGGAAAATACATGATCTTGCACTTTGGTAGAAGAAATAAATATGTGGACTATTTTCTAAACGGAGAGAAAACCCAGAAATCTGAAATACAAAGGGATTTGGGAATCCTTGTGCAGAACATTCTAAATTTAACTTGCAGGTAGAGTTGGTTGTGAGGAAGGCAAATGCAACGTTAGTTTTCATTTCAAGGTATCTAGAATACAAGAGCAGAGATGAGATGCTCACGTTTTATAAGGCACTTTTAAGGCTTCGCCTTGAGTATTGTGAACAGTTTTCGGCCCCTCATATTAGAAAAGATGTGCTGGAATTGTAGAATGTCCAGAGGAGGTTCACAAGGATGATTCCAGGAATGAAAGGGTTATCATATGAGGGTTGTTTGATGGTTCTGGGTGTGTACTCACGGGGATTTAGAAGGATGGGGTGGGGGTGGAGATCTCATTGAAACCTTTCAGATGTTAAAAGGCCCAGACAGAGTGGATGTGGAAAGGATGTTCCCCATGGTGAGGGAGTCTAGGATAGGAGGGCACAGCCTCAGAATAGAGGGGCGTCCATTTAAAATAGGGATGCAGAGAAATTTCTTCAACCAGAGCATGGTGAATTTGTGGAATTTATTACCACAGGCAGCAGTGGAGGCCTGGTCATTGGGTGTATTAAAAGCAGAGAGTGATAGCTTCTTTATAAGACACGACATCAAAGGTTACTGGGAGAAGGCCGGATAAGCCATGACTGAATGGTGGAGCAGACTCGATGAGCCAAATGGCCTACCTCGGCTCATATGTCTTATTGTTTCAAGGTCTTCAAACTTTGACATAGATGTGCGATGGAGAATATACTGACTGGTTGCATCATGGCCTGGTATGGAAGCATCAATGCCCTTGAATGCAAGTTGTGATACTTCCCAGTCCATCAGAGGTAAAGCCATCACCACTTCTGAGCACATCTACAAAGAGTGCTGCCACAAGAAAGTGGCATCCATCAAGGATCCCCAACATCCAGACCATGCTTGGTTCTTGCCGCTGTCATCAGGAAGAAGGTACAGGAGTGTCAGGACCCACAGAACCAGGTGCAGGAACAGTTATTACATCTCAACCATCAGGCTCTGGAACCGGCAATAACTTCACTCAACTCCACTTGTCCCATCACTGTACTGTTCCCACAACCTACTGTCGAGGACTCTTTATCTCATGTTCTTGATGTTTATTGCTTATTTTATTTTTTTATTATTACATATTTTTTTCTTTTTTTTTTGTTACAATAGACAATAGACAGTAGACAATAGGTGGAGAAGTAGACCATTCGGCCCTTTGAGCCTGCACTGCCATTTTGAGATCATGGCTGATCAACTACTATCAATACCTGGTTCCTGCCTTGTCCCCATATCCCTTGATACCTATCTAGCTCCTTCTTGAAAGCATCCAGAGAATTGGCCTCCAGTACCTTCTCAGGCAGTGCATTCCACACCCCCACAACTCTCTGGGAGAAGAAGTTTTTCCTTAACTCTGTCCTAAATGACCTACTCTTTATTCTCAAACCATGCCCTCTGGTACTGGACTCTCCCAGCATCTGGAACATATTTCCTGCCCCTATCTTGTCCAATCCCTTAATAATCTTATATGTTGTTGCATTTACACAGTTTATTGTCTTTTGCACATTGATTATTTGTCCTTTGGGTATGTTTTGTCATTGATTCTAATGTGTTTCTGGTATTTACTGTGAACGCATGCAAGAAAATGTATATCAGGGTTGTATATGGCGAGGTATATGAACTTGGATAATAAGTTTATTGTGAACTTGCATTTTGAATTTCACTACAACAAACCTGAAAATAAAAATCCTGTTGTAGATTTGATCTAATGAGGGTGAATGAAGATTTGACTCTACACATGAGATTACGATTGACAGTGATAGACAAAATAAATAATGAACATTTAAAATATTAATTCTGTCAACAAAATCAAAATTTGAGATCATTCTCTAGAGGGAATTAGGCTCCATATACAAAAGTAATTTTATTTTGGAGTCAATGAGATTGATCAGCAGTACATTACAATACATAATATTAAAAGCCTTGAATTACAGTAAGAAATATATACGTAATTGAAGTTAAATAAGTCAAGCAAATGAAGTAGTGAGGTACGATTCATGGGGTCAACATCCATTCAGAAATCAGATGGCAGAGGGGGAAAAGCTGTTCTTGCACCTCATTCAATCAGGCTTAGCCATTTTGAAGACACTTACAACTGGAACGTCAGTGAATTCATAACAATTTCCATTTGTGAAAACCTCATTGGTGCTACCTGTGAGGAGTAAGATGCTACTCACACTCCAAACTCCTTCTTCCACTTTTATGCTGTTTTTATGCTGTTATTGGAAGATGCTGCCATTTTTTTTTACTATTGTAACAGCAAATGCTGATACTTTCATTATCTTTTGGATCACAAAATACACATCCTTGCCCTATGGAAGTGCTCCTGGAAATCTTTATTTCAAAAGAATAGAAGGATGAAGTCTGTGATAGGAAGCACAGCAAACACCAAAAATCTGAAATAAAAACTGGGGTAAAGAAAGAACTTTAAACAAGTGAGGAAGCACCTGGAAAGAGAGAAGATAATTGTTGTTTATCTTCAATGGCCTTTTATAAGAATTGGAAATCCTTCACAGTGTGTTGTGTTTGAAGCTAAATTAAGGTAAGGAAAAGAAGCAAGGAAAGGAAAGAATAGAAAAGGATGTCTATAATGGGTGGAAGGGAGGAGAAATTAAATAGAAAAAGGAGACCAAAAAGATCTGGTAATGGAAAAGCAATTTTTGCAAAGGTTGTTCCAGGGGAGATGTAGCTCTGAATACCTGAATCATTGCCAACAGAAATGGGAACAATGGTGAGAGTCTGAAATTGTTGAACACAATAGCTTTGATTTTGCAGAGATTTTTCTTTGATGAGTGTTTGCAAGCTCTGATGTAAAAGCTTGCTAAGATTCCCGCCACCTATAGTATGTGAACAACACACACAAAATGCTGGTGGAACTCCTTATAGATGCTGCCTGGCTTGCTGTGTTCCACCAGCATTTTGTGTGTGTTGTTGTTCACATACTATAGGTGGCGGGAATCTTAGCAAGCTTTTTCTGCAGGTTTCCTCGTGTTTGCCCTATAGTATGTGAATGGTTCTCAATCCTGCATTTAAACCAACACAGGATCTGCGAGTCTACACATTGGTTTGGGGATTGTAGGAAGACTGTATGTGAAAGATTGGTAAACATGCAGCAGGTTATATCTTTTAATAATAATTTGCAGTTGTTTTAATGTTTTATTCAATTCAAAATAAAAATAATGCCAATTAATTTTGTTTCTTTTATTTAATTTTTTTGTACCACCTTGTAATGTCAGATGATTGAGAAAACTTTGACATTTTTCGTTGACATCAGTGGTGGTGCTGCTAGCATTTTGGAATTTATCAAAGCCTTCCAGAGGATGTTTGTGTGTGAGGACAGTGCGGTCTCACACACATTACTCTATTGCAGCGTTGGAGTCCTGGCACCACTCAGGACCTCATTGTACAGATCCAGCACTCTCTGTATGAGGGAGATTAGCCTTCCTGATCTGCAAATGGTACATTCTGGAGGATGAAGAATGCAGGTGTTAGATTCCAACCATGCAACACCTACAGGAATATCTCCACTTCTCTCTTTCTGTAGTTGCTGCTTGATTTGCTCAATATTTTCTGCAATTTTTTGGCTTTACTGCAAGAGAAAATACATGGAGCATATGTTGGAATTAATAGCTGAGGCTTATTTGTTACTTTGTGCAATCTAATACTCGTATTTTGCTGTCTCACAGACACTAATGCACTACAGCACAAATACAGTTTTGTGACCTGGTTTCATTGTACTCTAACCAAGGTGCTTTTCTGTAATGATGAAAATCATAAAGAAAATCTTATTCTTTCCTATTTTTAGTTTGCCTCTAAATGAAGTAACCTCAAATTCACACATGTACTATTTTAGGTCAGTCATTTTGTGCATTTAACAAAATTTATTTTACCTGGGTTAAAGTCCTTTGCGGACTATATATTTCAAACAGACTAATGACTTTGTTAAATTAGCAAATACATGGATGACTAATTGCTTGAAAAACAGCATGGAGAAGAATTTCAAACCCAGCAAAACAAAGTACTGATTCCAAAAGGGAATATGATATGCAGTTTTACTCTCTGTCTCCAATATATCAAAACACAAGCTTATTAAAAGCAACGATGACTACAATAAACAAAGTCTAAAAATGTGGTATGACTTTTAAAAGCAAACATTGATGAGTTTCTAGTTGATATTTTAAGGCAAGGTCACTGAGTAGGGACAGTTTTTCATTTGAATCTGATGGTATTAGAATTACGTTAATTGCCTGTATCATACTACACTTGCCATGGATGGCTGTTAGACGTTAAAGACAAAAATATTCTCATAATATCTAAGAATACATTAAAAAGAGTCATTTTAGTAGCAAGTTCACTTTGTAAAACTATATTGTAGCTGGTTCATTGATAATGCAGTCATACCATTTGGCCCAAGCTCATTAAAATCACAGTGCGCCTATTGTGTTAATGTTTCCTTATGTGGCAGACCTGACAACTGGCATTTACTTCTGATTTGATAAGGATCTGTCCATTAATTGGAATGAGAAAGGCATAAATTGTAAAGTTGATTTTAAAAAAAGTCTCCCAAACCATACCTCTTTTAACTGTAAAGGAACTGCATGTTTCAGCTTGTATTAGTCGAACACACTATCTCTGTGGTTCCTCTGAAAATATACGTGCTGCCAAAAAGACCATTACAAGGACAGAAAAGGAATCTCAAGTTACACCTGAAGCTTATATATGAACCTTGAATCACCACAATGTTCTTGTCTGGGAATAGATTCAAAAGCATTACCTCATTACATCTAGAGCAATGCGAGTGGCCCCAAATCCGGTTAGAAGGGAAGGACAACAAAAAAGGGTGGTTCTACTGGGCTTTATAATTCAGAAAGATTTGTACTTTCCTTGTGCACCTTGGAATCAGAATCGGCTTTGTTATTACTAATGTTCAGTAGGTTGTGAACTTTGTTGTGTTGTGGCAGGCACAAAAAAATTACTGTTACCGTGGTAGCAGAGAAAGCCTCAAGATGCCTCTGAATGAAAACAGCAAGCCCATGGGGATCTGAGGCACATGTTATCTGAGCACAAGCTGTGGCTTGATCAGCCATGGCTGGGCCGCCTGAGTGAGGGTGTCTGATGTTGAAGCCCCTGATGACCCCAGGTTACATCGTTGATGATGTGTTCAGAGCATTGTGAGATGTATTCTTCAACTAAGGTATAACAAGAACTAAATAGGCTGCGTGAAAGAGGAATAGGGAGACAAAGTTCATGAGTGCATGGACCATTCAGAAATCTGATGGCACAGGGGGTGAAACTGTTCCTAAAACATTGAGTGTGGGTCTTCAGGATCCAGTACGCCCTTCATGGGAATAATGAGCTGAGCGCATGTCTCGGAAGGTTAGGGTCCTTAAAATGGATGCCTCCTTCTGGAGGTATCATCTCTTGAAGACGTTCTCAGCAGTGGGAGGCCATTGCCTATGATGGAGCTGAATGAGTCTACAGCTCTCTGTAGCCTCTTGTGATCCTGTGCAATGGAGCCTCCACACTAGGCTGGGATGCAACCAGTCAGAATTCTCTCCACTGTCCATCTATAGAAATTTGCTAGTCTATGGTGGCATACAACATCTCCCCAAACTCCTAATGAGGTATAGTTACCTTCTCATTGATTGCATCATTGTGTTGGGCCCAGGACAGATCCTCTGAGATGTCAATGTCAGGGACTTGAAGCTGATCACTGTTTCCACCGCTGACCCCTCAGTGAGAAATGGGGTGTGTTCCCTCCAGTTCCCTTTTCTGGTTTACAATCAACTCCTTACCCTTGCTGACACTAAGTGCAAGGTTTTTATTTCATGTATCATCAATCAGTCAACTGATTTATCTTGTTCCTGCAGTAATCTGCGATTCTGTCAACAACAGTGGTGTTCTGGGCAAATTTATAGATGGCATTTGATCTGTACTTAGCCATGCAGTCATGAGAATAGAGAGGGAGGAAGATGAGATCCGTAAATGGCAGATGAAACTTATGGGTTGTAGGTGGATGGAACCTGGAGGTGGTTGAAAATAGATGATGGGGAATTGGAAGGGGAATTGGAAGGGGAATACGGGAAAAGGAGCAGAACAGAAGGACTGAGTCCATGCAGGAGAAAATGACCTGGAATTTGCAGGTGAAGTCATAGCTTAGGGGCACATATGAGAACATATCTAAGAGATGTGGTCTCGCATCTGCAAAGTAGAGGTCAGTCTATCACCATGCAATGGTACCACCCTTGTGTGCCAACTTGATGAGTGGGTTGGGATTGGTGCAAAGTGAAGGTGTGCATTTGTAGTGGGTGAGGGGAGTAAAGAACTTGAGGCAGTTGATGTTGCAACAGCAGGTTGGGAATGAAAAGGTTGAGAGAGGGGCAAAAAGCCCGACACAAGCGCGTGTGACCAGCCCACCCACATCACTTCCAGTTCCGGGTGAACCACCCACATTCCACACTGGGAACTGAAGTTCTTTATTATGTACAGACTTAGTAACACAACCTCCATCCCACCCCACCCCCACCCACAACTGATACTACACTGAGTTCCTCCAGCAGTTCCCTTTTCATTCCATATTCCAACATCTGAAGTCTCCTTTATCTCCAGGTGCAAAATAAGTTGATACTCAGCTCCAGTGGATTAGGTTAAATTTGCTACCTAGTGATAAGGAGATTCTGCCCCAAATACCTCAGGGGCCATCATGCCTGAAGACAACTTTATCTTCATCAGATTGAAACTGATGAACATTCATTCATCAGTGAACTGCCAGCTGACATTTCTTGGCTCTTTCTACCAAACACAAACAACAGAATGTTTAATGGGATCAATTCTATTTTAAGCATAATCATTGTAATAATAATTTTTGGGCCCTGCAATGGTGTTCCCATCGAAGGGTTCAGGAATGTGCTCAAGTATAACGGTCTCGCTATGAGCAGCTTGCTAGCAGAATTTAGTTTCTTTGTAGGTAGCTATTCATAACTTGAGGATAATTAACTAAATAAGGCAGTTTTCCAATGGTGGTCCTAAATCCTTTCACTCCTGGTTCAGCTGAATTCCAGTTGAGTTCTGATTACTGATTATTACCACCAGATGACAAGTTGAAAATTAGTTGGACTACAGCAATATCAAATCTCAAAGCAAAAATCACATAGTGATTGAGAAGATTGGCTTATTACAGTATATTCATATTGATAATTGCTTTTTCTTCTTTTTTTTAAACAGTCCAATCATTTTCAGTTTTGAGTATATGTACCCCTCTTTCATTAGGGTTTATTAAAGAGGAAGCATGTCCAGGGACAGCACTGCATAAACAAATTTAGAATGTTTATGGGCAAATGAAGCAACCACTGACAACATATCACCGTATATCAATTATTCAATTTAAAGTTACAATTTTATTCATTCTTGTCTTAGTTTTGGAGAAAATGAACTCTCTTTCGGTAAAGAGGAAAACTCTGAAAAATAGTTCAGTCTTCAATTTCCATTTCAAATAGGAGGCCTCCTCCCAGGTAAAACAGATGGCGTTTTCCTTCTTGTCTATTTTCTGTGTAGGATTCAACCGAAGCACTTTGCAGATCTCCTATTCTCTGTTGTGGTTAAAGGATGCTTTTGTGGATTTGAAAGTGTATGTGTAATTGTGCATGTGTAATTCTATTGTTACTGGAATTTCTTGCATGCGTTGAAATTACAAAGCACAAATAATTGGGAGAAAATTTTGGGTTAAATTTTAGTGTCCCCAGTGATGATGGCAACACTTCTCCTCTAATTAACAGGGACATTTCTATGCTAAATTATCCAACAGATTTTGTTAATATTTACTGTTCAAATTCTAAATCGGCACAACAGCTTGTGCAATGGTCTTGTCACTAGTTCTTCAGTTCTTAGCCTACAGTAATGAAATGAGTGCCCTTTGCAATTCTCAGCATCCAGATCTAACTTCTTTACCTCCAGACCTCAGTCAAGTCACTGACTAATTCTGCTCATTCCATGATCTGGTTGACACATAAACCCAATGCAATCACAAACAAGGATGACCAAATTAATAGCCCTTAATATTATTAAGGAACCCACCCATCCATCCTCTTTGACTTTCTGCCATCAGGCAGGAGACTCCGATGCATAAAAACAAGGAGGGTCAAGGCAGGGAACATTTTCTTCCCTCAGGTCATTAGGCTTCTGAATTCCCTGCCTCATTGCATTCGAAGGGTCACTGGTTAATCTGTATTCAATTTATGCACTTCAGTTTGTTATTTATATGTGATTCATCCATGGATTTTATCCTTACCTTCACAAATTATTGTGTGTTATGTCAGGGGTGTTTTTGACATGGAGAGTGGTGGGTGCATGGAACGGGCTGCCCGTGGTGGTGAAAGTGGATACAACAGGGTCTTTTAAGAGACTCTTAGGTAGGTACATGGAGCTTAGAAAAATACAGAGCTATGCGGTAGGGTAATTCTAGGCAGCTTCCAGAGTTGGCACAACGTTGTGGGCTGAAGGGCCTGTAATGTGCTGTAGATTTCTATCTTCTATCTTCTATGTTGAGTGTGCTACTTAGTGAGCTTTACACTCTGGTTTGGAGAAACATTGTCTCATTTGATGACATGTATATAGTTAAATGACAATAAACTTGACTTGCTTCAAATATTCTGTATTTTGCTACACAATAAACGGTGACCTCTTGTTAATATTAGTTTCTAAAGCAATATATATCCATTTATGCACCTGACAACAAATACACAACATTGAAAAGAGAGAGAGAGCAAAAGGGTCTAAACTGCTGGGAATTTTATTAACACCAGGTGGCATTATGCCTGCATGACATCACATTTGATTTGGTCAGAAGTGTTCTCTGCCTTCAATATCCAAACACATAGCCACATCCGAGTGAACATAAAGGCATGACTTAATGCAGATCAGTTAATGATCAACTTTTCAGATCTATCTACCTGTTTCACCAGTGTCAAGCGACTTGATGAAAATGTTCACATTTTCCACATAACCCAAATTCTCAACATATGTTTACATGAGGGCCGGGAAACATGTTGACATTTCCTTGTCAAGAGATTTTGCTAATGGTGCTGGCACAGTCAGGCAGAGTCTATCATAAAAATATTGCTTTACAGAAACAAATCCTAAAACTTTTAGGGTAAATCAACTGTCTACACATTGCATTAACACAATTGGTGGATATTAGTAAAGTTTTAGTAAATGCTTGTTGAATGTATTAGCAAGAGATTAAATCTATGATGTTTTACTGAAAATGATTCAAAGAAAATGCTTTTAGCACCTCGATATATTGTAAGAATCACAACTAAGTTTCACGACAGGCTCAGATAGAGTAATCTTCTCCAACAATACAGACATCAAAAGATGGCGTAATTTTAAGACGAGAGTTCAGGGGCAAATTTTTTTAAAAGTGGCGGAATCGGATATAATGAATTAAGAGGCACTTTTAAACAGGCAAGGGATAGAAGGACACAGTTGTAATGTGGGGAATAGGATTACTGTCACTGGGCTAAAAGGTTGACATGGGGGTAGAGCACTGAAAGGCTTGTTTCACTGCTGGACAACACCATATGACTCAATTGCTCCAAAATCAGTTGTCACACCCCAACAACACTCAGCAATAAAAAACAATCCTAAGAGGGGGCTAAATTTATGACTGGATATATATGAAATATAGACTGACTGGTCTACATTGCTATTCCTAAATTAGAAAATAAATGCTTCACCTCGCTAGTACAATATACTGTAGCTCAATAATGCCTTGGATTCCTTCTTACACAAGATAGACAGATTTGCTAGAGAGATGAGCTGGACTCTGCTTTTGGTGGAAACCGGATAGATGAAAAGGAGGTTTCCTGAGAGACCTCTTACACCCCAGTGGTTTTTGTTAGGTTACCTAATTAGAATATCCATTCAGCAGCCACGTCACACTAGCTAAAGGAAAAGGAGAGTGCAAAACAACTGACTCAACAATTTAGAGGGCAGCAGTGCACAAAACTGAGCTTTAATAGGTAAAACCCGAAAAAACAGCTCTCAAATTAGCCATGTTCTTTTAGTTCTGCGATCTGCAGGTCACCATCACTCAGCTTATTTCCCTGAACTGCTTGCAAGCCTCAAGCCAGTCAATAAATGTGAGTAACCTTCCCTGTGAACCAGAATGAATAGCTCAACCATAGCAGCAACAAAAGAAGCAGGGATCTTTTCATGTCCTTTCATGTGTACTTAAAAGCGCTCTCTCGATTAGTAACTCATTTTGCAAAGCTAATATAATTATGATTAATGCGTAATGTTGAAGTGCTAAAAATGGCTAAATTACCTTAGGCTAGTTACTTTATGTGCTGATTTTACCTCATACCCTTTGCACTCTTGCCCTGGAACCTCCCCGGGCCAATCTTCCCGATAGTGTTATCAACACAGGGTTCTGCATGTAAAGTACTCAAAAAAGAAACAAATTGAAGAAAGGAAGGTTGGTAAAATTGCTCTCAAAATAGAGTCTCAAAAACAATGTGCTCCTTCTATAATCTGAAGTGCTGAAGTGAGAAGAAAATGTACCCATCTGAGGTGGATCTTTGACTGCACAGTTATAACATCAGATTATTAGTCCATTTAGAAGAATGCAGTTTTAGAATTAAGCGGCAAGGCAGGAAATGGAATTATCATTGGATTCATTTTTGGTTTACTGCTGTTGAATATGCGAGCAAACACTTGAACATGATTAGTTTTTTTATTGGTGGTCACATGGTCTGGACTTGCTTTAATTCAGTATAAAGTGAGGCATGCCCTGTTTCCTGCTTCCCAGGCAAAAACTCTGAAAATCCATGGAAGAACTGTGCTGGTTGAAAAGTGACATCGGCAACAACAAATAAGAAAGGAAGGAATTCAGAATCAGAATATATAACTACATAAGTAGTGCAAAAATAGAAATAAAGAAGTATTGAGGTAGTGTTCATGGGTTCAACGTCCATTCAGTAATCGGATGATAGAGGGGAAGAAGTTGTTCCTGAATCATTGAGTGTGTGCCTTCAGGCTTCTATACCTCCTTCCTAATGGTAACAATGACAACAAGGCATGATCTGGCTGATGGGGGTCCTTAATGATGGACGCCGCCTTTTAGAGGCAATGCTTGTTGAAGATGTTGTGGATACTATAGAGACTGGTGCTCATGGTGGAGATCACTGCAGCTTATGTTGATCTTGTGCAGTAGCCCTCCCCCCACCCCCACCACCCCGTACCAGTCGGTAATGCAGCCAGTTGGAATTCCTACTGAATTCTGTTGTATTGGTGCTGGGATTACTCTTGAGCTGCCTGGCATGGCAACATAGCTGAAGCTTTCAACAAAGAAGAGTTCAGCATGATGAGATGCCTCCATACCTAATGCTGGACCAGGAGGCTTGACCCAGTAGTGAATGTGGAGACACTTAGTGAATGTGGTTAGATAGGCGACTTCAAAGCCTAGAGGCTTGAAAGTTCTTCATGTGAGGTAGAAAAGAGGCAGTAAGATATATCCATAAATTGACTTTGCCCTACATCTGCTCCAGATCAGTTGCAAATACAGAGGGTCAAAGGCAGAAAGCCTGGGCCCCTCATCCAAAATCACACAGCTATATGGACAAGGCGCTGATGGTGTTGTTTAGGAGGGAGTAGGGGGAGTGGGAGATGAGGTGGGCGCTGGGAGTGTGTACAAAATAGTGATTAACAGTTGCATACTTCATTGAATATCCCCTCTGTTAGCTGGCTAAAGGGAGCAATTGCGCTTTTTTTCCTGCGGTATCTTACTAAAGTTATAAACTCATGAAATCAAGGAGGATCAGAGGCATTGAAAAGCTTGCAGATGTTCAGCAAGGAGCCAGGAATGACAGTGATGTTGCTAATGTTTCATTTGGATCAACTGATGATGAAGATATCAAAAGAGATCAGTGGGTCTTACTGACAGCTAGCTCAATTGTTTGCATCTGTTCTCCCTGCATTACACATGTCTGGAATGGATTATGCTGGCTTGCACTGAACAGATTTCACCTTCTCAAACAGATGGGCTTCAGTAAAACCACTGCTATTAGTTAACTTTGGAATATGATGCTGAACTTTGATATAAAGATTTTAAAAGGATGTATATACTGTATATGTCTACATAGACCCAGAGCTTACTTGAAAAATAAGGTAGCGTTTTTAACACAAAGGATTTGTAAAATAATGAGGAGAAAGAGAGATATTATAGTTGCCGAAAACTGTTTGTGTATTGTCAGTGCAGAATTGGGAGTTCATGTATAACCCCCAACTCATTTTCAAGATTTTCCTACAGTTTGCCATTAAAATAGAATGATGGACTGCTACTTAATAAAATAAGGGTCCTTTTAGTGATGAGGTGTATGTTTTTGTAAAGCCTGTTAACCTCAGAGGGAACAATGAAAATGTGGACTCTCACTCCCACAGGTAATAAATTGTTTATAGAGCTTTTCAAATCTATGTTTAAGAATATAAAAGAAATTGCATTTCTCTCTGCTCTTTTCTCAGCTCTTAACCTGGTTTATTTTTTCTCTTTATTCTGCAAAATCAATTTTTTTCTCCAATGCATCCTACTTGCACACTGTTGTTCTCAGGATTCATCAAGGATTTATCCTGACTGCACATCTCCATCTGTTTTGAGTGGAACACCTTTCGAGCTGAAAGGTGAGGGGGGAAGTCTAACAGTGAAGGCATTTTACAAGCCATTGGTCTAGAAAATAGTGGGGCATTATTCTGATTTTACCAGATTTGCATCCCATTCCTAAAATCCATCAGCCTGAAATTTGGATTCCGGAGGTACAATGAAGTTATCACTACTCAATGACAGAATCAATATGTCAGCCATTTCTGAGGTTTATTCTCAAAATCAAAAAGCTATTTTTTTGTGATTCTCACCTCAGCTACAGGTGCTGTTGAGCTGTCTTCATATCTTGAATGAATTGCTGAGAATCTCAGCTACTCGCAGACTTCTGCCTATAAAGTGATACATGCTATCGAATGAAATGTAAGTGACGAGTAAACTTGTCTTGGGCTTCCAGCTGTGTACCTGTAGCCGTCCTGAAGCCCGAGAAGAGTTTATTCATCATGTGTGCCAGGAAAGCACTAGAACTTGAAACGTAAATGAGTTTCTAAGGCACACTAAGCCGTGATTACTGTTGTGCGAACATGCTGGCTTGAATTTAGTGTAGAATGCTATTCCTTCAGGTAGTTATTGCAACACTTCACAGTTTTAAAAATCTTTTATTTCTTAAAGGTGTCTATGACAGCATGGTACGTGCAAGGCTTCACAGCAGCAGTGTTCACCGATTGGGGTTCCATTCCCATTGCTGCCTGTAAGGAATTGTTCGTTCTCCCCGTGACCACACGGGTTTCCTCGGGGCACTCTGGTTTCCTCCCACAGTCCAAAGATGTACAGTCAGAGTTAACGAGTTGTGGGCCTGCTATGTTGGCACCCGAAGTGTGGCGGCATTGGTGGGCCGCCCAGCAAAATCCACGCTGGTTTGATTTGATGCAATAATGCATTTCAATGTAAGCTTAAATGTTTCTATGTACATGTGACAAATAAAGCTAATCTTTCCTCTCTTTTGATCTCTCAGCTCCTACTATCACTATGTTGTGGTTCATTAAAAATTATATGTAATTTCCTAATATACTGCCAGTAATAACTCTTCCATGTGAATACTTGGTTGAACCTAACACAGTTTCTGGACCCCACTGGTCCCGTGAAGCTAGTGACAGTGAAATCCATATTGGGAAGGAGAAATATGCATCACCAAGACTGCCAAAAATTTGTCAGCGTCTGTTCTGTTGGTCAACGCTGATCACTCTCACTTTGACGTGAGCTGCAAAAGCCTGACCATTATTTTCTCTTTGACCTTGACTGAGGAAAACAGTAAGGTTTTATATTTCTGGAGCTGCCAACGTGCCCATGCTTTGTCTCTGGGGACCATAGCAATAGCTAGATAAAAGGAAACTAATCTTCAGAGTAATGAACAATGATCTCATTCAACTACATGAAACCTCAGAAAGGTTTGGCATCTACGGAGAAGTTGTTCTCCCTCTCTGTTGGGTCTAGAACAAGTAGACATTATCAAAATAATTGGCCGCTTCGGGTCAAGAGGAGAAGAATTTTATTCCCACCAAAGATTGCGAGCTTCTGCATTTTCTTTCCTGGAGGGCTCTGATGCTTAGTCATTGCATACACTCTAGACTGAAATCAATGGAATTTAGCATTCAAAGGGAATAGAGGGACATAAGGATTAGGCAGCAAATAATATGAGGTCAAAGATGTTATTGAATGATATAGTGGACGTGAGGAGGCTTTACGGTCAAATCCTGTTCTAATGAGGTTGGTGATCTAAATATAATAGGCCAGAGTATGTGCTTGTTGAGATACTACAGATGTACTTCCCTTGCAAATCTTTTGGAAGTTGTCCCATGTTAAATCTGCTGAAATCTTAAATCCAATTCAAAATCTTGTCCACTTGTTACCTAGTCTCTACATGGTAGCTAATCTCTCATGGAATAATAGGCATTTGGAAGTGATGGATTATGACCAAGACATGGCTGTTCATGATACCTGTTTTCTGAAAATGTAAAAGATAGGTCTTCCAGGGCAGATAGCTACTGGAAAGAGAAGTTCCCTATCTTATTTTTCATACCCCACTTTCCTAAGGAGGTTGCTCTGCCTGTGGTAATGGCTGGAAGCTCTGGCTGTTTTTCAATCACGTGATTTTGCAGAGATTTTGGCGATTCTGTCACAGGTGCTTAGTTTGTCTATTTCTTACTTGCCTTCACCTTTCAATGTGGAAGCAAGACAGGATCTGGAGGTTAGATGCTGGACTATCAATCTCTGCTTTCCTGCTGGGCTCACCAGCAAATCCAGAGCAAAACACAAATGTACTGAGCCGAGTCACCCAGGTCGCACCTTGTTCTCATCGTTACCATCATTAAGGAGGTACAGGAGCGTGAAGGCACATACTCAACAATTCATAGATTGACAATGTATTGCATTCTAAAATAAATTTATTTCATTTTATTGTACTTTAAAAAATTATTTTAATTCTATGAATGATTACATCTGTTCCAATTGCTTACATTACAGAGACATTTAAAACTAATTAAGTTGGCCTTGATATGGGTGAGCTGACAAAGGTCACCAGAGTGTTCCGGGGGCATGGCATAAGTATCTGACTCCTGAAGCCTTGTTTCTGTTTGGAGGTCCTCTTTGCTCTGTGGGGCAGCTGTGACATCCGGACCTTCACATTGGTTAACTCTCCAGACCTGCAAAATGTGTGACTAGTTACAGGAGTGGGATTCAGGAAGGGAGAAGGGGTGAAGGGTTGAGTGCAGTCAGGAAGGCAGGCTGAGCATGATCTGGCCCATAATACAGAGATTGTTTATAGCATTGTGTATAAAGTGTCAAAAATTTAAAATTTTTGTATCGCTATTTTGTTTTGGTTATGTTTAACTCAGCATCACACAAGTCAGAGCTAAATCCATGCCTTATGTAATGTAGGCAGAGAGCAAGTGACTGCAGAAGACAGGAATAATACAATGAAGAGAAAACCTGTTGTTCGCAGGTTGCCAGGAAATTGTGGCTTTTTCCTTCAATGAGCAGGTGCTATTTACCTAGTGGATTGCACTGGGCAGCTGGCTGATAAAGACCCTCCAGCTGGACACTTCTACCTCTTTCAGACCAGCCACACCTGCTCCCAACTACAAACAAGAGCCTTTCTTCAGTCAATCTGTCAGCACAAAGCCACTGCTTCAATCACACTTTCCCAGCTGTAATATTTCATAATTGCCTGGGAATCTATCTGGCCTTTAACTATAAGCAGAAAGGGCCTTGTCCCCCTTTGCACACTATTAACGCAACTTCTTTATTATCTGCCGTTATCGCTTCATCAACCTTATTCTTGTCATTAATAATCCTTAAACCTGGAAGGTCGTGGTGAGGCAAGTGAATGAATGACCGAATGCTTTAATGAAAGATTAATGACTTCCTGTGAGCAGTTTCTATCTGATATTAAATAATTACAAAATTACAGCCAGAAGGAGGAGAGCTGCTGAGAAGTACGGGTTTGGCATCGATTGCCAAGGAAATGAGTAGGACTGAAAGCTCCAGGGCCAGCTCCAACACACTTACTTATCATATTAGTTTTGTTCTTGATCTACAAGATGACTTTCCTGGATATTATGCAAAACATATTAAAATAAATTAAACTAAAAAATGTACTGACTAAGGGGATTGTAGCCCACTGTATCCATTAGAAGGGATCACTGTTATGGCAGTTCATACACACGAGCCTAAATTAAGCTTTACATTCAAAAACATTCTTTTGGATTTAATTTCAGTGGGAAGGGTGGAAAACGTGATCATTTTCAATTGAAATTGAAGTTCATAATCACAGGGCATTTTACAAAAATGTTCTTTACACGCAGGGCCCAATTTTCTTGAGTCATACAGTTATATAGCACAAAACCGGGCCTCTCAGACCACCATGTCCTTGAGGATATTTTTGCCCATTTAAACTAATCCCACTTGCCCATATCCTTCTATGCCTTTCCTATTTAAGTATCTGGCTAAATGTCTCTTAAATGTTTTGGCTGTGTTTGGCTCTATAACCTTCTCTAGCATGACTTTCTCCCGATACACTGGACAACAATTTGTTTTGAAAGCTTTGCTTCCTCAGAATTTTTTTTTTGTTTGTGATTGGCTGATTATACAAATATCATTTCAGGTTACTTGTATCAGGTAGGAATTTGGAAAAACAAGAAATTAACTTTTATTGAATTTAATGCATTTAACTGCGCAACAGTGCTGATGCTTTGCAAATGTTCAACTAAGCTAAAAATATTTTGATGATGATTTTCATTTGTACTCAATGTCTGAGGCTTCTCGCTTCAGTGTCCATCAATAATCAGCCAACATTGATGGATCCCAGCTGCCCTGACACCATCTCTCCATGACTGCAATGTCCTGGTGAAACCTTCCACTGGGAGTGCCAAGATGTGCAGGGAATAAGTCTAAATGAGAGCACAGAAAATGAATCTTTAATGACATGCTACACTTCATAGTTTCAGCTTATGTTGTGGGCAACATTTTAATTGACATAAATTATAACTTGAAATCACAAATATAGGCGATTTAAAGATAATGGTGTGTGATAGGGAAATTTCATGGTGATTTTCATGATCAGCAAACCAAAGACCATAAGATACACCCAAAGGTATTCAAGAAGCAAAATCTTTGTTGTTCAGTGATATCAACAATACTCTGTGTGAAAGAAAGCTTCCCTCTCAAATCCTTTTACGAACTCTGTCCTCTTACTTTAAACCTATGTCCTCTTGTTCTGACTGTCTATGTTATCATTGTGTCTTTTAATTTTCTATACCTCTCTTAGCACTTTTTGCTTCAAGGAAACCAAGGTCATCCTCTCCAACTTTTTCCCATTACTGACGTGCTCCAATCCTAGCAACATTTTGGGGAATTTCCTCTGCACTCTTTCCAGTGCAACCACACCTTTTTATGGTGTGTTGATCAGAACCATGCACAATACCCCAAATCTGATCTAGACATCGCTTTGCAAAGATGCAACATAATGTCCCATAATTTATACTTTATATCCTGACCCAAGAAAGCAAGCAGACCATATGCCTTTCTTAACAGCATTGTTCCTTTCAGGGAGTCATGGACTTGAACCTAAGGTCCATCAACATTTCTTAGTGTATCTATGTTGTTTTTAGCTGACTTACAAAAGTTCATCACCTCACACTTTTCGGGATTTAGTTCTAACTGCATTGCTCTGCCCAATTTTCCATCTGATCTATATCATGCAGATTGCGTTATGTGACTTTCCTCCTCTTCCATGTCACTACCACTTTTCATGCCATTCACAACCTTTCTAAACATCCTTCCTGCAATCACATCCAACTTGTCAATACACTATATATTGGGTATATTTACATTGGAGGTTGATAGGTTCTTGATTAGCAAGGGCATCAAATGTTATGGGAAGAAGGCAGGAAAATGGGGTCGAGGGGAATAATAAATTGGCCACGATGGAATGGTGGAGCAGACTTGATGGGCCAAATGGTCTAACTTTGCTCTTGTGTCTTAGGATCTTATATATCAAAAATGACAATGGTTCCATACAAATCCCTGTGGTACCCCACTTACAGACTTCAATCAGAAAAGCACTCCATCATTGCTTCTTATCACCCTGCTGGTTAGGCCTTTCTTTGCCAAATTAAGTTGTTTTTCCCTCTCTGGTTTGATTCCCTCCACCTCCTTATTCTGGTGTCTTCCCCCTTCCTCCTCAGTCCTGAAGAAAGGTCTTGGCCTGAAATGTCGACTGTTTATTTATATCCAGAGATGCTGCCTGACCTGCTGAGTTCCTCTAGCATTTTGAACGTGTTGCAATACACATAGTAATGGGGATGTGTTGGCATGTGGCCAAGTGGTTAAGTCGTTTGTCTAGTGATCTGAAGGTCGTTAGTTCAAGCCTTGGCTGAGGCTGCGTGTGTGTCCTTGAGCAAGGCACTTAACCACACATTGCTCTGTGACGACACTGGTGCCAAGCTGTATGAGTCCTAATGCCCTTCCTTTGGACAACATTGGTGGTGTGGAGAGTGGAGAACTTGCAGCTTGGGCACCTGCCAGTCTTCCATAAAAAAACCTTGCCCAGGCTTGCGCCCTGGAAACTTTCCAGGGTGCAAATCCATGCTCTATCGAGACTAATGGAGGCCTACACAGTAATGGGGATTACTCTACTGTAATGGACACATTGGGTGAGAATTAATCCAAGATACTTGAGACCATGGAGTGCTCTGAGCTTTTGGAGATGAGAGCTGGACAGTCTCATTTCACACTGGCTTCCACTCTGCTGTTTGCCAAAGCTGCTCAGAGGTCACTGAAGCAAAAGTTGTTGTGGCAGCACTGGGCAGTGAATAGTTGTGATTTGCAACCTAATAACAGCTAGGTGAATGCTTAATGAAGGTCTGCCATTGGCAGCAGCAACAGAGCTCACTGAAGCTCTTCCCTTGGGAATCCACTCCTCAGCTAACATTGCAGTGACTGTCAGAGCTACAAAAGACATTTTAACTCAGTCTTTACTCCTTGCTTCCAACTTGTCAGTAACAACCGAAGGCTGGCAGGAAGAATGTTTATGGAATTACCAATATATGTTTGCAATTGTAATAGGGCAAGAGAAGCAGTACTAAACAATGGAAAATGAGGACACAAAAGTTTTCCAGAGCACACGGATGGTAGGAAGATAGTAATGTTATGTAGGTCCATTGTGCCTGCTTCTTTCAGCCAGGAAGGCATCTTGGTCTATATTTCAGAACGTTCTACCTAGTTAGTCTATTGACAAACATGATACCTTCACGTTAAGTAAGGAGATGATGCCCAGCATGCATTGTTTTCCAGAAGGGCAACACCATCACATTATCCTAATTTCTTCTTCATTATCTCTGCACCCACCTGTGTAAGGACTTCTGTTTGGATCCTAGCCTTTTGAAAGTTGTCAGGGGCTTCCTAATTTAAACCTATACTAACAAATCTATGGACAGAGAGTGTGATGCTGCTGGTTTATGAGACGGAATCTATTGTAGTGAAATAGCTGTACTTTACATTGGTGTCTGTGGTGAGAACTGTGAATGCTAGAGGGTCAGTTACAACATTTTCTCAAACACCGGCCTCAATGCCTGCAGGTACTGTAAGTATAAAATTATGGACGGGCTGGGATTATAACTATTTCTCATTCAGTTCCCATTTCTCTGATTCCTTTTCTGTCAGCGTGACCCACCCATTACCGATGCTATCTTATTCCACACTGGTGATCTTATCTGAGTTGGCAAGTGCAAGTAGGAACGCAAGCAGCATGGGAGGTGATCTTGAAGGGCACTTGTCAGAGCAACATGCTGTAGAACATCCAGTGGGGCTTCTGTTTGCAAGCAGTTGTCTCAATCCTTCATTGCCTTTTGTAGTAGAGGTGGCTCAATAAGATAGATAGATACTTTACTGATCCCGGCAGAAATTACAGTGCCACAGTAGCATTACAAGTGCACTGATAAAAATATTGGAAGAGAAGTAGAAAGAATAAAAAAAAAGTTACCATAAACTGGAGGGGATTCATCACTTCCCTGGCTATAGGTTGACTCATTATACGGCCTAATGGCCGAGGGTAAGAATGACCTCATATAGCACTCTTTGGAGCAGCACAGTTGTCTTAGTCTATTACTGAAAAAGCTCCTCTCTTCAACCAAAGTAGAATGCAGAGGGTGATAAATATTGTCCAGAGTAGCCAGGATTTTCCGTAGGGTCCTTTGTTCTACCACAGCCTTCAGTGTGTCCAGTTTGACTCCTTTTACAGAGCCAGTCTTTCAATTCAGTTTATTGAGCCTGTTGGCATCATCTGTGCTGATGCCATTGCCCTAGCACACATCCACATAGAAGATTGTACCCCACTTGGGATTAAAGAGCAGAAGAAAGGGTGTTTATTTCAGATTCTATGTTGGGACACAGGATGCTAAGGTGACAGCTCAGATGTGCAGGTGTTAATCTGTGTCCTACATCTCCCAAACACTCCGGCCAGTTTCCATTGCTCGATCTCTGTGGCCTCTTCCCTACAGAGCACAGCTCTCTGACGTTACAGATACGGCTGCTGATCACACGCCTTTTCAAGCATTTCAAGCACGAGGTGATTTAAGTGATATTATGCCTGTCTCCGGTGAAATCAGGCTGCTAGCCTGGTTGCTAGTAGCTCTCTTTGAATACAAATGCTGGGAATTATTGCATTTGTTCCCTCAATTCCTTTCCGGGAAGATGAAAACTTTAATTATAAGACACACAATGAGTCTTCACAGAGTCATGCTTGCTGGGGTAAGTTGAACTCCTGCTGCTCTCTGTAAGGTCAGCAGTTTTAAGGACCTGAAGGATCTGATAATGAGGAGTTACTCTGTGAATGGTTTGTCTTAATAAGCACATTGGTTAATAGTGCATACAGAGAAACATATTGGCATGATGATGGCTATCAATGCTCACCAGAATAAAATTGTTAAAATAATTAAAGCAAAGAAGAAAGATTTCAAGGTGGCAACATTGAGTAATTGAATGCAATCCGTCAGCCCATTGGAATGGAGGAGAGGTTCTGATGATTCCACTGAGTACCTAGAGCCAGAAGTGAAGAAGAGCCCTACTTTTACAACACGAAAGAAAGGAATACGAGGGCAAGGGTGAGAGGACTGGGCATCATGGAAGAATAGACATGTAAGGTGAGAGATTAGAATGTGCTTTTCCCTCTCCTCAAATCCCCCACCCTGCTTTACCAGGGTTATTGGAGGAGGCACAGCTTGTGAGAAAGTAATGAACAGCCAAAAAAAAAAACAAGTAGTGCAGTGAAGAGAGCCCTCTTATGATAGAAATGAAGACAATCTTCTTCCCACAGAAGGTCTTTGGAAGTCTCTACACCCAAAGAGCAGTGTGGCCTGGTACTATCTGTAAGGTCCTCCTCAGGTTATGAATGCCGATTTTACGTGTATATGAATGAGTATTGGGAAGTCCATCAGGAGAACTTTGCCGGCTGCTGGATGCAGGTATCTTCTGCCATGCGGGAAGTCAGCTTGTGGCTACACTGCTGACTTGAACCTGTCCAGGTTATGAGAAGTTCATCGGAATGGAAGCTTGCAGAAACTAGTAGCCAAGGCTAGTCCATCCTAGGCAAAGCTCTCCCCACCATTGAATATATTTACATGCAGAGTTGCCAAAACCCCCACCATCTAGCTTATTCCCTCTTCTCACTGCTATCACTGGGCGGGATATACAGAAGTCTTAGGTGTCACACCACCATGTTCACAAACCGTAATTACCCTCCAACCATCTGTTTCTTGAGTCAGTGTGGATAACTTCGTTCACTACTGCTCTGAACTGATTCTACGACTACAGACTCATTTTCAAGGACTCTTTTCAACTTTTATTCTCACTATTATTTTTATTTGAACAGCTTGTCTTCTTTTGCACATTGGTTGTTTCTCAGTCCTTGTCTGTCTATGTACAGATTTTTTGTAAATTCACTTGTGCTTTTCCTGTGAATGCCTGCAAGGAAATGTATCTCAAAGTAGTACATATACAGTAACATATATGTACATTGATAATAAATTTATTTTGAACTTTGAGATAAATTTCTGGTCAACAATGAGACAAGGCTCATGGCAAGCAAGTAAGAAAATGGGGCCGAGGCCAGGATCTTTTAGGATGGCGGATCTGATTGAAAGGGCCCTGTTGCCTATTGCTGCTCATATGCTCTTATGTAAATAATGTGACAAACCATCATGAGACTGACTGAATCAGATTAGAAAAGTGAAAAAAAAGTTAAGGCAGCTGCTGGAAATTGGAAAATAAAATGTTGGAATTTCTCAAAAGATCAGAAGAGGTGAAAGGCTGCCAAATTGGACTTTAACCCGGATTCTCTCTTCACTGATGCTGTCCAACCCATTGCATATTTCCATGTGTATTTTCCTGTTTCCAATTTAGAAATTAATTAATTGCTTATCTCACACATCATTTATGTTAGCACTCAAACAGCTTGCTAACATTTTATAACATCTCACCTCACAAGCCAACTCATTCAAAAATTTCTGATTCGCACTTAGTCTGAACAACAGGACAAAGTGGAGTAAACTTGATGAAAAAGTTGGATTCCATGAGATGCTCTGGATGCCTCGGAATTTATGGCATGTAAGGCCTCCGTTAGTCAAAGTCATTGATGATGCATCCTAGCTGTCTAGATAAGCAAGCCAGGGCAGTACCATATGGAGAGCAAGCTGTAGCCCGTGTAACAAGCTTCCCCTCTCCACGCATCTGATGAACCCAAAGGAATGGCAGTGACCAGTACAGTTTGGCACCAGCAGCATCGCAGGAGTTTCCAGTCAGGGTTGAACTCGATGAAGGACTGCCTTAGGGACTCCAGCTCTGGACTTTTCCTTCGGGCCTTCCTCGTGAGTGGGTACATCCGCAAGGCAGAGTAGGTTTGAGATCAGAGTTTCCCTTCCACTAGGTGAGTTGCCAACCACAGCTGACGAGCCTGCCTGCCCAAAGTGACTGGTTTTGGGGCACTAGTAATCTGTTTTTACCCCTTCTCCTGTCAGTAGAAATGGTTCTGCCGGGCTTAGTGGCTAATCTAGGAGCTCCACTTGGTTGTCGGAGGCGACTTGAGCTGCACATCACTGGGGGCATTTAATAGGTAGTGGGAGCTTATCCACATTATTAACCCTGGCTATAACAACTTAAGGAATCAACCTTGCAAGTTGTGGGAATTTGATTGGAACAGACAAAGACTGAAAATCTCCAGTTACATTTTCAAATCCATTGTTTTTCTTCTTAAAGGCCAAGGAAGTAGACCCCTTGGTGTCTGGTCTGGATTGACAACAACTTATCATCATACCGCAATTTTTCTTCTTCATCATTTTTGAATTGTAACATTGTTTTGTCTTGTACATCTACCCCTATGCCCCTGTGGAAGGAGTTCTTAAATGCGGCTTTGTATGATATTAATCAGAGATGCCAAAATGCTTCAAAATAAATCCACAAAATTCTATTAAAATCAAAGAAGTGCAGCCCTGAGTGATCACATTTAGTACAGAAGGAGCCATTATTGGCTGCTCACAGCAAATGACCACCCATATTTTGAAAACTTCAAAGAATTTGAGAAGCTGTCAGACTTCAGCGAGAGCACGCCATGTTAGTCATTGTACACAATAAAGTCTTTGTGTACTATCTCCAAAGTCCACCTAACGCTACCCAGTTCAAAGGTCAATTGTTTCTGTTCCTATCCCTTCAGAAAAAATTTGCTGAAGTTATTATGCACATAAATAACTATTTATCAAGACATTTTGGTAATTTTAAAATAATAATAAAAACACTTATGCTTGGTTTTCCCTCAAAGTTTTAGTCATGCTCTAATTAACTTAATAAATTAAATGAATTAATAAAATAAATTACGCACTTGCTCATTTTCATGTCAGCGTTTATTCCCCCTTTCTTTCCAAAGTGTAAAATAAAACTGTAAATCTTTCCCATTTGTCCATGTGGCTGAAACATGATGTTAATTGACGTGTCAAGAATGCTAATCAATAAGATCAAAGTTCACCGAAGTGACAATGACAGTGAAAGCTGATAACTCAGTTGGAAAGCAGAACTGTTTTATTTTGTAGTTTCACCTGTACTCTGGATTTGTTTCATTTATTTATCTGGCTGAGAAAATATAACGGATCACTTGTTATGGTAGGGTCATTTTTTTTAGTCAAATAGAGTCATAGTCACAGATAATATATGCAGCAAAGCTATTAATTAAAAGTTCCAGAATGTATCTGATAAAAAAGGGGACAATTTATTCATATCACCTGTGATTTTGCAGCTGCAGATTTTCACACACAGAGACATTATGTATTTTATAAATAATCTTCCTATGGATAAATCAGAAAGCAGTAATGTTCTGTAAGATTTCTCAGTTTTGTATTGAATTATATGTCTGTTGGTTATTGCACAAACAGATTTGACTATATCAAAGTAATCCTTATGTGTTGTTCCTTGCTTTCGAAAGCTAAATTGATTCTTCTAGCATTATTGTCTAAAATTTTGAATAATGATGTTTAATAAAAAGCTGTTAATCATGTCTTTTAACATGACCAAGGACAAAAAGAATGCGTGATTGGATAATATTTGCAGATTCTATTTAACTCGCAAACTTGGCTGAAAATGAGATTTCAAATCAAAATAAAGCCAAAAGCAACTAGGGATTACCCCTCGAATCTCTGTTGTTTACAGATTGCTTGAAAAGGTCACTCAGTGATTAATGAGCAATGACAAAATCATTTTTAATATGTGTGTCCAGATCACTAAATCTCTAAAGCATTTATCAAAGTTCTTTGTAAAATGATCATTGTTACTGAGAAGCTGGCTGCTGGCAAGAGATTCCATTTTGTTCTCTACACGGTGATAACACTGCATTTATTGCTCTTCACTCGTGATAATGAGGACTGGTGCTTTCTCATGCAACCACTGTGCAATCTAACATTTCTTTATTATGGGCAGGCTTATGAAGCAACCTCAGACTCTGCGCATTTCTAATGATTCATGTAGGTTGGACCGGGTAAAAGTTCTACATATGTGGGGTATTATTGAATTAGTTATAGTTCATCTAGGGTTATATAGGAGTGTACACTGCCCTGCCCCCATCATGAATGACTAAAGGAACTGTCTTCTTTTGGGTTTAGAAGAACAAGTGTTGCTCTTAATGAAGCATGTAAAATCATAAGGAGAATCGTAGGATAGATGTTCAGGTGTTTCCACCCGTGGGAAAGTCTCAAATGAGAAAACATGGTTGCAAGATATTCAAAATGAGATGTGTAGAAATTCCTTTTCACAGATGGCAATGAATCTTTGCCATCTATGAATCCTCTATCTTGGAGGATTGTAAAGAATAGATTATTGGAGGCATTTAACAAGGTAGTCAGTAATTTTTTGAAAAACCTGAGAATTGAAGGACATGCTGGACAGAAGGGTTGGGGCCTGGTGCAAATCATTTATAGTCATAATGAATTGTGGTGGCAAAGACAAGGGACAAGATTGCCTCCTGCTCCAATTAGAAAATAGAATATAGAACAGAACAAGGCAGGAACAAGCTCTTTGGTCCACAATGTTGTGCCAAGCTATTTAAATTAGAAATCAATTGCCCAGTTAAACTATTCCCTTCTGCCTCCACAATGTTCATGTCCTTCCATTTCCAGCACATTCATGTGATAAAGAGACTAAGAGACTCTTGAATGCCTCCGTCGTATTTGCCTCCACCATAACCCTAGGCCATGCATTCCAGGCACCCACAACTCTTTGTGCAAAATCATCCCAACCCCTCCGGTCTAATATCATTTCGTATTTCCCCCTCCCCCCTCTACTTTCAAATCTCTTACTATCTTTCCTTTTGGTTAGTCCTGACGAAGGGTCTCGGCCCGAAACATCGACATCGCTTCTCCCTATAGATGCTGCCTAGCCTGCTGTGTTCCACCAGCATTTTGTGTGTGTTGTTGTTTGAATTTCCAGCATCTGCAGATTTCCTCGTGTTGGCCCTGCAAATCTCCTTTGAACCTACACCCTCTCATCTTAAATGCATGCCCTTTGATTTAGACATTTTAACCTTGGGGAAAAGATACTGGTTGTCTACTCTATCCATGCCTCTCATAAGTATCTATCAGGTCCCTGTTCAGCTTCCTCAGCTCCAGAGAAAATAACCCAAGTTTGTCCAAACGTTCCTTATATCACTTGCCATTGACTCCAGACAGCATCTTAGTAAACCTCTTCTACGTCCTCTTCAAAGTCTTGACATCCTTCTTATAATAGGTCAACCAGAATTGAATGCAATATTTCAGTGGTGACTTAGCTACATTTTTATAAAGTTGCAACATAACTTCCCAATTCTTGAATTAGTTTCCTTGACTAATAAAGGCAAGGATGCCATGTGCCTTCTTTACGAGCCTGTCAATCTGTGTAGCCACTTTCAGAGAGCCAAGAACTTAGACCCTAAGATCCTTCTACATATCAACACTGATAAATGTGTATAGTCACTCACTTTGTGCCCTGGATTCAAAAGCCATCAGAGAATTTGATCCATGAAATGTGACAATGCCATCCACATATAACTCTTATGATAATCTTACAAGCTTTATACTTACACCTACATATTTTCTAGAATTATTGAAAATAGTTTCAGATCAAGACTTTGAGCAATATTGTTTTGCAAAAGGAAGTTTAGAATCCTAAATACTACCCTATTGAAGTAGCAAGGTGTTAAAAGGAAGGTCATAGAGTGGTATCACAGGTGTGCAATAGATGTCTTTGTTTTAGTCTCCCTGTTGCAATGTAATTATTTAATGTTGCATCAGATATCTGGAGGAAAATGCCTCCACTTGCAAAACAGCTACTAAAATGGAACAGGAGCTTTGTAATGACTTGTCTCAAATTTCCAGTAACTGCACCTGGTGGAAAAATGAGGCGTACACTGGCAAATCTTTGACTATTGCTGCAAGAAATACAAATGGATGGATGCCAATACCATGGTTTTCAACAGAACTTGGATATAGATCACAGTGCATAAGAGATTTGCTAGGTAGATTGATGGAACTGATCTAAACTCCGATGAGCATTTACGTTACTGAATGTCTGAGGGTCAGCACTGTTAGTGTTGAATGATATATCATTAAATGCTTCAGTTACCTTACCTGTCTTTAGCTACACACACAAAATGCTGGAGAAACTCAGCAGGTCAGGCAGCATTTACAAGAATGAGTAAAAAGTCAATGTTTCGGGTCGAGACCCTTCGTCAGGTGGTAAGGAGAGAACAAAATACTTTTAGCTATTTGGTTCCCTCTTTACCACATGTGATGCTTCTGCAACCAGAAAGAGCCATTGGCCATTTTTAAAACTTTGATTTGGAAAGCGAGTCTTCTGTTCATGAGACTGCTGCTGAAAAATTCAGTAACGCACTATGCCAATGCTCTATGCATTGAGACTGACTACCATTGAGAGAGAGAAAGAAAAATGAGCTCTATTTGTCACATGTGCACCAAAGTATCAAAACATGCAGTTGCAACAATGAACAAGATAGTTTGAGGATATGCTGGGAGCAGCCCACAAGAGTCCGCATGCTTCTGACTCCAACATAACATGCTCACAACTTAACAACTTTTAATAACTTCAAAGGTTCGTTTATTATCAAAGTATACAACTCTGAAATACTTCAGTTCTCTGGGTGGCCATGAAACCAAGAAGGAAAAGTCAGGCAACATGATCATCAACCCCATAATTCCATGTCTCTGCAAAAGAAACACAAACAAAAATGGCTTACGCTCGGTCCTGCAGCTTGCCTGCTATGAGATTCGTGCTTGCTACCTCCCAGAATTCTTTCGGAGACTGCTGGATCACCCAACAATTTCTGAACCTCTGCACTCACCTTGATGTTTCAATCACCCTCGTTGCTATAATTGGCGAAATGGGGTCAAACATCGGCTTGCATTCCACGCCGCAGCCTTCTTGCCACAAGGTTCACTCACGCTGCCTCTGCCTTCCAGAATCTTCTCGGAAACTGCAGATTGCTGAATCAGATGGGGACCCAAACAGCATAACACAGGCTCCAAAAGTTTCAGCATTCAAGATGAGAAATAAACGTAAAAAAACATAAAAGAAGTGAAAAAGATGGGTTCAAGATCTATCCAGAGGATGTTGACCAAAGGAGCTTGTACGCAGGTGCCATCTTGACCAGCATTTTGTGCATCTTTGTAATGCGGAGGAAAATGGAGCATCTGGAGATAACTCACACTGTCACAGGGGGAATGTGCAAACTCCATGCAGACAGTGGGAATGGAATCGCTGGGGCTGTAAAGCATAATGCTAACCACAATGCTACCATGCTCCCCATTGCTTCAGCCAGTGCCAGATTACAGTAGATATATTAGATGATATAGGGGCACAATTGAGAGCATCCTGACCGGCTGCATCACTGCCTGGTATGGGAACCTCATTCGCAGGACTCTGCAGAGAGAGTGGTGCGGACAGCCCAGCACATCTGTAGATGTGAACTTCCCACTATTCAGGACATTTACAAAGAAAGATGTGTAAAAAGGGCCCAAAGGATCATTGGGGACCCGAGTCACCCCAACCACAAACTGTTCCAGCTGCTATCAGCCAGGAAACGGTACCACAGCACAAAACTCAGGACCAACAGCTTCTTCCAACAGGCCATCAGACTGACTAATTCATGCTGATACAATTGTATTCATGTGTTATATTGACTGTCCTGTTGTACGTGTTATTTATTACAGATTACTATAAATTGCACATTGCACATTTAAATGGAGACATGACGTAAAGATTGTACTCCTCATGTATTTGAAGGAAGTAAGTAATAGAATAAATTCAATCCAAGTCAATTCAATATATCTGGATCTAGGATTATGGTTGGGAACAGGATCTTGCCAAGGAGACAGGCATGGCGTGTGGATGGATATGTGCTTTGGCTGCTATGTAAAGAGCCAGTGCAAGAATCAAAGGTGCAAATTAGTCTCGATATTGGTCTGGGTGGAAATTTCATGCTGGGTTCTGCATTCGACAGTTAGGGCAAGCTTCAGTTGTGTGGAGAGGTATTGGCATTCGGGGTGAAGCTGTGTATTTGAAGAGATTCAGGATCAGGTCATTTTGGGAGCTTGGTGACGTGGGGGTAAGAATTGTGTGTTTGGCGATGGCTGTGACTCTGATTATGGGAGAGCAGGGTTGGGGAATAGAGTAAACCAAGATGACTAAGTTGGGTTTCCAGCACCACAGAAGGACCAATACACAGGGTCCTCTGTAAGTCACACTGAAGTTGTCTTAACACAGTTTTTATATTGAGGCAAACTTTGCTGATGGAGGAGTCAGTAGATGAGCAATACATGTCATTGGATGTTACTCCCTAGATTTCAATCATATTCTGTTAAATGTGAATTGAGAACTGACCCTCAGTAGTCTGTGATAGATTCTCAATTTCCACAGAAACTTGATAGCATAGAACTTATGAATATGCTGTCACATGAATTAATTTCTAGATGTCAGATTGAATCATTCCTGGGGAAACCCAGTAGCAGCAGAAAATGAAAACTTTGGGACATAAGAACATAAAAAAACACAGAGAAATGACAGATGGAAGAAATTGAGGAGGCTCAGCAATAATGAAGTGGGACTAAGCTTTAGACAGCAATATGGAGATAAAAGAATGATCTTTTCCAGGGAGATTTTAAGTGTGGATCTTGAGTGAAACACTATTTTTTTTGTACATTGATAAAGCAAGAATTGTAAGGGGCCATGGCTAACCTGTTTAGAATCAGAATCAGGTTTAATATCACTGGCCCCACCCAGGACATGCTCTCTTCTCACTGCTGCAATCAGGAAGAAGGTACAGGAGCCTCAGGACTCAGACCACCAGGTTCAGGAACAGTTTTTACCCCTCAGCCATCAGGCTCTTGAACCAAAGGGGATAACTTCACTTGTCCCACCATTGAAATGTTCCCACAACCTATGGACTCACTTTCAAAGACTCTTCAACTCATGTTCTTGATATTCATTGTTTATTTATTTATGATTATGATTATTTCTTTTTATTGTACTTGCATAGCTTGTTGTCTTTTGCACACTGGTTGAATGCTCAAGTTGGTACAGTCTTTCATTGATTTTCTTGTGGTTTGTATGCTATTATGGATTTATTATGCCTTCAAGTAAATGAATCTCAGGGTTGTATATGGTGACGTATATGTACCTTGATAATAAATTTACTTTAAACTTTTACATACTGTACCGATAATCCAGATTGAATCATTACTTAGTCCATTGAGTTGGAACAATGTAACCTTGCAATGCTGTAAAGTTTCACTGCTGATGTAATGGTTTCTCTGCAGCAGCAGTGTTTGGGTTATGATGAGAGATAACGGGGCTTTGAAATGTGGCGCTATCCAATAAGAGTGATGTTCTTCTTTCTTGTTGGTCTGGGATCAGGGATTTTGAAGTCTTTTGCTGGGGAGAGATGAGGAGAGTGGACACGAATGGAGAGAGTTGGTAGACCACCGGACGGAGTGGACGTGGAGCGAGGGTCCGAGGGTTGGTTTTGCTCAGAGGAGGTCGACGGGAAACCAGTGAATTGAACAGTGAGCTCCAACATTGTGCACCAGACTGTTTCATGAGAACAGGCCCTTTTCTTTGTTTTGTTTCTTTACTAACCACATAGTCAAATTAAGAATTATAAAGCTCAATCGTTTAATCGTATTTTGTGTACTGTTTGTTATTTCGTGGTACTGATTTGTAACACATTGCACAGCATCCACCCAAACGAGATTTCTTAAGTTTGGCTGGGCCAGGGGGCTATCACCCTCTATATTAAGCCGTAGCTGAAGCGAGAATTACAATTGTGGAGGCTACATTCGGGATTGATTCCATTGGATGCTGTGTGGTTACCTTGAGCAATGAACCAGTAGGGTAGGTATTCGTACTCCAGATGAACTGATAATTCGCCTGTTACGTATAGTCAGAGTTGTGATTGTGGGTGGAGGTTTGATAAAATAGCGGGCGCAGCTCTTGTTTTAATGCAGACCAGCGCTGACGTAACGGTAGCTGGGTGTGGAGATTTCAAAGGTAGGGTTTTATCATTTCTGAGGACTGAGGGGAAGGAATGGTCAGATTTGGAATGTCTAATTAATCCATGTCCCCCGGTGTAGAGTGAGAATTCTGAGTTAGTATCCACCCTTATCTCTTTGGCGAATAAATGGAAGAATCAGCTTCAAAGTCCCTGCTATAGTAGGCTCCGCCTATTCTCTGGAATAATGCCCACCCCTAAAGGGGAAGAGGAGTTCGAGGCTTGGGCAGAGCAGAACTCTCAGTTTTTAGATGAGTGGCAGTGTTCTGATGACGTAAAGTGATAGAGATTGGTTGAGAGTTGAGTGGGCGGGCTGCTGATGTTGTGAGAGCTGTCAGGTTGAAATCTCCCATAGTGACAGTTGTCAATTATCTGCAAACACTGGACAAAGCTTTTGGCCCGACAGGAAGCCCAATGGAGCTCATGACGGGATTTCAGAACATGCGTCAGGAGAAGGGGGAGAAGCTTTCTGCCTACATCTTTCAGCTAGAGAGGCAGCTAAATTGCTTGCGGCGCAGACGGGTCAGTCAGGCTGCTGAGGTGGATCAGTTAAGAATGGACCAGATAGCCAAGGGTGCCCAGTCCCATGCCCTGACTGCTTGGGGTCTCTGACAGTCTCATAAGACGCACCCCCCCCCCCCCCCCATCTTTCATTGAGCTGATCAGAGAGGTACAACACGTCGGAAGCACAGGAGGCCTCCGTCAGCAGGGTACAGTCCTCGGTAGTGGTCCCCTGTGGTGAAGTGACCAAGAGAGGGAGTTGGCATTTCCTGCTGGGGCACTGGTAAGGCCCGACTTACAAAAGCCCTCGGTTGTACAGGCGAGCAGGATGGCAGTGATTGTCAGGAACACTACGAAGAGAGAGGTCACCTTCAAGTGGGGGATGCCCCTGGAGCATTTGTAACTGGTGACGGTAATGTCTAGTGTTGCAATGAGACACTCTGGGGAGGAACTATTGGAAAAAAGGGGAAAGTTGACTGCTGAGTTATTCAACGTTGGGGACTCCCTGGTTCCTGCAGTTTGGTAGAGAAGATGCTGAAGCCGGAAGATGTCTTTTCCACTGACAAGTTCGATGTGGATTGTTCCAAGAACACTCGTCACACTATCCAGGTAACCGAGGATACCCAGTTCAGAGAAAGGTCGTGGCGACTGGCCCCTTGCAGCGGTGGAGGACATTCGGCAGCATTTGTGCAAGTTGAAGGTAGCTGGGATCATCACTGAGTTCTGAAGCCCCTATGCATCCCCAATAGCCATGGCCTGAAAGAAGAATGGGAGCTTACGGATGTGTGTGGACTATAGGACTCTGAATAGGCAAACCATCACTGACGAGTACACTGTCCCGATGTCCCAGCGGGTCACAGAGGTGACGGTGGGGGATATGAACATGCTTGAGGTATTGATATATCTGGATGACTTCATGGTATTTGGTTTCACCTTGAAAGACCATGAAGCGAGGCTGCGGAAGATGCTGGGCCACCTGAAAACTGAAGGGTTAAAACTTTCCCTGGACAAGTGCCAGCTCTGCCATACGTCTGTTAGCTATGTTGGGCTCATAGTCTCATGGGATGGAGTAGCTACTGATCCGGCTAAGATAGAGGCAGTTACCACTTGCCAAGACTGTGAGTGCCCTGCTCTGATTCCTTGGGTTCTGTGGTTATTATTGGAGGTTCCTGAAAGGCTTCGCAAAAGGGAGTCATCCATCGAATCAGCTTCTGTGTGGATACCCTCTCTTGGGGAAGAAAGGGAGGGAGAAGATGGACAGGAGGGTGGAGAGTATCTTAGCACATTGGAGACTTTGGACTGAGGTGGGATACAAAATGTGAGGCCTTTCAGTCACTGAGGGAGCTAATGACACAGGCACCAGTGCTGGCTTTTGTGGACCCCGGATTGTCTTATGTACTGTACACGGATGCCAGCTGAAAGGGCTGTATCAGGATCAGAACATCAGGTTAAGGCCCATTGTGTTTGCCAGCTGGAGTCTGTCGCCCTCCGAGAAAAACTATCCCACGTACAAGTTGGAATTTCTGGCGTTGAACTGGGAAGTGGTGCATAAGCTGAGTGACTACTTTTACAAGGCCAAGTTTGAGGTGAGGATGGACAACAACCCTCTAACTTATGTCCTGACTTTGGTGAAACTGGATGCCACAGGCCATCGGTGGTTGGCGGCATTGTTTGCCTGTGATTTCAGCCTGATGCAGAGCCAACAACCTGTCTCTTAATGTGAACAAAACAAAAGAGAGGGTTGTTGACTTCAGGAGGGCACGGAGTGACCACTCCCCGCTGAACATCAATGGCTCCTCGGTAGAGATCGTAAAGAGCACCAAATTTCTTGGTGTTCACCTGGCGGAGAATCTCATCTGGTCCCTCAACACCAGCTCCATAGCAAAGAAAACCCAGCAGCGTCTCTACTTTTTGCAAAGGCTGAGGGAAGTCCATTTCCCACCCCCACCCTCATCACATTCTACAGGGGTTGTATTGAGAGCATCCTGAGCAGCTGCATCACTGCCTGGTTCGGAAATTGCACCATCTCAGATCGCAAGACCTTGCAGCGGATAGTGAGGTCAGCTGAGAAGATCATCGGGGTCTCACTTCCCGCCATCATGGACATTTACACTACACACTGCATCCGCAAAGCAAACAGCATTATGAAGGACCCTACGCACCCCTCATACAATCTCTTCTCCCTCCTGCCATCTGGGAAAAGGCTCCGAAGCGTTTGGGCTCTCACGACCAGACTATGTAACAATTTCTTCCCCCAAGCTATCAGACTCCTCAATACCTAGAGCCTGGACTGACACCTTGCCCTACTTCCTGTTTATTACTTATTGTCATGCCTGCAATGTTCTTGTGCACTTTATGCAGTCCAATGTAGGTCTGTAGTCTAGTGTAGCTTTCTCTGTGTTTTTTTTATTATGTATTTCAGTCTAGTTTTTTGTACTGTGTCATGTAACACCATGGTCCTGAAAAACGTCTCATTTTTCCTATGCATTGTACCAGCAGTTATGGTCGAAATGACAATAAAGTTGACTTGACTTGACTTGAAGTACAGGCTGGGAAGCAGGAACATTGACGTGGATGCTTTATCCCATTGGGTGCATGAGGGACTGATCAGGGATGAGGAGTGGGAGAGTGTTCCTGCCCTAGGGGTGAAGGCCATGTGTCAGTTTGCCATCACCGTGAAGGCTGAGGGAAAGGAGGGGCAGGATCGAGCGGTGGATCAATTGGGAGCTTCTGATGACGCCATTCCCCATTAACCTGACCGCTCTGAAGACAAATCAGCTACTGGGATCGAGTTCTGGGGGAGCGGCAGCTGCTCAGCAAGACGACCTGGGCATTGGTACCATTTGGGCAGCGGTCAAAAAGGGAGACATGGCTGAGGCAGACAAGACAAAACAGGCGTTGGTGCCTCCATTACTGCGAGAATGGCCTTGGTTTGAGTTGCAGAACCAGATCCTATACTGGGTCACCTCACCCCATAGAGCGACCTTGGCATTGCCAGCTGGTTCTGCCTGAGAAGTATCGGAGGATTGTGTTGAAGTCATTTCCTGATGATTCTGGACATTTGGGGGTGGAAAAGACCTATGGATTGCTCAGAGACCGGTTTTACCGGCCCCGAATGAAATAGGAGGTCGAAGAATACTGCAAGTCGTGCATTCAATGTATACGGTGGAAGACTCTGCCTACATGAGTAGCTACCTTTTCTAACCTGTAGAGTGCAGGGCCTCTGGACCTGGTGTGTATGGATTTCCTGTCAATAGAACCTGATGCCAGCAACACGGCGAATGTCTTGGTCATCATGGACCACTACACCAGTTATGCACAGGCTTTTCCTACCAAGGACCAGAGGGCGTCCACGGTGGCAAAAATGTTATGGGAGAAGTATTTCATCTACTTTGGCCTTCCTCAGGTGGATACATAGTGATCAGGGACGGGATTTTGAGAGCGGACTCATTCATGAGTTACTGGGCATGCTTGGAGTCGAGAAGTCAAGGACCACGCCCTATCACCCAGAGGGTGATCCCCAGCCAGAGAGGTTTAATTGGACCTTGCTAGACATGCTCGAGACCCTGGAGATCAGCAAGAAGAGCAAGTGGAGCCAACATAATGGGCATCTGGTTCACTGTTACAACTATACACGAGATGAAACTACTGGGTACTCGCCATATTATCTGATGTTTGTACACAAGGCAAGGTTCCCCACTGACCTTTGATTTGGGACTGACGAGGATGACTTACCCCGAAGACTGTGTCTTGGGTTATGACAATTGGTATGTGTCTGATATGAGAAGAGAGCTGAAAAGGGCTTATGAATTAGCTGGGGTCGTGGCTGCCAGGGAGAATCAAGGAAATAAGAGGAGGTACGATCAAAAGGTGAGGTTCTCCCAACCCCTGCTGGGAGGCCGAGTCCTCGTAAGGAATTTGGGGCTACCTGGAAAGCACAAGTTGGCTGACTGTTGGGCGGCTACGCCCCATGTGGTGGAGAGTCAGATGCCAAACCTACCAGTTTTCTGGGTGAATCCAGAGGATGGGAATGGCCTGTCAAGATTCTCCATCGGAACCACTTGCTGCCCCCGGGTCGAGAGGTGCAGGTAGACCCAGAGCCCGACTTGGAGTCTACGCCTAGTAAGAGGACTCTGTGGAAATGCAGGGTGACTGCAGGGCCCACAGCAGGAGAGGTTAAGCCGTCGCCTTCCCCTGAGAACGGTACTGATTCGGAGGATGAGGACCTGGATGTGTGGTATATGCTGCCTTTTGCTAACTCCCCATTGGTTGAGAAGAGACTTCCAGCCCTTCTTATGCTAAGTCAGGTGAAATGGGGGGGGGGGGAGGGGAGGGAACTATCTGAGGGCAGCCTGGGTGGCAACGGAACTCTGCAGGGGAGGAAGCGGGCTTGGCCATGGGACAGAGGGGTCCAAGTTTCAGGTGGGCACGAGTGATAGATCGGGGGAGGCCCCGCTAGATAGATCGGAAGATCACCTGTAGTGTCTGAACCTGAAAAGTTAGGTGAGGGGGAACGGAGGTGTCAGAGAATTAGGAGACCACTGGACAGGCTGGCTTACATAGCACTAGGGGAACAGAGTGTGACCCCTACCGTTTTGGGGAGCTATGTCACTGCCTTTCACACCTGGAATGGACTTTGTGTTTTGCAGGAAGTGTTAGCAAATTATTTCAATGTCATGAGGATATGATTAAATTTGGTGGAGGGAGAGTATAACATGCTGTAAGGTTTTATTGCTAATATAATAGCCTCTCCATAATATTTCACTGCTAAGGTAATGGTTTCTTTGCAGCAGCAATGTTTGGGTTATGACGAGAGGTAACGGGGCTTTGGAATGTGGGGCTATCCAATGAAAGGAATGTTGTTCTTTCTTGTGGGTCTGGAAGAGGGATTTCGATGTCTATTGCTGGAGAGAGATGAGGAAAGAAGACATGAATACAGAGAGTTGGTAGACTGTCGGATGGAGTGGACTTGGAGCGAGGGAACAAGGGTTAGCGAAGATCAGAGGAGGTCGATGGTGGACGAACGGCCTTATCAGTGAGCTCCGAAGTTTGCACATTAGACTGTTTCGTGGGAATGGGTCCTTTTCTCTTTTTTGTTTCCTTACTAACCATATCGTCAAATTAAGAACTATAAAGCTCAATCACTTAATTGCATATTGTGTACTGTTTGTTATTTTGTGGTACTGATTTGTAATGGGGACACATCGCGCAGCATCCACCCAAATGACATTTCTTAAGTTTGGTCGGGCCAGGGGCTATCACCCCCTAGATTAAGCCGCTGGACAAACCAAGAGATACAACAAGGTAAAACAATAACAATGAAGACTAGAGTGTAAAAGCAATGAAGTGGATATGAGGTCAAGAGTTCATCTTATTGCACAAGAGGACTAACTAGGCAATGACTACCTTTAACAAGAGGAAGTTTGGCCAGTTCCCCTTGATGATCATTGGCAATACCATTAATAAACCTACTGGCATCAATATTATTGGGGAGAATGACCAGGAACTTAATTGGAAAAGTCAGATTGGTATGTTGTCTTGCAGAGCAGGTCAGTCCATTTCAATGGTCCGTGTCCAGTTCCTGTTATCCCAAAAGCTTTCCATCATCTACTTTGCAGATGGATTATGATAGAATAATTTCCACTTATTCACCACTATACAAAAGTAGCTTATTAAGGTCTGAAAGGACATACAGTACTAATTATTAACTGTTAAAACACAGCTGGATCCCATTTAGTAACACATAGGTTTTTCAGTAGCTTTTAAATAGGAAGAGTTTGTAGATGGTTGAAGTTCACTTCCAAACATTAATTCAGTGCTGATTACATTGACCAAAACTGCACTAACAAATGCTGTAAGGGAGCAGGATATCACTGACAGCAAACTTGGGATTTCCACAATCTACAGCACATGTGAACTCAACAGAAAAAGCTGTCATTTTTACAGAGTGACGACGTTGAGGGCTGGTTGTGGCTTCTATTACAACCACAAATTATGGACCAGACAGTTACAACCACAGAATACTCACACAAAACTTTGTCAGATGGCAATATTTTTATAAAGTTTGTTTTGGATAAATTCCTCTCCAAAACAAAGATAGTTAATTCTAACCAATCCTATCCATTTGATGGACTGTATAAATCTGTGCTACCAACTTGAGGCAGATTCCCTCATTCCTAAATTATTCTAACTAAATTGTACTTAATAATAAAGAGGGTTGCAACATCCCAACATTGAAAATCTGTAAGCTAGGATTGGTTTGAGGTAAAATACTAGCATGAATCTAACTTGTATTTTCACCTTTCTCAGGAGATAAAGTGGAAAATGTATAGAATAAATGGAAACAGCTATGGGACCATTGCCCTAGAAATGTGAGAATATGGGGGGAAAGCACCATTCATCTGTAGAGTGGAAATACAAGAACGTTACAGACATTTTGAAGTTCTATTTTACTTAGCACATGTTTGCTGAAGCACCTTGTGAAATGGATAATGCATTCTAGGTATATTCTCATTCTCTCTCTCTCTCTCTCTCTCTCTCTCTCTCCCTCCCTCCCTCTCCCTCTCCCTCTCCCCCCCCTCCCTCCCTCCCTCTCTCCCTCTCTCTCTCTCTCATAAAATAAGATAAGTTAACTTGGATCCTTGAATTGAGAAGACTGAATTTTCATATCCATGAATGGCAAAGAAAATGAAGATTGTGTGGGTTCTATGATGTGCAGATAATAACACACATTAGATTATTGCCAAAGCAGCAAATATGAAAATAAGTCTCTTTGTCTATTGTTCAAACAAATCAAGCTGTTGCAATCTGGAATAGTTTTGTAGGCAAGCGATGACCATTAATTTTCCGGCTTAAATTAACTGATTTACCTTATATTAGTTAAATTAGTTTTGGTCCAGCAATTCAATTTGTGTGATGATGAACACATATGGCTTATGTGAGATTGAAAGGTAGAATAAAGACAGCAAGAAATTAATAGAAATAGACCTGTCATAGTGGATTAGCTTGCATTAGAAAATGATAGGGAAAGGTTTAAATTAGCTTACCAGCAGATGTAATTTATTTTTAGTGTTATTTTAAAGAAAGGTTAAAAAGAATGATGGATTGTTTCTTGTGACCTTAGATTGTCTCCAAGCTTTACAGTCAGTGAAGGGATTCTGAAACATTGCCGTAAATTGGCCAACTTGTGACAATCTGTATTCCAGGGTAAGTATGGCCTGGACTTCAGAGGGATCACCACTGTCCTCTTTCAAAGCAGTCCGGTGAGATTTGTATCAAATTTAATTAAGTGTCGATTAAGTAGAAAATTTATAAACAATGAGTATCCCAACACAAGGGTCCAAACCTTGACGTTCTATGGCATTGCTTGATCTCCCATCCTCAATATCATGAGCAGAAGCTTCACTACACCAACTACATAAACACCATGTCTACATGAAGGGGGGGAAGATGGCAGTTTGGCAATAACGACTCACTTCTTGAGCCTGCAAAGCCGATGGAAGCCAAGGTGTGATGCAATAACCTCCATATGTTTTGATAATTATTGTAGCTTCATAAAAGCTAAGGAGTTTGATATTACTAGTATATCACTTTAAACCTTCATCCACTCCACTGATATATACTGTATCTCAGTGATTTGCCTCAGTTATTCTGACAGCTCCTCTCAAACACATAGGGTCTACCACCAAATTAGATAAAGATCACAGGCACATAGCTATCTTCTGCAGGTTCCTCTCCATTTACATATTATCCTGATTTGGAAAAGTATTGTAGCTCCTTCATCATCTCTGTGCCTTAATATTGGAATGGCTTACCTTAGTGTATCATAAGAATACTTTCACCAGAAGATCTGCAGTGGTTCAATTATAAATGGGCAAGGAATTGTGACTTTGATATGGATTGCACATCCCAAATATGAATTTCAGAGAAGCAATATTTTGTATCCCTTTGCTGCATCTTGGAAAGATGGATCTATAGTGCAGTTCTCCTTCAATGCGTGGATGTATCTAACTACCATCTGTTGTAGGAATATTGAGCCTTGCTTCAGCTTTAGGTGTGTGCTAGAATTATAATTCATTTAGAATTAACTTTTTCATCAATCTTTCTGTCAACCATAGGTTTGTAGTTAGGGTGACCCAGGTTTACTAGTCGACCCTGCATAAAGACAATTTAGAAGTAGCTTTACAAGCCATCGCTCACTTATTCAATTCACAGCATACTTTTCAGCTTTAGGCTGACATAAACTTGTGTTAACGTCAACAGGAATACAATGGATCACAAATACTGAATTTAATGGCCACAACTCCAAAATGTCAGATGTGGACAACTGTGGAAGTGTTGTATTCATCAGAACACTCTTAACACACTTGTCGACTGACAGAAACTCAGGCTAAAAGCCAGAACGTGTTAAGTAGGATTGAATGCTGGACTAAATAGCAAACATATGATGACCATGGGTCATACAAAAGAGAGTTTAGGCTGGTGCATCCTGATACAAATACTCTGTTTCATGACATTCTTTTCAAACTGGCACAGCTCAGAAAACACTGAAGATCTTTGTCTGATAAATCCTGGTGTCGATATTCCACAGAGAATAATTGCGAGACATAAACAGTGTAGTATAATGCTGAGATGTTGAATTAAAAAAGCATGAAGTGAGAATTGATTTTTAGGTAGCAGAGAGAAGACTAGAACAAAATGGTAGAGTAGTGGCTAGTGAAATGCTATTGTGTCATTAATGACCCAGGTTTAATTTCGCCGCTGCCTGTAAGGAGTTTGTCCATTCTTCCTGCAACTGTGTGGGTTTCCTCGGGTGCTCCAGTTTCCTCCCACATTCCAAAGATGCATGGATTAGTAGGATAATTAGGCACATGGGTATAATTGGGCAATGTGGGCTCATAGGCTGGATGGGCTGTTACCCGGCTGTACCACTAAATAAACAAATAAATTACTGGAATGTGTCCATTGATTCAGCTTTAAAAAATCTGAACTGATGAAATTAGACCCAAACAGGCCAAGTTGGAAGATATTAAAAACAATAACATTCATGCATTATTGCCCTATATTATGTTATAATCCCAGGTGCACTTCCCTTGATTCCTGAAGATTTTTCATCAGTAACTTGAGTCAACACCTGACCTGAGTTGATGATGTGGGCCTGCTGTCTGCCTGCAGACATTCTTTCAAACCTCCCTCTGCAACATGTGATGCTTTAATGTCAGCTTGACAGCAGAAATTTGTAAACTTACCGATCTTTGCCAACTGGAGTGAAGTGTGCACAGACTCAAAATTTCTCAGCAACTTGTAATGCTAAATTTACTGTTTATTTTTTAACACTCCCAGGGTTGTAATGACTGCCTGCTGAGTTACAGTGGACCAGATGGCATAAAACCGTTGATTGAAATAGAAATTCTTCATCTCAATTAAATGAGACATAAATTGCAGAGTGCTATAGAAATTGCGGTTAGACAGGGATGTATGTTAATCTGTTGCTTTTGACCTGCATAAAATTTGGGCTGTTTCTTTATTATTTGTCTAGATTTGTATGTAGCCATTGAGTTAAACCTACTTGGCACTGCCTAAAATGGTTAAAGCTAATGCAGGAAATTATTTAAGTGGCCTTAAATATTTGCTGGAAACTTACACTCAGATTCCTTGACTTTGGTGATGTGGTTCCAGGGGGTGAGGACCTTAAACAGATTGCACATGAAACACTTCCCAAGGCTTTTGTAGCTAGTAAACCACATAATCAGTGATGTCAGTTCTAAAAATTGTCAGTATTTGCAAACATTTCTGGATGCCTTTGACTTTCAGCAATGAAATAAATATCTTAACATTTTAAAATAAAAAAAGAAAATATTGCAAACCAGCTAAAGCACTTAAGCCTCTTTCAAAGGATCAGTAACATCCAGTAAAACATGTATAACTAAAATCTATGAGTCCTGACAAAGGGTCTCGGCCCAAAACGTCGACAGTGCTTCCCCCTATAGATGCTGCCTGGCCTGCTGTGTTCCACCAGCATTTTGAGTGTGTTGTTTGAATTTCCAGCATGTGCAAATTTCCTCGTGGTTGCTAACTAAAATCTACTTTGCTTCTTACATTCTTCTTCATAGCCACACAATAGCTTAGTATCATTAGCAAACTTGGACACTCTACACTTGATCCACAATATTAACAGCTAGATCCCCAGCCAAAATCCACGTGGCTCAAATTTAGTCAATCTCTCACAACCTGTTTATTCCCACTCTTTTTTTTGGTTTGCTAAAGCAACAACACAAAACTACCCCCAATGATGTGTCTTCTAACTTGTTTAATAATCTCTTGTGTGGCATCTCATTGAGGCTTCTAAAAGTCAAAATGCACAGTAACTGATCTGGGATCTTCTATTTCAAGAGTTACAACAAAAAAAAATCTCTACGGATTTGTCAAAGACTCTAACAGCTAAAGAGATCTTACAAATGGTCAAGGATTTTAACAGCTAAATTCAGGAACTAATCCACAGCCCTAAACAAATCAGCAAGGATGGAGAAGAAAAGGATGGAACAGAGTTTGCACCGCTCATCAGAAGTGGCTTATATATTGATCAGAGGCAGGGATTAGAAATTTGCCCAGGGAAAGATACTTTAAAAGGATATTTTATTACCTTTCACGGGCATTTTATACTAGAAAGCACTAGGATCAGATTGATAAGGATGCACAGGGAAGTGATGGAAAACATTCAGAAAGGAAAGGTATAGAAAATTATGCAAAGTACAAGGCAGGGATATTTTATAGGAAATTTTAGAATCATATTTTCAATAATAAAATATGGAAGGATTGTAGGAAAATTAAAGATAAAACTAATTCTCTAACTGGGGGGGAGAGAGAGGGGAAGAGAGAGGGGAAGAGAGGGGGGGAAGAGAGGTGGGGAAGAGAGAGGGGAAGAGAGAGGGGAAGAGAGAGGGGAAGAGAGAGGGGAAGAGAGAGAGAGGGGAAGAGAGAGAGAGAGGGGAAGAGAGAGAGAGAGAGAGAGAGAGAGACAGAGAGACAGAGACACTATGGGGGGATTTTTGAAAAGGTATTTAAACATTTCAAAGATATGGAGAAATCATAAAGTTCTTCTGTCGGGCACATGTTTCATTGAGGTTGTCATCTAAAGCTATAGGTTCAAATAATAATTCAAAACTCTTACAGTAGTTTTTATGAACTGATACCGGAATAGTATGGTTGAACAAAAGTGACAGAGTTTAAAAGATACTGAAAAATTTCATGCTAATATGATGGATGCGGAGGTATTATATGACGTAGGGGATGCAATGTCAGCCTAAAGATATCCATGGAGACATCCATCTTTTTGCCTTATCTAGAACATGAAGTATGTTACACACTAATCTGGTTTGGTTAGCACTGAATGCATCACAAAAGATGTTGCTTGATAATTCAACATACAAAATGGTACATTTAAAAATATAAAATTTTGAACTATGATCCTGTTTGATAATAAAATGGATTTTTTTTTAATGAGGATGTGGTCAAGTGCTCGATCTTTTTCTTGAATTTCTACGAAGTTCCAAATGTAAAGACTTTTGGCTGATATCACATCAAAAAGCATGAGCGTTGTCTTGCTACGATACTTTGCTCAAAAACCGCTGCAAGTAGCCAGCTTTTCTTCATTAAGTGTGAGTGAAATGAAATTAGAGCATAAACTTAACTGATCCCATCAGCATTTTCCAAGGCATGTTATGTCTGCTGAGGAATTGAACTTAGGGCACTGATTGTGCTTGTGTTTATTAGACTCTGCAAATGATGATGTATGAGAGGTGATTAGCTGGTGTGGTGCATTATAATACAGTTTACTTCTGGGACTTCAGTTCCAGTCCAACCAGATGTATGAGGACCATCTCTCTCTTTTTCCTAATGGCTATTAAGGATCCCAAATTGAATTAGCCCTAGCAGTTTCAGCACAATCACAATGGATATGAATCCACAGAAATTAAATTACCCAAGAATTTGGCACAAAAATTGCCTTTAATTGAGAATCAGTGGGAGATGTGAAAAATGTAGAAACCGCCACAGAACTGCTATTAGTGCTCTTCTGCTGTCAGTGTTCAGAAAAATGTTGGAGAAATTGAAGATCACATTTGGACAGATTTACAAATATTAAACCATTTTTCTTTTCTACTGGTCTTGGCTATAGACTGGGACATTCTGTATATTGCCATCCATTTCCAGTGGTACCGTTACTGAAATCAATGGTAGTTTGGAATATGTGTATTAATGTCCAGGAGCAGAAAAATAGGAAAATGTAACCAACAAAAAGAGAGTCACTTCTTTCCCAACTTTTTATTAACAAAATATCATTTAAAACCATAAAATTTAGGAGTGGAAGCAGGCCATTCAGCCCATTGAGTCTGCTATTCAACATGGCAGATTATCATCCCTCTCAACCCCATTCTCCTGCTTTCTCTCTGTAACCTTTGAACCCTTACTAATAAAGAACCATCAACCCTCATTTTAAATATACCCAATGACTTTATTAGCCATGGTAATAAATCGCTCAAATTCATCATCCATTTGTGAATGGACTACCTTCTATTCTGAGTCCGTGCCCACTCATCCTAGACTCACCTACTATATGAAACATCCTCTCCACATCCTCTACATCTAGGCCATTCAATATTCAATAAATTTCAATGAGATTCCCCCTCAGTATTTTAAGCTCTACTGAGTACAGGCCCAGAGCCATCAAACGATCTCTACCATTAACCCTTTCATTCCAGAAGAGGTTCACAAGAACACCAGCACATCCTTCCTTAGATAAAGTGCTCAAAATTGCTCACAATACTCTAAGTGCAGTCTGACTAATGCCATAGCATTACATCCTTGCTTTTATATACTAGTCTTCCTGAAATAAATTGCGTTTGCCTTTCTGACCCTGACTCAACCAGTAAGTTAACCTTCAGGGAATCCTGCACAAGGACTCCTTAGTCCCTTTGCACTTCTCATATCTGAATTTTCTCGCCATTTAGAAAATAGTTCACACTTTCATTCCTTCTGCCAAAGTACATGACCACACACTTCCCTACACCGCATTCCTTCTGCCATTTCTTTGCCAGTTCTCCTAATCTGCCCAAGTCCTTCGGCAGCCTTCTTGCTTCTTCAACACTACCTGTCCCTCCACCGATTTTTGTAGTGTCCGCTAACATGTTTGCAAAGACATCAATTCCATCATCCAAATCAATGACATATAACGTGAGAAGAAGAAACCCCAACACTGACCCCTGCAGAACACTACAAGTCATCGACAGCTAACCAAAAAAGGCTCCCTTTGTTACGCAAACACGAGGAAATCTGCAGATGCTGGAAATTCAAACAACTCACACAAAATGCTGGTGGAACACAGCAGGCCAGGCAGAATCTATAGGGAGAAGCACTCTCGACGTTTTCGGCTGAGACCCTTCGTCACGACTAACTGAAAGGAAAGATTGTAAGAGATTTGAAAGTAGTGGGGGGGAAGGGGAAATGTGAAATGATAGGAGAAGACCGGAGGGGGTGGGATGAAGCTAAGAGCTGGAAAGGTGATTGGTGAAAGTGATACAGAGCTGGAGAAGGGAAAGGATCATGGGACGGGAGGCCTCGGAAGAAAGAAAGGGGGGGGGGGGGGGGAGCACCAGAGGGAGACGGAGAACAGGCAGCGTGATGGGCAGAGAGAGAGAAAAAAACAAACAACTAAATATGTCAGGGATGGGGTAAGAAGGGGAGGAGGGGCATTAATGGAAGTTAGAGAAGTCAATGTTCATGCCATCAGGTTGGAGGCTACCCAGCTGGTATATAAGGTGTTGTTCCTCCAACCTGAGTTTGGATTCATTTTGACAGTAGAGGAGGCCATAGATAGACATATCGGAATGCGAATGGGACATGTAATTAAAATGTGTGGCCACCGGGAGATCCTGCTTTCTCTGGCGGACCGAGCATAGGTGTTCAGCGAAACGGTCTCCCAGTCTGCGTCGGGTCTCACCGATATATAAAAGGCCGCACCGGGAGCACCGGACGCAATATACCACACCAGCCGACTCACAGGTGAAGTGTCGCCTCACTTGGAAGGACTGTCTGGGGCCCTGAGGCCTCCTGTCCCATGATCCTTTCCCTATTCCCCAGCTCTGTATCACTTTCGCCAATCACCTTTCCAGCTCTTAGCTTCATTCCACCCCCTCCGGTCTTCTCCCACCATTTCGCATTTCCTCTCCCCCCACTACTTTCAAATCACTTACTACCTTTCCTTTCAGTTAGCCGTGATGAAGGATCTCGGCCCGAAATGTCGACAGTGCTTCTCCTTATAGATGCTGACTGGCCAGCTGTTTTCCACCAGCATTTTGTGTGTGTCTCTTTGTTACCTCCTTTTGCCTCATGTCAGTTAATTCCTCAAAGAATTTTAGCAGATTTGTCAGTCAAGATTTCCCCCAAAGGAAGCCATGCTGACTTCGGCCTATTTAATCAAGAGCCTCCAAGTACCCCCAAACCACATCCTTAATAATGAACTCCAATATCTTGCCAACCATTGAATTCAGGCTAACTGGCCTACAATTTCCTTACTTTTGATTCCCTCCCTTCTTAAAAAGTGGAATGATATTTCCAATTTTCCAGTCCACTGGGACCTGAATCTAGTGATTCTTGAAAGAACCTTTACAATCTGCAGAATCCCTTCAGCAACCTTTTTCAGAACCCTGGAGTGTAGTCCATCTGGTCCAAGAGACTTCAGACCTTTCAACTTCCCAACGACTTTCTCCTTAGTAATAGCAATTACACTCATTTTGCCCCAGCACTTGAATTTAAGACATGCTGTTAATTCCTTCTGTTAGTTTTTAAAGGCTTCCCTATCCTTCAACTTCCTACTATTTTTCTGATACTGTCTGCTCTCTCTTATATACTTGGATGCTGTCTTTGACTTCTGCCACAGTTGCCTCATCCTCTTTTTAGAACAATTTGTCTTCTTTGTGATATATTTATCCTTGCTTCCAGAAACTCCAGCTATTAATGTTTTGCCATCATCTCTGCCAGTGAAACTTTCCAGTAAACTTTGGCCAGCTCCTCTCACATGCCTCTGTAATTCCCTTTACTCCACTGTAATACTGATACATTTCTGCTTTTGGCTTCTCTCTCAAACTTTGGGGTGAATTCTATCACACTATGATCTCTGCCTCCTAAGAGTTCCTTAGCCTAAGGTCCCTATCAAATCTGGTTCATTACACAACACCCAATACAGCATCACCTTTCTCCTAGTGGGTTCAACCACAAGGCCATATTGTAGGCATTCTAGAAATTCCTTCTCTTGCCTGACTCCCAATTTACCTGCATATTGGAATTCCCTATGACTATCGTATTGATCTATTTCTTTTAGAGCAATAAAACTCCCCTCAGAACTATGTATTGATGTGTTATCTGTGCACACGCTGTTGCCTTCACATGCACATTGCTCTCTCTCACTGCAACGTGGGTACACCAGTTAAAGATAACTCCAGCGTGCATACTTTTATTTAATTGATATGTAGTTGTGCACAAACACAGCAAATTGGTGACAAGTACAAACCTGAATGTCAGAAAATATCACGAACTGCACTGACAGTTGTGGGGGGAAACAGCAAGCTAAACAGCACAAGAAGGCCATCACAGATGCTAACAAATGCGTGCGTACAGGGCATAGTAACAGTGAAAGACACGCTGAACTTAAAGTGAAAATAACGTTGCAATAGCTTGAGTCAGGAAAGTTGACGATTTTGATAGTGTTGATGAAGGCTGGAAGTGGTATATTGAGATAGTTGAACTGTATTGAAATGCAGACAATGTGGAGAAGCAAAAGAAAGCCCTATTCCTTCTCAGCTTAATGGGTGCAAGAACGTACAGTCTCTTATGCAACTTAATAAGCTCTGAAAAGCCAGCAAGAAAAATGTTCAATGAAACTGTTACAATTTTACAAATCGCTTGAGCCCTAAACCATTGGTAATAGATTAGAGATTTAAAATTTATAAAAGGAACCAGTCAAAATATGAAATAGAATCTCAGGTGGTGACAAAAGGGCGTACAGGAGTGAGATAATGCCAACTAGTGGAATGGTGCCACAGCAACAACCTGGCACTCAACGTCAGTAAGACGAAAGAGCTGACTGTGGACTTCAGGAAGGGTAAAACGAAGGAACACATACCAATCCTCATAGAAGGATCAGAAGTGCAGAGAGTGAGCAGTTTCAAATTCCTGGGTGTCAAGATCTCTGAGGATCTAATCTGGTCCCAACATATCGATGTAGTCATAAAGAAGGCAAGACAGCAGCTATACTTTATTAGGAGTTTGAAGTGATTTGGCATATCAACAAATACACTCAAAAACTTCTATAGTTGTACCGTGGAGAGTATTCTGTCAGGCTGCATCACTGTCTGGTATGGAGGGGCTACTGCACAGGACCGAAAGAAGCTGCAGAAGGTTGTAAATCTAGTCAGCTCCATCTTGGACACTAGCCTACAAAGTACCCAGGACATCTGTAGGGAGTGGTGTCTCAGAAAGGCAGCATCCATTATTAAAGACCTCCAGTACCCAGAGCATGCCCTTTTCTCATTGTTGCCATCAGGAAGGAGGGACAGAAGCCTGAAGGCACACTCAGTGATTCAGGAACAGCTTCTTCCCCTCTGTCATCCGATTCCTAAATGGACATTGAAGCTTTGGACACTACCTCACTTTTTTAATATACAGTATTTCTGTTTTCGCACATTTTTAAATAATCTATTCAATATATGTAATTGATTTACTTGTTAATTTATTATGTTTTATTTTATTTATTATTATTTTTTTCTCTCTCTCTCTGCTAGATTATGTATTGCATTGAACTGCTGCTGGTAAGTTAACAAATTCCACGTCACATGCCAATGATAATAAACCTGATTCTGATTTGGAATACATTGTAGAATTGTGCAAACTTTCCCAGTCCTGTGATTTTAGAGACGGACTTTCTGATACATTAAGGGAGGTTTGTATGTGGCATGCACAGTCAAAGCACTCAAAAGAGGCACTGGCAGAAAGAAACCTAACCTTGGAATGGACATTGTCCTTTGCAATATCTTAAGAGACTGCAGCAAAGGATGCAGCAGAACTTCAGAAAAGGGGGTTAGAATGTGAAATGCACAAAATATCCCTGAATGGTGCAAAAAGCCAAAAATATTATTGATGTGGCAAATCCTCCTATGTTAGTTTAAAGAAAAAGTTTGCAGGAAGTGTCAGAGAGGTCAGATAGAGAAAGTGTGCATGGCAGACAAAAAGCACAGCTGAGTGAAAAGTCTCAAATACAAAACTAAGCAAATGCATAAATTTGGTCATATCCGTTAGTCTCACGAGACCATGGATCTGCGCCTGGAATGGCTTCGTACGGGTCGTACGGAAGACCGGCAGTTGCCCATGCTGCGAGTCTCCCCTCTCCACTGCACCGATGTTGTCCAAGGGAAGGGCAAGAGCCGATACAGCTTGGCACCAGTGTCGTCGCAGGAGCTGCCAGAACGAGGTTGAAGACAACGTCAGACTGCCTTAGGGACTCCAGCTCCAGATTTGTCCTCAGGGTTTACTTCTGAAGTATTTCCCATGAGTGGGTATGGCCACAAGGCAGAGGAGGTTTGAAATCAGAGTTTTCCCTCTCTCAGATGGACTGCGTTCCCAGGCTGATGAGCTCCATCTACCCGAAATGCATAAGGTTACTGAATGTAAAACAGAATCAGCTAACATAGAGTCTAAAAAGGTGAACTGTCATGCCTGGAACTGTGTTGTATAACTAAAGCAGATCACAAAATCATCTGGGTCACAATAGATGTGTCTGGAGTAAAACTGAAAATGGAGCTGCATTGTTCATAATTCCAGAGGCTGACTACAATAGACTGTTTTCTAAGATACCATTAGAGAAGACCTCAGTGATGCTAAAGACTTACACAAGCAAAAAAGTGTCTCCCAAAGAAAAACTGAAAGTAAATTAGATGTATGGAGACCAAACCACAACAGTTAGAGCTTTATGTATTGAAAAGTGGAGGGCCAGCAGTTTTCAGAGTTGAATGGTTGAGAAAGATCGAACTTGTCTGCACTCAATCAAAGTTCTCAGTGTGACATCAACAGGCAACGGCAGCCCAAATGGTAGCACTAACCAGAGACTGACACAGCTGCTTAATGCTAATGAGAAAGTGTTTGAGAAGGAGATTGGTAAGCTCAAAGGCATGAGACTGGAATTGAACTGGATGAAACAGCGACACCAAAATTCCATGAAGTGTGTCCAGTGCATTACGCACTGTATCCTAAAGTGGATGCTGAACAGCAGAGCTTGGAGGCATCTGGAATTCTTTCCAAGATTGAGTAGAGTGATTGGGCCATGCCCATTGTCCCGGTGATAAAGAAAGGGAAGGCCAGAGCCATTCGCATATGTGGGGATTTAGAGGTGAGCATCAACCTGGTGCTGCATACTGTGCAGTATCCCCTGCCACGAATACAGAACGTTTTTGCATCTTTGGCAGGCGGGGAGAGGTTGTCAGAAATTGACTTGTCACAAGCCTATCTGCAAATGGAGATTGATAAGTCAAGCAGGAAGTTCCCACAATCAACACTCAGAAGGGACTGTTCCAGTCTAATCATCTCATCTTCAGTGTTGCATCATCTCCAGCAATTTGGCAAAGAGCAATGGACCAGGTGCTCCAAGATATCTCAGGAGTACAATGTTATCTTGATGACATCATCATGGCAGGCAAAAATGATGAAGAGCACCTCCACAACCTGGGTAAAGTGCTTACCAGGCTGAGTGTGTATGGTCTGCATGCTGAGAGAGAAATGTGAGTTTTTCAAGAATGAAATCTCATATTGGGGACATCTGATGTTCATCTGATGAACTGCTCATCCATTATGATCCATCCCTGCTTGTCAGACTGATGTGCAATGCGTCCCTTTATGGCATTGGAACCATTTTACCACACACTATGAAAGATGGATCTGAACGCCCAATTGCATTTGCTTCAAGATCACTGACGAGTGCAGAATGTAACTACACATAGATTGACCGAGAGGCCGCTAGTCTAGTATGGGGAATGAAGAATTTCCATCACTACTTCTACGGACAAAAGCTTACACTAGTGACAGATCACCAGCCCCTTGTGTCCATTTCAATCCCAGCAAGGGAATTCCAGTGATTACAATGTTTGGCACTGTTCCTAGGAGCTCACTCTTATGACGTAGAGTTCATTGGTACCAAACAACACAGCAATGCTGATGGCTTGTTATGCCTTCCTCTATTGGCAACTGAAGAAGTAAAGTCTTCATATTGTAACCCAGCTGAAGTGCTCTACTCCACCTTGGTGGACCAGGTGCTGGTAACAAATTTTGAAATACAAAGGGAAGCATGGAATGACCCAACATTGTCAAAAGTCTATGAAATCAGCATGCAAGGATGGCCAGCTCATGGTAGCCCTATGTTTCCAGAATTCCCAGCGAGATGAGTGAGCCCAACTCTTGGTATGTCATAGAATGCTGGTGTGTGGATCTTGTTTCCTTCTAAACTGTGCACCAGTGTGTTAGAAAATCTGCATGAAGACCACCTGGGTACCATCAAGATGAAGAGTTTTGCCCAGAACTATGTATGGTGGCTGGATTAGATAAACAGATTGAAAACTTACCAAAAGCTATTCAGGATGCCAAAAAGTTCAAAATGCACCCCCTCACAGGCACCGTTACACCCGTAGGAGTGGCTGTCTTCACCATGGCAAAGAATACATATTGACTATGCTGGGCCATTCATGGACTCCATGTTTCTCCTTGCTGTGGATGCTCATTCGAAGTGGCTTGATGCTATACCAATTAAGTCAACTACCTCAGCAAAGACCGTCTCCACTCTGAGGACTACCTTTGCCAAAAGTCACTTACCAGAACATATTGTGAGTGACAATGGACCACAATACATGTCAGAAGAATCTCAACTGTTCATGAAGAATAAGAACATAAGAAATAGGAGCAGGAGTAGGCCATCTGGCTCATTGAGCCTGCCCCGCCACTCTATAAGATCATGGCTGATCTGTCCGTAAACTCAGCTCCATCTACCTGCCTTTTTCCCATAACCCTTAATTCCCTCACCATGTAAAAGCCTATCTAACTGTTTCTTAAATATATTTAGTGAGGAAGCCTCAACTGCTTCCCTGGGCAGTGAATGCCACAGATTCACCACTCTCTGGGAAAAACAGTTTCTTCTCATTTCCATCCTAAATCTTTTCCCTTGAATCTTGAGGCAATGTCTCCTAGTTCTAGTCTCACCTAGCAATGGAAACAACTTCCCTACTTCTATCTTATCTATCCCTTCCAAATTTTGTATATTTCTATAAGATTCTCTCTCATTCTTCTGAATTCCAGAGAGTATAGTCCCAGGTGACTCCATCTCTCCTCCTTCATCCCTGGAATCAACCTGGTGAACCTCCTCTGCACTGCCTCCAAAGCCAGTATATCCTTCCTCAAATATGGAGACTGGAACTGCACACAGTACTCCAGGTGCAGCCTGTATAGTTGCAGCATGACCTCCCTGCTCTTGAATTCAATCCCTCTAGCCATGAAGGCCAAAGTTCTGTTTGCCTTCTTAACAACCTGTTGTTCCTGAAAGCCAACTTTTTGCGATTTATGAACAAGCACTCCCAAGTCCCTCTGCACAACAGCATGCTGCAATCTTTCACCATTTAAACAATAATCTGCTCTTCTATTATTCCTTCCGAAGTGGATGATCTCGCATTTACCAACGTTGTACTCCATCTGTCAAACCTTGGCCCACTCACTTAACCTATCTATATCCCTCTGCAGACTCTCCACATCCTCTGTACAATTTACTTTTCCACTCATTTTCATGTCATCTGCAAATTCTTCCAAATCATCAATGAAAATGGTAAACAGCTGCGGGTCCAGCACCAACCCTTGCGGCACCCCACTCACCACTGACTGCCAACTGGAGAAACACCCAACTTTCCGCCTTCTATCGGTTAACCAATCCACTATCCATGCCAATACACTTCTTCCGACTCCATGTTTTAGTGGCATCAGAAAAATGGCATTAGACATTTCAGGTCAGCTCCACACCACCCTGCATTAAGTGGGTTAGCTGAAAGGTCTATCCAAACCTTCAAGAAGTCTATCAAACCAATGGACAAGGAGGATATTTCTCTACAGTACAAGGTGGACAACTTCATGTTTGTACATTGGAACTCTGTTCATGCGGTGACAAATCAAATACCTGCAATGTTGTTCATGAGCAGGATTCTGAGATCTCGCACAGACCTCCTGTAACCAGATCTACGGAGGGAAGTGCAGAATAAACAGTTCAACCAGTTGCCAAGTGAATCAGCAAGGAGCTTCGAGATGGGACAGGAAGTCCTAGCACATGATTACCGAGAGAACAAGTGGACACCTGATAGGACAATTGCAAGAAGTGGACCACTGATATACACAGTGAATGTTAGAGATCATACATAGAGACATCTCGTGGACCAGATACTGAATGCTCAACCAAGTATCTTGGTCACCTTTGAGTTTAGGTGTAAACTCAAGTTTTTGTACCTTCCCCAGAAGAGATCCCAATGATACAGAAATCTGAAACCCAGCCTTCTGCACCACATGTATGAATTCATCTGCCAAATCAGCTTATTCTTAACCTCGCTGGTGAGATTACTAACCATGAGGTCCTGCTTTCCAGCTTTCTACCTAACTCCCTATATTCTCTTTTCAGGACCTCATTTCTTTGCATAAGGATGTCATTGATACCAAGCTGTCTCATGGCTTCTGGCCATTCACCTTCTCCCTTTAGAACACCATGGACCTGATCCAAGGCATCCTGACCTTGGCACCTGGTAAGCAACATACCAGCTGGGTATCTTTTTCATGACCACAGAATCTTGGGTCTGCTCCTCTAATTATGGAATCCCTTATCATTATTGTTCTGCTGTTCTACCCACCCTCCCTTCTGAGCCACAGGGATGATTGACTACTATACACTACAACTTGAAATATCAGAAATTCGCTAAAACTTTTACATAGAACCATAGAAAAACCTACAACACAATACAGGCCCGTTGTCCCACATTGCTGTGCCGAATATGTACTTACTTTAGAAATTACCTCAGGTTACCCATAGCCCTCTGCTTTTCTAAGCTCCATGTACCTATACAGGAGTCTCTTAAAATACACACCACCATTGCCGGCAGCCCATTCCATGCACTCACCACTCTCTGCATAAAAAACTTACCCCTAACATCTCCTGTGTACCTACTTCCAAGCACCTTAAAACTGTGTCCTCTCGTGTTAGTCATTTCAGCCCTGGGGAAAAGCCTCTGTCTATCCACACGATCAATGCCTCTCATTACCTTGAACACCTCTATCGGATCACCTTTCATCCTCTGTCGCTCCAAGAACGTGACTGTTTATGTGACTGTTTCTGTTATGGTAAAATATTTAAGTCACTAGTTCAGTTAAAGTGATTTTAAATGAATGGAAGTGTTTCTATGATGATATTTATAGAATATAGTTCATTGTAGGAACAGGCCAGTCAACCACCGTGTCTGTACTGAACATTATGGCAAACTAATGAACCCCATGTACCTCATACGGTCTTTATACGTCTATTTCCTGCCTGTTCACAGGTGTCTCTAAATTCCTCTTAAATACTGTTATTGCATATGCTTCCACCATTTCCTCTGCAGAGTAGATAGGTCACCTGTATCCCAAACATTAAGAATTTAATATTAGTTGTGGGAGGATTTAAGGTGTACTTGAGTTAATTTCACATCAACCCCAAGCATTTCTGTGAGTTAAATTACACTCCAAGCATATATTACATGTACTTTCTTTGTAGCTCGTGAACTATTGAGCTGAAATGTAAGCTGGAACTGCTCTCCCTGGAGCAGAAAAGAACAGGAGATGGCCAAAAAGAGGTCTTCAGAGTCAAATTTTGGATTCATGTTCAGATGTATTTATCACATATACTGTATGTCAAAACTTGCAGTGAAAGTTTATGTTAACCATCAACACAGCCAAAGATGTGATGGGGGCAACACAGGTGTCGCCACACTTTTCGGCGCCTATGTAGCATCCCCATCATGTTCAGCAAACAACAAAACAGAGCACACCAAGTGACAATGCAACAACAGCCAAGCATGCCCATTCCTCCCTCCCACCCACCAACCCACACACATACACGGTCAACTAACCCCAGGACAGCTCACTTTCAGCCTCCAGCCTCCAGTGGAATTGTGGATTCACTGAGAAGTGGGGCATCCTGCTTTCTGGCTCCAATCTTTGGACTTTTGATCCACCTTCGGGCTTCGATCTTGACTTCCAATCAAACATTGGGCTTCAACCTTCAATATTGACCCAGGACACGCCGATGACAACAAATGTGGATCCTGGATAAGGACTTGAACTCCAGACTGGAGCTTCAGGCTGTCTTTGCTTTGATGTGATTTTTTTTGATCAATTAGAGAAAAATATTCTTTGAGGTGAGTGAGTGAATAGTCAGAGGTTATTGAATCAAAACCCTTGACAATAAATGTAGAAGAGAGATTTGGGCAATTTTATTCATTCAGAGAGTGCCAGGATTGAAATATAATATTTAAACCATTTTGCTTGCTCTGCAATGGGATTTAATTCCTTTAGAAGGACATGATGTACCAGTGGCAAAGGTTTGAAAGAATTGTATGATGGTTCTACATATTAAATGAATATGAAACATCTAGCAATTTCTAACTTCTATAGACTTAACTACCCAATGGACACTCTGCAGAAACCCTTTTTTCACTGTGATCCTTTGTGTACATTTGTTCCAGTTTGTATTGTGGAATTGTTGGGTTACCTTCTGTTGCAAAGAGCTTGTTATGTTTTTGGATCACATTGTTTACCAATTCCAGGAAGTTGGCATTGCCCCTATTATCTTTTCATTTGGAAAAGATGTGGCCAATAAAAGACTATTAGGTGCCATTAAAAGGTGCCATTAATTTCTAGGTCTATGCTTTGTAAGTCATTAAAGTGATCTGGGTTGTATTTCAATGGACTCTATTCCTGCCTCAGTCATCTGGCACATAATATTCAACATTGGATTAATGATTATAACATGCTATTCTCAGAGCTGAGCCAAAAACCATATTTTAATGCATATGTACAATCCATTCAAGTAACCCTTCCTGTTACTTATTAAGAAAATTATTTCTCACAGCATGCAGTATGCACTCAGCAACCACTTTATTAAGTACCTGCTGTACCTAATAAAGTTGCCACTGAGTGTATGTTCATAGTCTTCTGCAGCTGTAGCCCATCAACTTCAAGGTTTGACATGTTGTGCATTCAGAGAGGATCTTCTGCACACCTCTGTTGTAACTTTTGGTTATTTGGGTTACTGTTGCCTTCCTCCATGAACCAGTCTGGCTATTCTCCTCTGACCTCTCACATTAACAAGGGACTCTTGCTCATTGAAACCGCTGTTCACTAGATGTTTTGTGTTTTTTGCACAATTCTCTGTGAACTCTGGAGGCTGTTGTGCCTGAAAATCCCAGGAGATCAGCAGTTTCTGTGATTTTTAAACCACCCTGTCTGGCACCAGTGATTATTCCACAGTCAAAATCACTTAGGAGTCACTAAGTCTTTTCTTCTCCATTCTGTTTAGTCTGAAAAACAACTGAACCTCTTGACCATGTCTGCATGCTTTTATATATTGAGCTACAGCCACATCATTGGCTAATTAGATATTTGCATGATGAGGTGTGCAGTTGTACTTAATAAAGTAGCCATTGAGTGTAATTCTTTGTTGATACAATATATAGGAATGTGGATTAAAAATCATACGATGGTTGCAAAATTCATTGCTGAATTTAATTCATGCATGTATTGAACTGAAAAAAAAATCAGGGCAGATATAAAATAGCTTACTTGAATATTTTCCAAGCTGGAGACATTTGGGATATTCTCCGAATTATTCCTGCTTTGATCCCTTGTTTATTTCCACTGTTGCTTGAAGTGGTTAGTTGAACCTTTCATATGTAAAATGTCTGGATTTAGAATTCCAGATTAGACTTTAATCACACTACTGATTTATTTATACTGATTCTAACTGTTCCCAGCAAAGCACTCTTTCTTTTTAGGCATCCTATTTGTCTTTGAAAGATATCGAGAGTGCAATCTTTTTTAAAAAAAAATCCTCTTTTTTACGGGAATGCTTTGTACCATGGATTTTTGATTTGCATCAATGTTTTGTGGTAATCAAGCAATAACTAGTGCTATTTGAACAAAAGCCACTGTTTTCCCTAGGAAAATTCAGATCAATTTGAAAGTTTCTATATCACAACAGATAAAAAGTATCCAATAATTAAATGTGATGGCCAGTAAATTTTGCCTGGTAACCTAAAATCCAAAATGTGTGTGGTGTTACTATATCAAAAATCTTGCCGTTAGCTGTGGAACTAACTTCTTAGGTTTCCTTTTTCCTAAAGAAAGAGGATTTCCATTTGTGTTGCACAAAAGAACACTACAGATTATCCTAAAAATAATGTAGATGATAAAAAAGAGTAGATTAAATCCTCTGTGTAGCCATTGGGTTTCTGGTCTCTCAGGCCTTCTTCAATGAGGAAGAAACAGAGAATCCTTAATGGTTTGCAATGATGGAAGATATCGGAGATTTGACCTTACAGAGACCTGGCAAGTAGTGTAGAAAAGTAAATCATTTCAAATACCTTGAAATGCAAGAATTTGGCGGGGGGGGGGGGGGGTGGGGTGGGAACCAGCATGATAGAGCTGAGGATGAGCCAGCAGGTTTACAAGTAGATGGTGGATGTAACATGAATGCAAGGAAGGACAAGCCAATGTTTGGGTACAAATGTAGAAAGAGCAAAGAGTTTAATTGTACCACAGAGGCTAAGTTCATAAGGACAAAGAATGCAGGACTGAAGGTGCTGTATTTCAATGCATGTAGCACTCGGAATAAGGTGGATGAATTTGTGGCACAATTAGAGATCTGTCGGTATAACGTTGTTGGCATCACTGAGTCATGGCTGAAAGAAGGTCATAGTTAGGAGTTTAACATCAAAAGATAAACTTTGTATTGAAAGAACAGGCAGGAAGGCATAGGCGGTGGTGTGGCTTTACTGGCAAGAGTTGGAATTACATCTTTAGAAAGAGGTGACATAAGTCAGAGAATGTCAAATCTTTCTGGGTGAAATAAAGAAACTGCAAGGTTATAAAAACCATTATGGAATTCACATACAGGCCTCCAAATAGTAGCCAAGATGTGGGATTGAGATTGTAAAGGGAACCAGAAAAGGCATCCAAGAAGGATAATGATACAATTGTAATGGGCAACTTCAATATGCAAGGGGTTGGGGAAAATGAAGTTGGTGTCAGATCACAAGAAATTGAATTTGTTGAATGCCTATGAGATGGCTTTTTAGAACAGCTTGTTCTCAAGCCTACTAGGGGAAAGACTATCTTAGACAGAGTGTTGTTTAATAACACAAATCTATTAGGAAGCTTAACATAAAAGAACCGTTAGGAGGCAGTGATCATAATATGATTGGATTCATACTGCATTTTGAGAGGGAGAAGGATAGGTCACATGTGTCAGTAGCACAATGTTTAAAGGGAATTACAGAGGTATGAGAGAGGAGCATGCCCAGGTGGACTGGTGGAGGGTATTGGCAGGGATGATGGCAAAACAGAGATGGTTGAAGTTTCTGGAAATAGTTCACAAGGCACAGTATAGATATACCCCACAGAGGAAGAAGTTCTCAAATGGCAGGGGTAGGCAACTGTAGCTGACAAAGGAAGTTAAAGACTGCATAGAAGCTAAGGAAAGTGCATATAAAGTAGCAAAAGTGAGTGGACAGTTAGATAATTGGGAAGCTTTTAAAATCCAACAAAAGGCAACGAAACAAGCTGTAAGAAGGGAAAAGTTGAAACATGAGGGCAAACTAGGCAATAATACAAAGTAGGATACTAAAAGTTTCGTCAGTTATATAAAGAGTAAAAGAGAGTTGATATTGGGCCACTGGAAAATGATGCTGGTGAGGTAGTAATGGGGTCAAAGAAATGGCAGATGAACTTGATGGCTACTTTGCATCTGTCATCACTGTGGAAGACACTAGCAGTGTGCCAGAGGTCTGTGAGTGTCAGGGAGCAGGAGTGAGTGTCATTGCTATTACAAAGGAAAAAGTGTAAGGCAAACTCAAAGGTCTTATGGTGGATGAGTCACCTGGACCAGATGGACCACATCCCAGAGTCCTGAAAGAGGTTGCTGAAGAGATAGCAGATGCATTGGTCATGATCTTTCAATAATCATTTGATTCTGGCATGGTCCCAGTTTGCAAAAGTCATTCCACTCTTTAAGAAGGAAGGAAGGCGAAAGGAAGGAAATTATAGGCCAGTTAACTTAATCTCAGTGGTTGGGAAAATGTTAGAGTCTATTATTAAGGATGAGGTTTCAGGGTACTTGGAGACTAATGATAAAATAAGTCAAAGTCAGCATGGTTTCTGGGAAGAGAAATCTTGCCTGAGAAATCTGTTAGAGTTCTTTGAGGAAGTAACAAGTAGGGTGGACAAAGTGGATGTCAAAGTGGCAGTGGATGTCAATTACTTGGATTTTCAGAAGGCATTTGATTAGGTACCACACACGTGGCTGCTTAACAAGATAAAATCCTATGGCATCACAGGAAAGATACTGGAATGATAGAGGAATGGCTGACAGGCAGGAGGCAGCAAGTGGGAATAAAGGGGGCCTTTTCTGGTTGACCACCACTGACTAGTAGGCGTCCCTCAGTGGTCAGCATTGGGACCACTACTTTGCACATTATTTATCAATGATTTGGATAATGTAATTGAAGGCTTTGTGGCAAAGTTTGTGGATGATACAAAGATAGGTAGAGGGGTTGGTAGTGCTGAGGAAGCAATGCAATTGCAGCAGGACAGACAAATTGGAAGAATGAGTAAAAACGTGCCAGATAGAATACAGTGTTGTTAAATGTATGATAATGCATTTTGGTAAAAGGAACAGTAGTGCGGACTATTATCTAAATGGGGAGAAGGTTCAAACATCAGAAGTGCAGAGGGACTTAAGAGTCCTCATGCAAGACTCCCAGAAGGCTAATTTACAGGTTGAGTCTGTGGGAAAGAAGGCAAATGCAATTTTGGCATTTATTTCAAGGGAAATAGAACATAAAAGCAAGGAGATAGTGGTGAGCCTTTATAAGACACTAGTCAGGCTGCACTTGGAAGTATTGTCAACAGTTTTTGCCCCATATCAATCTAAACAAATTTAGAATTTTGTTCATAAAGACTAAGGAATAGATTTTTTTAGTAGTCTTGGATGATAGAGTGACTGAATCTTTAAATTTTAATATAAGTGGAACAGCAGAAGTCATGATTCTGTAACCCTGTTTGAAAATAGATTGTGGATTTCTGTTGTTTGGATATTCCCATTTGTGTGTTCACCTCCTTCTTCATTCTGCCATGCTCGTCATGGGCTCTGTTTCTGAGCATAGGGCTATAAAGTCCACTTCCAGGGCTAGTATAATACTATTGGCCCAGACCAGTCCAAATAGTTGGAAAATATTAAGCTGCGTGCAATTATGTGGAAGAAAGCAAATCCGATTTTAAAAACTCATTAGATGAAAGGTTCTCAGTGTGGAGAAGGGTCAAAATATAATGTTCTGAGAGTGTTTTTATTTATTGCATATTTTAGAAACAGGATTAAAAGATGTTATATGCAAATTTACATGAGATGTTGAAATAGGAGTGTATCCAATTTCAGCACAATGCCAGCCATTGAGTTGGATGCAAGATTGGTTACGCAGCTAACGATTTATTCAGTAACCTGTCTACTGAAAAAGGAAGGAAAGCTTCAGAGAGGAAATCTAAGCAGAAATTTGGGGAATGGAATGAAGAAGAGAGGGAGGCAGCAGAAAGGAAACTATAGACCTGTTACCCTGACATCAGTGGTTAGGAAGCTGTTGGAATTGATTATTAGAGATGAGATTACGGATTACCTGGAGGCACATAACAAGATAGGCCAAAGCCAGCATGGTTTCCTGAAAGGAAAATCCTGTCTGACAATGAGATCACTACATTTATTGAGAAATTACCTCATGATGCTAACCTTATCTGGTCACTCAAATGCAGACAAAATAAAAAGCATTTAAATCAAATTCAGAATCACAATCCGAATCAAGTTTATTATCACTGGTGTATGTCATCAATTTTGGTGTTTTATGACAGCAGTACAGTGCAAGACATTAAAGATTACTATAAGTTACAAAATATGTATAGCACAAAAGAGGAATGGTGTAGACCATTCAGAAAACTGATGGCTTGGGAAAGAAGCTGTTCCTAAAACATTGGATGTGGGTCTTTAGGTTTGTGTGCCTCCTCTCCCATGGTAGTAATGAGCTGATGTAATATACCTGATGGTTAGGGGGTCGGGAGTCCTTAACAATGGACACTGCCTTCTCCAGGCACTGCCATTTAAGGATGGCCCCGACAGTGAGGAGGGTTCTGCCGTGATGGAAGTGGTTAAGTCTAAAACCCTTTTTCATTCCTGCGCAGTTGAGTCTCCGTACCAGGCTATGATATCCGATGGCTCTCCACAGTACATCTGTAGAAATTTGCTAAAGTCTTTGGTGTCGTAACAAATTTCCTCCAACTCCTAATGAAGTACAGCTGCTGATGCAATATCAAAGTGTTGGGTGCAGGATAGATCCTCTGAGATGTTGATGCCCAGGAACTTGAAGCTGCTCACCATTTTTACAACTGACCCCTCAGTGAGGACCATTGTGTGTTCTCCCAGTCTCTCCTTCTGGATGTCCACATACAATCCCTTGCTCTTGCTGAAGTTGACTGCAAGGTCGTTGTTGCTACACCACTCAACCAGCTGATCTATCTCATTCTTTTGTGCCTCCTCTTTGCCGCTTGAGATTCTGCCAACAAGAGTGGTGTCATTGGTGAAAGTCTGTTGATTAGTGATGAGGACATGATGGTGTTGAACACCAAGCTGTAATCAATCAACAACTGTCCAGTGTACAGTATGTATTGCTATAATCTAGCTGCTCTAAAGACAAGTCGAAAGCCAGTGAGATTGCATCTATTGTAGACCTGGTGTCACATTCTGAAGGCAAAACAAGAGAAGGAATTTTATTAAAATGGTCGAATGGATTCAATGGAAGTGAATGAGTGGTGACAGCTATTTTCAAAACTAAATAAAATGGAAAAATGCATTCATGTAGAATCTCAAGGCTGCTCAAAGCAGGTAATGATTCAAAGTATATTTATTATCAAATGATGTATGCAGTATACAACCCTGAGAATATTCTTCCCACTGACAGCCATGAAACAAAGAAACACCATGGAATGAGTTCAAAGAAAACATCAAACACTCAATGTGCAAAAAGATGAACAACTCTCTAAGTGACAAAAAATAGTTGAAAAACACACAGACATAATACATCAAACCACAGAGTCCTTGAAACAGACTAGGAATGCTTAGTTTAGTTCAATGTTTTGTTAACTGCAGGCTGCAGGGCCAGTCCACCTCAATCAAAATCACAAAAGATACCAATAAGAAATAGGTAACCAGGAACTGCAGAGTTCGATCCACAAACTTTATCGACTAAACCTTGCTTAAGAGCCCAGACTCCGGCAAAATCCTCCAGTAGCAGGGAGAGAGAGAGACCAGTCAGATGTCTTAAAGATGTATCTTTTCACCTGTGCTGCTATAATAATGATGAGTCCACCAGCACTTACTGTTATTCAGAGGTAAACCATACAACAAGCTCAGGCGAGGAATAGATGGGTGGCTGAATGTCAGTACTCAAAGCTTCCTCACTCACACAGAGTGGAGAAGCGGGTAGTGCTGCTGTCTTGCAACTCCAGTTGTCCCAGTTTGGTCCAGACCACTGGTACCACTTGTGTAGAGTTTGCACAAACATCCTGTTCTTTGGTTTCAAAGATATGCTGGTTGATTACTGTGAGCTAACCCCTAGTGTATATGAGTGGTAAGAGAACTGAAGAGTGGGCTGGGACTGATAGGCATGTGAGAGAGAATAAACTGCAGGAAAATAGGCATGGGGGCTTGATGGAAGAGCTGGCATAGACTTGATTGACAGAATGGCCTCCTCCTATGTGGTAGGGAAAGATGAGGGTGTCATGAATTTGCTGGATGTACACAGCAGATGTGAATTAAGCTTGGCCATAAGTTTCATCGTGTCATTAAGCAAAAAACCACTCTAAGTAGTGATGTGATAATTGTTAGTTACTGCCAATCAATGTCACTGGAACAAGTGCAGAGTCTCATACCTTCTAGTTTTGAAATTATCAAGGGAATTTAAAAATACCAAATCTTAACTTTGTTTATTTTTCAAGTTTCTAACCCTCTTTCTTAAAGCAACCTCTATTTCTGTTTCTGTGTTTCATTTTCTGTGCTTGATTAAAGATTGAATTCAACCTCCCCCTGTCCTTCCGCTGTTTATTAATCAATGCCCAGTCTAGTTGTTGCAGGAGGCACACAGTAGATTTCCGGGTTCACGCGGCCTCCAGAAGGATTTATTTTTCAGTTTGCATTTTCAGTAATTTTACAGGTAAACTTTTCTGAGCTGTAGGGTCAGAACTAATTATGTGCAGATGTGGTCAGATGACCCATTACTACAACTTCTGGCCCAGTGGAATAGCTAGCTTTATGGCAGAATCAGAGGTACGGAGACCTGGGACAGCTGTAGCCCAGGTACAATGCAGCTTTGAGTTCCACAATACAAGAAGGGAATTAAGACCCATTGATTGGGCACTAAGCACCTAAAATTCTGGAGTTTCTGGGACGCTGGGCATATTCTGGAGATAGGGTATAAAGCAAATAATTATTTCACCAGCAACCAATCTTCAGATTTGAACATAGATTGCAGATTGAACTTAAAATGCAGCCCTGAACAATAGTCTGCCTGGAGTTGATTACAAACCAGACAATGCTGATTAGCATTCATTTTGAGTGCCTGGAGTATGGATGTGGTTAAGGAAGAGTTTGCAAACTGTATGTAATTCAAAGGAGGCATTGTACATACATTGTAACTATAGAATTGCCCTGCTGTTACCTTTGATCCTTAGCATATAAAATGTCATATAATATAGGGTTGAACAGTGCCTCGATATGATGCCTGCTGCTTGTTTACATTGAATAAAATATGAGCTTCGGTGTCTCTGCGGTGACTTTATTCATGTCACAAACCAACACGCTGTGTGCACCTGGTGGTGACGTCAGTGAATGCCAAACACTTATCAACCCAGAGTCCACTCTTAATATTAAAAGTGATGAGCTGCCAGATGAAGTGGTGGGAGCAGCTACAAGTACAATGCTTTAAAATGACATTTAGACAAAACTGTGATGTAATGCAGCTGAATGGCAAGTCCACTCCCTAAAGATTTCTCTGGTATTTAACCAGATGTAGTTAAATGCCCAGAATTCTAGCAGTAGCCACATGGTCAGTGTGTGGTCCTGCACAAACTTGACTCTGTATTGTCTGATGCTCCTTATTCAGGCAGACTGGCGGGCTGCCCTATGTATACACCTCAGATATTATTGTGCACAGCTATCGGACTTCCCCTTTAGGCCTCAGTATGTTCCCGCCAATTTTGTGTCTTTCTCAAAAGTCTTTCAAATAGGCATCAGTCCCAATTGCCTTCTAGGTTGGAATTTCTAGGTTTTTTGAATGATTTGTGCTTTCTAATGGGCCCAGTAATTCCCCCATTCTTTCCCCGTGGGCTGCTTAGGGCAGCGCTTCCTTTTGAAAGCACCTACCTGAGGGCAATGGAAGGAACAATCTGTATGCACACGTTTGCTTCTTCAATATATTGAAAATAAAAGTTCTGCTTAAGTACAAAATCTCACTTACCATGACAGTTGAAGAAATGTTAATGTCCTCACACCCGTGAGCAAAGTAGGGCATCAGAGCACACCAAGCGATACAAACTGGCACAGGCCTGTTAGTGAAATTGCACAGTAGTTCTTGTGAATGCTAAGTATGAGCTCAAATTTTAAAATTAATTCTTTATTTTATATGAAAAAAAGTTTCCCCTGTTCCAGCAAAACGTAATGAATGCTTTAGCGGCACTTACAAATTTCCTGTTGGTGTACTCATTAGAATGAGGTGTCTGAAGTCATTACTTCACTGTGCATTGCTCTGCTGCCAATTGCTGGGAAGTTTACAGACTGCTGTCTCCAACTAATGAGAAAACTGCACAGAATGATCATTTTCTGCTTTTTTCCCCCTTCTTTCATTGGATGTGACATGACATCTGGAGACAGACAGGTGTCAAACCAATGGCACTGTTCAATTATTTGTTATTCTAGACAAAATATTTAAAAAGAATTAATAAAGTTAAAGTATCTTATGCAATTTTTGTTAACAGCTATGAGGAGGAGAGGTTCTGCAGATGCTGGAAAACCAGGGCAACACACACAAAATTCTGGGGGATCTGGCAGGTCAGGCAGCATTTATGGAGAAGACTAAACAGACGACATCTCAGGCTGGTGGGTAACAGCCAGAAACATTGACTGTTTATTCCTCTTTGTAGATGCTTCTTTCAACAACATCTGACACTGAAATATTCTGAATTGAAAATAAAGCTCCTTACTTTTTTATGAATTTCACTTTCTTTTCCTTGTAGAAATTTCAAACTGTCCAGAAAATTGAGATTCATAATTGATATTCTTCTGAATCTATACAGAGGATGTTGGAATTGAACTCTGAACATCTGATCTTTAACCTGCTACAGGTTCTTATTCTGAGTGACTTAATTTCAATGATTAAGAATTTATGAGGACTATACACTTGCAGGAGAATAATTTTGCAGGTTGTGGTAGCTACCGCAGAGAGAAAAAGGGGAAACCCATGTTCCGAATTGGGGTTGCGATGTGTGTGTTGGGGGAAAGTGGGGGACTATTGGTTGAATTTGGTGATACCTGTGATATGTTTCCCAAATGCCCCAAAGGATTTAACTCCAATGATGCTTTAAATATTGCACTATCATCCGTTTAGATCATGTAATCTCTTCTACCTTTCACCCTTTCACAGACTGTGGAGAATTATTCTAGTTCTTCCTACACCCAGGGTCAAATCTACAGCTACCAAAACAGGATTAGTCTGTGTAAATAAACTCCACGATACATCTTGCCAGGACTGCTAAGTGCCAGTTTTCATTCATCCAAACCAGTACATTTTTTATATCCTGGATTTTGAAATAGTATAATTTGAGCTCAGAGTGCTTATACAGTAATAATTAAGTTCATCCATATGGTTTCTTTTATGAAAAGGGAACATCATTTAAGAACTGAAGATGTAGGATATTCATTCAAAAGTTCCATTACTATGCAATAAAAAGATAGTATCAATGATTCAGGCACCACAAATTAATGACCTTAAAAATAACATAGACATCATATCTATTTACTGTGAAATAGCATATCCTGTGAGTTATTAAAACCAACACCACAGGAACTTCATAAGACCAGAAGTCCATGAGATGCAAGAGCAGAATCAGGTTAGTCAGCCCACTGAATCTGCTCTGCCATTCAAGCTTCTGATTTGGTTTTGAATGAATAAACATTGACATTTTGGGCTGAGACCCTTCAACATCTCAGCCTGAAGCATTGACTGTTTACAGTATTCATTTCCACAGATGCTGCCTGACTTGATAAGTTCCTCCAATATTTTGTGTGTGTTGTTCAGGAGTTCCAGCATCTGCAGAATCTCTTGTGTTTATGATTTTTTTCAATTCCATTCTCCTGCCTTCTACCCATAGCTCTGAATCTTCTACCAAGTGCAAAACCTATCAATCTAGGTCTTAAACACACCAATGTAGACCCATGGCAACAAATTTGCCACCATTTGGCTGAAGAAATTCCTTTTTAGAAACATAGAAAACCTACAACACAATACAGGCCCATCGGCCCACAAAGCTGTGCTGAACATGTACTTGCTTTAGAAATTACCTATGGTTACCCATAGCCCTCTATTTTCCTAAGCTCCATGCACCTATCCAGGATTCTTTTAAAATACCTAACCGTATCCGCCTCCACCACCATCGCTGGCAGCCCATTCCATGCAGTCACCACTCTCTGCGTAAAAAAAACGTTCCCCTAACATCTCCTCTGTGCCTGCTTCCAAGTACCTTAAAGCTGTGCCCTCTCATGCTAGCCATTTTAGTCCTTGGGAAGAGCCTCTGACAATCCACATGATCAATGCCTCTTATCATCTTATACACCTCTGACAGTTCACCTCTCATCCTCCGACACTCCAAGGAGAAAAGGCTGGGTTCACTCAACCTATTCTCATAAGGCATGCTCCCCAATCCAGGAAACAGCTTTGTAAATCTCCTCTGCACCCTTTCAATAGTTTTCATATCCTTCCTGTAGTGAGGTGACCAGAACTGAGCACAGTACTCCAAGTGGGGTCTGACCAGGGTACTATATAACTGCAACATTACCTCTTGGCTCCTAAATTCAATTCCACAGTTGATGAAGGCCAATACACCGTATGCCTTCTTAACCACAGAGTCAACCTGCGCAGCTGCTTTGAGCGTCTTATGGACTACAACCCCAAGAGCCCTCTGATCCTCCACACTGCCAAGAGTCTTACCATTAATACTATATTCTGCCATCATACTTGACCTACCAAAATGAACCATATCACACTTATCTGGGTTGAACTCTATCTACCACTTCTCAGCCCAGTTTTGTATCCTATCAATGTCCCGCTGTAACCTCTGACAGCCCTCCACACTATCCACAACACCCCCAACCTTTGTGTCATCAGCAAACTTACTAACCCACCCCTCCACTTCCTCATCCAGGTCATTTATAAAATTCATGAAGAGTAAGGGTCCCAGAACAGATCCCTGAGGCACTCCACTCGTCACTGAACTCCATGTAGAATATAACCCGTCTACAACAACTCTTTGCCTTCCATGGGCAAGCTAGTTCTGGATCCACAAAGCAATTCCCCTGGATCCCATGCTTTCTTACTTTCTCAGTAAGCCTTGCATGGGGTACCTTAACAAATGCCTTATATAAATAAGGTTGATAGAGTACAGAGAAAATTTGCAAGGATGTTGGTGGGTCTGAAGGATCCAAGTTATAAAGAAAGATTGAATAGGTTAGGACCTTATTCCTTAGAATGTATGCTTTCGAACATAGAATATTGAGAGGACATTTGATAGAGGTATAGAAAAATTATGAGGAGTATAAATAGGGTAAATGCAATCAGGCTTTCTCCACTGAGGGTGGGTGGACTACAACCAGAGGTCATGGATGAAATGTGAAACGTTTAAGGGGAATGTGAGGAGAACCTTCTTCACCCAGAGTGTCGTGAGTCGAGCTGCCAGCAAAAGTGGTGCACGCAAGCTTGATTTCAATGTTTAAGGGAAGTTTGAATAAGTACATGGATGGTAGGGATATGGAGGACTATGGTCCCAGTATAGATCGATGGGAGTAGGCAGTTTAAATGGTTCAACACAGGTAGATAGGCCAATAGGCCTGTTTCTGTGCTTCTTTTCTATGATTTTATGGCTCTAAAGTTGGTTATCAAAATTGTAGCGATATCAGATTTACTATCGAAATCAGAACCCTTTTTAGCTCACCACCATAAAGCTTATGTTCAGGAAGTACACTCAGTGGCCACTTTATTAGGAACACCTGTACATCTGCTCATTAATGCAAATATCTAATCTGCCAAACATGTGGCAGCAACTCAATGCATAAAAGCACGCTGGCATGGTCAAGAGGTTCCGTGGTTGTTCAGATCAAGCATTAGAATCAGGAAGATATGTGATCAAAATAATTTTGATCAAGGAATGATTGCTGGTGCCAGCCAGGTTGATTTGAGTATCTCAGAAACGGCAAATTGCTTTGGATTTTTATGCACATCAGTCTTTAGAGTTCACAGAGACTGGTGCAAAACATTAAAAAAACATCCAGTGAGTGACAGTTCTGTGGGTGAAAATGCCTTGTTAATGAGAGTGTTCAGAGGGGAATGGCCAGACTCCTTCAAGCCGACAGGAAGGTGACAGTAACTCAAGTAATCACATGTTACAACAGTGGCGTGCAGAAGAGCTGAATGCACAACACACTGAATCTTGAAGAGGATAGGCCGCAGCAGCTGGAAATATGAATATACACTCGGGAGTTACTTTATTAGGTACCCTAATGTGAGGTAGCTAATAAAATGGCTACTGAGAGTATATAGTTTTTAGAATTACTCCTGAGCATGCTTTGCCAATCATTATGAAAGTGGCTGATCATCGACCACTTCACACCTGATCCTTTCCCCCACCCGGATTACCTTAGAGCCATAAAATCTGAAGAACTCAACCTTGAACGAAGTAGGAACAGCCCTGCTTTCTGTAGTACAAGAGTTTCAAACACCCAGAGCCGTCTAAATGTAAGGGCCTTCCCCCTTCAGCTGACCATTAATAGCCTTTGGAGACTGTGCTCCTTGCTTTTGGACTCATTAGCTAGGAAATGATGCCTCAGCATTCAGCCAGCCGACCTTCCTCAAAATACTGGCAATCTGTACTGAAGCCCCACCAATGACGGTTTAGAAGTTCCCAGTGGATTTGTGAACTGCAATGAAGTGCAAATGGTGTGGGTCCCACTTGGGGTCCTGAGGACTCAGACCTCAGTTACAAATCTTGATCTGCAGCGATCACAAGAATTTTGAGTGGAATGGGCTCATTTCCTGCTCTGCTTAGCTGTATTCTGCATGCCTGTGGTGCTTAAGTAAATATTGGGCCTCTTGCCTGCATATACAAGAAGATCAAAGCATGTTTTAACTGTCTGCCAAGGATACCTGCAAATAGCTTAGAAAGGGGCCTGATACGGGTGCCACTGTAACATAGTGGTTAGCACGACACTTTTACAGCCCGGGGCATTCTGGAGTTTGGAGTTCGGTTCCAGCGCCGTTCCGTAAGGAGTTTCTGTACGTTCTCGCCGTGGAATGTGTGTGTGTTTGCCTGGGTGCTCTGCTTTCCTCCCACAGCCCAAAGATGTCCAAAGCCAGGCTAATTGGTCATTGTAAATTGTCTCGTGATTTGTTTATCGAGTTTGTAGGGGGTTGCTGGCTTGAAGGGCCTTTCCACACTGTATCATTAAATAAATAAATATCTTTGATGTCTCCACTGCGTGCAAAATGCCGGTCCCTGAAAGTGGCCCCACTGTGCTCTGCTTTGCACCTTTAAAATAGATGAAACAATCAGTGGAAATTGTAGAATTGCCAGCTCTGTGACTGAATTGTTTTAGTAGCAAATCAGCGAGAGTTGTAAATGAAACATCCTTGATTTCTTCTGACTCATGTCTAGACAGTAATATCCAAAAGCAGTTAATCAGGTGGCATGCAATTATTGCTTCTTGCTGAGATAAAGCAGGTGTGAAATATTGTAAGGTAAATGATTCCAATAATGACAGTGGATTAAATTTTTTTATAAACTTTTTTAATAAACATGCAGTTCACCATCAGCTCAGATTTCAGTTGTGTGCACTATGAATAGGTTTCCCATTTATGATAACTGAATAAGTTCACTTCTGTTTTTAGCAACCAAGCTTCCCTTTTAATTTACCAGTATTTTGGGAATTGCATTTTATTCTCTCTGTATAATTAGGGCCAGCAATGAATAGTAAGTCAAATTTTACTTTTATTACATGGAATTATTGGACTTCTACCAGTATATTGGGATTTTCTAATTGTCCTGACACAGCTGATAATGAACATGGGCAGCACATGTCAATCAAGAAAAGATAATTGTCCTCAGTACCGTAAGCCACTGCGAGTTTTCGTGAGGGCTTATGTACCACACACAAGGCATTATACAAAGCCATACTCAAACTGCATATAAGAATGTGTAAAAAATTAGGAAAATTCAGAGAAAATTCATGTTGAATATGGTTTTTACTGTTGTCTGTCTAGGTACCATATCCGATGCAGATGTTGGTGACCATGGTTTTCCATACGGACCTATCCCTCGTTCTTTGGATGATTTCCATTTCCTTAATGTGTAGCCACCTGGCTAGGCTTTTGATGTACATAAGCCGAGGTCTTCCTCTAGGTCTGCTCCCCTCGATCTTTCCAGAGAGTATGAGTGTTTCTAGTTCATCGTTCCTCATGATGTGTCCTAGGAATCTGAGTTGTCTTTCCCTTATTGTTGGTATGAGTGATCTAACTGCTTGGGCTCTTCTGAGATCTGCTTTCTCTCATTACTGTATATTGTTATCTATCGTCATTGTTTTAACACACTAAGCATCACACCATGTGACTACCTGTTCTCTTCCTTTTATAATGGATGTTCAGCATGAAATTTGCCAGAACTCTTTTCCCTGGAATACTTAGCCACAGTTATCCTGAAATTGCATTTTTCTAGTTGATGAAGTGCCTATATTTGTTAGTTTAAACTACCCTCAAAGTGTTCTTTGCCTGACAGAGGGATGTTGGGACATTTGTGCCAGGAACTCTGTTTTTTGAAACAATAATTCCTCCCAACCAAGAAAGCAATAAGTGCACTAAGAGACAACAAAGTGTACAATTCAGTTGAGGTTGCATGTTTTTGATCAAATGAAACCTGAACTGCCAGATTTCCTCACTCAAACAAGAGAAAATCTACAGATACTGGGAATCTGTGCAACACACACACAAAGTACAGGAGGAACTCAGCAGGCCAGGCAACATCTATAGAAAAGTGTACAGTCGATCTTTTGGGCTGAGACCCGTCATCAAGACTGGAGAAAAAAGATGAGAAGTCAGAGTAAGAAGGAAGAAGTACAAGGTAGTACGTGATAGGTGTAACTGGGAGAGGGTAAGGGGTGAAGTAAAGAGCTGGGAAGTTTATTGGTGAAAAATCAATCTCTATCTCTTTCACCAATCGACTTCCTAGCTCTTTACTGTTGCAACATCATGCATCTCACAACTAATCACCACTCCCTTAGAGAAACACAATAAACTTAACAGAGGAGCAGAAAGGACGCTATAAACATATGAAAGGGTCCAGAGAACAACTGATTATAGATTCTGTAATTCAAAATATAACCCGGCGGAAAAGCAGAGATCTTTCAAGTTGTGATACTGACTCTGAAAAAGCATTTGATTCTATACCACACTCATGGTTAATAGAAGCTCTTGACATTTATAATCTATACCCTATACTTGTGAAATTCCTACAACATCTGTTGAAGCATTGGTATACTATAATCACCTTATCTATTAACAACCAAATGAATCATACCTTGACACAGCTTCTATAGATGAATGATTTGAATCTATTTGCTCCTTCTTTAGTAACGCCTAAGCAATTAATTCAAATAGTAGAACTATTTTCTAAAGAAATAAACATGCACTTAGGACCAGATAAATACAGAACATTAAAGATAAAGAAAGGTGCAATAGAGCTGGTAGAATATAAAAGAGAGCAGCAGCATACAATACAACTGATGGATGACTATGAAACATATGCAACTGGATATCAATAAGCAAAGAAAACTATGCAATAAAGGCGAAACTTCCTACAGAATTTACTTGAAGGTTTATGAAAATCTGCCAACAGAGCTCATTTGTAAAAATATAACAAAGGCAATAAACACTTTCGCTAGACTCTATTAACATATTCTTTTGGCTTATCTGAAACCAATGTGGAAAATTTACAAAGTACAATAAGAACTGAATTGACAAATTTTAGAAAACACTAAATTCACTCAAGCACTTAGATTAACACTACCCAGGACAGAAGGAGGAAGAGGAACAGCAGACATAAAAAATTTATGCAACAGTCTGATAAAAACTTATAAAACTTATGTTTTTATCAACAAAAACAGGATTTAACACTCCACAGGGGCATATGCAAATCCGATAAGCAGTACACACCACCAAATTTAAAGGAAAGCACAACCTGGAAAAATGAATAAGTTTTCACTATCACCTCCCAGCTTCTCAGTTCATCACAACCCTTCTCTCCCCTCACCTGGTCTCACCTGCCAGATTGTACTCCTTCTCCTCCCCCACCATATTCATACTTCTTCCCCCTTTCTTTCCAGCCCTGATGAAGGGTCTTGGGCCGAAACATTAACTGTTTATTCCTCTCCATAGATGCTGCCTGACCTGCTGAGTCCCTCCAGCACTTTGTATGTGTTGCTCTGGATTTCCAATATCTGCAAAACCTTTTGTATTTATGAGTACTCTTGCATTTGCCATTGCCAGGAACAGAAGAAAGGGTATGAGAACTGTGTTTACTTAAATTGTGTAAATTATTTGTTCTTGTTTTTAATTCTGTAATAAAATTATTTTCTTGAACATATTGATATGAATAGAACCATATTGTAATAAACCCTCCATTATCTCACCATTAGGAGATTGTAGACACAAGAAAGTCTGCAGATGCTGGAAATCCAAGACAACAGACACAAAATGCTGGAGGAACTCAGCAGGTCAGGCAAAGTCTATGGAAGTGAATAAACATTCAACATTTCTGGCTGAGAATCTTCTTCAGGACTGAGATGGAAGGCGGAAAACACGAGAATGAAAAGGTGGAGGGAGTGGATGAGGCTAACTGGAAGGTGATAGGTGGCCAAGTGGGTGGGAAAGTTCAAAAGCTGGAGAAGAAGGAATCTGTTCGGAGAGAACAGTGGTCTATGGAGAAAGGGAAGGAGGAGGGGACCAAGGGGGAAGTGATAAGCTGGTGAGAAGAAGGTAAAAGGTCGGAGTGCATTATGGAGGAAGAGGGGAGGAAGGAGTGAATATTTTTTACCAGAAGGAGAAATCAATATTCATGGCATCAGGTTGGAGGGTTCCCAGATGCAATATAAGGTGCTGCCCCTCCACCCCGCGGATGGCCTCATCTTGGGTATGGAGACGTATGGCACTTTCACTCGCACACCAGTACATCTAAAAGCTATTGAGCGTTTTCCACGTAGCGGCAACGAGGATGCAGACACAGCAAAGGTTTGGATGCCTCCAATACATTCAGTGGCCACTTTATTAGGTTCCTAATTAAATGGACATTGAGCGTATGTTTGTGGTCTTCTGCTGTTGTAGCCCATCCACTTCAAAACTCAACGGTTATGTGTTCAGAGATGCCCTTCCGCAAGCCACTGCTGTAATGCATTGTCATCTGAGCTACTGTTGCCTTCCTGCCTAGCTATTCTCCTCTGACCTCTCATTAATAGGGCATTGTCACCCACAGAATTGTATGTTTTTTGTTTCTTGCACCATTCTCTGTAAACTCTAAAGTCTGTTGTGTGTGAAAATCCCAGGAGATCAGCAGTTTCTGAGATACTCAAACCACCCCATCTGGTACCAACAATCATTTAGATCACATTTTTCCCCATTCTGACCTTCGGGCTGAACAATGTCTTGACCATGTTTGCATGTTTTTATGCATTGACTTGCTGCCACATGATTGGCTGATTAGATATTTGCATTAATGAGCAGTATATTTAATAAAATGGCCACTGAGATTATGTTGACATATGATACCAAGGAGTTGCTAAGAGCACTGGACATAATAATATCTGATAATATCCTGGCTGAAGTACTGAATATCAGGATGGCTGTGGTGGCGAAGAGATAGTCATCCACCTCTTTCCAGACTTTGGATTTGCTAAGGGGATGTGGTGATGGATACAAGGGTCCATGCCCCCAATTCATACCAGCAGCTGCATAGCAGAGGACTCTGATCTGTGGGCTGAGACAGCTGCTGGAAGTTCACCGCCTCGGTGAAAGATACCACTTGGGCTGCCTGATGCATCCTGGTCTTCCTGCACAGCAAGATGTTGGCAAGCAAATACTGCAGATTGGCACAGGAGTACATGCTGGTGGAAGCACTGAAGTTTGGTGCAGCAATGTTATTGTTCCGTGGGAAAGGGCCACACTGAAGGGTGCTTCCATTGCTTTACATGAAAAAAGGAGTTGGTAGGGGAATTGCCCAAAGCAAATTAGTCAAACAATGAATCAGTCATATTGTAGGGTAATGTAATTGGTGGCAATGTACATAATTCACAACCACCAATACTGAGTTGAGGGTTCAATTTAAGAGGCTGGTCCGATGTAGCGACAAAATTACTTGAGGTTTTTGAGCACAGTTTTGTTCAGGCTTTGGAGATCAATAAAATGTGTTTTGGCTTTTCTTAAACATAAAATGCCTATAATATCACCCCAGAGGACACATGAATGGAAATGCCTCTGCTGTTTGTTTTCCTTTGAAAAGAAGTTTACTCTACTGACTATAAAGGCCAGTAATGCAAACGTTTTTTTTAAATTACACTGTATTTTGTTTGTATTTATTTTTAATTATGAGTTAAGTTTATTTAAATAAACTCAGCCTTGAAGGCTGGCTGTGAATTACCCAGCTAACTGCAGTGCTAATGGATGTAACTCCAGTCCAACATTTTCACACCTTTCTTAGCACACTCTCTGCCTTTTTCACTATCCCATTGTCTGCTCAATCTCAATGCATAAACATAGCCACCATAAAATAAAGATTTTGCACCAAATTCAAATTAAAGTTAAGGTACACAAAATAATTCGAGGCATAGATCGAGTGGATAGCCAGAGACTTTCTCCCAGGGTGGCAATGGAATAATTTTAAGGCGATTGGAGGAAAGTATGGGGGAACATCAGAGGTAGGTTTTTTGCACAGAGAGTAGTGGATGTGTGGCACAATCTGCCGGGGTGGTGGTAGAGGCAATACGTTAGGGGTATTTAAAATATTCCTGGAATGGTGCAAGAATGATAGGAAATGGTGCATATGTGGGGGGGGGGGGGGGGGGAGAAGGGTTGGATTGAACTTAGACTAGTTTAACATTGTGGACTAAAGGGCCTGTACTGTGCTATGATATTCTATGTTTCATGTTTTACGTTCTAAAGCATGCAATATCACATTGAACAGTCATGGTCCCACTTTTCCATAGTAATTGCATTCTATACAAGACCATAAGACCATCTGGTATAGGAGCAGAATTAGGCCATTTGGCCCATCGACTCTGCTCTGCCATTCCATCATGGCTGATCCAATTTTCCTCTCAGCCCCAATCTCCTGCCTTCTCCCTGTATCCCTTCATACCCCTACCAATCAAGAATCTGTCAACCTCTGCTTACATAAGGATTTGGCCTTCGCAGCTACCCATGGCAAAGAATGGCACAGAGTCATCACTCTCTGGCTGAAGAAATTCCTCCTCATCTTTGTTCTAAAAAGATGCCCCTCTATTCCCAAGCAGTGTCTTCTGGTCTTCGTCTCCCCCGCCATAGGAAGCATCCTCTCCACATCCACTCTATCAAGGCTTTGCCCCATTTGATAGGATTCAATTAGGTCACCACTCATTCTCACTCTCTTTGTCTCCACGCTCCTACTTCGTGCTTCCCCGGAGGCGATAGCATGGCTGAGGAAACTGGAGAAGTTCAGTAGGGGAAACTGCTGGTCACCTCAGAACACAATCTCTAGCAGATCTGGACTATTTCTGCATGCCCAGTACCATTCGGAGTTTTCTGACTGACAGGGTTCACCGTTGGGGCAGCAGCAGACATGATTGGAGAGGAGAGCAGGTTTAAGGTCCTTGGACCTTCAGGCAGTACTGGGATGTAAGGCAGAGGAAGCTGAATCATCAACCTTAGTCCAGAACTGGGCTGATCAAGTTGCTTGTTATTTCCATGCTGGAAAGGCTGGCGTCCGCATTCTGGGCAAAGGTCAGTGCAGTTTAGTGCTGGACCCTCTATGTTCCTTGGTCCTGCTTGCACATTCACTTCAGGAGCTTTCCAGGACAAACATCTCATCAGAATCCTTCTGCATGTCGTGATTTTGAAATTCTACAGCAGAATTTGCTTGTATGCTAATGATATGGGGAGGCAGGCCTGAACTATGCTCTTCTTTAGATTGAGTGGAGCCTCTGGGTGCTCTGTATGAGTAGTTTCCTCCATAAGACAATCAGAACTACAGGCAATATCTGCACCTCAGCATGGAATTGGATGATCTTCTTTGTCCGTGTGCTCACCCACTTTTGCCTGTGGTGGTAGAACAAGATCAGTTGTGTTTTGACTGCTTGGCAGTGGAAAGGCCTACATGTACAGTCACAATGAGGTAGGCAAGGAAGATTACGAATACATAGGCTGCTATCAGCACGTAATCCATAGAGAATGTGGGATGAGGGGAAATGCATTGTGAGAATCCCTTCATCTTCATTACTTTCTGCTCCTTCACTATCTATGACCGTAGAATCATCAAGTTTTGGTTAGTGCTGTCTCCTCCATGGTGGAAGGTCAACCAAGCCATTGCTCACCCCCTGCTGGCTGGCTGATGTCTGTTGTTTTATCCATTATCTTATGTTCCAACATCCACTCATTGTTTTAATGAGTGCCTCAAAACATGGGTAACGGAGCTCTCATAGATAATGTGCTTCACCTGCAAGGTGTGGGAGACTGTGATACAATGTTTACTGTGAGTCCTGCTAGAGGTTGATGGTAGGTGAGTGACAGGTGAGAACAGTCCAAAAGCAATGGTCTAGGTTGAGAGATGTGGCATCTGGAAAAGGACTGAATGACTGAACCAATACACAAGGTCATTGAATTCCTTGAGGCATTGACTACTGGCATTGAGCACACTATCTGCCTTACTGGCTTTCTGGTGTTTGTCTAGAAGGTTGCCTCTCTCCCTGTGGTTATCTGCCATTCTCTATTTCTCTCCACTTGCCTCTGGTGCAGTACTGGAACATCATACAGCCTGCTGACTGACTGACTGACTCACACACACACACAGTCATTCGTAATTACGCCAAAGCAACATAAGAACCTGCTGCAGCCACTCTGCTACCTGATGTGAGCTGGTGTTGGCAGCTAACACTGTTGGCCCCGTGCTGAACCAGGTCCCATTAAATGGTCTGGCTGAAGGTTGCAATCATGCGAATCCACAGGCCGCTCATGCTGGTCTACTGCCCATATTGGAGGCAGTGCCCATTGTCAGGCCTATCAAACTTAGGCTCTGTGCCTTTAATGAAGGAGTACATCCCAAGGCGACTCCCAGGAGCTGCGTGAGAAGGTAGTTTCATGATATTTGCAAGATCATAATTAAACATGATAGCTGAACAGACTTAAGGCTGTGGAATTGAATACAATATTTCTATCCCATGGCTGAACCCAGGATTTATTTTTAGCTTCTGTATAAATATTTCAGGGGCCATATCTTACTGGGCCACCTGTCTTCACTTATCTGGTGGCAGGTTGACCCTCAGCACGCAAGAGGAATGCCGTGAGATGTGGTGAGGCATCAGGAGTTACAGTCCAGTGACCCTGCCCCTGCAACTCTCTGCTGGCATCCTTTCACAGGATGTAATGCCCTGATTCTATTCCTGTCATACCCACCTTCTGAAGTGACTGACAACCATCAACATTTAAAGGTCATTGCACAAATGTAAATGATTAAACAATTAATAAGATGGTTTAAACATTTTAAAAAAGATAACATCAATTGCAAATACATCAAATGCAAAAAATGTATGGAAGTGTGAAATTAAAATAAATAAAAATAAGTTAGCTTTCTCTTTCTTCTCCTCAAGATTCATTCAACAGAATGCGATCTCCGATCTTGTGCGTGTCTGGTTGCCATTGAACTGGAGACAGAGTCATAGAGTCACAGAACGTTACAGCACAGAAATAGGCCCTTTGCCTATTGAGTCCATGCTGAACTACTAACCTGCCTTGTCCCAACGACCTGCCCTCCATGCCCCTGCCATCCATGTACCTATCCAAATTTGTCTTAAATATTGAAATCTGGGGAATTTATGAATATTTAAATGGTGAACCCAGAGTTTAATGTTGGGGAACACTAGAAGGACAAGATTTCATTCATAGGCTTCAAGTGGGAGCTACCTGGAGCATGCAATGAGAATAATATCATCCTGGCAAACATACAATATTTTTAGATTGGAAGTTAGATTATGCAGTCTTGGGTAGGTCTGTAGTCTAGTGTAGTTTTTTACTGTGTTGTTTTTTACATAGTTCAGTCTAGTTTTTGTACTGTTTCACGTAGCACCATGGTCCTGAAAAACATTGTCTCATTTTTACTATGTACTGTACCAGCAGTTATGGTCGAAATGACAATAAAAGTGACTTGACTTGACTTGAAAAGATTCGATGTTAGTTGGCAGTTAGATTAAAACTCTTTGCATGAGAATATATGAGAAAATATATGAGCTATGTATAAGAATGCAGTGGATTCCAGTTAATTGGGCCATCAGTTAATCCATTTATTTGAAGCACCCATTTATTTGGGACAACTCTCAAAGAACAAAAAGTAATTGAGAAAATAGCTGTGATTCCCTTCGTTTATTTGTGACACTCTGCCACTTAGTTAGGGTAGGAAACTGTTGCTGGGAAGTTTCTAGTATCAGTTGTGAGCACTTGTGAGGCTATTAGACACTGCACTGTGCTTAGACTGAACAGTTTTAAAATAGCATTAGTTGGGGGGGGGGGTTGTGTTCAAAAAGCAATGATTTCTGTCTCTGCTAGTTGACGAGAAATAAGCAGCAAGACAATTCTGAACTGTTTTGCTCACTGGTTTCAAGCATTCAAGCTTGGAGATGCCAGTAATGGCCAGGAGTGAAAATGAAATTATTTCACTACTTCAGCAAATTAGGAACTATGAAGAATTTGAAAGTACTGACAATCATCTTGAATGTTACAATGAAAATGAAGATTTGGAAGAATCAGTCATTGAAAATTGTATGAAGGCAGTCCATTATATCTTCACAAGGTGTCTTCACTGATTTTGTTCATTTACAGTTGATCAAGAGAACATGGCAGGGTATATTGGATTAATTCCTCTGTCCTTAGATATTAGGAACTAAGACATTGTAAGAGAAGTGGCATTGGTAGTGTTTTAATTTGTTCTGTATTTTATTTAAATACATAATTTTTTGCTGAATTAAATGGTAGTTGGTATTTTTTTATACCTTTTTTATTATTTCCATGGAACAGTGGCTAATTGGGGCATATAGAGTATCAGAATTACAGAACTTGCTACAAATGATGAATCATTTTTAAAGCCTTGGAAAAAGGCCATCAACAGCAAAAAACCCGACTTCATTCAGAGCTTTCACGTGAAATATTGCAGAACTTAAAAAGAAAACAGTGAAGTTCCACTGACAGTTTAAGATGCTGATGGAACTCCTGGCACAAAAGGATTTCATAGACCCTGCAGTAGTTTGTTTAATCTAATGGCTACGTTTCTTAGTTCTGTTTATATTACTTTCAATCAGAAAATTCGGTAGCCTTTCTGGTAATTGTTTGACAGGATCCAAGTGCAACAAATATCCTTGTCATGTCAAATAAATGGATCTGTCACTAGAATTCGGAAACAAGAACTTCCTGTCCAAGGGCAAAAAAACTGCACATGAAGCTATGTCATAACCATTATGTTTATAATCAAAGGTCTTTCATTTCCTAATTGAAATACAGGTAAAGAACTTCCTTTTATTATATTTATCACCTGTTCCATTGCAGTAAATTATTTATTAGATAAATTTTACATATTTTAATGCATTGTACTTTATTTTTATTATTGATAAATATGAATGCACATTTTGTTAAATTTAGCTATCATCTTAAACATTGCAACTGAGATATTTGAATAATGACAAATTCAAATTCAAGCTGATTGTCATCTGACACACACAAGATGCTGGTGGAATGCAGCCGGTCAGGCAGCATCTATAAGGAGAAGCACAGTCGATGTTTCGGGCCAAGACCCTTCGTCAGGACTAACTGAAAGGAAAGATAGTAAGAGATTTGAAAGTAGTGGGGGGAGGGGGAAATGCGAAATGATAGGAGAAGACCGGAGGGGGTGGGATGAAGCTAAGAGCTGGAAAGGTGATTGGCGAAAGTGATACAGAGCTGGAGAAGGGAAAGGATCATGGGACGGGAGGCCTCGGGAGAAAGAAAGGGGGAGGGGGGAGCAGCAGAGGGAGATGGAGAACAGGCAGAGTGATGGGCAGAGAGAGAGAAAAAAACGAACAACTAAATATGTCAAGGATGGGGTAAGAAGGGGAGGAGGGGCATTAACGGAAGTTAGAGAAGTCAATGTTCGTGCCATCAGGTTGGAGGCTACCCAGCCGGTATATAAGGTGTTGTTCCTCCAACCTGAGAATGGCTTCATCTTGATAGTAGAGGAGGCCATGGATAGACATATCAGAATGGGATTGGGATGTGGAATTAAAATGTGTGGCTACTGGGAGATCCTGGTTTCTCTGGCGGACCAAGCGTTGGTGTTCAGCGAAGTGGTCTCCCAGTCTACATCGGGATACACCAATATATAGAAGACCACACCGGGAGCTCCGGACACAGTATATCACACCAGCCGACTCACAGGTGAAGTGTCGCCACGCCTGGAAGGACTGTCTGGGACCTTGAATGGTGGTGAGGGAGGAAGTGTAAGAGCAGGTGTAACACTTGTTCCGCTTTCAAGGAAAAGTGCCAGGAGGGAGATCAGTGGGATGGGATGGGGGGGGGGGGGGAAATGAGTGGACAAGGGAGTGATCCCTGCGGAAAGCAGAAAGCGGGGGGAAGGAAAGATGTGCTTGGTAGTGGGATCCCATAGCGGAACAAGATCTGTAATCGGCCATGTTTTGGGTACCTTGCAACATGCACCACGTGTGACACCAGGGACACAACAGCAACTGCACATTCATCCTAGTTTAATCCAAGTTATACAATAAATATTGTAATTTATCATGTTTTTCACACTTATGACAAATTACTTTCATTCATGATGTCAGGCGATGGCAATAATATTGAGGTTACCCGTTTGTAATATTCAGGCTTGTAAGATCATTGATATCTAGAAAGTTCAGATACATTTAGTAGCCTGGTTTCATTACAAGAACAGAATTTAGAGCTTAAAATGTAAAGATAGAGTCTTTATGGAAAATGCCAATGATCTGTTACTTTAGCTTATTTACAAGCTTGCTTGTAGTGTTTTAATGCAAACTTAAAGGTAATTGTAATGACAAACTTTACATCAAGGAGAATACTTGCAACAGAACCAGGAGAACTTTACAATTTTTACCAGCTTTCCTTCTTTCTGAACAGTAATAATTCAAATACAGGTCCAGAGGTACCAATAATACTGATCCCTTTGTCCATCTATTGGGCAACGTCCGTTTTTACTGTTGAGTAGAAACCTAGTTCATAGCTTCCCGTGTGGTAAATTATTTTGTCTATTTTTGAATTAGAACCATATGGTTGCATTCTTTTCATCTACGGCTCCATCTCAAGCTGATTGCAGAAACTCCTTTTGAATTTGCTGTTACTGAAATGGCTAGTAACTGGTCGACATGAAAAGGAGAGGAGAAATATAAAAGGTGGCAAGAATTATAATGTTTAAACAGTCCATTACAGTCAGAGAGTTTGTCTCACAATGTTGTGCATGCAAATTTACAGGTTACAATTCTTTAGAAACAGCAAGGAAGAAAGCCAGTCATTTCCTGTTAGTTTCTGTTGGCCTTGAGTAGTAACCAGTTTCATTAGCATAGCCCCATCTACAAAGACCTTTCCCAGAAACAGGAAGTTGATTGTGATTGATCCCAGGATGTGTTCTATTTCCAGGAATTACATGTTGTAAGTTTAAAGAAAGGAAAAAGACTTGCACATATATTATCACACCATTCATGATCTCAAGATGCCACACTTAACTATTTAAGCAGTTAGTTTACATCTCTTGGCCAAGAAGTCAGAGCTGGCTGAATGACAATTGGATTGGATCACAAACAAAGCAAAAGCTGAGAATTTGGAGGTTGTGGAAGCTTGGCAGAGAGGAAGAAGGTAATCTATGAAGTCAAACGAAAAAGGAGTGGAGCTTCAAAACCTTAGTGTTCCATGTTAACAATTTAGCTACCTAATATTTAGGTTCCTTATGTTACTTACTTTACGGTTCTTATTAATCTTGTGAAAGCAATTTAGTCTTTGTGTAGTTTGCTTTTGATAAGTGAACTGAAGAAATATAATGAAAACAAAAACTGTTCAAGATACTTAGCAGATCAAGCAGCATCTGTGGAGAATGAAGTAGTGTTAATGCTTCATATCGATGATGCTGCATGAAAGGAAAATTTGGTTCGCAACTGTTATCAGCAATTATCAGAAATCATAAAATACAACCTAATTTCCTAATATAAAAGGAGGTATAACTACAAACAGCTGCCTATGCTTCTTGCAGCATGCGGGAGCTTTGAGCCAGTTACTAAACTCTCACTGAGAGTTTCTGAGCTTGACATGTAGCTGAGGTCCCTTCAGGGCAAGTGGTTGGCTGATGGTTTATTGGAATGCAGGTTTAAATATTGCTTCACAACCAGGTAAAGTTCATTTTAGCAACTTGGTGGCCACATAGGATGATTCAAAAAGCAGGTTATAAAAGAATCCTCTGGGCACATAGCATACTCTAACAGATATTCAACATAGCATATCAAGTTGTAGCAGATCCTTGAAGGAGCACACTGTTAGCCTAGTATCTTGACCTGAAGCATTCTACTTTTAAACATAACAATTCCTGGTAACTAACTGGTGATCTGATTGTCAGAGGGGGCTATCATCTTATTTGACACCTGCAGCCACTAGTTCAAATATGAAAATGGGGGATGGAGAATGTATGTTATTTCCTATATAACCAGGGCAAAGAGGAATACAACTATAAAATGCACAGAGGGGGAGGTAGAACTAGGTTCCGTTTCAGAAGACCCTGAGGAAGAAATAAAACTTGAAAAGTGCTTAAAATGCTTTGTAGCACAGCTTGTAAAACAGACTGGAATTTACCTGCAAAAGCTGCACAGCACCTGTGTTTTCTATACTTGTATGCAAGAATATGGAGGTGCCAACTTGTTTGTTGGTGATTTCTCAGCTGTCCTCTGATGGTGGGCTTTCCATGGAGTCCAGTGGGGAATTGCAGGGGTTGTGACTGTTCCCCAGCAATTACCTTTAGAAATCCATTTGAAGAACCTGCAGTATGCCAAATTAGATCAGGTACCATCTGCTCTGCCATGCTGATTTAAGTGAAGAACAGCTGTGTGAGATTAAAGCAATGTTAATATCCTTTGATGACTTTTAATTGATTGAGTTTGCTTAACTCCTTAAAATTATATTTGTTTTTTAAAACAGTTTAAATCCCTTCAGTTTGTAGCAAAAATTAATAGTTTGATTATTTTTTGTTATGGGATGTGTTTGAAGATTTCTAAATCTTGGAAACATTCAGAAACACTTACTGTACTTTGATAGTTTTGACAGCCAGCTAAGTAAGGAGGTGTAGCTTAACCAGCTGTCAAAGTTTATATTGTGTTCGGTAATAGGAAGTGGTGGTTAGCTCTATTCCTCGTTGGAACTATTTATGGAGGGCTTGTGGATGTGAACAATAGAATGCTTTGTACATTTGGAAGCTTGCCTTCTAGCATGTGTAAAATGCCAAGGAACATGGGGATAGCCAGCATCAGAAATAGATAAATGTCTGTGTATGATGCCAGCACTTTCTAGTTGGAAGCTCTTATTCAATCATATGCAAACCTAACCATCATTTCAGTTATCCAAACCTCAGCTTTTATTGCATCTAGTATGAAGAAAACATACATTATTCGGTGCACCTACACACCTGCTCAGTAATACAAGAATCCATTTTCATATACATTGTATCAAAATGGAAATACACTCAGTGCCCACTTGATTAGGTATACCTGGACACCTGATCGTTAATGCAAATATCTAATCAGCCAGTCCTGTAGCAGCAACTCAATGCCTAAAAGCATGCAGATATGGTCAAGAGGCTCAGTTGTTCGGACTCAAAATCACCACAGGGAGGAAATTTGATTTACATGACTTTGCTCGTGGAATGACTCTTGGTGCCAGATGGGATGGTTTGAGTATCTCAGAAACTGCTGATCACCCGTGATTCTCATGCACAACAGTCTCTGGAGTTTACACAAAATGGTGTAAAAAACAAAACAAAAAGAACATAATCAGCTGCAGTTCTGTGGGTGAATATACCTTGTTAATGAGAGAGGTCAGAGGAGAATGATTCAAGCTAACAGGAAGACAACAGTAACTCAGTTAACCATGTGTTATAACAGTGGTGTGCAGAAGAGCATCTCTGAATGCATAACACAACGAACCGTGAAGTGGATGGGTTACAGCAGCAGAAGACCCTTACTATACACTCAGTGGCCATTTTATTAGGTGCAGGAGGTTGAGGACTGGCACACTGTTCATCAGCAAATTAGCAAGTCAAGGCACAGAGCTAAATTAGAGGCAATGGTCCCCCGAGCATAAATCCTCTGTCAGGATGACAATATATTTGTGCTCCACCCCTGACCGGTGATGCCAAGCAGACAGCACAGACTGCTGTTGCTCATGGTGAGGCAGGGCAGTCTGATGCCTTCTGAATGGAACAGGATCTGTACGTTTTGAGATTTAGATCTGCAGAACAAGATTAGCAAGAACTGCAGACAGCAATGAAGACTAAAACTGGAAGAATGAGATACCTTACGAGGGTGGAGGAGCTATGGGATGGAATGAGAAGACCCAAAACCAAGCAGGAGAATCTTAAAATCAGGATATTGCCTTGCAAGAATCCAGCAGAACAACGGTGACTGAGTGTGATTTTGGACTTGGATTACAGAGTTTTGGGTAACCTTGAGTTTTTGTAAAGGTTTTGGCCAGGTATACATTGGATTCATCAAACTTGGAAGCAATAAAGACATCGATGAGGGAATCAGCAAGCGGTGTGCTGAAAGAAGGCTGTTGGGGGACAATGTCAAAAGGGTGGGAAATGGCAGAGTAGAAAAGGAAATCCAGAGGTGTAATCGGGAGAATCCCCTTCCGGGAGGGGACATTGCTAGACCTGAGAATGAGGAGGATCAGGTAATGTTAGAGAGCCACGGTAATATTGCAAAGTTACAGTTATTGATAGGGAAGGACAAAAGGCACTCTCAGTTACTGGAGGTGAGCTAATTTCAGTGAAGGGAGGACCCGAACTGCATAAATTGAAATCAAAAACTGGCAGGCAAGATCGCAAAGGAACAATCAGTAATCTTCAAAGGATTCAATTAGTTTAAATACAATCTCACAAGGGGTTGGGGAAGAGAAAACAACTAAAGTCAGACTTCCCTTGATGAATAGAAGTGTGAGAAAGCTGTAAAGTTTACAGCATGCTGGTGTATTATCTAATACGTCTACAGATGTATAAAGATTATATCGTATGGTTATTTTTTAACCTTTAACTTGAATGGTTATGTTTAAGGTCTGAAAGGAGTGAAAAATCCGAGGAAAAGATCCAAACAGGAAAACCTCGTGATGAAATCATGAAGCCTGCACCCTCCCACCACCAATCCCCCCCCCTCGACTACTCTCCAACTTTCCAGTGCTAACTTATGGTTTCATTTTGAAACATTTTATTATTATGGTTTTATGCGGTAAATGCAAATCTTTAATGATGTACAAACTATTTTTGACGTGATTTGGGAAAGTGGAACATGTACTTGTTTTTCTTTATATCTCATAGCAGTCACTCCCCACACTGAGAGCCGAATTTGCTTTTAAGTGGTAATATTTTAAGCACGCAATGTGCATTATAAAGTTTCCAGCTTAATTTTATTGCTCATACACAGAAGTATTTTATTTTCATTATTACTATCTCAAGAACATGTGGACATTTGACACTCATTTCTGACTCTTCAGATTTGGCTCTGAAATTCTTCATAATTAAATGCTCAGTTTAAAAGATGTTGTTGGCATTAGGAGGGTCTGTTCTGTCTACAGCCAAAAAAAATTAAGATATTTCAAGAATTAACCCATAAATCATTATGCATTATACCGGTCTGCAGTGTTTTAATGCAGCAGAAAGTGATAGCAGATGCTATTTTAGTCCATCTGTTTTATTGTTGTCGTGATGTATCAGTTTCATCACAGTGTCTGGGCAATCCAATTTCACATTAGCTATGAAATATGGCAAGAATTGTAAGTTACCCATCAGTCATTAAATGTACCCCACCCAAAATCTAGGGTTTCTACAATAATAACGACCACCACCCAGCTAAAGCATTTGTCAAAAATCCACATAAGAAACGTCTTTTGAATATATAAATGATTGAGAAGCTTTTCAAGCCCTGTTTGCAGAAGACATGCCATGCGTGAATAATTTACACAGAAACTCTATCAAGAGGTTGTATCAGTTTCAGCTGTAAAACCTGGCCCTGAGATGGGGGTGGTTGGTTGGAGTACGTCTACATGTGCGACAGGCAATGGACGACAACTGCAAAGCCATTCAAGCACAAGAGCAAGGCCAAACTGTAAAACTTTTGGCTGACTTGAATAGTAAGACTGTGTGTGACTGTTTCTATTTCAAGTGAGTGCAGAGAAAACAGTTAAGAGTGACCTCGCATTATTAGCATTTCTGCCGCTTTGTCATTGATTCGTCTTTAATCAGATCTTGTTGATCTATCTGACTACACGGAATTGCTGTTCACACCCGTACTTAGCTGGTCTGGCTGTGAAAGGTCAATTTCACTGGCCTGACATGCCTCAACAGTTGTCAACAGTTCTGGGCCCCATATTTTCAGAAAGGATGAGTTATCATTGGAGACACTCCAGAGGAGGTTCATGGGGAGAATTCTGGGAGTGAAGGGGTTAGTATATGGGGCGCATTTGGCAGCTTTGGGCCTGTACTCACTGGAATTTAGAAGAATGCGGGGGTATCTCATTGAAACTTACTGAATGCTGAAAGGACTAAATAGAGAAGATGTGGAGAGTATGTTTCCTATGGTGGGGGTATCCAGAGCTCCGAATTGAGGAGTGACCCTTTAGAACAGAGGTAAGGAGGAATTTTTTTAGCCAGAGAGTAATGTATCTGTGGAATGCTCTGCCACAGACTACAGTGGAGGCCAAATCTATGGGTATATTTAAGGCAGAAGGTGATCGCTTCTTGATCAGTCAGGATATCAAAGGATATGGTGAGAAGGCAGGTGTATGGGGTTGAGTGGGATCTGAGATCAGCCATGATGGAATGGCAGAGCAGACTCGATGGACTGAATGGCCTAATTCTGCTCCTATGCCTTATGGTCTTAAGGCATGTTGTGGAAGGTGGCAGGGGCACCAGTGACACAGTGAAGAAATGTCTCAAAACTACTTCTGGAGTCTATGAAAGCAGAAGATAAAACAAGAATAGCTTTATTTGTCACAAGTACAGCGCAGTGCGTTATTTGCGTCTGCGACCAACACAGTCCAAGGATGTATTGAGAGCAGCCCGCATGTGTCACCATGCTTCCAGCATCAACACAACACACCCACAACTCACTCATCCTAATCTGTACGTCTTTGGAACGTGGAAGAAAACTGAAGTGCCCAGAGGTCCTGGGGAGAATATACAAGCTCCCTACAGACAGCGGCAGAAACAAAATTGGGTCACAGGCTCTGTAATAGCATTACACTAACCCCTATTCTACTGTGGCACCCACGACAGTCAAAGTATGTGAATGCTATTTAATGGGAGGATACAGAAAGCAGAGAATTGGTTTCTCAAGCCTGCACTGCCATTCATGGCTGATCACTTTCAATTACTCTTCCATACTATTTTCCTGGTCCTTCAAAAATGTATCTACCTCCTCTTAAAAACCTCTTGTAAGCTAGCTTCCATAGCCCTGTAAGACAGATTTCAAAATTATCACCTCTGTGACAGGACTTTTAAATGTGCCTGACGCACACAGACAATTGAAGCAAACAACTGAAAATTAATGACTATTAAATACATTAAACTTTAATCAAAGGCACTTAGAGTGATCAATAGATTAGAAGCAACATTAACCTCTATTGAAATAAGTAAATACCAACTTGCCTTTCCTTTTACCTCCTGATGTATACCCTTACAGTCACTATGCAACGCCAGATCCTGTACCACATAGTCCTGAGTCCAACGGTGAGTCAGCGTCTTGTGCATTTGATGGTGCACATGTAGACGTCCCAGCCTCTTCCACTTGTCTGGGTAAGTGCCAGCAATTTTATTTGAAGCAACTGAGATCAGCCAATGAGATTGACCCAGAATAAGATACGTATACTGTCTCGTGGCTGGATCCATGGCGTGTCATAAAATCTACTTAATGTTCACAAAAGCTGAAGCCAAGGCTCTAAGTATTTAACCAAATGGCAGTATGAATAGATTCTGATGCAGAAATAGTTTCATTTTAATATGTTGACTAAAATTTTGGAGAGAATGTAGAAAAGTATCTGAGGGTCTGGCAGGCATTCAGCCTGAAATACTAACTCTATTCCTCTCTCCAGAGATACTGTCTGACTTGCTGAGCATCTCCAGCATCTTCTGCTTTTATTTCAAATATATTTGAGTAGCCAAAACGCTGAGAAGAAAATATTACATGGACTAACAAAGTTTAGCAGTCAACTGATAGATGAAATTACTTGCAATAATGTATTAACTTCTGGTTGGCTCATTATGGGAAGGATGTAGAATAATTAGAGAGATTGCAGAGGAGATTTACCAGGATACTGCCTGGATTAAAGAGTATGCCTAATGAAAAGAAATTATCTGGCTATGTGGGAGAGAAGGGTTAGATTGATCTTAGTGTAGGTTAAAGGGTCAACAAAACAGTATCTCCAGTGTGGACTCAGGACAACCTAAATTGTTTTATAACAACCCACTTGTTTTGAAAATGCAGTCATTATTGCAAGTGAGGAACAACAACAGGCAATTTGAATGCAGCATGACCTGTAAGTATCAATTGAGTGACAGCCTACCTCTTTATGGCTCTGGTTAAAGGAAGAATCTTGGCTAAGAATGAAGAAAACTGGAATCTCCCAGTTGGAATCTCAGTCAAAATATTGACCCAGAAAAACGTAAGACGCGTCCTAAGGCAAGAACAATACTTAAAAAACTGTTGATTCTCTCGTGGCTAATTCTCTACTTCAACCAAGTTCCTGTGAGTCGTTCAGCGACTCTAAGATATGTCTTTCAAGACTAAACACCAGAGATTCTTCAGATGCTGGTGAGATGGGGAGGGGGGAGTGAAGTGAGAAGCTGGGAGCAGATAGGTGGCAAAGGTAGAGGGTTGAAGATGAAAGAATCTGATAGGAGAGGAGAGTGGACTTTGGGAGGAAGGTAAGGAGGAGGAGTACCAGGTGAAGGAGACAGGCAAATGAGAAGAGAAGTGGTAAGAGGGGAGCCAGAGGAAAGGTGGAGTGGAAAATTACTGGAAGTTAGAGAAATAGATGTTTATGCCATCGGATTGGAGACTACCCAGACAGAATATGAAGTGTTGCACTTCCAATCTGTGAATAGCTTTATTATGGCAGTAGAGGTGGCCACGGACTGATGTGTCAGAATAGGAATGGAATTAAAATGGGTTGGCCATTAGGAAATCATGCTTCTTGTGGACGGAGTGAAGATGCTTGACAAATCAATGTCAGATATCACCGCTGTCGAGGAGGTCCCATCAGGAGCACGGATACAGAAGACAACCTCAACAAACTTGCAAGTTAAGGGTTGTCTCACCTGGAAGGACTGTTTGGGGCCATGAATGGTGGTTAGGGAAGATATGAATGGACAGGTTGTTCAGCTTCCACGGATGCGTCAGGAGGAAGGTTAGTTGGGAGGGATGAATGGATAAGGGAATCATGGAGGTTTGTGGGGTGATAGGTAAGGACAAGAGGAACTCTGTCTCTGTTCTGGCCATTGTGGATGTCTGGGAAATGGAGCAGATGTGGGTAAGGGCAGCATATATGATTAAGAAAGGGAAACCAGGTTCTTTGAAGAAGGAGGACAGCTCTGATATTCTGGAAAGGAAAGCTTCATCCTAGATACAGATGCTGCGGAGATGAAGGAACTGAGAAAGAGGAGTGGCAATTTTACAGGTGACAGAGTGGGAAGAGGTATAGTCAAGATAGCTGTGAGAGTCAGTGGGATGATGAAAGATATAGGTAGACAGTTTGTCCCCAGAAGTTGAAACAGAGAGATCAAGAAAGGGGTTTGAAGGTGTCAGAAATAGACTGTGAATTTAAAGGCAGGGCGAAGTTGAAAGCAAAGCTGATAAAATTGATGAGCTCAGCATGAGTGCATACAGTCATCAATGTAGCACAGAAAGAGTTGGGGAGAGTTACCAGCAGAGGCTTGGAATGTGGACGGTTCCATGTAGCCAACAAAAAGGCAGGCATAGCTGGGGCCCATGCGATTATCCATGGCTACAGCTAGCGTTCGGAGAAAGTGTGAGGAGCTGAAAGAGCAGTTGCTGAGTTCCACCAGACGGAGGAAAGTGTTGCTGGAGGGAACTGGTTTGGTCTGTTGTTAAGGAAGAAGCAGAGAGCTTTAAGGCCTTCTTGATAGGGGGTGGAAGTGTACAGGGACAGGGCATCCATGGTAAAAATGAGGCAATCAGGGCCAGGGAACTGAATGTTGTTGGAGAGATTGAGAAGTGCTGTGGATGTGGGTGGGAAGGGACTGAACAAAGGGGGATGTTCTACAAGACTAGTTGTATTTTACCTAGAAAATTGGAGTTGAAACTTCTATTCTGTAATTGGATTTTGATTTGCTTTGATTGCTTCCTCACAAAATCACAGCAGCAGGATATAACGTGTATGATACCACCACACTTCAATAGGATCAAATACATGACACCTTTGTTTCAAATAGATGTCTTGGTCTTTATCAAGTATTATTATCAGGCTTGCACAGGCAGGCATATCCCAGTCTCCACCCAGCTAATGGGAGTCACCTGCCACTCATTTCCAACTCATTACCCATCGATCTAGCCAGCCTCAACAAGTTGCTCCTAGACTTCAGTTACCTTGTTGCCTTGTCATGCTAAGCATCTGTTCTCTCCTGTTTTGTGGCCCCTTGTGGCTTGTTATTTTGCAGTTTATTATTAAAGTTATCACTCAGCACTAAATCATCACTGCGCTCTGTGTTTGTGTCAAGCCTCATCTACATTTCCTGGCAGGATAAGTGAAATAGAGGTTGACCCAGCAGAGTTCGTCCACATAAAGGAAGTCATTTGCTGACATGAGCATATGGTCCAGAAACAGAAGGAAACCAGTGGCCATATGTCCACCACTCCCAACCAAATCTTTGCCTCATTACAACAACACCACACCAGGCAGCCTCCTCCCTTGGAGTCCTGGATTCTTGTGCCCGAATGCTTTGACCGATCCCTAACCTAATGCCACAACTGCCTGTCCCAGTGTGTCTTGCATCCTGAGCTGTAGGAGGATATGATCACAAGATGGGTAGACAGATGCCAAATGAAATTTAATGCAGCAAAGTGTGGTGATATACGAACTTTGCCAGAAAGAACAGAACCAATGTTGACTCAAAGGGTTGCAGAATTAGAAGAGTCATGGCTTTAATTTGTACAGATCTTTGAAAATGATTATTTCAATCCAAAAGAACACCTTTGTGTGATGTGGTGGAATGGGAGATTTGCAGCAGAAATGTGTAGCCCACAAATCTGCAGCAGCTGTGTGATGCTAACACGTCAACATGGGCCAGAATCTCTAAAAAATCAGCTTGTTGAATCATTCCGCAAAAAATACATCCTGTTCTGAGAGCAAAGTAAGATGGTGGGGTGGGGGATACTACCCAGTAGTAGGAAGCAACTAATGAAGTGGGCATTAACAAAGTAATTGCATTCCAAAATATCATGAATAAGTATATAGGTTACAACTTGAGATGTTACTGGAATATCACTTTTTTTCTGATCAAAGCAGTTTAGGAAGGGATTTTCAGAGCAATAGGCTTTCCAAGGCCACCAAGGCCCACGTACAGCACACATGAGGCTATCATTGTGCTGGTAAATAGTACATTTATCTAACAGATTGGATGACACTTTCTTAATAAATGAGCACAAGTATAAAGTCTTGCATCTTGATGAAACCAATCTTGCAGTTGATAGGATGCGTATATAATGAGTCAATGGCTTGAAATTTAGTAAAGTGTTTAGTTAAATCATCTTCTACTATGCAATTATAATGATAAAATATGTCTCTGTTTACACTGTTCTATATCCCTGTCTAGGTTTTTTGCCAAGTTTAGCAGATGCAGAAAAAATATATATCCAACTATTTTACTGGAGCTAGCAGTAACTGGGTTTTACAAAATGCAGTGATGGTTCTGGTAAAGACAACCTTGGAAAATATTAATAATTTCCATCTGTTACGAAAACTAAATTTTGTGCACTTAAAAATCTGAGAGAATCCGCTTGCTCAGAGCAAGGGAGGGAAAGAACGGCAACATACAGTCTGTGTAAACAGTGAATATTTACTCCATAATAAATCATTGTTAACGTAGATTAGCCGGGGGGGGGGGCAAATACAGTATATACCTGCATAAGTATGAACCACAGAGAGTTAGAGGTTGTGTATTAATTTATTCTGTCATCAATTTGCACAGAGGAACACACAACAAGGGAATAGTACCTCATATTCCACCCTGGTAACCTCCAGCCTGAAGACATGAGGATTGATTTTTGCTAACTTCTTGCAACTACTTCCCTCTCCCTTCCTTTTTTCCCCTTATCCCACTGGCCCCTCTTTCTCCTCTCCATCTGCCCATCATCCACACATTCCTACCACCACTTCCTTCCATTTACACTGCGGTCTACTTTACCTTCCTATCAGGTTTCATCTTCTTCAGCCCTTTATCACTTCCCCCCATCATCTCCCTGCTTCTTACATAATTGCATCCCTAACCTGCCTGTCAATCTGCACACCTGCATCCACCAGTAACACCCCCTCCCCCACACCTTCTAATACTGGCCCTCTTTCGTGTGAACTTGCCGTCTTGACCTGAAATGTTAACTGTCCAATTCCCTCTGTAGAAGCTGCTTGACCCATTGAGTTCCTCCAGCACTTTGTGTTTTGCATCAGCTTACGTGTATCAGAGGTGTATGTCTCTTCATCAGAACATCTGACGCATTTAATTTCTGGGTAAAATTGTTTATCCCATAAATTATTTTAAGACAGTTTAAACAAGGTTTTTATTCACTTGACTAATTTTAATGCTTACATTTTTGAGTTAATTATAGAATCAAAAACATGTACGAGCAGCCAGTCCATTGTGTCTGCATTGATTAAGGAAGTGACAGTCAGCCTGACTCCACTGTTTAGCAAAAGGTCCGTATCCTTCGACTTGTCAAATACATATTCAAGTACTTCAGTGGAATGGAGATGATTTCCTTGTCCATTTGTCCCTCCCCACTAATCTTCCTCCTGGCACAGATCCCTGCAAGCAACAGAAATGCTACACCTGCCCGTTCACCTCCTCCCTCACTTCCATTTAGGGCCTCCAGCCTTCCTTGTGGGTGAGGCAACACTTCACCTGTGAATCCGCTGGGGTCGTCTATTGCAACCGCTGCTCCAGATGAGACCTGGTGAGACCTGTCATAAATTGGGGGACTGCTTTGTCAAGCACCGCTGTTCTGTCTGCCAAAAAAGAAGTATCCTGGTGGGCAACCATTTTAATTCCTCTCCCTATTCCCATTCCAACATGTCGGTCCATGGCCTCCTCTTTTGCCATGATGAGGCTGCTCTCAGGGTGGAAGAGCAAGATCTCATATTCCATCTAGATAACTTCCTACCGGATGGCATGAACATCGATTTCTCCTTCTGGAAATCTTTTTCCTCCCCCTTCCCTCTTCTTTTATTCCCCACTTAGGCCTCTTACCTTTTCTAACTCATCTGCCTATCCCCTTCTTCTGGTGCCCCTCCTTCTTCCCTTTCTCCCATGGTCCGCTCTCCTCTCCTATCAAATTCCTTCTTCTCCACCCCTATACTTTTCCCACCTGCCTGGCTTCACTTATCACCTCCTAGTCCTCCTGCCCCACCCCTCCCCCAGCATTTTAATTCTGGTGGCTTCTCCCTTCCATTCCAGTCTGAAAGGAGGGTCTCGGCCTGAAATGTCAACTGTTTATTTCATTTCCATGGATGCTGCCTGACTTGCTGAGTTCCTCCAGCATTTTGTGTGTGTTGCTTCAGTGGTCATTGATTTTCAGGTTCTAAAAATGGGCCAAAGAATGTTTCCTCCCTTGTCTTTTCATTTTTCCGCAAAGAGTGAAGTCTATGCACACTTCTTTTTGATCCCTCTGCAAGAGGATTTCCTCTACTTAGGCCCAACATATTACAAACTTCCATTTGGTGGATGATGGATGGTTATAGCTATATAGAAACAGGAACGATCTCCCTTCAACCACTTTTGTACCAATGAAAACAATCCCAGTTTGTCCTGCCTTTCCTGATCGCTATAATTTCCAGTCCATAAAATATACTTATACATCTCCTCTGTCCCATTCCAATGTAATCACACTGTCCAGACCTGAAACAAGTACTCTTGTTGTAGCCTAACTACTGTTTTACTTACACACATGCACACGCACACGTACACAGTAGTAGTTCTATATATATTCTCTGTTTTTATATTTGATGTCTCAGCTAAACTAAGAACAAATCATCTTGTGTTTCAGTTTTGCCCAAAGCACATTTAAAATCTTTTTGTCGGAACTGGTTTAATAATACCTTGCCTTTTATTAGGCATATTTTCTACTGTGCGTTTTATCAAGGCACAAGTGGCTCGGATTAACTAGCTCTCCGGTGTTTTCTCAGAGTGCCCTTGTCTTGAAAGTGAATCTTACTTCCTGCTATCAGCAAATGAAGAGAAAATTCAATGGGGCATTCAAAACAAGTTTTTAAATTTTCCTTGAGAATTTTGTTCATTTGCTTAAAAATATAAGTTTGCTGAGGTGAAAAGATTGGCCAAAGGCATGCAATCCTGGTATAACATTTCTAAGAATATGTTCAGAGAAGGCCATGCTAGTCCTGTGGAAAGATAAAAGAAATTCAAAATTAAAAGATTCAAGTTTGAATATATCAAACAGGTTATTTTAACAATTTGGATCTACTAATGAGACAAACATAAATATTAATTGGGGCAATGTCTGAAAGTACTTCAGAGCAAAGTTGAACTGAAAAGTTGATGATATTTGACCCATTTTCAAACTGCACAAATAACTCACTGAGATGGCTGAAGTGCTGACAGTGGGCTCGCACAGGCTTTCGAGATTAAAGGTACTTTGTTCCTGTTTTTATATAGGTGCAATCGTCACTCTGAAATTTCCTTCTGCACACAGTAGACTTTGAAAACTGGAGTACAATATAGAGCAGTTTTCAGGGTGTATGAAATTGCCTCCATTTCTAAGGTTGGTTCAGAGAGGATTCCTTGTGCTTTAACCTTCTGAACTGGTCTACCTTTAGGACTTACAAAAGCTGGATTGAAGTCTTCCACTCTGCCTTCATCATTTTCTCAAATACTCAGTCAGATTTGTTTTGCATGATTTCTCCTGCACAAAACCTTACCAAACCCTTGTGGCCCTGCCATTCCAGGTGAAACTCCATTCTGTTGCTTATGAGATTGGTACGCTGATATTCTGGAGATTGTCTGTATCAGGAAAGAGGAAGCATTAGAAATATTTAAAATGTTAGAAAAATTTATTCAGTTTAGCATATGTTGGTTCCCTGACCTTGATAGGAACCACCCAAGGATATAAAATGAAGCAGTGGAGTCAATTGCTGGAACTATGACAGGGATTTTTGCATTGTCATTATCCATGGGGAAGGTACCAGAAGACGGGAAGATAGCCAATGTTGTCTCTGGTCTTTCCAGATCAACCTTCTCTCCCACCAACCTCTCTTCAATGACCCCAGAGGTTTGGTTCAGACCTGCAGTATTATCAAAATTTCACACTGAGCTGTGTAAGGCAGATGAGAGCAGAGTCCTAGCAGTCGTCTCCCCTGCTTCATTTTGCATCCTGGGGTAGTTCCCATCAGGGCCTGGGAATTGACATATTCTAATCTGAATAACTATTTCTAACACTTCCTCCCTCCTGATATAGACAAACTCCAGCATATCAGCATACCAGTCTGTTTAACTTTCCAATCTCCACATGCTTCTCCCTGCTGAATACTGATGAGATGTAACCATTTTGGTTCTTGCTCATATCCTCAAAATAGATTATCCCTTTGGACCTACTTTTTACTTAGCTAGCTTCTAAGATAGTTATAAATGGTTTTAGGATTCCTCTTAATCCTACTTGCTAGGGACATTTTATGGCCCCTTTTTTCCCTGAATTTCTTTCTTAAGTTCTCTCCTATATCTGCTATAAACCTCAAAGGAGTTGTTTGATATCAATGTCTAATTTCTTGTTCCTGAAATGCACTTCCTTCGTTACCCTGATTAAACTTTGTAAACAAAGGTTCCCTGGGCACAGCATCGTTGCTTCTTACTGTACAGAGCCACTAGAACTCTGAACTCTTATTATTACACTCTTCAGCATTCCTCAAGTGTTGGTTTGTTTTCTCCTCTGGGAGTGAATATCTAAGTCAACATCAGCAAAACTGAAGAAATAATTATCTAATGTAGGAAGAAGATGCTGAAGATTCATGCACCATTCCTTGTTTGGGGAACAGATCTGGAGAGGCTCAGTAGTTTTAAATCTCTTTGGCATCAACATATCAGTGTCATGGTCCAGTCCAGAGCCTGCATTCTGGGTTTTGATCCGGTCCGCAGACTCCAGACTCGGGTCTTGCAGCCGTCCCTCCCGTCACCCTTAAGCCTATTAGGATCCTCTTGGCTTAAGGAGGCACACCTGTTGCCTACTCAGCTGGCAGGTGTTTATAAGGGGTCCTGGGACTGAGCCTAGTTTTTGTGGGGTGTGTCCTGCTTCTGCTGCTCTGCCTAGTTTGTGCTGGTTGCTCTGTTTCTGCACTCTGACCTGTGTGTCATGTTTGTCCTGCCTGTGCTGTTTGCCTGGTCTTGTTCTGTTCCTCCTGGCTTGGAATCCCCACTGCTCACCTATTAGTTCTGCCACTCCGTTCCCATTATCACCCTGGTCCTAGTCCCCTCTTGTCTCCTTGCCCTGTCAGGCAGGTCAGACCAGATTACTGTTGCCTGACGGGGGACTCAGCCCCTTTTCCTATCCCTTGCTTCTGATGGGTGGTACCCTGCACCTACCCAGGTTTCCTGTGTTTTGTCCGGGCCTCTGCGTCTATGCCTGGGAGGTGGCCCTGCCAAGGGGTCATGTGGCCTGCCATGAACTCTGGGACCCTGCCTTGCCAGCCTGAACCCCAGTGTTACCCCTGCATGCCATGGTCTCCCCATCTTATTCTATCCTTTGGTTATTCCTGTCCTGCCCCTAGTACTTCAGTGCCTGCGTCCTGCACTTGGGTCCATTCCATGTCCCCTGTGACAATCAGAGGATCTGTCCTGGACCCAGTACATTATGTAAGTGCCATCATGAAGAAAGCACTTTAGTGCCTCTACTTGTTTGAGAAATTTTTGGAGATTTGGCATGTCACTGAGAACTTTTCAAACTTCTATCGATTGACAGTGGAGAGTATCCTAACTTGTTGCATCACAGCCTGGTATGGAAACATCAATGCCCAGGAACAGAAAAGGCGACAGAAAGTGGTGGATACAGGCCAGTCCATCGCAGGCAAAGCCCTCCCTACCATTGAGAACACTTACATGGAGTGCTGCCATGAAAAAGTAGAATCCGTCATCTAAGACCCCCACCATCCAAGCCGCCGCCTTGCAATGGCCATTGGGCATGGGGTACAGAAGCCACCAGGTTCAGGAACAGTTATTACACTACAACCATCAGGCTCCTGAAATAACTTCATTCACCATCACTTTGGACTGATTCTGTGAGCTATGCACACACTTTCAGTGATTCATGTTCTCAGTATTTTTTTTGCAGTTTGTTGTCTTTTACACATTGGTGTTTGTCAGTCTTTCTTGATGTATAGTTTTTTTGATAAAATTCTATTGTACTTCCTTTTTTCCTGTAAATCCTTGCCAGAAAATGAATGTCGATGCAGAATATGGTAACATAATAATACTTTGATAATAAGCTAACTTTGAGTTGCTCCCAATCTACATTGTCAAGTCCTATCTTATAGTATTGAAATGCATGTAGGTAGTAACTTTAATGCAGCAAGATTTCCTACACTGTACTGCAAATTTGACAGGGTAAGACAGTTGATCAAAAGCCCAAGTCAGAAAAAGAGGTTAAAAGGAGTCTAGGTCTTAACCAAACCTTGTGGGTCATGGAAGCAAGGGACCCAGGAAATGTTGAGAGGGAGGACGAGGGTGGAAAGACAGGGGTTTAGGGCCAAGTATAAAAACAGGGCTTTTCAAAAGTATGGATCAGGTTTATTTTCACTGATATATGATATGGTATTTCAGTCCAGTGTGAAGACATAAAATTTGCTATAAATTACAAAATAATTAAAGTGTGCAAAATAAAATGGAATAACGAGCTAGAACTCCAGTGTTCATGGACTGTTTAAAAGTATAATATCAGAGGGTAAGAAGCTGTTCCTCAAACATCAAGTGTTAGTCTCCAGGCTCCAGAACCTCTGGAATCAGTAGTAATGTGAAGGTGATAAGACTGTAAGACATTGCAGCAGAATGAGGCCATTCGGCCCATTAATTCTGCTCTGCCATCCCATCATGGCTGACTTATTATCTCTCTCAACCCCATTCTCCTACCTTCTCCTGATAACCTTTGACACCCTTACTACTAATCAAGAACCTATCAATCACCACTTTAAATACACCCAAGAGGAGAGGACGGGTGCTGGTGAGGTAAGTCGATAAGGATGGGTGAGGTGTAGGGGGCTGTTGCAGTGTGCTAAGCAGCGGTACTGGTAGTTGGTGGGGATCAGTTGTTAGGAGTAAAGGTCTGTATTCCACTGATATGCAGAAGCAGGTTCACGGATTTGGTAAGTGGGGCAGAAGAGATTGATTGAATTGAGAATAAGCACATTAACTATTTATTTACAAACAGTGAACCACTCAACAAAGCATCTAGTTCAATCAAATACTCACCTAAGCCCCAAGCTACAAAACTAGAACACTAAACATTCAATTACACAATTACACTATCTGAGAATGTAAGATCTCCTTTCTGCTGCACACCTTCCCAATGTTCCATCAGTCCTGGTTGCAACCCAATCTGAAGGGGAGCCCCTGGTGAAAAGAATCAGGATGTCTCATGTGCACTGATCATATTCTCCTGGAGTGTCCGGAACCATTAGCTGGTGCCATGATATAAAAGCCAGCCAACAGGAGAGAGCAGTTCCTTTTTCCCAGGGTGGCAATGGCTAATATGAGAGCGCATCATTCTAAGGTGATAGGAGGAAACTATAGGGGGATGTCAGTGATATCAGAGTCATAAGTGTATGGAATGCATGGCTTAGGGTGGTGGTAGAGGCAAATACATTAAAGACTCTTAGACAGACACATGATTGAAAGAAAAATAGAGGGCTATGTGGAAGGGAAGGGTTAAATTGGTCCAAAGGGCCTATACTGTGCAGTACTGTTCTTTGTTTCTCAATACATTTTCTCATCTGATGATCATGTGTATCTTTGACATTTACTTCATTTACAAGGTGCTCTGTTCTTACCAGACTTAAGGAGGGTATGAGATGGTTAGGATTCTCCTAAGATATGAAACATTGCACCCAAGAAAGTATCAGAATGTGCGTTTCCTTTCCAAACTTTCCACTTCCGCACTGTGCAATCTTTAGCCCAGTGCTAACTACATAAAGAGGATGATATAACAAACAGCACGTTGGCTGCTTCTGCTTATCCTAAACTCACTCCTCTGTTGTTTGCTTATTCTTTTGAAGCTCTGGGATAGAAATATATATATATCAAAGTCTTGTATTTGGACAGAACTTAGCACACTTAGGCTCTGGCACTGTGACAAAAGCAAATCCAACAGAAGGTTTCACATTCTGCTACCCCAGAGCACTTCCCAAGGACATGAAAGGTGGGCTGAGTCAAAGTACACATCATTATGTGCCCCTGCATGAAGCTGACAAGGCTGTGTGAATTGATGTTTCTTTTTGGCTCGCAGTTGGACAGGCTGGGAGCCCCCAGGTGAAGCTGTGCTGAAATGTGACAGCTTGATAGGTGAGGGCTGTATTAAAGGACCAGTCTCAGGAAGTATCTAAGGAGGCCCAGCCTTGCCTTAAAGAGGTATTAGATTGTTGGTGGAGGAACTATTGATGGGAATAATAATCCCATCCTAAAAGACAGGAGCTGTGCACTTATGTAAAATCTTTGATATCACTCTTTATTACCATTTGATGTAATTTTAATTTATTATTCATTTAGAGATACTGTGTGGAACAGGCCCTTCTGGACTGTGAAAGGAAACTGGATCACCCGGAGGTAAAACATGGGCTCATGGGAAGGACGTACAAACTTCTTACAGGAAGGCGTCCGCATTGAAATTTAATCTCTGACGCCCCGATCTGTAATACAGTTGCTTTCTTAAAGGCTGAAGCCTACGATTCATGATCCAGTTGCACAAAAATGTAATCGCTGTGACCTCTGCAAGCATCTGCAATGACACTTATTGTACTCAGAGCAGAAATAGAAAATTCCCTGCATTTTCCGGCGTATGTTTTCCCTATTTTGCAATTTCCTCCAACTGAGTACAGCACCCACGTGCACTAAGTAGAAGTAACTTCAGTTTTTAAGCATAAATCATCTCTAACTTGAATCATTGATATGTTATTTCAAACCAGGCACATCTGACGATCACCTCCCAGATGCCAGTATGTTCAGACAGATAGATATACTACACTGCTCTCTCGACAAATTGTTACATATAGCCCTTTTGCATTTTAAGCAGCAAAGTGCAAGTGACACAAATATACACATTTCACCGGATATAATAAGATTTATTACTATTATACATCTAGACGTGACTAACTTTTGGAGTTATTTTTTCTCCTTACATACTTGGGTGTCATAAAAACTTCTGGACTGTTTAGTTCCAGATTTGAATTCAAAGTAGGTTTAGATTTTTGCCAGATTTTCTTGGGATTGATTCATCACTGCCTGAACAGTATATTGGATTCAGCTAGCACACCTTCCAGATTTGGTTAATCTCTGGCAGAGAGCATTTGATCAATTTTATATGAACACTTCAAAATTTGTTAGCAGCATCAACCAAGTATTTGTTGGTTCCATAAAAGAAGGCAGCATTCATCATTAAAGACCCTCAACATCCGGGACAAACCCTCTGCATGTAACTACCATCAGAGAGGCCATGGAGGAGCCTGAAGACCCACACTCAATGTTTTCAGACCAACTTTTTCCCTCTGCTATGAGATTTCTGAATGGACCACGAACCTGAGAACACGACCTCCTTATTTGATTGGTTTTGAATGATATATTTATTTTTGTAACTCACTCTTATATTTATGTCTTGCGCTGTACTGCTACCACAAAGCAACAGATTTCACAAACCCGATTCTGAGTTCTGTCTTGGTTCCTACTTCCTGACTGAGTAAGGTCACTTTGGTACACTGACTAAGAACACAAGTCTCATTGTTTTACCTGAAATTATACTCTTTCTGATTAGCGTTTAAGGGAACCACTTTTTTTCCAAGTCTGGAAGCAAAGTTTGGTGTACAAATCTGAAGGCGGTTCTCCGTGAGGAGCTCTGCAGGTGTACACCCTGAGGTAGCGTACAGACACTTCCAGCACTTCGACAAAACACTGGCCGAGAGATATTTCATGCTGAGTTTTAAATACCGCTGTAACACGTGCTACTTAAGAACTTCTTTAACTATTCTGACTACCTTTTGGATGCTAAAATTAAACTGGAAAATATGAAGCTATGAGGGTATTTATTTATTGGGATACAGTGCATCATATGCCCTTCTGGCCTTTCGAGCCACCAAGCATCTTCTGGAGTTAATCCTAGCCTAATCACAGGAAAATTTACAACGACCAATTAACCTTCCAGATGGTATGTCTTCAGACACAAGAGGAATCAGAATCAGGTTTATTATCACTGGCGTGTGATGTGGAATTTGTTAACTTAGCAGCAGCAGTTCAATGCGATACATAATCTAGCAGAGAAAGAGAAAAAACAATAATAATAAATAAAATAAAACATAATAAACAAGCAAATCAATTACTTATATTGAATAGATTATTAAAATAATCTATAAAAATGTGCTAAAATAGAAATACTGTATATTTGAAAAAGTGAGGTAGTGTCCAAAGCTTCAATGTCCATTTAGGAATTGGATGGCAGAGGGGAAGAAGCTGTTCCTGAATCACTGAGTGTGTGCCTTCAGGCTTCTGTATCTCCTGCCTGATGGTAACAATGAGAAAAGGGCATGTCCTGGGTGCTGGAGGTCCTTAATAATGGACGCTGCCTTTCTGAGACTTCACTCCCTAAAGATGTCCTGGGTACTTTGTAGGCTAGTGCCCAAGATGGAGCTGACAAGATTTAAAACCTTCTGCAGCTTCTTTCAGTCCTGTGTAGTAGCCCCTCCATACCAGACAGTGAAGCTGTCTGTCAGAATGCTCTCCACGGTACAACTATAGAAGTTTTTGAGTGTATTAAGAGGGATTTTAAGAGGGATGGATAAGGTGAATGCACTTAGTATTTAGCTCAGGGTTGGGGAATCAAGAACTAGAGGACATAGGTTTAAGGTGAGAAGGGAAAAATTTAATAATAATAATTTAATGGTTAACTATTTTATACGAAGTATGATATGCTTGTGGACTGAATTGGTAGAAGTGATTGAGGCAGGTACAATAACAAATTGTAAAAGAGAGTTGGACAGATACAGAGATGGGGAAGGTTTAGAAGATGATGGACCAACAGTACATGGAATGACCCAACATCAGTATCTTGTTCCACATGTACCAGTTGGGCCAAAGACCCTGTTTCTCTGCTGTATGACTTTCTATGATTCCAACTAACAAGGAAGCAAAATTGCCATACAAGGTTAAATACTTTAGTGAAGTAATGAATTCACCAATTGACCTACTCAACTTCTTAAGCTGTTTTAGATGGCTTTAGATTAATGTGATCTTTCCTTTTCTATATAACATCTGCTGCTTTTTTGTGATATGAAATTTGTCATCACACCAGATTTTCTGTACCTGTATCATTTAGGACTATATCCTCTTAACCATCCTATAAGACCATAAGACATAGGAGCAGAATTAGGACATTTGGCCCATTGAGTCTGCTCTGCCAATCAGTTATGGCTGATCCTTTCCCCTTTTCCTCAACCCCATTCCCCAGCTTTCTCCCTTTATCCTTTGATGCTGTGTCCAACCAAGAACCTATTAAGCTATGCCTTAAATACACCCAACGACCTGACCTCCACAGATGCCTGTGGTAACAAATTCCAACAATTCACCACCCACTGGCTAAAGAAATTTCTAAGCATCTCTGTTTAACATGAACGCCCCTCCATCCTCAGGCTGTGTAAAATTGTCTTAGATTCCCCCTCTATGAGAAACATCCTTTCCACATCTGCTCACTCTAGGCCTTTCAAGATTCAAAAGGTTTCAATGAAATCTCCCGTCATCCTTCTAAATTCTGGTGAGTACAGACCCTGAGCCATCAAACATTCCTTGTATAATACCCCTTTCATTCTCTGAATCATCCTTGTGAACTGCCTCTGGACCCTCTCCAACGCCAGTATATCTTTTCTTAGATGAGGAGCCTAAAACTGTTCACATTACTCAAGATGAGGACACATCAGTACCTTATAAAGCCTCAGCATCACTTCCCTGCTCTTGTATTCAAGACCTCTTGAGGTGAACGCTAATATTGCATTTGTTTTCCTCACCACTGACTCAACCTGCGAGTTAAACTTTAGGGTGTTCTGCACAAGGACTCCCAAGTTCGTTTGCATCTCAGATTTTTGGATTTTCTCCCCATTTAGAAAATAGTCTGCACATTTATTTCTACTAGCAAAGTACATGCATTTTCCAACATTGTAATTCATTTGCCACCTTCTTGCTCATTTTCCTAATCTGTCTAAGTCCTTCTGCAGACTACCTGTTTCCTCAACACTACCTGCCCCTCCACCAATCGTCATATCATCTGTAAACTTGGCAACAAAGTCACCTATCCCATCATCTAAATCATTGATCTACAGTATAAAAAGAGATGGTCCCAACACTGATCCCTGGAGAACACCTTTAATCACTGGCAGCCGACCAGGCAATGATCCTTTCATTCCCACTCACTGCCTCCTATCAATCAGCCAATGGTCTAAGCATGCCAGTAACTTTCCTGTAATACCATGGGCTCTTAACTTGGTAAGCAGCCTCATCTGTGTTATCTTGTGAAGGGTCTTTTGTAAGTCCAAATACACAACATCTGCTGCATCCCCTTTATCTATCCTCTGTGTAATCTCCTCAAAGAATTCCAACAGGTTTGTTAGGCAAGATTTTCCCTTAATGAATCCATGCTGACTTTGTCCTGTCTAATCACAAACAAGAGGAAAAATTGCAGATGCTGGAAATCCAAGCAACACACACAAAATGGTGGAAAGCTCAGCAGGCCAGGCTGCATCTTTGGACAAGAATATAATAACGTTTTGGGCCGAGACCCTTCAGCAGAACAGTTCCAAAGTAATTGTCTGAGTGAGTGCTGGAGTATTCTGTGTGCAGAAATCTTTGCAGTATAGTTTGCTTCAGTTGCTCTTATACATATAGAACATAGAACATAGAAATAATCCTAATATCCTAATATTGCACAGTTAAATTAAACTATCCTCTACATAGTTGCACACCTTTGTGATTATGAAGCATTAATGAACTCGTTGGAGTGTGGATTGAATATAAAGTGTACCATTTTGCAAGTGGTGGACACCGAAAAATGTTTAGTTTGCATCTGCAACCATGTACTGTTAATTTTGAAGAGGTTGTGCCTGATTTGTGCTTTCTATGCTGACGAGGTGAATCTGGTGACGTTGTGCTTTCATTTTCTACTGGAGTCAATGCCCCAATATTAATTTGTTGAAGTAAAGCTTTCTCCTAGTCCCACACAATGAGAAACACTTCCTATCTCGCCACTAAAACATTTTTCATTTGCAGCCTTTTGTTAAGTTTCCACCTGATATTTTCCATCATGAAACTCCAAAGGTAAAATATGCTAGTAAGAAACTGAAGTGTTCATTACTCAGTTCCAGCACAGCCGCTTTGCTTCAAAACTCAATGTTAGGAAAATGTTTAATTATTTCATTTGTTTGTGTTAGATTAAAGGTCACATATAGCATTTGGAAAATAAAGGTCCTTTATCAATTTTCTCCCACTGTTCAACTAAACCCTCCAGCAATAAAAGACCTCACAAAAGTGGATTGCTTGTCATATCTTATTATTCTACGAAGACATATATTGTTGATATTATTGCTTTCAATGTGCCAGCACAACCATTTGCCATTTAAATAAGGGACAGTTTAAGACCAAGACTTCAAATCCAGCAGAAAGTTGGTGGTCTCTGTCCCTTCTGAATCATGAACTACCTACATCAAGCACTATAGAGATACAATCAACACTGTCTCTGTAAAATGGAGACATGAGAGATTGCATTTGCAGGAGCAGCTGTAATAGAAGTAGCAGGTCACAAATTGTGTGTGTATACGTATACACGCGCACAGACGTGTGCTTGTGTCTGTTGGAGAGAACAGTAACATCAGTGGTTCACTGCCCACCTTGACAAATCCTGTTTTGTTATGAAACTTCTCCAAATTATTGAACCACTCTTAAACCACTGAAGAGCAATAAAAGACAGAATGCTAAAAAAACTCTAAAATTTGACAAGAAACTGAAAAGCCGTCCTTTCTCTGAAGTTGCTGAAAGATATTATTAATAAATGTATTAATAGTGTCTGCAAGCAATACTTGTGCAATAAAGAAGTTGGTAATCAAATTTTGTCTCTTTTTATTTTCCTGGCACTCTCCTGAGCACAGATGGGAATGGTATAAAAGAAAACAATGGATATTTCAAAACAAATCTGAGACAGAATGTTCTCAAAAGGAATGATAAAACTATTCATACTGCAGAGATTAAGTGCAAACTGATTCAAATGTAGAGCTGCCATAATTACCCAACAGTTTCCCTATTGTTAACATTCAAGGCTACGATAGACTTTACCTAGTTCCATGCAATGATCGTTAAATATTTAAGCAAAATCATAATCATGTTAACATATATCTCACAGTTAATAGAACTTCCTTTAAACAAAAGTAAGATATTACAAGAGATTCTGCAGATGCTGGAGATCCAGAGTAACACACACTAAGTGCTGGAGGAACTTGGTGAGTAACGCAGCATTTATGGAAATGATTAATTGGTTGACATTTCTGGCCCGAGTCCTAATGAAGAGTCTTGGCCTGAAATGTTGGCCCTTTATTTCTTTCCATAGATGCTGCTTGATCTACTGAGTTCCTATTTATAGGATCAATTCCAGCTGATAATGACATATTAAACTAGCTCTTTTGATAGACTGCATAAAATGTATACTTGACTCTGGTTAACAGGTGTGCTATAAGTTGGTTACCTCCACTGTCATTGGACAGGGGTTCACCTACTGGGCACTCAAAGGTTCTGGAACTGATAAATGAGTCAATAATTCACTCTTCATAGCTTGCTTCTTTGACAACAGTATTTGTACTGACAAAATCCATTCTGAATCAGGTTCAGAAAAGCTGCATAACAATTTTAATTCCACATTTTGAAAGGTATTGTTTTCTTGTCTGTTTTAGACTTCGTTACTCCTGGAGTCAAAGAGGAGGCAAGTCTTGATGGAAGTGGCAAAGGTAATGGACAACTGAACTGGTGCACCATGAAGGAGTTTATTAATAAGAAGCAACGAAGCTGAGACATTTCCAGTTGCAGGAGATAGCAGAACTAGGACAGATAAATATGAGATAGCTGCTAATAAGTCTAATGGTGAATTCAGGACTCTGGTTAGAGTCGTATTTGGCAACATAGTTATTGTTGTGAACTTAAACAAGCATCTGAGGGAAAGGGGAATAGAAGGAAAACCATGTTGCTAGAATTAAATAGGTAAATTAAATCAGTAAATTGTTTTATTATTGTCAAATGCACCCAGATATAGAGAAAAAACTTACCTTGCATACTCACAAGGAAATCTGCAAATGTACGTGTTGCTTTGTGTTGCATACTGTTCATACAGATCAATTCATTACAACAGTGCATTGAGGTAGTACAAAATAAAAATGGGGTGGTACAGTAGCATAATGGTTAGCACAGGACTTTACAGTACCAGCAACCTGCTGTCTGTAAGGAGTTTGTACTTTCTCCCCATAACTGCAGAGGTTTCCTTTGGTTGCTCTGGTTTCCACCCACAGTCCAAAGACATACAGGTTGGTAGGTTAGTTGGTCATAGCAAATTGTCACCAGTGTCCTGGATGTATACAGGAGCATGTGCACCACCCTACTTCCTGAAGGCAGTGAACAGCTGACACTGAGGGCTAGGCTGTTGTCATGTCACAGAGTAGACCCAGTACTGTGCAGACAGTGATATTAATTGAGTAACAAATCCCAAGGTGCAAGCTAAGTCGGTATCAAAGTTCAAGCAGATTTCAAAACATCCAGAGAAATCCAAAAAACAGAATCGGGAAACAGGCAGAGTCAATATTCAGACAGACAGAGTGCAGATACAAATGCTGGAAAGGCTCAGGAAAATTCACTGGCACAATCTGACAACAAACAGATGAAAACGCAGGACTAAAATACACTGAGCAATAATCAGAGAGGCAGGTGATAGGTGGAGCACAATGAGACACAAGTGGCAGCAAAACAGATGACAATGAGAAACAGGTGAGAGACGGAATACTCAGTAATACAGGGGCCGGAGTAGAGCAGGAGCGGGGACAGGAGCACATGGTGCATGAAAACAAACAAAAACACATGGCAATACAAAACCACAGACTGATGGGTAGGGGGAAACACACAAAAAGTCAAAGTTCAACTGGAGGTACTGACCGAATTATAGTATTGAACATGATGCTGTAGTCCAGAAATAAGAAACTAACATAGATGTTCCCTGCTCCAGAGATAAGTGTAGGGCCAGGGAGTTGCATCTGCCACAGACTTGCTTCGAATTGCAGTGAGTCGATGTTGTCTGGAAGTTTGGAGTTAATGTGTGTCATGACCATCTCTTAAAACACTTCATGATGGTAAATTTTTGACCACTGAATGGTAGTCATTAAGACATGTTACCTTGTTTTCCTTAGGTAACGGAATGAATGTGGTCTTCTAAAAGCAGGTGGGTACCTCAGATTGAAACAGGGAGAGGTTAAAAACATCGGAGGATGTCCTGGGAGGAATTGAAGCAGAACATATTCGCATAGTTACCTGAACCAGAGTTGACAGAAGTTTCAGTTCAGATGCTGTAAGTTTTATGTAGTGCCACAATACTGTAACAAAATGACAGTCATGGATTAAATGGAATACAAAACACCCTTCATTAAATATTGTGTTGCAATTGATACAGGCTTTGTCCTAACATAAGTCCAATGAAACATTAGCTTTGTCTCTTTACCACAAATACTGTCAGACCCATTAACCATTACCACCCTTTTCTGATTTTATTTAATTTTCAATTGTATTTTACTTTGCTTCATCACAAACTTTGTTTTCCTGATTGTGCACAATCACAAATTGTTGGTACGATGCAGAATCAGTGCAAAATAATAAAATGCTTTTAAAATAGTTTCGTGTGTGTTTTAATTTGTTGTTAATGAAATACATTTCCAGTGCCTTAATTTGTTTGCTGAGTAAAAGTATTTCAGATGTTCTTTTCCTGACAAATCTGCTGAAACAGAGTAAAAATAGATAATTATCAGGTTCTGGAAAAATAGAAAATTCTGTTTATTTCAAAATTATATGCAGTTCATTTTCTTTTAAGAAAATGGCATAAATTACTTTGGGTGTTTTCTGCTTTGATTTTTACTTTCCCTCTGGGGTTACTTTTGAAACTCTTTAATCCTCTCTTTATTTCCTTTCAAGTAGATAATCTCATTTGGGATTTTTCCATTCTTTATATAGAGAAGATGATGAGAGTTTTGATTTTACTGGTTATAGCAACTTGTTCAAACTGAAACTTTGTTTTTTAAAATTAAATAATTTAAAACGATTTCAAGGATCGGCTTCTGAGGAAGAGTTTGTGGGAGGTGGGAGCACAGAAGCAGTCCAAGAACTTCCAGTAAATATATTCACATTAGCGTAGGATGATATTTGGCCTTGCTTCAGGCAACACTTTCAGTAATGAAGAACAGAAAAGTTACCCATGTCACCAAGTAATGGTGATGCTCCCTTCTATTATTTCATGATCCACCAGGGGCAATCCCTTTGGAGGCTTTCTGAAGATGGTAATAATCTTAAAGAAAAGAATTTGCAGGACCATGGCAAAGAGCTGGGGAGTGGAATTTCATAGGCTGCTCTTTTGGAGCTGGCACAGGTCATAATCCCCTCATCTGTGCTGTAGCCATTCTGTGACTCTTCCCTTTGCTCTCAGCTATGGAGACGCTTCAGTTAGTCAGGGCACCACAGAGGAACAGCAGCTAGCTTGGGACACTGGAGTTCAGAGTTCAATTCTGGTGCTGTCTGCAAGAGGTTTGTACACTCCCCCGTGAGCCTGTGTGGGTTTCCTCTGAGTGCTCTGGTTTCCTCCCACAGTCCAAACACATATCAGTCAGTGGGTTAATTGGTCACTGTAAATTGTCCTGTGATTAGTCCAGGATTAAGTAGGTTAGTTGCTAGGTGGTGCAGCTCATTGGGCCTACGGGGTCTTTTCCTCATTGTATCTCTAAGTAAAAATATATAGATTTACTCTAGTTGGAATCCTTCTCTCTGCTTATAATGGGAGCAACAGGAGGTTTGCCCTATTTTTGATTAGAGAAAAAAATGTTTTTCTCTTTTCTGAGCAGCTGCTCTGTAAACTAGAGTCATGAAGTCATGGAGTACTACAACACAGAAACAGGCCCTTCAGCCCATCTAGTCCATGCTGAACCATTATTCTGCCCAGTCCCATCAACCTGAACTTGGATCACAGCCTTCCACATCCTTCCCATCCACGTACTTATCAAAACAAACCTGCATCCAACTCTCCTGCCAGCAGCTTGTTGCACACTTTCTCCACCCTTAAGCACTTCACCTTTATATGAAAAAGTAGTATTTTGATCAAAGGATGTTGTGGATAGAGTAGAGGCTGTCTGAGGTTGCAACAGGGTTCAGGGCCGGGCTGAGAGGTTGCAGATGGCATCCAATCCAGGAAAGTTTGCAGTGATTCACTTTAGAAGATTGAATGTGAAGGTAGATTACCCAGTTAATGGCAGTATTTTAGCAGTGTGGAGGAATAAAGAATCTTGGAATCAAAGTCCAGAAGCCCCTCAAAGTTGCTAAGGAATTTGATAGGGTTGTTAAAAAGTTGTATGAGATACTAGGCTTTGTTCAAAATTCAAAGAAGTACCTACATGCCACCATATATAGCCCTGAGATTAATTTTCTTGCAGGCATACACATTAAATCAAAGAAACACAATAAAATCAATAAAAGAGCACACCAAATTGGATGGACAAAACACTAATGTGTAAAAGATAACAAACTGCAAATACAAAAGACAAGATAATAATAATAAATGATAAGCAACAAGTGTTGAGAACATGAGATTGAGAGTTCGTGAAACTGAGTCCATTGGTTGTGGGAACAGTTCAGGGATTGGGTGAGTGAAGTTATCCCCTTTGGTTCAAGAACCTGATTGTTGAGGGGTAATAACTGTTCCTGAACCTGATGCTGTGGGTCCTGAGGCTCCTTACCTACTTCCTGATGGCAACAGCAAGAAGAGAGCGTGGCCCGGATGGTGGGTGTCCTTGATGATGGAAGCTGCTTTCCTGCAACAATGCTCCGTATAGATGGGCTCAATGGTGGGGAGGGCTTTATCCATGCTGGACTGGGACATATCTAATAATTTTTGTTGGATTTTTTATTCAAAGGCATTGGTGTTTCCATATCAGGCCGTGATGCAGTCAGTCAATATACTCTACCCCGCTCATCTATAGAATTTTGTCAAAGTTTTAATGGCATGCAAAATCTTTGCAAATTTCTTAACAAGTAGAGGCACTGCTGTGATTTCTTTGTAAATGCTCTTATATGCTGGCCCCAGAACAGGTCCTCTGAAATGATAACACCAAGGAATTTAAAATTCCTGATCCCCCAGTGAGGACTGGCTCGGGTTTCCACCTCCTGAAGTCAATAATCAGCTCCTTGGTCTTGCTGACATTGAGTGAGAGGTTGTTGTAGCACCACTCAGCCAGATCACTAACCCATGCCACAAAGACTTAGTGTCTGCTCTTATAATATGAAATATTTCCATCTTTATCTATCTTGAACTTTAAAATCATTATTAGTCCTGCAGCACACAGAACCACCATTGCATGGACCAGACCCAACAAGAAAAAGACAATTTATCTGACCACACACACTCTGAAAGTTAAGAGATGTCCAAACAATTAATTTTCTGGAATTTCAAGGTCAAAGTCGAGTGTTTAGTCATCTGCCCGAAATGAAAATCTTACTTGCAGCATCACAGTCACATAGCATCATATAAGGAGCATTTACAAGAAAAACATAAAATAGCCATAAATTATCCACAGTTTTTACAAGAAAAATACAGCTAGAACAAACAAAAACTTTGTCCATTTTAATGTAATCTGATCCAAGTGGTCATAATGTTACTAAACTGTATTGGGGATTAGAGTTTTACTGCTTAGTTCAAGAACCAAATTGTTAAAGGGTAGTAACTGTTCTTAAACCTGGTGATGTGACATTTCAGGGTCTTGTCCAGTGGAAGCCATAAATAGATGTCATGTCCTGGATAGTAGGTGTCTTTGATAATGGATTTTGCCTCCTTGAGGTAGTGCCTCCTTCTTGAGGTTTGTGAGGTATTAAGCAGGGTCCACTACTCACTGCAGCTGCTTATGTTCCAGCACATTTGAATTGGCATACTGGACTATAATGCAACTGGTTAGGATAGTTTTGAGTTTGTTAAGAGGTCTTTGTGACAAGCTCAACCTTCTTAATCTCCAAGGAAAGTAAAGACACTGGGGCATTTTCCTTATGATTGTATCCATGTGCTGTCTCCGAATGGGTCATCCAGTATGTTAATACCTAGGAAGTTAAAGCTGCTGTCTCTCTCCACTGCAGATCTCCCAATGTAGTTTGCCTTCCTTCCGTTTCCTGAAGTCACCAATCCACTCTTTAGGCGACTTTGAGCGAGAGATTACTGTTGTGGCACCACTCAACCCAACGTCCTATCTCGTTCTAGTAAACTGACTCATTCTCCCTGAGAATCATCCACCAACATGAATGCTGACCATAAATTTGAAGATGACATTGGAGATGAGTTGAGTTTCGCCACACAGTCATGTGGGTATAGAGTAGAGTTTGTGTATTTGAACATACATTGAACAGCGATTATGAATCCATGTTTGAAGACAATGATGATCTAAATTTCATCATAAGCCAATTGCCTTGTCAATAAGTGTATACCCATTGCTAACTATTATTTTCTTTATTCTTTTCTTGATGCCATCTGTGCATATTATATAAAGTTAAATGAACTGGAAGTAAAAGCACAGTAACTTTAATTCCACTATGCATACTGAAGTCATGAAGCAGTTCAAATTAAATGCCCTTTCATGTCATTGTTTTAATTGAAGAGGGGCAAGGAATAAACACCATGGTCATTAAATTATTAAATCTCTGTCTAGAGACAATAGGAGTGTCCATGGTACTTGCATATTTCAATACACACATTGATTTAACCATTAATAATGTATGAACCACAATTATGGCAGGCAAATCCTTTTGGAGGGGAATTAATATAATCATTTAATTTTCACAAACACAAAATCTCAAGTAATACCAATCAACCCTGTGTTAAAAGTGATAGATTTTCTCTGTTCATTAGTGTTTGTGATGTTTACCAAGAGGTTAGTGTTTTAAAGAACTGGTTTAGAATTACATGGTCAGAAATTATTCAATGAGAATGCAGTTGAACTCAGCCATGTTATTTTATGTGTTTACAAGTTCAATATAAATATGGACAGGGCTCATTAGTTCTTTACATCAGATATTAAAAATCTTACCAAAAATCTTGATTTTGAAAATAAACTAAGGGTTATAAGAAGAAGGAAAGTTATTTTCCTTTAGTTTAATGTTAAATAATCAAAATATTATAGTAAAGTAAGTAACTTACCTTCTTCTTTGACATATAAATCAAGAGAATGTGGATTCTCTCAAATGGGTAATTGAAGTTCTGGGGGCAGGGTTTGAAGGCTTGGCCACTTACTGCAGTGTACACCATGAAAATGTGCGCTCTGGCTCTCGAAGAGGACCTTTTAAAGTGAAATGCTGGGGGAGCTCAGCAGGCCAGGTAGCATCTATGGGGATGAAAAAGCAATAAAGGGCCATTGTAGGCAATGGAGAGAGAACTCCAGAGAAGTGGATATAATCTCAGAGTCCTGATGAAGGGTCTTGGCCCGAAACATTGACTGTTCATACATTTCCATAGATGCTGCCTAGCCTGCTGAGTTCCTTCAGCATTTTGTGTGTGTTGCTCTTGATCAAGTAGGCTGCTTTACTGTGGAAGGTGTTAAGCTGCTTGAAATTTCTTGTTCTTCACCTGTCTAGGGTAATGAAGTGTCTTCTATCAAAATGCTGAATGTGTTTGCAAGCAGCAGAGAGGCTTTGGAGAGTATAGGATTTCCAGTCTCAGATTTGCTCTTGTAACCATGGCTTTTATGTGAGTTGGTCTGCTAAGCTTCTAAGCAACACAGAAGATATTGTTAGTAAAAAATTGGGCAGGGTGACACCACTAAAAGTCCCTGTGGACTTTGTCATGTTGTGATTTTTGTATGACTTTAATGTGAATAATATCTGAGGTATGAAAATATTAATAATGAGTGAGTTGGCCATAACTATAAAATAATGAATGAAGATTTTGGAAGGAAAATGTACTTATATTACTGTTTTCCACTTCTGCTGCCTAGCAGACACATTGAGAAGGCTTGGGTATTCAGTCAGACTTCAGTACAAAGGGATTACACCCAATGATAAAGCCTCTTTATCATCTTGGTCTACAATTACTTCAGCAGATGAGTTCATGGATACCTTAAAGGATGAAGGGACAGGAACAGAGTTACTGACACAGCTGAGAATTGTTCTCTGATTAGAAGGCTCATGATAACTTAGGTTTGAGTCCTGGTTGCAAGGGCTGTGCTGGTAGTAAATCAATTTCAGTTAACAGGCCTCATCATCCCTCAGATCTACGCCTTGGACACTCAGAAGCAGCCTGGGGAAGCACAGGTATGATCCCATTATATTTGTGGTGGTGGGGATGATCTGATCCTAACTAGTAATCCAAATAATTTACCCTAATCCTGCACTCATTCATTCTCTGGCATACCATGACTATACTGTGCGGCTGCACATCGAAGTTTCTTTAACTCTCCCGAGATTTGTTTTCTGAAAATAAAATACATCAAAATGAACTGTATTACTGTCACCTTTAAATTCTCTTCAAAACAGCATAGCATTCTGTGATTAATGTAATTTCTGAACATTAATCAGCATTCTTTCATTGATGTTGTGTCTAAATCCTGGAATCCAACACCCGACAGCGCTGTGAGAGTACCTTATCATAAGATCTGTGGGCATTCAAGGAAAGTCAGATCATCACCTCATCAAGGACAACTAGTAATGTGCATTAATGTCAGCCTGCCAGAAATGCCTTGATCTTTATTAAACTAAAAGTATGTAGAAACATTGGACTATTGGTAATGTAAGGCCTGGTTTGTAGTGTTCAGTTATAATTTATTTTTATAAACTACTGGTTTTCAGTATTATGTCTTTCTTGAAAATCATGGGGGAGGACTGAAATTTCAAATCCACCAGGAAAAATCAACCAGCATATGTCAGATGTTCTGCTGACATATTAAAATTTCTGTACATGTGGCACATGTGTTATCATTAAAAAAGAACACTTGGAATTGTCTTATGCTTGGTTTGTCAGAGTGCCCTCAAGCAATTGCTGTCTTGAATTGTAACCTTTACCTGCATGCCTCCCACCACATGGTGAAGATGGGAAAAGGGAGTTTGAAAGTGAATTGCAACTAAAAATATCACTCTTAATTTTCAGCTACTTTACATTTTCCCCTATTCTTCTTGTTAGGTCCATGGTCACTTTCAAAGATATAGGCAAACTGCTTTACATTTCCATCTATTGTTCTTGATGCACCTTCAATAACTCACTCTGAGACGTAAAGGTGAGATATCGGCTTTTATTGACTGGAAGAAGGAGCCAACAGTGTGAGACCACCATACTACATCCTGGAGACTGAGAGACTGGGCCCAGGCTCCGATCGCCTTTATACAGGGGACTGTGGGAGGAGCCACAGGGGCAGTCAGCAGGGGGCGTGTCCAGACAGGCACACGTAGTTCACCACAGTTCTGTGATTTTCTACAAGACCATAAGACATAGGAGCAATATTACGTCATTTGGCCCACGAAATCTGCTTCAGCATTCGAATGTAACTGATTTTGTTGTTCCCTTTCAGCCCCATTCCTTTGCTTTCTTTCTGTAACCTTTGACATTTTTTCTATTCTCAAAGACAGTGGATGAAGATATCTTAAGAGCAGAGTCAATGAGATGAGAGGAGGAATTCTTGATGAATAGAATAGATATGATTGGCAGTCTGCTTTCCATTTGTTTCTCCCATTTCTCCCATTTGTTTTCCAATTGTTATTTGCTTCAGCTACCCTTTCTGCACAATGAAAATCACCATTCTCCAGTTTGTTGATTATAACATTTCAGCCACTCACTTAAATTATTGAATGAAAGGTGCTCATCCTTCCAATGTTTTGTGGTCATTTTAAATGCTTACTGTTGAAATCACTTGTTTCTGGATTGGAAGGCTAGCTTAGCTATAGAATATTGAAAGGCCTAGATAGAGTGGACATGGAGAGGATGTTTTCACTTGTGGGGGAGCTTAGGACCAGAGAGCACAGCCACAAGGACACCTCTTTCAAACAGAGATGAGGAGGAATTTCTTTAGGCACAGGTGGTAAATCTCTGAAAATAATTGTCAGATGGCTGTGGAGGCCAAGTTGTTGATCATATTTAAAGCAAAGGTTGATTAGAAAGAACGTCTAAGGTTGTAGGGAGAAAGCAGGAGAGTGGGGTTGAGAAGGATAATAAATCAGCTATGATAGAATGCCTGAGCATCCTTGATGGGCTAAATGGTCTAATTCTGTTCCTATGTCTTATGGTCTATGGTCTTATTTTATGGTTGTCATAAGAAATTGCGGTACTAGTTCTTTTTTCTTGGTAAATTAAGCAGAGCTTTGGATTCTTATCTGATGGGATACAATTCATTGAGCAATAATAACCTGTAATTGTATAGTGCCTTTATGAAGGAAAATGAAACCAAAATTTCTATTCCATTCCTGATCAACCCATCACAGGAAAGCAGTGTCCATCTTCCAGAACACCCAACACCCAGGCTATGCTCTCTTCTCACTGCTGCCATCAAGAAGAAGGTAGAGGGGCCTCAGGACTCACACCACCTGGTTCAGTTATTACCCCTCAACCATCAAGCTCTTGAATGACTAGGGATAAGTTCACTCGCCCCATCGCAGAACTAAAACCTATGAACTCACTTTCAAATTCTCCTTACTTCATGTCCTTAATATTTATTGCTTATTCATTTATTATTATTATTATTATTTATTTTTCTTTTATTCTTTTCTGTTTGCATTTTGTTGTCTTTTGCATATTGGTAGTTTGTCTACCCTGCTAGACGTGGTCTTTCATTGATTCTATTATGGTTCATGGATTTATTGAGTATGTCCAAAGAAAACGAATCTCAGGGTTGTAAATGGTGACATATACTGTATGTACTTGGATAATAAATTTACTTTGAATTTACCTTGAACTTTGAACCTCTGCCATTTATCTTGATTCATTCCTGTACAGTACTGATTTACATATGATAAAATAAATATTAAGTCCTGAAGAGAGTGCAGTGAGGGTTTAGAAGGATGATACCAGAAAAATTAGGGTGTATGTACTGTGGATTCCAGTTAATTTGGCACATCAGGGTCAGTCCATTTTGGACTAATTAAGCAACTGCCCCAATTAGCTGAAGTTTCATGGAAATAGTTAAAATGCCATAAAAAAGTTGAACTACCATTTAACTGAGTAACAAATTATGTATTTAAATGAAATATGGAACAAGTTAGAACACTACCACTGCTACTACAGTGTTATAACACTGTGCACTAGTTCCTGTGTACATGTTGAGTCCAGTGTCTGCTCTGCTTAGGACAGGATATATTATATTCGACTGCAGATTGCTGCAACATTCATGGACTTGGACAATATTTTTATGTGTCTATATTTTATTGCTGTCTTATATATGTTATATGTGCCTTGTACTGTGTATGACTGTACTGTGTTTTGCATCTTGGCCCCAGAGTAATGCTGATTTGTTTGGCTGTGTTCATGGGTATTCATGTTTGATTGAATGACAATTAACCTTGAACTTGAACTTACTGCTTATTTTTTGCCAACTATCACTGACAAAAATCACTGCTTTCTGAACACAAACACATGCAACCGGTGCTGTTTAAAAATTGATTTCTCTAAGCACTGTGTAGCATCTAATGGCCACACAAGTGCACGCAACTAACACTAGTTAGAAATTGTTCAGCAAGTCTCCTGCCCCAATTAAGTGGCATAGTGTCCCAAATGAACAGATGGCATCCTGGCTATTTTTTCCATTAGTTTTTATTCTTTAATATTTGTCCCAAATAAATGGCTGACCTGATTAACTGATGGCCCAGTTAACCGGTATCCACTGTGCTAGGAAAAGATGAAGAGACTGTGCCTAATTTTCTCCTAAGAAAATAAGGGTGAAGGTTGACTTAATAGACATCTATGAAATTATGAAAGGGATTGATACACTGGATGCAGAGAGAATCTTTCCACATTTGGGGAAGAGTACATCGAGAATAGGTGCATTTAAGTAGAACATACAGATAAGAGTGTAGAGGATTATGCTGTTGGATGTGGATAACGACAGTAAGGATGAGGCCTCAAATAGAATGTAAATAGATGAGTTGAATGACCATTATCTGATCCCTGGTAAAATAAATATAAGTATAGCACAATCATATTAGTCATAATTGCCATGATTAAAAACTTTGGATATGACTATTATGTCCACCAAAATTTGTAAGAAGATTTTTTTATCAAATTGATTATATCAATGTATCCACAAATACAAAGTTCTCCAAAATTTATGAAGAATTGCTTAATTAAGTTCAAATGCATGAAATTGAGAGAAACCTGATAAATATTGTAGCAAAATGTTTCTTAAATTCTTGTCATTAGATTAAATGAGTTCAAGATTTTGTATGATGGCAAATTTAGCCTCCTGGAAATAAAACCTGGCTGAGTTTTGCAGCTGGATACATTACAACCCAAAGGGCTCTGCTTTGATACAAGGACTTGCCTCCAGCAAATGAATGTCTACACGTACTGTAGATGAGTTGCCACCTTGGCAGAGTTAATGGTAAAAATGTGATATAATAATTTATTATTCAAAGCTTATATAGACAAATAAAATCTTTCTACATACAAAATAACACATTGGAAGCAATTTAATTTTACTGGCATGATTGCTACTACAGATATTTGCAAGTTTAATTACCATAACACTGAGATAAAAACTTCAGCAAGCCATCAGTCACAAGCTGAGCTTGTCTTTGTTTTCTGTCTCAAGCTGTGCAACGTGTACACAAGAAGTTTTGATTTTCTTGATTTTCCAAAGATAATTTCTAAATAAACATTAGTTATGTTAAATTGAATTACATTTTTTGTCAGTGTGAGGAAAAGTTTTTGCCAAATCTGGCAATGTTACATAAAGTAAAATTACAAGTCAAATGTTTGTTGATTTTTCTCAACAACGATATTTGCATAAATTTGGTGGGGAAAACACTCCAATGATTTGCCAAGTGAATCTTAGTAGATTCTTGGGGAAGTGACATTTCAACGGGGAGCTAGCCACAGGCTAAGCTGAGAAATCAAATAGGGACAACTTCATGATACAATTTAAATTAAGTCATACTTTTGTTGGTTTCTTTTGGGCTTATGAATCTTAAATCCAGCTTCACATATCACAGTAGTCCTGTACAAACAAAATGCACTGATATTCCTGGCAATCAGAGTCATTGGAATTTTAGTGACAGAATATGTCATTTTGCAGTATGTATTTTGAATGGACTCCTCTATTTTTTATGGGGTTCTTTTACGGATTGCTCAGTCCTGGTTAAAAGTTCTGCACTTTTCAGAAGGCTGGGGTGGAATACTTCGCTGCCTGAATTCCTGAAGCACACTTGGTTAAACAAGAAACCAGTACTCCACCAGACAAAAATCTTACTCCTGCTCCACTGAGCCATAACATGGAAATAGCAATGTCATTGCCTAAGGCAATTTTTTAGCTCTTTCCAATTTCACCTGGTTCTGTCTTCAGCTGGAATTACAAAGTCCGTATGTAAACATCTGATGATGTGTCCAATGTGATATCCAAGTTATTCAGGAAGCACTTGCAAAATATTCGTCACCGTGCACTACACTACACCACTCATTGTCGGTGAAATTCTCCATGGTATTTGCGATTGATTTTCTCTCAAAACAAGGGGAATAGAACTTTATGGTGGGAGAAGGGTTGGGTCATACATCCTTTGTTTTTTTAATGAAACTCTGCAGTACATTCGGAGATGAACTGAGACCCATGTGCTTATCCTATTAAAAGACTACTTTGGCAGGATCCAAGCATATTGTCTCACATTAAGGTTCAGATTCAGATTTATTTATCACATATACACTGAAACATTTATATGCAGAGTTGTAAAGACCTGAGCTGATTAACTGGTTCACTGAAATCTTTAACCCCTCGCGTCGGCAGGCGAAGGTACTTACCTGCTTCAAGCAGGCTGCAGTTAAACTGGTGTCCAAGAAGAACATAGTAAACCGCATCAATAACTATCATCCAGCAGCACTCACATGTGCAGTGACAAGTGCTTTGAGAGTTGGTGATGAAACATATCAACTGCTGCCTGAGAAGTGACTTGGATCCACTCTAGTTTGCCTACTGGCAAAACAGGTCCGCAGCAGATGCCATTTCGTTGGCTCTTCACCCAGCTCTGGAACATCTGGACAGCAATGGTTCATGCACCTGGGTGCTCCTTAGCCATTATAGCTTGGCATTCGATACTGTTACCCTATCAAAATTAATCAATAAGCTTCAGGACCTTGGCCTCAATACCTGCTTGTGCAATTGGATCTTCAAATTCTTCACTTGCAGACCCCAGTCAGTTTGAACTGGCATCAACGTATCCTCCACACTCTACATTAGTAACAGGTGCACCACAAGGCTGCGTGCTTAGCCCCCTGCTCGACTAGCTTTATACTTATGACTGTGTGGCAAAGCACAGTTCCAATGCTAAGTCTAAGTTTGCTGATGACGACATTGTCTCAGGCCGAATTAAAGGTGCTGATGAATCAGCATATAGGAGAGAAGGCTGAAAATCTGGTCGAGTGGTGCCACAACAACAACCTCTCGCTCAATATCAGCAAGACCAAGAAGCTGATTAATGACTTCAGGAGGAGGAAACCAAAAGTCTGTCAGCCAGTTCTCACTGGTAAGGCGGAAAGGTGGAGGTTTCTCGGAGGTGGAAAGGGTCAGCACCTTTAAATTCCTCGGTGTTATCATTTCAGAGGACCAGTTCTGGGCCCAGCATGTAAGTGTAATTATGAAGAAGGCACGGCAGTGCCTTTCCTTCCTTAGGAGGTTGCAAAGATTCATAATGACATCTAAGAAACTGACAAACTTCTACAGATATGTGGTGGGAAATAAGCTGACTGGCTGCATCACAGCTTGGTATGGAATCAGCAAATGCCGTTAAATGGAAAATCCAAATAAAAAGACCAGACTATCATGGGTAGAGCTCTCCCCACCACTGAGCACATCTACACAGAACATTGTTACAAGAAAGCAACATCCATTGTCAGGAACCCCAACTACCCAGAACATGTTCTCTTCTCACTGCTGCCATCACAAAGAAGGTATGGGTGCCTCAGGACCCACACCACGAGGGTCAGAACCAGTTATTATCTCTCAATCATCAAGCTCCTGTATCAGAAGAGATAACTTCACTCAACTATGATAGCCTTCCTCACTGTCCGTTACACCACCAGTCTTTGTGTCATACACAAATTTGTTGATCCAGTTAACCAAATGATTGATATAGATGACAAACAGCAAAGGACCCAGTGCCTATCCCTGTGGCACACCACAAGTCACAGGCTTCCAGTCAGCAAGGCAACCATCTATTACCACTCTCTGGCTTCTCCCAAAAAACCAATATCAAATCCAATTTACTACCTCATCCTGAATGTCGAGCGACTAAAGCTACTTAACCAGCCACCTATGTGGGACCTTGTCAAATACCTTGCTGAAGTCCACATAGACAACATCCACTGTCTTGTCTTCACCCACTTTACTGGTAAACTTCCTTGAAAAAACTATATAGGATTGGTTAGATATGACCTACTATGCATGAAGCCATGCTGATTATCCTTGATCAGTCTATGTCCATCCTGTCCCCCAGTGTACCTTCCAATAACTTTCCCATGTCAGGCTCACTGACCTATGAGTTCCTGGTTTATTTTTAGTCTTTTCTGAACAGCAAAACAACATTGGCTATCCTCTAATTGTCTAGTATCTCACCTCTCGCTAAGGATGATTTAAATATCTCTTCTATGGCCCTGTCAATTTCTGCACTTGACTCCCACAGGGTCCAAGAGAATATCTTGTCAGGGTTTATCCACCCTAATTTGCCCCAGGTCAGCAAACATCTCCTATGTAATCTGTACAGGATCCATGGAGTTGATGCCACTTTGCCTCCCTTCTATGAACTTTGAGTCTGTCTCCCGAGTAAATACAGATGCAAAAAAACTATTTAAGACCTTGTCACTCTTCCTACCTTTGTTCAAGTTTTGGCTCCATTCTGATCTTTCAGAGGACAAATTTTGTCCCTTGCAATTCTTTTGTTCTTAATATATTTGTAGAATGCTTCAGGAATCTCCTCACTTTGTCTGCTAGGGCTAACTCATGTCTTCTTTTAGCCCTCCTGATTTCTTTCTAAGTGTTCTCTTCATTTTTATACTCCATAAGCAGCTTCATTGTTCCTACCTGCCTATACCTGCTATGCATCTCCTTTTTTTCTCTTAACCGGGGCCTCAATATCTCTTGAAAACCAAGGTTCCCTACACCTGTTATCTTTACCTGTTATTCTGACAGGAACATACAAACATTGCAATCACAAAATTTCACTTTTGAAGGCGCCCCACTTACCAAGTACACCTCTGCTTGAAAATAGCCAGTCCCAATCCAAACTTGCCAGATCCTTTCTGATACCATCAAAATTACAACCTCAACCGGCAGACCAGACCTATCTTTTTGCATATTTACTTTGAAACTAATGCCATTGTGATCACTAGATGCTCCCCTGCACAAACTTTTGTCACCTGCCCTGTCTCATTCCCTAATAGCAGATCAAATATTTGACAGTCTGATTAGGACTTCTGTATACTGATTAAGGAAACTTTCCTGAACACATTTGACTAACTTGATCCCATAGAGTCCTTATAAAGTTTAAAAATCCCAGTCAATATGTGGAAAGTTAAAATCACCTACATCTATGTTTCTTGCAACAGTCTACAGTCTCTCTGTAAGTTTGTTCCTCTGAATCCCTTGGACTGTTGGTGGTCTGCAATACAGACCCATTAACATGGTCAAACCTTTCTTATTTCTCAGTTCTACCTATAACACTTTAGATGAATTCTCCACTCTATCCTGACTGAGCACTACTGTGACATTTTTTCCTGACTAGTAATGCCAGCCCTCCTTCTTTAATCCCTCCTGCTCTGTCGTGTCTAAAACAACAGAACCCAGAATACTGAGCTGCCAGTCCTGCCCCTCCTGCAACCAAGTCTCAATAATGGCTACAATATCATAATTCCAGATGCTGATCCATGCCCTGAGTACATCGGCCTTTCCTACAATACTTCTTGCATTGAAATAGACGAGGCTCAGGACACTAGTCGCATCATGCTCAGCCTTTTGGTTCCTGACTTTGTCTGAGGTCTTAACAACATGTCTTCACAAATCAACATTAACTGTTCTGGCACTTTGGTTCTCATCTGCCTGAAACTCTAGTTTAAACCCCACCATGCAGCATTAACAAAACCTCCTGCTAGGATATCAGTCCCTTTTCAGTTCAGGTGCAAACTGTCTCTTCTGTACAGGTCTTACCTTCCTTGGAAGACAGCCCAGTGATACCTTATGTCCTCCGTCCTACACTAGCTCCTTAGCCACATGTTAAGCTGTACAATCTTTGAATTTCTGGCCTCACTAGCACGTGGCACAGGGAGCAATCCTGAGATCACAACTCTGGTGGTCGTGGAGGATACTAAGCCATTCTGCTTTAAATGAACTCGCAGCTCTTTTGCGCTTCGTGCCCTTTCCCTCTTTGGAATTTGACAGTGTGAATCAATAATCTCTTCAATAAAAACAGTATGAATAAACTGGTTCTAAAATCTGCGGATAAATCATTGCAAACTCCACGTTGTCAACACCGCCCTCATCGGAAACTGGAATAGGAAACATGATTGTATACAATCATGAAATATACTTAACGTGCCTACAAGGTAGATGGTGACAACCTTTTGTGTGCAGTTTAAATTCCTTTGTGCGCTAGTAGCAAAAGATGTGTGCGCGCATTGTTCACCAGGCGCATAGTCTGGGACTCCTACTTTGGAATTCTTCCCAGAACATACCAATCACAGGTTTGACTGTCAGTCCCGGACCCCAGGATGCATTAATCATGGGTTTCACTTCTGGGCCTCACCTTCTGGGTTCACATAGTCTGATCCCAGTAATCCAGGCCCCTGAGACAACTTCAGGGCTCTTCCTTCTGGCTTCTGCCTCTGCACTCACTGCCCTCTGGACTCGGACTTTCAACTGTGCCCTCCAGACTTTGGCAAGGAGAAATTGCTTTTTAAATAACATTTGATGTGATTATCATACAGCGATCATTTACTCAAGAAGTATGCTGTTTGATGACAGTATGTCACTTTTTCCTGTTGACTACCCCTTTTAAAATTTTATTTGAGTTTGGCTGTTGTTACATAATTCTGTTTTATTTGGTTAATTTGCTTTACCAACTGAGACTATGAAAAGAGGCGGATTGGTGGATGAGAGCCCGCGGATGGGTTTCCTTCAGTTTCTAGTCTAGGAGACATTCATTTTAAAGTTCTTAATTGTTTTTTGAATCCTTTCAATGCCTTGCTCTTCCCTATCACTGCAGCTTCAAAAAGAACAACGTAAGAAATAGGAGGATGAGTACTTTATTTGTGCCTTCAGGCCTGCTTCACCATTCGAGATGGTCAGTCATCTGTCTTGACACCATTTAAAACACAGGGCCATGCAACAGTATAGCACAGGACAGGCTCCTTGGCCACAACGTTGCGCTGAACCAATTAAATTAGTAACCAGATGGCTAAATAACATATCCTTCCATTTCCGTCATATTCTTGGGACTATCTAAACATCCCTTAAAATTCCCCTACCGCCACCACAGGCAGCACAGTTCAGACACCCACCCCTTTCCGTGTGTGGTGAACTACATATACCTGTCTGGACACGCCTGTTCCTGTGGCTCCTCCCACAGACCCCTGTATAAAGGCGATCAAGGCCTGAGCCCGGCCTCTCAGTCTCCAGGATGTAGTATGGTGGTCACTCACTGCTTGTTCCTTCTTCTAGTCAATAAAAGCCGATATCTCCCCTTTACATCTCAGAGTGAGTTATTGATGGTGCATCACCATGTAAAAAATCTTGCCCCTCACACCCCCTTTGAAATTACCCCCTTTCATCTTAAATGCATACCCTCTGGTGTTAGACCTTTCAAATCTGACAAAAAGATATTCCCTGTCTATCTATGCCTCTCATAACCTTATAAACTTTGATCATATCTCCCCTTAGCCTCTGCCGCTGCAGAGTAAACAACCCAAGTTCGTCCAAACTCTTGCTATAGCACACGCCCTCTAATCCAGGCAACATCCTGGTAAACCTCTTCTGCACCCTCTCCAAACCCTTGACATCCGTCCTATAATGGGGCGATGCTGCAGGCAACACTCCAGATGCAGCCTAACTGGAGTCTAGTAGAGCTGCAACATAACTTCCTTACTTTTGAACTCAATGCCTCAGCTTATAAAGACAAGCAAGCCACGTGTCTTCTTAACCACCCGATCAACCTGTGCAGCCACTTTCAGGGAACTTTGACCCCAATATCCCTCTGCTCATCAATGCCATTAAGGGTCTTGCCTTTAACGGTGTACTGTCTCTTTATTTTTGACCTAACAATGTACAACAGTTCATATTTGGTCAGGTTAAACTCCATCTGCCATTTCCCTGACTATATCTGCAATTGATCTATATCCCGCTGTACTTTTGCCAGGCTTCTACACTATCCACAACACCACCATTCTGTGAACAACAACAACACACAAAATGCTGGTGGAACGCAGCCGGCCAGGCAGCATCTATAGGGAGAAGCGCTGTCGACGTTTCGGGCCGAGACCCTTCGTCAGGACTAACTGAAAGGAAATACACAATGCATGATGTGAACAACAAAGAATGCTTAATCAGACAATATATTTACAATATTACTCAAATGTTACTAAAATATTAAATACACAGCAGTCCTCCCTGCTCAGCTATAAACTCTAACTCAATACAGAATGTATCACATTGCTAACTCTTGTGGGATATCACATTTCCTGACCAAGGAGCTCACTCTGCTTGGCAGGTGGGACTTGTTACTGTGAAACTATCTCAGGTCCTGGGGCCTCCTCTGTGGTGTTTGTAGGAGTTGACTCTGGGATTGCTGGAAGTGGTTTTGACAGCTTTGGACACCTTTCTTCTGGACATGTGCCATCCTGAACTGTGCATGGCTAGCTGCTCAATCTGCTGATCTATCCCAGGCCACCAGACATGGCTTTCATCTTGACCATGTCTAGATGACCGGCATGTGGCTCCTGCTACACTTCAGCTTTCAACAACTTGCAAACCCCACATAAGCCAACCTCCGTCAAGTGATGCAAATGCTATGGGGTGCTCACTTCCAGCACTCATAACTTGTGAAATGACTACACCTATACCATAAAGCGAAGTGTCACAGACAAGATTCACTGGGTGATATGGATCACAACGTGTGAGTCCAGTGTCTGAGGTCACCATTTCCCTTACTCTTCAGAAAGCCACATCACACTGCTTTGTCCATTGCCAATTCTTCCTGATCTGTGTTCAAGGAGTGGAGCTCGATATCCAGGCTTACCAGGAACCTTTTATAGAAAATGACAAATCTTGAAAAGGTTTGCAAATACAACATGTCCTTTGGCCTTGGTGCATCCACCACTGTTTGAATTTTCTCAGTGTGTTTATATAATCTTGTGTATCAATGGTATGGCCACAGTAAGTGATGCTGGGTTTACAGAATTCACACCTGTTGCGTCGTGCTTTAAGCTCATAATCCTCTAATCTTTTTATCATAATTTTGGAGATGTTCCCTGTTATCCACTCCAGCAACAATGATGTCATCCCAGTTACACTGAGCGCCTGGACAACCATGCAGTGACTTGTCCATAGCTTTCTGCCAGAGTGTAGGTGCAGATGCTATTCCAAAAATGAGCCTATTATAGCGATAAAGCCCTTTGTGAGTGTTTAGAGTGAAGAACACTTTGGACTCTTCTTCCACCTCCATCTGTAAGTAGGCCTCAGCTAATTCTACTTTGCTGAAATCTTTTCCTCCAGAAAGGTTTGCAAAGGTATCCTCTATCCTGGGCAGACAGTATTAATCAACTTTCTGTATTGTGTTGTTAGTGAACATAGAATCATCAGAGACCCTGACAGACCAATTTTTCTTTGCTACTGGGACCATTGGCATTGCCCATGGGCTCTATTCATCCTTGGAAAGAATTTGTTCAGTCTCCATTTGATCAAGCTATCTGTCTACTTTATCACAGATGGTATGAGGTGCCGGGTGGATTCTTCAAAACTTGGGTATGATATTTTCATTTAACACAAGTTAACCCTTGATATGTTTGAGTTTTCCAATGCCATCCTTGAACACTGTTGTGGCATCATTCAGTACTCTTCTTAATTTGCTTTCAGTTGACTCTATTACAGAGGATATAGCATGCAAATGATGGATGGATCTCCTGTCAGGTTGTAGTTGTTTCACCAATCATGGCTCCACAACCCTTGCCCTCCTGTTTTTACCACATGCATGCCCAGTGTGGCTTGTTGGTTGTTGCATTTCACTATTATGAACGTCATTTCCACAGGAGTTATTTTTTTCTCCAGTATAAGTTCTTAGCTGGATATCTGCAAGTGTCTTTGAACTGCTGTTCAAACTCATTTTGCAGAATGACTGAAACAGCCAAGCCAGCGTCCAATTTCATTTTAATTAATTTCTCATTGACTTATATTGCTTGTCTTTTGTTAGCTTTCACACTGTAAATTTCAAGGCTCCTGTGTCGCTCTGATCATTATCAGATTTTTCATCAAGAGCAGATTAGTGCTCATCTTGAAGCTCTAACTTGACTTTATATATTTTTCTCTTCTCTGTGCTCTCCATTTATTTTTGACTACCTGGCATGTTCTTTGTCTGAGTCCTACTTTGTTGCATTTTCTGTAAGTTTCTTCTTTAAAACTGCGCTGGTCTGATGTATGTAAACCCCTGCAACAATGATAACATAATTTATTTAGTCAGGTAGGATTCTGCTTAGAAATTGCAATTTTGTTCACACTCACTTTCATTTCTGACTGCAACTCAATTGCATCTCAGGCTGCTGTTTCCACTGATACTGCGATTTTAACTGCTCTTTTAGGTATGAATTGTGCTTCAGTTGGGAGCTGTTTTTAATGTTTTCTTGTAAGATTCCACAAGTTAAATGATCCTTCATTAAGCCCAGCGCAAAACTGACAAGTTCACATATTCCCTTCAACTCAGTCATGTTCACTGAAAGGAAATCCATTTCCATTTGATTCCACTTATGAAACCTAAAGCATTCTTCAATCAGCAATGGTTTCAGTTCTAAGAGATCCCACATCACTTTCATGATATCAGCAAACCTCATTTTGGTTGGATTGATTAGAGTAGTTAAGATTCTAAGCAAATTATATGCCTTTAAATAGTGCACTCCAGAAAACTGTCACTTGCTATTCTTTAGCTATTTCATTTGCTACAAAATATTGCTCAATTTGCTAAGTATACAATATCCAGTTATCTTTTGTATAATTGACTGCATCTATCTTTCCAACATAGCGAGCCATTTCTGCTTCGTTTTTATTTTTTATTATTATTACATGGTAGTCATTGTTTATAAATCCATGAGCTCAACTGTTTTCTGCTTTTTAAAAACTCAACCCTCTTTCTCCTCTTGCAAAGAAAAAAACATGCTGCAATTTTCTGAAAACTCACTGCATTTTTGGAAAAACTCGAATGTCTCATGGCGATTCAACAGTTAGGTAAAAGTCTCTGGTTCGTTTAAAATCTTCTCATCACCACTGTTGTGTTTTGTACCTCCAAAGCATGACGCTAATTGAAAGAAAAACACAGAGCAGGGAGATACGTGTCTTGGTTTTGTTTTACTTCTAGTGAGGTATGCACTTGTGATGTGGTGGTGTAATGACATATGCCTTTAATGTACCTTCACATGTAACTCACAATGCATTATATAAACAATAAGAATGCTTAATCAAACAATATTCCTCAAATGTTAAATACACAAAAGTCACAATTTCAAAGAATTACAAAAGATTAATCAAATATGATTCCCCTTTCTTCAATCCAAACTGACTCTACAATATCCTATATTTTCTATTCTTGGCCCTATACTATATCCTCCAATATTGATTTCTGCATTTACTCTGCTGCCTACATTATATTAACAATCTGATAGACCCATATTTCCTCCATTCTTAAGTTGTTCTGACATCTACACAGTCCTCCTATCCACCAGAACAATTCTGGAATTTATAGAAGTTTGGAAGATGCTGATAAGAGAGTACAGTTTCTCCACAGCCATCTCGTTCAAAATTCAGAGATGCAGATCACCTTGTCCTTAGAATTTACAGGCTTTTAATCTCACTCACTTCTCTGGTAGCACATTTCCACAAAGTTTTCCATCAGGTTCTTGTTCTCACTGTATCCTTGGCTCTCTGGCACCTCTCTCAGGTTTTTGTGCCTTCTTCTTCAAAGCCAGATAAACTCCTTTTCTGAGTTCTAAAATGCTCCCAAACCTCTACCAACTACTGATATTACTGGCAATTTTACAAGCCTCTTTAATTTATCCTGTCAGTCATGTATAGCTCAATTTCCTTCTGAGTTTTCATGTTGTAAAGGAAGATGTTCTCTGAAATGTTTTGAATATTTCTCCAAATATTAACCATTGCATGTTCATTACTGTCCTTTTCAATATAAACCATTCTCCAGCAACTTTGCTTGTCTGTTTTGAAACAAGCCAAATTAAATAACCCATTGCCTTATACTGCAACTCCTGAGCAGCAATAAGCCAGGTGCAGCGACCCAGCATCCTACTTCCTATAGATAACATGACTGCTATATTCAGAGCTTGTTTGCAAAGCTGCTCTATAGACAGTGCTTTGTTTTAATTTCATACTGATTACTGCATTTACGTTTTAAGAACTGAAGACTGGCTTCCTTTTATGACCAGAAGTTAAGTAAAGTTTAACTTGCACTGTTTGATCTTACAAATGTCAGCTGCTGTGTTTAGAAAGCCAGGCTTGGCAAAAACATGAGACTCCCAGCCCAGGAAACGAATATCCATCACATTTCGATCTGGACTTCGGGAATCTAAAACCCGCAGCCTCCCTATCTGCTTTGGTTTCTTTAAAACATGTTTTATTATCCACCACTTTGACCCGAGTTTTAATCTTCTTCCATATTGTTTCCTTATTCTCTTCTTATAAAAAGAGATCATCAAATATTGCCTGATAATACTCATATGAAAAATTCAAATAAATTCATTGTGTGAAAAATCTATATAAGCTCAGAATGTTGCTATTGTTGACTGAAGTGGCATTCCTGACAAGAAAGAGTCAACGTTATACAAGGATGCAGTGTGATGCAGCAGGTAGTGCTGCTGCCACACAGCTACAGCAAAGTCGGTTGAAACCCGACATCCCTGTGACTGAGTGGTTTCTCTCAGTTTCTGTGGTTTCCTTCCTCCTCCGAATGACATGCTGGTAGGTTAAATTACCTCTGTAAATTGCCCCTGGTGTTGGTGGGTGGCTGGAGAATTTTGAAGGATGGAGTTTACAGGCAGGTGAGAGGAAATGGGCTACAGGGAAATGACGGGATAATGGGACCTGATGAGGTACAATCATCTAACAGCAATCATAGACTCAATAGTGAACTGACCTCTTACTGTAAAGAAACATGAGAAATTTAAGAGGCCATCAACTGAACTCTTGATGAGACAATAAAACTAAAAAAAAAAGAACCATGAAATGAATCAACAGTACTCATCCACATATAATTAGATTTCTAATGCCCAAATTGGGCTTTCCCAAGCCCACAGTTCCAGTCTTATGACAGCCTTGATCAGAATATGGATGGGAGAGATAAATTCTAGCGGTGACTTGGGAAACCAAAAGCTATGATAAAATGGAATGAGAATCTAGTGAAAAAAAGATTTCATTATTTGGATTAATATCTCTTTGAAAGGAAGATAGCTTGTTTGCATCAGCACACTGAGGCTTCATTGACAGTGTTTCTAAACCAGAAACGTATGTATGCCACCTGGGACATATGGGACTGTCTTCACCTGCAGTTTGCTGTCATAGTCACAGACCGTCATGACTTAGAAATACGGCACACTGGGATTTTCTTCTTTGTTATGGTATATTAGTGCTAGAAATCCTTGTCCAGCATTAACGTATCCACCTTAACCAGAAGTAATGTGGTTCATAAAGCTTTCCACCATAACTTCACAAAGGAAATATGGCTCTGCCCTAAAAAAAAGTATGGCATAGAAGGAGGCTATTGTGCCTTTTCTGGGCAAAGAAAAACCCATAGAGATTTCCACTCTCCTGGTCTTGGTACATTACCTTGCAGGTTATCAGAACCAGAATCAGTCTTATTATCATCGGCATGTGTCATTTGCACTCCAAATGACTATTCCAGTAAGCTTTTTAAAAATGGCAGGGATCCCTTAGCTGAATTATGGAAAATAGAATCATAGACTCAGAAAACTCAGAGTAATTCGGCCCTACTCATCAATAAAATATGTCTGTCTGTCTAACAAAGAAGCCCACCTAAGCTAGTCCTATTTGCCCATGTTTGGTCCAAATCCTTCTTGACCTTTCCTATTCATGTTCCTGTCTGATTGTTTTTTAAATGTTGTTATTGTACATACCTCAACCTCTTCCTCCATATACGAGGGGTGATTGATAAGTTTGGGGACTAAGGTAGAAGAGTCAATTTTAGAAAACCTAGCACATTTATTTTTCAACATAGTCCTCTCCTACATTTACACACAGTCCAGCAGTCGTGGAGCATATGGATCTTGGACCTCTAGAAAGTGTCCACAGATGGGTGATTGATAAGCTTGTGGCCTAAGGTAGGAGATGAGTTATTAACTTCAAACATTCTGCATAATCACTCAAAGAGTTGAACTGTATGTGCATGTAACGAGAGCTGTATAACTCACCTCCTTCTACCTTAGGACACAAACTTATCAATCACCGACCCATGGACACTATCTGGAGGTCCAAGATCCATATTCTCCACAACCGCTGGACTAAGTGTGTAAATGTAGGAGGGGACTATGTTGAAAAATAACAGGCAGACATACTTTATTGATCCCAAGGGAAATTGGGTTTCGTTACAGTCGCACCAACCAAGAATAGTGTAGAAATATAGCAATATAAAACCATAAATAATTAAATAATAAGTAAATTATGCCAAGTGGGTTATTATGCCAAAGTGCTGGGTTTTCTAAAACTGACTCCTTCTCCCTTAGGCCACAAACTTATCAATCACCCCTCGTATACACCATCTTCTGCATGAAGAATTTGTCCCTTAGTCTCCTTTTAAATCTTTCCCACTTCACCTCAAGTCTCTGCCCTCAAGTTTTTCTATTCCCATTCCGTTTATATCTGGCAACGGGGCATGACGAGATCATTATAACAGTGTAGGCTGCAAGGAAATGGATGCAGGAATAGAGATTAATCCATTGCAGACATATAGATAGTGAGATAGATGGCTGACAAAATTGTTTTATTCTGTTTGGATTCAAGAAATTCCTCATCTCATACCCTTGTTCCAAATGTTCATTTGATTCAGTGTCACTCAATGTTGTGCTGGGTTCTCACTCTCACATACTAGTCCCGATTCCATTGCCGTGGAAATGTGTTCAGCGAAGGCTTACACCTGAAAGTTCTTAGTGGGCAGTGGTGCAAGGGTAAGGGTGGCCCCATTCCTCAGGAAAGGCAGAGGAAAACGGCAGACCAGGAGAAGCTTCTCAGTCATCCTCACTGAAATACACCTCTTATTCCTACAAGTCCCAGGGAAGGACCATATCCCCACAGGGTGAAAACTGTACCAGCAAAAGATGCTTAGGTGTCAGAGATGGGAATCTGCCCAAGAGTCATCATACAGATTCTTATCTCACATTGCTTATGGGCATTCATTGAGGTTTCTATTAATTAATTGCTGAGTAATTTTCATTTCCTCTTGCCAGGGAGGAGCAGGTAATTTTGTGCTCACCAGCACTTTCTTGTATTTTTTGCCCGAGTCAAAACTTCAACCATATTATACACTCCTTGTTCCTCCCTTTAAATGGTGTTCACTGTCATGATGTTGACTGCCTCCTCCCATTCCAACCCCCCATCCTGAAGTCTGAAGTTTCTTAGCTGAACTTTGGCTTCATGTAACCATGAACGGAATACAAAGCTGCTATGCTGGTTCCATCCAGAGTGTGTAGATACACCACATTAGCTGCTTATCAACTTTGGTTCTTCCTTTCTATAGTTTTGTCCGGGCTGGACATGGAATGGACCCAAATGTAGGACACAGGCACTGAAGAACTAGGGGTAGGACAGGATGGAGATGCCATGGCATGCGAGGGGTAATGCAGGCGGGGCTGGATCCCGGAGGTCAGGCGAGGCAGGAGGGTCCCCTGGGCTGGGCACGTAACTCCTGAGCAGGGCTGCCTCCCAGGCAGGAACACAGAGGCCCAGGCAAGACGTGGAACTTTGGGCAGGTGCGGGCACAACCCGTAGGGAGCAATGGGTGGAAAGGGTCAGAGTCCTCAGAGCAGGCCACATCCTGGGCAGGACTGCCTCCCAGGCAGAGACACAGAGGCCTGGGCCAGGTGCGGACACCTGGGCAGGTGCGGGACACAACCCATCTGAGGTGAGGGGTAGGAAGGGAATGGAGTCCCTCCGCCAGGCAACAGCAGACGGCCTGGTTTACCCAACAGAGACAAGGGATCAGAAGGGAACTGACCAGCAGGACTACCGTGATACACCTGTAAATTGGGAAAGGCAACCAACAACATGATAGCACAGACAAGGTGAATAAGGCAGAACAGCAGAACCAGCACACATGAGAGAAGCAGGAGAACAAGACCAACCAGACAGAACAGATGCAGAGCAGGCCATCAACCAGGGCAGAACAGGATAAAACAGGTACCGAGCAGGATTCAGAGCCGGCGGACCAGCGACGGAGCAGGATTCAGAGCCGGCGGACCAGCGACGGAGCAGGATTCAGAGCCGGCGGACCAGCGACGGAGCAGGATTCAGAGCCGGCGGACCAGCGACGGAGCAGGATTCAGAGCCGGCGGACCAGCGACGGAGCAGGATTCAGAGCCGGCGGACCAGCGACGGAGCAGGATTCAGAGCCGGCGGACCAGCGACGGAGCAGGATTCAGAGCCGGCGGACCAGCGACGGAGCAGGATTCAGAGCCGGCGGACCAGCGACGGAGCAGGATTCAGAGCCGGCGGACCAGCGACGGAGCAGGATTCAGAGCCGGCGGACCAGCGACGGAGCAGGATTCAGAGCCGGCGGACCAGCGACGGTGCAGGATTCAGAGCCGGCGGACCAGCGACGGAGCAGGATTCAGAGCCGGCGGACCAGCGACGGAGCAGGATTCAGAGCCGGCGGACCAGCGACGGAGCAGGATTCAGAGCCGGCGGACCAGCGACGGAGCAGGATTCAGAGCCGGCGGACCAGCGACGGAGCAGGATTCAGAGCCGGCGGACCAGCGACGGAGCAGGATTCAGAGCCGGCGGACCAGCGACGGAGCAGGATTCAGAGCCGGCGGACCAGCGACGGAGCAGGATTCAGAGCCGGCGGACCAGCGACGGAGCAGGATTCAGAGCCGGCGGACCAGCGACGGAGCAGGATTCAGAGCCGGCGGACCAGCGACGGAGCGGGATTCCGAGCCGGCGGACCAGGTACAGAGCGGGATTCTGAGCCAGCAGAGCAGGTTAAACCAACTTCAGTGCAGAACAACCCCCCAACTAGACCTCAGTCCCTGAGCCCCTTATAAACACCTGCCCCCTAATAGGCAACAGGTGTACCTCCTTAAGCCAAGATGATCCAATGGCTCTGGGTGACAGGAGGGCTGGCTGCAAGGCCCAGAGCCCAGAGTCCACGGACCGGAGCAAGACCAGAAGACAGGCACCGGACCGGACCCTAACAAGTTTTTATAAATTTTTCTCTTAATAGAAAACTCCTTTCCCTTTCATTTCATTTTCTGAACCCAAATCGATGTTGGATTCTCAAATTCTAATTTGTACTTCCTTCTCCATCCTCACACTGTTCACGTCAGAATCCTACACTCTAAGTGGTTAAGGAGACATCCATTTGTTATCCTAATTCCTTTAGTTCCACTCACTGTCATGTTGTTAACCTTTACCTTCAGTAGTTTTGCCTTACCCAGCAAAATGCCTTTTCTAAAAGCTCCCTTTGGAAAGTGCTACAGGGCTATTAAAACAAAAAAAAACTTCACACCATCTTAGAAGCTTCCTCCCTTGGTCAGTTAATCGGATCCACCATTCTGCTTATATTCCCCAACCCCCTCTACCTGTTACCTCAGCCACTGCAATGAACTTAAGTACTTTAAAATACTATTTTATAATATTGCCTACATTGTAAATATATGCTGGTATTTATGTATTTTTGCAAATGTTATATCTGAACTTTTAAATGTATTTTATATAATTCTTTATTCTGTATGATTGTTGAATCCTGTTGTTTTTTTGTTGCATGTACAGCCAACCCACCACAGCAAATTCCTAATATGTGTAAATGTGTATGGTAAATGAAGCTGATTCTTGATAATAATGTTCAAAAGAATATTTTCTATGTTAAAATAAACTTTGTTCACAATAAAATTTTGCAAGAATAAACAGTGCAGTGCCTTTTCATTCTTACATTCACAGTAAATGTGTTCAGTAGTGTTTTATTGCATTCCTTCAAACCAGTAGCACTGTTGAGGGAGGAGCTAAAGATGGTACCAGAGGGTAACTTCTCACAGCTTTGGGATTCTAACGTTTTCTCTGCCATTTATTCTTTAGGGTTTTTCTTCCGTTCCGTGGACGTCTGTGGAGAGTAAGAATTTCAGGTCGTATATTGTATACATTCTGATATTAAATGAAACATTGAACCATTGAACAGTTGCCATTCATGTGGCCTTCCGGGGTTAAAACCCTACTGTGCCCCCCCCTCCCCGTTTAGTAGGAGAAGAACTCTACACTATGGTCCTTCCCCATTAGGTCCCTGTGGTGGCTGCATCAAGTTTCAGTACGTCCCTCAGCTTGTACCATTGCAGCCCGGAACGTGCCAGCTGGCATCAGGCTGCTACGGACAGCTCAAGGTTCTGGCAGACCAATATGTTTTGGGTACACCAAAGGGCATCTTTCATTGAGAATATTAAAGAAACAGAATGTGCAAATGAGTTATAAAGAACTTCATTTCCCTGTGGGCGATGCCAGCGGTTCACCCAGAACCAGAAGCTTTGGTGGAGAGCTGGTCGCATTGTGCTCAGAGTTGAACAGCTGCTGAATAATAAAATGTTCTAGTGCTTACCCACGCCAGGTTTGTCTTTATTAAGAACAAACATAACAGCAATAGCATGTTTAAAAAAGCATAAAGCAGTCAGATTCACTCGTTATTGCCTAGTACATCTAAATCCTGTTCAATCAGCCTAACATGGCTGCAAACTACAGACAGCAAAAAAAAAATCAGCCCCAAGCTTAAATGCTTTGATTAGAGCTGAGCCAATGCACCCTGTGGAAATTTAAGAAAGCATATCTCTTGCGAACATCACTGACAAAAAATGATGCAAACTGGATTGGAAACTACTCTGCTGGAGAAAGATGGTGGAAATGGGACCCAGGCCAGTTTGTGGCCCACAGCATACTGTTGAATGTACACTTAATTTCAGTCTGACTCTCCTCAGATTATTCAATTGATAGAATTATTACAGTCACACTAACCCCCTCTCTTCAAGGAAAGATCATACAACCTCACATTCCACAAGCACTCATTGAACTTTGATTAAACAGAAGTGTTGCTTCTCAGCTTGTTTTAAGCTCTCCTGCTAATAACTGTCAGCAGGGACCTCCCAGTCAGGGCTGTCCTCTGCAATTTTCCTCTCACTGACTGGAAAATTCTTATTCCCAATGAGCAGTAGTGGATGGCTGGTTCTCATCATCGAGTCTCGATGAGTATTTGAAAAAAAAAATGAGCTAACCTTCAAAGAGAGTGCATGAATAGGAGTTCCTTAATAATAGTAAGCCTGTTGCAGAGAAATGAAAGAAAAGGGAAAGCTGTCAAGGAGTTTAATATTCTCTCGAGTATTGGTGAACTGTGTATAAAACTGTAATCCAAAGGCTGCTTTAAATTATCGTTTGTTCACTGCTTCAGACAACCTGTGAATGACCATGTATAAGTTTGATCATCTTTGTCAATCTCACTGCTTAGGGTTCCACGTCCCCAAAAATAAAAGGGAGGTAGTGCAGAGTGCCTCCGTGGCTGTTCCCCTCAATAATGGGCATTCCACTTTGGATACGGTTTTGTGGGGGTGGGGGGGGGGGGTGACCTAGCGAAGGAAAGCCAAAACTGAACTCAATCTGGCTCTGTGGCTCAGAACGGAAGGAGGGAGAAGAGGAAGATGCTAGTGATAGGGGATTCAATAGTTAGGGGAACAGCTGGGAAATTCTGTGGACATGAAAGAAGCTCATGGGTGGTGTGTTGCCTCCGAGGTGCCAGGGTCAGGGACCTCTTAGATCGGGTCCACTACATTCTCAAGGGGGAGGGTGAACAGCCAGAAATTGTGGTACATATTGGTACCAGCAACAGGTAAGTCAAAGGATGAGGTCCTGAAGAGAGAGTATAGTGAGCTAGGTGGGAAGCTGAAAAGCAGGACACTATGACTCATATAATTTCACCCCAATAGAACAGGAATGTATTGCCTTAGAAAAATGTCTTTCTATGGTATGCCATACACTTATTGCAGTAAGACCACTGCAAGAGGACAAACCAATTATTATACAGACAGAGTTACAAATGCATCCCTAAGGGAATCATACAGTTCCACTTGCAGAAGCTAAAGCCCTGGAACTTGTCCAAACAGGTAAAAAAAACTAGTCTTGATACGTACTGACTCTAATTATATTAGGAATACGATAGAAAGAAATCTTCCCATCTGGTCAGCTACCAAATGGAGATCACACAAAGGGAGACTGCTTTCACATTTGTCCACGTGGAAGAATATTTATGAATTATTATTGATAAAACCATTACTACAAGTGTTACACATCTCGGGCCGTACCTTGTACACGGCTATGGTAATAATCTAAGTTTAAGCAAGCAAAACAAGCTATTGGTGTAGACTTTACTATGGTAAGGGAGACCAGGGTTTGGGTAGTAACTAAACAACAAATTAAAAATAACCAGGGAGATGCTTTAAGAATTATCCTTGACATAATGAACCTAATTCAAAAGGATTTCCAACATGGTATCACTATGAAGGGGATGGTGAAGATAAAGCTTGGATATGCAGCATTAAGATAATAAGAAGCAAATACTGCCTCCTGTGCAAGTGGAAAGCATTGGTTCACAAAGCCCACCAAGGATTCAGACACAGTTCTGGTGGCGATAAGCCGCACATGCGAAATTAGACATGTTATACTGGTAGCCTTCCATGTTGAGTGATTACAAGCAATTCATTGTAAATTGTAAAGAATGTTTGGCCTGTAAGAAAGGAGCCAACACAAGACCAACTCTTATTAGGCAAACAAAACCAACTGTACCAATGCAGGTGTGGTGATTGATTATCTAGGCCTGTTGCTGGCATCCCAAGGCAACCTAGCTAATCTGAAACCTAATAAATATAAACTTGTGATGATTGATCACTGTATAGGTGATTAGCTCTCACAACTTCTTGGAGCGAGAGCACATCCGCCACAGCTCTCCATATTCCAATAAGCTGGCACACCTGCCTGCATACATTCGGACTGAGGGTCATCCTTTACCGGTCAAGGCTTTCAGGCCATGTGTGAATAAACAGGATACAGCACTCCATTCCAGCTGCAATCAAGTGTCATTGCGGAGTGAAGGAATTGACAGACTATGCAAGGCCTCCACTCAAGAGGCAGTCCTTGTCCTTGAAGTGCAACTGTTGGTAAACAAAGTGCCCATTGTGAAAAAAGAGTACACAAGAATTTATTTACATTATTTATTGTACATTATTTCTTACAGTACAATGCCCACCTAAATACACCCTGACTGCTAATTCAGGCTAATCATTGCCTATGCCCAACATAACTCTCTTCAAAGACCTGAGAGAGTTTATGGGAATTCAAGAGAAAGCAAAGGAACCTGACAAGACAGCTTGGAGGCCATAAAAAGGGGACTAGGTCCAAGGAAAAAAAATGCATAAAAATAATTTGAACCCTTGTTTCCATCCTAGAAGGCAACTTCTTTGTCTCATTATCCAGGTTATCAACAATAGGACTGTGGTAATCGTTACCAGGAGAGAGAACAAGACTGTAAGTAAACCTGTCTCCACAGAGAATATCAAACCTGCCCCAGCATTTATCCCCCAGAATGAGTGAAACCCTTATATTAGACTGGTACATGGGTCCACCATGGAACCCCTACACCCCGATGGATGGGGGACATGAGTTATATTGAAAAGATAAAACACAAATTTAGATCTAAAAAGTAATTTAAAAATTCCTGTTCTCTTGAGGGATATCTCATCGATACATTGCCCAAGAATAATATATCCAGAATAAGAGAGACTCAAACCCCTGGATAATATTTGTTCTTACAATAGAAAGTGTTCGTTCACTTATACCATTTGCATTTTCACAGACAAAATCGCATTTACAATCTCATCCGAATCGGACACCCCTGGAACTTAATGACTCAGAGAATATTAGATTAAGGGGATCTGTGAGTAATGATGATTCTAATTTAAATATCACTAACTGCCCCTTACCTCTTGGTCATATATGAATTTATGTACTGCAACCCTTAATCCTCGCCTCTGGCAAAATGGTTATTTCCATCGACGTAAAAATTTACCCTGATTGCACCACAGATTAAATGAACATGGATAGATGGAAAGGCAAAGAATCACTTGCAGAAATGACTAATAACACCCTATCAAAACTGAAATATTCCAGCCCAGATATTGAAGGTAAACTAATAGAGGAATCCCTTGAATCAGAATCAGAATCAGGTTTATTATCACTGGCATATGTCATGAAATTTATTAACTTAGCAACAGCAGTTCAATGCGATACATAATAACATAGATAGAAAAATAAGTAAGTAAATCAATTACAATAAGTGTGTGTGTATATATATATATAGTAGAAATGTGTGTTTGTATAAAATACTTAGATTTAAAATGGTGCAAAAACAGAAATAATATTTAAAAAGTGAGATAGTGTTCAATGTCCATCTAGGAATCATATGGCAGAGGGGAAGAAACTTCCTGAATCGCTGAGTGTGTGTCTTCAAGCTTCTGACCTCCTACCTAATGGTAACAATAGAAGAGGGAATGTCCTTAATGATGGATGCAGGCTTTCTGAGGCACTACTCCTTCGAGATGTCTTGGATACTATGGAGGCTAGTACCCAAGATGGAACTGAATAATTTTACAACTTTCTGTAGCTCCTTTCAGTCCTGTGCTGTAAACCCTGCCAACCCATACCAGATACTGATGCACCCTGTCAGAATGCTCTCCATGGTATACCTATAGAACTTTTTGAGTGCTTTAAGTGACAAACCAAATTTCTTCAAGCTCCCAATGAAATATAGCTGTATTGATATGTTGAGACCAGGTTAGATCCCATCAGGGATCTTGAGACCAGGAACTTGAAGTTGCTTGCTCTCTCCATGCCTCTATGGGATTGGATCGTGTTCCCTCATCTTACCCTTCCTGAAGTTCACAATCAGCTCTTTCGTTTTACAGATGTTGAGTGCCAGGTTGTAGCTGCAACACCACTCAGTTGGTATATCTTTCTCCTGTACGCCTGCTCATCTTCATCTGAGACTCTACCACCAATAGTTGTATCATCAGCAAATTTATAGATGGTATTTGAGCTATGCCTAGCCACACAGTCATGGGTAAAGAGGGAGTAGAGCTGTGGGTTAAAAACACACATCCCTGAGGTGTGCCAGTGTTGATCATCAGCAAGGAGGAAATATTATTACCAATCTGCACAGAGTGTACTCTTCTAGTTAGGAAGTCGAGGATCCAATTGCGGAGGAAGGTACAGAGGCCCAGGTTCTGTAACTTATCAATCAGGACTGTGGGAATGATGGTGTTTAACCTAGAGTTGGATTCCTCTACACGAAGAAAAGTATAGACACTATTATGCTATCGAATGGTCCCACTCATGGGAATATGACATTGCAACTATTAGACTCAAACATAGTGAAAAACACAAATTATTTTAATGAAAATTTCAACATTAGACAGAGATCCCATTGCTCTTTCCCTTTATGGGCAACCAGAATACAATATGAACATACCTTCTACAGAGATGCTAGACATTTCCATTTCTCCATTTATGGCCACTATTTCACTCATTTCTTAAATGTCAAGTAACATGACAATTTTCTGATTTCTAAATTATACTCTAAACTAGTGGTCACCAACCTTTTTAAGCCTAAGATCCCCTACCTTGGCCTTAGTGAAAGGCAAGATCAACTCCAAATCGATTAGTAGAAATAATGTATGATCACCAGGGTCACCACCCTGCGGACTGGTTTAATATTGACAATATTCTTTTGGACCAGCCGACTGGTGGGTGGGGATGGGGGGGGGCTGTTAAACGCAACCGGAATACAGCGATACTTGAAGCAGGTTCCTTATGTACAGTCTATTCCGCAATTTAGTTTACGTGGCTATTAGCTGCTGTCCCGCTTGCTCACGTTTTTTCCGCTGGAAAAAAACTCAACGGGTTTGTCTTTAAGTGCAGGGTGCTTGGACTCAGGGTGCCGAAGCAGTTTTGAGGGCTTCATTGCCTCATTAGACAGCTTGCTGCCCGCCCGCCGCCAGCCGCCTTGGCCAGGTGCTGCTGTTCCTGTGCTGGTGCCGCAGCAGTCGCAGTCCGGAGAGCGCAACTGACCGAGCGAGGAGTGTGACAGGGCGCACATCCACCACCCCCCCCCCCCCCCCGTAGGATCGGCCGACAAAAGTTTTCTTCAGCAGATCGTGGCGCGGTGGCTGCTCTGCTACTTACGAAACCCTGAGCCTGAATTAGGTCATCTGCGAATATTTTAGCACTGGGTTCCCCATGAACATTCGATGTGTTAAACAGGTTCAGAGGTGCCGCCCACCTGTCCGCGCTCCAAGCCAGTAGCAACGGCACTTCTCACCAGCCGCACAAAGCGGCCAGTTACCCGAGGCCAACCAGTGATCCCTGACGCACTTGGGTAATGACCTCGCGTGTATTCAAGTTCAACAGTGGGTGTGGCAGGGAGTGAGGAAAGGTGCAGCTGACTCATATCGTTTCCTCGTGGCCCGGTGGTTACTAAAGTATACTATAGTGCATGGCGGGGGAGCTACACGCATGCGCACCGGGCAGAAAGAACGGAACTAAAACCCCGCAACCCGGAAACAATCTCTCAACAGTATTTGTATATCTATTTTTCTTTTTTTTCTGGATCTACTGGGAAAGTCTCAAAGATTGACTAGTCGATCGCGATCGATGGGTTGGCGACCACTTCTCTAAACTATTCAGTGAAGCCCATGATCAATGGTTTTGCGTGAGAAGTTAAGATGGAAAGATGCATTAAAGCAGAAACTAATAGATGAAAGTATTTTCCTCCCTGGTCAACTGTCCAGTTTGTCCTTAATCAAACCATCATGAATAGTTCATGCTGTGGTGTGAATAATACCTTATAAGGAAAATTGTTTCAGAACTATTGGTGTCCTTATGAATTCGATTATATTTCAGATGGACTATGACTTCAATTAGAAAAACAGAGAAACAAGCCTAAAACGAATTTTACTTGGAGTTCAATTGATAGTGCTAAATTTTGGTGTTACACAGATAGCATTACTCCCAAATAGACGACGCTACATACACAGACAAGTCTTCAGTTATTGCAGTGTATTCAGTTGCACGGTGTTATCGTCAACAGAGAGAAAAGCAATGATTTTGCCCTAAACGGTTTTCATGATATTTTTAAAATAATGGAGTAAAACTGTCTGTTCAGTCATGCCTCGACTGTGCTCACTCTCATAACAGCTCTAATGTGATCCTTTGGTTCACTCGGAAGGTAGAAATTTCTGATGACGAGAGGTGCTCAGACAGACTGCTATCAGAAGATCACTCACGTTTTAAGGTTAGACAAGAAATGACTCTTGGAGTAATTTGATGATTTAATTTTATGCTGCATATCTCAAGACAGAAACGCAAGTCCAGTTTTAACAAACGTTGTATTTTTACTTTTGTAACATACATTTGTCCGTTGCATATTTATTTTTAACATGCGTATCTTTTTATAACATTGTTCTTCAGATGTTACATGTAGTTTGTAAATGAGTTGTTCATTGCTAATGATGGCATTATAATGTTGTGATTTACACGTTTGACTTTAAAACTGTCTAACTTGCATTTTGTGTGTTAGGTTATACAATGGTAAAAGACTTACCAGGAGGACAAGTAACTTGCTTACAAGACTAGTTTTCAGGAAACCTGAGTAAAGTCATGAACCACTTTGAAAGCAATGTGAACATTCCTGTGAAAGAACTGAACTACCGTCAGCTTATTGAGAGACATTGCGAGCTGACCTGATGAACTAACAGTGACAGAGACAGTGATTTGAACGTACATCATGGAAATGGGAAGAACTGTTTGTGGAGAAGAAGATTGTAAGGATGGACTAATATGGACAGTGTCACATGCTTTGTCACATGGTCATGGACAACTATAATGGTGACATCTCTTTGCGGTTTGGGAAATACGTGCAGCTGAGAATGAGGAAATGAATCCGCTAAGGTGAAAATCACACAGAAACTACATTAGGAAATACTCAATGAGTACTTTGAACATTGGAGCAAAGTGAGCCTTTGCTAGCATTGGTAACCTACTGGAATTGATGGAGGAACGATAGTCTGTTCCCCTGGTTTAGAAATCTTCATTTAGCAGGGGGTGGGGCCTGTAATGGATACAACCTTCTTGTCTCATGTTTGCTAAACTCGCTTTCTAAGCACACAGCATCAGCCACTTGTAAGATCAAAAACTGTTGTAAATGAACTTCCAACTAACAGTCTGTTTTAACTCCTGGTCAGAAGTCAGTCTTCAGTTCTTAAAATGTAAATGGAATGCAGTCATGAGCAAGGGGTGGAGGAGTTGCATTGCTAATCAAGGATAGTATCACATCTTTAGAAAGGAGTACATTGTGGAAGGGTCATCGACTGAGACATTGTGGTTGGAAGCAAGATACAGGAAGGAAGAAAGCCCTTCACTGAGAGTATGCTATAGATACTCCCCCCCCCCCAATAGTTACAGAGACACTCACATTCCCTAATGTTGATAGGCACCTCGTTAGTACAAACGATTTAGGTGGAGTGGAACTTGTCAGATGTGTCCAGGAAGGTGCATGGTGTATAGACCTTCATTAGTAGCCGTTTCAAGAGCAGCAAGGTAATGGGCTGCAGCTCTATAAAATTCTGGTTATAGTATTGTGTTCAGTTCTGGTCACCTCATTATAGGGAGAATGTGGAAGCTTTAGAGATGGTGCAGAGGAGATTTGAGAGCAAGTCTTATGAGAATACATTGAGCGAGACAGAGGTGTTTACTTTGGAGAGATTGGAGATGAGTGGTGACTTGATAGTGGTGTATTAGGTGATGAAAGGCTTAGATAGAGAGGAAAGTTGGAGGCTTTTTCCCCAGGGTGGAAATAGCAAATACAAAGGAACATAACTAAGTTGTTGGGAGGATAGGATTGGGGAATAACAGAGGTAGGTTTTGTTTTTACACAGGGAGTGCAGGTAGTGGAATACGTTCCCATTGGTTGTGTTAGAGGCAGATACATTTGGAACATTAAAGGGACTCTTGCATAGGCAGATGAATGAAATAAACATGGATGCCATGTGGGAGCAAAGGGTTCGATTGATCTCGGAGTAGGTTAAAGGGCTGGCACAACAACACGGGCTGAAGGAACCGTACTGGGCTGTACTATTCTATGTTCTAAAATAAAACGTAAACCACTAGAGCACCTAAATATTATGTCCTGAATCCTTAAAGGGGACACACCAGCTATCCATTCTCCAGAGGGTTTGAGCATCTAAATCCCAGAATCTGGTGTGATTGGCAGTGTCTCATAACAGAATCCCCTCCCCTACAGCCAACACTTGGCAGCCCTGGCTGCTTGGAGAAACAGTGATTGTAAACATAGGTGAGATCCGGATCTAAGATGTCTCTTCCCAGTCCATGAAGTATTGCCAAACGCCCCGAACAGTACACGAGTCCAAACATCTCCTCGCCGTGAAGACCCATTCTCCCTCAATAAGCCTGGCTGGTGGTGGTGCTGATGGTGGCAGGTCTAAAGACCTGGTGCAGACAGGCTGTATTTTAGAGCTGGGGAAGGTGGGGTTAATCTTTAAGGTCTAGGGGAGTTGCAAGGTGTGAGCCACCGGGTTTATTTTCCTCTTGACTTTGAAGGTTCCAATGAACTTGACGCTAACTTTCTAGACTCTATCTGGAATGGCAAATCATGAGTGGAGAGCCAGACCCATTGCCCAGGCTGCAAAGCAGGTCCCTGTCTTCTCCTTCGATTTGTCTTGGACTCCGCCTTCAAGGTAAAGGCCAACAAAATTTCCCTTGCCCTAATCCATTTTTTCATACTGTGTTGGATGAGATCTTTGGCTGCAGGGACCTCAACCTCGCCCTCCCGTTCCAGAAAAAGAGGCAGAGGATCACCAAACTGGCACTCAAACAGTGACATCCCATGCACCAAATGCTGTCAGGTGTTGTGGACATCAAATGGTCACACCACTCAGCAGATCTTTCTGAGTCCAGGCATCACAGGTTATGCTCTAAATCTTGGTTGATCTATTCTGCCTGGCCGTAGGACTGCAGGTGAAACCCAGAGGAAAGACTTACTTTTGCTTCAGTCAGCTTACAAAACGCCCTCCAGAAATGTGGTGCAAATTGTGGACCACAATCCGAGGCAATGGCCACCGGGAATCCATGGATCCTGAAGACCTGGTCCAGGACAATTTTGGCAGTCGCTGTTGCAGATGGTATTTTCTCCAAGGCAATGAAATTGCAGGTTTTCAAAAACCAATCAACATTTACCACGATGACAGTCTTCCCCTTGGATGGTGGCAGACTAAGACAAAGACCAGGGAGACATGCATCCATGGTCTTTCTGGTCCAGGTAGGGGTGCAGGAGCCCTTGAGGCCAGGTACAGGGTTCCTTGTTGCAGGTACAAACCTCAGGTGCCTGCACGTACTGCCAAACCCCTTTCACCATTCCGGGCTACCAATACCTCCTCTTGATAAACTTGAGAGTCCTGGCTATCCCTGGGTGAGCAGTTATTCTCGCCAAATGTCCCTATTGGAATATCTGGGACCCAACAAAACTTGGAACTAACAGCCAACCCGGAGGACCGTCCTTAGGACTCTCCCCTTGTGCTTGGGCCTTGTGAACAAGAGCGTTGATTCCAAAACAAATTGGCGCTACCATCTTGGCTTGGGGCAAGATGGTGGTGGGCTGCACCTCTTGTTCCGGTTGATGGGACAAGACATCTGGCTTCTGGTTCTTTGACCCCAGTTGACAGGTCAAAATGAAATTAAAAAGGTTAAAGAACTAACACCACCTGGCCTGTCTAGAATTCAGTCTCTCGGCCTCCTGAATGTAAGCCAGGTTCTATTGGTCAGTCCAAATGATAAAAGGGTCTTTGGCTCCCTCTAGCCAATGACGCCATTCCTCCAAAGCCAACTTAACTGCAAGAAACTCCGGATTCTTGGTGTCATAGTTTCTCTCTGCACACGGGTGCAGTTTACCATCCGAAGGTGATTGTTGAGATAAGACTCTGATGTCGGGGGCATCCACCTCCACAATGAAGGGAAGGTTGGGGTTAGGAGAAACCAGGATGGGAGCTGATGTGAAGCACTAAGCTCTGTAAAAGCAGCCTCCTCTTCGGTAGTCCAGACAAAACGGCCTGTGGATTTCTTAATTGGTGCCGTCAGTGGAGCTGTCACCAAACTGAAGTTCCTGATGAATTTCCAGTAGAAGTCTGCAAACCCCAGGGATTGCTGGACTTGTTGTGGCCAGTCTTTGACCTGGATCTTGGTAGGGTCCATCTTTGAGATCGTCGTTGGAGATGATGAAACTAGAAAATGAAATAGTTGTTGCGTGAATTCATAATTCTCCACCTTAATATAAAGTCGTTGATCTAGAAGCCTCTTTAAGATATCTCTGATGAGAGCAACATGCTCCTGCATGGACTTTGAGAAGATTAACGTATCGTCCAAGTAAGTGAAGTACTTACGAGGAGTATCCCAAAGTAGGTCATTAATAAAGGCCTGAAAAACTGCTGGAGCATTCACAAGACCAAAGAGCATAACCAGGTACTCATTGTATCCTGTCGGTGGATTGAATGTGGTTTTCCACTCATTGTCCTCCTTTACACGGACCAGACTTTATGTACTCCACAGGTCTAGCTTTGTGAATACTCTCACTCCTTGGAGCATCTTGACGGCCATATTCATGAGTAGAAGAAGCAACAATTCTTGACCATAATGTGGTTTAATCCACTATAATTAATACATGGCCACAGACTCCCATCTTTCCTTAGTACAAAGAAGAAGCCTGACCTAGCTGGTGAGGTGGAGGATCAAATGAAGCCCATGCCAAGAGCTTCTATGATATATTCTTCCATTGTGCTTTTCCCTGGGCCTGAGAGTGTGTATAACCGGCCCCACAGAGTACAAGTACCAGGCAGCAGATCAACAACACAGTTGTAGGGTCCGTGCGGTGGAAGAGTTGAGGCCTTTCCCTTGTTGAAAGCCTCCTCCAAGTCCTTGTATACAGAAGGGATTTTGGCCAGTTTGGGTGTTGTAATCTCCTCCAGGCCTTCCTTCAAAGACGACTCCTGAGGCACTCTTAGGAGGCAGGGGTGATTCGAAGGACCTCAGAGGCCCCTCCCTAGGTTCACATTCCTTTGCAGAAACAGGGCCAAATTAGAGTCCAGTTCCCCATCTGTGTCCTCAGGTGACGGCAACAAGGTGGTCCTTGGTCCCCTGGAAATAGGTTTCAAGGATCTGTGTATAGGAGACCTTCCTTTAGTCGGGACCTGGCAGCTGGATCCCTTAGGCTTCAGGTTGTCTCGCATTAAAGTCTATCCTTTTGCTGATCATTCATCTCAGGAGAATCTGGGGGTTGGAACACCATGCCACAAACATACCCTCTCAATAACTGGAACAAGCAATGATTCTCCCCTCCCTCCGGTTTACGGATGGGTTATGCTAGGGCTGCCAGAGATACCTGAGGATCTGGGGTATCACTGGTGAGTCAGTGATATAAAAACTAATGTCTTCCACATGATCCCCTATCCTCATCTGCAACTCCAGTCTGTTGCTGGATCTACCCAGAACCTAGCAGGCAGCCGCCCAAGACAGTAGTGGACATGGGCTGGTTCAATTCTCACAGCGGTCAGTCAAACTGATGGGCAGTTCCTAAGTGCAAAAAACTACCCGTTGCCCCAGAGTCCACAAAAGCTTTCACCAGCTCAAGGTCTTATGCCAAGTGAACTCCGCCTTCAGCACAGAACCAGAATCCAGATGACTGCTGTTGCCATAATCCTCCTGTCACTGGACAGTTCTAGCAGTTCTCCAGGTGGCTGCAGCTGCAGACGTTCGGCCCACAGGTGACCTGCTTCCACACAGTCACGGCAGCAGGCTTGATTCCGACACTGGGACCTCTCATTGACAGCCTCGTGTAACTGATCTGCAGAATCCCGAGCGGGAAACAAGCTGGTCGTGGTCGGAGATCAGGGGGTGGAACCGTGATAGGTTGAAGCTGGGCTCATGCTAGCCCTCTTCAGCATCATAAAGTAGTCCCTCTTACGCTCTGCCATATAATTGTCAAGGCAGATGGACTGGTTGATGAGGATCTTTAAGACCCCTGTTGGCTCTCCCAAGGTGAGTGCATCCTTTAGTTCGTCCCGGAGTCCGTGGCAGTACAGAGCGGATAAGGCTTCCCCGTTCCAGCCTCTCCCTTGGTCCAAAGTTCAGAACTCGATAGCGTAGTCGGCCGCTGTCTGATTCCCCTGATGCAACTTCATCAGACCGTCCGATCCTCTGTTTCCGCTGGCGGGATGATAAAATACCCTTCTCATGGTGGTCATAAATTCCTCTGAATCTGCTCAAATCTTCGACTTCCATTCCCAAAGTGCGGTGGCCCAGGCGAGGGCTCTCCCGGTCAGGAGAAAGATCACGAAGGCCACTTTTCCGTCGTCCGAAGGGAACCGGGAGTTTGAACACCAATGAGCACTGAGTGAAGAAGCTGAGGCAAGAACCAGGTTCTCCATTGAATCTCTCCGGGGTCAGAAGATGTACTAGCTCCACAGAGCAACTCTGGCATCATCCTTGCGATAGTTGGTACATGGCAGCCTGGATGTCAAGTATATCCAGGTTCAGGTAGAAATCCTCTCACTTTGACTGCCTTGTTTGGTATTGTTGGAGAAAAAGGCATAACTTTGAAGACATCTGATTTGCATATATTGGCTTTTATTTCTCTAATGGCTAGGAGGGTGGTGCTGCTTAAATGGAGGATGTTGCGCCGCCTACTCATGCTCAGTGGTTACGTGATGTTATGTCATGTTTAAATTTAGAGAAGATCTGTTGTTCAATTTCTGATTCTAACCAAGACTTCCAAACATTGTGGGGACCATTCTTGAAGTACTTGCAAAACCTTTGATTTGGTGTTAAAGTACAGGTGTTGGCTAATAACATAAATCACTAGGTGATAAGGACTTTTTCCCGTCTTTCCTTCTTTACCAAACAACTTCAACTTTGGTAGTGGGTTTAGATTCTTTTTTTATAATAAAATTATTACAATTCAAATTACAATTTAATTAACATATATGTTTGATTATCAATATAGGGTACTGCGATTGCAAGTGTGATTTAAATATAATGTATTCAGTACTATTCTATCTTTTTTTTGATTCATAATATATCTCCTCATGTACTCTGTATTCTTCTATGTGAAAATTAATAAAAATATTGAAAAAGAAAAGAAATCCTCTCACTGTGGCTGGCCGACAGACTCTGATACCCCGCTGGATTCTCGTGGGCTCAGTCGTACTGTGATGAGAGACCTTGACAAGTGCTGGAGTATCCAAGGCTGGAAATGAGACACGATATAAAGCTGGAAGGAGAACTGAATGAAAACAATGCACGAGATGATATCTCTTGTAGGTCTTTACGATTGGACACCAAATCTCCATTCAGGTACTCTTTAATACTCAGTTCTTGTTGTGCAAAACATGATTGCCAGTTAGCAGGACAGTCCTGAACTCTTAAAGGGATCACACCAGCTATCCATTCTCCAGACAATTTGAGTGTCTAAATCTTGGAAGCTGGTGTGGCTCAGAGTTTCTCCTTAACGCCGCCCTCCTCCCCATTTGTTGCAGTGATTGTTGACCAGATTATTGAAGGATTTAGTTGTAATCTTTGATTTGTTGCTACCAATAAGTAGTTGCTGGGCTTCACCAGTGTCATCTTAAACCAGTTAATATGCCCCTATTGAAATACTTCACTGTGAAGTCAAAAGAAGCTGGAATCAACTTCACACTCAACATACTGGAGGAACTCCGCAGGTTAGGCAGCATTTATGGAAAAGCATAAACAGTCAAAAGTTTGGGCCAAACCCCTTCATCAGAACTAGAAAGGAAGTGGGCAGAAGCCAGAATAAGACGGTGGGGGGAGGGGAAGGAGTACTAACCTGCAGGTGAGACCAGTTGAGGGGGTAGGAGAGTGGGTGGGGAGAGGATGAAGTAAGAAACTGTGATAGGTGAAGAAGGTACAGGGTTAAAGAAGAAGGAGGGCAGTGGGCCATGGGAAAAAGGGAAAGAGGAGGAGGAGAATCCGAGGAAGGTGATGGGCAGGTGAGAAGAGAAGATCCCTTCTTCTTTAATCCTATATCTCTTCCTCTTTCCATCTCCCAGCTTCGTCCAGAGATGCTGGCTAACCTGCTGAGTTCCTCCAGCATTTTGTGTTGCTTTGGTAGTCCAGCATCTGCAAATTTCCTTGTGTTTGGAATTAACTTATTTCCCTACTACTGTTTTGTTTATGTGCTCTTACTTTTTGCTTTCATAATTATTATCTTTAAGATTATATAGGAGGGATTATGAAGTGATGCTTCTTATCTAATCCTGAATTTCTTCCAGATGTAACCTGAAATGTCTTGTTCGCATCAACAACCAACACAGCTTAAGGATGTGCTGGGGGCAGCCTGCAAGTGTCATCGCTTACTCCAGTGCCAATATAGCATGCCAACAAAGTTCACAGAACAATGCAGACAACAACAGCAACAACATGATCACAAAGCCAACAGCAAAATGGCAGTGGGTGCCACGGTGGAGTAGCAGTTAGTGAGAAGCTATTAAACTTGGGGAATTTGGGAACTTGGAGCTCAATTCCATAAGATATAGGAGCAGAATTAGGATATTTGGCCCATTGAGTCTACTCCACCATTTCATCATAGCCCCACTCCAATCTCCTGCCTTCTCCTGTTTCTGACCTATAAAAAATCCATCAACCTCTGCCTTAAATATACATCAAGTCTTGGCCTCCACAGCTGCCTGTGACAACAAATTCCACAGCTGTTCTGTAAGGAATCTGCATACCGTCCTCCCTGTGGTTTTCCCCAGGTGCTCCTGTTTCTCCCACAAACCAAAGATGTACCGGGTAGGCTAATTGGTCATCATAAACTGTCCCGAGACTAGGTCAGGATAAAGTCAGGGTTGTGGGGTTGCTGGGGTGGCGTGGCCCGCACCGCCAGAAGGGCCAATTTGGTGCTATATTGCTAAATAAAAAATAAATTAAAATAATTAAGAACAAGTCCTGTTCTTCCCAATGCACACAGACAGTCCCCCAACATCAGGACAGGAGATTGCCTATCACTCTGCTCTTCATTCACAAATTTAACAGGATAGGAGATTCTGTAAGACCCTGCAGCAGATAGTGAAGTCATCTGAGAAGATCATTGGGTCTCTCTTCCCACCATTACAGACATTTACACCACACACTGCATCCGCAAAGCAAGCAGCATTATGGAGGGCCCCGCACACCCCTCATACAAACTCTTCTCCCTCCTGTCATCTAGCAAAAAGTATCGAAGCATTCAGGCTCTCACGACCAGACTGTGCAACAGTTTCTTCCCCCAAGCCATCAGACTCCTCAATACCCAGAGTCTAGACCAGGGGTGGGCAAACTTTTTGACTTGAGGGCCACAAAGGGTTCTAAAATTTGACAGGGGGGCCAGACCAGGAGCAGATGGACTGAGTGTTTTGGTAATACACCTCATATGAGAAAATAAAATATCATGGGATATGTCGAAAACATGTGCTTTAATTTCAATTGAAAATGAACAAATGCATTACAACAAAATATCTGTCTTTGAAGTCCCATGGTATTTAGCTATTTATTGAAATGACTTTTAAAACATTGAAAATTAAATGAATAAAATACAGCTTTTTTAAATAGTAACAGTTATTATTTTAAAGCACTGAAAATTCTGTTATCCTTCAAGATATTATCATCATCACTCTCCTCCTGACCGTCTTTATTTCAAAAACGGTAGGAGATGCAGGTGTACTTGTCCTGCTCCTTCTTATTCAATTGTCCCCTGTGCCAAAACTCAACAACGACCTGCACAATGACAGAACAGTGACAGCGCGCCAGTATGCGGGGCGCATTATTTGATCTGGAGCGCATTTTTTATTTTGAGAACGTACGTGCACCTGTGCACTACTCATGTCCATCACTTAACAGAAATGACATGTAACATGTCAGGCTTATTGAAAAAAATATTTTCAAATGCATTTTTTACATAACACAACGAAGAAACTTATTTTTAATTTCAGTGGGAACAGTGTTGTTGGTCTCCCTTTTTAGCCAGCGCATCAAAGTCTGGATTTAGTTTTGTTGTGGCGATTCTCAGGATGGATCTGAGGTGTTGGTCAGTTAACTTGGATCTGTGGCTGGCTTTGTTGATGTTCATGACGCTGAACGCCTGTTCACACAAATAGGTCAAGCCGAACAAAGAGTAAAGCGCAAATGTGGAGTAATATGTTGCACCTCAACAAAGGTCAATGTGTAGCGGTGTGCTACATGCAGCGCTAAAATTACGACACGGAGTCGGTAACTGCAGTCGAAGAAAAAAACTTTATTCGAAATCCCCAGCCTCACTTTTAAGCCTCCCTCAACCTGCCCCCCCTGCGCAGAGGCTCTAAAGCTCTGTGCTCGCAAATCTCCGCAGGCTATCTCCCTTAGCCGGAACGCTGGCTAATTGTGAGCCGGTTCGGATGTGCCAGGAAATGGGTCGCCACAAATGGATACAGAGTGCGTCCTCTATTGGGAAAACGCCAGAATTGTGGGGAAAAAACGTTAACAAGGTTTATTAATATAATTTCATCAAGTTCTGTGGGCCGGATTAAAAAGCTTAACGGGCCGCATATGACCCGCGGGCTGTAGTTTGCCCATGCCTGGTCTAGACTGACATCTACATCATTTATTATTATATTGATATTTGTCCTGTACTGTGCCTATTGTCTTGCTTATTATTAATTTATTTATTAATTAATTTTTGTACTACCCTACACTGTTTTGTGCACTTTGTGTAGTTCTGTGTAGGTCTGTAGTCTAGTGTAGATTTTGTGCTGTTTTACATAGTCTAGTGTAGTCTTGAGTTGTCTCACATAGTCTAGTGTAGTTTTGTGTTGTTTCATATAGCAACAGGGTCCTGGAGGAACATTGTTTCGTTTTTACTGTGTACTGTACCAGCAGTTTATGGTTGAAATGACAATAAAAAGCAACTTGACTTGACTTGAAACTGAATAGTCATGTAAAGCTGAGTACTGTATGAAATGTAAGGGAAATAAGTTTTAGATTAAGGGGAAAGGAAAAGATATTTATTAAAAATATTCAGAATTTTGACTTACAGCTTGTGGAACTCTGACAATGTCTCTGTAAAAATGTACTATCTCTGACAAACTGTATACTATGTGATTTGTTGTTTTTTTTTTAGCAGCAACACAGTGCAAGGCATAAAAATTACTATACAACATAAATAAGTAATGCAAAAGATGAACAGTGAGGTATTTTGCAAGGGTTCAAAGACCATGCAGAAATCTGATGGCAGAAGTGTAGAAGCTGTTCTTAAACCATTGAGCAAGGGTCTTAAGGCTCCTATACCTCCCTCCTGAGGGTAGAAATTTGAAGAGAACAAGTCCCAGATTTTTGTCTTTAATGACAATTCTTTTTCATTTCATATTCCCTATTTCCTTATGACACAGGCATCTAGCCTACGTTTTCTCAAAGAGAAATCCTATTTCACCACTAACTTTCCTTATAACCTGTGCTTCCCACATTCCTATGAGTTCCACCTCCCACTTGCATAAGGGCAATTTGTAGTGGTCAATCAACCTAGTGCACCACATTGCTGCCAACGTGAACTTTACAAATTCTTCCTGGGACTGCATAGGAGGAAAACCGCTGAAAGTCTGAATTGATGTGGTAGATCTGGTTGCTGGACCCATGAAGCAGAAGGTTCACCAGTTCCATCACTGTGGAACACATGGTAAATACAATCACTGCCCTTTGCACAATCCAACCAGGAGATTATTGACCTGTTGTGTGTTTACAGCATTTTCTGTTGCTATTTCAGATAATCAGCACTTCCTTAAATTGACATAAGTAACATGACAAGAGATCTAGTATTAACCTCACAAACTCAGGCCTATTTTTATAGAGCATATAATGGTATGTTTCCTATATACACATGGTGGCCACTTTATTAGGTACAGGAGGTATCTAATAAATTAGCCACTGAGTGTTTGTTCGTGTTTATCTGCTGCTACAGCCCATCCACTTCAAGGCTTGGCGTGTTGTGCATCCAGAGGTGTTCTTCTGCACACACTGTTGTAACATGTGGTTGAATTACTGTGACCTTCCTGTCAGCTTGAAGTAGTCAGGCCATTTCCCTTTGACCTCTCTCGTTAACAAGACAGATGTGTTTTCTCCCATAGAACAGCTGCTCATTGGATTTATTTGTTGTTTTCCGTACCATTCTCTGCAAGCAATAGAGGCTGTTGTGCATGAGATCCAGCAGGTTCTGAGATTCGCAAACCATCCCGTCTGGCACCAACAATCATTCCACGGTCAAAGTCACTTTGATCATACTTCTTCTCATCCTGATGTTTGATCTGAACAACAACTGAACCTCTTGACCATGTCTGTATACTTTTATGCATTGAGTTGCTGGCATATGATTGGCTGATTAGATATTTGCATTAACGAGCAGGTGTACAGGCATCCCTAATAAAGAGGCCACTGAGTATATGTGGCATCTTTTCTGCCTGCCTCATTTTCTCTCTCCTGTCAAATGCTCATAATTTTTTGTATCATTAACACGTACTCAGTAAAACAGCAAAGATCTGAGGAAGATTATTCTTAAAATCTTAATATGGAGAACTCAAAGGCAATCTCTGAAGCTTTCATTCTTAATATGAGGTGTTGATGTGGGTTACCAAAATGGCTACAGCTAGTTTTTTCTATTTTCTTAATTCAATGAAGAGAAAATGAGGCAGGATATATGACAGGATTTTGATTTGATGCCACCTGATTGGCACCACTTACTAAATTTAATCGTTATGAAATAATTTAATTATGCAGTTATGATTGCTGTAGATGGAGCAGGGTGTAAGCCAGGAGCCAAGGTTTAGAAATGGCAAGCAGCTGAACAAATAGCGAGATTTAATTGTTAAACCTTTTATACACCAAACCATTAAATTAAAAAAAATTGCTTGAGTATTTGCTTGTGATCTGCGGTTTTCTTTCATGTTTGTGTCTGCTTTGTTTATTTAACCAGCTATACCGGTATGTATAATTCTGCACACAGAGAATATAAACACATTTAGTTATACAGCTGCAGGATAAGTAAAACATTGTACAGCCAATTTTTCAAACATACACTCCACTCAACACTCACATTTGGAAGCTGTAGTGGTACTCACCATGATTTTCACCCCATCAAATTCAACATGCAACATATCAGTTTTGTCTTTATCAGGAATGGCAAGTCCTCATGAAGAGTCTCGGCCCAAAACGTCAAGCCCTTTTTCCTTTCCATAGATGCTGCCTGACCTGTTGAGTTCCTCCAGCGTTTTGTGTGTGTTGCTCTGGATTTCTGGCATCTGCAAAATGTTTTTGTGTTTAAAATAACTGCCAGGTTATTTTGACATCTGGATAGGTTTACAAGATCCACCAGTAGCAACGTCTTTGATTTTATTTATTTTTATTTAGAGATACAGAATGGTAATAGGCCCTACCTATCCAAAGAGTGCACGCCGCCCAATTGTACCCAATATGACCAATTATCCTACTAACCCATCTGTACATCTTTGGGATGTGTATGGAAACCGGAGTTCCTGGAAGAAACCCACAAATGTATATAATCCTTTCAGGCACAGGCAGGAACTGAACCTGGGTTGTTGGCACTGTACACAAACTGCTACACAAACTGCTACGCTACCACGTCACTGAGAAAGCTATCATATGGGTACAATTTGCCCTCTCTGGGTAAACCCTTTGTACTCATTTCACCTTTAAGTATCCTCTCCATGAACAGAGATTGTAGCATTTAATTTAGTTTAGGCAATAGTACGGGCAATCATATCATTGTCCCAAAAGTTAGTGCCCACCATTGAAGTGTGGGATTTTCAGTCTGTACACTGCTTGTTACATTTCCTGCTCATTGAGCACTCCAGGGCCTCAGATGGTGCTATGAGAACGCAGGTATTTCTTTCTTTCAAGTTTGAAGGCCTGTCCACACTTTTGGATCTATGGTTGGCCTTCTAAAAGGAACTGCCTGATGAGAGTTCCCACTCTCCAGTTAATTGCGCTGCAGACCAAACTCTCTGGGGAAACATTTCACATTCCAGTTGTCTATTCAAATTAATAGAAGGATCTGTGTAGGAAAATCTGATGCTGTCGCCTGCTGAGTTGCCAGTGCAAGTGGGCCCGTGTTACAGATGAGCTGCCTTGTCAGGGCTGCACCAGATACAGGAGGAAATAAATCCAACACAACAGTTATTTAGCTGCAAAGGACATCAGAGTTTTTGCTTTATAGCGTTATTAGATTTTTTTTGCAATTTATTTAAAAAATCATTTTCAGTAGAGAAACGCACTGCAAATAAGAAATAGTTCTCATCGGCACAGTTGACTGAAGGAGAGAAAATAAATGGATCAGTGTAATACTGATAGTTCCTGTGTTGTACTGCGTGGATCGGGGGGAAATGCTGAAAGTGAAAGAGCGACGTGCACAATAGTTTGATTTCTACTGAGACATTTATAAACCAGTGTATTCAACATTAGCTTCCTGCCGCTGGAATTCAGAAGCTGAGAGGAAGTGGATTAGACTCATTAAAGAGGTGTGGACAGGCCCCTAGTAAGAGAAGAAAATCAATCAGAAAGTTGAGAGCCTTGCTACAAGAGGAATAATAAAATCCGTGCGATGGTAAGATGTCAGCAGGAGAGGAGGACGAGAAAGGTCAGTGATTGTGAGAAGCAAAACAGGTGAGGCAGAACGACGTCCTGGGAGCAAGTGGATAAGTACACATTCTTTGTCATAAATAGTTTGAGAAATGTCAGTTTTTCAGCTGGCGAGAAACATCATAAACCTAACCTATCAAACATTGGAAGTTTGCATTTTTTTTTAAATCAGCAATTCAACTCATTCTCATTTTCAGAAGCATAGCCAAGGCAAAAAAAAACTAACAATTTTACCTTTATTATAATAGAATCATAGAATCAAAGAATAATACAGGAATGGACAGGGGCCCTTCAGCCCAGCCAGTCCATACTGTTGATAGGTATATGGCAAAGGTCTGGCACATGGAGTACAACACTCTATCATTACAAGGAAGACATGACAGCTTTCTTAGAAATTTGCGTAGATTGCTTAGAATCAGTGGACTGGGCTGTGCAGCAGAGGATCTGAACTAATACACCACAGTTGTCACAGACTTTATAAAGTTAGTCATGTATGAGTTTCTCCCCAGAGTCTTCCCCAACCAGATGCCCTGAATGAACTGAAAGATCCATAATCCACTGAGGGTCAGATCTGTGACATTTAGGTCTGTCGACCAAGTAAAATTCAAGAGGTCCAGCTGCAACCTCCGGAAAGCTATCTCACATCCGAAGTGGCAATTGTAGGCCAAGCTTGAATCACAGAAAGATGCATGACACCTGTGGCAGGGCTTGAATGCCATCGCCTCCCCCAAAGTAAAATCAAGCGATATATGTCACTGTCACGTTCTCCTTCGCGTGTCACGAACGCCGAATTTAACGTCGAGATAAACCACAGTTAATAAGAACCAGATCGCAGTAAGATTAACCATTTACTGTTCACTCTTCACATTAACATATGGTGAAAAAGCGTTGCTCTCACTGTGATTTCTCATGCCTGCAAAACTGCTTCTGCTCAGGTGAGCCTCGTGGTGAGCCCCCACCCTCGCGCTAATTTCAAACTGGTATTTTCCCACAAGACGCGGCGAAACCGGATGTGACGTCATCGCATGCCGATATATTTTACATGCAATGAATATACTTTAAACACTTCTAATTCTAACTAGAAAATACTATTGAATGAATTACTAAGCGAAAATATTATAAACTAAATAACTGTCGTAAAGACAGCACACTCCCCGCTTGACCTTCGTAAGGTCACAATGAGCAGAGTACAAAACTTAGTCTCTTAATCAGTCATAACTTCTGTAACTGGCCTTTGGTAAATTTTCACATTGCCTTGGTCGGTAGTCTTCAATTCGATCTTCCTGACATGTCCATCCCCGCTAGGGAATGTAGCAGTGATTCTGGCCATTGGCCAGCTGTTGCGGGCGACTTGCTTGTCCCTGAGCAGGACTAAGTCTTCAACTTGAAGATTCCTTCGGGGTTCTGTCCACTTTTGTCTCTGTTGCAACAAAGGTAGATATTTTTGTCTCCAGCGAGGCCAGAACTGATTTGCCAGAGCCTGGACTTGTCTCCATTGCTTTGTGTACAAATCCTTGTCTGAGAAGTCTCCTGGTGGAGGAGGTGCTCCTGCCTTCTGCGTAAGGAGCGTTGATGGCGAAAATATAAAGGGGTTTTCTGGGTCAGAAGACACAGGTAGGAGTGATTGTGCATTTATAATGGCTGTGACCTCTGCCATTAGGGTGCACAGTACCTCGTGGGCCAATCGGGTGTGTTGCTGCATCTCAGGTTTCCTTTTCTGGGTTTTCCGTAAGGACGTGAACTGTTTGACTGCCTGCTCTTTGTTATCTGGTAAGCGCTGGCGTGGTTCTCTGAAAGGCAATGGGGTAACCCCATTATTTGCTTCATCTCTGAAGACCTTGGTGTCTTTGGGTTTTAAAGAAATGGTATCTTGAGCTGATTGTGCAAGTTTGTTTCCGTGCTCGGTTTGAACGAAAACTGACTGACCTAGCGTCTCGTCGGTTACTTTACGCTTGGTAATGTCTTGTTGTGTTTCTTCAGGGTACACCTCAGTGAGGCAGATCTTGGAACAAGAACGGCTTGACTGAGTTTGACCACAAACTTCTGTACAGTTCGAGCTGACAATTGTTGTCCTGGAGTGAACCTCTCCCTCCCCGCCGTCCTGTTGTGGGGGTGAAGGAGCGTTGTCGGTTCTTTCATTCTTGACTTCATCACGGAGCCGTGAGGGTAAATTTCCTTCCTCGTATGGATGTGATGCAATCGTTACTCTCTGAGGTTCCTCGTAGCTGGGGAAGTTATCGAATACGTATGGAGAGGGGAGACGAGCCTGCCTGTCTATTTGAGATTGTACATAGTCGCTTGTGCGTTCCAGACTGGTCCTTTCTAAAGTAGATCTTGCTTCGGTCAGATCACGCGACCCTTCAGCTTCTTCTATGTACTCTGCTTCCGCCATGGCAGCTTCTTCTTCTCTTTCTAGCTGCAGCACTTGCAACTCTGTCGATATTTTTGCCATTTCCAACTGGGTTTCGGCTTCTCTGGCGGCCCTTTCTTTCTGGATTTCAGCTTCTCTGGCAACCTCTTCTCTTTGTCTGGCGGCCCTTTCTTTCTGGATTTCGGCTTCTCTGGCAGCCTCTTTTTGTCTGGCGGCCCTTTCTTTCTGGATTTCGGCTTCTCTGGCAGCCTCTTCTCTTTGTCTGGCGGCCCTTTCTTTCTGGATTTCGGCTTCTCTGGCAGCCTCTTCTCTTTGTCTGGCGGCCCTTTCTTTCTGGATTTCGGCTTCTCTGGCAGCCTCTTCTCTCTGGATTTCGGCTTCTCTGGTGGCCAGTTTCATTTTCAAAACTGCTTCTTGTCTGGCGTAACGCAGTCACACCTTGGTGGCTTCTGCCTTTCTGGCGGCCCTTTCGGCTTCTCTGGCAGCCCTTTCGGCTTCCCTGGCAGCCTTTTCTTTCTGGATTTCGGCTTCTCTGATGGCCAGTTCTTTCTGGATTTCGGCTTCTCTGATGGCCAGTTTCATTTTCAAAACTGCTTTTTGTCTGGCGTAACGCAGTCGCACCTTGGCGGCTTCTGCCTTGGCTCTTGCCTGGGTGGACTTACTTGATGTCGGTTTACCGCCCTTGTCGCTGGGCACCATCGACTTGATGCTGGATCGAGCTGACATTGCAGCACTTGAAACACCTGATAATGTCGCTTTTTCACTGTCACGTTCTCCTTCGCGTGTCACGAACGCCGAATTTAACGTCGAGATAAACCACAGTTAATAAGAACCAGATCGCAGTAAGATTAACCATTTACTGTTCACTCTTCACATTAACATATGGTGAAAAAGCGTTGCTCTCACTGTGATTTCTCATGCCTGCAAAACAACTTCTGCTCAGGTGAGCCTCGTGGTGAGCCCCCACCCTCGCGCTAATTTCAAACCGGTATTTTCCCACAAGACGTGGCGAAACCGGATGTGACGTCATCGCATGCCGATATATTTTACATGCAATGAATATACTTTAAACACTTCTAATTCTAACTAGAAAATACTATTGAATGAATTACTAAGCGAAAATATTATAAACTAAATAACTGTCGTAAAGACAGCACAGTCACAAAAAGTTTCAGTTCCAGATGACTTTTATGCTCATTTTGACCAGCAAAACATGGAGGCAACTCCTTGAACTCGCACAGCCCTCGATGACCCTGTGATTTCAGTTTCTTAGGCCAATGTGAGAGCATACTTCAGGAGCGTGAACCCACAGAAAGCAACAGGCCCAGACGAGGCACTTAGATGAGTACTGAAGATCTGTGCTAATCAGCTGGCTGGAGTGCTTGTTAATGTCTTTAACCTCTCACTTCAGCAGTCTGAGGTACCCACCTGCTTCATGCAGGCATCTATTATACTGATGCCCAAGAAGAACTTGATAATCTGCCTCAATGACAATCGTCCAGTAGCACGGACATCCAGTGGGATAAATTGCTTTGAGAGATTGGCGATGAAACATATCAACTGTGTTGACAGTGAGGATGCATACAATACGATGCTCTTTATTGATTACACTTCTGCATGTTTACATCACTGTCATCCGCCCAAAACTAATAAACACAGTTCAAAACCTAGACCTCAATATTTCCTTGTGCAACAGGATCCTTGATTTCCTCCCTTGCAGACGTCAGTCAATGTGGATTGGCAATAACATCTCCTCCACAATCATCATCAGCGAAGGTACACCACAAGGCTGTGAGTTTATCCCCCTGCTCTACTCTCTTAATACTTTTTTATCACCATGAGATTAAGCACAGTTCCAATGCCATATTTAAATTTTCTGATGACACCATAATTGTTGGCTAAATCAAAGGCGGTGATGAATCGGCATATAGGAGGGAGTGTTATCATTTCAGAGGATCTGTGCTGGGTCCAGCATGTAAGGGTCATTACAAGGAAGGCATGGCAGCGCCTCTACTTTCTTAGAAGTTTGCAAAGATTTGGCACAGCAACTAAATCTTTGACAAACTTCCATAAATGCTTGGTGGTGAGTACACGGATTGCTTGTGTCACGGCCTGATATGGAAACACCAATGCCCTTGAATGGAAAAGCTGGGAGAAGGTAATGGATACAGCCCAGTTCATCACAGGTGAAATCCTCCCCACCATTGAGCAAAAGTACACATAGCACTATCACAGGAAAGCATCATCTATCATTAAAGAACCCCATCATCCAGGCCATGCTCTCTTCTTGTTTCTGCCATCAGGAAGGAGATGCAGGAACCTCAGATCCCATACCACCAGGTTCAAGAAGAGTTTATACCCCTCAATCACCAAGCTCTTGAACCAAGGGGGGATAACTTCACTCAACTTCACTCATCCCAACTCATCCAAGCTCTAAAACCTATGGATTCACTTTCAAGGACTTTTCAACTCATGTCCTCAACATTTATTGCTTAGTTATCTGTTTATGTATTTATGTACATGTGTGTGTGTGTCTATGTATTTATTTATTACTTTGTATTTGCTCTTGGTTGTTTGCCTGTCTTTGTTATATGTGGTTTTTATTGATTCTATTGTGTTTCTTTGCATGTACCGTCCACACACACAAGAAAATGAAACTCAGCGTAGTACATGGTGACATACATGTACTTTGAACTTTGGAAAGGAATGTTGAAGATCAGCTTATTATTTAAATAGTGAAAGATTGCAGCCTACTGATGTGCAGGGGGGACTTGGGAGTGCTCCACAAAAGTTTGGCTTGCAGTTGCAACAGGGCCAATGGAATGTTGGCTTTCATTGCTAGAGGGTTTGAATTTAAGAGCAGGCAATGTACAGGGTATTGGTGAGGCTGCATCTGGAGTACCTTACTTGATGAAAGATACTGACTCTGAAGGTGGTGGAGAGGAGGTTCACCAGGTTTTTTCCAGAGATGAGGGAGTTTAGCTTATGCAGAGAGATGGAACCACCCAGCACTGTACTCAATGGAATTCAGAAGAGTGAGAGGAGATCTTATAGAAACATATAAAATTAAGTATGAAAGGAATAGGTAAGACATAGGCAGTAATGCTGTTTCCACTGGTAAGTGAGACCAGAACTAGGGGGTTTGGCTTCAAGATTCGGGGAAATGAATTTAGTGTGGAGATGAGGAGAAACTGTTTTTCCAGAGAGTGGTGAATTTGAGGAATTCTCTACCTAGGGAAGCAGCAGAGATTTCCTCATTAAATATATTTAAAATATAGTAGAATAGAATTGTGTATAAAAGGGGTATTAAGAGTTATGGGGAAAAGGCAGATAAGTGGAGCTGAGTTCACAGCCAGATCAGCCATAATTTTATTAAATGGCGGAGCAGGCTCAATGGGCTAGAAGGCCTACTCCTGCTGCACCTTCCATAGGTTCCTGTGTCCTTATGCTGATCATGGTTCCTACCAAGCTAGTCCTATTTGCCCATGTTTCATCCCTCTAAACCACTCCTATCCAGGTACTCATCCAAATGTCTTTTGAATGTTGTTATTGCACGTGCTTCAACCCTTTTCTCTGGTGGCTCATTTAATATATGCACCACCATCTGTAAGAAGATATCTTGTCTTTCACCTCTCACCTTAAACCTATGCCCTTGAGTTTTTAGTTCCCCTTTTGATGCACCATCAATAACTCTCCGAGACATGAGGCGAGATATTGGCTTTTATTGACTGGAAGAAAGAACAAGCAGTAATTGACCACCATACTACATCCTGGAGACTGAGAGGCCGGGCTCAGGCCTCAATCGTCTTTATACCGGGGTCCGTGGGAGGAGCCACAGGAGCAGTCAGCGGGGGGGGGGGGGGGGGGGGCGTGTCCAGACAAAAGTCTGTGTGCATTCATCCTATCTATGCCCCTCATGATGTTATACACCTCTATATTCTGGGGAATAAAAGTCTGGTCTGCCCAACCTCTCCCCTTGGGTCCTGGCAACATGCTTGTAAATCTTCCGTGCACTTTTTTTTTCATTTTAATCATATCATTTCTGTAACAAGATGACAAGATCTACAAACTTAACAATTCACCTATCAGCAATTTCATGCAAATAATTTCGATATATCACATACAGCAGAGCATCCTGTATAGAACCCTGGGCAACATCACTAGTCATGAATCCAATCAGGAGAAGAACCATCAACCACTACCCTCTGCCTTTGCTGGTTAAGGTAATTCTGAATCCAAAGGCCAACTTAATGTGGGATGCCCTGCATCTTAATCTTCTGCAACACACACAAACTGAGCAGGCCAGGCAGCATCTTTGGAAAAAAGTACTGTTGACATTTCGGGCCAAGACCCTGGCCTGCTGAGTTCCTCAAGCATTTTGTGTGTGTGTGTGTGTGTGCTTGGATTTCCAGCATTTTCTCTTGTTTCCGATCTTAGTGTTCTGAATGAGACTACCAAGAGGGAGCTAGTCGTAATGTTGACCAAAATCCACTGCTCTACCTTATGATCATATTCGTCACCTCCTCGAAAAACTCAAACAATTTCATAAGAATCTGCTGAAAGCCAAGATCATATCTGTAACAAATTAAGGGCAGACTGGAGTCTATACTCAAAAATCCAATATTAACCCTTAGTCTATCAAAATCTTTAACTCACAATAAGTCCCTCCACGCTCACAGATGTGAGACCCACTGGTTTACAATTCCCAAGAATATCCCTTTTCTCTTCTTGAAATAGTCTTTTGTTGCACATTAGTTGTCAGTCTTTGTTTCTGTGTTGTTTTTCATTCATTCTGTTATATTTCTTTGTTCCACTGTGAATGCCTGCAAGAAAGTAACGTTCATTGTCGCATATACGTAATTTGATAATAAATTTACTTTGAACTTTGAATGGAGGAACAAATGTTTGGTGCTCCTGATGTGATGGCAAAGTTCAAAGTTTGGCCTTTAAGATTCAGAAGGAAAGTAGCTTACATCATCAAGGAACCCTACCATCCACTGAGAAGCTCTCTTCTCACTGCTGCCAACAGGAAGGAGGTTCAGGAGCCTCAAGTCGCTCACCATCAGGTTCAGGAAGGGTTATTACCCCTCTGGCTCTTCAACCAGAGAGGATAACCTTGCTAATCTTCACTCATCCTAACACTGAACTGATTTCACAAGCTTTGGACTCACTTTCAAGAACTCTACAACTTGTCTCCTTGATATCTTTTGCTTATTTATTATTATTATTATTATTATTGTATTTTTATTTTTTCTCAGTTCAAACTGCTAAAAGCTGAGCTATGAGCATAGTAAAGCACCCTTATTTCTCAATTACTAGGAACTTCCAGACTATTCTAGTGCGGTTTAGTAGAGTGGCTTTTTGGAGGTCTGCATAGATATTGCTGTGAAGGCCTAATTTCCTAATGCTGTTGTGTAGAGACTTTGGGATGATACCAGTTGTAGGTATTACTACTGAGATAATGTGTACCCTGTTAATGTTCCATAGTCTTTCAATTCAATTTTCCCCTTTTTATTCAGCATATTTCTGGTGTTTTTCACTTACTGATCTCTATATGTAGTGTGTGTTTGGAATGGCGATATCTACTAAGTAAGTTGTTCTTGCTTCTTTATCCTGTATTATTATATCCAGGTAGATATGGGTTGTCCTATCTGTAATAACGGATCGGTTATACTATAATTTGTAGGACTCTGACTCTAAAATTGGGTCAGGCTTGTATTTATAGTGAGGTGTGGTGTCTTTTGTATGTTTGTGTTATTATTATGATTATTTTCTTTTTGTATTTACACAGTTTGTTGTCTTTTGCACATTGGTTGTTCGTCTTTGTCTATGTGGTTAATCATTGAATCTATTGAGTTTATTTATGTTTACTATGAATGCCCATAAGAAAATGAATCTCACGGTACTATACAGTCATACATATGTACTTTGATAGTAAATTTACTTTGAACTTTTGAACTTTGATCTCTTGCCAAACCATCTACTCCGTTTTGCTTACTCCAAGGTGAGTGTGGATGGTGGCACAGTGATTAAATTACCTGAGCAGTAATTCTGAAGCCTGCACTAACAATGTGCTGGAAATTAAGGGATATGGATCATGTCCAAATAGAAGAGATTATGTTTAATTTGTCATTATGTTTGACCAGACATTGTGGGCTAAAGGGATTGTCCCTTGCTGTATTATGTACTGTGTAGTTTCACTGTATTGCTTTGTCTGCCCATCTTGCCCCTGAACTCAGTCTCTCCACAACTGAGTTTGAAAAATATAAGACCATAAGACATAGGCGCAAAATTAGGTCATTTGGCCCATTGAGTCCGCTCTGCCATTTGATGTTTGATTTATTGTCCTTCTCAACCCCATTCTCCTGTCTTCTTCCCATAACCTTTCAAGACCTGACTATTCAAGAACCTATCAAACCCAGTGACTTGCCCTCCTCTCAAAATCCACTCTATCTAGGCCTTTCAATATTACATAGATTTCAGTGAGATCCCCCACCCCTTGCCATTCTTCTAACCTCCAGCGAGCAGGTACAGGCCCAGAGCCATCAAATGCTCCTTCTACATTAACCATTTCATTCCTGGTATCATTCTCAATAACCTCCGGATCCTCTCCAATGCCAGCACATCTTTTCTTAGATATGGGTCCTAAAACTGTTCACAACACTCCAAGTGCAGTCTGACAAATACCTTATAAAGCCTCAGCAACAAATCTTTGTTCTTATATTCTAGTCCTCTTGAAATGAATGCCTAACAATGCTTTTACCTTCCTTACCACCAACTCACCATGCAAGGTAACCTTTAAGGAATCCAACACAAGGAGTTCCATGTCCCTTTTGACCTCTGATTTTTGCATTTTCTCCCAATTTAGACAATAGTCTATGCCTTTATTCCTTCTACCAATGTGCATGACTATACCCTTTAATGCACCACTGTCACGGTGGTCACTGGCAGGACAGGATCCAAGTGCAGAGGAACAGCTGACTCTGTCGTGGAGAGCACTGGCAATGAACCATCTCAGGAGCAGTGGAATGGCAGACTCCCCATGAAGAGATGGAAACAAGAGGTTATACATAGGAATACCATCAGAGGCACAACTGAGCAACACCAGAAGATAAATCATTCTCCACTAGAACAAGGACTTTATGGGAGTCCCCTTTAAATAATAATAGAATGCGGGAAACCTGTGCCAGTGACAATTAACCTGACAAGATTAAACAGGGGTTAATGGTTCCTGTTAAGATAACAATTAGTAAACACAAATATTAGAAAATCCTAAAAGTCCAACACTCCACGACACGCTACAGAGGCCCGCAGGGTTCATGACAACTATATTCCATCTGCAACTTCTTTGCCCATTCTTTCAATCGGTCTTCATCCTCCTGCAGGCTCCCTGCTTTCTCAACACTACCTGCCGCTGTACCAATCTACATATCGCCTGCAAACTTGGGCACAAAGCTATCAAATCTGTCATTCAAATCATTGACATATAACAGGAAAAGAAGTAGTCCCAAATACCCTGTGGAACATGATTAGTCACTGGCAGTCCAACAGATTTGTCAGACAAGATTTCTTCTTAAGGAATCCATGCTGTCTTTGACTATTTTATCATGTACCCTGTATCCTTAGTCATGGACTCCAACATCTTCCCAACCACTTCCTACTAATTTTTTCTATATTATATACCCTCTCCTTTGCTTTTACATTGTCACAATTTATTATCAAAGTATATATATGTCACTATATATTACCCTGAGATTCATTTTCTTATGGGCATACTCAATAAATCCATAATAGAATAATAACCATAATAGAATCAATGAAAGACCACACCAACTTGGGCATTCAAATTGTGTGCAAAAGACAACAAAATGAGCAAGTACAACAAGAAATAAATAAGAATAATAAATGAACAAACAAACAGGCAATAAATATCAAGGACATGAGAAGACAAGTTCTTGAAAGTGAGTCTATAGGTTGTGGGAACATTTCAATGATGAGACAAGTGAAATTGAGTGAAGTTGTCCCCTTTGATTCAAGAGCCTGATGGTTGAGGATAATAAATGTTCCTCAACCTGTTGGTGTGAGACCCTGATGCTGTTTTTCTGTGACAATACTTCATATAGATGTGCTCAGTGGTGGGGAAGGCTTTACCTGGGATGGCCTGGGCCGTATCCTCTACTTCTTGTGGGATTTTCCATTCAAGGGCATTGGTGTTTCCATACCAGGCTGTGATGCAGCCAGTTGATATACTATCCACGACATATTGATTGAAATTTGTCAAAGTTTTAGATGTCATGCCAAATCTTCACAAACTGCTAAGGAAGTAGAGCCACTGCCATACTTTTTTCATAATTGTACTTATGTCCTGAGCCCAGGACAGGACCTGTGAAATGATAATACCGAGGAATTTAAAGTTGTTGACCCTCTCCACCTCTGATCCTCATTGCACAGATCAGCTAGCAACACTAACTACACTATGATGCTCAAAATGCTAAAGTATAAGTCCAAGGCTGTAAAACAAAAGCTGATTTCTGAGATCATTATCTGCGGATGATACTTTGGTCTGCATTCTTCACGAATAACAATGTTTTTTTTAGAGATTCAGCATAGTAACAGGCCTTTCCAGCCCAGTGAGCCTGCACTGCCCAAATACACCCAAGTGACCAATTAAGCTACTGACTCGTGTGTCTTTGGAATATGGGAGGAACTGGAGGAAACCCACACGGTCATGGGGAGAAAGTACAAATTTCTTACAGACAGCGGCAGGAATAGAAACCGGGCCATGGCGCTGTAAAGCGTAACACTCACAGTTACGCTCCAGTACAGTGTTACAGCCTGCTCTTGCTGTGCTTTATTCTGATGAATGCTTTGCACTCAAAAAAACAAAAACAACCCTGAGTTTCGGATAGACTGGCAGGTTGGACAGGTTAATGAAGGAAATTCTAAAGGTTAAAATGTTAACCAAATCTGAAGTCTTAACTTTTCCTTCAGTAGCAGGTTATTAAAGAAAAGCAGCTGCATTGTATTATAGCTTTTGAAACCTAATGGAAATACATTAACTCGTTAAGATCAAAAGAAGAAGGACTCAAAATATGTGAGGAGAAATGGTATGGATTACTATAAATACATTGATCAGTTCCACAGCACTGAACAACATTATTAACTTTGTTTTCTGCAAACTGCTAGTTTTGTGGGTGCAGTAAGACTAATATAATTTTCTTGGAATTTCATAATGGAAGCAAAAATAAATACCAGGTCCGATCATTAATAAGTGTTGAACTTCAAATAGATGCAGGGAGGTGATTGATGCTGAGCCCAGATTTTTTTTTGTAAACTCTTACATGCAAAAAATTGCTAAAATGGCCTTTTTTGCTGTTCTGTGTGAGCACTGTTTAGTAATTGCCTAAGGGAAGGTGTGTGAAGAATAGCATACTGTATATTGTCTGTTTAAAGGCCTAAAGGGGGTAGCAATAGTTTCCTGTACTACAAATTCCCAGCACTAGTCTGCAACCAGGTACACAAAGCTTCTTTTCACTGACACGAAATAAGCAGTGAGATGAAACATACCCACTGATGGTTAACAGATCTGTCCCTAAAGACTCTGTTTCTCAGAATACAGAGTTTGTTTACACTCACTGAAGCTTTTAGCATTTTCAGCATATGAGAGGATTTGGCCGATAGCCACATTGGTGATTACAATATTCGCAAGCCAGAAATGTCAGTTCATTTTCCTTCTGACCGCCCATTGCAAATGACACATACGGTCCCTACATTCCTTGCAATACAAAGTCCAATCCCCATATAATATACATTTGAATAAAGTTATATTATGAAGTTGAATTTAAGGAAAAAATATAATGAATTCAAAATATTTTAACATAAAATAGAAGGATGGACAATTCCAAAGGATCATTTTAAGGAATTTGTGATCTAAAATGCAAATTGACAACATTATTGCTCTCCAGGTGTTTTTGCTACACATCTCTACATATGCAGGCATATCCAGTTTAATTATCTTCCTTATTGTATTCATTTTATACTTTCTATATGATTTTATACTTTTAATTCTCATAGTTCATGCAGTGAGATGTTATGTTTACCTGTTTACCCTTGTGTTTCTTATTATCCATGTAGCAACCTAATAATATCATTAGTTAATGAAATTAAATTAGTTAATTTACAGTAACACACACAGAATGCCGGAGGAACGCAGCAGGCCAGGCAGCATCTATGGAAACGAGTAAACAGTTAATGTTTCAGGCCGAGACCCTTCATCAGGATGAAGTGTTTCTAGTTAAGACTTTCAGCCGAATCATCAACTGTTTACTCTTTTCCATTGATAGTCCGTGGCCTGCTGAGTTCCTTCAGCATTTTGTGTGGATTACTTTGATTTCCAGCATCTGCAGATTTTCCCTAGGTAGTTAATTTACACATTGCCTGTTATGCTGCTTTGTGAATGAGAAAATATGCCCAATTCTTTCTTTCAGTCATTGAATATTTCAGCAATGTTAGTTATGTTAGGAAGTTCTAAGGAAATGAATTGTCTCGGGAGCAATCAAGACTTGGCATATTTGTAAAGGCTGCAGTGATGTTTTGTTGAATACTTCACCAATAAACATTGCTGTTTGTTGTCCCCCCGGACATGTGTTGTACGTCCTTAGTAGTCCGTTCTCTGTACTCCCACACATTCCTTATTGTGTTTGTTTGCCAGCTCTGCACACCAGTTAAACGATCCAGTACATGTATAGAAGATACTGTATAATATGACAGCCATCACTGATCAGTGAACTGGATTTGAATTGACTTTATTTCTTACATCCTTCACATACATGAGGAGTAAAAATATTAACGTTACGTCTCCATCTAAGTGTGCCATGTGCAATCATAGTGATTTGTAATAATTCATAATAAATAGAAGTTAATGTAATACAGAGTACACTCAAAGTGTGCAATCTATATTACCTTGAAGTACAGTAAAGTGTGTCACATTGTCATCCTCTCTAATGCATGCGATGCCACAGGGTGGTACAGTAGCAGAGCAATTAGTGCAATTGCTTTACAGTCCCAGTGATCACCAATCTAGGTTAGATTCTGTGATCACCTGGGTTTCTCCAGGTGCTCCAGTTTCTCTCCGCATTCCAAAGATGTTTGGTTGTGGATAGGGTTAGTAAATTGTGGACATGCTATGTTGGTGCTGGAAGCGTGGCAACGCTTGCAATCTATCCCCAGCACAATCCTCTCTGATTTGATCTGACACAAAATAATGCATTTCACCGCATGTTTCGATGTACATGTGACAACTAAAGCTAATCGCTCTATTTTTCGCACGTCCCTTCAATTTCCTTCTTTAGTTTAATGCTTTGAAAATAACAAGTCATACTAATTGGGAAGTTGCAAATCAGTGGACTATGACAATGTAAAATCAATCTTAGACTCATTGCTTCCCCATATTGCACTTACCATTGTCTCATTGCATCAGGGTGCTTCTCTGATAGAGCATTACAAAACAAATTGTAAAGTTTTATACTCTCAAAAGATCGCTTATATTTCATTGCTTTGGATGTTTGTTTCAAATGCTCTCTGGCAAGAATAGTCTATGCTCCAACAACTCCATATGAACGCTGAAAAAAGGAATAAGAGAAATAAGTTATATTCAATATAGTTAAAAGGAGCACGTCTTGGATGTGTGGGGGTAATATTACAGATATAAACCTACTGAAAACTGAGTAATATTTTATTATAAATGCTTATACTGTAAATAGTATATATAGTATTAGTTTTGCAAAGTAAATTGACAACCAATTCAGTTGCTGCCTCCACTCTCAAATCCAATCATTTTAAATCTTTCTAATGTCTGAAGTATGGCTTCTACCACACCCAGAGGTGGCAAGGCATTTACCAACATTATAAATAGCTGTTCCAATGCATGTATGATGTGAGCATTATTCTACTGGGTCACGTTGGGCAGGGACGCAGTTTTTGTTTGACACTTTGCCTCTTTCACAATCCAATTGCAACGCAAGAGCTGAACGCATCGTTAAAGTAATTACCTCATTCTGTTGGTAGATGGAACAAATCCTGCACAGATCCTGATGTTACTAATACTTTGCACACTGTTTGTTTTGTTGATGCTACTTGTGACATTGGCAGAGTGCTGTTGGTTATTAGATGTGTATGTTCCTGTGGTGATTCATCAGTACTATACACTAAAGATGAACCAAAGCACGCAGTGTGCCATGGCTGTGTGATATATCAACTTTCCAACTATCAAAAAGTCACCAAGCTTAAATGCAACCACAATTGCAGATCAAATTATAGCTGAAGCAACAGTATCACATTCATAGTGCATCCATAAGCTAATAATGAAGGGTGTAGAAAATTAGAACTGCTTCAATGTAAATTGCTTTATTTATTGGCATCAGAACAACTTTTAATTTAGAAATTAAATAAATTTGATTGTAATATGTACTGAAAATCTTGCAGGAGAGATAGGTTTGATGTCTTTTGTATTTTCTTAAATTAATCTAAAGCATAAAAGCAGAACCTTTTGGTACCAAATTAGAATCTTTTAAGACATTTGAGATGGCTACAGCTCACTTGGCCATGTGTCGTTTTGCACTCGTAGGAAGCACTTGACCACGTGTCCATTTCGAAACATCACTTACTTTAACGGGGAAAGATATGACACAACGAAGTGTCGCAGCATTGGCCTTCCTCTTCCGTCACCTGATGTATCGTGTCATAGCTCTGTGCTTTGAAAATATAGAACCAAATGATCCCTGCAAATAAAAATGTGACCAAGGTGATTAGAGTGGGCAGTATTCTTCTGCCCGTAGCCAGCTGCCTCAAAAGGAATTGCTATTGTTCAGACACTCCTGATTTCATATGAGCTTGCTGTGAGCCTATAGGTCCTGCAGGGAGATGGAGGCTGACACACTCATCATCCCTTCTGCTACTCTGGAGTCCAGTTGCAGAGCCTGCATTGCTGCGATTCGCCAGCATTACATCAGGGAGCCAATGGGAGCCTAGCTCAGGCCCTTGATCCGGGTTACCATTTATTGAAAGGGAAATCATTGTTCTGTCCGGGAAGTTTCGTTTTAGTTCACTTAAAAGTTTTAGTTAGTTTATTTTAACATAGTTTAGATTTTTATTAATATGTAAAAGGATTTGAAAGACTGTAGCCGCTTACAACAGTTGAGTAGAACCAGAGAAAAATGTGAGGTTCATTTTCATGAGCATAACAGAGAGGAAAGAGTAATTTTTAAGTGGTCAGAGATTGGATGGTGTTGATGTTCAAAGAGACTTTGCTGGTGTGCTGGTACACAAGTCACTGATGCAGGTGCAGCAGGTGATTAAGTGGATAAATAACGTGTCATTCTTTATAAGAAGAGGATTTGAGGAATAAGATGAGGAAGATTTGTTGCAGTTGTAAAGTGCAATTGTACCAGGACTTTTGTGTACAGTTTTGGTCTCCTTACCTGATAAAAGAGTGACTTGCTATTGGGAAGGTGTTGTGAAGATTTGCTTGACTGGTTCCAGACATAGAGGAGTAAGCTACATGAGGGGGGATCAAGTAAACTGGAACTGTTTCCCCTCAAGCAAAGAAGAATAGCAGACCTCACAAAACTTGCACAGCTAATTTAATTTTTAAAATTTGACTTAATTTAGAGGTACAGCTTAGTAGCAGGCCCTTTCTGCCCAAGGGGTCATCTGCCCAATTACATCTCTGTAACCAATTAACCGATTACCTCGTATGTCTTAGGAATGTGGGAGGAAACTGAAGCACCTGGCGGAAGCCCACACAGTTACAGAGATAACGTTCAAACTCCTTAAGACAGCAGCGGGAATTGAACCTGGGTCACCGATGCTGTAACAGTATTACGCTAACAGTTGCGCTATCTTGCACTTTGTTAAAAAGTATGGCAGATTAGCCGCGGGGATAATCATATGATTGAGGAGTCTAGGACAGGGTCACGGGCTGAGAATAAGTGGTATTGGTAAGGGTGGTTAGGAACGAGGAGAGGTCACATTCCTTCACTTTAATGCTACAAAATGGTGCTGAGCTTGGAGATCAGCCACGACCGTGATGAAGGACAAAGCCCACTCATTCTATTATTGCTTAACTTCTTACGCTTAAAAACCTTAAGCAAAGCCTCCCAGTTTTGAGAGCCAGCAAATTCACCCCCCTTGGGTGCAACTCTCTGGTAGTGGGACCACGCCATAATGCCACTTGAGGCCTAGCTACACATTGCGAATGTCTCCTGGTTGTGGTTCACTGAAACCATCCACCCGCAAATGATCTGGGTAAGTACAGGCTGGGTGTTGGTTTTAGACAAAAGCACAGTCCAGACCAGTTCAGCCAGAGACAGACACTGGACTGTACACCTGCAGCTTCCGTGCAAAGAAGGCTGGACAGAGTAAGGTTTTCAGTTCTGAGAAGGGATGTGGCTGATGACTCCACATCAGCATAAACTGCAAATAAGACATCTGATGGGACTTAATTTGCATTTGTGACCATATAGAGAACTATTCAAGGCTATTATTTGCTAATCTGATCAGATTTCTAGTAAATTTCATTGGATGGCAGCCAGGGTAGCTGCGTTGGCCAATTAGCAACCACCATCCCCTCCTCCACCTACCATGGACCATTTGTGGAGCTCCTGCGATCAACTGCTTTATCATAAACCGAGAAGAGAATCTGGATTTACTGTTATGTGCAGCCCAGCCTTACATCTCCTGAATCAGCTCACCCACTGGTGTGGTAGCTCCAATATGGAGGGCATAGCAAAGAGAAATCATTGAGACTTTCATCTGAACTATAATAAGTCAACAGGATACGTTAATCAACAACAAGGCCAGGATTTAAAAGACTAAACATAACCATCCTGAGAAGGTAGTTTGGAGCTGCCTTCCTAGACTGCTACAGTTTTATGGCAACACACTCAAAATGCTGGAGGAACTCAGCAGGCCAGGCAGCATCTGTGGGAAAGAGTACAGTCGATGTTTCGGGCCGAGACCCTTTGTTAGGACTGGAAAGGAAGGGAAAAGGAGCCAGATTAAGAAAATAGGGGGAGGAGAGGAAGTAGTACAAGGTGGTGGATGATAGGTGACACCTGGAGAGGGTGAGGGCTGAAGTGAAGAACTGGGAAGTTGATTGGTGAAGGAGATAGAGGCTGGAGAAGGAGGAATCTGATAGGAGAGGACAGAAGACCATGGAAGAAAGGGAAGAGGGACAAGCACCAAAGGGCAGGTAAGGAGAAAAGGACAAGTTATCGTGTGTCATGAGTACTACTGTGCTTTACCCCCTGGTCTGGAGAAACATTATCTCATTTCTATATATATTATATGGTGATATACATTATATACATGTATGTAGTTAAATGACAAAGAACTTCCGTGAACTTCCATTCCGGGAATGGGGGATTTGTGAAGGAGGCTGGGGGTGTTACTTCCTGGAAGTTTGAGGAATCGATGTTCATGCCGTCGGGTTGGAGGCTACCCAGACACACTAATTGCTCCTCCAGCCTGAGTGTGGCTTCATCATGGCAGTAATGGAGGCCATGGACTGATGTCGGAATGGCAATGGGAAATAGAACTGGGCTTTTGAAAACAGTTTTATGGTAAAGTTTTTCCCATTATTGCCTTCTCCAATCAATTATCCTTCAGACATGAAATTTGTCTCCATGGTGCCTGTGATTTAGAGCTACAATTTTATTCTAAAATGGTGCTTGATGCACGTGCACACATTCGGAAAATAAATTGCATCAGTCAGTGGAGTAGAAGAGTATTAATTTGTGACGTACTCTTGCTTGCCAGAAATATTTAAAACAGGAAGCTCGAATGTCAATCAATGAGTTGAATTGATGCCAGCGCTGGAATACTTTAAAAGTGCCACCAATACCATGTGTTCAATACACTTTGGTGCAACAGGGAAACCCTTTTAGTTAAACTGATCAGCAATATCTTATATCGGTGGAAGTAAAATAGCACTGAATGCTTTTGTAGAAGCTCCAGCTGTTTTTGAAGAGACTGTTACTGTAGTAGGAAGACAGCATGCCTTGACCTGAACAGAAATTTACTGTCGCCTCTATTAACATTTCCCTAAGACTGTAGAGAGAACCATAACAATTCCACTCCTCCACCATGCAGGGAGAAATGAGAAGGAAGGATCAAGAGATTAATATTCTAGGGCAGCCTTTAGTTCGAAAAGAAGACAGGTATTCCTGAATTTGTAGGCAGGATTCCAGAACTGTAATTTGGCTCCCTAGTAACAGGGTCAATGATAGCAAAGATCAGCAGAAGAAAATTCTGCAGGGGGAAAGTGAAAAGCCAGAGGATGTGGCAGTGGCTACATTGAAAGGAAAAGCAAACTGAGGGGCTGCATACAGGCATGAAGGAGTAATTACAGCTATCTTCTGAAAAAGATGATGATTTTGATGTTGCAATATGAGATATGTGTATTGTTGATATAAATTTAGTAAGAAGGAATGCATTTATTCAGTGAAAGGAGACAAAATAGTCTACTTTGAAAGTAGTAGAAAGTGGGCCCTTATTTAAGAAAGGATGTGCTAACATTGCGGAGGGTCCAGAGAAGGTTCACAAAAATGATTCCTAAAATGAAAGGCTTATCGTATGAAGAGCGGTTGATGGCTCTGGACCTGTACTCACTGGAATTTAAGAGAATCAGGAGGGATCTCATTGAAACATTGAATGTTGAAAGGCCTAGATAGTGTGGATGTGGAAAGGATGTTTCCTGTGGTAGGGGAGTCTAGACCATGAGGCACAGCCTCAGAATAGGGGTATATCCACTTAAAATGGAGATGAGAAGGAATTTCTTTAGCCAGAGGGTGGTGAGTCTGTGGAATCTGTTGCAACAGGCGGCTGTGGAGGCCAGGTCATTGGGTATATTTAAAGTGAAGGTTGATAGGTTCTTGATTAGTCATGGCAGGAGAAGGGAGAAGGCAGAAGGCACACACTCAATGATACATCAGCAGCTTCTTCCCCTCAGCCATATGATTCCTAAATAGACACTGAACCCATGAACACTACCTCACTCTTTTACATACATTATTTCTGTTTTTGCACTACTTTTAATCTATTTTATATATATATATATGTTACTGTAATTGATTTACTTATTTCTTTTTCTTTCTATATTATCATGTATTGCATTGAACTGCTGCTGCTAAGTTAACACGTTTCACTGCACATGCCAGTAATAATAAGCCTGATTCTGAATGAGGATGAAAGGGAAACATATCAGCCATGATGAAATGGTTGAGGAGACTCAATGGGCTGAATGGCCTAAGGCTGTTCCTATGTCTTCATGTTTTATGGACATATTACCCAGATCAGCTGAAATGTATTTAAGTTTTTTAAAAGAGGAGAAAAATAGATTCATATCCCTTCCTGGGTACAGAAGGGCTGCTAATATTGCATCATTGTTTAGTAAGGAATGACGGACTTGTCATTAAAATCAATACCAAAAGGAAAGTTTCAGGCTGACAACTTAATACTTTGAGCTGGTAAACCAAGAAGGTTAATGAGGACAATATATGGTTACTTGTGGCAGTGTGACTAAAAAGAAAAGTTCCTTGGATCTGTGGGAGAATGGCAAATTTTCTCCAAAATGTTCACTATAGCAGGAAGCAGATGATATTTGTTGATGATTATGTAACTGGAAGGCTGTTGCCAATTTGCTCCACTGAGTTCAACACTTAGTCCGTTATTGTTGGTAGTGATTCTGGCTAAATATAACGGATGGGATGGTTCCTTTATTAGCTGTGCCATGCACTTTAAGAACAGGTAGTGTATACTAGAACTGTACACGAAGCTAGTCAGGCTACAGCTTGAGTACTGTATTCAGATCTGTTCAATGCACAAAAGGGAGATACGCTTGCATTGAAGGGAAGCAGAGGGGAATTATGAAGGACTGAGAGATTGTATGTGAGCAAAGATTGGATAAAACAGGCTTGTTTTTCTCTGGAGCAGTGGAAGCAGAAGCTATAAAATCATGAGGTCCCAAAACAGGTCCATAAACCAGGGACATAGATTGAATAAAAGGATTAGGAGATATTAACTAGTTTGTTCTCAGTGGGCTAAATGGCCTCCCTTTATGATGTACACTTTGTAAATGTTCAAAGTTTGAAAGGTTCAAAGGATTGTTTTATTATCAAAGTACGTATACCGAATACAACTCTCCAGATAGTCATAAAATACAGAAAACTATAAAAGTAGTTGAAAGAAAGACATCAATTCCCCCTCGCCCTCTAGTTGTAATCCCCCCCGCATGAAAAGAAAAAGAAGCAAAAATCTGCAAACCCCAAATCCTCCACCAAACCCTCTCTCACATGAAAACTAACAGATCGCGCACATTGAGAAATAGCAGGAGGAGCGTCAAACCCTGAACTCTCACTCCGCCAATTGGCAACAAGAAAGAATGGGCGCAAGAGCACAAACAAAAACATAGAATTGAGAGAGGCCGATATGAACGGCAGTCCAATCCATAAATCTCAGAATTTCAATAACAACTCCACGAGCATCGGGACCCAGCGGCCTTCTGCGGGCAGTGACTCAAACAACAGCCCCTCTGAGGGAAGTGACTCAAACAACAGGCCCTCTGAGGGAAGTGACTCAAACAACAGCCCCTCTGCGGGCAGTGACTCAAACCAACAGTCCCTCCAAGGGAAGTGACTCAAACAACAGCCCCTCTGAGGGCAGTGACTCAAACAACAGTCCCTCCAAGGGCAGTGACTCAAACCAACAGTCCTTCTGTGGGCAGTGACTCAAAGAACAGGCCCTCTGAGGGCAGTGACTCAAACAACAGTCCCTCCAAGGGCAGTGACTCAAACCAACAGTCCTTCTGTGGGCAGTGACTCAAAGAACAGGCCCTCTGAGGGAAGTGACTCAAACCAACAGCCCCTCCAAGGGCAGTGACTCAAACAACAGCCCCTCTGTGGGCAGTGACTCAAACAACAGGCCCTCTGCGGGCAGTGACTCAAACAACAGCCCCTCTGTGGGCAGTGACTCAAACAACAGCCCCTCTGAGGGAAGTGACTCAAACCAACAGTCCCTCCAAGGGCAGTGACTCAAACCAACAGTCCCTCTGAGGGAAGTGACTCAAACAACAGCCCCTCTGAGGGAAGTGACTCAAACAACAGTCCCTCCAAGGGCAGTGACTCAAACAACAGCCCCTCTGTGGGCAGTGACTCAAACCAACAGTCCTTCAGTGGGCAGTGACTCAAACAACAGGCCCTCTGTGGGCAGTGACTCAAACAACAGGCCCTCTGTGGGCAGTGACTCAAACAACAGTCCTTCTGCGGGCAGTGACTCAAACCAACAGTCCCTCTGCGGGCAGTGACTCAAACAAAAGCCCCTCTGCGGGCAGTGACTCAAACAACAGCCCCTCTGAGGGAAGTGACTCAAACAACAGCCCCTCTGAGGGAAGTGACTCAAACAACAGTCCCTCCAAGGGCAGTGACTCAAACAACAGCCCCTCTGAGGGAAGTGACTCAAACAACAGTCCCTCCAAGGGCAGTGACTCAAACAACAGGCCCTCCAAGGGCAGTGACTCAAACAACAGCCCCTCTGTGGGCAGTGACTCAAACCAACAGTCCTTCAGTGGGCAGTGACCCAAACAACAGCCCCTCTGTGGGCAGTGACTCAAACAACAGGCCCTCTGTGGGCAGTGACTCAAACAACAGTCCTTCTGCGGGCAGTGACTCAAACCAACAGTCCCTCTGCGGGAAGTGACTCAAACAACAGTCCCTCTGAGGGCAGTGACTCAAACAACAGGCCCTCTGTGGGCAGTGACTCAAACCAACAGTCCTTCTGTGGGCAGTGACTCAAACCAACAGTCCCTCCAAGGGCAGTGACTCAAACAACAGCCCCTCTGTGGGCAGTGACTCAAACAACAGCCCCTCTGCGGGCAGTAACTCAAACAACAGCCCCTCTGAGGGAAGTGACTCAAACAACAGTCCCTCCAAGGGCAGTGTCTCAAACAACAGCCCCTCTGAGGGAAGTGACTCAAACAACAGTCCCTCCAAGGGCAGTGACTCAAACCAACAGTCCTTCTGTGGGCAGTGACTCAAACCAACAGTCCCTCTGCGGGCAGTGACTCAAACAACAGCCCCTCTGAGGGAAGTGACTCAAACAACAGTCCCTCCAAGGGCAGTGACTCAAACAACAGCCCCTCTGAGGGCAGTGACTCAAAGAACAGGCCCTCTGAGGGAAGTGACTCAAACCAACAGCCCCTCCAAGGGCAGTGACTCAAACAACAGGCCCTCTGTGGGCAGTGACTCAAACAACAGGCCCTCTGAGGGAAGTGACTCAAACAACAGCCCCTCTGTGGGCAGTGACTCAAACAACAGGCCCTCTGAGGGAAGTGACTCAAACAACAGTCCCTCCAAGGGCAGTGACTCAAACAACAGGCCCTCTGTGGGCAGTGACTCAAACAACAGTCCTTCTGCGGGCAGTGACTCAAACCAACAGTCCCTCTGCGGGCAGTGACTCAAACAAAAGCCCCTCTGCGGGCAGTGACTCAAACAACAGCCCCTCTGAGGGAAGTGACTCAAACAACAGCCCCTCTGAGGGAAGTGACTCAAACAACAGTCCCTCCAAGGGCAGTGACACAAACAACAGGCCCTCTGAGGGAAGTGACTCAAACAACAGTCCCTCCAAGGGCAGTGACTCAAACAACAGGCCCTCCAAGGGCAGTGACTCAAACAACAGCCCCTCTGTGGGCAGTGACTCAAACCAACAGTCCTTCAGTGGGCAGTGACCCAAACAACAGCCCCTCTGTGGGCAGTGACTCAAACAACAGGCCCTCTGTGGGCAGTGACTCAAACAACAGTCCTTCTGCGGGCAGTGACTCAAACCAACAGTCCTTCTGTGGGCAGTGACTCAAACCAACAGTCCCTCCAAGGGCAGTGACTCAAACAACAGCCCCTCTGCGGGCAGTGACTCAAACAACAGCCCCTCTGAGGGCAGTGACTCAAACCAACAGTCCTTCTGTGGGCAGTGACTCAAACCAACAGTCCCTCTGCGGGCAGTGACTCAAACAACAGCCCCTCTGAGGGAAGTGACTCAAACAACAGTCCCTCCAAGGGCAGTGACTCAAACAACAGCCCCTCTGAGGGAAGTGACTCAAACAACAGCCCCTCTGAGGGAAGTGACTCAAACAACAGTCCCTCCAAGGGCAGTGACTCAAACCAACAGTCCTTCTGTGGGCAGTGACTCAAACAACAGCCCCTCTGAGGGAAGTGACTCAAACAACAGTCCCTCCAAGGGCAGTGACTCAAACAACAGCCCCTCTGAGGGAAGTGACTCAAACAACAGGCCCTCTGCGGGCAGTGACTCAAACAACAGCCCCTCTGTGGGCAGTGACTCAAACAACAGCCCCTCTGAGGGAAGTGACTCAAACCAACAGTCCCTCCAAGGGCAGTGACTCAAACCAACAGTCCCTCTGAGGGAAGTGACTCAAACAACAGCCCCTCTGAGGGAAGTGACTCAAACAACAGTCCCTCCAAGGGCAGTGACTCAAACAACAGCCCCTCTGTGGGCAGTGACTCAAACCAACAGTCCTTCAGTGGGCAGTGACTCAAACAACAGGCCCTCTGTGGGCAGTGACTCAAACAACAGGCCCTCTGTGGGCAGTGACTCAAACAACAGTCCTTCTGCGGGCAGTGACTCAAACCAACAGTCCCTCTGAGGGAAGTGACTCAAACAACAGTCCCTCCAAGGGCAGTGACTCAAACAACAGCCCCTCTGAGGGAAGTGACTCAAACAACAGCCCCTCTGAGGGAAGTGACTCAAACAACAGTCCCTCCAAGGGCAGTGACTCAAACCAACAGTCCTTCTGTGGGCAGTGACTCAAACAACAGCCCCTCTGAGGGAAGTGACTCAAACAACAGTCCCTCCAAGGGCAGTGACTCAAACAACAGCCCCTCTGAGGGAAGTGACTCAAACAACAGCCCCTCCAAGGGCAGTGACTCAAACAACAGCCCCTCTGCGGGCAGTGACTCAAACAACAGCCCCTCTGAGGGAAGTGACTCAAACAACAGCCCCTCCGAGGGAAGTGACTCAAACAACAGTCCCTCCAAGGGCAGTGACTCAAACAACAGCCCCTCTGAGGGAAGTGACTCAAACAACAGTCCCTCCAAGGGCAGTGACTCAAACAACAGCCCCTCTGAGGGAAGTGACTCAAACCAACAGTCCCTCTGCGGGCAGTGACTCGAACAACAGCCCCTCTGAGGGAAGTGACTCAAACAACAGTCCCTCCAAGGGCAGTGACTCAAACAACAGCCCCTCTGTGGGCAGTGACTCAAACAACAGGCCCTCTGTGGGCAGTGACTCAAACAACAGCCCCTCTGAGGGAAGTGACTCAAACAACAGCCCCCCTGAGGGCAGTGACTCAAACAACAGCCCCTCTGTGGGAAGTGACTCAAACAACAGTCCCTCCAAGGGCAGTGACTCAAACAACAGTCCCTCCAAGGGCAGTGACTCAAACAACAGTCCCTCCAAGGGCAGTGACTCAAACAACAGGCCCTCTGAGGGAAGTGACTCAAACAACAGCCCCTCTGTGGGCAATGACTCAAACCAACAGTCCTTCTGTGGGCAGTGACTCAAACAAAAGCCCCTCTGTGGGCAGTGACTCAAACAACAGGCCCTCTGAGGGAAGTGACTCAAACCAACAGCCCCTCTGAGGGAAGTGACTCAAACCAACAGTCCTTCTGTGGGCAGTGACTCAAACCAACAGTCCCTCTGCGGGCAGTGACTCAAACAACAGCCCCTCTGAGGGAAGTGACTCAAACAACAGTCCCTCCAAGGGCAGTGACTCAAACAACAGCCCCTCTGAGGGAAGTGACTCAAACAACAGTCCCTCCAAGGGCAGTGACTCAAACAACAGCCCCTCTGAGGGAAGTGACTCAAACCAACAGTCCCTCCAAGGGCAGTGACTCAAACCAACAGTCCCTCTGAGGGAAGTGACTCAAACAACAGCCCCTCTGAGGGAAGTGACTCAAACAACAGTCCCTCCAAGGGCAGTGACTCAAACAACAGCCCCTCTGAGGGAAGTGACTCAAACAACAGCCCCTCTGAGGGAAGTGACTCAAACAACAGTCCCTCCAAGGGCAGTGACTCAAACAACAGGCCCTCTGAGGGAAGTGACTCAAACAACAGTCCCTCCAAGGGCAGTGACTCAAACAACAGGCCCTCTGAGGGCAGTGACTCAAACCAACAGTCCTTCTGTGGGCAGTGACTCAAACCAACAGCCCCTCTGCGGGCAGTGACTCAAACAACAGCCCCTCTGAGGGAAGTGACTCAAACAACAGTCCCTCCAAGGGCAGTGACTCAAACAACAGCCCCTCTGAGGGAAGTGACTCAAACCAACAGTCCCTCCAAGGGCAGTGACTCAAACAACAGCCCCTCTGAGGGAAGTGACTCAAACAACAGCCCCTCTGAGGGAAGTGACTCAAACAACAGTCCCTCTGAGGGCAGTGACTCAAACCAACAGTCCCTCCGAGGGCAGTGACTCAAACAACAGTCCCTCCAAGGGCAGTGACTCAAACCAACAGTCCCTCCAAGGGCAGTGACTCAAACAACAGCCCCTCTGCGGGCAGTGACTCAAACAACTGCCCCTCTGAGGGAAGTGACTCAAACAACAGTCTCTCCAAGGGCAGTGACTCAAACCAATAGTCCCTCTGCGGGCAGTGACTCAAACAACAGCCCCTCTGAGGGAAGTGACTCAAACAACAGGCCCTCTGAGGGAAGTGACTCAAACCAACAGTCCCTCCAAGGGCAGTGACTCAAACCAACAGTCCCTCCAAGGGCAGTGACTCAAACAACAATCCCTCCAAGGGCAGTGACTCAAACAACAGCCCCTCTGTGGGCAGTGACTCAAACAACAGCCCCTCTGAGGGAAGTGACTCAAACAACAGCCCCTCTAAGGGCAGTGACTCAAACAACAGCCCCTCTGAGGGAAGTGACTCAAACCAACAGTCCCTCTGCGGGCAGTGACTCAAACCAACAGTCCCTCTGCGGGCAGTGACTCAAACAACAGCAGAGACATGAACCAGCTGCCCCTCTGAGGGCAGTTCCATGATTCTGTGGAGATCCAATTTATTAATAGAACACAGAACATAGAAAACTTACAGCACAATACAGGCCCTTCAGCCCACAAAGCTGTACTGAACATGTCCCTACGTTAGAACTACCTAGGCTTACCCATAGACCACTATTTTTCTAAGCTCCATGTACCTATCCAAAAGTGTCTTAAAAGACCCTATCGTATCCACCTCCACTGCTGCCGCCAGCAGCCCATTCCACGCACTCACCATTCTCTGTGTAAAAAACTTACTCCTGACATCTCTGTACCTACTTCCAAGCACCTTCTAGTGCCCTCTCGTGCTAGCCATTTCAGCCCTGGGAAAAAGCCTCTGATTATCCACATGGTCAATGCCTCTCATTATCTTGTACACCTCCATCAGGTCACCTCTCATCCTCTGTCACTCCAAGGAGAAAAGGCTGAGTTCACTCAACCTATTCTCATAAGGCATGCTCCCCAATCCAGGCAACATCCTTGTAAATCTCCTCTGCACCCTTCCTATGGTTTCCATGTCCTTCCTGTAGTGAGGCGACCAGAACTGAGCACAGTACTCCAAGTGGGGTCTGACCAGGGTCCTACATAGCTGCAACATTACCTCTTAGGTCTTAAACTCAATCCAACGATTGACGATGGCCAATACACCGTATGCCTTCATAACTACAGAGTCAAACTGCGTAGCATCTTTGAGTGTCCTATGGACTCGGATCCCAAGATCCCTCTGATCCTCCACACTGTCAAGAGTCTTACCTTTAATACTATATTCTGCCATTATATTTGACCTACCAGAATGAACCACCTCACACTTATCTGGGTTGAACTCCATCTGCCACTTCTCAGCCCAGTTTTGCATACTATCAATGTCCTGCTGTGACCTCTGACAGCCACTGAAGTAAGACTCACTGGTCTATAATTTCCTGGGTAATCCCTACTCCCTTTCTTGAATATGGGAACAACATCCACAACCCTCCAATCCTCTGGAACCTCTCCCATCCTCACTGATGATGCAAAGACCAGCAATCTCCTCCCTCGATTCCCACAGTAGCCTGGGGTACCTCCTGTCTGGTCCCAGTGACTTATCCAACATGATGCTTTCCAAAAGCTCCAGCACATTCTCTTCCTTAATATCTATATGCTCAAGTTTTTCAGTCCACTGCAAATCATCACTACAATCACCAAGATCCTTTTCCATAATGAATAAATACCACTGCCATCTTCTCCCGTTCCACACACACTTTTCCACTATCACACTTGATTGGTCCTGTTCTCTCACATCTTATCCTCTTGCCCTTCACATACTTGTAGAATACCTTGGGGTTTTCCTTAATCCCATCTGCCAAGGCCTTCTCAAGGCCCCTTCTGGCTCTCCTAATTTCATTCTTAAGCTCCTTCCTGCTAGCCTTATAATGGTCTGGATTTCTATCATTAACTAGTTTTTGAACCTTTTGTAAGCTCTTCTTTTCTTCTTGACTAGATTTACAACAGCCTTTGTACACCATAGTTCCTGTACCCTACCATCCTTTCCCTGTCTCATTGGGACATATCTATGCAGAACCCCACGCAAATATCCCCTGAACATTTGGCACAATTCTGCTGTACATTTCCCTGAGAAAATCCGTTTCCAATTTATGCTTTCAAGTTCCTGCCTGATAGCCTCATATTTCCCCTTACTCCAATTAAATGTTTCCCTAACTTGTCTGTTCCTATCCCTCTCCAATGCTATGGTAAAGGAGATAAAATTGTGATCACTATCTCCAAAATGCTCTCCCACTGAGAGACCTGACACCAGACTACTTATAAATAAATAGAACATTACCTTGCCATTCCTCTTTCAGCCATTTATTTATTTCTGTATCTTATAGTAATATTTTTCTCTTACGCTGTGGTTGGCATCTGTCTGTCTCAAAGAGCAATGGGTGATGATCATTATCGTCACAAGCCTGGGTGGAAGGTACGGAGATCCTGAGATGCTGTGTCATCAAGATCCCCCTCTCAGCCTCTCCACTGTAGTCCAAAGGAAAGCTTATGAAACAATATGTTTGACACCAGCTTGGATGCAGAAGCTGCCAGAAGGATGTTCAGTGATGTCCAGCCCCCTTAGGGGCTCCACTCTGGATTTGCTGTCTGTGTTCACTCCCATAGCCTTCATCTCTCCTGAGGCTGCCTGCAAGACATGGGGCAATTTGCCCATAGCTGGGGATCTGGTTCATGAGCACCAGGGCGTATCCACACACTGCTGGGCCTACGTGCTACGTGTGCAAGGGCCATACCTCCTCCTTGTTCTCTGTAGTTCAGCCTGAGCCCGAAAGGAGTTCGGTTTCTCTGTGTCGCCAGAGAGGAGGCACTACATGAGGCTTGCTGTTGGAGAGGCTACTTACTGGCAGGGAGAGACTTACACATTCAGCTCTCCTTTGCGCAAGACTGCTAGCCAATGGTGGAAGTGGAACGTGAGAGTGATAAGCACTATCGACTACACTACCACACTAGATACATCACAACAACCATTTTGACACTATACTGCTGCCACAAAGCAACAGGTTTCATGAGGTATGTCCGTGATTATTGGGAAATGAGTGCCGTCACTGGCTGTCTCCATTTGAAGGAAACCAACCATGTTGGTTAAGCTCAGCAACTGAAATCCCACCTGATCCCACTGAAGTTGATGATTCTGTTTCTTCACGAATAAAGCTTTCTTCATTTTTGCTGGCCTTTCTGGTGATATTGGAAGACACAGTAGAGACATGTTGCTGGGGAATATGTCATAGTGAGGGAGTTCAGCATTGAAGAACAAAGAACAATACAGCACAGAACAGGCCATTTGGCCCACAATGTTGTGCCGACCCTCAAACCCTGCCTCCCATATAACCCCCCCCCCACCTTAAATTCCTCCACATACCTGTCTAGTAGTCTCTTAAACTTCACTAGTGTATCTGCCTCCACCACTGACTCAGGCAGTACATTCCACGCACCAACCACTCTCTGAGTAAAAAATCTTCCTCTAATATCCCCCTTGAACTTCCCTCCACTTACCTTAAAGCCATGTCCTCTTGTACTGAGCTGTGGTGCCCTGGGGAAGAGGCGCTGGCTGTCCACTCTATCTACTCCTCTTAACATGACATTAACCTTGACAGAGGGTGTCTTGGACAGAAGAACGTGGCTGAATGGATTCCACAGCATGGTGATGACAGTCTTTGAAAATCGCAGCCTAATCATCAGAGGGCCCAAGCATGGTGTGGTGTCTTTCAAGACTCTCTAAGAGTAGCTTTTTATGGATGGGAAGGTATTTGCTTCTCCCCTGAGTGACTGGCTATTGTCCTTCTAAAAGGTCCAGTAATGGTATTTATATTGTTACCACTGAGATATCGTAACTAGAATACCTCAAAAGTGTATAATTACAATGTTTAAAAGACATTTTGACAGTTCACAGATAGGAAAGTTTTTTTAGGGTTGAAGGCAAATAATCAGAATCAGGTTTAATATCACCGGCACATATTGTGAAATATGTTAACTTTGCGGCAGCAGTACAATGCAATGCAGGATAATAGAGAGAAAATATAAAACGGGGAATTACAGTAAGTATATTCATTAAATAGTTAAATTAAATAAGTAATGCTAAAAAGGGGAGAAAGGTAGTGAGGTAGTGTTCATGTGTTCAATTTCCATTCAGAAATCTGGTGACAGGGGTGGCTGTTCCTCAGTCACTGAGTGCGTGCCTTCAGGCTTCTGGACCTCCTTCCTGGTGGTAGCAATAAGAAGAGGGCATGGCCTGGATGGCAGGGGTCCTGAATGCCCTGAATACTACGGAAGCTAGTGCCCATGATGGAGATGAATAAGTTTACAACTCTCTGCACCAAATCCTGTGCAGAATCCACCCGCCCTCCCACCACCTCCCGCTCCAGACAGTGATCACCCAGTTAGAATGCTCTCCACTGTACATCTGTAGAAATCTGCGAGTGTTTTAGGGGAGATACCATATCTCCTTAAATTCCTAATGAAATATAGCCACTGTCTTGCCTTCTTTATAGTTAATGTAGATAGACATTTTACAGCATGAAGATTCTGCTTCCTTGATGTGTGACAAGATGGAGAAAACATCTCGGTCAGTTGAAGCACTTGAGGTTTTCAAAGAGGTCTGCACAGACTGCAGTGAATTGTGAAGACAGGCTTCTTTGTATTAGCACACTATCCATTTAAATTATGGCAAAGGCAATGAACTATTGAGGCTGTTCCATAATGGTTGTAGTGTGGAGCTTTGAGCTGCATTTCATGTTGGAGCAGGCAGATGTGGTGATTACTCAGGTAATGAAGCCATTAGCCGCGCATCTGAAACTGGGAAAAAGGTCAGGCACACTGACTTGGATCATGTAAGGAAGTGCCAGGTCCAATTTTGTGATCAGTGGAATCTCAGCAGGAAATAATCACCACTGCAATCTACTGAAGGTAAAATCAATTTTTGCACACTTAGCACTTAACAAGAGGCACCATTGTATCGAAAGCTCTTGATTACGGGTCTTAACTACCACGACTCTCAACTCTTATTAACTGAACTTCTGTTTTAAAAGGAAATTATTTATCAGTTCTCTTCTCAATATATTTATTTTCTCAAACTTTGGAAAAAAGCATTTCTTCGATTATTTCTAACCTATTAAAGGAATGGAATGATTTAAAGAAAAGTAATATTTCTTTTAGAAGGAAAGCAGATTACATGATCTGTACAGCATTTTGTACTTGACCAACTGGTGTAAAAAGTCTTTTGTAGTCTTTGTGCTTATCAGTTATAATTTGTGATGTGGTAGTTCCTGTCACCAATATGGGTTAATCTCTTGACATAATTGCAGTGAGCATTCTGAGTAAATGAATACTGAGGAAGTGAATGGGACAGTGTGTCTGGTTGCATCATCTACAGGTATGGAGCCTCCAATGCACAGGATTGCAAGAGACTGAAGATGGTTATGGACTCAGCAAGATCCAGCCCAGGCCCAGCCCTCCCCACCACAGAGGAAGGGGTGGTTGACTCACAATTGGAGAAAGCTTGTAGACAGTGTGTGAGGGAGGATAGGCAGATGCAGGAGAAGGATGCACCCAGACTGACGGTTTGAGATGTGTCTATTTTAATGCAAGGAGTATAATGAACGAAGCAGATGAGCTTAGAGCGTGGATCAGTACTTGGAGCTATGATGTGGTGGCCATTCCAGAGACTTGGTTGGCTCAGGGGCAGGAATGGTTACTTAGAGTGCCGGGTTTTAGATGTTTCAGAAAGGACAGGGAGGGAGGTAAAAGAGGTGGGGGCGTGGCACCGCTGATCAGAGATAGAGTCGCGGCTGCAGAAAAGGAGGAAGTCATGTAGGGATTGTCTACAGAGTCTCTGTGGGTGGAAGTTAGAAACAGGAAGGGGTCAATAACTCTGCTGGGTGTTTTTGATAGACCACCCAGTAGTAACAGGGACATAGAGGAGCAGATAGGGAGATGGATTTTGGAACAGTACAATAAAAACAGGGTTGTCGTGATGAGAGATTTTAATTTCCCTAATATTGATTGACATCTCCCTTGAGCAAGAGGTTTAGATGGGATGGAGTTTGTTAGGTGTGTTCAGGAAGGTTTCCTGACACAATATGTAGATAAACCTACAAGAGGAGAGACTGTACTTGATCTGATATTGGCAAATGGACCTCAGAGGTGTGCCTCAGGGATTTGTTCTGGGACCCCTACTCTTTGTGATTTTTATAAATGACCTGGATGAGGAAGTGGAGGGATGGGTTAGTAAATTTGCTGATTTGCTGACACAAAGGTTGGGGGTGTTGTGGACAGTGTGGAGGGCTGTCAGAGGTTACAGTGGGACATCGATAGGATGCAAAACTAGGCTGAGAAGTGGCAGATGAAGTTCAACCCAGATAAGTGTGAGGTGGTTCATTTTGGTAGGTCAAATATGATGGCAGAATATAGTATTAATAGTAAGACTCTTGACAGTGTGGAGGATCAGGGGGATTTTCAGGTCCGTGTCACTTCACAGGTTGACTGCGTGGTTAAGAAGGCATATGGTGTATTGGCCTTCATCAAGCATGGGATTGAATTCAAGAGCCGAGAGGTAATGTTACAGCTATATAAGACCCTGCTCAGACCCCACTTGGAGTACTGTGCTCAGTTCTGGTCACGTCACTACAGGAAGGGTGTGGAAATTTTAGAAAGGGTGCAAAGGAGCTTTATAAGGATTTTGCCTGGACTGGGGAGCATGCCTAATGAAAATAAGTTGAGTGAACTCAGCCTTTTCTCCTTGGTGTGACAGAGGATGAGAGGTGACCTCATAGAGGTGTATAAGATGATGAGAGGCATTGATCATGTGGATAGTCAGAGGCTTTTTCCCAGGAATGAAATGGCTAACATGAGATGGCATAGTTTTAAGGTGCTTGGAAATAGATGTCAGGGGTAAGTTTTTTACTCAGAGAGTGGTGAGTGTGTGGAATGGGCTGCCAGCAACAGTGGTGGAGGCGAATACAATAGGGACTTTTAAGAGAATTCTGGATAAGTACATGGATCTTATAAAAATAGAGGACTATGGCTAAATCTAGGTAATTTCTAAAGTAAGTACATTTCTAGCACAGCATTGTGGGCCAAAGGGCCTGTATTGTGCTGTAAGTTTTTTATGTTTCTAGGACAGAAAGCAGCAAGCATCTCTAAGGAACGTCTTAATCCAGTACATGCTTTCTTCCCATTTCTACTGTCACCGAAGAGGTACTGCAAAGGTGCTTGAAGACCCATGCAATGATTCAAAAACAGTTTCTTCCCTTCTGCCATCAGGTTTTGAATGGCTCACAAACCCATGAACAGTATCTTATCATTCCTTTCTTTTATATTACACCATCAATTTAGTTATATTTGTAACTTATGACCTGGCACTGCAGATGCTGCTGGAAAACAGCACTTCACATCATGTAAGTCATGGTAACAAATCTGAATCTGAAGATATTGGTTAAGACAAAATGGCAGGAAAACACAAATTAGAAGATAGTTACATGTAATGTGGGGAAAAAAATTAATATTAGTTTGGTGAACTCTTATTTTAATGTTTAAAAGTGTACAAAGGAAAGCAAGTGCGTGTCACTGACGATTAGTGTTTCGCAGAGTTAAGATCTCAATTGCATTATGAGTTTTGAGTGGAAAAGCACCTATATACTTCCTCATTAACAAGAACGACAAACTGATAGCGCACAATTCCCTACTGGGATTGCATATTCCTCATCCACATCTCTCAACAATTATTGTAAAAGGGATGTGTTTGTACACAGTTATAGCTGACACCTAAGCCTGACTTATATGGGTAAATTTGAATGCCAACACACCAGAAACTGATTGCCTGCTTAGAGATCTACCTTAAAATTACTGCAGCTGGCTGTCATTTCCACTCAGTACCTCACACACTGGAATTTTATCAACAGTGTTGTGGCCAGTACGTGAAGATAGAATAAATACTAAAATTTAGACAATAAATAAAATTATTAATTGTGTGCTCTAAAATGAAGAGCTATCCTTTAAGTTAAATGAAAATCTTGGTGTGTACTCAGTATAAAGTGAACAAGCAAACTGCCTTATCCACCCAGTTTAAATTTCCTGCAGTAGTTCAAGCTCATAGTTCGACTTGTATCAGTCAACTTCTAGGCAAGTTAAATTGTTGTGAAGGACATTTGAACAATATTTTTAATTGAGGTTTCAAAAAATATACCTTCGTAGTTTACCAAAGAAATGCAGTAGTGTATGGTAGTCATGTTATTGAACCAGTACTCTGGAAATTTGGATTAATAAGCCATTGAAATTGAATTTCAATTTGAGAATTTGTATTCAGTAAAAAAAAATCTTGCTGCAATTGTAGCAAAAGACACCTACTTCACTTACACCCTGTAGCCCTTAAAGACACATGATCCTGTCTTCTTCCACTTCTTCTTCAGCCCTTTGCTGTTACACCTATCCCTGCTCAGTTTCTTAAACCTCCCCTACTCACCCATCTTGCACCTTGCCTCTCACCAGCAACTTGTACCTCTTCCCATCCCCCCACCTTCTTATTTTGCCTCCTGCTTCTTCCCTTTCCAGTCCTGATGAAAGGTTTTGATCCAAAACATTGACCTTTTATTCCCCTCCATAAATGATGCCTGCTGACCCGCTGGGTTCCTCCAGCACTTTGTGTGTGTCAAGGTATTGCAGATGCTGGAATCTGGAGCAATGCAGAATATGCCATCTTCACCTTTCCTTCCACACACCTTTCTCCATCTGTTGATTCCTCCCTCTCTCTCCCCCTGCCTCCATCTATCATTCAGCAGCCAAGTCTTCAGACTCCATCCATGCTCAGCTCCCCTTACCCGGCACCACCTGTCTGTAATCTTATGCCCTCCTCAGTCCACCAATCACTTCAGGCTCCTTTTTTACCCTTCCATTCCCATCTCGCCTCTCCATTCAGTCCTGATGCAGAGTTTCCACCCGAAACGTTGACAGTTTCCTTCCACCCAGTGATGTGGTTTGACCTGCTGAATTCCTCCAACAGACTGTGCACCGCTCCTTCAGCCTTTACTTGGCCTGCTCTTCCACTCCCACACTGGTGTGGAGATTTGTAACCGCTTCCCAGATTGCCTGGCAAGTCAGTTCAAACCACAACAAAGTTTTTGGGTTCACACAGGCACCCCAACAGCTTCTTTGCCAACTGAAGATGAGCAATAAATGTTCTATCGTGTCTATATAATGAAAATATTAAACTTTATTGGCAAGTTCCTCTTGCGGGATGAACAAATGGACAAACAAGCAATTATAAAGTGTGTCTGGATTATGGGAGGCAGAGTTTCAGGATTGGCACAACATTGTGGGCCGAAGGGCCTGTACTGTGCTGTATTGTTCTATGTTCTATCCCAAAGCACTTCATAGTCAATGTGAAGGTATAATCCATTATAAGGAAATACAGCAAGCAGGCAGGCCCTCTCACTCAGGACATGCCCTCTTCTCACTGCTACCAACAGGAAGGAAGTACAGAAGCCTAAAGGCACACACTCAGTGATTCAGGAAGTCTGATAACAGTGCCCCAATGTCAACTGTCTAGTGATAAAGATAATGACAGAGATTAAAAAAAGATAAAGATTAGCTTTATTTGCCACATGTACGTACACTAAAACATTGAAGCATACAGTGAAATGTGTTGTTGGCGTTAAGTCAAAGCAGCGAGGATTGTGCTGGGGCAGCCCGCAAGAATCGCCACATTCCAACATCAGCACAGCATTCCCAAAACTCATTAGCCCTAACCCTAATCCTAACCCTTACACCTTTGGAATGCAGGAGGCAGCCGATCACTTGCAGTGATACAAACTCCTTACAGACAGCGTGGCAATTGAATCCAGATCAGTGATCACTGCCACTATAAAGCGATTGAGCTAACCACTGCATCACCATGACGCCCACAGTACTTGAGAGTGGGAGTAGAATCTGTGCATGTACAACAGCTTAAGGCTCACCAGTGTATAATGTGACATTTCCATTACTCAATTCAAGAATAGGCTGTCAACACCTGCCACTGCATTATGCTGCATTCAACACATAGACAGGAAAATTGGCAAAAGATTGATTGGATTTAATGTGACAATGTCAATAGAGTCTAGCACCAGGCCTTAGTCTGGCCTAGCACCAGAATGGGAGTTGTGCTTCATCACATTTAGGCATTCAGTTTCACCTTAGAAGTCCAATCCCACAATCATATTTGGTGCTTAGTTTCTGCTTTAGGGCTTGCTAAGTTTTCAGGTCTAAAACTATTGCATTGTGGAAAATTGTTTTAACTCCTGTATGGAGCCAAATGGAGCTAGTAATCCTACAGGGGTTTCCATCAGAACGCGCTGGACCTGCACGACTGCATTTCAGTTGAATGGTGCTGGTCACTGGGTAGCTGTTTCAGATGGAAAATGACAGCTGATTGGCGGCAAGATGTGAAGGGGAAGGGTATTAGCTGGGTAACAGGTCACCCACCAGCATCAGTGGGAGGCAGCCAGCTGCCTGGCTTGTCTGTGTGGGCCAGGAAAGCCATTCCAGGCAACTTTCTGAGGGTATATGTTGATGGTGGTACGCTGAACACATTATACCCAGACTTAATCTACAATCCACAGAAGCTTCCCTGGTTCTGCTGTTGCAGTCGGTGATTGCTTTCGCATCCGCCCAGTAGCCAGTTTATTGGGTATCTCCTGTACTAAATAAAGTCATCACTGACTATATCCCTGTGGTCTTCTGCTGCTGTAACCCATCCCCTTCAAGGTTCTATATGTTGTAGCACACGGTTATTTGAATCACTGCCACCTTCCTGTCAGCTTGAACCAGTCTGGCTGTTCTCCTCTGACCTCTCTCGTTAACAATGCATCTTCGCCCACAGAACAGCTGCTCACTGGATTTTTTTTTGTTTATCTCATCATTCTCTGTAAACTCTAGAGTAGGGGTTCCCAACCGACAATCCACGAATCCCTCGGTTAACGGTAAGGTTTCATGGCATAAGAAACACTGGGAATCTTTGCTCTATAGATGGTTGTGCATGAAAATTCCAAGAGATCAGCAATTTCTAAGATACTCAAACCATCCCGTCTGGCATCAACAATCATTCCACAGGCAAAGCAACTTACATCACATTTCTTCCTCCACCTGATACTTGGCCTGAATAACAGCTGGACTTCTTGTCCGCGTCAGCGTGCTTTTATGCGTTCAGTGGCTGCCACGTGATTGGCTGATTAGGTATTTGCATTACTAAGCAGGTGTACTTAATAAAGTGGCCAATGTGTGTGTATTATCCATTTAACTTTGATTACTTCACCAGCTGCTCTAATGGAAATTTGAGTGGTCAATTGTGGAGCTCACTTTGTCATTCAGAGCCAAGTACAATTTTCTGTTCTCCATTTCAAGGTTTTGCCTGACACAATTGACAAAATAAATTTCAAAATATGTTCATTTTTCAGCACATAATAGTATTAACATGTTCACTATTAGTTATTTAATATGATGTAAAAAAAAATTGTGGGGTAAATACAATATCGCATCGTTGGTGGAGAGATGAAACTTTCAAAATAAAATATTCAGCTACGCAAAAGCAATTGGATATGCAGGCAAGAGAAGCTGCCTTGATGACATGAGCAGGCTTCGTTGTTCTAAGTGTTCTACCACATATTTTGCTCTCTTGTGACACTACTTACTTATATTTTATATATATTTCTTATGAAACTAATAGTAATTTATTATGTATTACACTGTGATGCTGCTGCCATACAGCATATTTCACAAGGTTTGTCAGTGATAATAAGCCTGATTCTGATTCAGGGAGTACAGCTGTGAAGCCGGGCTATCTCCAGCTGAAGCAGAGTGGGACAATTATCCATGAGGAAAGGATAAATTGGGTAGACATGTGACTCAAAGCTGATTGGGCGGTGATGGTAAATGGAGAGCTTGGGAAGATGGTTGTGGCCTTAGGGATCTAGTGAAAATTAGGTCACCTTGAAAGCAGAAATAAGATTTCACTTCAGTCTAAGATACAACAGGAGTTTAATTTTATTTATTGGAGAGCTATTGTGGTTTTAAAACAGGAGCATTAAAGAATGGTTAAAATATGTTCAAGGCATGCTGATGGCTTAGCAATCAAATAGCATTCAAATTAAAATCAAAGAATTGTACTAAAAAAACAGATGTTGTAGGAATTACTCAAGCGGGGTTACATAGAATACAGGACTGTTGATTAGATATAACAGGACCTAATGGAATAATTGGAGGATGGAAGAAATGCTTGGGGTAGCGGTATGAACTAAAGACAATATAATGGTTGAAATAAAAAGGAACACAGCCAATGGAAGATTAGAAATTTAATCCATATTGATTGACATAAAATATAACAGGGGATTGATCACACTAATGGAGGAGAACAACAGATTATCCAGTGTTGGAAAGAAGGTGGGTGACGATATATGTAACCAAGTATGATGAAGTGAGTTAAAAACATTGAATAATGGTTACAGGATTTTAACTAAATTGAAATAATCTATTACAAGGCTGTGGAAAAGGCACAAAGAGTGGAAATTTTACATCAGATTGCAAGCTCACCTATCATCTTATATGTAAAGACCCCAATAAAGGAGAGTGTGCTGTTGAATCTAGTCAGAGGTAGTAAACCAGATTTTTTAAAAAAGAGCAATAAATACGGACAATGAAATATTAACAATCAATAGAACAAAGTTAAATTACAGTGAACACCGTATATGGTTTAAGATACAGACTGTTAACAAGAAAAAGCAAAGAGCAGAGTGACAAATTTTGAAAAGAGTTTTTAAAGAAATGAGACTGACAAAAAACCAGAAACATATAAAAATAGTTGATTGATAAAATCCTGTACATTGAACATAGAACAGGACAGCACAGGAACAAACCCTTCAGCCCAAATATCTACCACTTTCTGTGTAAGAAAAAACTTGACTCTTAGTCTCCTTTAAACTTTACCTTTCACATTAAGCACTATGTCCTCTGGTATTTGACATCTCCACCCCGGGAAAAGGACTCAGGCTATTTACCCTATCCATGCCTCCCATAATTTTAACAAACATCTATCAGGTCACTGCACATCCTTTGACACTCCAGAGAAAACAATTCAAGTTTGCCCAACTTCTTTTTATATTGATATTCTCTAATCCAGGAAACATTTTCGTCAGCCACTTCTGCACCCTCACCAAAGCCCCCACATCCTTTCTGTAATGTGCTGACTAGAACTGTGCTAAAAATGACAAAAATGGCTGAACCAACATGCCTACTTTATCTTCAAGGCTCTGCCTGATGCAGGCAAACATGCCATATGTCTTCTTTACCATCTCACATCCACAAGTGCTGCTACTTTCAGAGGGCTATGGACTTGCTCCTGAAGATCCCTGTGTACATTAGTGCTCCGATAGTCTTGCCACTATCCTGTACAGTTTCCTTTTACTTTCCATATGCCATTGTTTCTTCTCAATGGCCAGACTGCTCCATATCCTACTGTAGCTTTTGTCAATCTTCCTTGTTATCCACAACTCCTCCAATCTTGTGTCATCTGCAAATTTACTAATCAGGAGCAACACAAACAAAATTGCTGGAGGAACTCAGCAGGTCAGGCAACACCTATGGAAAGGAGCAAACAGTCAAAGTTTTGGGCTGAGACCCTTCGTCAGGGAAGGAAGGGAGAAGACGCCAGAATAAAAGCTTGGGAAGAAGTGAAGGAGGCTAGTTGGATGGTGGTAGGTGAAGCCAGTTAGGTGGGAAAGGTCAAGAGCTGAGAAGAAGAAATCTGACAGGAGAGGAGAGTGGATCACAGGAGAAAGGGAAGGAAGAGAGGACCCAGGGGAAGTAATAGGCAGGTGAGAGTTAAAAGGTGTATTGTGGGGGAGAGGTAAAACTTCTTTACTGGAAGGAGAAATTGGTAATCATGTCATCAGTTTGGACGGATCCCAAACGGAATATAAAGTGTTGCTCCTCCACCCTGAGAGTGGCCTTATCTTGGCACAAGAGGAGGCCGTGGACTGAGATGTCGGAACTGGAATGGGAATGGGAATTAAAGTGTTTGGCCACTAGGAAGCTACGCTTGTGGAGGATTGTGTGGAGGTCTTCCATGTTTTTTTTCCTGATTAATAGGTTTGAGATGACACAAAGCAAAAACAAAATGGACAAAGTATGAATTTAAAAAATAATATTGGTAACATTGAAAGTGAAGAAAAATGGCAGGCATTACATTATATAGTAAAGTAATATAAAATTGCTGGAGGAACTCAGCAGTTCAGGCAGCAACTATAGAAAGGAATAAACAGTTGATGTTTTGGGCTGAGACCCTTCTTCAGGATAAAAACTTGGGAAGAAGTGAAGGAGCCTAGCTGGATGGTGGTAGGGGAAATGTTAGACATTATATTATATAGTAAATTATATCATATAGTAAATTATATTATATAGTAAATTATATTATATAGTAAGACATTATATTATATTGTAAAGTAGAAATGAATAAACATAAAAGGGGAGACAAAATATGATATAAACAAGAGCAAGTCAGAAAAAAAATCTACATATATAAGTCCACAGGTACCCAAAAGGATGTCAGAAGGAAAGCAAACTCATGACTGGAATAGATCAACAAGAAGGTGTAAATAAATTCACCGGAATTAACACCGAAATCACATCGATATTAATTAAATTGCTGTGCATTTGTCTTTACACGAAGAGCAAAATGTTACAGACCACGCCGGAAGAAGTATTTAAGTTGTCATGCTACCCTACAGACAGACACCATTATCAAGAATAAGACTCTGATGGATTGTTTCTGTGCTTATTAAAAAGGAAGGGAAGAGACAGCAGAGAGACTAGTTTCTACGTACATGCACATTTACAAGAATCAATGCTAGAAACTTAGTGGCTGGCTGATGTGATTCTTACATTCAGAAAGGGTAATAGAAGATTCAGGGAATAAAATACCAATTAACTTAATATCAATAATAAGGAAAATAATCTACTTAAAGATGTCATAGAGAAAACTCTCGAAACTGTAGATAGTGAGGAATAGTGAGAATTGATTTCAAAAATCAGTTGGACTGGTAATTGGCATTTGTTCCACACTGTCCCTTGACCTTCAATGGCAGCTTTAATATTAAATTCCACACTATCATTTTTCTTAGAAATACCAAGGCTACAAAAGCAAGATGGGAGGCTGGGCATTTTGTGGCAAATGACCATCTCCTGATTCCCCAAAGCTTTTTCCCCTGTTACAAGGGTTGTTAGGATTGCAACAGTATACTTTCCATAAGCTGCCCAATTGCAACTGGATAAAGATGACATCAAAAACCACTGAGCTCAAGAACGCTGCCAGTTTGTGTTAGAACAGTGGCCACTTATTAAATATTTGCTCGTTAATGCAAATATCTAATTAGCCAATCATGTGGCAGCAACTCAATGCATAAAAGCATGCAGACATGGTCAGGAGGTTCAGTTGTTCAGAACAAACATCCGAGTGGGGAAGAAATGACTCTGACCGTGGAATGATAGTTGGTGCCAGGTGAGGTGGTTTGAGTATATCAGAAACCGCTGGTCTCCTGACAACAGTTGTTACGAGTTTATGGAGAATAGTGTGAAGGGAAAATCCAACGAGCCACAGTTCAGTGGGTGAAAATGCCTCGTTAATGAGAGAAGTCAAAGGAGAATGTCAGACCAGCGAACCAGAAGGTGTCAGTGACTCAGTTAATCATTACAACAGTGGTGTGCAGAGAACATCACTGAATAGACAACACATCAAATTTTGAAGCAGCTGAGTCCAGCAGCTGAAAACCAGTAACATACATTCAATAGCCACTTTTTTAGGCATCTCCTATATCTAATAAAGTGGTCAGATAGTATATTTTCTTTTTCATCAACATACCAATCCACCCTTTTCAGTGAGAGAACAGCAACAACAAATTCATTGCTAGACCTCATTCTGCAGTGCCCTTCAGAGGTAAAACTAGCTGAGATCTATCTAGTCGGAGGAAAGTTTGCAAATATAAGGATAGCATTGTCTGTTTTTCAGATAAAATAAAAATACCTTTACCACATACAATGAAATCCAGTCTGTTGTGTTGCTTCTGCCAGTCTCTTAGGTATCCGCTGTAAATGTAATTATCCCACTAAATTATGATTACAATTACATGAATAAACAGTGAATTCAACTGGAACTGGCGAGTACGTCTGCAGAGACTTACTGCAAAGCGTATTTACTTGTACCATGGTAAAAGATTCACCTTGTTCCGATTAAAATTTGAAAGTTTCCTCAAGCACTTGGCAGCCCTAACAAAGTCTAACAGCAATTTGGCCAAAGTTTCTGTAAAAACGGCAAATCTAAAATTGTTTGTGATTTTTACAAAACAGTCTGTTAGACGTCGGGCAGAGGTGTGCAATTTCTCCAGTACTAACATTACTCATATCAGCTATCTACAGAAAATAGGGAAGAACTTGTTTTTTTTTGACAGTCCAGACTGTTTCTTATTTAGTATTTTTAAAAAGTAAAATGGCTCACTTAGTGTTGTCCAACTGCTCATCACAGGGGACAAAGGATTCCAAGCCACGCTTCTTGACATAATGTAAAACATTTCTTGGGATTTATCAATTTGTCAAAACTAAACGCATTCATACGGATATCGAAGGGTAAATATAATTTAAAATAAATAGACAAATAAAAGATCAGTACTGAACTCATGGTTGCGGGAGACATTGAAAAGGAAGCGAACCAATGATCTCATCTCGATGAGGGTTTCTGTTTCGTAAACTCGTGCCGATTATACACGGAAACAACCTGCAACTTTGAGTCCGCACAACGGATGTTCCTTCTTCAAAAATGTTTTAATCGCATTAAATTGAGGATTAAAATATTCAGTCGATTTTGCTTTGTATAAATAACGAATTATTTCGGGGACGGAAGGCATCCCTGACTACCCCAGTAGCCCCTCGTCTGTACATTCCCGGGAAGGTGCGAATCTAAAGCAGCGCCTGAATGCCGGAGACGTGAGTTTTATTAACAAAGACCGCGGGACCCTTCAATACGGACGATTCAGCCGCTGGAAATTCCTGCTGATATTTCCGTCAAATGGTAGCATTGACTTCGTTTCCGCCCTATTCCTGTGCATTTCCGAATGTTTCACCCTGTTGGCGAGATCCGTGTTTTTAACAAAACAAAAACTATTCCCTCAAAATTTGCCTAAGGGAACGAAGCTTTAGCTGGTCAGCCTGCTCGTTAACACTGTTAGCTCGGTAAACACCTTTTAAACTCAGACAAGAATGATGTGATTTCAGCAGAATTTTTGTTTGAATTTTATCAAACCGCATGGAAGGCAAATCATATACCTGGCTCAGCGTTTAGCAAACCCAGGCGAGGGTATTTTGCTGCGTTCAGAGACGCGGTTATTTCATTCCAGTCTACACCGGCAGGTAGGTCAACATTCAGCCGCAAAGAGAGTGACTCTCTTTGTCAGAGAGTCAGAGATAGTTCAAGATTCAAGGTTGTTTAATGTCATTTTCAATACACAGTGTAAAGGGGAACGAAATAATTGTTACGCTGGATCCGATGCATATGAAAACAGACTCAAATAAAGAACACAATAACAAAATCACAAAAAATATATATGCACAAGCTATCTTATATACATAGATTTTCTATATGTGCATAAAGTGACGCCTTATGTCAAATCATGTAATGCTTCATGTAACAAAACTACCAATGTACAGCATTGCTTATACTTTGAATATAAGGGATTCTGCAGATGTTGGAAATCTGAGCAACACACACACAATGCTGGTTGAACTCAGCAGGTCAGGCAGCATCAGTAGAGGAGAAATAAACAGTTGACGCTTACTTATCCGTGCTCTTTTCCCTGCTGTGGCTGTGATACTGCACAATCGGGAATATATCTATTTCGCCCTTTTTAATAACGTCTACTTAATTGTTCGGATTGATTAATCGAAGATCATTCCTTTATTGATAAGGAGGCCACGGGTTCGGTTTTAAAGTCAAACCAGCTGTAGTTACAATACAACTCCCAATGCGAGATCACAGGCACCAGTTTCCATTATGTTTGGGCCTCGCTTAGCCCGCGCTCCGATTAAAACTCTGCCCAAATTTATTCGTTTTTTCAAGAGTTCACTTGTAAACATTTAGAGAGTTCAGGGAGGCGAGATCCTAGTCTCTAAATATTTCAGTGTTTGATCGTGAAAAGAGGTCGATGAGGTCTAACGTGCCCACAGAGGAACTGAAGAGGCTTGTTTAACGGTGCTGTAAAGTAAAGCCTTCATTACGGGCAGCCCTCAGCTTGTATTCGCTTTGGACCAGAAACTCACTGAGATCCACACAAAAGAACTTTGAAGATGCAAAACTAGTTTGCACCAGGACCAAATTTGTAGCTTAATTGCACATTCGAATTTGCTTGCTGAAATGAATCAACGTAATATCATAATCAACACCCACAAAATGCTGGAGGAACTCAGCAGACCAGGCAACATCTAGGGAAAGAATACAGTCGACTTTTCGGGCTGAAACCCTTCGGCAGGACTCTCTTATTTGTAATATTATAGAATGTCCTTAATTTTTTTTAAGAAATCAAAACTACAAATGCTTTAACATAAACGACACTCAAATTCAAAGCAGAACAGGAATATTAAGAGTTTCAGGCATATGAATTCGTCCTGTTCTGTACCTGCTTTATAACTAATCATTTCTCTCTATAGATATGGATTATTGGTTTAATTCCTCACTGTGGAATTCAAGTACATTTTAACACGAGTAAGACAATGACAGGTCTGCAGGAAACAGTAAAATAAGACAAAGGATTGTGAATATTTCACAAATCTTAGAATCCCTATGTACAATTGTTTTCTTCAAGAAATCTGTTTAACCTACATAACGTGCAAAATAACTCTTCTAATAGACTTAGAACATAGAACTACGTTCAATACAGCGAAGGAAGAGATGCTTTAGCCTAGATGTTGTGCCAAAATAATTAAATTACTAGTCAAATGCCCAACTGAAGTCATCCTTTCTGCCTACCCAATGTCGACTTCCTGCACATTCCCATCCAATCTAAGAGCCTCTTGAACACCTCTCTGGTATTCGCCTCCATTACCACAGTAAAAAATTGCTTGCACATCTCCTTTGAATTTACCCGCTCTAACCTTGAATACATGCCCTCTGGTATTAGACATTACAACCCTGAGGAAAAGCGATTGACAGTCAACTCTGTTTATGCCTCCTATAATTACATAAATCTCTATCTGCCCTCTCCTCAGCCTTTACCGTTGTCTGCACCCAGTCCGTTTTGAAACAACAGAATGTGACATTAATAAAGGAGACAGTGCTACAAGGATGAAATAGAATCCACATTTAATAATACAGCAGTTATCTTTTCCTGTAACAATTTATGCTTTAAAATATGCATTTCAAATATTTAGTTTGACAAATTATTCATGGATGCTTTCCATAATAAATCTTTAAAGTTTCATTACAGTTTTTGAAGAGTTTTGTTGATGGTGCTTTTAAATGTGTGATACAAACCACTTAAATAATGCATTTATTAATTTGATACCATTCCTCCCTTGCTTACCTTACATCAGAGTCATTTATTTGCCCTTTGATGGAGCTAACGATGTGTAATTTATAGTTGTTAATTATAACTAAAAGAAATTAAATCTTTTTGTTGAATGACAGAAAACTGCATTGAAGATACATAGAATGGCAATTTCACATTTCAATTTAAATTACAGACTGATGCAAACTGAATGGTTGCTGAGTAAGTGGGGAAGAAAGCATATAGATTGACAGGATGCATGCAAAGGAATGGTCAAAAAATACCTACCCTTCTAACAATATATTAGAACATTGAACATGAAACAGTACAGCTCGTGATGTTGAAGAGCCTGCCCTGCCCTGTGCTGTTCTTTGTCCAATATAACTCGGAGTCCTGCCATGTGCAGAAGTTCGCTGATGACACAGCCTTAGTGGGGTGTGTCAGGAATGGTCAGGAGGAAGAGTATAGGAAACTGATACAGGACTTTGTGATATGGTGCAACTCAAACTACCTGCGTCTCAATATCACCAAGACCAAGGAGATGGTGGTGGACTTTAGGAGACCTAGGCCTCATATGGAGCCAGTGATCGTTAATGGAGAATGTGTGGAGCAGGTTAAGACCTACAAGTATCTGGGATTGCTAGACTGGACTGGACTGCCAACACAGATGCCCTGTGCAGGAAAGCACAGAGTTGAATGTACTTCCTCAGAAGGCTGGCGTCATTCAATGTTTGTAGTGAGATGCTGAAGATGTTCTATCGGTCAGTTGTGGAGAGCGCCCTCTTCTTTGTGGTGGCGTGCTGGGGAGGCAGCATTAAGAAGAGGGCCGCCTCACGTCTTAATAAGCTGGTAAGGAAGGTGGGCTCTGTTGTGGGCACAGAACTGGAGAGTATGACATCGGTGGCAGAGCGGAGGGCGCTGAGTAGGCTACGGTCAATCATGGAAAACCCTGAACATCCTCTGCACAGCACCATCCAGAGACAGAGAAGCAGCTTCAGCGGCAGGTTGCTGTCAATGCAATGCTCCTCGGACAGGATGAAGAGATCATTACTCCCCAACACCATTCGGCTCTACAATTCAACCACCAGGGGCAAGACGTGTTAAGTGCCGGGGTTATGACTGAGCTTAAGTTACCACTCAATGCATTTTAGTAAACTATTTAAGAACCTTTTAAAAGCTATTTATTAATGCTTTTTGGGAGGGTGATTTTAGATGCATATCATATTTATACTGAGTTAAATACTGTATGTAATTAGTTTTGCTACAATAAGTGTATGGGACACTGGAAAAATGTTGAATTTCCCCTTGGGGATGAATAAAGTATCTATCTATATTGTTATTTAAATTACAAATTGCCAAAGTATTAAGGAAGGCATCATAGGGAGCTCATAAGTGTATGTATAGTTATATTCACAATTCTGCATGTGTGACAGCTGCTTTACACACTGTAAGTGCAGAATTACACATGCTTGGTTATACCTTTATATATTTCAGAAAATACCGTATTGTAACATATTCTTGCAGAATAATTGCAATTGCTATCAGCCAAATCAATTCTCCAGTGAGTGAATGACCTTGCGTATCTATCATTCATATGTAAGGGGACGGCACCATTAGCTTTATGTAAATTTGAAATGGTTTTAATCTAATATCAATAGGAAAGTAATGACAGCTGATGCTGTGATTCTTTATGTTACAGTAAGTCTGTCTTTAACAGTCTGAAGTTTGGGCATCCCAGATGAATTGTTACCAGGAACAAACAAATTTAAGACATCATGCCTTCAAAAACATCACAAGCTAATCTGCTTTACTTGGAAATATGAATATCAGACAAATATAAAAATAAATTATGGCCTTTATTTGATAAGCATTAACTAATAAAGCACACTATTCATTTATTAAGAAAACACCTAAAATTGATAATCAGCTTCCATATCACAAATTGAATTTTATTAACTTAACTCATAATTATAAGGTGGTTTATACATGTATTTTTCAGATGTAAATTTAACAGTGAAGCTAAGTGGAGAGAGCTAATTTCCAGTCATTGTTACTGCAAAACACAAAACAATAATCCACAGTGATTTTTATCATTATTGATTTTTTATTTGCAATCATTTGATTACCTATTAGCAACAACAGTTCACTGTGGTCTTGATCTATTAGTAGTAATCATGAAGCAATAGAGATTTTATGTTAATATACTTTTTTTTGCAATTGCTGTGATGCACAGCTCCTGTGAGACTTTATAAAGGAATAGATTTTTACAAAGAAATACGCCTTTTAAGTAAATGGGGAGAATATAAGATCCTTTGCAGAGACCATATGTTGGCTAGAGAGGGAAAACATTGTGAGCTATAGTTAGGAGCATGAACGGTAAATAGGTCAAGCCTGTAGTTTTCTGTAATAATGAGTGATGAACCATTGTTAGATCAAGTCCTATCAAAATATCAGTTAAATCTTTAGTAGTTGGTAATACTAACATTTGCTTGAAAGATTGACAGTAGGAAAAGGACCTGACCACTTGAACAAGACAATTTAAACATTATTTTGCTGATGTACTTCCATAAAAAAAGAATGTAGACACTATAAGGGCATACAGTTATAGGAACGTACTCCGCATGCTACTCAGTATTAAAAGAAACAGGATTTATAATAAAAATATATACTATATATAATCCATATTACTTGTGTAAGAAGGGAGCAGGGAATCATTTTCTAGTTTATTCAAGTAGAGTATTTTTCTTTTGAAGAAAAAAAGTATAATATTAATTTGGAGAAATAGGAAAGTTAGAAAAAGAAAGCAGATAAACCTTGACACTTGACATCCATGGTTTTGGTCTTGACAAAATTATCTAAAAAAACATTATCTACATATTTACCAAAAAAAAACATTGCATTATAACACACCAATGCTTTAAGGCACAGCACAGTTTCATTGTGCACACAATGCCTTGCCACACATATCACAGACTAGGCATTGCTACCTTTCAATTGCTTTTAACACAGCAATATGCAAAATAATTGCCTGATTACAAATTTACAAAAAAAAATGACCTTTTCTGTACATGATTGTCTTAGCAAAGTAAACACTCATCTTAAATTATAAGAAAATTTTCATTTCTGTAAACTACTTTGTGACATGACAAAATCACATGTGCTTGCTGCTTCTGACGGCAAAATCCTACTTTAAGTACCTTCACAATTGTTAAAGCAAAACCATCAGTTTATATATAATAGAAGTGTCCTGGATATCAGTGATAATGGAAGCAAACTTTCTCCACAAATAAAATATGTCACTAGCATTTGTACAACTCAATTATCAGTGTAAATTTTATATTCCTCATGACAATACTTTTTTTTACAAGTTTTGTTATTATGACTATCAATGCTTAAAGCATTAGCCATAACATCTGTTCTGAGGACCATTTACTTGCTCGTTTATTCAGCAGGGAACAAATTAGGCATCTTCTTGAATCTATTTCCTTCACTGGTATGAACTCCTATTGAAACAGCATTATTGAGCAGTGTCATATCTTCTGACCATACAGAGATAATTCAGTTCCCAGAGCTGTCAGCTGCTTTCCGAGAGATTCAATCAGCTCCATTTAAAATCAGGACAACGGTCAAGACAAACTGTGGCTGTATTTCAACACTTGGGGTTCCACATACACTTTGTAGTAAGGAGCTGCCATAAGGTACAAAAGTTCTGTAGTTCATGAACAGTGAGGGTGGAGATCCTATGTCTTAAAGTGCCAACAAACTGCTACAAGTACTCCAGTTCCAAGGCATGATGTAGGGCCATGAGGTCAGAGTGGCTTGAGATCCTCCAGAATGGCATGGTGTGCTGCAGATAACACAAACAGCAAATCAGAGACCACACAGTCTTTGCTCTGGCGAAACATGCCAACTCTAAACAAGCTTTGACTTCAAGAACATACATTATGTCACACAAATTATTTTTTTCTGTTCTTTTTAAATAAAATTGCTTTCATTAGAAGTGCGACTCATATTCAATGTTTTAAAAAAGTTTAGAATATTAAGAAAAGCCATTGGTGTTAATAGCCAAAGTACTCAATAAGAAGTTTTGACACACTACCTTCAACGGCAACATGTTTTAACATTATTTTGGATTACGTTATACACCAGCACAGAGATTTCAGTATCACACAATGAACAAGCGATCCAACACAAACTGTTTCTTACTGGGCAAAAAAAAGCTAAATAATCTGATTTTGACTCCTGAACGAGGTTAATAAGACTATTTTTCAATGAATGAAATTTATAGCAGGAAGAGCCTGACTCATTAAAATGAAGATGTGTGTGCCAATAGGTTACTGCTAGCTACTACTCAGGGAACATAATGATGACAATCAGGTTCTGTTCACTATAAAAACAAATGCTTTCATTGTAGAAATACGACTCTCAGGTGAATTAGAAGGAGACCCTGTCAAAAAATAACTTGAAATCTCTTCCTCGGATCATTACCAAGCCTTATCAAAGGTAAATATTCTCAGAAAGAATGCATTCCAATCCTTAATGCTTACGCTGACCTAGGTAATGGCCTTTTCTTTGTTGTGTAAATCTCCTTTACTGTAGAGGCTGATGACTTTATTCATCAGCTATCAATTTGGGTAATGTGTCAAAGCAAATATTTAAAAAATACCCTCATTAGATTTTTATGAGACTTCAAAAATACTTATTACTTTAGTTCTGCTGTTTGTTAGCTGTGTGCCACCTTTTATAAAGGAGATGATTCAGCTTCAATACCGCAGTGTAACAGAAATATGTTGAGAGTTGATATCCCCCTCAGGAGTTTCTTTGTGGGTCAGATATTATCTCCCCCCCCCCCAACATATTTGTGCCATTTACTGATGAATGAGTCACTTTTGCTTTCCTCATTCTAAGTTAGATACCTGTTTAAATAAACACTTCTAGGTAGTGGTTATTTTTTAGTTTTTACTTCCAAACATTTCTAAGCACAGACATATGGAAAAAGCCAGCGGCACAAAATGTATTTCTGTCCGGCAAGACATGGAACTTTCATTATTAATCTTCATTGTTCAATGACCTGGCATCCCAAAGAAAAGGCTTGTTGGAGCATGCTATTCATTTTTAATACTGCCTGAAAACCACCTTTTTGAAAGGTTAGAAATAATACACACGCCCTCATTTTTGCACCTAGTAATTTCCACACTCTTCATTACCTTTAACTGCGGTTTGAATGTAGAAAACGCTGCCTCTCAGGTCAGGCCCCTGCTTGCTCCTTAATTAGCATTCTAAGTGATGTGGTTATTATGAGGGAATTTAGTTTACATCAAAGCCTCTAAAAGCTGAATTACCAATTCCCTTTACTGAGCAAACACACAAGTGTCTCCTAATTTTTACAACAAAGAATTATCTACTCATTTGCTTAAGTGCTTTAAGAGCGGTCACACCACAAAATTATTTACGGTAAAGTAAGCCGACAGCTGAATCCTTTTCTGCCTTTATTGCGTGCCACATGTGCAAACCTCTTAATTTCAGCAACAAAGATGCATTTGTACTTTGAATACATCGTTAACAATTCTCAAAATACCTTAGCTAACTCTAGAATGATATGAATCGGTTACTATCATCCAGGTCTCTACACTGCAGCAATCCTTAGCAATGCCAGATATGAAAACTGTTGTGACTTTAATGAATTCCACAACATCCATCTCCTGCCTCTAACATCTAATACGAATCGCCACACTATCATAAACACAAGAGATTCTGCAGATGCTAGAAATCTTCCCAACTACATGAAATGTTGCTGTAGAAAAGCCACATCCATCATCCAAGATCCTCACCACCCAGGCCATGCTCTTTTCTCTCTGCTGCCATCAGGCAGAGGGTATAGGAGCCTCAGGACTCACACCACCAGGGTCAAAAACAGTTACTACACCACAACCATCAGGCTCTTGAACAAAAGCGGATAACTACACTCATTCTCATTCTGGTGTCCCCACAACTGATGGTTTCACTTTAAGAACTCTTTATCTTGTTATTTCATACTTGTCATTTATTGCCATTTATTTACGTTTGCATTTTCACAGTTTGTTGTCCATCCCCCGGCGTCTCAGGGCTGACAGTGTATTCAGCCACAACACCATCCATGCAGGTACTCCTTCTCTGCCACCTGACCCACACCCATGCCACAGCCGTCCACCTGCTAGGCTCTCCACTCCACATTGACAAATACAGTACTGTACAACACTCTTAGGCACCACAGCTATATACACGTGCCCAGGACCTTTGCACAGTACTGTATATGTCATCATACACTACCCTGAAATTCATTTTCTTGTGGGCATTCGCAGTAAATACAAGGAAATAATAGAATCAATAAAAAACTGCGTACAACAAAGGTGAAGAGACAAGCAATGTGGAAAAAACAATAAAAGAAAAAGCAAATACAAAAAAATAATAATAATAAATAAGTAATAAGTATTGAGAACATGAGTTGTTGAGTCATTAAGAGTAAGTCCATAGGTTGTGGAAGTAGCTTAGTGTTGGAGTGAGTGAAGTTATCATTCTTGGTTCAAGAGCCTGATGGTTGAGGGGTAATAACTTTTCTTGAACCTAGTAGTATAGGACCTGAGGCTCCTGTACCTCCTTCCTGATGGCAAAATGAGAATAGATGCTGCCTGACCTGCCGAGTTCTTCCAGCGTTTTGTAAGTTGCTCACCACACTACCATTGTCCAGCTGGCTGACTTGAAATGAAATTCCTTGAACCGTTTCCAATTCAGCCACCACTGGCTATTCAGGTTCAGCAAGAGAATAATCTGCAAATCTATTCATACAGATATTCTGTTTCTTCTGCAATTCCCACCAAGAATCCCATCTCCCGGGGGCACTGTGCACTTCAGTCTCCCAGGGATCAAGCTCTACTTCACTCGTGCTGTCCACGTCAAACCTCGTAGAGCCCCAATTTTCATCTGGATCCCAAAACCCCTGCTATTTTCATCCATGTTTCCCTTCAGCAACAGTACTTGCTGATACCATGTCAGGTTCTAATAACACTCTTACATCACCCAGCACATTCTTACCATCATTAAACTCGCCACCAGGCTTGATTTTTATGTTGCTATGGTCTTGTTTATGCATTGCATTATACTATAAAATGTAAATCAATTCCTCCATTTAAATTTTGGGAGGGGATAATGTTATTACTGTAGGTGCTCAAAAATCGATGCTGGGTATTATTTGAGATAGAATACTAAAAAAAATGACAAACCAGCTGTGAACTGGTTTTCTTCCAGGTTTGACTGAGGTAAAGTGAGAGGTATACAACTCGTAATTCCCGTGTGGTGGGAACAACAAACCAACTCACCACTGCGTCATGGGGTGTGCAACACTCCCATTGTCCGGACACAGGGTTGCACAACCCACTTACTCCCAGGACAAGAAGTATACTACCAATCTAATTCAGAGGGAGTGTACCTCCAAGCCACTATAAATTAGAAGAGTTTCTATTTGGGCGTAAAAGCATTATGCTGTATGACTTCCTTGTAGTTCTTGTCTCACCCAGCCTCAGTGGGGAAAAAACCCTGCTTTCATTTACCCTATCTCTACCCCTCAATTTTGTGTAATTCTATAAGGTCTTCCCTCATTCTCCTACACCCTAAAGAATAAAGTCCTAACTTACTTAACCTTGCCCTCTAATTCAGGTTCAAGTTCCAGTAACATCCTTGTAAATTTTCTCTGCACCCTTTCAATCTTATTAATATCTCCTGTAGGAAGGTGACCAGAACTGCACGCAATACTCCAATTTAAGCTTCACCAATGTCTTCTACATCTTTAACATTATATATGAAACCCTGTACTCAGCACCTTGATTTATGAAGGCCAGTGTACCAAAAGCTATCTTTATGACCCTATTTACTTGTTATGCCGCTTTTAAGGAATTATGGATCTTTATTCCCAGATCCCTTTTTTTGCGGCATTCCTCAATGCTCTACCACCCACTATGTAAGACCCACCCTGGTTTGTCCTCCCAATATCTTACCCTTGTCTGCATTAAGTTCCATCTGCCATTTTTCAGCCCAATTTACCAGATGGTTCGGATCCCTCTGCAAACTTTGATAGTCTTCCTTATTGTCCACTACACCCCCAATCTTGTTGTCATCTGCAAATCTGCTGATCCAATTTTCTATATTATCATCCAGATCATTGATTATAGATAACAAACAACAATGGACCCAGCACCAGTCCCTGCAGCATACCACTCAAGTCAGAAAGGTAACTATCTACTAACACTCTCCGGTTTCTCCCACAAAACCATTGTCTAATCTAATTTATTACCTCATCCTGAATGCCAAGTGACTGAATCTACTTAATGAACTTCCCTTGCAGGATCTCGTCAAAGGCCTTGCTGAAGTCCATGTAGACAACATCCACTGCCTCGCCTTCATCAATGTTCCTGGTAAGCTCCTCAAAAAGTTCTATAAGATTTGTTAGATCTCATCTATCACACACAAAGCCAAGGTGACTATCCCTAATTAGTCCTCGTATATCCAAATAATTCTGAATATGGTCCCTGAGAATACCTTCCAATTATGTACCAACTACTAACGTTAGACTTGCTGGCCTTTAATTTCCCGGTTTATTCTTAGAGCCTTCCTTAAATAACACATAAACATCAGCTATCCTCCAATCCCTTGGCATCTCACCTGTTGCTAATGATGTTTTAATTATCTCTGCTTGGGTTACTGAAATGACGCTGCATTTTTTCAATTTGATTTTTATCCATCCTATAAACCTCCAACACTGTACACAACACTCCATAGTCAGTTTAATATCTTGCATAAATTCACTTTGGCAGCTGAGTGAACTTTTTGTTTTAGATATAAAACCATTTTTTATTTCTTCTTCTTTGGCCTATCTATTTGCATGCATGTTACTAACTGGTGCAAAACCAACTCCTTTTCGTCTTATACATAATTTAGCATTACATTTTTCAACGTGCACTTTCACTAAATCGTCTTGCATTTCTCCACATCGAACTGCTGGTTTCATCTTTCCATCCCATCCTAGTTTTACTGGCCTTTGTCACAAATCATCACATTGCCAAACGGTGTAGTTAATAAGGTAAAACATATTCAGTAATATAGAAAATGAACAATAACCCAAAAAATTATTTCAGTTTGTTGAACAAACTTTTCCCTTTATTTAGTACCATCCATCAAAAGCACAATGAGAGGGAGAGATCATAGTTGGAAGCATATTTACAATTATAGTTCTTGCATATATTATTTATTTTCTCAGTTGTTACCAGTTTTAATCTATCAGATGTTAAAACTGACCAAAATACTTACTAAAAAGCTTTGTTAACTGTAACACAGAAGAATGTGATATAATTCACATGGAATTATTTCCTTTTAGTCAATGAATTGAGCTCAAAAACAATCCATATGTACTGCATACTACAGAGAGCATTAAAACATTTACCTTTTTGGAAGCTTGTTCTTCTTCAATGCCATCTCCCACAACAACATACACCACCTTTCTTCCAAACCTTTGAATTATTCGTTCAAAACAACTTTCCTTTCCTAAAGTGAAACACATTAAAAAAAATTAAATAACTTGACTCTTCCCACTATAAAGCACAGACAAATGCTTTCTTTGAGGCTGGGAGAATATGTGAAATGATAGCGACTTTTTGCTATTGTGTGATTTCATAAATCAGTTGTGCCATCTCCATCAAGGGTACCAACCATTTATCTGGGCTGGTAAGCTCTTGATTTCCTTGAAGTCCATGAAACTCCTCTGGAATAGAGTAATCCATAAACCCACTGTCTTTCACAGAAGATAATTCCAAAGATTCACAGCTCGCTGAGTGAAGAAATGCTTACTCACCTCACTCCTGTGTGCATTATTTTGAAACCATGCTCTCTAAGCTGTTTACTTAACAACATAACCAGAGATTAACATTGATGTGCTTATATCATAGGGGAAAATGTAGCATAGCCTGGTAAATACTCTAGATATTTGGAATGGATGATACTGAAATACAAATACTACAACCAACTGCAATTCATATTTCAATATTACTTACCTATTTTTGTTGCACTATATATGTTTTCAATTGGAAAAGCTATTCCTAATCCATAAAGTAAGACTTTGGCAAGAGCAGGTATCAGTTGTGTTGTTGTCACAAGGATATTTATGCAGTTTGACCTGAAAGACATGATAGTTTAGACATTATTAATAATTGCTTCACAGCACTGGTATGATGGATCAATCACAAAACTACATAACTTTCTGCAATTCAGATGGACAAAAAGAACCAAGAATTCTTCATATCCTATGCTTTATATATATCTCATGGATAATGAAACACTGATTTTTATTTGTATTGTGGACAACTGATTAAACATCTGGAATATAATATATTGCTAAATTATTATAAACAATTAAATGGAAATAAAATGTTACTTAAGTACTCCTAAAATCTCAAAACAGTTGACACACACTGTAAGTAAATCTCCTCGGCTCCTTCTCCATTGCAAGCACATCTTCCCTGTAGTGTGATGACTAAAGCTACCAAGCTGTGGTCTAGGTATCATTGCGTACAGTTTCACCACAAGCACCCTACTCTTGTATGATTTGCTTAATAAAGGAAAGCATCACATGCTGTTGCAGCCACCTTTTTGACCTTATATCCCAGTATTTAGCACAAACCCTTCTATGCCTAGACAATTCAAGTACTCTACAGCAGATACTTCTTAAATGTTGTGCGGATCTCTAAATCCACCACACCCTCAGGCAGTATTTTCCAGATTTGATCCATGCTCTGGGTGAAAGAATTTTTTCTCCGATCCCCTCCTTATCTCCCAACTCTCACCTTAACGCTATCTGCTCTTGTCTTAGAGAACCCCTCCATCTTTAAAATCAGAAATGGGGAAAAAATGTAAATAAATAGCAGAACAATTAAACAAATACTTTGCTTCTGTCATCACAGAAATAACTACAGGTAACCTTGCAGAGATGCTAGAGAAGAAAAGAACCCTTTGAAGATGAGGGTTATACAGAGAACAGAGAAGCAGAAGGAGGTTACTCAACCACCTACCCCACCCAACAACCATGCTACTATTCAACACTGTTATGGCAACACAAAGCAAATTAATATTAATTAAAAATATAATGCTATCAAAATTGATAGGACAAGAAGATGATCATCTCGAAGGCCTGAAAATCTACATCCACAAGAAATGAATTGGGTTGTCATGGAAACAGCAGATGCATTGGTTGTCATCTTCCCATCTTACTAAAACTTGATAAGAGTATAGAAAGAATCCTATGGATTGGGGCTTGAAAACATTACAGTGCTGTGCAAAAGTCTTAGACAGACGTAAAAAGATTCTGTAAAGCAAAGATGCTTTAAAAAATAATGAAAGGAAAAGTTCCTTAATATCAAAAAAATTACTATAAAGAGCAGTAAACAATAAAAAAAGCTAAATTAAAATCAATATTTGGTGTTATCACACTTTGCCTTTAAAACTGCATCAATTCTCTTGTTCACTTGTGCAGCTTTATAAGAAATTCAGCTGGTAGTTTTCCAAACATCTCGGAGAACTTGCCACAGCTCTTCTGCAGACTATGGCTGTCTTGTATGCTTTTGTCTTTCCAGTTAATCCGAGACAGGCTTGAGGCAGTCCTGATGGACTCAGCCAAAACGTTGACTGTTTACTCTATTCCATAGATGCTTCCTGGCTTGCTGAGTTCCTCCAGCATTTTGTGTGTATGATACAGACTTGATGATGTGGAAGCCATAACATCTGTTGCAGAATTACTTGTTCTTTTTTTTGCTGAAAACAGTTCTTTGTGACCTTGGCCATCTATCTAGGGCTATTATCCTGCTGTAGAATGATGCTGGGACTGATCAGATGCCTGCCTCCCTGATGGTATTGCATGATGGATGAGGATCTGCTTGTACTTCTCATCACTGAGGATTCCATTAATTCTTACCAGATTACCAACTCCATTTGCAGAAATGTAGCCCCAAACCTGCAGTGAACCTCTAGCATGCTTCATTGTTGGCTGCAGACACTCGTCCATGTAGCACTCTCCAGCACTACAGACAAACTGCCTCCCCTTTGAGCCAAAAATGTCAAATTTTGACTTGTCATTGTTCAGCGCCTCAGTCCTTGTGTGAGCCTTTTGGCTTTGTTTCCACTTTATAGGAATAGCTTTTTGGCAGCAACTTTTCAATGAAGGCCACTGCGGAGGGATTGTACTGGGTTCCAGTGGTCCCTGAGAGTTCTGAACTGATAGTAGAGCTGGACATCTGATTTAGAAGGGATGTCAGTTTGATGTACAACATTTCTCATCTGCTGCATTCAGCTTTTGTGCCGACCTCTGTGTTTCTGGATTTCAACCTTGGTCATTTCTTTGTGCTTCTTCAGAGGAGCTTGGACAGCACATCTTGAAACTCTTGCCTGCTGAGAAATTTCTGCTTGGGAAAGACATTGCTGTTGAAGGATGATTACCTTGTGTCTTGTTTCTATGCTCACCTTGCCGTGGTGGAAGTATCACAGCTGCCATACTTTCACCTTTTAGTTTGATTTCTTCTACACCCATTTCTGTTTCAGTTAATTAGTTTAGTTCATTCAGCTTATTATGTCATTGATCACTGGCACCTGCTTGTATTCTGTGTTTAATCATGCACTGGGCTATATGCCTACAAAGTAATCAAATTTGTATTTGAAATGTTACTTGAAAAGTTACTGAAGGTGGTAAAAAATAGTATTGGAAATGCTGGTGAACTTGAAAGCTGATAATTCCCAGGGACTCAATGATACGCATCCCAGTTTTGAAGGAGGTGGTTTTGGAAATAGTGGATTATCAACTCTTACAGATTCTGGAATAGTTCCTCCAAATTGGAAAAAAAGCAAAAGTGACCCTATTACTTTGCAAGGATTTGGTATGAGTTACTTGTTTGACTAAAATACAGTTGTAGGAAAAATGCCGGAATCTACAATCTGGGGTGGAGCTCTTTCAGTATTTTGTTATTGGAAGATTTAAAGATGATGCCAATAAGTGGCGACTCTTTGCACGTAGCTCTGATAGGAATAATCAAATATTCCTATTTTTTAATTTATAGATAAACATCAGAAATAACATCTCTTCCTTGCTGACAATCAACGTTGGTATACCTCAAGGATGCGTGCTTAGCCCACTGCTCCACCCTCTCTACAACCATGATTGTGTGGCTAGACACAGCTCAAATGCCATCTTATAAATTTGCTGATGATCACACAATATGGTTTGCAGAATTTCAGATGGTGATGAGGAGGCGTTGAGTGAGATGCATCAGCTGGTTGAGTAGTGTTGCAACAGCAACCTTGCACTCAACGCCAGTAAGACCAAGGAATTGATTGTGGATTTCAGGAAGGGGGATTTGAAGGAACAGACACCAGTCCTCATCAAGGCATCAGCAGCGGAAAGGGTGAACAGTTTCAAGTTCCTGAGTGTCAACATCTCTGAAGATCTATCCTGGGCCCAACATATTGACGCAATTTCAAAGAAGGCACTACAGCGGCTATATTTCATTAGAATTTTGAGGAGACTTGGTATGTCACCAAAGGCTCATACAAACTTCTACAAATATATAGTGGAGAGCATTCTAACTGGTTGCATCACCATGTGGAACGGAGGGGCCACTGCACAGGACTGGAAAAAGCCGCAGAAAGTTGCAAACTGCAACCATGGGCTCCATCATGGGCACTAGACTCCCCAGTAATGAGGACATCTTCAAAAGACAATGCCTCAAAAAGGTGGCATCTGTCATTAAGAACCCCTACCACCCAGGACTATGCCTTCTTCTCTTTGCTACGATCAAGGAGGTAGAGGAGACTGCAGACACAAACTTTAATTTTTAGGAACAGCTTCTTCCCCTTCACCATCAGATTTCTGAACGGACAATGAACCCATGTACACTACCTTCCTTTTTTAAAACTTTTTTTTGCTCTCATTTTGCACTATTTGCTTAATTTATATAATATATAATAATAATATATAGCTTTATTATGTATTGCAATATACTGCTGCTGCAAACAACATATTTCATGACATATGTCAGTGATATTAAACCTAATTCTGATCAAGGGGAACAAGTGAAGAGGTGTGTTTGGATTTTTGAAAGACATTCAACGATATCTTGCACATGAAATTGGTTACCAAGATTAAATCACATGCAATTGGGGACCATGAACTGCGATGGATTGGGAAATGGCATTGAAGAGAATGTAAAAAATGAGAATAAATGATTGATCTCAGGTTGGCAGGTAGTGTCAAAAAATATCATTTCAAAATATAGTGAGAACATCCAGGAATCAGCATATTGACCCAGATCTGAAAATCTTTAATGACAATGCAGAACTTGGGTGCTGAAAATTTTACTGCACTATGGATTGAGTAGTCTGTTCAAGAAAGGGTTGTGGAAACAGAAAATAGAAACAGTGTCCACTTTCATCCTGGAGCTGGAGATCATGTGATACCAGAGATGACAATATGGTTACAGAAATGGTCAGCCTAAGCGAATTTCCCCTAATCGTCCCACTATATTTTGAAATTATGGTTCCTTATTGTTATTTTCCTCTGGGAGAGAATGGCTGAGATTGCCCTTAAGCAAACGAAGGACTGTGATTGCAAGATTCTTGGAAAAACTTTCAAACTATGGAAACTGTAAAACTCTTCTGGAGTCAATTGACAGGAAAATAAGATGAGGTGTTTAACACATAGCATTGTATTGTGCCTCTGTAACGTAACAGAAACATAAAAAAGATGTTTATAACACTTACAGTATTTACCTTTTGGACTATCTAGTCCAGGTGTTACAATGTTCCCTTAAAGCAAGAATCCCATTTCCTGACCACACTCAATTTATTCCTCATGAAAACCATAAACTTTTTGTTCCAACTAAAACTGTTTACATTCAGTTCTTTTCTGTTGTTCTGCTTTATTAATGAACTATTGTGATCAAAGTCAATGGATGTAAGAAAAGTTTACAAATCCAGTTTGTTCAATCATCTCACTATTTCTTGTATTGGCACATTTAATACTGTTGAAGGAGACTGTCAATTTTGTCTTCATTTTTCATGCCCTCCATCCCTTGAGCACCACATGTGTCATCTCTAAAGTAGACTGCAGATTGCAAGGCTATTTAAACAGCACCTCCCATATCTATGCTTATTCCATCTAAAAAGAATAGGGTATCAGTTGGCATGTTTCCAGAGATTGCGTTTCAAACCTAACATGGAATTACCGGGTATATCACCATCTCTTTATCATGGCTTGGTTTTCGCTTCTCCCTCACTGACAATAAATATTGACCTTGCGAGCAATATCTACATTCCATAACTGAACATGTCAAAAATAAGATGAACTTAATGCATTCATGATTTACTTTTTATATATATTCCATAAGAATTTCTAATATTTTTGCAGAAACACACTATTTTGTTGATAATATTTTTCTTTTTGGAATATTTTTATAAATAGAATTGTATCAGTTCACTGGGAATTACGGATTCATTTTTAATCCCACCTTGAATGAATGAGTGTGAGCACTTTCATTGCAAGTGTTAACCATGAATCTGTTAGAGCTTCGATCTCTGCTCGTAACTGCAACCACGATTCTCTCTTAGTTGGACCAAGGAGACCTATAGTTCAGAACAGAAATATGCTGAGTTATATAGCAGTCAGTGACTCTTTGTAACTTTATCATAAAATATCATAAAGATAAAAAGTCAGTTTACTAATTGTGTAACTATTGCAGGAAAGACGTGTGGAAGTCAATTTCTCTTCATTTATGCTTCGTTTCTTTTTTTCTTCCACAGCAGGGTCACAAATCTACATTCAGGCAAGAGGCCAATAACAGTATGTTACCATGTATATCACCATATTTACCAAGGGAATCTTGGTTGAATAAAGCCTCTTTTTTTGTTGCTTTTACAGCTTGTTCAGTTGGAATATAGAAGTTGTTTATATTTGCAGAACCTTTAAAAAGTTCTTTTTCAACTTGAAGTAGTCTTTGAACATGTCAAAAATAAGATGAACTTAATGCATTCATGATTTACTACCAACATATCACCTGTGTAACAAAAGGAGCCAACACACTTGACCACTGTTATACCATCAAAAAAGCTTACGATGCCATTCAGCACCCACATCTTGGAAAGTCTGGTCACCTGGCTTTACCTCTATGGCTGGCATATAGGCAAAGACTGAAGAGCACAGCATCAGTGGTGAGAACCAAGAAGGTATGATCGAAGGGGTTGGAGAAACGCTTACAGGACTGATTTGAGTCGGTGGACTGGACAATATTCAGGGATTCATCTCTGAATCTGAATGAGTACGCCACAGTTGTCACCAACTTCATCAAGACCTGTGTGGATGAGTGTGTGTCTTTGAGACCATACCAGATATACCCAACCAAAAGCCATGGATTAACCAGGAGGTTCGTAGTCTGCTGAGTGCCAGATTTGTAGCTTTAAATACCAGTGATCTAGAACTATACAAAAGATCCAGGTATGACTTACAGAAGGCCATTTTAAAAGTGAGAAAACAATTCTAACTGAAGTTAGGTTAAAAAAAATCGAATGCACATCAGCTCTGGCAGGGTTTGCAGGCATTACTTCCGACAAAGTGAACTTAACATCAGGAATGGCTGTGATGCTTCACTCCCGGATGAGCTCAACACCTCTTATGCATGCTTTGAAAGGGAGAACAAAACTACGCCTGTGCAAGTCCCTGCAGTGTCTGGTGACCCAGTGATCTCAGTCTCGGAGGCTGAAGTCAGAACTGCTTTCATGAGGGTGAACCCTTGCAAGGCATCAGGACCTCAAGAAGTACCTGGTAGGGCAGTGAAAATCTCTGCTAACCAACTGGCGGTGTGTTGAAAGACATCTTCACTGCTGAAATCGGAGGGTCCCACATGCTTCAAAAGGGCAACCATGATAACAGTGCTCAAGAAGAGTGAACTGCCTCAATGACTATTGCTCTCCACTCAGCCAAGGATGGCTGGATAATTGCAATATCTACACTAGGCTGCTGTTATAGATTACAGCTCAGCGTTCAACACAATCATCAGAATCAGGTTTAATATCACTGACGTATGTTGTGAAATTTGTTGTTATGTATAAGTATATTGCAAAACATAATGAATAAAAATTATAAATTACATTAAGATGTATATATATAAATGTAAAATTAAATAAGTAGTGCATAAGGAGGAAAAATAAACCCTCATACCCTCAATTCTGATTACAAGCTCCAAAATCTTGGTCTCCAACTGGATCCTTGACATCAACACCAGGAGACCACAATCTGTGTGGATCAGAAATAACATCTCCTCCTTGTTGACAATCAACACTGGCACACCTCAAATGTGTGCTTAGCCCTCTGCTCTACTCTCTAAATCCACGACTGTGTGACCGGGCACAACTCAAATGCCATCTGTAAATTTGCTGACACAAGTGTAGTTGGTAGAATTTCAGATGAGTTGGCATACGGGAGTGAGGTAGGTCAGCTGGTTGAGTGGAGTCACAATGACAATGTCAGTAAGACCAAAGAATTGATTGTGGACTTAAGAAGGGGAAGTCGAAGGAATGCTCACCAGTTCTCATCGAGGGATCAGCAGTGGAAGGGGTAAGCAGCTTCAAGTTCCTGGGTGTCAACATCTCCGAAGATTCAACATGGACCCAACATATTAATGTAACTACAAAGAAGGGACCACAGCAGCTATGTTTCATTCGGAGTTTGAGGAGGCTTGGTATGTCATCAAACACTCAACACTCTGGCAAATTTCTACAGATGCACATGGAGAGCATTGTAGCTGGTTGCATCACCACCTGGTATGAAGGGGCCACTGCACCGGATCCAAAAAAAGTTGCATAAAGTTGTAAACTCAGCCAGCTCCATCGTGGACATCCCCAGCATTGAGGACACCTTCAAAGGGCGATGTCTCAAAATGGCGGTACAAATTCAGTGTCGGCTTGGGAGGGAGTCTGAAGGAGAGGACATTTGGGGTGGATTGATAGAACTTAGAAAGGTCATGGGTTACTTGGATGAAGAGCAACAGGTGAGGAGGAAGAATTTGGCATTTATGACTCCACTCATTGTGAGAGAAAGAGAGACAGACTGACAGACAGAATGTGTGTCAACTGATGTTTGTGCACACCTATGTTTAAGTTCAGCTGTCAGGGACTGCCTAGCTACTGTACCGAAACCTCAACGCCCCAATTTGGTAACTGGAATGCACTGGAAGCACAGGTTCAGTAAATCTGTAAGTGCTCAAGTGAAGTTTGATAGCTGGAAGGCCAGGCCATGTTGGACAGATCCAAAAACAACAGTCCTGAACATCACACTTCCGTTAAAGCCCAGGAACTTAGCCATTCTGTATCCGATATTGCTAAGTTGTCTAAAACACAACATTCCTTGACTCCATCCCATAGCTCACTAACCACTTCCATCCTACCACCACAGTACGAACACTTACTGGGGAGAAACTGCAAGTTTCACAACTTCACCCCACACCTGGAAAGAGGAGCTCGTGTCAGGAGATATCGGAGACGTTATAATCATGATCACCTTTAAGGAATGAGACAAATCCAGTAGCTGTAACCACTGGATGATCTCCTTGCTGTTTGCACATAAAGTGTCTTCACTATAACCTCCCAGTAATTGTCTCCAGCAGGGAATTGGAAGGCCTCCTTCCAATGGCCGAGAGCTGGCCCCTAAAATGCAGTGTTGATTCCCGTAGATAAGTTCTTCATCACACAATAACTTCGAAAATAATGCACAGAATGGCATCAAGTGTGATACATGGCTTTTTTAAAATTTATCTTATAGAAAGCCTTTGCCTTCTGGCAATTAAATTAAAATGTGCTGTACTGTCGAGAATCTTTCTGAAGTATGGCTGCCCTTATAAACTTGTTTCCATTCTATGTTTGTTGAACGATAGGATGCAAGCTGTAATTCTAACCGCAGACCAATCCCAGCACAGACTTTGATCAAGCAAGGATGTCTTCCTACTCCTCATGTTCTTGAACTGTCCTCAGGTAGGTAAGAACTGTCCAGGTTGTCACTGTAAGTTGAAGACTGAGACTTAATCACCTTGGTCACGTCCAGGTTCTAATTGAAAAAGTCTACGATCACCAGGAGGCAAGTCATTGAGAGGCAGGGCCGGCGTTAACTTACAGATTTCAGAAGGTCTCCACCAGAGAGTGTGGAATTTCAGATGGGTCTTGGGGATTATACCAAGTCCTGATCAGCCTGTGTGGCTGCCATCATTGATGTTCTTTAAGGACACTTTGCCTGTGGACATCAGACAGTTCATTGTGGGTGAGCAGAGAAAGAGCAGTGCTCCACAGAGAATTCCCTCATGGGTTCCTGGAGGAGTATATCCACCGAGTTTATGTTTTGGCTCCTGAGAATGGTCAAGCAACAATACTTGAAATAACTGAAACAGTGTGACACACATTGGCTCTTCTGCCCCAAGTGGTATCAAAACAGAATTTACAAACGACTTTTAAAAAAAGGGCCATTTGCTGGTTTTATTTACTTCCTTGCTGATTAACACACTACCTCATGACAGAGAATAAGAATACTTGCCTCCAACATTATTTTTGTAGGTATTGTAAATTTCTTTTACTCTCCGGTAGCGAAAAGCTAGCTTCCTCATCCAATCAACGCCTCCACGCACACCGGTTGCGAGACAAAGATTTGCACTTGTCGCTGCAGCGTGAAAGCCATCTGTAGCAAAGTTGTAAGTGCTGTACAAATGAACACAAACGAGATGTCAGCAAAGAACAGAAGTTACCTTGATAGGTCTCACACATCGCACTGAATTAGTAAAATATTTTTAGCTAATAACATACCTCAAATCCTGTCCGTTATCATCTGATGACACATCGTCAATGTGAACTTGATCACACTCCTGTAAAGGAGATGACAAAGGTAAATGAAATAAAGGACTAAAATCGGATTCTGCTTTGAAAATAACATCTACGACTGAGGAATTTGAAAACAGACTGAATTTCTGTCCAGCTCTTTAGTGCTTTGCTTAATGAATGAATTGAAAAGGCACAGTAAATATTTCCATTTGGATTTGGATTTAATGGTAGGCAGTCCCTTTGGGATACATTAAGGGTGAAGTGAGAGTAACTGCCCTTGATATTAATGCAGCATAAACTGGAGTCAATGAGACTCAGGATAAACCCTGTGTTATTTGGATTTAGATCTAGCATAAAGGAGAAAGTTTGGAGTGGCTGGTGGGGATTCGCCTCAGCCACAGGGCATCTCTGTGGGAGTTCCTCAGGGGGGTGTAATCGACCCACCATGCTTCAGCTGCGTGACCGGCTGGTGGAGCAGCCTCATGGGTGAAGTGCCCTTATTTTGCTTCCATGTCTTATGAGAGATGGGCAACTAAATACTGACTCAGCATGTGAAGTCCAAATCCCTTGAATGGATGAAACGCGATGGCTGCGTGAAAGAGCAGCGGTAACACGGGACAAGTGCCAAGAAGAGAGAAAGGAAGGGGACTTTCAAATGGAGATGCTATCCACATGTGTGTTTAGGGATTCGTGAAAATATGGAACCTTGCTCTTCATTTCCTGTTTGTTTTCCATGGTCTCCAACTTCATGTTTGCAAAAACAAACAGGAGATGGGAAACAAACGGAACATCCCTGGTCTGTTTGACTGTCAGCAGCTGGTTCAGCCAGAAGGTAGCTTTTTTTTGATTGAGGTGTAGACCAGGTTTAACCAGCACCAGCAATTTATAATATTGTTTAGCCAATCAGCCGGATGTATGCAAATATTTATTATATTGTACAAGCTGAATGAAGCTGATAAGTGCTTGTATTGCAATCATGCATAGGGGATCACCACTGCCTTTTTAATCTGTCCAGTCCAGATACCAATAAATCTACAATCCTCCGACTCACTGATCCTGAAGAATAACATGTTTTTGTGTGTTCTGAGCTTAATTGCTAATTTAAAACTAGACCTGCAATTAAGTTTTGAAATTATATTATTGGGTTGGATCTTGCTGGAGTCATTGCTCACTGTCCCCAGCTCCCTCCAATCACTTGGTCCTACACGGGGAGGAGAACTTGCCGACTCCCTGGGCAGTGAGGTACCTGAGACAATTAGAACTCAGAGGGCCCACCCCAGAGGCACTGACGACCTTTCATAGAAGATAAGGCTTTGCCCCATGACAAAGCAATGAAACACTTAAAGCTTATAAATACCTCTAATATTTAAAAGCTATTAACTTTAGTATCTACAGTCTTTAAAGTTTATTTTTAGAAAAATAAACTGAAGGATACAAAAATAATTAGAAGCAATTAAAACATTAAAGCAAAATACTTAGAGGGTCACACACACTTAATTTTGCCTTTGCCTCCTAAACCTGAACCCCAGGCTCCCCATTGATATCAATGGAGTTCAGCATTGGACTGGAGAGTACTGTTCTGTTTGACGCCAGTAAGACTAGGCCTCACTGCTGGACTCCATGTGAAGTCCTGCAGTGGAGGCATGGTGACAGACTTGGACTGCTGGCTCACTAAGTTTCAGACATCTATGTTCACTAGACATGCACAGAAGTCCAAGCCTTAATGAAATTTCTGTGGTTGAAACATACTGGCTCTGATTTGGTCTATTATCTACTCATTATTTTAAACTCTGGAGATTCTGCCGTTGCTGCAAACCTTGAGCAATGCACACAAATTACTTTAAAGTCAGTTATTTCTATGTTTTAGAAGACCAGCTGCAACTGAAATGCTGTACTTTCCCTCATTCATTTGTATTTAAATTTCACATTTATTTAAATCGCCATGGTCAATTTTCAGAGTAACGAAACACAGACTTGCTGTTCTTGGATACTGCACAATAGAAAAATTAAACCTGATGCCAACTGCCAATAAAATGTTGACCCCTGATTGCTGCTGAGCCACACATCAACATTGCTTCAGGCTTAAATTTAAGAAGCAAGGAGACAAAAGCAATCTGCAACCAGTTTGACATAAATATTCCATGTTCATATTTTGTTGAATGAGTTATAGCTGAAGAGTCTAATAAAGCTGATAAAGCCTGCCATGCTCATTTTACAAGGTTGTCACTGAGAATAATATGAAATATGTTTAGTAATGAGGGGGCCATTACAAGGCTGCTCTTTTATTACAAAGTAGTTAGGGAAAGGGAGGTATGTATCAAGAGTTTATGGTTTATCAGAAAATGTCATGGCGAATCTTTTATTAAATGGTGTTGCTTTGATTCGGCAAAAAGCATTTTGTAACCTCTCGGAACACATAACATAGAACTTATTAGCCCCTGATGATTTTTACTGAGTTTGTTCAGGAAATATTTTTTGATTTGTAGGAAAAGGTTTGCAAAGGAACTAAAACCAGCTGTTCCTTAACAGAATTAACGTTCTGACCCTCAACCTCAGTTCTAATACATCTATTCTGCAATCAAACCTCTCGCAGCAAGCAGCGAAGGCCAAAGAGGAAAAGACTTTGACCCTCTAACCTCCTCCTCCTTCCTAGAGGTTAAAACTTCCAGATAAGAGAGAAAGAAAGTCCAAGTGGCCTCACAGGAGGGCTGTGAATTGAACATTTTAAAACGTTAGCCACTAGTTGAAGGCACGGTTCAGGAACTTTTTAAATTGTTTGTTTAATCTGCTTCAAGACAACCCATGAAAACCTCACTAATATGATGGTTTTGTCAATTTGTCATGGCCAGAACTAATACACTGCAGGAGCATTTTAGAAATGAGTGACCTGCAAAACTTCTGTACAGATTTGTTAAAAATAGTTCTGACAGAAGAGAATGAAAGCCATGCCAGGAGGTAAGCAATAAGTGTACTCAGTTGCTCCCAAAATACCACACAAGACTTTAATCCTTTTAATCAGAGTAGGAGTGTTTTTGTGCACAAACAGAAGCAAAACCTGAAATTATATAATTAACTTCATTAGAGACAAAAGCTCTTCACTGGGAGTTATTTAGTGGAACTGCCTGTAACCCAATTACCTACTAATTGGCTGTTAATGAATCTATTATGGCTATTCTTCTTCAACATCCTGTGTTTGTTTTCTCCCACAAGCTTTGTTTGAGTTGTCAACTACAAGAGAAGAATCCTATTTGAAGCATTGTTTGGAAAGTAAGCCTCCTGTAATTATGTGGTGCCAATTGTCTCCCTTCTCACCTACATAAACATTCAGCAGATGGGAATCCACATCACAGGCTTGTGATAAAAGTTTAAGTATGGTAGCTTTAATGATCAATGATTGTGTGATTTCCCCAGAATAGTTAATAGGCCTAATTAATGTGAACTGTTTTTGTTTCAGTGTTTTTTTTAACACATTTATCCAAAGATGCAAGTAAAGCACATTTAATTTCTTAATATAGAAGCTCCAGAGAAGGCCATTTGCTCTTATCTATCAGTACTAGTTCAATCTAAAATTCACATTATTATCCTATGAGTCAATAGATTTTAACTATCCTCTGCTTCAAGTATGCAACACACTCACACAGCCAAAAGTGTGCACTTGTACTTACTCAGTTACTCTTGATTGATGCCTATCAATCTCCTGTAAAAACACATTTCTTCCCACCTGGAAACTTTAAAATTATGACGATCCCTCACTAATTTTCCACACAAAGGAATTTTTTCCTTTCTTCACTCTTCAGAAGTTACTGCTCAGCATGTCTGATTGCCCTTCTTGGGGTAAAGTTGCAGCACTATCTTGAGGGTCTTCTTTTAACCAGGGTTCTCTGTAAGCTTTCTGTACTACTTTCTATATTGTGGTTATGTAACACTACACACATATATTAACTAAAGTGTATCGAATGCTGTCCCTGATTGCAATTATTCTCCAAACAAAGTACCCATTCAGTCATGAGCTCAAGACACAATTCAGATCTTTTAAAGTTTGTTTAATATGGTTTGAGACAACTTACGAAGGCTTCTGAATATGATAGGTCTGCCAATTTGTCATGGCTGGTATGATTCACTGCTGCAAAATTTGAGCGACAGTTGACATGCAAACACTTCCAACCAGAATTGTTAAAAGTAATTTTAACTGGAAAAAGAATAAAGGTAATGTTGGGAGAGCAAAAGACAGGTGCTCAAATGGGTTCAATTTTCAGATATTTGACTGCAGGATAAATATTGACCAGGACACTGGTGTTAAGTCCAGTGGTTTCCTTCGAAATACTGGCATGTTTTCTTTTACAGTGACCTGCAAGTGCAAATTGGGTCAATGTTGTATCCATGACAGGTAATGTCAGCATCATGTCCATCCTTAATGATACTGAACTTGGAAAGCACTTAAAGAGTGATTCCTTTGGTAGTCTGAAGTCACTAACAGGCCAGACTAGGTACGAGTAGTTGATTTTGTTTCTTGAGTGACATTAATAAATCAGATAAGTCATTACCAAGTTTACTAATTATAGCTTTTTTAATTCCAGACATTTAAATATTCAAATTTTATTTTTTCCCACTTCAAGGGTGGGCTCCAAGCTTGCTTCTTTCTCAGTCAATATCATGAAGAAGTAGAAGTGGGCTTTTTGGTCTCTTACGCTTGCTCTGCCATTCATATTCTCTTGTTTCATTCATAACTCAAAACCCATCAGTCTGCCTTGAATATATCGAGGTGTAGCAAACAGGCATTTCTCTCATATTCTAGTGCAAAAAGAACAAACTATTGGAGGAACTCAGCTTATCAGGCAGCATCTTTGGAGGAAAGTGGACAGTCAACATTCCAGGTTGTGACCCTATGTCTGGATTTGACTCAAAACATTGGCTGTTTGTGGGGAAGGAGGGGGAGGAATTAACTCAGTGAGTTCCTCCATTTATTTATTTTTAAACACAAGATTCTAGCTTCTGTAGTCTCATGCGTTTCTCTCATCTTCTACCTCTGATATCTTAATTATATGTACAATTTTCAAAGTTCAAAGTAAATTTATTATCAAAGTACATACTGCAATATGTCACCATATACAACCCTGAGATACATTTTCTTGTGGGCACACATGGTAAGTTCAAGAAATGCAATCGGATTAATGAGAGACTGACCCAACAATACAAACAACCACTATGCAAAGGTCAAATATAAACGATAGAGAAATAAATAAATAAATAAGCAATAGCTATCGAGAACTTGAGATGAAGAGTTCTTGAAAGTGAGTTTGTGGGAACAGTTCAGTTACTGGGCAAGTGAAGTTATCCCTCAGGTTCAAGAGCCTGACGCATGAGGGGTAATAACTGCTCCTGACACTGGTGGTGTGAGTCCTAAGGCTCCTGTACCTTCTTCCTGATGGCAGCAGTGAGAAGAAAGCATAGCCTGTGGGGGAGGGTCCTTGATGCTGGATGCTGATCTCTGGCAACAGCGTTTCATGTAGATGTGCTCAACGGTGAGGAGGGCTTTACCCATGATGGACTGGGCCGTATCCACCACTTTTTGTAGGTTTTTCCATTCATGGGCCTTTTTGTTTCCATACCAGGCTGTGACGTAATTTCTACATTAATGTGCATAAACCTCTTTATGTGCACAAATAGGCATTTTGCAACTGTGCCCACTTCCAAAACAAATGTTAAGATGCTGGAAAGGGCGGGATTTGAGAAATGAGTCAAGAACAGTTTCCTGGGTCAATACATAGAGGGCCGGATTTAAGAGGGAAATTAGGAGGTGCCCTCACTTGGCCTTATTTACATGTGATTCCTCACTAAGATGACTACTACTACATCGACTCAGGCCTAGGGGGCCGGTGTCAGGCACGATGACAGACTCTCCACTCCTCCCTCTTCCTCATCAGCGTGTTCAGTTCATCTACATTAGCCGCACCACTATCTTCTAGGAGTGTGTTGACCACAGTCTCGGGAGGGCACCCAGGGTTCATCCTCCCATGCTTGGGCTCCCATGTGATGACTAGGCTGACAGGTAGCTCAGGGTGGGGTAGACAGTGCCCGGCTAGTTGCAGTCTTCTCGCTTCGATTTTAGTAGTGAGCATTGGTGGGTCGTCATCGAGCTCAACATTCGTCACGTGCTGTTGCCAACTCACGTCAAGAGCCATCCGGAGCATTCGTGTATAGCAACCATCTAGTGACTTTTGCATGGTCTTGGTGAGTGTCCACGTCTCGCATCCGTATGTGAGAATGGACTCTATGACTGCTATGAAGATCCTCTTCACAGGGATGAAGAGCATCCTGAGCAACTGCATCACTGCCTAGTTCGGGAATTGCACCATCTCTGATCGCAAGACCCTGCAGGGAATAGTGAGGTCAGCTGAGAAGATCATCAGGGTTTCTCTTCCTGCCATCATGGATATTTACACTACACGCTGCATCCGCAAAGGAAACAGCATTATGAAGGACCCCATGCACCCCTCATACAATCTCTTCTCCCTTCTGCCGTCTGGGAAAAGGCGCCGAAGTATTCAGGCTCTCACGGCCAGACTATGTAACAGTTTCTTCCCCCAAGCTATCAGACTGCTCAATACCCAGAGTCTGGACTGACACCTTGCCCTACTGTCCTGTTTATTATTTATTGTAATGCCTGCACTGTTCTTGTGCACTTTATGCAGTCCAGTGTAGGTTTGTAGTCTAGTATAGCTTTCTCTGTTTTTTTTATTACATATTTCAGTCTAGTTTTTTGTACTGTGTCATGTAACACCATGGTCTGGAAAAATGTCGTCTCATTTTTACTATGCACTGTACCAGCAGTTATGGTCGAAATGACAATAAAAGTTGACTTGACTTGACTTGACTTTTTGAGCCCTCTGGTCTAGTTCGACCTCTAGATTTCCTTCATGTTGTTCATAGCCCTCCATGCTAGTGCCTTCCGTATCTTTAAGTCCTTAAGGTGATTGACTTTCAACTAACTCCAAGATTCAGTGGCAATTAGAGATGCTGAATCTCTACACCCCAAGAACATACAAGCTTGTGACTTAAAGGATGGATGTGGGTTGGAAAGAGCACAGGAGATTAAGCACCAGTCAATAATCACAACAGATGTGGATTCATCCAAGCTGTCAATACTGTCCATTGCCCAAAGACCGATGCTGAGAACAAAGATTAGAGGCAAGCTCATCTGAAGTGCTGAGAGGCAGTCAAGGTAATCTAGGGCAGGGGTCAGCAACCTTTACCACTGAAAGAGCCACTTGGACCCGTTTCCCACAGAAAAGAAAACACTGGGAGCCGCAAAACCCGTTTGACATTTAAAATGAAATAACACTGCATACAACGTTTTGTTTTGCCTTTATGCTATGTATAAACAAACTATAATGTGTTGCATTTATGAAATTGATGAGCTCCTGCAGAGAAAACAAAATTACATTTCTGCATGCAACAAAAACATTTTGAACTCCGAAAATAAGATGTTGGGTTGAAGGTTACTTTTAAGTAAAATACTCAACGTCTATTTGAGTCCTTCTTGTGTTTATGAAAAACGCTAAACTTAAATTTGCTGCCAGCAGCAAACCAAAAATAACGTCAGCCAGCTGTCAACCTGAAAAATAAAAGGACTATTTCACTGAACAATGAAAACATATGAATATACGTAAAATAATAGGCAATTAAAATATTTATCATACTTGGTCAGGTTGACTCACACCTGACAATGCAGTCGTATTCGGTAGGGATGGATCGATGCTTAGGGGAGTGACCGGGAAGGATAATGTGTTTTTTTCCTCTCTGAACTCACAGAAGCGTTTCCCAAATGATGTTTGCATTGCGATGATTGCAGAATGTAAATACTCCGAATTTATCATGTCGTGACCTTGTTTGAACTCTCTCAAATTGGGGAAGTGAGACAATGTGCCTTTCTGTAAATCTCTGGCAAGCACTGTCAACTTGTGCTCGAATGCCAAAACATCCTCCAACATGTGCAGGGCTGTAAGTCCTTACCCCTGAAGAGCTGTTTTCAGTGTGTTCAGGTGCGCTGTCATGTCTACCATGAAGTGTAGCTTTTCCAGCCACTCTGGCTGTTCCAGCTCAGGAAAGGTGAGCCCTTTGCTGCCCAGGAAAGTTTTCACTTCTTCCAGACACGCGACAAAGCATTTCAGCACCTCCCCTCTGGACAGCCAGCGATAAAAACACGTTGTAGCGGTGTGCTCACGCAGTCAGTAAACTGCAGTCGAATAACTTTATTTGAACTAAACAGCCTTGCTTTTAAGCCTCCCTCAACCCAGCCCCCATGGACGCAGATGCTGCAAAAGACGCGTACTCACAAACCCCCGTAGGCTATCTCCCTTAGCCGGAATGCTGGCTAATTGTGAGCCGTTTCGGATGTGCCAGGAAATGTGTCGCCACACTTAGATTGTACAAGATCACCATAATCTTCAAATTTAGAATTACATTTCAAAAGCTAACAAACTAACATAAAATACATTTTAATTAAATACTGACCAATTATTTCCCAAAGCCACAGGGAGCCGCAGCACAGAGGTGAAAGAGCCACAAATGGCTCGGGAGCCGCGGGTTGCCGACCCCCGATCTAGGGGGAGTACTTCAAAGAATTGCTCAATGTGACTGTGTCCTTGATTGAAATGTTCTTGACTCCAGTCCATAACCCATTTTCTGCTTCAGTCTTGCCATCTCAGTCAGTCAAGGGATTGAGAAAGCCATGTGCCAGTAAGGCAAATATCCCTGCTGACGTGAACGCTGTCTGTCCCTGAGACTTTTGGTGGAGAGGAACTTCAGATGCCACTCACATCCGAAAAGAGGAGGATATGTCAGCAGATATTAAAGATACCATAATCATGTCTACCTTTTATAAAGGAGAGAAATTCAATTGTGGTAACTCAGTGGGGTCCTCTGTTACCTAAACACAGGATGTTATTACTGGGGTCTTCTTGAGTGTGGCCAAAGCACTGCAGCCTGAACTGCAGTGTAGATTCTGTCCAGCGTCAGGCACAATGGTGATGACCTTCATGGTGTGACAGCTAAAAGGAAGATACTGAGAGCATCAGCAGCTGCTGTACAAGTCAACTTCTGAACTCGCAAAAAACCTGACACCTCTAGTTTGGCTACATTCGGAAACCTGCCCCCATTCGATGATGTGATGCAAGTTGTGATTCAACCCCATGGGTACCCCATAAGCCCACTACAGACTGTGCCATTGCTCCAATCCTTGTTCTAATCTTTATCAGCACAAAGGAGATAAAGGTTAGCTTTATTTGTCAGATTACTCTGAAATCTGTTGTTTGCGTAAATGACCAACATAGTCGGAGATGTGCTGGGGCTGCCTGTAAGTGTCACCGTACTTAATCTTTTGAATGTGGGAAGAAACTAGAGCACTCGGAGGAAACACACATGGTCATGGAGAGAACCTACAAAATCTTTATAAGCGGTGGTGGGAACTGAACCCTGATCTTCTTACTGCTAGTGCTGTAATAGCACTATTCTAGCTGCTATGCTAATCAAACCCACAAATCATTAGAAAGCCTTACAACCTATATCTTCTTCACTACCCATCTGCAGTCACTGCAACTGGATAAACACAAGAGATTCTGCAGATGCTGGAAATCAACAGCAATACACACAAAATTCTGGAGGAACTCAGCAGCTCAGGCAAAATTTATGGAGCAGTCGAGACTTTTGGGCCGAGACGTTCGAGTTTCATGGATGTTGTTTGGTATGTGCTGGTTTGTAGATTGTGCTCCAATCATCCTCAACTCATCCACTCATCATGCACTACAGGTTCTCCACCAACCAGACTCAACTGCACAACACATTCTTCTGAACATGAAGAGTCATGACAGATCTCTGGAAAACATGAATCATTTCCCATGTACTGGGAGCCATTTCTCAGCAAGACAAACATTGGAGTTGAAATCCACGTCCCCCCTCTGGAGTGTCAATACAGTCTTTTAGGAAGAGACTGCTCCTGTATGCTTCATAGACTTGAATGACTCACAACAAAGCATTTCAAAGCACTGGAGATGTATCACCAGAGCTGCCTTTGCAAACCGCCAAATCCATTGGTTGCATAAGCAAGCTGACATCAGTGTCCTCTCTCAGGCCAACAACCCTGGCTGTGAGGTGTTAGTTACTCCCAGCCAGCTGCGACAGAGGGTTGTGTGTTTCACATGTCACATAGTTCATCCCCAAACAGGCACCCTGCTTGGAGTTGCATCCTGGGAACTGCTTAGTTGGAAGACAAAGGAATGTTTTAAGATTGTTCTCAAAACACTCATGCACTGAGAAGTTGATGTCTCTTGCATGGAAACACATAGGAGCCCATGTTTCAAACTGTCTCCCCACCTGTCTTGCAAAGTACCTCCTATCCCACCTACGGCAAAGTCTGCAACTCCTCATTTGGCTTAATCAGCCACCACTAAACCCACTGCACTGGGTGGGAACAGGTCATCTTTCATACAACTGTATAAGATAAACAAAATGAGACAGTATATACTTTCTCTTTCTTACAGAAAATAAGTTGTGAAAACTCTCTTCTGTGCCAGTGAGAGATTTTCTTTCTCCTATACAGATATTATTATGGGCTTTCTGAGTTTAAGGATCAATTCAAAGTCAACTTCTATTAAATACATATAAATCTGCTTCACACTGCTTCATGTATCAGAATATAATTAGCAAACTACAGCACATTTCACTGATGATACTTGCAGAAAGGGGAGACCTTCACTGTATCAATGTACTTAATCTGACTTCCATTACTGAAAGATAAAATTCCTCAAACTTATACGTTAAATGTAATGCACATCATTTGATCACATCCATTCTATAAATGTCTTGATTTTCAAATGATTTTATTGTTTTACGCTCTTTCATTAAGTTTGGTAAGTTGGAAAGTTGGTGCATATTAGTAATATAGTGATCAGAATCAGATTCATTGTCACTGACACAAGTCATGAAATTTGTGGCAGCAGTAGAGTGAAGTCATAACAAGTTACTATAAATTATAATAAAAATAAATAATCAGTGTAAATGAAGAATAACAAGGTAATGTCGATGAGTTCATGGACCATTTAGAAACCTGATGAGAGAGGGGAAGAAAATGTTCGTAAAACATAGAAGTATTTGTCTTTAGGCTCCTGTAACTCCTCAGTAATGGTAGTAATGTTAAGAGGGTATATTCCCGATGGTGAGGTTCCTTTCGAATGGATACCACCTTTTTGAGACACCAGTATGATGTTTATCAGGAGGCAGTCTTAATAAAAGTTTCATGATTATTGTTTCAATGAAACTTTACTAATCATCTCCACCTTGATCAAATTGGTCAGCAGTTTGCGGTTTAAGACTGTGCACCTTCAGAACATCTTTGGTTGAATAGAAAAAAATCCTTCCCACTCAGATTTGGGTTTAAAGGTTAACTGTGTTGAATTGGCCTATAGAGTTTCAGTTTACATAAATTCTCAAGATTCATGACTACTCACATTCACCTGTAAAACCTAACAGATTAAAATCAGGAGTAACAGAACAAGTGTGCTACTTAAGGAGAAGAGTTAATATTGACCCAGAAAAATTCCTTCTATATCCCCAATGTTAAAAACTGGAGGGGTATAGCAAATAAAGGTACTATTCAGAGTTCCATGTGAAAGTTGGCAGGAAACATGATTATGAACTTACAATGTAAACTATTAAAAAATAAACTAATAGGTTAAGATGGTAAATGACAATTTTAGGATAATTCAGCAAAGAGCACAGTAACTACATCAAAGTGCAGTTTGAATGTTTTTAAATGTGTTTGAGTTTTTCTGTTTGTTTCTGTTTTGATATTTAAAATGTTTTTTTTTCAAATTTATGACTTGCTTTTGTTTCAAAAGGTGAAGCTTATGATGCATCTGAGAGCAGGAGAGAGATTAGCAAATTTTGACCACTGTGCCTCATTAAGATATTGCTTGATCATTTCCTGATTTAAACAAACAAAGGCCTACAGGAATGGTTCCTTGTAAGTGCTCCAGTTGTTTGGGATATAGGGAATAGAGGAAAGGGGAGGCTACAGGCTTCCTCATAGGAATTGGAAAACAGCCCTATTCCTGCTGGATCACAAGGAAACAATTTTCTAAAACAACAGAGCTTCTGGCCCCGTCTTCAGTTCCTGGAAGGTTTGGCCTTTGTGAGGAAGCCAGTGTTGCTTCCCATTAAGACATGAGGTTAAAATAGCAGATTGGATCCAAAGTCCTTGCTGGACGCAATTTACAATTATAATTATTTGGATATGAGGGACAGCAAAGTAGTGATTCACTTGCTCCTTTTTAAATGTGATAAAGTGAGCAGAAAGAAAAATCAACTCCAGTTTCACATTATGCTGGATCTGGGGTTTATATTCTTAGATAATTCATAATTTGGCAGCAAATCTTGGAATGGATTTTAATCAGAATCTCTGCTTACCTAATGAGCTATTTCAATCCCTGGGCCTTTATGAGACACAAGCTACATGAAATGTGCCTAAGAAGTTGCACTCTTGATGCAGTTGGGTTCTTTGACAGTGAGACGCTCAACTGGAATATTATCAAACTAGTGTCCTGAAAGATGTACTGTTGCAGTAAAGCTCCTTTTGTATCTGATTATCATTAAAGCAAAATATAACTAAAATCATGTACACACTAAAATTACTCAATTAAAATTTCTCAGTACTAAAAAAAAACTGTGGTGAAAAGACAAGGAAATACTGTTTTATCTCCACTACAAGAGGTCCAAAGTCTATGAATTGAGTGAAAGTTATGTTTCCCAAGGCAGAAAATGTCCAGCCTGTGTATAACTTTGCTAGTCTTCTGATTTCCTGATAGATCTGCCCACTTTAAATCTATTTGTTACTTGTAATGCTCCACTCCAAGTTGTCTTTTAAGAAGTCCTGCACTCTCTTATTATAATGTTTGAGATGGTGACTAGGAGGCAATAATGTAGATGGTGTTGGGGACCATGAGGACCAAAAATACTGTATGTTTTGATGTTTTGATGTACATGTGACATACAAAAGCTAATTTTTAACCTTTGACATACTGGTCCCGGACTCCTCCATTATAGGAAACATCCTGTCCACATTGACTCTGTCTAGGCCTTTCAATATTCAATATGTTTCAATGGGATTTCCCCTCATTCTTCTAAACTCCAGTGACTGCAGGCCCAAAGCCTCCAAACGCTCATCATATGTTAACCCTTTCATTCCTGGGACCATCTTCAATACCAACACACCCTTATTTAGATCAGGATCCCAAAACTGCTCGCAATATTCCAAGTGTGGTCTGACCAATGCCTTATAAAGCTTCGGCATTATATCCTTGCTCTTATATTCTAGTCCTCTTGAAGTGAATGTTAACATTACATTTGCCTTCCTTACCACTGACTCAACCTGCAAGTTAGCCTTCAGGGAATCCTGTGTGAAGTCTCCCTAGTCACTTTGAACCACTGATATTTGAATTTTCACCCCATTTAGAAAACAGTCTATGCCTTTATTCCTTCTGCCAAAGTGCGTGAGTTTGCATTCCCCTACACTTTATTCCATCTGCCACTTCTTTGCTCATTCTTCCAATCTGTTTAAGTCCTTATTCAGGCTCCAAGCTTCCTCAACGCTACATGTCCCTCCATCTACCTTCAGATCTTCTGCAAAATTGACCACAAAGACAACAATTCTGTCATCCAAATCATTGACATATGATGTGAAAAAAATGGTCCAAACATTGACCCCTGCAGCCAACCAGAAGATTATTCCCCATCTTCTATCCATGCTAGTACTTTTGCTATAATACCATGGGCTCTTATCTTGTTAAGCAGCTTCATGCATGGCACCTTGTCAAAGGGCTTCTAAAATTCCAAATAAACAACATCTGTTGATTCTCCTTTGTCTATTCTGTCTATTATTTCCTCAAAGAATTCAAACAGATTTGTCAGAAAAGATATTCCCTTGCTGACTTAGGCCTATTTTATCATGAGCCTCCAAGTACTCCAAAACCTTATCCTTAACAATAGACTCCAAAATCTTCCCAACCACTAAAGACAGGCTATTTGGCTTATAATTTCCCTTCTTCTGTGCCTCTCCCTTCTTAAAGAGTGGAGTGACATTTCTGATTTTCCAGTGCTCTTGGAACCATTCCAGAATCTAGTGATTCTTGAAAGAACAAGATCAATATCTCTAAAATCTCTTTAGCTATCTCTTTCAAAACACTGGGGCTTAGGGTTCTAGATGACTTATCTACCTTCAGAACTTTCTGCCTCTCAAGCACCCTCTCCCTGTAATAGCAACTACACTTACTCTGCATCCTGACACTCACATTTTAGCATTCTGTCTTCTACAGTGAAGATTGATGCAAAATACTGTTCTGATATCCTTCTGATCTCTCTTTTATATATCAGAAATAGAATTGGTATTCTCTTTTATATTAATGGATAGCCTGCTTTCATATTTCACTGTTTCTCTCATTATGGCTTTTTTAGTTGCCTTCTGTAGGTCTTTAAAAGCTTCCCACTAAGTTTTGCTATATTATATACCCCCTTTTTTGCTCTTATGCTGTATTTGACTTCCCTTATCAGCCACAGTTGCCTTATCCTCTCTTTAGGATACTTCATCTTTGGGATGTATCTTTGGGATTTCTTGGTGGACGGTTGGGGAGTTGCTTGGCCTTATCTGTAGTAAGGATTAGGCCTCAAGCCTAGGTGTCGACTGTTCACAGCCACTCAGGAGAGAGGATTTGGAGTTGGAGCACTCCAAGAACAGTGTGGTGTCCAAGCTGGAGTTGGTGCTGCCCCCAGTGTTGGCTCAGCAGAAGACATGCCGTATCATGATCGACTGCAGACTGCTGCTGCATTTGTGGACTCAGAGTCCTGGACTTTTTGTATTTTTCATGTGACTGCATTTTACTGATCTTTTATATGTGCTTGCTGTCTCATACAATATGTGCTACATGTGCCTTGTGCTGTGTGTGACTGTTGGTTCTGTGTCTTGCACCTTGGCCCCAGAGTAACGATGCTTTGTTTGCCTATATTCATGAGTATACATCTATGGTTGAAAGACTATTAAACTTGAACTTGTTTTCCTGGAGTGGACGAAGAAATCAGACTTAGAATGATAATCTGGTGAAGGTTTTTGTTCCATCACGTTGGTCAAACACGCAGTGATTAAAAAGAGAGAATGCTGGATATACCCAGCACCATGACCAGCCTGACCTATAGAGTTTGGACCTCTGGCAATTCTTTGCTTTTGGTCTGTGCGTATTGGCAATAGTGGGATGATAAGATATGTACTATAGTGGGATGGAATATGGAGATTTTGCTTATTGAACTAGTTAGCTCACCAAGTGATTTCATTCTACCCAAGTAGAAAGAGGAACCAAGTGCTCCCCTTCTCCTGTATCTCATCCTCCTCCCCATTTCACTCCAGAGCCTCTGAGCCTACATGATTCACCACACAACCTCAGACTTTGAGACCTGCTCTGCTACGTGTTATGAGCAATTCTGAACGTGGAAGCATTGCCTAAGCATTCTAATGGCCTATGTACGGTTAATGCATTTGACACTTTGGTTCTCATTGTACCTAAGGTCTCCTCTTGAATCTGGGATTCAGACTGACGGCAAGATCTGGGTGGTGATTGGATATACTTTGTGTCAGGTTCTTTGGTTTGATGTTATGTTACAGAGATTGAAGGCACTCCATATTGTTGCAGTATTAAATAGAGTTACTGTTATGTGGGTATCAGGAGTGACAATTGTAATCTTCCAGGCATAGTTGCTGGCATACTGTGCATTTCAGAAGCAAAACTTTTTGGAATACGTTAGAATTCTAATATGCTGCTATCAAGATGATGTACTGGAGTCAATCACACCACTGGAAATCCATCAGTCTTTGCACATCTATAAACTCTTGTTGCCTGCCACTCTGTGTCAAGAGAGATGGACATACGATCTACTTGCTTGAGCTGGAGTGTGCCCATGGCCTTGTAGGGTTGGCAACTGAGAATTCTACTTGTCTTTCCTGCACGGTCAAAAAAGATCCAGATGCACAGACCTTTATTACCACTATTTATGTTTCATTTGATTACTTACATTACTCCTGATAAACATGTAATTCATGTCACATAACCTCTCAATAATATCACCAGTTCTGTTTACTGAAATGATCCCTCATTCATTATACAGGATGATCTCCGATTTCCTGGAAAATGTTGGTTGTGCAACTCTTTTAATTCAGGTGAAATTACGAGATGTAGTTTACTGGGTAGCCACCAGATGGCAGTATGTGTAGCGTATGCAGCGCCATTTGTGGCGAGACTCAATTTTGACAAAAGCACGCTATTTTTATTATTTACATTGCACTTGTTGGTGGCCAACATTTTGAGCTTATGTTTGCTTATTTTATGTAAATTTAACCATAGCTATGGCTTCTAAGATAAATGCAAGTACCAGTGGTGGTGTCAAACGTAAACATCAGCCCTATCGATCCAAGGTTGAAATGTTGAAAAAACTGGACCATGGTGTTTCTGTGCAAGCACCATGTGACCTATATGACAGTCAACTGTGTATGATAGAAAGCACCAAAGAGACAAAAATTTGCAATTCAATACAAGCAGTGATTCACTAACGCAAATAGGCATTAGAAAAACTATGAAAGTTGGTAAGTGCATGATCGAGTGAAGACTGAATGGTTTCTCCAGTGTTGCACTGATGGGAGTTGAATTGTCGGGCAGTATGATAATGGATCAACCTAAGCTGTTCCATAAAGAACAAGATGTGCCAGAAGCCAGAGCACATTTCACATCTGTAGGGCCACCCGAAGATCGCAAAATTCTTTTTATTTAGAATAATTGTTCAGCTCACCCCAAAGCAGAACTCCTGTGTACGAATAATGTTTTTAGAGTGTATTTACCGCCAAATTGTACATCGCTTATCACACCCCAAGACCAAGAAATACTACATTCTCTAAAGGCCAAGTATCGCTCACTTTTCGTGAATCGTCCGTAGATGAGTTGAATGCTGGCAATTCTGTACAGACATTCATTAAAGAATTTAACATGAAGGATGTTCTTTGGTTCATTGCTCGAGGAGAAGGTAGTTCCTTCAATGCTAAAGAATGGCTGGTGTAAGTTGTGGCCTGCCTTGATGTTTGACAAAGTGCCTGAAGAAAAGCTTGGTGATGATTTTACAGGATTTCGTGTACCAAAGGAGAAAGCAGTTGTTCAAGATTTGCTTGCATGTGCAAAAAGTGTTACAGGATCTGCTTTCAACGATATAGCAAGTAATCTTAATGAAGAAAATCTACATGAGTGGATGAATTATTGACAATGAAACACTTGTTGTGCACCACCTTACGGACTCAAGAATTATAGACAGTGTTTAGAATGCTGATTAAAAAACTGCAGGTGATGAAGATGGCAGCAATGATGATGATGAAACAGATGGAACTGAAATATTTACTATTGACAAGTTAATTGAGTTGCTGGGTGACTTAATCAAAGGGGTAGAGAAATGTACCTTCACAATGGAACAAGGGCCAATGAATTTTTATTCGATGCAAGGAAAATTACACATGGAGAGATCAATGCACATGAAACCACTTTGCCTGGATGAAATGTATAAAACAAATGACCGAGAAGCAACATTCTTCGTAAGCACAGTAATTAATAAATTTACATTTAATTTTTGTTTAATTAACAATCCTGTTTAAGCTTTGACCTATTCTCATCCGGTAAAAACGTTAATCCAGCAAGGCTCAGGAACGAGGGTGCCGGAAAATCACTGCTCAACCTGATGTTGCTTTTCTTTTACTGTATTCATTTCTTATAGTTTAAAATAAACCTGCAATCTTCATTCCCATCAATATTACCATCATTATAAAGCCAAAGCACCAATTGAAACATCTGTATATAACAAGCAGCAGGATTCTGTCACTCCACACTATTAAACTGAAGACTGACCATCACTCATCACTCCAGAATTAAGGTTACTTTGAACTAGAAACAAATGATCTGAAATAAAGCTATATATTATCATATTTGAATTTACCATTTCCTGTTATTCCAGACATACGAGGTCTGCATTACGTTGTGTATTTTCTGGTTCTGACATAAAGAACTGATCCCATGACATGCTTTTAAAATTTTAAAACAAAGTAGAAGCTTTAGGAAATACTAAAGGTGAATAATTCACAGTAGTTTTTTATTAGGACACAGTCAGACACCCTGCTGCTATAAAGATTTGGTAATTGTAGATAAAGCAAATTTTTAAAATAAGCATTTCTGTATTAATTGACACATCCGAGAAACATTATTTAGTTTGATGCTCTAGATTTTAGAATAACATGAGAGTGGTGCATTTGGAGAACCTGTCTTTCTTTTTTTATATTTTCCTGAGCAATATCTTTTATATTTCTTCATTGGCTAGGAATAGAAAATACAAATAATGCAAACAAATTGCACTGAGATTTGCTCAGAAAACATCAGAACATTGCAAGTGTACTGCCCATGACTTAACATTTATTAAATTCATTAATTTTAGTATGCTTAGCTACAGGAGTTGATTCTTAATGGAACTGAGCAACAAAATACGGAACAGAAATGCATTAAGTATGTCCCAAGGTTAAAAAATGGGTTCCTTTTAAACATAAGACATGCAGAATATCTCAATTCTACTACAGTTATAAATGAAATTGAAAAAGTCCAACAAAAACCTTCCTGGTTTGCCTGACACAATAAAACTCAAAATACTGTGCTGACACGTCAGACCAGGAAAAGTTTTATTAAATAAATCTAAAAATACTTATTTCACCACCATGCTACAAATTAACTGGGGTGGGGGAGAGCAACAGAAAATATTTTTCACATTTATGCAGAAAATCAGTAGTATTTCTTTGACTTCAGGAAGCTTAATATGTCTTTGGTTAAATCACGATTGCCACTGTGGTGACGTTTGAAACATCAAAGTAAAACAACAAATTTCAGATTCTCCCTCAACCATTCTTTTGTGTAGGGCTATGAGTAAAACTATAATGTGATGGAAATATTTTTTTTTGGAGGTGGAAGAGCATTTCAAATTGCCAGCATTGGTTCATGAGTAGATGGGTTATGTGACTTGCTGCATTTGTCAAAGGCTCCAGGGTAACATACTGGGAAAGTCTACTGAACTTGGTTGGTTGTCTGGCAGGGTTGCTGTGGTTTGAGTGATGACTGTTACAAATTGCTGCTGAATCTCAAAGGAAAGAAACCAGCAAATGATCCAGCCCATTAACTCTGAGAGAAGCAAAGTGATTAGGTTATTCAAAATCAATACTTTTATACACTCTTACTTTATCTTGCCCTTTCTTATCTACAGTGCCTTGAAAAAGTATTTGGCCTCCAGAACTATTTTCACATTTTACTGTATCACTTTCTAAATATAAAATACAGAATATATGGAAGTAGGATTTTTGAGCTAATCTACAAATTATTGACATGATGTCAAATCAAAACAAAAATTCCAAAACCTGTCAACAATTTACTAAAACTTAAAAACCAAAATTGTGAGCTGATGAAGTATTCATCCCCTTTGTAATTGCTATGCTAACTTTCCTCAGGTGCAATATACGTATTACCTTACCAGCTCACCCAATTTAATGGCGTAGAAAATTGGAGGATCACTTGCTTTCAATGAATTCATACAAATAAATACCTCCTACCTCTGTAAGGTCCAACAGTATGGTAGATTTTCAACAGACCAAACCAATATGAAAACAAAAGAGCATTCGAGACAAGTCAGGGAAATGATAATAGAGAAGCCCAAATCTGGGGAAGGGTACAACACCATCTCAAAGGCACTGAACATACTTTGGAGCTCAGTGCAGTCCATCGTGAAAAAGTGGAAAAAATATGAAACCACAGCCTAAATCTAAACTTAGTCGCTGGAGAAGAATGGTGCTTGTAAGTGAGGCTACTGTGGTGCCAAAAGTCACTTTGGGTGAGCTGCAGAAGTCAGTGGCTGCAACGAGAGATGAAATTCATGGCTCCACAATCTCTAAGGCTTTGCACAAACAGAATATTTATGAAAGAGTGGCAAGGATAAAGCTCAGGCTGAAAAAAAACCATATCCTTATCTGTCAAGACTTTACAAAGCACCACTTAGAAAATACTGTAAAGATGTGGAAGGTCTAGTGGTTGGATGAGATGAAAGTGGAACTTCTCGGCCTCAACAGTAAGTGGTATGTGTGGTGTAAATCTAATACTGTGCTTCAGCCAGGTAACACCATCCTACTGTGAAGTAGGGTGGAGATAGCATCATGCTATAGGGATGCTTTTTAGTAGCAGGGACTGGAAATCTGGTTACGATTGATGGGAAGATGCGTGCTGCTAAATACAGAGAGATCCTGGATGAAAACCTGCCGGCCTCTGCCACAAAGCTTAAACAAGAGAGGAAGTTCACCTTTCAGCAGGACAATGACCCAAAGCACACCGCCAGAGCAACCGTGGACCAATGTTCACACGCGCACACATCTTTTGCTACTAGCACACAAGGGAATTTAAACCGCACACAAAAGGTTGTCACCATCTACTTCGTTAGCGTGTTAAGTATATTTCATGATTGTACACAAACATTTCCTTTTCCAGTTTCTGATGCAGACGGTGTTGACAACGTGGAATTTGTGACATTTTGTCTGTGGAGTTTAGAACTGGCTTACTTATACTGTTTTTATTGAAGAAATTATTGATTCACTAAGTCAAATTCCATAAAAGCAAAGAGCGTGAAGTGCAAAGGAACTGTTCATTTAAAGCGGAATGGCTTAATGAAACAGTAGAAACTGTTACACCGAAAGGTCATGAGGTCAGGAACGTGCAACTATGAGAAATATTTATGTACGGTACAGAAACTGGTATTACCTGCATAGATTATCGTGATGCAAAAGTTGCCAGAAAATTTGCAAGTGGGAAGAAGTGGAGTGATATTTGGAAACCAGACTTTTTAAAGCGCCATTTAGCAAGCAAGTCACATATGGATGATATGCAAACGCTCCAACGAGAAAATCCTTCACTACCCACTACAGACATGCTGCAAATGTTTTGTGAGAGTACAGATGAACAAGAGTGAAAACGATCAACACTAAAGGAGATCAAATTTCTTATTGACAGTGTTTTGCTAGCTGATAAAATGAATACCTGCATATATAAAATTCAGTGTATACATGTTGTCATCACTGGGCGAAAAATCGTACAGCACAAGATTTTGACACACACTGGTCATTACAGATTAGAGGGAACATTGTATTTGAGTGGCCTTAAATGAAGCAAATTGATATACTTGAGTGGCCCAGTCACAGCCCTGACCTTAACCAGATCGAACAACTCTGGCAAGACCTCAAGGTTGTTGTCCACTGCCGCACACCAACTAACCTGGCACATCTTGGTAAAGAGGGATCGGCAACTCTTGCTCCATCACATTGTGGAAAGCTAATAGAGATTTATCCAAAAAAAGATTACTGGCTGTAATAGTTGCTGGTTAAACTAAGAACTGAGCAAAGGGGGATGAATAATTTTGAACTGCTGACATTTCAGTTTTTGGAATTTTTAGCTTTTATGCTTTAAAATATTCCGTTTCCCTGTGAAAAACAGGGAATGTGTTTCAAAGATAAAATTTCTCAGACAAATTGATCAAAATCCCCAGTTGTAATACTCATTTATGTGAATGAAGGTCTGGAGGCTGAATACTTCTACAAGACACTGTATCTCTTACCTACCCAACCCTTATCACCACCAGGTTTGCTAGACATGTCGGGGAAGGTTCAAACTGAGTTGGCATGGGAATGGGAACTGCAGTGACGGGCTGAGGATGAGGCAGTTCATATACTAGTCGTTGTAGTGTGGAGTGAGACTGTGATGAAGGACAGGGAGATGATAGGGCAAAATTATAGTTGGTGGAATGAGCTGAAGTGTAACATGGGGACAAAGTTGAAAAGGGTAATGAATACAGGACTGAGGGTGGTATATATTTTAATGCATGCAAAATAAGAAATAAGGTGGAAAATCTTGTAGTGCAGCTAGATTGGCAGGTGTGACGTTGTTGGCATCACTAAAATGTGGCAAAAAGACCATCGTTGGGATCCTAACATTCAACGATACACCATGTCTCAAAAGGGCAGGCAGATAGGTAGAGGGGGATAGGGTGGCTCCGTAGGTAAAAAGTGAAATCAAACCCAAAGAAAGAATGATATAGGATTGAAAGATATAGTTACAAAATTGCAAGGGTAATAAAGACCCTTATAGGTGTAATATAACACCCCAGTACAGCAGACAGGACGTGGGATATAAGTTTCAATTCGAAATAGAAAAGGCATGTAATAAAGGCAATGTTACGATGGTCATGGGGTATTTCTATATTCAGTTAGATTGGGAAAATCAGGCTGGTGGTGGATCCTAAGAAAAGGATTTTGTAGAATGCCTACAAGAAGGCTTTTTAGAGCAGCTTGTGGTTGAGTGCACTAGGAAAAAGACAATTCTGGATTGGGTGTTGTGTAGTTAACCAGATTTGACTAAGGAGCTTAAGGTAAGGAACACTTGGGAGGCTGTGACCACAATATGATAGAATTCACTCTACAGTTCGAGAGGAAAAGCTGAAGTCAGAGGTATCAGTATTACAGTGGAGTAAATGGAATTACAGAGGCATGAGAGAGGAGCTGGCCAAAGTGCCAAAGGGGGAACTAGCAGGGTTGACGGCAGAACAGCAATGGCTGGAGGTTCTGGGGACAAACCAAAAATATCAAAGAGGATACCAAAGGCTTTATTTGATGTATAAAGAGAAAAAGGGAGGTGAGATTAAATATCCCACTGCTGGAAAATGATGCTGGAGAGGTAGCAGTGGGGGACAAGGAAATGGCGGGTGAACTGAATCAGTATTTTGCGTCAGTCTTCACTGTGGAAGGCACAAGCAGTACGTCAGAAGTTCAAGAGTGTCAGGGGGCAGAAGTGAGCGCAGTTGCTATTACTAGGGAGAAGGCGTTTGGGGAGCTATAAAGTCAAAGTAGATAAATCACCTGGACTAGATGGAGTATATCCCAGGGTTCTGAAAGAGGTGACTGAAGAGACTGCGGAATCATTAGTAATGATCTTTCAAGAATCACTAGATTCTGGAGTGGATGCAGGGAGTGGAAAATTGCAAATGTGACCCCACTGTTTAAGCTGCTAGGAGGCAGAAGAAAGGAAATTATAGGCCAATTAGCTTGACCTCAGTTCTGGGAAGGTCTTGGGAGACTATTATTACGGATGAAGTTTTGGGGCACTTGGAAGCACATGATAAAACAGGCCAAAGTCAGCATTGTTTTCTCAAGGGGAAATCTTATCTGACAAATCAGTTAGAATTCTATGAGGTAATAATAGGCAAGATAAATAAAAGAGAGTATATGGATGTTGTTTACTTGGATTTTCAGAAGGCCTTTGAAAAGGTGCCACACGTGAAGCTGCTTAACAAGACAAAAGCGCATGGTATTACAAGAGAGGTACCAGCATGGACAGAAAATTGGCTGATTGTAGGAGGCAAAGAGTCAGAATAAAAGGGGCCTTTTCTGGTTGGCTGCCGGTGACGTTTTATGATCTGCAGGTGTCGGTATTGGGACCGCTACTTTTTACATTATACTTTAACGACTTGGATGACGGAATTGATGGTTTTGTTGCCAAATTTACAGACAATATAGATGGGGAGGGGGGTTAGTGTCGAGGAAGCAGGGCATCTACAGAAGGACTTGGACAGTTTGGGAGAAAGATGTAGCAGATGGAATGTAGTGTAGGAAAGTGTATGGTCATGCACTTTGATAGAAGGAATAAATTTCTGCATGGGGAGAAAATTCAAAAATCAGGGTTGCAGAGGGTAGTTGGGAGTCCTTGTGCAGGATTCCCTAGAGGTTAATTTGCAGGTTGAGTCTGTGTTGAGGAAGTAAAATGCAATGTTAGCATTCATTTCCAGAAGACTAGTATATAAAAGCAAGGATATAATGTTGAGGCTTTATAAGGAATTGGTCAGACCTCACTTGGAACAGGGTGAGCAGTTTTGGGACCTTTATCTAAGTAAATATGTGCTGGCATTGGAGAGGGTCCAGAGGATGTTCACGGGAATGATGTTCACGGGAATGAAAGACATTGCTCTAGGCTTGTAGTCATCGGAGTTTAGAAGAATGAGGAGAATCTCATTGAAACCTATTAAATGTTGAAAGGAAGCGGAGAGGTTGTTTCCCCATTGTGGGTGTGTCTAGGGCTGGAGTGCACAGCCTCAGAAAAGAGGGTCTTCCATTTAGAACAGAGATGAGAAGGAATTCCTATAGCCAGACGGTGGTGAATCTCTGGAATTCATTGCCCTGGACAGCTGTGGAGGCCAACTGATGAGCAGAGCAGTAATTTACTATTTAAAGCAGAGGTTGATAGGTTTTTGGTTAGTCAGGGGGCCGAAATGACGACTGTACTTTTTTCCATAGGAGCTACCTGGCCTATTGAGTTCCTCCAGCATTTTGTGTGTGTTGCTTTAGATTTCCAGCATCAGCCAATTTTCTCTTGTTTGAGGTATAATGGTTTTTTTTAATACATAAATTTTGGGAGTGTTGAGAGGGTAAGCAGCTGTAAATTCCTCGGCATCCACGTCACTGAGGATCTCACATGGTCTGTGCACACCAGCTGTGTGGTGAAAAAGGCACAACTGCGCCTCTTTTACCTCAGACGGTTGAGGAAGTTTGGTGTGGGCCCCCAAATCCTAAGAACTTTCTACAAGGGCACAGTTGAGAGCATCCTGACTGGCTGCATCACTGCCTTGGTATGGGAACTGTGCCTCCCTTAATCACAGGATTCTGCAGAGAGTGGTGCAGACACATCTGTAGTTGTGAACTTCCCATGATTCAGGACATTTACAAAGACAGGTATGATAAAAGGGCCTGAAGGATCATTGGGGATCTGAGTCACCCCAACCACAATCTATTCCAGCAGCTACCATCCGGGACCACAGTATAAAAGCCAGGACCTACAGGCTCCAGGACAGCTTCTTCCACCAGGCCATCAGATGCAACTCCCGTTGATTTGAGTGTATTTCTATGCTATGTTGACTGTTCTATTTATTATAAATTACAAAGATTGCACATTGCACCTTTAGACAGAGATGTAATGTAAAGATTTTTACTCCTCATGTATATGAAGGATGTAAGAAATAAAGTCAATTCAATTCTAATCTGTGATTTCATTTTTACCAGGATTTTTGTAACTTGTTTTTCTATGGTTTAAGTATATACTAACTGCTTTCAATACTTCGCTCTTAATGGTATTCAGATCTGGCAAATCTCAGCAAGTTTATATCACTGTTGCATTTAACGCAGTATGTGCTGGGACATTGGAGGCACTCAGACAAAAATGATGGCTTGAACCTTCCGACTGCTCTCCCTAGGATTTTGCGTGAATGTTTTTTCACATGCCTAGCAGAGCAGTAATTTACTACAATCTGTCAATAGGTTGTCTTCACACTGAACTTCTGCTTAGTTAGACAGTGCAGGAATAGACCCCTCTGTAATGGAAACACTGTTTGTATTGCAGATCACCTCAAACCAAGTCAGTCTACTGTCATTTAACTACATAGATGTACATTATATAAAACCATATAATGTATATAGACATGAAACAACATTTCTTTCAACTAAGGTGTAATGCACAGTAGTACACATAACACATGATAACTTATGAAGGTAAAGATAACACCTACAGATCAATCACACATAAGTAACAAACTAAAGTGCATTAATATTAAATATTGTAAGGTATGGAACAGATTAACCAGTGACACTTTGAATGCGATGTGGCAGGGAGTTCAGTAGCCTAATGGCCTGAGGGAAGAAACTGTTTCCCATCCTGACCGTCCTTATTTTTATGCATCAGAGTCTCCTGCCTGATGGTAGGAAGTCAAAGAGGACGCTGGATGGATGGGTGGGATCCTTGATAATACGAAGGGCCCTGCGTATGCAGTACTCCTGATAAACGTCCCCGATGGATGGTAGGGAGACCCCTGTGATTCTCTCAGCTGTCCCCACAGTCCTTTGTACAGACTACTGGTCTGATATTCGACTGCTCCTGTACCAGATGGAGATGCAACTTGTCAGAACACTCTCAATGGTGCTACAGTCAAACACAGTTAAGAAGTGGGGTGGGAGCCTTGCTTGCCTCAATCTTCTTAGGAAGTGGAGGCGCTGAAGTGACATTAAGGGATCAGGTGAGGTAATCTGTGATGTGAACTCACAGGAACTTTGTGCACTTAACTCTCTCTTCAGAGGAGCCATGTATTCACAGAAGGACAGGTTTGCACCTTCCTGAAGTCCACAATTATTTTCTTTGTCTTCTCCATGTTCAGGCTTAGGTTGTCCCTCTCACACCGGTCCACCAGATGCTCCACTTCCTCTCTATACTCCGTCTCGTCATTGTTCTTGATAAGGCCAACCACTGTTGTGTCATCTGCAAACTCGATGACACAGTCTGAGCTGGATCCTGTGACACAGTCGTGCGACAGCAGTGTGAACAGCAGCGGGCTGAGCACACAGCCTTGGGGAGTGCCAGTGCTCAGTGTAATGGGATGAGAGACATTTGCTACAGTATTGTTAAGAAGAACAGGTATCCAATTACAGAGGGAGGTGTTGAGACCCACCAGTTTCTGCGGTAGGATGGTGTTGAATGCTGAACTGAAATTTAGAAACAGCAGTCTGGCTTATGAGACCCCATTTTCCAGGTGGGACTGGACTGAGTGGAGGGCAGAGGCTATGGCATCATCCATTGTAGCCGGAAGAAAGACTTTAATGTGCTCCATGACCAGCCGCTCAAAGCATTTCATAATGGTTGATGTTAATGCCACCAGATGATAGTTGTTCAGCCAGGTTCCTGTCACCTTCTTTGGCACAGGAACGATGGTTGGTTCCTTGAAAACTGAGGGGACATTGGATTATTCCAGTGGGATTTTGAAGATATCCATCAACACCTCCATCAGCTGGGCTAGAAACATACAAAACCTACAGCACAATACAGGCCCTTTGGCCCACAATGCTGTGCCGAACATATACTTACTTTAGAAATTACCTAGGGTTACCCATCGTCCTCTATTTTTCTGAGCTCCATGTACCTGTCCAGGAGTCACTTAAAAGACCCTATCGTATCCACCTCCACCACTGTCACCGGCAGCCCATTCCACCACTCTCTGCGTAAAAAACACCTCCTCTGTACCTACTTCCAAGCACCTTAAAACTGTGCCCTCTCGTGCTAGCCATTTCATCCCTGGGAAAAAGCCTCTGACTATCCACACGATCAATGCCTCTCATCATCTTATACACCTCTATCGGGTCACCTCTCATCCTCCGTCGCTGTGCAGTCTTTCAGAACCCAACCTGGTATATCACTGGACCCCGCAGCTTTGCGTCCTGCAATCAAGTCCACAGGGGTGACACCGAACTTCCAGTTACCTGTCACTTTAATTCCCCACCTTACTTCCTCTGTCCGTAGCGTAATAGATTGTTTCAAAAAGGTCCCAAATAGGCTTGAGGAACTATGCAACAATACGCATGTGACAGCAACCCTGGTTCTCTCCCCATGGATATTATGTGAACTGCTGGGAATTTCCAGCATTCTCCTTGTTAGAAGGTCAGCAGCAGTTCTGAGCTGAATTCAAGTCTCAACACGCTTCCCTTATGGACCCGTTGACAGAATGGCTCTGTAAACTTTAGAATCAACTGGGCACTTCTGGCCTCACACTATCAGCGATACTCCTTATATCATACCTCATTTCAGAAGAAGCCTCAACTCTATCTCTCTTTCTACAGCTGCAACCTGACCTACTGGGTGTTTCCAGGATTTCCTGTTATCAGCTGATGCAGGAACAGTGAATCAATTCATTTCAATTGCGGGATGAGTTTGGGCGGTTGTGGAAGAGGGGTGGGATGGTTAACGAGGAGGAAGAGCAACCACTAGTTCACTCTTTTATACTCAGTTATTAAAATTTAAACAAAAGCTAATGTTGGTTGATTTTCATTGATTCATTTAATATTTTACTTCCTTGCACATTTTTGACATTTTCTGTGTCTCAACTTCTTTACGGGAACACAAACTGGCGTATGGAGACATGGTCCACTGTCACTGATCTCAGTACACGAAGACCGAGGAGGACATCACTTTAACTCGTACACTGTGGAGGTTCAGGCACAGGCAAACACTAAGCAGGCACAACGATTTTTAGAAGCATGGTTCTCTTCTGATAACTCTGTAAGCAAACATATTGAAATGGACGCCTAAGAGCCAAATGTAAGCCAATAGATTTCAAAGGTCAACTGAAGGGGTAACCAACCAAGGCAAGCAAACAGGGGCCTATATAAACGTGAGCACTTCCAGAGAGAAGCACCAACAACTGCGCACTGCGGATGTCACCTCGACTGCTGATGAAAAAACCTGCAAGCTAATTGCCAAGGTCGGCAAACACTGCAACTTCAAACTTTCTGCATATCTCAGACATTCAGAAGTATTCAGTGCACTTGACAGCTGGTCAAGCTTCTTAGAGAGTAATTCTTCCTTTCCTTATTCTCTCACACATGTCCACAAACCTCCCTTTAATTTTAGCCACATTAAGGGGCAATTCAAAGCAGCCAGTTAACTTTCATGTGGGATGTTGGAACTCCACAATGAGACCCATATGATCAGTTCACAAGTGTTTAAACTCAGCACAGGCACAGAGCAGGATCAGGACCCAGGAACTGTAAGGCAGTAGCACTAACTGCTATGCTACCTTTTCAGGTGCAGGCTTAGCATCCCAACAGAGGGAATTGGCTGAAGTAAATTCGTATAATTCCTTTTTTTTTGGATATTTTTGTCACTTGAATAACTTCAAATGAGAAAATACTTTTCATAGGTAAATGCTATTAGATGTACAAGGTGGTAAATATTATAAATCATACTGCACATGCTTTTAGAAAGTATACTATCATTTTCCTTCAACGAAAACAGAAAATGATTTGTTCAGCTTAAAAGTCAGTTACAATGAAAACAGTCAAACTGGAAAGAAATGTTTCGGAGTCTGCCAATTTTTATTCACACTTTACATTCCCCTAGTTCTTTCAGAATGGCTGGTTGGATCTCCTCCAATTTAAAGGAAGCTATCAGTACCTCCTTTGTTCTTCCTGTGTCTGTCATCAAGCAATTAACATCCACCATTTCAGCCTTCCTGTCAGGAGAAGGTTATCGTCAACTGCAATCTATCAATCTGCATCATGTTTATGAAACACTTTGAAAACTTCTTTTGTACCAGCAATTTTTAATACTTACAAATATTATTATAAACTTTTCATTTAATTCTTTAGCAAAGTAAATTTTGGCAATACAGAATACAGCTTCTGTAATGTCTCATTTAGTTTGTAACTTCAGATGTCTTTCGAAATGACAGACCAGCACCGCAGTTACCTTGAACACTTCTAGCCATCATCACAACATTCTTCTAAGCAAAAAGGATAATACCATGTGAAAAACCTGTGTCTATGGTTCGCAGGTTCTCAATGCTGGCACTCAATTGGCAGGACCTGTCATCCCTGTCTGTTCCGTGGTTCATGACCCATGCATTTTCTCTGCTTTCCCACTGCAATTACTCAATGCTGAAAAGGGGCTGCACGTTACCTCCAGGTCAGCACAGGATATAAAGAACAAAAGAAGTTCTTGAAACCTACTTCATTCCATTCTACAATTTTTGGATGAATAGCAAAGGAATTAAAACAGGCTGCACAGCATTCTAAACATTTGATGTACAGCAGGTTAGTATGTGTATTCTTTTTTTAACTGGCATCAAGTTATACCAAACCAAAACTATTTCTTAAATATTAAAAGTCATTTAGACTAGAACCATGTTATATGTCATGAATTATGATGAGCCCCGCTAAATTACACATGAAATTACAAGGAAAGCTGTGAGATTCTCACTGTAAAGTAAGAGATAATCAGGTTGTTCTATTGTTTCACTTCTGCAACTAATGTATTAATTTCAGGTCACAGTCATTACTCCAATATTTTTTTAGACAACAGATCCTGGTAATTACTTTTCTTATTTACTTTTCACACAGCTCCTTCATATCCCATACTTATACCACTTTACGTTGCATTATCTTCCCGTTTTTCCATCCATCTCTCTCTCTCTCTCGCGCCTTTCATCCAATTACACAAATTCCCTTTGTTCTTCCCCTGCCTGACACTGTTTAGTATAAGTTCCCTGTTTTTTTTTCAGCTTCTGACAGAATATCACAGACTTGCAACATTATTTGCTTCTCTCTTTACAGATGCTACCTTCCCTGATGAGAATATCGTACTTACAGTAATTGTCATACAATTTCTGTATGAAGGCTTTTGTTAGATAGTTTAATTTAACTGGTAATTTGCATTTACATTATGAAAAATTATGGTACTAATATTTACAATGCTTTTCATTTTACGCATTTAGTGAATAAAGGTCAAACTAATAGATTATCCTTCTTTTGGAGAAACTACAGTCTAGAAATGAGATCACTCATAAATGGCACTAAACCGTTCCAGCAATTAACCATTGCTTATTCATGTTGCTTCAGATGGAGCAAAGTGCTTATTAGCTTTATTTGACACCCATACATTGAAACAAACAGTGAAACGTGTCACTTGCGTCAACAACTAACACCATTTGAGGACGTGCTGGGGTAGCCTGCAAATATCATTATGATTCTGGTGCCAATATAGTATGCCCACAGCTTACTAATGTGTACCTGCACATCTTTGGAATCTGTGGGGAAACCCATGCGGGCAATGGGAGAATGTACAAACTCTTACAGACTGTCGGTAGGAACTGAACCCGGATCTGAATGCTACATGCTATGCTGCCATGCTTCCCAAAATGTCTAGGTAGTGAGTATCTTTCCTTTATATTGCTAGTGCACATGAGGTTGCATGGCTAAATACTGTACACCTATTGCCTTATTCTTATGCTAATTAACATTGAGGTGTATATGATACTATCCTCAGAAAAGTTCTCTTGTTAGCGTATGTGCAGTTATCATGGTTGCAGGCAGGACAGGGGAAAAGCAGGAAAGAGCATGAACCCACCCCCCTGAAATATGGAGTAATCTCATCAGCTAGCCCACATTAAAGGGACCCGAGGCCCCAGGGACAGACATGGATGAAGGGGTGATGGAGATAGCCACCTATAGCATTTTGCCAAACCCGGGACCATCCAAAGAAAACACTTCATGACCATAAGGGTTATTTTGCAGACACATTAAGCCACCCTTAAAATCAACAAGTTGAAGAACATAACAAGAATCCCAACCTGCTCATCCAGACACCCACCCCAACATGGCAAATATCTCCAGTGTTTTCCTTGCACTACACTTTGTCCTAGCCCTCTTCAACAGCTCACAAAGGTTAAAGTGCACATCATTCCCGCAGTCTACAACTATCATGGTATACAACATATTAACCCCAACAATCCCCTCTTGTCTTGTGGGATTAGGGTGCCTACAACAGGCACCCGACATATTAGAATGGAAGAGAATATTTCCAAGCACCGACCAGGCTGTCAACATATACAGAAAGTATGAAGAAGCTTCCATTTACCTCCTCCCTTAAAGCAATAAATATCCTAGTTACACACATCTACTGGCAGATGTGCCTGACATTGCATCATATGCTCACCATTACAAAGTTCTTTCTATCTCCTGAACTGAATGATATCATAGACACCTTCTGCACCCTGCCCTGACCAATGAGGGAGAAAGAGGAAGCCAGCGTCAACCTGTACCAGGCCAAATACCAGTGGAAGCTCTGAGCTGATGTGAAGTGAACAGGGTAGATTGGAGACTTACCCTGCCAAGAACCAAAGGTTGCAACGGAGGACTTGGTTGAGTAAATAAGAGGAGAGCAGACATAGGAATGTAGGCTGATACAATGTAGCTTCATTGACAGAAAGCAAGAGTGACAAAGAGCATGGAGGAGATGGTCTTCAGCCATCTGAAAGACTCAATACCATCTTCATAGATAAACCAGAAAAAGCACAGCCCTTCACTAACCTGATTTCAGATATAAGAGTGCATCCACTCCAACACGGGTAGGTCACATTGCTTATGTGTCTGATATTCAATATTCTATTCTCTGTTCATTCAAGGGAAGAGATTACCATTTCTGGCTAGAACAGTTCAGAGACTGTAAAAGTCCTCCTTATGGGGTTTAACTGATGGTAGGGATTCATTCCTGTGGACTGTTCATAACCTGGACAGCTTACGTCCAAAATGTGGCTGAAAATCAATTTCTTAGGTGTCAGAAAATTCTTACTGCCCAGTAGTGGCTAATAAATTCATCCTTCCAGTCTCCCAAATGTTACTTGTATGTATGGGTTTTGTATAAGCTGACATTCATAACTTGGGGAGGGCCTGTATTCCTATATCAGATGTGACAACTCCAAGCAGAACATCTCTCTCCAAAGACCTATATTTAACTCATTTAATTAACCAAATGATTCCTCTGTATTTTCCTATATTTGCAAATGACTGATAGAGGACATTCAGTCTACATTGACTCCTAAAAGAATTCCGTCAAAACCGCTTCCAACAGAAAATGGAGCCGAGGATTATTGAAGCAATGGATACAAGCTTCAGCAGCAGGGCAGCCTTACAGGGAAGAACCTGCCTTGCCGATGGAAAGAACATGTTGTAACAAGCTAAGCTCTTCAAAATGATACTGTCCCAGACAATGGTGAGTGTGGCAGGAATCAAAGATGACATTGGAGGAAACACCTGTTGTGTAAAGTTTGGGGACTGGCAATTGGTAGTTCAAGTGTGAAGCAATGTGCGATCGATGGGGAGCCAGCACTGCATGGAATCACCGTAGAAGTACAATCTGGCATGCGGGTACTTACTAACTTTTACCTTAAATGGAGAAAATTTTGACTTTTATTAATGGAATGGTGGTTATAATTTCAGGATTCCTGTGCAAATGCAAGGTCTTGAATTTATGGGCCAATTTTCCATAGGGTTCTGGTGCCGGAGCAGAAACATGTGGAGATCTCTGAATATTTGGACTGGGGAAATCGTTCTTGTTTGCTGCACAAGGACAGGCCTGGTGCAGGATCTGCAAACACATTCATCTGCAGAAGAAGATCGCAAGGATATGAGAAATAGATAGCATACTATACCTAGTGGGCACAGGGGTGGAGATACGCCTCTTCCCTCTACTAGCCTGCAGGTCACTACTGGACAAGGTGTATGACCTGCTTAGGAACCCCCCCACCCAGATCAGGGCATGTGAAGCCATGGGAGCTGGTGGTGGATGGTCGTCTGTGCAGCTGGTGCATATCACAAGTGCTGATTGTGTGGCCACTGACGCCAGGCAGACAATTTTTGATTGACAATGGCTGGGGTCACCTGCCTTGTAAAGACACTGCCCAGAAAAAGGCAATGGCAAACAACTCATGTCAAAAAATTTGCCAAGAACAATCAAGGCTTTGAGACCATAACCGCCTACGTCATTGACACAGCACATAATTATGGTGATAACTATACTAGCTAATATTATTCATGCATATTTTAATCACTTTAATTATTTAAATATTTTAGTTAAACATATTTTTCATCAACTTAGAATTAATTTTATTTAATTGTTAACATTTAAAATGTTTTTTAACATTAAAACATTGAGAAATCTTGAAAAACTAACATCTTTGACAGATGGATCGGGGGTGTCTGCGTCTGTGTGTAGCTTGTTCAAACTAGGATTACATTCATCTCCATAATCATCTGGTTGCCAAAAAGATAAGTTTGGGGAAATGGGGGCAATAAGTGCTATCCAAGAAAATTAAGGCTGTTATGATTATATCACTGCATAATAGAACTGTATATTTCACAGTATAATATCACTGCATATATTACTGTGGGGAATATAACGTACTGAACATAAATCATCAACCATGGAAGACTCTACAGATAAAAAAAATATATAACATGGAACGATTGGAAGGAAGTATTAAAAGAGATCAAGAGGGTAATCTAACACAGGAGTTTGGATGATGTCATATAACAAAAACAGTACTTTCTATGGGTAATCTGATCCCAAAGATAAATTTATAATCTTAAAATTGCTCTGGGATATCTATTATATGAACACCGTAAAACTCAGGGGACGGTGTTTTTTCAGATTTATGACTCATTTTAGAAATAACTTCTATGCTGAATGCACTGCACAATGTGGAATGGAGTGAATTAATACAATGAGTCTTTTACAATGAAACATTAACAGTGTTAACAATCACTCTATAATACATTATTCAGTGATTCAGAAAATATTAAAGTCAAATTTAGTAGAGGAATAAGTTTGAAATATCAGAGTACATAAAACTTTGGAAATAATAGAACATTTCTTCACATGACTTTATAGCATTTGGTTGGTGAATGCTGAAGGCAATTGCCCCTTAATTAAACCATTTTCAAAAAATAGCAGAAATAAGTACAGTGATTTTAAATCATTTTATCAAATGTGCCAGTTCTCAATAAGTCTATAATTGGCTTCATCAATGATGAAAGAAATCAAAATTTGGTGCAGATGTTCAACAAAGCTATTTTGCAAGCTAGTATTTTAATTTCGTTTTGCTTCATCTGTGAAAGAGGGTAGATTTTGCTAGGTTTTGTGGAAGAAAACATCAGGAACAATTTAAAAAGAAATTGAAGTTAATTAACTCTGATAAGCAAAACTAGAAATGATTGAAATCTTTCAGATTCTTCCTTCCCCTGAAGAAAACAGATGCAGGTTTGTACACAAAAGGAAAGCCATTTTTTTAAAACTTGATTACTTTCTGTTGAGTCTGGCTGGCTAACATTTTTGAGATTGAAGACTTTGGAAAAAAAAATGGTTTTGGAATTTTTACCAGAATAAGATTGTTAAACTAAACATATATTTCATGTTGTATTGCCAAACAAGAGCAATGCAGAAGTACTTATGATGAGCAAAATCTCTTTTTATCTTTAATATCAATCTTTTTATCAAGCACTCAATGGGTAAACACCAGTTAGGATTTTCAAAGCTATTCATCAAAGTCCAATGCAAAACAAAAATAGGACTCTAACCAATTTTTAAGGCAATAATTGATCCAGATTGTATAGGCAGTTGCATAAAGGACTCACAATGCGATCCAAACAGACAGGACTGACCCAGAAAACCTAGAACCTAACAAATAGTAAATCCTGGTGCAAGCAACAGTATCATTAAACGTATGGAACACACGGTCTGACAACTGGGGTAAAATTCACATCCCATGAGCTTGGGATGTAGGACATACTCCATCAATGGGATGTAACTAAGGGGTGTAACTGTGGGATGGGTACCATGCTATCAATTGTTTATAAGTAATAAAGTTTATTATTTATCATTTAATAATGTGGATTCTTTATCAGTATGTTAAGGAAGATTCAATATTTTTAATATTGAAGTCACAACATTAATATATTAACTTTTGTTAGATACACTTTAATGGATTTTATTTCCATCTTTTACAGCATGTTGATAACTACTAAGATAGGTCACTTTCGGCTACGAAACAGGTAACTATAAAGTATGGTATTTGAAATAATAGGAAAACCACCACTTAATTTCATGTTGATGAATCCACATACACTAAATTAATATCTGAATCACAGTGTCCAGGAAATTCAGAGTTAGAATCCAGACATACAAGAAGTAGGAGATGTGGAGAAGGTAAAGCTGGTCTTATGTGTTTACTTGTGACCAGATACAAATTGGCTGTAACAGGTGCTGAGAACCAAGTGAACAGTCTTCCTCTTCAACAATAACTACAACACCAGACAGCTGGCACTTTCATCCTGTTAAAATCTCCCATCTGCTCCAGAGGAGTTTATCAAACAGATCTCACACTGAGTCACACCACACAGTCTTAGAGCAGGTAACTGAAAGCTCAGTTAAAGAGATTGAGGTTAAGGAACAGGAGGAAATAAAATTGCAGAGATAGCAGTGCTTAGGGAGAGAAATCCTGTGGTTGTGGCCTTGGAACTGAAAGGGATGGCTTCTGATGGCTGAATAATGAAAAACATGGAATTAAGAATTAAGAGCAGGGAGGTTATGTTGCAACTGTACAGGGTACTGGTGAGGCTGCACCTGGAGTGCTGCCTGCAGTTCTGGTCTCCTTACTTGAGGAAGGATATACTGCCTTTGGAGAGGAGGTTCACCAGGCTGATTCCAGAGATGAGGGGGTTAAGACTATGAGGAGAGATTGAATTGCCTGGGACCTTACTCGCTGGATTTCCAAAGAATGAGAGAAGATCTTCTAGAAACGTAAAATTATGAAAGGGATAGATAGGATAGATGCAGGAAATTTGTTTCCACTGATAGGTGAGACTAGAACTAGGGGACATAGCCCGAAGATTCGGTGGGGGGGGGGGGGGTAGATAATTAGGACGGAGATGAGGAGCAACTGCTTTTCCCAGACAGTGGGGAATCTGTGGAATTCTCTGCCCAATGAAGCAGTGGAGGCTTCCTTATTAAAGATATTTAAGACAAGGTTGGATAGATTTTTGTATAGTAAGGGAATTAAGGGTTATGGGGGGAAGGCAGATAGGTGGAGATGAGTCCATGGCCAGATCAGCCATGATCTTACTGAATGGCAGATCAGGCTCGATGGGCTGGATGGCCTACTCTTGCTCCTATTTCTTATGTTCTTATGTTTTAATAGATGGAGTTTAGAAAGATAAAAAGGGGAAGGCTTGAAACCAAGTTGAGAAATGTAAACTCAAGACATTACTTAATAAGAGCATACGAGCAGGAGTAGGCTTCTCAGCCCTTCAAGCCTGCCCTACAATTCAATACGATCTTGGTTGATCTACTATACCCTCGGCCTCATCTCTTCTGGGTTTGTTCCCTGGAGCCCTCAATGCTTTGTTCTTTTAAAATCTATTTCCGCTTTTAATAGCCCCAATGATCCAGTCTGCACAAACATTCCCTGCAGGGGACAGGATTCAAGAGATTCATTACCGTCTGCGAGAAGAAATTCCTATGCATGTCAGTCTTAAATGAAATGCTCCCAAATTATGTAATAACATCTCCTTATTTGAGATTTTCGAACTACAGGAAACATCTCAATATCTTGCCCCTCAGGATTTATACTTTTCAAATAAGATCTCTGTTCATTCTTCCGAACTATCAACAAGCAGAGAGTGCACTCGCTTACAGACAGTTAGTTTTGGAAGACCTTGAGTTTACTTAGGCTGTAAAAAAGGTTGTTCAACAGCATATTAGAATAATTGTCTGTGGCAACAAAAAGAAGCAATGAACTGACAGATGTTATGTTATAAGTTATCGTTATTATGGAACTGATCGGTGCTCGGAAAAGCATCAGAATCAGATTTATTATCACTGGCATTCAGTATGTCGTGAAATTTGTTAACTTTGCAGCAGAAGTACAATGAAATACATGTTAAATAGAGAATAAACTGAATTATGTTAAGTATATATCTGTCTATTAAATAGTTAAATTAAAACAAGTAATGCAAAAAAAGTAAAAAAAAGTAGTGAAGTAGTGTTCATAGGTTCAATGTCCATTGATATCAGAAGGGTAGTTGTTCCAGAGTCGCTGAGTGTGTGCCTCCAGGCCTCTGTGCCTCCTTCCCAACAGTAACAACGAGAAGCGGGCATGTACTGGGTGGTGGGGGTCACTTACGATGCATACTGCCTTCCTAAGTTACTGCTCCTTGAAGATGTCTTGGATACTATAGAAGATAGTACCCATGATTAACCTTACAAGTTTCTGCAACTTACTTTGATCTTGTGCAGTAGTGTTTTCATGTGTTTTAGTTGACACACCAAATCTCCTCAAGCTCTAACGAAATATAAGTGTTGTCTTAGCAACACACACAAAATGCTGGAGGAACTCAGCAGGCCGGGCAGCATCTAGGGAAAAGAGTACTGTTGACGTTTCAGGAGTTTTGGAGTTTGCTCGGATATACAGCATATGCAGATTTTCTCTTGTTTGATAGCTGTTGTCTGGTCTCCTTTATAACTGCATCAATGTGTTGTATCCAGGTTAGGGCTTCAGTGATATTGACACCCAGGAATTTGAAATTGCTCACTCTCTCCATTTCTGATACCTCTGAGGATTGGTCTGTGCTCCCTCGCCTTACAAATATGAAGCCAAGGTCACAAACAATCTGGTCCATTTGCAGACAGTTGACAGGAAGTCTAATGAAGTCCGTGGTTGGGAAATCAAGACTATGCTTGTTTGACTGCCTTTGGTCTTTCAAATTGTAAGTTATCTCTCATCCAGAATTGGATGGTGGAACCCGATTTGTTCTGGTAATGCCTCAGTGGAACAGAAAGCGGGTGAAAAATAAAGAGGGACAATGAAAGCACTTGATGGAATACTAGTAATAATGTGAAGAGGAGCCAATATACTTGATTCTCAAGCCACAATACAATATGACCAACACATTATAGAAGCACAGTCATACAGCTTTTCCAGCTACTCAGTTTATATTAACCACCCGCATTAATCCCAAATTATTCACAGTATCATCAAAATGTAATTTTAAACTCTGTATCACCAACCATTACCTCCTCTGGTATCTCATTCCAGATATTCACTGCCATTTGAAATCAGACCCCTAAGATCCACCCCGCCTTTTTAACTTTATATCTATCTCCTCTAGTTCTAGAGTCCCCTATCCTGGGAAAATTTTTTTAATGATTCCTCATATCCACGGTATTCATAACTTTATAAACCTCTATGAGGTTACCCCTTCAGCCTTCTATGTTCCAGTGAGTTTGGGTGATATTGTAGCCCATCATTTAGCATAAAGGTAATAAAGCTCCAGGGGAAGAAATGTAATCTAACTAGCTTTGACTGTGGAATGATTGTTGGTGCCAAATGGGGTGGTTAGAGAAACTGCTGATTCCCTGGGATTTTCATGCACAGTTTTGAGAGTTTACAAAGAATGGTATGAAAAAAAAAATCCAATGAATGGCATTTCTCTGGGCAAAAACACCTTGTTAATGAGAGAGGTCCAGAGGATGACCAGATAGGTTCAAACTAACAGGATGGTCATACTAACTCAAATAACCCTGCATTACATGCAGAAGAGCATCTCTGAATGCACAGCACGTTGAACTTTGAAGTGGAGAAGCTACAGCAGCAGAAGACCACAAACATACAGGAATACACTCAATGGCCACTTTATTAGCTACCTCCTCTACCTAATAAAGTGGCCACTAATTATAGTCCTCTAATCCAGAGCAACATCTGGTGAGTCTCTCAATTGCTACAACATCCTTGGTGCTATATGGTGACCAGAACCATGCATGATACTCTAAGTGTTGTCTAACCACCATTTTGTACAGCCTCAACATGACGCCTGACTCTGATCCTCAATGACTCAGCCTCTGAAAGCAAATGCCTTTTAAGTACCTTATCTAACTGATCACCATCTTCAGGAAGATATTGACTTGCAACCGTGTTCCCTCGATCCCTGCCATTTACTATTTATTCACCGAATTTTCCACCCACCTGCCTCAGATTCTACCACCCACCCAAAAGGCCATGAATAGCAGCCAATTAACCTGTTAGCCCACATGCCTGTGTTGTGAGAGGAAGGCAGGGCACCAAAGGAAATCATAGTCTCAGGGAGAATGTGCATTCTCTATACCACCAACAGCTATTATGACTGCAGGTTGCAAGTTGAAGAAAAGTATTTCAGAAAACAGAGAAAAATTGAAACGTGAGTAACTCCCCTTGAAGACAGAACAGAAAAATGTAACATAAATATCAGAATCTGAGAATTTGGTAAGAATTGACACTGTTAAAGTGAAACTGACCATTTAATATCATTACAAATAATTGCTTTGAAATTCAGTACTAGTTCGTACCAAAAACAAATAGTAACAGACTACTACCAGCAAATATAATGTAAGCTCTGGGAAAAAGGCATTGGCTGTCTGCTCTATCTATTATAATCTTATATAGCAAAGGGGCCTCTCATCCTTGTTTGCTTCAAATGTGCCATTTTAAAAATTTCAGCACTGTGCTGTGCATTATAAACCTGAATCACTATTACAGATATCCCCTTTGTTCTATCCATCCTTTCCAACCCCTTTTCTGTGTATTGAAACCACCTTATTTTTCTTTCTTTCCCAGATATGATGAATGGTACCCAAGGTATTTCTCTGAGTGTTTCTTGAACTTTGTTTTTAAAACTTTACTTTATCTTTTCCTTTTCTGAATTGGAGACAATAGACAATAGACAATAGATGCAGAAGTAGACCATTCAGCCCCTCGAGTCTGCACCGCAGACAATGAGCATTCCCAAGAATAAGAAAACTGAATTATGTGGTCAGACAAAACATTAAGTACAATGTTGGAGCAGAAAAGGCAAATTCCAGAAATCCACAAAGTTCTGAGTTTTCCATTATTATTTCCTATTGCCTAAAGATAAAATATGGATCAGCCTTAGCAACAAGACTACAAGAAATAAGCAGACGCTGAGTAATTTGGGGTAGTCAGCACATCCCTGACTCACTGACCAAATGGGTTCATCTACAATATTCAAAAACTCACTTCATTCAGGGAAAAAAAACCTTTTGGCATTACCTGTGGAGCTGATAGCAATGTCTGGATTCCTGTCAAGACTTTGGACAGAGAAATGCAGCAGTTGCTGCTGTCAATAACCAGGCCGTGTTTCATGGAATTTAGTGAAGAAGTTCTGGCCAGATTCCCTCTACTAACATAATAAATATGACAGATAGGTCTATCTATTGTCCATGGAGCAGCCTTCCCTCAATTTGAATTGAAGGGGTGGCTATGAGACTGACGAGTACATAGACTCATGGCTATGTACAAGTTCAGCAATTTAAGAGGACTCTAGTATACTATAATTTACTAACCCATCCCTCCACTTCTTCATCCAGGTCCGTTATAAAAATCATGAAGAGTAGGGGTTCCAGAACAGATCCCTGAGGCACATCACTGGTCACTGACCTCCATGCAGAATATGACCCGTCTACAACCACTCTTTGCCTTCTGTGGGCAGCCAGTTCTGGATCCACAAAGCAATGTCCCCTTGGATCCCATGCCTCCTTATGTTCTCAATAAGCCTTGCAGGGGGGTACCTTGTCAAATGCCTTGCTGAAATCCATATACACAGCATCTACTCCTCTACCTTCATCAATGTGTTTAGTCACATCCTCAAAAAATTCAATCAGTCTCATAAGGCATGACCTGCCTTTCACAAAGCCATGCTGACTATTCCTAATCATATTATGCCTCTCCAAATGTTCATAAATCCTGTCTCTCAGGATCTTCTCCATCAACTTACCAACCACTGAAGTAGACTGACTGGTCTATGTCTACGCCCCTTCTTGAATAAGGGAACAACATCTGCAACCCTCCAATCCTCTGGGACCTCTCCCATCTCCATTGATGATGCAAAGATCATTGCTAGAGGCTCAGCAGTCTCCTTCCTCGCCTCCCACTGTAGCCTGGGGTACACCTCATCCGGTCACAGTGACTTATCCAACTTGATGCTTTCCAAAAGCTCCTGCACATCCTCTTTCTTAATATCTACATGTCCAAGCTTTTCAGTCTGCTGTGTCATCCCTGCAATCGCCAAGATCCTTTTCCGTAGTGAATATTGAAGCAAAGTACTCATTAAGTACCTCTGCTATCTCCTCCAGTTCCATACATGCTTTTCTACTGTCACACTTGATTGGTCCTATTCTCTCATGTCTTATCCTCTTGCTCTTCACGTACTTGTAGAATGCCTTGGGGTTTTCCTTAATCCTGCCTGCCAAGGCCTTTTCATGGCCCCTTCTGGCTCTTCTAATTTCTTTGTTGAGCTCCTTCCTGCTAGCCTTACAATTTTCTAGATTCTCTAACATTATCTAGCTCTCTGAATCTTTCGTAAGCTCTTCTTTTCTTCTTGACTTAATTTACAACAACCTTTGTACACCACAGTTCCTGTACCCTACCATCATTTCCCTGTTTGATTGGGACTTACCTTTACAAAACTCCATGCAGATATCTCCTGGACACTTGCCACATTTCTTCCATACATTTCCCTGAGAACATCTGTTCCCAATTTATTTCCAGGTTCCTGCCTGATAGCCTCATATTTCCCCTTACTCCAATTAAACACTTTCCTAACTTGTCTGTTCCAATGCTATGGTAAAGGAGATAGAATTGTGATCACTATCTTCAAAATGTTCTCCCATTGAGAGATCTGACACCTGACCGTGTTCATTTCCCAATCAAGTACAGTCTCTCCTCTTGCAGGCTTACCTACATATTGTGTCAAGAAACCTTCTTGAAACTAATACATTCTACCCCATCTAAACCCCTCACTCTAGGGACATGCCAATTGATATTTGGGAAATTAAAATCTCCCACCACAACAACCCTGTTATTATTACATCTTTCCAGAATCTGTCTCCCTATCTGCTCCTCAATGTCCCTGTTACTATTGATGTGAAGATGATGATGTCGACTCAGGCCCGAGAGGCCAGCAACGGGCATTTTCATGTCCTACAAGGCACGGAACGAAAGACTGTGTGGTGTGCCACTCCTCACACAGACATTTTGCGGCATTTTTCTTTATTTTATGAGGATGAGTTGCGAGCTCAACACCCAACCCAGCACGGATGGAAAGCAAACTTGGGAATGGCCCGACTGGAGTCGCACCCGGGAACCTCTGTTCCGGAGTCCGGTGCTGATGTCAGTGTGCCACCTGCCGACCAAATCACTATTGTTACTATTGGGTAGACTATAAAAAATATCCAGTAGAGTTATTGACCCCTTCCTGTTTCTAACGTCCACCCACAGAGACTCTGTAGACAATCGCTCCATGACTTCCTCCTTTTCTGCAGCCAGGACACTATCTCTGATCAATAGTGCTAAGGCCCCCACCCTCCCTGTCCTTTCTGAAACAACTTAAGCTTGGCACTCAAAGTAACCATTCCTGCCCCTGAGCCATCCAAGTCTCTTTAATGGCCATAACATCATAGCTCCAAGTACTGATCCACACTCTAAGCTCATCTGCTTTGTTCATAAAACTCATTGCATTAAAATAGACTCATCTCAAGCATCGGTCTGAGCGCATCCCTTCTCTATCACCTGCCTAACCTCCCTCTCGCACTGTCTCCAAGCTTTCTCTATTTGTGAGCCAACCGCCTCTTCCTCCATCTCTTCAGTTTGGTTCTCACCCCCCAGCAATCCTAGTTTAAACTCTCCGCAATAGCCTAAGCAAACCTCCCCACCAAGATATTGGTCCCCCTGGGATTCAGGTGCAACTCGTCCTTTTTGTACAGGTGACTCCTGCCCCCAAAAAGGTTCCAATGATCCAGAAATCTGAATCCCTGCCCCCTGCTCCAATCCCTCAGCCATGCATTTATCCTCCACCTCATTCTATCTCTGTACTCACTGTCATGTGGCACAGGCAGTAATCCCGAGATGATAGCCTTTGTGGTCCTGCTTCTCAACTTCCTTCTTAACTCCCTGTAGTCTGCTTTCACAACCTCCTCCCTTTTCCTGCCTATATCATTGGTACCAATATGTACCACCACCTCTGGCTGTTTCCCTTCCCACTTCAGGATATCATGGACGTGATCAGAAACATCCCACACCCTGGCACCTGGGAGGCAAACTACCATCTGAGTTTCTTTCCTGCGTCCACAGAATCACCTGTCTGACCCCCTAACTATAGAGTCCCCTATCACTACTGCCATCCTCTTCCTTTCCCTACCTTTCTGAGCCTCAGGGCAACTCCCTATCACCTCCTCACTTTCCCTGACCAGACGAAGGTCATCAAGCTGCATCTCCAGTTCCCTAACACGGTCCCTAAGGAGCTGCAGCTCGACACACCTGGCGCAGATGTGGCCAAATGAGATGTTTCACTTTGCAAGGACAAATCAGGGTAAGACTTACCCGGTGAGAGGTAGGGCACTGAGATGTGCAGTAGAACAGAGGGATCTGGGAATACAGATCCATAATTCTTTGAAAGTGGCAACACAGGTGGATAAGGTTGTAAAGAAAGCTTTTGGCACATTGCCTTTATAAATCAAAGTATTGAGTACAGTACTTGAGATGTTATGTTGAAGTTGTATGAGACATTGGTGAGGCCTAATTTGGAGTATTGTGTGCAGTTTTGGTCACCCACAGTATCTACAGGAAAGATCTCAATAAGACTGAAAGATTGCAGAGAAAATTTATACAGATGTTTCCAGGACTTGAGGACCTGAGTTGTAGGGAAAGGTTAGGGCTTTAATTCCCTAGAACATAGAAGCTTGAGGGGATATTTGATAGAGGTATGCAAAATCATGAGGGGTAGATAGGGTAAATGCAAGCAGGCTTTTTCCACTGAGGTTGGGTGAAACTGTAACTGGAGGTCATAGGTTAAGAGTGAAAGGTGAAAAGTTTAAGGAGAACACGAAGGGAAACCTCTTCACTCAGAGGGTGGTGAGAGTGTTGAATGAACTGCCAACTTCAACACTTAAGAGAAATTTGGATAGGTACGTGAATGGGAGGGGTATGGAGGCCTATGGTATGGGTGCAGGCCAATGGGTCTAGGCAGATTAACACTTCGACATGGACTAGAGGAGCTGAAGGGTCTGTTTATGTGCTGTAGTAAACTATGACTCCACAGTCCAACTGGTTCATACTGCCAAGACTATAGGGAGAGGATGGTCAACCACAGCATCCTTCCTGTGAATGCTAGTTGCCTGCATTTGGCAAATAAGCCTCCAAGTCCCTCATCTCCACAAACCTATCCACTGCCTCTTAAATGTTGCAATGCATCCATTTCCTCTGGCAGTTCATTCCAGGTACTCACTACTTGCTGTATAAAGAAGTTACCTCTTAGTCTCATAAATATCTTCTCTCTTATCTTTTATCTGTGCCCTCTAGTTTTGGACTCCCCGGTGCTGGAGAAATGACCTTATCCACATTCTTCATGATTTTATAAACCTTTGAGTTCGTCCCTCATTCTGCTGTGCTCCAGGAGATCAGATCCCACGTGGTCAACCTCCCCTATAGTCCTGGCAGTACTATCATCAGTCTCTTCTGCTCCCTCGCAAGCTTGACAATGTCTCTCCTATAACATGATGTCCATAATACTCCAAGTGCTGTCTCACCATTGACTGGTGTAACTGCAACATTATATCCCTACTCCTGATCTCATTTCCTAATGACTGATGGGGGCCTGCATGCTAAATACCTTCTTCACCACCCTGTCTACTGGTACTGCTGCTTTCAATGAACTGTGTACTTGTACTCGGAGATCACTGATCCACAACACTCATCAGTGCCCTGCCATTCTCTGTACAAGTAATCTGACTGTCCAAAATGTATCAGTTCACACTTATACAAGTTGAAATGTGTTTGCCATTGTTCAGATCATCTCTTTAACTGATCTAAAACACTCTGCAATTTGATGCAACTTGCTTCACTCTCAACAAGACTGCCTAATTTAGCGTAATTAGCAAGTTTGCTAATTGTGCCATGTCCAGACATAAGTAATAAATAACAGAGATTCCAACACAGAACCCTGGTCACCCCACTAGAGGCAGGCCTCCAGGTAACCACATTACCTTCTTCACTAGATCCCCATAAATCCTATGCAATTAACCTGCCAGATCAGCCTGTCATGTGGGACTCTGTCAAAGGCCTTACTTAAGTCTGCATAGATAAGTTCCACTGACCTACCTTCATCCTAAATCACCTCTTCATGAGATTTTAAAAGAACCATTGGATATGACCTCCCATGCACAAAACTATGCTGAATCATCTGACCAGACCTTGATCAGCTCCATCATGGGTACTATCCATAGTATCCAAGATATCTTCAAGGAGCAGTGCCTCAGAAAATGGCAGCCATCATTAAGGACCTTGACCACCTAGGCCATGCACTCTTCTCAATGTTACTGTCAGGAAGGAACTACAGAAACCTGAAGGCACTCACTCAGTGATTCAGGAATAGCTCCTTCCTCTTTGCCATCTGATTTCTAAATGGACATTGAACACATTAACACTACTTCACTATTCTTTTGTACTATTTCTATTTCTGCACTACTTAATTTAACCTGATGAAGGGTCTCGGCCTTCCAGATGCTGCCTGGCCTGCTGCATTCCACCAGCATTTTGTGTTTGTTGCTTGAATTTCCAGCTTCTGCAGATTTCCTTGTGTTTTGTGTAATTTAACTATTTACTTACTGTAATTCATTTATTTTTTCTATGCTTATGATGTGTTGCATTGTACCGCTGACGCAAAATTAACAAATTTCATGATATATGCTGATGATATTAAACCTGATTCTGACTATCCAATCTTGTCCCTCGAAAATTTCCCCATATTTTCTCTTTAAATAAAGTCAGACTCGCTGGCCTATAGTTCCCTAGACTGTCCCTGCTACTATCCTTGAAAATAGAACAATGTTAGCCACCTCTCAGACTTCTGAACGTTACCAGTGGCCAATGATGAAGCAGATATCTCTACAAGGTCCTCTTAATGCACTTCAGGAATGCAAGTACCTCCTATCTCATAATATGCATATGTTCAAATACCATATCAGCTATTATCCTCATGCCTTCTATGCTCATGATTTTCTCCTTCATAAACACTGAAGTGAAATGGACATAAAAAAATTTAGCCGTCTCCTGTGGCTCCACACTTAGGCAGCCCTGCTGGATTTTAAGAGGATCTAGTCTGTCCCTAGTCACCCTTTTATTGTTTATATAACTGAAGTATTTGTTGGGATTATCTTCAATCTTGCCTACCAGTTCATCTCATAAATACGAGAAAATCTGCAGATGCTGGAAATCCAAGCAACACGCACAAAATGTTGGAGGAACTCTGCAGGTCAGGCAGCATCTATGGAAAAGAGTAAACAGTCGATGTTTTGGGCAGAGACCCTACATCAGGACATCCCATTCCCTCTTATGACCCTCTAGATGTCATGTTTAAGTGTAGTTTATATTTTATTGAGGGATCCATTTGTACCCAGCTGTCTAAAAGTGATGCATGCTTCCTGTTTTTTTTTTAAAACCAGAGCCTTGATCTCTGATGTAGTATGTCCACACTTCCCCCAAACAGGAACATGTTGCTACTGGACTCTTGATATGACCCTTTTAAAGGCCTTCCACTTAACAACTGTTCTTTTGCCTTTAAATAGAATCACCCAGTCAGCCCCAGGTGGATCCTGCCTAATGCCTTCAAAGTTGGCCCTGCTCCATTTCAGGACTTTAACTTGTGGACTTGCACTGTCTTTCTCAATAACGATTTTAAAACAAATGGAATAAAGGTCACTAGATCCAAAGTATTCCTCATATGCCAGTCATTTACTTGGTCTGCCTCAGTGCCTAAGATGAAGTCCAGTATTGCTTCTTTCCGAGGAGGCTCTTCTAGATACTGTGTGAAGAACATTGTTTTGGATGTACCATACAAATACTGCCCCATCTAGGCCCTTTGCTGTTTAGGCAAAGCAGTTTAAGAAACTTTGTTTTTCTTATTTTTTGACACTTTTACTTCATTGCTTTTATAAAGGGCTGAGGTCTGATTAAAACATTAGTTGTGTGCTAAATGGGACTTTAATCCTACTGTTCAATGGCACTCAACCAGTATTTTTAGATAGTTCACTGCCTTCATAAATGTTAATGATGTGACTTAGAATTCTAATCTTCTATCAATTGGCTTCTAGCTCTGTAACGTCCTGCACTCTGATTATTGTGTTCCTCTATTCTCAGTTTTCTGTGCAGAAAGCTCACCAATGCCTCTACTTCATCAGGAGACTAAGCCTTACCGATTTTAACTGATGTACAATTGAAACCTATCTGGTTGCATAATGGCTCGGTAGGCAACTGCTCTGCATGTGACTACAATAAACTGCAGAATGTTGTGAACACAGTCCAGCACAGCATGTAAGTCAGCTCCCCTTCTCTATTCTTCGAATGATCCACCCACCCTGGACATTCTCTCTTCTCCACTCTTCATTCTGCAGCTGTTACACTTTATTCAGCATTCTGTTGTTGCCTTCCCCTTGTGCTGCCTCTGTACAATGTGTAATAATTTGATTTGTATGAACCATATGCAAGCCAAGCTCTTCACTGTATTTTGGTGCACGTGACAATAATAAAGCTAATTCCAATTCCATCAGCTCATCACTAATGCAGTAACTATGTCAAGATGATAAGAACCAGATCTGTGTTGGGTAAAGTCAGACCTTCACTACACCTGTCGCTCATTCTGCACCTCCTTGTTTCCTCCCTCCGACCTTCTCCCTTTCTCTCTCTTGCCTTTTTTTCCCTTTCCACGTTGCACTCCCTTCTAATTTTCTACTACATTTCTGTCTCTCTGACCTTGACTTTGGCCTTTCTCACAGGACATCCTTATTTAAGGATTTACACAGCGCATATTAAGAGAGAGGACTGTTCAGTTCCCTGAGGTACTGCCTGGTTATTTTAGAATAACTGGTGTTACTGGAGTGTTCTGCTTCAATTTGTTGCTGTTAGTATTTAGACGTGCAGTCTAAATCAGTCTCATCAGCAGTCTCATCAGCAAGCTCTCAAATGCACAGGCACAAACAAATAATACTCCTCCAGCTACTGCTGGATGATGTTGTTATTCATCTTGCTGCACCAGTTATTCCACAGGGTTGGAAGAATATTCACATGTTCATTCAGAAGGAGCTGATCAAGCATTGGACAATTGCAGGAAGTATCACAAGGGCATGAGGGGCCTCAGGTGATCTGGTAGCAGGCTGCCAGAGAGTCGAAGTTCAGAGTACATATATACCTTAACATTTGTTTCCTTGCTGGTATTTATAGGTAAAAAAAAAAGAAATACAACAGCATTTATGAAAAATTATACTTAAGCAAAGACTGACCATCAAACCACAAGACGGTAAGATTTAGGAACAGAATTAGGCCATTCAGCCTATTGAGTCTGCTCTGCATTTTCATCATGGCAGATCCATTTTCCCTCTCAGTTGAAGTCTCTTACCTTCTCCCCGTGTCCCTTCATGCTCTGACTCATCAAGAAACTATCAACTTTAAATCTACAAAATGACTTGGCCTCCACAGCTGCCTGTGGCAACAAATTCCACAGATTCACTATTCTTCAGCTAAAGAAACTCCTCCTCAATTCCATTCTATAAGGACCTTCCTTCTCTTCTGAGGGTACGTCCTCTGGTCTTAGACTTCCCCATCATAGGAAACATCCTTGCCTTATCCACTCTATCGAGGACTTTCAACATTTGATAGGTTTCCGAATGACGAACAACCAAAGTACAAAAGGAGACAAACTGTGCAAATAACAATAAAATGACGCTCCACAGAAGACATCCCCACAATCTGAGCAGACTAGATGTTGAAAAGGAAGCGTCGAACGCCTGACTCAGAGTAGGAGACCTCTTCCCAGAAACAGATGAGTTCCTTGCGGCATTATGGGACCAGGTGGTTAACTAAAAAAATATCAAAAATACATAATAAAAACCAACATATTCAAGATGATAAATGCAGAAAGTGTCAAGAGAAACCAGAAACAGTCCAACACATTAGAAGATCCTGCAGTAGTTTATCTCAACCCGATTACTTACACAGGCACAATCAAGTGACAAACATCATTCATCAAACTCTTGCTTTAAAATATAAACTCATAAAGAACACCATATCTTATTATAAATAAGGTTTCTGTACCTCCTGCCCAATGGTAGAAGCAAGAAGAGAGCATGGCCTGGATGGTGGAGATCCTTGACGATGGATGCTGCTTTCTTGTGGCAGTGCTCCATGTAAATGTTCTCAATGTTCGGGAGGGTTTTGCCTGTGATGGGCTAAGCTGTATTTATCACTTTTATAGACTTTTCCATTCCTGGTCGTTGGTGATTCCATATCAGAACATGATGTAAACAGTTAGGGGACTCTACAGTGCCTCTATAGTTGTTTGTCAAAATTTTTGGTGACGTACCAATTCTGCACAAATTTCTAACCAGCAATGCTGACAAATTCACAGAAATATCACGATTTTGTTATACTTATTAAAGTGAATCCTCACAACCTAATGTCTTTTCATTACATCTACAAGCTCATACAAAAGATAACTCTACTTCCCTCCTCCTTTCTGTTTGCAAGTTCCTGCCTCACTCAAGTGTCTCTGCACTCTTTCTACTGCTCTGTATGTCTCTCTTCGTCCTGTAGTATATTTGTAACTGAGCTGTGCACATGTGATATACTCCATAAGATATGCTGCAAGACCTATACCCAATACGAAGCTTGTTGCGTCTTCCAAAAATTATAATACTCATCAGATCAGCAAAACTGGCTCGCAGGCCATTCCAAATGTACTGCGATTGGAGACAAGGAGAGTCAAAGTAACCAATGAGTATTAGCTCCAGAAAAGTGTGACTTGAATAAACTTAGCTGATTGAGGGCACTGGGCACATGGTCTCTGAACTCTTCCATGAGCAAAGAGAAAATGGCTTGAGATGAAGTTTTCCTGGAACCCAGTGACCTGTGCCAGCAACAGTAGTGTGTAAAGAACAGCAGGAGCTTGTGGCACTGAGGGAAATGTTGATAATGGGAAGATGAAACACACAGGAGAAAACAGATTAGCTTTGAGTACAACAGTACTATTGTTCAGATGGGCAAGGGGACATCAGAGAAGCCCGTCAGTGTATCAAAGGAGCCAGTTTGGCGATGGAGGAGCTGACGTGGCTGCAGACCGTGTTGCTACTCGGAAGCATCAAAGTTGGTGTAGTATAGTTGTGGGAGATTATCTTGGACATTTCACTTGCGTTGGCAAGACTCTGTTGGACATTGGTAATGTAAGTTGCTGCAGGCCGGGTACCCTGGTCTGGTGGATGGACAGTCGACATGGGAGCCGTCTAGCCGGGGTTATAGCGAGAACTAGGCCTCAAGCTTCGGGCCTGCCTGCTACTGCAGACCAGGTAAGAGACGTGGAAGCACTACGCCCTGGTTGAGCTTGGCTGGGGCCTGGCTTCGCCTATCGGTGCTGGCCTCCTGTGTTTGAGTGGTGGAATGAAGTCAGGGTCTTGGACTATATATGATTTCCTTCTTGACCAGTGAATATGCTTCTTTGAATTTGTTACTTGCTTTTTTTGAACGTTTGCTTGTTACTTTGAAAGTTTTGCGCCTTGGCCCCAGAGGAACACTGTCTCGTTCAGCTGCATCTATGTATGGTTTGAATGATAATCAAACTTGATTTGATTTGATTTTTGATCATACTAGCTTGCGTAGACAGGATATTTAGGTGGCTCAGGAGTCTATAATCAAGCATGACAGCATTTGTCTATATAAAATGAGAAAGAATTTTTTTTGCTGCTCACAAGATTCTGAAAATCTTGGATCATTTTCAGACTCTGAAGAAGCTGTACTGGAGTTTAAGGAGGTTGTTAAAGAGATTATCATTGAGACTTATGTTTACTATTCCTGTAGTCCCACACAAAGCCAAAGAACAGCTTTTTACAGTAATATAGAAGCTGGAGGATTATTTCAATCCAGAGCTATGTGAAACTACAGAGAACTACAAGTTTGGCACAGGGACTCGAAAATGGGAGAAGCAGTTAGCATCTATCCTGCTGTATTTAAAGTACTTATCCAGACATTGCAACTTCTATGAATTCTTAAACCATGTGCTGTGGAATAGATTTCCTTATGTGGCTTAATTGGTTGATGAACTCCGTCCAAAATATAAGACTTGCAGAGATGTATATTTGACCTAACTTGCAATATAGCAAGCTTGACAGATATAGCAGTGCAAAATGACATTCACTTTCAGAAGGCTACAATGAAACTTCCATTCCTGAAATGAAGTTGGCATTGTGTAACTGTGATGGCATGAATTTTTGCTCATAGATTTAATGGAAGGCTTGCAAATCCAAACCAAGAGCAGTAATATCAAGGCAACTCTTTTGCAGGCAGCAATGTTGTAGAACAGGGCATAAAAACAGGGAGTCTTCATAGTACTTAAGCTGATTCAGAGAGAGTAGAACTAGACTGGCTATAGCTTTTCAGCACTAGTGGGGGAAGCTGCAAGGGTAAGAAATGCAAATAAATAACAGACAGCAGAAATTAATAGAGCTATAAAATGCATCATTCTGTCCAGAATATTTGGCTTATTTCACGGTGGAAATTAAAATGTATCTAAAAAAGTACTTGAGCAACACATACAAAGTGTTGGAGGAACTCAGCTGCTCAGGGGGGAAGAATAAGCTATCAACATTTCAGCTGTGACCCTACATCAGGGCATTGATCTGAAACACTAGCTGTTTCTTCCTCTCCATAGATGCTGACTGATCTGCAGAGTTCTTATAGCACCTTGCTCCTACAGTTTTCCAGTATCTGCCGAATCTCATGCTTATAAAAGAACTTGGATGAAATACTAATGAGATGCAAAGGCATTATATGTATTGATAACCAACTTTCATAATTGTCAATAATTGTAGCTGAGTTCAAAGGGAGACACATATTAACTAGGAATGGCTCAGGTAGAAAAACATCAATTTATATGCTTGGAACTGATGCAGAAGCTGAAATCACACTGGGGAACAAATGTAGAAATGTAGCATCCCTGGCTATAAGGCAATATACACACCAAGCTTCTGCCAAGCTGTATATTGTAAACCCCAAGGTGTTAGCTAAAAGCTAAAGCTAGAGAGGAAAGCATGGTGTACAGGCAGTCTCAACTGAACAAGTACCCAAAATGTCAAGATTGTTAGATTATGCAGCAACTTAAAAATGACCCACAACAAGGCAAGAAGTACTGTTGCTGGCATCCCAAGATGCAAGCCAAGTTCTTTGCAACATTAGATTTATTGCATAAATTCATTCAATCAAATGTGAATGAAGGGAGTAACATTAGCTTAGCATAAACACACACAAGGATCCATGCTCTACGACTGTCACTGGAGATATTCTTGTTGACAATAGACAAGATCCAGAAAAGCAGCGATCAATGGCCTTGACCCTGAGATATCCTTCTCCTTGACACAATTATGAAACTCATGACTGGATAATTCTGTTTTATCCATCTTAAAAGGCATACATACATGTAGTGCTTTGAAGTCACAGCTGCAGAAGCACTCCAGTGCTTCTGACTAAAAATTCAGAGGAAAGAATCAAGGGATTGAAAGAACAAGCAGAATCTACAGTTTGTTAAATGGCTTCACTAGCACTGCCAGAAAGGGAAGTCCTGTTTGCACTGACCCTGTTGTAGTCTCCTGGTATGGCAGTGACTTCAGTGTTACTCAGCTGGAGTTCTGAGCACAGCAAGCAGCTGCTGAACGTGGGATGGCTCTGGGGCCCTCCCACATCTATTCCTTGGCGCAATACGACTGCTGTAAGGAATTGCGTGCAACTCTGTAGGGTGAGTGAGATTTTAGGGCTGCCAGCATTCATAGATTGGACATAGAACATAGAAATCTACAGCACATTACAGGCCCTTCGGTCCACAATGTTGTGCTGACCATTTAACCTATTTGAGAAACCTCCTAGAATTTCCCAAGCGCATAGCCCTCTATCTTTCTAAGCTCCATGTACCTATCTAAGGAGCTTTTAAAAGACCCTATTGTATCCGCTTCTACCACCACCACCGGCAATGCGTTCCACGCACCCACCACTCTCTGTGTGAAAAACTTACCCCTGACATCCCCTCGGTATCTACTTCCAAGCACCTTAAAACTGTGCCCTCTTGTGCTAGCCATTTCAGCCCAGGGAAAAAGCCTCTGACTATCCACACAATCAATGTCCCTCATCACTTTATACACTTCTATCAGGTCACCTCTCATACTCCATCGCTTCAAGGTATGTCTGGACTATTAGGAATGTCCCCTAGAGGTCTGACAATACTGGCATGTTGAGAGAATGTGCTCATTTCCTGTTAGGGGATATTCCTTGGTTCTGCATGGGAGCTTGAAAAGCCGCAAACGTGCAGTCTGACTGCAGCAGCACATTAGGAAAATCTGCAATGGTGGCAAGTGCCTCTGCATGGACTGTCTGTTGTTGCTGTGGAATCATGCTCACGGAGTCTGCTGGTGAGGGACAAAGAACATCATTGATAACACCACTCCCCACCCCACCCCAACGTAGAGGTGAGAAGCAGGAGGTGAAGTGAGAACGGTTGCGACTGTTTGTAGCTTTGTACGGTCACAGACTTCAGCAAGGAAGTGCAGTCTGCATAGACATTGTCATAATTACTTATCTCAGTGTTAAAGTGTCATAGACAGTGCTCTTTCAAGAAGTCTGGTTAGCACTCTGTAAACCCCGAGTGGCAGAACTCTTCATCACTTTAACCAGCAATTGGATGCGTAGTGTGACCTGCTGAGCTACAGAATTCAGAGTGAAAGGTAGGTTTCGGATGGGTGGCTTTTCATTGATCTTCACTGTCAAATGGGCTCCTTCGGTGTCTATTATTCCATGACTTGGGGCTCTGAGACATTTTAAACTCGCTGAGTAAAGAAGGTTCTCTTCTAGCCCTCGGTAGCTGACCTCTTGTCCATAAACCAAAAGCATAGGAGCAGATTAGGCCAATCGGCCCATCGAGGCTGCTCCACCACTTATCATGGCTGATTTATTATCACTCACAACCTCATTCTTTTGCATTCTGCCCATAACCAGACTAATCAAGAACCTATCAACTTCCACCTTAAATATATCCAATGACTTGGTCTCCACAGTCATCTTTGGCAATGAATTCCACAGATGCACTACCTTCTGGCTAAAGAAGATCCCCCTAATCTCTGTTTTAAATGGACATCTCTGTATTTTGAGGCTGTGCCCTCTGGTCCTAGACTCCCCTACTATAGGAAACATCCTCTCCACATTCATTCTATTTAGGCCTTTCAATATTCAGTAAGTTTCAACGAGATCCTTCCCCCTCATTCTTCTAAATTCCAGTGATTACAGGCCCTTAGCCATCAAATACTCCTCATTGTTAAAACTTTAATTCCCAGAATCATTCTTATGACCCTCTCCAAAGCTAGCACATCTTTTCTTCAATAAGGGGCCCAATACTGATCACAATACTCCATGAGGCCTTACAAAGCCTCAGCATTACATCCATGCTCTTGTATTCTAGTCCTCTCCAAATGAATGCTAACATCGCATTTGCCTTCCTTACCACTAACTCAGCCTTTCAGAGAATCCTGCACAAGGAATCTCAAATCCCTTTGCACCTCTAAGTTTTGAATTTTTACCCCATTTAGAAAACAGTCCACACCTTTATGCATGACCATACATCTCACAACATGATATTCCATCAGCCACCTCTTTGCCCATTCTCCCATACAAGACCATGAGTCCATATTAGGAGAAGGACTTTGACAGCAAGGGACTTCTAGGATTAGAGAGCACAACCTCAGAACAGAAGGCATCCATTTAGAATGGAGTTGAGGGGGAACTTCTTTCACTGGAGGATGGTGAATCTGTGGAATTCGTTGGCACAGGTGGTTATGGAGGCCAGATCATTGGGTGTATTTAAGCCAGATTTTGATAGAAGTCAGGGCATGAAAGGCTACGGGGAGAAGGCGATTGAGAGGGAAATGGATCAGCCATGATGAAATGGCCGAGCAGACCTGATGGACCAAATGGCCTAATTTTGCTGCTATGTCTTATGGTCTATGTCTTCGAATATGTCTAAGCCTTTCTGCAGACTCCCCACTTTCCTAACACTAACTGCCCCCTACCTGTCTCTGTATTGTCCACAAACTCCCCCCTTTATTCCTGCTCTCTCCCTCCAGCCGGTCAGCAAATCTTTTTATTTTATCTGGGGATACAGCACGGAACGTCCAGCCCACCAAGCCACACTCCCAGCAACCCACTGATTTAATCCTAACCTAATCCAGGACAATTGTTAATGACCAATTAACTCTGACCGGTACGTCTTGGGAACGTGGGAGGAAATGGAGCATTTGGAGGAAATCCACGCTGTTCACGGGGAAAATGAAGAAATTCCTTACAGAGAACGCCAGAACTGAACTCCAAACTCCGATGGCCCAAGCTATAATGGTGTTGTGCTAACTGCTACGCTATCATGGTGCCCAAATGTTAATCAGAGGGCTTGTATGGGATTTGAACCTGGGTCCTCTCTCATTCTCAGCATTTAATCCCCAAAACGAGAATCACACTTTCTAGACCAATGAGCCACAAGTATGGTTGTCATCCATTCAAGTATCTCTCCTGTAATACCAGGGGTCCTTATCTTGTTAAGCAGTCTCATAAGCAGGACCTTGTCCAAGACCTTCTGAAAATCTAAGTCAACAGCATCCAGTGACTCTCCTTGGTCTATCCTGCTTGTTATTTCCTCATAGAATTCTAACAGATTTGTCAGGGAAGAAGTCCCTTTTAGGAAACCATGCTGACTTTGGCCTATTTTATCACGTGCCTCTGAGCACCCCAAAACCTCATCCTAAATACTGAACTCTAACATCATCCCAACTACTGAGGTTAGGCTAACCGCCTTATCATTTCTTTTCTGCTGCCTCCCTACCTTCTTAAAGAGTGGAGTGACATTCTAGTTCTCTGGACCCATTCCAGAATCTAGTGCTTCTTTAAAGAACATTACTAATAATTCCACAATCTCTTCAGCTATCTCTTTCAAAAACCTGAGGTGTAGCCAATCTGGTCCATGTGATTTATCTACCTTTACACCTTTCAGCTTCCCAAACACCTTCTCCTTAGTTATAGCAACTACACTCCTTTTGCCTTGACACTCTCAGATTTCTAGCATATTGCTAGTGTCTTTTACAGTGAAGATTGACACAAAATATTTACTAAGTTCATCTGCCATTTCTTGTTTCCCCATTACTTACTACCTCTCTAGCTTCATTTTACAGCCATCTGATATCCACTTTCACTCTTTTTATTCTTTATATATCTGAAAAATCTTTTGATATCCTCTGAAATTATTAGTAAGCTGACTTTCATGTATCATCTGTTCTCTCCTGTGGCTTTTATAGTTACCTTCTGTTGGTTTTTAAAAGCCTCCCAATCCTCTAACTTCTCAATATTTTTTGCTGTATTATATGCCAGCTCTTTTGCTTTTATGCTGTCCTTGGGTTCTCGTGTCAGCCATGGTTACCTCATCCTCCCATTAGAAAACTTCTTTATCTTTGCAATGTATCTACCCTGCATTTTCTGAATTGCTGCCAGCAGCTCCAGCCATTGATATTCTGCTGCCTTTCCTGCTGGTGGCCCTTACAATCAACTTTGGCCAGCTCCTCTCACTTCTGTAATTCCCTTTACTTCATTGTAATACCGATAATCTAACTTTAGCTTCTCCCACTCAAACTGCAGGGTGAATTCTATCATATTATTATGATTAACTCCTAAACGTTTCTTTACCTTAAGCTCATTAATCACATCTGGTTCATTACACAACACATGATCCAAAATTACCTTTTCCCCAGTAGGCTCAACTGCAAGCTATACTAAAAAACCACCTCTTATGCATTCTACAAATTCCTTCACTTGGTATCCAGGACCAACTTGATCTTCCCAATATATCAGCATATCGAAATCGCTCATGACTATTGTAACATTGCCTTTTTTACATGTCTTTTCTATCTCTTGATGTAATTTGTACGTCATATCCTGGCTACAGATCAGAGGGCTGTATATAACGCTCATTAGGGTCTTTTTACCCTTGCAGTTCCTTAGCTCTACCCGCAACTATTCAAAATCTTCTGATTCTATGTCACTTCTTTCTAGTGATTTGATTTCATTCTTTATCAACAAAGCTACCCAAAACCCTCTGCCTACCTGCCTGTCCTTTCGATACCATGTGTATCCTTGGATGTTAAGCTCCCAACTATAACCTTCTTTCAGCCACAACTCAGTGAGCACCACAATGCCATACCTGCCAATTTCCAACTGCACTACAAGATCATGTACCTTATTCTGTATACTGTGTGCATTCAAATTCAGCATAACCCCTTCAGTCCTGTATTCATTACCATTTTTGATTTTGTCCCCATTACACTGCAACTCATCCTACTGTTTGCAAATTTTCCCCATCATCTGACTGTACTTCCTGACAGTCTCAATATACACTTCATAACTTATATGCCATCTGTCAATACACACCTATCACTCTGGTTCCCATCCCCCTTTCATTTTAGTGTAAACCCTCCCCAACAGCTCTAGCCAACCTGCCTGCAAAGATATTGTTCTTCCTCGGGTTCAGGTGTAACCCCTTTGTACAGGTCATACCTTCCCCAGAAGAGATCCCAATGATCCAGGAATCTGAAACCCTACTCCCTGCACCAGTTCTTCAGCTGCCAAATCATCCTATTCTTTGTCCCTAAATTACACTTCACCTTATCCCACTGACTGCAATTTTGTCCTGTCATCTGTCTGTCCTTCCTCACAGTCTCACTACACACTGCATCTACCTGTATACCAACTGCCCCATCTTCAGACCTGTCATTCCAGTACCCATCCTCCTGTAATATTCTCCGAAGAATATTACCTATTTTCTCGCTAAGTCTTTTTAGAATTCTTTCTAGAATCCTGTATTTCACTGACACTAGTTTTCGTTGCCTAAACTACAGTGAATATAGGTCAATACAAATCAATCTTTCTTGGTAGTGCAAACTCCTAATGGCCTAATGGCAAGATCAAACTAGTGAATCTATGGTGCACAACCAACAAAGCCAAAGCTAATCACTTTTCTCAATTTTTGTTTCAATTGAACATAGATGCATTAAAAATCAAGTATACTCTGCCACTGTTCAGCTATTGGCAAACTTTTAAATTAATTTTCTGATTTAAATCTGTTCCTGTATTTATGCAATTGGTATTATTTTAATTCGGGATTGTTTCCTGATCAAATGATGTACCTCTCTAACTAAATATAATTCTCTTCATTGGGCCTCAGTATATATGACAATAATAAATCAATTTACCAAATTCAATCACACTGCATTCCAGTGAGAATCCTGCATTATACAGGTTCTCACAAAATTATCTTACAGTGGAACAAACAATGTGCTGGACGACACAGTGGTTTCCTACAGTGTATTACAGTGCACTATATTCCTTATAATGTAGTACTCCAAGGAGGGTCTCGGCCCAAAACGTCGACAGCGCTTCTTTCTATAGATGGTGCCTGGCCTGCTGCGTTCCACCAGCATTTTGTGTGTGTTACTCCAAGGAGGATCTGTTTTTATATGATTTCACTCATATTTCAAAAGTTACTGAACATCAGTTTGCCTCAGTTCATTATAACATTAACACATTTTCTGAGGGATAGTTTATTGCTGAAGATTCTGAGTTTGGGAAAGGATACTTACTAAATTTTATTCTCTAGTGGAATAGTCTATTTAAGAAATGCAAGAAGCTCTTCTTGTGCCATTGTTACTTGCTCAACTATCACCACAGAAAAGAACCAAATTTCATTCCTTATTTTTTGTCATGTTTTTAATAATTCTTTCATGGGGAAGACTTTGATTGGAAAGACATTAGTTGTCATCTAATCTTTATGATCCTTTAAGAAGCTGGTGTTGAACGACCAGCTTGAATCATCAGTCTTTCTGATGGAGGTATACCAAAATCTTCTTCATTGGAGAATTCTAGGATTTTGTTTCATGATGATGGAGGAATGATAACACGTTTCCAGACTAATATGGAGTGTGACTGGGATAACAACCTGCACATTAGATATTCTACACACCTGCTCCCCTTGCCTTTCTTCACAATAGGAATTGTGGTTTTGGGAGTCTCTGTTGAGTTGGTAAATGGTTGCAATCCATCATGTAGATGGTGTAAGCAGCAGCCAGGAGATGTTGGTGGGGAAGCGTGAAATCATTAAGGTAGCAGGATGGCTGACAAACAAGTGTGATGCTTTTCCTTAAATGATGTCAAGAATGATATCTTGGGAATTATCGTATCTTCACACATCTAGGAAGAGAAGATTCCATTTCGCTCTCGATTTGTGTCTTGTGGTTATGAAAAAACTTTGCGGAGGAGCTATGCCATTTGCATCAGCCTCTGACCTGCTTTCTACTTTTGTGACTAGCCCAGTTAATCTTATCAGCAGGGGTGATGGGTGGTGGGCTGGAGATTCGTCTCTACCAAAGGAGGTGTAAGGCGCTCCTTCCCTTTGCTAGCCTGCAGGTCACCCTCGGGCAAGATGTAGCATCTGCTTAGCCCCCAGTCAGGGTCACATGAAGTCATGGGAACAGGTGGTGGATGGCTGTATGAGCATCTGGTGCACATCACAAGTTCTGGTCATGTGACCACTGATGCCAGGCAGACAATCTCTGAAGAGTATTGATAATGGCCGGAGTCAAGCGTCTTGTGAAAACACTGCCCAGAAGCAGGCAATGGCAAACCACTTCTGCAGAAAAATTTGCCTTGAACAGTCATGGTCTAAAGATCATGATCACCCACGTCATATGACACATAACAAATGATATCAAAGTATTTGACTCTTGTAGTAGAGGATCATTTTCCGGTATTAGTAAGGCATGATTTCTATTTCAGAATGTTGTCCACATCTTAATGCAGGTGGGTGCAGTATCTGAAGGGCTTTGTGCCATCTCTGGTGACCTTCTGATGGAGTGAAGGTCATTGATACCGTAGGTGGGATGACTCCAGTTGGAGAACTCCCTCGTGATTTTCATTTTATGGAAGTTCTGTTTGAAGAGCAGCTGTATATACCAAAAAGCTATGCACCTTAAGATATTACAATCTGTGAACAATAATCCAATCATACACCATAAATGAAAGTATTCAGTGAAACCTCCATTGGCATTTGTATGACTGCAGTTGTACATTCATGCCGACATGAAAATTTGTAGTCAATTTCTGTTCCACATTAACAGAGGTCTGTTTCCTCAACTGAAAAAGATCAGATACATTTTGTCTTTCTAATTGTAAATGGATGTAAAGTTATCCCTACAACTTGAAAATTACTTCCACAAATAACATCAGAATACTTTTTTCTTCCTTTCAATGGGAACCCAGTACTATTGTAAATTACGTTGTTAATGTAAACATATACAGTGCTTCCTTAGGTTAAATTCAGCATCTATGTGGTCAAGCAGGTCAGTCCCTAGAAAACAGCAGAGGCAGTGTACGATTTTATTTTTAAGCAAAGGTAAACTAATAATTTATCTCAAAGTGCGTGGAATGGGCTGCTGGCAATGGTGGTGGAGGAGGATACGATAGGGTCTTTTAAGAGACTTTTTGACAGGTACATAGAGCTTAGAAAAATAGAGGGCTATAGGTAACCCCAGTAATTTCTAAGATAGGGACATGTTCGGCACAACTTTGTGGGCCGAAGGGCCTGTATTGTGCTGTAGGTTTTCTATGTTTCTATGTTTCTAAATTACAAACTAGTCACGATATTATGGTTGTTTTATGGACCAATGAAAACACCAAGAATTCCATTCAGACACAGTTTACCATAGAGAAATATTTTCAATAATATCTTAAATTATTACATAAAGCAAAGACTGAAAAAAGCACCTCTATTATTGAGTTCGACCATCCTATTCAGCTGCTATCAATGATATAATGAATAACTGATGAGCTTTTGAAGGCACAGACATATTTAACAAAGACTGGAGGTTAAACAATCTCCACTTACCTCTAAATCGTTAAAAAAGAGATGCATGTCTGCCAAGTTGAAGATCATTTCTTCCATTCGTAATCCAAGTGACACCGATGTAGGTGGATCCTATGCACAGAATGCAAATAAGAAAACAATATTCATTGGCTGAAGTAGATATGCCAAATTCTTTGCCCCTGTGGATCTCTGGAGTGTATACCAGACATCTTTAGGAGCCATATTTAACACTCAAAAATGAAATCTGCAGCCTCTGATACTAACATATATTGTTCTGATCTGGGGTGTACTCTTAAAGGATTAAAGCTGTCCTTTCTAAATCAACGGCCACCTTAAAATCCAACAACATAGCAGCCTGAGTATTGGTGTTTCTGAGCTCAGCTGTGGTCAAAGCCATGGTAAACCACAGTTTGAAGACCTGCGACTAAATATGTGAATCCAGTAGACAAATTTCAAAGCAAACCTTTACAAGGGACAAGACTTTAAATCTATTTGATTTCTTAGAAAAGTTTAACAATACAAAATTTTTATGATTATCTTTCATTTTCAGTGCAAGGATAAACTTCCCATCCCATGACCAAGCAATGTAATATCTATCGCAAGATGTTATAAATTGCATTTCAAAGGATTAAACAGTCATAAATAGTTCTGTTCTAATAAAAATACTTTGTCAGTTTTCCATTCACAGGTTAAATTTAAGAGAAACAAACTAGACAAGATAATCGGGAAAGCAGGTAGGACCTGTTCTGTCTGGGTTTAACTGCATGAAAAAATGCAAAAACATAACATTTGATACATAGTCATCTAAAGAGCAAGTTATTTTTAATACTAGTTTGCATAATAATAAGTACAGATAATGCATTATTAAAGTAAATAAAAATGGAAAGTGCTGGAAATACTCAGGAAAACAGGTCTTAGCTGTAGGAAGAGAAAGTAATACTCAAGTAGACTTTTTTTAAAAGAAGTTATTTGCTAGATAACTAGAAACATTGTTTTTTTAAAAAACACACCCGATTGTGTTTTTTTATACATGATTGTTGCCCTATCTTTAAATCTTCATTGAGCTTCACAGAAAGATTGGGTCTATGCAAAGATTATGTTCTCCAATATCAGCTGATCGGTGTTCTAAATTATTAACAAAAAGTGTGTGTCTGTAGTTTCTTTCATTCATTGCTCTCATTCCTTGTGGATCTTAGGGGCATATGCCACGTGTCCTGATGAGCCCCATATTTAAAGTTTAAATTGGAAACTTGCTTAAGTACTTAGGTCCAGCTTTTAATTTCCTGCAGATAATAGCAATGGATCATACAAGGATTAAAATAATTAACACACTGGCACTCACTAGAGGGCCTAGTTGTACAAGTGCCCCTCACTTAATAAGTGGGTGAACAGAAGTCTCCACCCGTCTGATGCATCTGACCTCCTGCTTGGTTGCTGGCACTGCTGGTCAGAGCCAAAGTTTGACCATAAAACATGGAAACAGAATTAGGCCATCTGGCCCATTGAGTCTGTACATTCTGAAAACCTAGCAACAAAGCCATCTATTCCATCATCTAAACCATTTATCTACAGCACAAAATGAAGCGGTACTAACACCAACCCCTGTGGAATACCACTAGTCTCTGGCAGCCAACCAGAAAGGATCCTTTTATTCCCACTCGCTGCCTCCTACCAATCAGCCAATGTTCTAACCATGTTAGTAACTATCCTGTAATACCATGGGCTCTTAACTTGGTAAGCAGCCTCACATGTGGCACCTTGCCAAAGGCCTTCTGAAAGTCTAGATATACAACATCTACCACATCCCCTTTATCTATCCTACTTGTAACCTCCTCAAAGAATTCCAACAGGTTCGTCAGGCAGAATTTTCCCTGAAGGAAATCTATTGTACTATCTTGTCCTGTATTACCAAGTACTCCATCACCTCATCATTAACAACTGACTCTAGCATCTTCCCAACCACTGAGGACAGGCTAACTGGTCTATAATTTCCTTTCTGCTGCCTTCCTCCTTTCTTAAAGAGTGGAGTGACATTTGCAGTTTTCCAGACCTCTGGCACCATGCCATAGTCCAATGATTTTTGAAAGATCATTTCTAATGGCACCATAACCTCTAACGCTACCTATTTCAGAACCCTAGGGTGCAGTTCCTCTGGTCTGGGTGATTTATGCACCTTTAGGTCTTTCAGCTTTTGAGCACCTTCTCTCTTGTAACAGTAACTGTACCCACTGTTCTTCCTTCACACACTACAACATCAGGCATACTGCTAGTGTCTTCCACAGAGACCACTGATGCAAGATACTCATTTTGTTCATCAGCCATCTTATTATTTTGTCTGCCTCATTTTCTAGTGGCCCTATATCCATTTTCATTTCTCTTTTATTTTTAACAAACTTGAAAAAACTTTTACTATCCACTTTGATATTATTTGCTAGCTTGCTTTCATATTTCATCTTTTCCCTTCTAATGATTTGGGTGTGTCAAGCTAAGGAACATGATATATTTCATATCTGACCCCCACAAACCCCTGCTTTTGTTCTTTAACCAGCATTTAATTCAGCCCCAATTGTTTGGAGGAGATTACCAACCTGGATGGAAAGGATAAATGAAGACAAGTGATAAATGAAGGCAAGTGAATACAGGCTATATTTAAGGCAGAAGTCGATTGTTTCTTGATTGGTTAGGGTAGTGGTCGCCAATCTGTTGATCGCGATTGATTGGTCGATCTTTGAGATTTTCCCAGAAGATCCCGAAAAAGTGAAAAATAAATACACAAGTATTTTTGAGAGATAGTTTCCGGGTTGTGGGGTTTTAGTTCCGTTCTTTCTGCCCAGTGCGCATGTGTGTAGCTCCCCTGCCATGCACCGCAGTAGAAAAGACCGGAAGTAAAACCCCGCAACCCAGAAGCACCCTCTCTTTACAAACAGTTTCCGTAGCAGGGGATATTGCTATATTATCATTAACCTAATTTGTATTAATTTATCTTTATATTGCTCACGTTAGAACACTTCTCCCCCTTTAAATTCCAACATTCCCTAAATGTAAATAACTGGGAAACAAAAAACAGTGGTGTCACTATCTTGCGTACCTCTGAAACTTATACTAGTGTCTCAGTAACAGTTTACCAATACAAAACACCTGAAAAACATGGCAGATTCAACATTCAGTCTAACAAAGGAAACTGTCCATTCAAGTATTCAGTCTGTCAGGAGGTTTGCGAGGGTGATTTGCTGCAACAGATGAAAATTATTAAATCTAAGTACAGGAGCTGTCTTACTGACAGACACCTCACAGACCGTCTCAGACTGGCTGTCTGTAGTTATGAGTCAAATTTCTCACTCCCAAATAAGGGACAAAAGTAGCAGTCAAATACGGGACACTTGTGTTTACCCCAAGAAAGACTACCATGACCGTGAAGCCCTGTGTGGGCACGTGTGTGCGCATGCGTGTACTTGCCGATTTTTTTCTACAAATTGGTTTTGGCTTAATCTTCCCGATTCTGTTAAGTGGAACTACGCAGTGTACATACATTATTTCTACTTCCGCGTTGCGGGCTTTTCTGCCAGGTGCGCATGTGCGTGACTAACCAATTTAGTAGGTCGATCTTGCCTTTCACTAAGGCCAAGATAGGGGATCTTGGGCTTAAAAAGGTTGGTGACCACTAGGTTAGGGTTATGGCTGAAGGCAGGAGATTGGGACTGAGAGGGGAAATGGATTAGCCATGATGGAATGGGAGGTAGACTCAATGGGCCAAATTGTCTAATCCTGCTCCTATATCTTATGGTCTAAGTGTTTCTTAAGTTTAATTATTAATAATATTTTATTTAATTTATTAGTTAAGTAATTTTAAAATTAGTTATTTCTGTGCTTTTTTAAATTAGTTACATCTATTTCTGTTGTTTTTAATTGTCTCTCATTAACAGACAAGTAGATAAATTTAAAAGGGCGTTTGACCACACAAGACATCAGGGCAGGTTTGGAGCAGGGCTTCAGGTCTGTTGCTGCTCGCAGATTGTTGTGCCTCACAACACAGCCGTGCAAACGGACTTTTGGTTGGGTTGAATCTGCGTGACCAAAAAAAGGTTGGTGATGGATCATTTAGATTGTGCTTCACTGTATTAAAGCAATTTGATGCTCTGTTGATACAGGCAGCTGGGAAAAGGAGGAGTAACTTAGGGAAATTCCAACCCTGCCTGACTTGTGTTCTTTAAGCAGAATGCATGGCACTTTCAGTGATGCCCCGTTCTTTGGAAAATATTATAAATCTATCAAATCTGAGTTCTGAAACAAGAACAGAAATGCTGGAAGAACTGATCCAATCAAGACAAGTACTGTTTCAAGTCAGTGACTCTTCTTGAGAACTGTGGAAAGAATGGGGACTTTACAGCTTTCAAAGCAGAGCTAGAGACCAGAGAGGTGTAAGACAACAGTCAATATGGAGACAGATAAAAGGAGATGCAGGACCTCAACCCAGAATATCAACTTCTCTCTCCACAGATGCTGCTTGACCTGTTGAGTTTCTTCAGTAGTTTGTTCTTTGCTAGTTATTGGTTAAGACAGATCATGTGATATAGGGCATCAAAGACTATCTGTTAATAAGACTTTATAAAGATAGGAACACGTGTGATAATGGGAAACAGTGAGAAAGGTGTGTTACGTTATGTTGGAAAATTCCATGTTCGTTCTGGAAAGTTGAAAAGTGCCTAGATGGAATATAACATGTTCCTTCTGGTTACCTGGGCCTGACTATGCCAGTGAAGGAGGCTACAGGCAGACATATCAGAATGGGAATAAGATTGAGAATTAAAGTGGTATATCACAAGAATCTTGAAATCACTCCTGTACATTGAGCACAGGTCTCAGCAAAATGATTGTGCTAACCACTGGCTAATGGGCTGCCCCATGCTAATCTGCCTGTAGATGTCACATTGTAAACAACAAATGCAGCAGACTAGACTGGAAAGGATGCAAATGAATTCTGCTTCACACAGAATGATTGCTGGATGGTGGTAAGGCAAGGGGAAAATGGGCAGGCTTTGCACCTCCTCTGTTGCATGGGAACATGCCATGGGATGGAGGCAGGTGGACATCAGATCAATGTGACATGAAGTGAGAGGTCCCTGCAAAATGCAGGATGGGGAGGGGAGGGGAGGGGAGGGGAGGGGAGGGGAGGGGAAGATGTGAATGGTGGGATCATGTCGGGGCTGGTGGAAACCCAGTTATACTGCTTCTAGATGCTTGGGGTAATGAGATAAGAACATGTGCTCACCCAAACATATCTTCAGCCCGTTTTTGTCTGAATGTGGCTGTAAATTAATGTTGCCTCTGGCAGCCTGCAGGTGAGCTATCTGGGAGCAAAAGTGAGTGTATTTGTGGTGTTCTGCTTGTTACAGCAGATAGTTATAGGGCTGTTGCAAGAGCTGGCACAAACCCATGACAACCTCCTTATGCACCACATCTTTGAGAAATGCAAGTATATTGCCCTTGGTGTGTGAATTCTAAGACAGAAGGGTTCTAATCCCCACCCACTGGTTTGTTCTCCCTGCAGACCAATACTGGGTACTCCTTCCTCCTGGTCTTCCTCAGTTTGAGTGGATCCAGTGAGAGGGCTAAATGATTAAAAACAAAAGCACACACTGCTGAAGGTCTCCTTTAAGAGTGAAGAACCATTCTACAGGCATTATACTTCCTTTCGAAATGTCCAAACAGTCAGAGTAGCTTAAAAAAATAGTGCAGATGCTAGAATCTGGAGCAAGAATCTGAATGAGAAACTGGGGGTGGGGGTGGTGAGCAGTAACTGTGGGGGTATGGTGGGGAAAGAAGTGTTGTTTAAAATTCCTTCCTCCTCCTCCCCAGAGATGCTGTTCATGTGCTGAGTTTCTTCAGCAGGCTAGTACTTTGAAAAAATTTGCTTTTTTTTATGTATCATTATTTTATGTAAGTTGTCCAATACCTCAATGTAGCAGAGGATTCTCCTTTTAAAAATACTCAAAGATGAATATCCTCCTGATATGTAGGATGTGGAAAGTGTTAGGGATGTATTCGGGTTCCAGTCTTGAGCAAACACCTCAATTACATTTTGCTCATGCCTTTGGCTCTAACCCACATTGAGGTAAGTACCTGTTAGCTTTCTCAGGGCTTTCTTGATGTTTGCATTGTGGGCATTAAATAGAACATTAGTGCAGCTTTTCTGCTGGGGAGAAAAATGATTTTGACCTCCTACTGCCCCATTCCTGAAGAAAACCATCTGAGAACAATTCCCTTCCCCACCTTCCCAATCCATAGACCTTTTATTGGGTATAGATGGAAAAAACTGCTTACAAATGTACGACCAAGCATTATAAAAGGAGCTTTGGTGAGATTTATTAGTGGACAGTAGTTGAAATATTCCTTTGATTGTTTCTGAAATTAGAGCTCTGCATTCACTAAATTTATTCATTCTTTCCACAGGTCACATTCCCAAGCAACAAGAAAGCTTCTATTTAAAAGCTCAAAGGCTTACTCTGAGATCTTCAATTGAAATGTAGTTTCACTTATAATTAAGGCTGCAAAGGAATGGAATTGGGCTTAATCTGGTACTGGGATTTTTTTAAAAAACAGGTCTGATAAAGACTGTAATTATGCTGATAGCTTGGTGCTAAATTTGTTGTGCATCTATTGAGAACTAAGTACTGCTGTACGATAGAGAAAAAAATGTGCTTAATTAAACTCTTGTTTTTTTTGTGTTAAAGCCGCTAATTGGAAGCTAATCATTCAAAGTTGTAATAACATACTTAAGGAAAAAGCTTACAATGCATGCATGTTTATAAGGATTTGCGGTTCAATGTGACTGTCTCAAAGGTGTGGTTGAACTGTGAAGAAACCTTTGAGGGGGGTAAGGATTAAGTAAAAGATGGAATGACGACCTGGAACCTTAGAGTTGAAGCGAGTGGACTGAAAGTATAGGTTGAATGCCATTTTTTTTCCAAAAGTGCTGAAGAACAGGAATGGTTATTAATATAATTTTACAATGAATAATTATCATAGTCAAACAAGGATTAGAAAACAGGTAAGGACTATTTTCACCTGCAGCAACAAATAAACTGCTAGAGGAATTCACTGAGTTAGCAGATTCCAGCATCTGCAGTCTCTTGTGTCTCACCTATTTTCTAAATAACACCACCTTCAATCAATAAGGTGATGCCTCAAAAAAGCGGCACCTACCAATGAAGACCCCATCACCCAGAACATGCCATCAGAATAGGAGCCTGAAGACACACACTCAGTGTTTCAGGGACAACTTCTTCACATTCCCCATCAGATTTCTGAATGGACAATGAATCAACTTTTATGTATTTAGTGAGACACAGCATGGAACAGTACCCTCTGGCCCTTCGATCCACGCTGCCCAGCAATGCCCTGATTTAATCCTAGCCTGATCATGGGACAATTTACAAAGGCCTACTAACCTACCAACAGGTATACGTTTGTACTAGGAGGAAACCAGAGCACCCAACAGAAATCCACGCAGTCACCATGAGAAAGTACAAACTCTTTACAGACAGCAGCAGGTATTGAACCTGGGTCACTGATACTGTAAAGGGTTGTGCTAGCCACCACACTACCGTGCACCAACACATGAACACTACCTCACTATTTTTGCTCTTTTTGAATTTTTTTATATATATTTCTTATTGTAAATTTTATTGCACTGTATTGCTGCTGCAAAATAAAATTCACAACATATCAATGATATTCAACCTAAAAATATGTAAAAATCCTTGAGAATTTGTAGACCAGTAGATTCTCATAAAATTCTTACCAGCAGGTATATATTTTCATGATAAATATTACAAATCCACTTACTGCTTATCAAGTACAAGGTGTCTTTCTCCTAGAAGCACTAACTCAACAGGAAATTTGCAGATGCAATCATGCAAGAAAATGTCAGGCTGCAGCTGCTTCTCAGGTTGTGCACCTGTCTACAGTCATCAGTGCTATCTGCAGACTGCCAACCCTTTCCCCAGCCTCCAAAATCCAATCATCATGCAGCTGGTTTGAACTGTCAGGTTCATGTTCAAGAATTGCTGGTGTCCATCAAGATAAATGATAAACATAACAGATGAATCTATCCTATTTATAGTTCTCAATCCACAGCAAGAAGCAATTGTCGGCAGAACATTACGTTTAAGCTGCTGTATTACCCACAAGGCATTGTATCTAAAATGGCTAATACAAAATGATCAGCTTTGCCAACATAAGACTTACCACTAAATTGAACAATCCTGCATTGAAAAATGACCTGTTAAAATGAACTTGTTTGAACCCAGCTTTTCAGAACTTTTTTCCTTAAGTCTTTTCCTAAGTACCAGCTTTTCTGGAGCACATTCCTAGGTGCATGTCACCTTTTTGCCATCCTCATCCAAAAGGCCACCAATGAAGTGTGAGTGCTATCAGAGCCAATAAGTAACTTTTCTGGTTCCTGGAAGCAACGGCATTGGCCTAATCTTGTCAGTTTTGGATGAACAAAGATCTAAAATATGACAGTAACTGCTTACGAGAAGTTCATTCTAAGATAATCGATCCCATTGCAATTTAATCTTTCCAATAAATGTCACTGAAGACAAAATATGCAGAAGAAAGCATGATTCTCACAGTAAAACTAAATTCAACTGTCCAGAATACATAAAGTCAGAGCGGGAGTGGAAGGCTCAATAAGAGGCTGATGAGTCACATTGTGCAAGTTCTACCAAGTCAGGATAAGGATCAGGTGTCAGAGATTGTTGATTAGACATGGCAATAGGTGAGTCAAGAGAATAGGGAATGAGCTTTGTTCGGAGTGGGGTTCTTAGCTGAGAAAAGTTTGCCAATTGTCGTCGGGCTGGTGACAGAAGGCTGACGGTTTACTTTAAGTCACCCTGAAGTGGTCTTTGAGAGCCTACCTCTGCCAGAACAACTCAGATTATGCAGACCATGTTTGCGTGACCGAAAATTATGGAAATGGTATCCAATCATATGCGGAATACTGCTGGATACTTACTGGGTGTGTCAGGGTTCCTGCGTGAACTGGTGCACAAAGAGAACTGAAGGGAAGTTTGGATTTAAGCATCCATGCAATTCTATTTCAGGTGTTTGCTCTTCGAGGTATCCACTGCTCTGGCATACGTCTGCCTTCCAAATTTTGTGAAAATGAAATCTGATCAAATCATAACTGTGATGTTTCTTTGTCTTATTTTGATTTATTTTAGGCGAATATAAATTGGGATTTTTTTTTTAAAAGGACCTGGTCTCGACAGGGGGTTTGCAGCTTAGTTCAATGAAATGAGACTGCAGTGTCCTGGGTTCCCATTTTCTCAGTATGCATGACCAACACAAAGTAAATAAACACCACCGAATCAGCTAAGGGTTCACATCAAAACAAAGGCATAAAATTAATGAGTGAGCAGGTTGAGGATTTCCAAACAAAAGAATGCTTGGAAAGGAATACAATTAATGGCTCAGTAAGTCAGAATGATGACCAATACTTCTGAACTTTATTCTGTGAATTTGAACAAGCAGGCAGATGGTTTTGTTGTTGGAAACATTGACCACCGACTTTTTTCTGCCATAGGCCCAGTACTCATGTCCAAGCCTCTGGTCATGCCTTGTCCCACACTACCTTAGCTGAGCAACACGTACAACGAGCTGGAGGAACTCAGCAGGTCGGGCAGCATCCGTGGAAACGAGCAGTCAATGTTTCAGGCCAAGACCCTTTGTCAGGGTCTGGATGAAGGGTCTCGGCCCGAAACGTTGACTGCTTGTTTCCATGGATGCTGCCCGACCTACTGAGTTCCTCCAGCTTGTTGTACGTGTTGCTTTGACCCCAGCATCTGCAGTGTACTTTGTGTCTATCTTAGATGAACCTGGAGGCTAATTTTGCTTGTCTGGACAGACCAAGAGTGAGGTAGGGCCTCAAAAGATGTGTTAGAGTGGCATGGTAGCCACACAGGATCCTCCCATGCAACTCCTCAGGAAACCATCGCCAGGTGGCAAAGCGCTATGAAATTCTTGAACGCCTCAGTTACATAAATAGTTCCAAATTAAAATAAAATTAGATAAAAGAATTTTACAAGGAAATCACCTTAATTTTCTCCAAATCTCTGCGCTGCCCATTTAAAATCATGAGCTTAAAGGTTGCAAGCGCAGATTCCTCAGGACAAATGGTGCAGAATCTCAGCAAGATCTGGTTCTGCTGCTGAACCCCATGAGACGACGAACAGAGTAATGCAGCTAGCAAATTACCAAGAGCTTAGTTGGCAAGACTGAGGTAGGTAGACAGTAAATGTAGAACTGCTACAGTTTACCAGTAAAATCCAAGTTCATAACCTTCTTAGCACACCTAACTGAACTCACATATGTATACATACTGTACCTGGTCTGAAAAGATTATGAATAATTTCTATAAATGCTGGTTTCTCTAATGAAAAGAAAGCTAACAGAATGACTGGGAGGCAGACATCTCTAATTTTCCAAGCACTGTTCTGCATTTGTTGCAATATTGCTGATTATCAACAAATCAGTTTGATTGCTATTCTTGCTGCCAGCAACCCTCTTCAGGCTAAGTCACAATGGCAAAACACAGTGATATTTTATGGGCAGCAAACAAAGCTACTAATTATTCTATTAATTATACTTTTTCTGGACTACAATCAATGGAATCAATAGTTTGTAGTTTCCCTTTGGGAGCTGTGCTTTTCAGATGCCTGTATGGCCTGGCGTTTTTGCAGAATCAGGAAGGATACAAACTGGACTCTCAAGGGTACAAGTATGGCCAAGGTGGTCGTTGCTATGAAGTGGACTTGGGACCAGATTGAAATTTTGGTCTGGATTGAAGTGGCAGGGCCTGGGCACAAGAGCAGAAAATTAACCCATATTTAGCCAATTTAAGTGCTGAGCCTGATTAAAAAGATCAAAGCATCAAGGCTGAGGGTAAGCAATGAGCCGTTGTTCAGCTCACTACTGAACTGCTCCGTGAACTGAACAGGCTTCTGGACTGGCTGCAGCACTGAAATGGCTCCGTGGCAGTGGACTCACTTTCAAAGATTCTGTGGTTTGTGTTCTCTGTGTTACTTATTTACTTTTTTAAGTGTTTGCTCAATTTATTTTCAGTGGCCCAATCGGATTGATAGAGGAGGCTCCACACAGGTAGGGATGAGGATTTAAAAAGTAATGTTCATGTGCTTTCACTTTTACCTCCACCCCAATCGTATTGCGATTCATTAGCAAGGGCAAATAAAGATAAGGTGGGAACAAGTGGCTTGGCTATTGTAGGAGCGTACCAGTGTTAGAGTGGGGAGGCTTTGGCTCAACAGGCTTGGGTGATGCAAGCTTCCTCTTCATTCTTTGTCTTTTAGTGCATAATTAGTGCCATGGGAATGGCTCCAGGAGCTGTGTTGTGTTCTTTGTGTGAGATGTGGGCGTTCTGGGAGACCTCCAGCCTTCCAGTTAACCATATCTGTGTCGGGTGTACTGAGCTGCAGCTCCTCAGAGAATGTGTTAAGGAACTGGGGCTGCATCCTGATAATCTTTGGCTCATTTGGGCGAATGAGCAGGTAATGGATAGGAGCTATAGAGGGGTAGTCATCTCTAAGTTGCAGGAGGCAGGTGCCTGGGTGACTGTCAGAAGAGGGAATGGAAATGAGCAGCCAGTGCAGAGTTTCCCTGTGGTGGTTCCCCTCAATAATAACTATACCACTCTGAATACTGTTGAGGGGGAAACGAAGCAATCAGGTCTCAGGAACTGAGTCAGGACCGATGGCTCAGAAGGGAAGGGGTGAGAAGTGGATTGCAGTATTGATTGGGGATTCCATAGTTAGAGGAGTAGACATGAGATTCAGTGGATGCGAAAGGGACACCCGGACAGCATGTTGCCTCCCAGGTTCCAGGGTCAGGGACATCTCGGGTTGGGTCCAAGCATTCTAAAGGGGAAGGGTGAACAGCCAGATGCTGTGGTGCATGTGGTTATTAATGATACAAGTAGGAAAAGAGATGAGGTCCTGAAGAGGGAATATAGTGAGTTAGGTACAAAGATGAAAAGCAAAACCTCAAGATTAGTAATCTGTGGATTCCTGCCTGTGCCTTGTGCCAGTGAACATAAGAATAGGATGATTTGGCAGATGAATGTGTGGCTGAGGAAGTGTTGTGGGGGCAGGGCTTCAGATTTCTGGATCACTGGTATCTCTTCTGGGGAAGATACTACCTGTATGAAAGAGAGCGATTACACCTGAACCCGAGGGGGACCAATATCCTTGCTGCAGATTTTTCCAGAGCTCTTGGGCAGGGTTTCAACTAAATTGGCTGGAGGATGGGAACTGGACTGATAGGGGTGAGGATAGGGCAGATGGTATACAAGTAGGTGCAGTGTGTAGTGAAACTATGAGGAAAGTCAGGCAGATGATAGGGCAAAACTGTGGTGAATACAGGACAAGGTGTGATAGTTGAATGCATGTGGAATATGGAATAAGGGAGATGATCTTGGAGTGCAGTTAGCAATTGACAGGTATAATGTTGTAGGCACCACTGAGCTGTGGCTGAAAGAAGGTCAGAGTTGGGAGTTTAACATCCAAGGACACATATTGTATGAAAAGGACAGGCAGGTAGGTAGAGGAAATGGGGTAGCTCTGTTGGTAAAAAATGAGATCAAATCCTTAAAAAGAGGTAACATAGGATCAGAAGATGTTGAATCCTTGTGGGAAGATTGAAGAAACTGCAAGGGTAAAAAGACCCTGATGGGAGTTATATATTCAGGTCCATGAACAGGAGCCAGGATGTGGGTACAATGGGAGATAGAAAAGGCACATCAAAAGGCAATGTTCTGATAGTCATGGGGTATTCCAGTACGCAGGTAGATTGGGAAAATCTAGCTGCTACTGGATCGCAAGAGACAGAATTTGAAAAATGCCTATGAGGTGGCTTTTTAGAGCAGCTTGTGGTTGAGCCCACTAGTGGAAAGGCTTTTCGGGATTGGGTGTTGTGTAATGAACTGGATACATCCCACAGAAAAAGAGGTATTCTAAAAGGCAGGATGATGACAAGGGAAGTCAAAGACAACATAAAAGCGAAAGACAGGATAGATAACGGAGCAAAGATTAGTGGGAAGTTAGAGGATTAGGAAGTTTTTAAAAACCAACAAAAGACAACTAAAAAGCCATAAGGAGTTAAAAGATGAAATATGAAGCTAAACTAGCCAATAATATCAAAGAGGATACCAAGTTTTTTTCAGATAGACAAAGAGTAAAAGAAAAGTGAGAGTAGATACCAGAGCACAGGAAACTGATGCTGGAGAGGTAGTAATGGGGGACAAGATGAACTGAATAAGCATTTTGCATTACACTTCACCGTGGAAGACAATAGCAGTATGCTGGAAGTTCAAGCCTGTCAAAGGGAAGAAGTGAATGCAGTTGCTATTACTAGGGAGTAGATGCTTAAGAAGCTGAAAGTTCAGAAGATCTACAAGTTACTTCAACTAGATAGACGACACCCCAGGGTTCTTCAGAAGGTAGCTGAAGAAACTATGGAGGCAATAGTAATGACCTTTCATGGATTACTAGATTTTGATGTGGTTTCAGATGCCTGAAAAATTGCAAATGTCACTCCACTCTTCAAGAAGGGAGAAGGCAGAAGAAAGGAATTTATAGGCGAGTTAGCCTGACCTCAGTGGTTCAGAGATGTTGGAGTCAGTTATTAAGGACAAGGTCTCAGGGTACTTGGAGACACATGATAAAATGGGTGAAAGCCAGCATGGTTTCCTTAAGGGAATATCTTGCCTGACAAATTTGTTGGAATTCTGTGAGGAAATAACAAGAATGGTTGACAAAGGCGAATCTTGTGAATGTTGAGTACTTGGACAAGGTGTTGTGCATGAGTCTGCTGAACAAGATAAGAGTCCGTGGTATTACAGGAAAGATACTGGTATGGATAGAGATATGGCAGATTGGTAGGAGACAAATAGCGGGAATAAAAGTTGCACTTTCTGATTGGCTGCCGGTTACTAGTGGTATTCTGCAGGGGTCTGTGTTGGTACTGCATCCTTTTATGCTACATGCCAACTATATGGTTGACGGAATTGATGGCTTTTTGGATGATATGAAGGTAGGTGGAGTGATAGGTAGAGTTGAGATAACAGGGAGGTTGCGGAAAGACTTGACACCTTAGGAGAGTAGGCAAAGGAATGGCAGATGGAATACGGTTTCGGGAAGTGTATGGTCATGTAGTTTGGGAGAAGGAATAAAAGCACACACTATTTTCTAAACAAGGAGAAAATTTTAAAAATCTGAGGTGCAGAGGGATTTGGGAGTGCTCCTGCAGAATTCCCTAAAGGTTAGCTTGTAGGTTGAGCCGGTGGTAACGTAGGTAAACGCAATGGTAATATTCATTTGGGGAGGATTGGAACACAAAAGCAAGGATGCAATACTGCCTTATAAGGCACTGGTGAAGCCTCACTTGATCATGAGCAGTTTTAGGCCCTTTATCTAAGAATGGATGTGTTGACATTGGAGTGGTTTAGAGGAGGCTCATGAGTACAATCCTGGGAATGAAAAGGTTGTCACACATTTGACAGCTCTGGGCCTGTACTTGCTGGAATTTAGAAGCATGGTGGGGGGAGTGGAATCAATTGAATGTTGAAAGGCCTAGACTGAGTGAATGTGGAGGGAATGTTTCTTATAGTGGATGAATCTTGGACCAGAGGGCACAATCTCAGAATAGAGGGACCACCGTTTAGAACAGAGATGAGAAGGAATTTCTTTAGCCAGAGTGTGGTGAATCTGTGGAATTCATTGCCACAGGCAGCTGTGCTGGTCAGTTGTGCAGTGCATTTAAGACAGAGTTTGATAGGTTCTTGATTAGTCAGGACAATAGACAATAGACAGTAGGTGCAGGAGTTGGCCATTTGGCCCTCCTAGCCAGCACCGCCATTCATTGTGATCATGGCTGATCATCCACAATCAGTACCCCGTTCCTGCCTTCTCCCCATATCTCTTGACCCCGCCATCTATAAGAGCTCTATCTAACTCTCTCTTGAATGCATCCAGAGACTTGGCCTCCACAGCCTTCTGGGGCAGAGCATTCCACATATCCACAACTCTCTGGGTGAAAAAGTTTTTCAGCATCTCTGTTCTAAATGGCCTACCCCTTATTCTTAAACTGTGGCCTCTAGTTCTGGACTCACCCATCAGCGGGAACATGCTTCCTGCCTCCAGTGTGTCCAATCCCTTAATAATCTTATATGTTTCAATCAGATCCCCTCTCATCCTTCTAAATTCCAGTGTATACAAGCCCAGTCGCTCCAATCTTTCAATATATGACAGTCTCGCCATTCCGGGAATTAACCTTGTGAACCTACACTGCACTCCCTCAATAGCAAAAATGTCCTTCCTCAAATTTGGAGAACAAAACTGCCCACAATACTCTAGGTGTGGTCTCACCAGGGCCCTGTACAGCTGCAGAAGGACCTCTTTACTCCTATACTCAATTCCTCTTGTTATAAAAGCCAGCATGCCATTAGCTTTCTTCACTGCCTGCTGTACTTGCATGCTTGCTTTCATTGACTGATGTACAAGAACACCTAGATCTCGTTGTACTTCCCCTTTTCCTAACTTGACTCCATTTAGATAGTAATCTGCCTTCCTGTTCTTGCCACCAAAGTGGATAACCTCACATTTATCCACATTAAACTGCATCTGCCGTACATTTGCCCACTTACCCAACCTGTCCAAGTCACCCTGCATTCTCATAACATCCTCCTGACATTTCACACTGCCACCCAGCTTTGTGTCATCAGCAAATTTGCTAATGTTACTTTTAATCCCTTCATCTAAATCATTAATGTATATTGTAAACAGCTGCGATCCCAGCACTGAACCTTGCGGTACCCCACTAGTCACAGCCTGCCATTCCGAAAGGGACCCGTTAATCACTACTCTTTGTTTCCTGTCAGCCAGCCAATTTTCAATCCATGTCAGTACTCTGCCCCCAATACCATGTGCCCTAATTTTGCCCACTAATCTCCTATGTGGGACTTTATCAAAAGCTTTCTGGAAGTCCAGGTACACTACATCCACTGGCTCTCCCTTGTCCATTTTCATAGTTACATGAAAGGTTATGGGGAAGAGGCAGGAGAATGAGGTTGAGAGGGTAAATGGATCAGCATGATGAAATGGAGGAGCAGAGTCAATGGGCTGAATGGCCTAATCCTGCTCCTATCTCTTATGGTTTGATGGTCTTATGGCTTGTTCTCTTTTTTCTGCTCTTTAGGTGTTTGATGGTCTTTGCTGTGTGGGTTCTATGTATTTCTTTGTTTTGGGGCTGCCTTCAAGAAGACAAGTCTCAAGGTTGTATGTGGCAATAAGTGTACTTTGTATCCAAGACTGAACCGGTTTGGGGGGCTGACGGTTTCAAAGGTAAGGAACTCAACCTTTTTTTCAATAAAATTGCAAAGACATGCTGTTAGTGATATATATGTATAGGCTTGATACTAAATAACTCAGGAGGTGAGCTTGTTCAACAAATGGTCCTGCCTGACAACTCAAATCTAGCACACTAAAGATCTAAGACTTAAATTGCATGTAGGAAATAACAATGTTGACAATGCTGATATTTGTTTAGAACTCGGTCACAAACTCAGTTCTCTATCTGCTGACTCCATCAATCTATCTAGTTATAATCAGAGGCAGAACTACACCATTTACATCCCGGTGTCCCATTTCAGCGAGGGATCGCTTTCAGCCTCAAAAATTTCTTGGCCATTGCCAAAGCCTCCAACATTCACCTTTTCAACTCTGTAACATTAGCTTCTTCTGTCTAAGCTTACCTGCTGCTGAATCTCCACTCACTTGTTTGCTACCCTTAAATACATCTATTTCCATTGCTCGTTCCCTTCATTCTGCACTCCCACAAACTAAGCACATCTACAGTTGGACTCATGCTCACACTGAGTCCCATCATGAATCACACATGTTAGCTCAGTCTTCAGATTCAGCAACACCTAATTGTAAACTCCTTAATCTAGTTTTCAAACCTCTAGATGCCCCACATTTTCTGATCATTTTCACCTCCTCCAGGTCTACAAGCCCTTAAATGTCTGCACCCGTCCAATTCTGTGCATTTGCTCAGTTTTGATTTTCACTGGTCCTTACACAATAATTGATTTCACCGATCATTATATTTCTTGTATTTCTTTACAATTCAGAGGGAGACTACCTGGCTGAACAGGTTAATGCTGGCTCTCAGTACAAGCCCATCTGTCTCATTTCCCATCTCTGCCCCCCATTCTCTTCCCATCCATCTACACTGGAGGGAGGGGCAATATATAGTAGCCTCTTAACCCACAAGAATTTCTTTTTCTCTGAAGGAGGAAACAAAATCACCCAGAGGGAGCTCTGCATCAACTGCACCTGAGGATCAGAATCTGACCTCTGCAGCACTACCCGCTGCCTTAGCAACTTCACCTCAACCTTCCCCATCTCATCATTTTAGACATTCTTTTAAAGTTGCTATTTCTTCTCACGTCACTCAGAATTAGACATTATTTGATCATCCTCTTTTGAAAGGCTGGAGTCATTTTATTATGTTAACAGCACACATCATTGACTTATTTTTTTAAAAAAACTATCAATATGAAATAATACCTCTGTTTTCTCTCTCTTTACAGGTGCTATCTGACCTACTCAGTATTTCCTGTTTAATTTCAAACCTGTAGAATCCTCAGTATTTTCCCTTCAGCTATGCATGCAAATTGACCTTACTATCCTTAAAAGCTGACTCTTACTGCACTGGCAACTTCTCGACCACTCCTGCACACCTTCAAACCAGCGTTATTATGGTATTTACTTTGGATTCAGTAGAGAAACCAGCTGCAGTGATGTGTACTGTATAAGCAAACACATTCAAGAGCCATTCAAATATTTTCAATGATGCAGATTAAAATCTGGGGAGAAAATTTTTTTTGTCAATAAATCAACGTCAAACAGGTGGCATATTAATGACTGCTCTAGAGCCAGTAAAGTTAATGAAGGTAAAAAGTGGAAGCGGTGTGCAATATGTAATCAGTATTATGGTTATATCATGTTTTTCATGAAGTACTACCCTCATTCATCCTATCATAAAACTATAACCAGAATGTTCCTAATTTTGACCCTGATTTTAGTTGGGCAATAGAAGTGGCACTATCCCTGGCCATATGTTACTCAGCAAACTGCCTGAAGTCGTGCTCAGAACACTGATGCCGTGTTCCATAAAAATCTGCTTGTTTCTCATGTCTTTTGGACAAGGGAACTGTGTTGACTGGTCTGCTTTGCAACTCTTAACTGCCCCCTGAAATGGTGTCTCAGTTTTATCAAACAACTACATAAAATCATCGTAAGAATAATACTGGGCAGACCACCCAGCAAAGTTCTGGGCTGTAAATATGACAAAGGGGTAGGCAGCATAGACTTTGATGCAAATCTCTTCCTCGTTAACTTTATTATGTCCACATTTTCCATTTTTATATCCTATATAATATTGTTTTCTTAGAGGTAAATCAATGAGAAATGTAGTTCCATAAGAAGATAAGGTAATCCTTTCAAAAGCAAGGCAAACATTTGTTCAAAAATCACAGTAGGAATTCAGTAAGAGACCAAACCCATCACACATAACTCATAACTACTTTGGAACCTTTTTTAAATGTTTCTGCCAAATATGGTTATCCCTAAAATTTATACGTAATCATGAAATAAACTTCCAATGATGACAAACTTTCAATAAAATCTAACACTCATCATATTTCTCAATGAGACATTCTTCAGAAAAAAATAATCTAAAAGTGCACAGTCACTTTGTTTGGTACTTACCCGTCCATATCTATTGGCGTAGGACCCTGTGAGCAAAGAGTGAAAAACAATGATAGTTTCATCCAGGTCCCATATGAACACTCGCTGTGAAAAGACAAAGAAATCAATGTTGTCCTCTGCATATTGTAAAAGGATACCTCAATCAATAATCATAAAACCTGGGGGAGTTGTTGTTAAGTGCTACTATGTCATGACCCAGGTTTCTACATTACTCACCAAAAGACTTAAAGTCAAAGCCTGAGACCAGCCTAATCTATTGTTAAGCCACTTATCAAATGAGGTAATGCATGCAGGTGATGGGAACTTAGTGCTTGGTGGTTACCAGATTGCATTGTATTAACTAATTCATTCAGTTAACAGATCGTTCGTCAAGAGAATTAGCATTAAAACATCAATACAATAAACTGCTTCTGTGGAAGCAAAAAGATTTTAAACAATTCAAATCTTTTATTATCAGCTGAAGATCATTATGATGTTAGGAAGTGGAGCATTTATTTGTGCTCATACATCACTTCAACGTTTCACTCTTAATGGCATCCAGATATCAGTCTTACCTCAAGGTCACTGTCTGGAGGAGGAGACGGGTTATTATTTCTCCTACCCCGGCCACGTGATTTTCCATCTGAAGCTCTACGTAACCGATCCGACTCTGAATCTTTGATGGTTGCGGATGGACTGTGGATGGTACCGAATTCACCTGAAATGCAAACTGACTTTCACCTTCCTCCTTCACTTGAAGGGTTTTTATACAAGTGTGTTTGCTGCATCTTAAGAGAGAATAAACTTACAACCAGGCATTAATATGGTGGATAACGTAGAGGATTCTTTTTTTTTGGTGATAAAGACAAAATTAGGTTTGTAATATTAACAGATGAATGTTAAATACATTCCTGTGATACTCTACTTTCTGTATTAGGAACATAGAAACATAGAAAGCCTACAGCACAATGCAGGCCCTTCGGCCCACAAAGCTGTGCCAGACATGTCCTTGCCTTAGAAATTATCTATGGTTACCCATAGCCCTCTATTTTTCTAAGCTCCATGTACCTATCCAGGAGTCTCTTAAAAGACCCTAACATAACTACCTCCACCACCGTCGCCGGCAGCCCATTCCGCACACTTTCCACTCTCTGCATGAAAAACTTACCCCTGACATCTCCTCTGTACCTATTTCCAAGCACTTTAAAACTGTGCCCTCTCGTGTTAGCCATTTCAGCCCTGGGCAAAAGCCTCTGACTATCCACATGATCAATGCCTCTCATTATCTTGTACATTTCCATCAGGTCACCTCTCATCCTCCGTCGCTCCAAGGTAAAATGGCTGAGTTCACTCAACCTATTCTCATACGGCATGCTCCCCAATCTAGGCAACATCCTTGTAAATCTCCTCTGCACCCTTTCTATGGTTTCCACATCCTTCTGATGTGGCGACCACATTTTGGAAAGTAATTACTAAATTAGTCTTCAGATTCAAACTATCAGGGTAAGTTCTGTATACTTCTTAATATGACAGATCTTTGAAAAATTTCAACTTTTTATTTAACTCATCAATTTAACTACAGCACAGGGGTTCCCAACCTGGGATCCACAGACCCCCTTGTTAATCATAGGGGCTCACGGCATTAAAAATGTTGGGAGCCCCTGTTATAACAAAGATTTAACTCTAAGTGTTATTGTAGTTTTACAGTTGCTTTCTCACTTGTGAATGTGAAGATTGTGAGGACAAGGCCTCAAACAGACAAAGTGTATAATGCAGCTTCCTATTCTAGCTGTATTGTCAGATATCCATCTTTAGGATCGTCAGGAACCCAGATCGTCATAGGAACATCATCAGAAAGACATGGACTACTGGGCCATTTCTTTATTTTCTGCCTACACCTCTGTAACTATACTGCAAATTTGCTCTAAAATAGTTTTAAATGCAAGGCATATAAATCATTATAAAATCAGTTTATTCTTCAAAATCAGATTTAGTGATTTCAGAAGGCCCAAATTTAAGGACATGTCGTACAGAGAGCTCTTCTGATATGGCAGTTTGGGCAATGGAATTTGCATTTACAGAATTCACAAATCACTCCCAAAAAATCCGGGATATGGAGTCAACCTTATGAAATTATGTGGAGAATATCTAGAATAAACACAGAATTTACTTTTGTCAATGTGGACCCCACTTTTTACAAATGCAGCCCCCACACCAGTAACACAGTTGTCACCTGTACTGTGCTCTCAGAAACAAAGTGCACGTTTGCACACATTCTCTTGGCAGAAAAGAGACAGAAAGCATGGGTGGAGAACCATTCAAATGGGTCACAGTTTTCCTTTGCTTGGATTAACAGTTTTGCCCCATCTCAAGCCATCAGCCTACTTTGATATATAAAGTGGAATTACTCTGGGATATCAATGTTTCCATTTTATGCACATTTGAATTGCTGGAATCTGATAAAAAATGTCTATAGAACGTCAATAAATTAGCTTAAATGTGATTTGATGCAAACCAGTATGATTGGTATCAAATAAGTAAATCTAATATTATCATGGTTAATGGTAATGATACAAAGTATTTATCCTACTTCGAGGGACAGATATGTTATGAGGCCCACTTTGAAATGCTGAGTTATACCATGTGTTAGCTGTAAAGCTCAAGACTACTTGAATGAAGAATGGGAAGACACTAGTAAACACAGTAAATGTTATTTCTCTGGCAACTCTCAGTAAAATAAAAATTCTGCATTCAAACCACAATTTCTCGCACAGACACAACACCCTCAATTCATTCTAAATGTAGATCTGTAAATGTGCCCTTTACTAACACGAGGAAACCTTTTGTCCTCCTCCTGTGGGTCTACAGCTGCATGTATATTTGGGGTTGTTCTCCATGTACACTGAAAGAGTGCAAATTTCTCGATCCCTTTCCTTTGAAGTGGGATCTTATTTTGTTGAGGAGATGAATCCAGATCAGGTGTTGGTACCCAATATATAAATGGACTAAACCAAGAAAAATCTAGGAAGACTAACGTTTGCCAATACTTAACAAGATAGTAATTCTTTTGCCGTAGTCACATATGCCCAAGTGCTGGGACCTGAAAATCTAAACTTTTAGATACAGATAATTCAAGATATAGATAATATGCTCAGTCACTTTATTTTCTCCTCTGACCTGATACATTAACTAGCTTCACTTTTTACATTTGCTGCTTGACTGACTGATATTTCTGACTGACTTCCCTGCATTTCTGCTTTGCTTTGGATTCCCAGGATTTGTTGCATATTATCTTCAGATAACTACATTGTTCTATTCCCGATGGCTGGAGCCTACTTTATCTTTTTTGTTTTAAATCACAATGATAGAATTTCTTGTGATCTGTACAATGTTCAATGCTGTGCCCAATTAGCTGACAGCCTGAAATAGGTGCATATTATGTTTCAACAAGAACTTTTTCAAGGCAGAGCATGATCCAGATTGGCACAGTTATAGAAACTAAACTTACAGTAAGTTCTGAACCATGTCATCATAGCTGTTATCAATATGTTTGTCTGCACAGATGTTAAATGGCCTGTTACTTGCATTTAACAGTGCCATATTGTGCTAGTTTTGCTTTGGTTAGTTAAATGGCAGACTTAAAAGGAATTAGAACATAGAAAACCTACAGAATAATACAAGCCATTCAACCCACAATGCTGTGCTGAACATGTACTTACTTTAGAAATTACCTAGGGTTACCCATTGCCCTCTATTTTTCTAAGGACTATGTACTAATTATTTTAGTATTTAGCTGACTTTCATGATTTTTTCCCCCCATGGTCAGCACTTGTTTCCTTTGCAAATACTTGTCCACTAAACTTACTGGCAGATTCCAACAAATGCAACCCCACACTGTCTTTCCAAAAATGGACCCTTCCAAAACTTCAAAAAGAAATGTACAAAACACATCAGGAGGAATATCTGAATTTTAATAAAGTTACTACCCTTTAAAGAGCAATAATTATAAAACTGTGTAAGCAGTATTCTGAATTACGTTTGCCTGCTCTTCAAAATACCTGAGCACTTCTGTTCTGAAAATATAATGGACGAATTATTGGCAGTTTAATTTCTTTAACGGGTACACTTGAGTGAACTTATAATTTGGTAATCTTTTCCCCAGAAGGCTTTTATTCTATTTTAAGATACTTCATGGGCCTAAAATGCTTAGATGTTTCTTTCTGCATCATTATTCTACAAAATAATCATTTTGGAGGAGGAATTTCTGCAATTGTTACAGAAGTGGCAGTGTGCAATTTGACTGATCAAAGTTAACTTCTCATTAAGTTCTAATATCTTGCATATCGTATCGTATGTGAGGCATGTGTGTAGAGTTTGGATGGAAATAGGATTTCTTAAAATGTAAAACATTAAATCATGCAATTCAACACAAACCCCTTTGGTGAACAATAAAAAAGCATATATTCTTTTCACTCTAGTTATAATATATCATTTGCAGCTTTGGAAAATAAAGCACCTCTGTTTTGGCACCCTGAGGTAACCACCCATTCAAAAGAAGTGCAATGTGTCTTGAGGGCTGGTGGTCACTGTGAATACTAACACCACACGTTTTTGCTTGGAGGTGTTTCATCAAATACATATCTTCACAGGGTTAAAAAAAAAACACACGATGGGCTGAACAAATCTGTCACAAGATCCCAACTACTTAACCTATCAATCATCTGATCTGCATTCTCAGTTGAAGCAGAGTTCTTTATCAGTATTGTATACGTGCACAATCTTCACTTGAAAAGTGCGCTGAAAATTGTCTCAGATTAACATCTGTACAATGAAAAAATTCAAAAAATTCAAAGGAAATTTTATTATCAAAGTACATATATGTCACCACATACAACCGAGATTCATTTTCCTGTGGGCATACTCAGCAAATCCATAGAATAATAACTACAACAGGATAAACGAAAGAGCAACCAGAGTGCAGAAGACAACAATCTGTGCAAATGCAAATATAAATAAGTAGCAATAAATAATGAGAACATAAAATAACAAGATAAAGAGTCCTTAAAGTGAGATCAATGGTTGTGAGAACATCTCATTGATTAGACAAGGGAGTGCAGGAATTGTTTTTTGTTCAAAAGGTTCTAAGTCCATAAGACAAAGGAGCAGTATTAGGCCATTTGGCCTATCGAGTCTGCACCACGATTCAATCATGGCTGATCCTTTTTCCCCTCCCCAGCCTCACTTGCCAGCCTTCTCCCCGTAACATTTGATGCTGTGTCCAATCAAGAACCCATCAAGCTCTGCTTTAAATACATCCAATGGCCTGGCCTCCACAGCTGACTGTGATAATAAATTTCACAAATTCGCCACTCTCTGGCTAAAAAAATTTCTCCACATCTCTGTTTTAAATGGATGCTCCTCTATCCTGAGGCTGTGCCCTCTTGTCCTAGATTCCCTGACCATGGGAAACATCCTTTTCCTATCTACTCTGTCTCACCCTTTCAACATTCAAAAGGCTTCAACGAGATCCCCCTCATCCTTCTAAATTCCAGTGAGTACAAACCCAGAGCTATCAAACATTCCTCATATGATAACCCTTTCTTTCCCAGAATCTTCCTTGTGAGCCTCCTCTGAACCCTTTCCAATGCCAGCACAACTTGTCTTAGGTGAGGAGCCCAAAACTGTCCACAATACTTAAGGTGAGGCCTCACCAGTTCTTTATAAAGACTCAGCATCACATCCCTGCTCTCGAGGAAAGATGTAGTGGTAGAGTTGCGGAGTTAATTGATAAGGATAAGGTTATGGAGAACTTGGTGACACAAGACAATGTAGGACAAATTCAGCATGGCTTCCTCAAAGGAAAATATTGGCTGATGAACCTGTTGGAATTCTTTGAGGAGATTACACCCAGGATAGATAAAGAGGATGCAGTGGATATATTTGGACTTTCAGAAGGCCCTTGACAAGGTGCCACATGTGAGGCTGCTTACCAAGTTAAGAGCCCATGGCATTATAGCAAAGTTACTGGCATAGGCTCTTACCAATTGACTTCAACATCTTCCCAACCACTGAGGTCAGGCTAATGGTCTATAATTTTCTTGCTGCTGCCATTCTCCTTTCTTCAAGAGTGGAGTAACATTTGCAATTCTCCAGTCCTCTGGCACTACGCCAGAGTCCAAACCTGTAGAATCCTGCAGATTCAGCTCTTTTGTTTTTCTGGACATTGAGGGAGAGGTTGCTATCTTAACACCACTGTGTTAGGGTGTTAGCCTCTTCTCTGTAGGTTGTCTCGTCACCACCAGAAATAAGGCATCTGCAAATTTGATCAGCAGACTGGAGCTGTGTGTGTCAACACAGTCGCGGATGTAAAGAGAGTAGAGGAGGGGATTCAGGACAAAACCATGGGGGGCACCTGTGTTGAAGGTCAGAGGGGCAGAGGTGAGGGAGACTATCCTTACCACCTGTCGGCGATCCGATAGGAAGTCCAGGATCCAGCTGCACAAGGCAGGGTGCAGACCGAGGTCTCTGAGCTTCTTGTCAAGTCTGGAGGGAATTATGGTGTTGTAGTCCAGGAACAGCATTCTAATGTATGCATCCCTCTTCTCCAGGTGCAGTGATGTGGCTACGGCATCATCGGTAGACCAGTTCCTTTGGTAGGCGAATTGTTGGGGGTCCAGTGTGGGTGGTAGCATGCTGCAGATGTAGTTTTAACCAGCCTCTCAAAGCATTTGGTAATAATTGAGGTGAGTGCAACAGGGCAATGCTGGACAATTTGAAACAGGAGGGCATGACACACTGGAAGAGGGAGAGATTAAAAATGTCCATAAACACACCAGCCAGTTGTGAAGACCACTATGAAGAGAAAACTTCTTCAACAGCCTTTTTATGTGTGTAAAATCACACACATGATGGGATGAAATGGTAGATATGAATTTTCTGGCACATAACCAATGGATAACAGCAACCAACTATCTGACATTGCCAGGGAAAAATATCTAAGGGACCAAACACCATTTCCTAAATCCTGGCATTATGATACTTGGGATGTGTCCTGTTTGAGTTGACTGAGGAGGATGTAATGCTTAAGCAATATAAAAATAAAGGCAGGCTAAAGAGGCTTAAGATAAAGAAGATGCAGATCAATGGGTCTAGATTGAATCTCTGTAGTTTGAAAGACTGACATACCTTGTCTTGGCCTAGAGAGCTGGATGACAAGCTATAAGATTGGGCATTTGCTAGCTCCATGTCTGAGGGCATACAACAGAGCAGAAATTCACAGGAAGTTATGTCTTATGGCCTTCACAAGAAGCAGCAGTGGGGAAGGTAGGCTTTTAATAGAGTCATAGAACACTACAGCACAGAAGCAGGCCCTTTGGCCCATCTAGGCCATGCCAAACTATTAACCTGCCTAGTCCCATTCCTTTGCACCCTAACCATAGCGTTCCATACTCCTCGCATCCATGCACCTATCCAAATTTCTCTTAAATGACCTGCATCTACCAACTGCACTAGCAGCTCGTTCCACACTCTCACTGCCTTCTGTGAAGAAGTTCCTCCTCACGTTCCCCTTAAATTTCTTACTGTTGCCCTTAACCAATGACCTCTACTTCTGATCTCACCCACCCTCCAAGGAAAAAGCCTGCTTACATTTGCCCTATCTATACCCCTCATAATTTTGTTTACCTCCATCAAATCCCCCCTCAGTCTTTTACATTCCAGGGAATAAAGTCTTAAGCATTCAGCCTTTTCCAATAACTCAGATCCTGGTAACATCCTTGTAAATTTTCTCTGCACTCTTTTAATCTTATTTACATCTTTCCAGTATGTAGGTGGCCCAAATGCACACAATACACCAAATTAGGCCTCACCAATCAATGTCTTATACAATTTCCACATAGCATCCCAATTCTTGTATTCAGTACATTGATTTATAAAGGTTTCTTTATGACTCTCTCTTCCTGTGACACTGTTTTCAAGGTATTATGGATCAATTTTCCCAGATCCCTCCGTTCTACCACACTCCTCAGTGCCTTACCTCTCACTGTGTAAGACCTGCCCTGGTCCTCCCAAAATGCAACACCTCACACTTGTTTGTATTAAATTCCATTTGTCATTTTTCAGCTCATTTCACCGAATGGTCAAGATCCCGCTGTGAGCTTTGATAGTCCTCCGTGCTGTCCACTACACCCTCAATGTTGGTGTCATTCTCAAATCTGTTAATCCAGGTCATTGATACAGATGACAAACAACAACGGACTCAGCACTAATTCCTGTGGCATAACCACTAATCAGAGAAGCAACCATCTACTACAACTCTCTAGCTTCTTCCGTCCAATCCAATTTTCTACTCCACCTTGAACGCCAAGCGACTTAAACTTCTTGACCAACCTCCCACGTGGGACCTTTTCAAAGACCTTGCTAAAGTCCATGTAGATAACATCCACTGCCTTGCATTTACCAACCTTCCTGGTAACTTCTCAAAAAAATTCCATAACATTGTTTATGTACAATTTACCAAGCATAGAGCCACATTGACGATCCCTAATCAGTCTCTATCTATCCCAATACTTACATATCTGGTCCCTTCGAATACTTTCCAAAACCAACATGATGAACCAACAATAAGAACACAAGCCTGGTGCATATTACTCTCAGGATTCGACTGCCTCAGGATAAGGGCTACATTCAATATGTGATACTGATTATAGTTCTATGCAGCCTTCACCTATCTGATCCCAGGCTCAACCACATGTGGTGCTTAAACCAGAGTACTTTAAAAAAAATAGTACTATGGATGTGTAGAGCTAAATTGCCTTGATCATTTATTTTACTTGAGGCATCACTCAAAGACTTCCTGAAGTGTGACATCGAGTTTACCAGTTGCTGTTACATGCCCACTTTAGGAAAGTGCCTATATATATTCCATACTCAACTGCCCTTACACTGAGGAAGTAGTTAAGAGTCAACTCAAACTTTGGGTTTGGAGTCACACAAAAGAAAGACTGTGTATGTAAAGCAGATGGGGAGGATAAGTTATCCCCACCATTGAGCGTATCTACAAGGAGTGCTGCCACGAGAAAGCAGCATCAGTCATCAAGAACCCCCACCATCCAGGCCATGCTCTCTTCTGATTGCGGTAGTTGGGAAGAAGATACAGGAGCCTAGCATCCCACACTACTAGATTCAGGAACAATTATTATCTTCAATCATCAGGCTCCTGAGCCAGTGTGGCAACTTCACTCATCTGAACTCTGAACTGATACCATAACCAATAGAATCACTTTCAAGGTTTCTACATCTCATGTTCTCAATATTAATTTTATTTTTGTATATGCACAGTTTGTCTTCTTTTCACGTTGATTTTTTTCAGTCTTTGTTTATATGTAGTTTTTGTTGATTCTATTGTAGTTCTTTGTTCTACTGTGAATGTCTGCAAGAATATAAATTTCAGGGTAGAACATGGTGACATACTCATACTGTACTTGATAATGAATTTGCTTGGACCTTTGAACTATTGACCTTACCTGAAGGACACCAGTGAATCATGCGGGTTTTCACAACAGTCTAGTGCCTTCACGGAGTCAAGTTTCATTTTGTTTTAAATTCCAGATTAATTTACAGTTAACTTTTATAGCCACAACAGTGGAATTCAAACTCAATCCCTGGATCAATGATCCAGGACTCTGGAGGTTAGTCCTGCAACTTAACCATCTGGACAGTGAAGATGCATACATCAGGATGCTCTTCATTGACTACAGCTTGGCATTCAATGCTATCATCCCCTCAAAACTAATCAATAGCTTCAAGACCTTAGGGTCTATACCTCCTTGTGCAACTGAGTCCTCAATTTCTTCACTTGCAGACCCCAGTCAGTTCGGATTGGCAACAACATCTCCTCCACAATCAACCTCAGCACAGGCGCACTACAAGACTGTGTGCTTAGCCCCCTGCTCCACTCATTTTATAATATGACTGTGAGGCTAAGTACAGCTCCAACGCCATATTTAAATTTGCTGATGACACCACTGTCTCTGGCCGTATCAAAAATGGTAACAAATCATCATATTAAGGAGAATGAAAATCTGGCTGAGTGATGCTACAGCAACAACTCATTCAATATCAGCAAGACCATGGAGCTGATTAATGACTTCCAGAGGAGGAAACCAGAGGTCCTTGAGCCAGTCCTCATTAGTGGGGGGAAGTGGGGTGGAAATCAGAGAAGGAGCGGGTCAGCAGCTTGAAATTCCTCAGTGTTACCATTTCAGAGGACGGGTCCTGGGTCCAGTACATAAGAGCCATTACGAAGAAAGCTTGGCAGCTTATCTCCTTCCTTCAAATTTTGTGGAGATTTGGCACGTCATCTAAAACATTGACAAACTTCCATAGATGGGTGGTGCAGAGTATACTGACTGGTTGCATCACAGCCTGGTATGGAATGGATAAATCCACAAGAAGTAGTGGATATGGCCCAGTCCATTACAGGTAAAGTCCTCCCCGACATTGAGCACACCTACACCGAGTGCTGTCACAGGAAAGCAGCAGCCATCATAAGTCTATGCTGCTGTTATCAGCAAGAAGGTGCAGAGGCTTCAGGACTCACACCACCGGGTTCAGGAACAGTTATTACCCCTCAACCACCAGGCCCTTGAACCAGAGGGGCTAACATCACTCAACTTCAGTCCCCCTATTACTGAACTGTTCCCACAACGTATGGACTCTTCAACTCATGTTATCGATATTTATTGCTTAGTTATTTATTGTTATTTTTTCCCTTATGATTTTCAGTTTGTTGTCTTTTGCACACTGTTGTTTGTCTACCCTGTAGGATATGGTTTTTTATTGACTCTATTGTGTTTCCTGTATTTACTGTGAATGCCCACAATAAAGTGAATCTCAGGGTTGTATATAATGACATATATGTACTTTGTATTACTAAAAGCTGTTAGGCCAAAATAATGAAGGAAATTTTATTTTAATGGACATTCACCTTGACTTGAATAGGTTTCAGTTGCTGCTAGTTCTTTTCTCTGCCCACTTGTTGATGGATCATTATCTGCCTATTTCCAATTCTCCTCTAACGTGCCAAACTTTAAACAATGAAGTTGGAGAACATAGCAGACAACAAGTGGAAGGTCTTCTCCCACTTACACAAACCCAGCCAGATATCCAAACCTTCTTCTTAGCACAGATATAGATTGCTTTTCCTCAGTCTCGCCCTTGGCTGAGAATCGCCCTATCTTTTCTGCTGATTAGTTGGCTCCACAGACAGGAACATAGCTTAAAAGAAGAGGGTAGCATTTATATTCTGGCAAACCTACAGTTTCTAGCTGCAAAGTAGTTTTTTGAAACAACTGAATGGCTCACTGGACCAATACCGAGTCCGCTGAGTCTATGACATCGATGTTGCAATGGAGTCAAATTAAGGTCAAATTTGGGAAAGACATCGGATATCTTTTATTAATGATCACTGTTGAACCAGCTTGGCTTTCCAAGATTTAGCTGTGTCAGGATCAGAATTCCTGTTACCAACATTTTTTTGTTCAAGATTTGCCAAATTAAGTTTATTTAAATTCCCAAAAGGCACAATGAGATTTAACACATATCTTCAGATCTGTATTCCACGTGACTGTAATTGAATTACAGAACTAAGTTACCTCAAATAATTTGAATCCCTGAATATTTTACTTCCTACATTTAGCTCCTGGAAGTAAATTTCAACATCAGGTAAATTTAGAAGTGTTTTTATTACCTGTAACGGCATCTGTAATAGCCTGACTTGTGACAGATGGTGGACTTTGGAGTTGATATGTTGTAGTGGTCGAAGGAGGTGCTGGACTGCTGTTGTTGCTGGTCATATAAGTATATGGAGAATTGTTATAATACTGTGCATATTGCCCCTGGCCAAAGCCCGTGTAAGAATATTCCTAGAAAAGGCAACATAAACAGATTTAGATTTAATTTAATGCAGTTATTTCCTAATTATAATAAACCATATTTATTTTGTATATAATATTCTTTGCTTTATTTAGATATTAATAGGTAGTTGGAAACATTACAAACAGCTGCTGGGTGAATGAATAAATGTGAACCAGTGTATGTGAAAGCCAACCCCAAACTTCAGACAGACACTGGCAGAAAGAATTTTCATCCCTTTATCACTTTTCTCAACTGTAATGCACTTCACAATTTTTTTTACATCCAATGAGTAGGTTTGAAGAGTAATGACTGTTTTAATGCAGGGAATTTATTAATTAAAGTTTTAGTCCAGGTACTGGATAATGTTTTGTAGAGATATTACTGACGGAGTTAAACATTGGCTAATGCTTCTTTGCTGTTGCGGAATACAACATTTATTTTACTTGCAAGGTTTAGCATCTCATCTGAAAAGTGAATCATCAGGCAAGGTAAAGAGTTCCTTGACACTATACTAGTGCATCAGCAAAACTTTTGTTCTCCAGTTTTTGAAGGCGGATTTTAACGAGCACCTTTCTACTCAGAGATGATAGTGATCTCTGATGAATATATGAAAAACTGCAGCATACTATGTAGGGGTAAAAAAAAGTGTTTCCATTGGTACACAGAGGTCTGTGCATCTACTAAAGGATGGAAAGGTAGAACAAGCAAAACTATTCACAGTCCATGGATGTTACATTGATTTATGTGTGAGACCAGGAGAGATGATGAGCACAAAACAATGGGTGACTCGTATTAAGGTATGGAGTTTTGTGTCTTCAGAATGTAAAGTTCCTTAACTTCTCTTTTTTTGGCACCTCTCTTTTAACTTTCTCTTTTTAATTCATCTTTCTTTCTTAATTATTACTTCATTTTTGTTACAATATTTGCATATAATCAGTCCTTTCTGATTCATAATCTTTGGTTTAAAATTCCTTATCTTATTGGTTAAAAACCTATGTTTACTTGTCATGGTCACAGACATAAGGGATACTTGTGAAAAGCCCTACATTACATCAGTTCTTTGCTGACAAGAAAGGGTCTGCTTAAAATCCCTCAAAAGTCTCTGTTCAGGTTTAGCCTCAGTGAATGTTTACTGCCATTCCTTCATTACTGACCTCAATACCTAGGTAGTAACTTTAAACTTTCCCTTCCTATTTCTGACTCTAACACATGAAGATGTCACCTTCGCCTTTGGTCCAGCAGAAGTTTCCAATTCTGCTTATTATCCTACTTTTTATTTGAGGATTGTCTCTAACACATTGTCTTTGATGAGTACAAGAAGTTACTGACGTTTCACAATTTTATTCTCAATATAATTGCTCAGTGGGGTAACAGTACAATGAATAGTGTTTTGTTATTGCTAAACATAATTCAGTATTGAATCAATAATATGAGCAATGGAACTGAGTTATGATTTTAAAATCTTTGCCTTTAAAATCTTAAAATCTAACAACTTAAAATTGTTGTAGCAATGCTGGGTGTTTAAGAACCAAAGTAGTTCTAGTGATCTGTTGATTCAGCTGGCCTTGAATAGAACATCTTTAGCAACGAAAAATAAAAGAAATATACATTACTTACACATAAACACAGTGATGAAAAACTCACCTTATTAATAAAATGTTCTTGGTTGAATCAATTTGGCAACTAGAAGCCAAAGATATTGGTATTCTGTGATTTGAATGCTGCAGTATTAAGCTTGCATTACCTTTTTCTAAGACAGCTTGGCATACCTGTATTGTACTACTTAGACACTGTTTATACTGTACATATCTAAGAATTTTGTTCCAGGCAGAAACTTCTAAGCGTATACATTCAATAATATTTTCACTGAATTATATAAAGCATTGTTACAGTTTGAGAGATTGCTTGTGGAACACGTTGATATAGTCTGAACAACTAAGAACAGCTTTGTACAGATACTGTGTGGTTGCATAAGCTACTTTAATGTTTCAGCAGCTGTGATTTTTATTGCTGCACAGTGACTTTTTGGCACACCTTTCATCCCAGTTTTCACTTCTGCAAAGAAGCTCCTCCTTCATCAAACATGAAATCAGAAAACAACAATTTTCATGTACAGGGAGGTGGCAGCTTTGGCCTAGGACTCTCCACAGGAACGTTATTAAGTTAAATATGACCCCAAATTCCATAAAGAGATGCTGGGTATAGTACAAATGCTTGCTCAAAGACATAGCTAACAAAAAAAAAAGTGTCTTAAAGGCATAGATGGGAAGAGAGGCAGAAAGGTGGACAGAAGGAATAAGATGCCTTTGCAACAGGTTTGCAAGTACCATGGTTGTTAGTGGTTGAACAATTAAAATTGAAGGTGCATTCCAGGCCAGATTTAGAGCAGTTCAAAGATCTTGAAGAACTGTATGGCTGAACAAAGGTATGATAAAATGGAAAGTTCCGGCAATGAAGGGATTTGAGATGAAAGAATAGGAGTTCAAAAACCGATTGGAAGCCATTGCAGGTCTCTGAGCAGTGACGGAAATAGTCCAGAGGGCTTGGTGCAGGTGACAAAGTAAGCAGGAAAGCTTCAGATGATCTTAATTCAAGGTGGCATCCGGGACAGTGACCAGAAGTACTGTTATTAGTTTTGTGCAAAGTGTTAAAGATGTTGATGAAAGTTTCAGCAACAGATGAACTGAGGTAGAGGTGCAGTTAGGTGATGGTACAGAGCTCAAATTAAATGGATACCAGCCAGCCAATCTTCTATCCATCCAAGTTTCTTTCTTGTAATACCATGGGCCCTTAACCTGTTGAGCAGCCTCATGTGCAGGGCCTTGTCAAAGGCTTTTGGAAAATCCAAGTAAACAACATCCTTTTACTCTATTTATTCTGCATGCTATTTCCTCAAAGAATTCCAACAGATTTGTCAAGCAAGATTTCTCCTCCAAGCTAACTTTGGTATATTTTATCAAGTGCCTCTAAGTAGCCTTAATAATGGTCTCCAACATTTTCCCAACCACTGAAGTCAGGCTAACTGGCATATAATTTTATTTCTTCTGCTTCCTCCCTTTGCACTTTTAAATTTGCACTTTTCCAGTTCTCTGGAAACATTCCAGAATCAAGTGATTCTTGCAGGATCATTACTAATGTCTCCACTACCTCTTCAGCTACCTCTTTTACAACACTGTGGGGTAGTTTATCTGGTCCAGGTGACTTACTTACCATGAGATCTTCCCAAGCACCTTCTCCTTAGTGATAGCAGCTACATTCCATTCTTCCCCCTGAAATGCTTGTATTTCTGGCTTATAGCTAGTGTCTTCCATAAGTGAAGGCATCTGACTTTATCTTTTCCCTCTCAAACTGCAGGGTGAACTCTTTTATATTGTGATCACTTTCTCCTAAGGGTTCCTTTACCTTAAGCTCCCTAATCAAATCTGGTTCATTACACCTCACCCAATCCAGAATTGCCTTTCCCCTAATGGGCTCAAAACAAGTAGCTCCAAAAAACATCTCGTAGGCATTCCACAAATCCCCTCTTTTGGGATCCAGCACCAACATAATTTTCCCTATCTACCTGCATATTGAAATCCCCCATGACTATCACAGCATTGCCTTTTTAAAATGTCTTTTCTATCTCCCATTGTAATTTGTTCCCCAGAGTCTACCAGGGAATTACATCTGTGTAATCCGACTGCACGCTACCTTTACTTTTTTACCATCTGTCCTATCCTGAGTCCCTTCACTCTGGTTCCCACACCCTTGCCAAATTAGTTTAAACCCTCCCCAACAGTCTAATAAACCAGCCTATGAGAATACAGTGCGTCCGGCTGCAGCTCCTTGAAGACTGTGTTAGGGATCTGAAGCAGCAACTGGATGACCTTTGGCTTGTACGGGAGAGTGAGGAGATAATTTATCAAATTACAGGAAAGTAGTCATCCCAAAGTTGCTCGAGGCAAGTAGCTGGGTGACTGTCAGGAGAAAGGGAGGTAGGCAGTTAGGGCAGAGTGCCCCTGTGGCCACTCCCCTCAAGAACAAGTACATGGCTTTGAATACTTTTGTGGGGGATGACCTCCCAGGACAATGCCATGGTGACCAGGTTACAGGCACCGAGCATGGGTCTGTGGTGCAGAAGGGAAAGAGAGAGAAGAAGGAACCGGTGATGACAGGGGATCAAATAGTAAGGGGAACAGACAGGATATTCTGTGGACGTGAACGGGACACCCGCTGCCAGGGTCAGGGATGTCTCAGATCGTGTCCACAACATTTTGGAGAGGGAGGGGGAGCAGTCAAATGTCTTGGTACATATTGGTACCAATAACATAGGAGGAAAAAGCAAAAAGGTCCTGAAAAGAGAATTTAGAGAGCGAGGTAGAAAGCTGAGAAACAGGACCTCCCGGATAGTAATTTCTGAATTGCAGCCTGTGCCACACACCAGTGAGGGCAGAAACAGGATGATCTGGCAGATAAATGTGTATCTGAGAAGTGGATGTAGGGGGCAGGACTTCAGGTTCTTGAATCATTTGCATCTCTTCTGGGGGAGATATGACCTGTTCAAAAGTGACGGATTGCACGTGAACCTGAGGGAGACCGATATTCTCGTAGGCTGGTTTATTAGACTGTTGGGGAGGGTTTAAACTAATTTGGCAGGGGGGTGGGAACCAGAGTGAAGGGACTCAGGATAGGACAGATGGTAAAAAAGTAAAGATAGCGTGCAGTCGGATTGTCAGGAAGGGCAGGCAGGTGATGGGACTTAGTTGCAGCCAACAGGCTGAGGATCAAAACATTGGGGATGCAGAATCAGAAAGGATAGCAAATACGGTACTCAAGGTGTTGGGTCTAAATGCGCATAGTATAAAAAATAAGGTGGATGATCTTGTTGCACTACTACAGATTGTCAGGTATGATGTTGTGGCCATCACTGAATCGTGGCTGAAGGAAGGTTGCAGTTGGGAGCTGAACGTCCAAGGTTACACATTATATCGGAGGGATAGGAAGATAGTCAGAGGGGGTGGTGTGGCTCTACTGGTAAAGAATGGCGTCAAGTCAGTAGAAAGATGTGACATTGGATCTAAAGATGTTAAATCCTTGTGTGTTGAGTTATGAAACTGCAAGGGTAAAAGTACATTGTTAGCAGGTCTCCCAATAGTGGCTGGGAAATGGACCACAGATTATTACAGAAAATGGATAAAGCGTGCCAAAAGGGCAATGTTATGGTAGTCATGAGAGATTTTAACATGTAGGTCAATCGGCAAAATCAGGTTGGTATGGACCTTAAGAGAATGAGTTTGTTGAATAGCTAAGAGATGGGTATTTAGAACAGTTTTTTTATTAAGCCTGCTAGGGGAACAGCAATACTGGATTGAGTGTTACATAATGAACTGGCGGCGATTATGGAGCTTAAGGTAAAAGAGCTCTTAGGAACCAGTGATCACAATGTGGTTGAGTTCAACTTGAAATTTGACAGGGAGAAAGTAAAATCTGATGTAGCAGTATTTCAGAGGAGTAAGGGAAATTACAGTGGTATGAGAGAGGAGATGGCCAAAGTAAATTAGAAGGAGCTGCTGGCAGGGATGTCGGCAGAGCAGCAATGGCGTGTGTTTCTGGGAAAAATGAGTGTAAGGGGTTTCTTCTTTTATGTTACTGCTGAGGCTAATAAAATGGCTTCTTTGTTATGTTAACTAGTGAAAGTGCTTTCTCTTGCAGCTTGTTTGGGTTATAATTACTGATAACGAGAATTGTATTCATTTGTTAACCAATTGGGATAGATGTTATTCTTTCTTGTGGGTCTGTAAGCTAGTGTTGCGCGGACATTGGAGGAGACAGCGCGAGGGGGTTAGGGGAAGAAGACACGATGTTGTAAGCTGGGCAATTGAACGAGGCCCAGGGTTTTTGGCGAGGAGAGGAGACAAGGACAGATTCGTGTGGAGCGTCTCGTCGACCACCGTTGTGGGTCCCAGGCAGCGGGTCGAGGAGGTCGGAGGGGATCGAATGGTGGCAAGAAGACTTCGTTAACTGAGCTCCAATGGTTGTGCATGAAGTGGTTGGACTTTGATAAGTTTGCCGCCTTTTACTTTTCCTTTTATATTGTATCTCTACTAAGTACGTAGTTCCAGTAAGATCTATAAAGTGGAATCATTTAATCGCATATGGTGTACTGTCTGTTATTTGGCGGGGTGGGGACATCACACAGGATCCACACAAGCTGATTGCCCAGTTTGGCGGGGCCGAAGGCTGCTCCCCCTAGGTGGAAGCGAGCTGAGCGAGCCTGAGGCGACCCAGGGGGCTACATGAGGAAGGTGCAGAACATGTGTATTCCAAAAATGAGGAAATACTCAGATGGTAAAATAGTACAACCGTGGCTGACAAGGGAAGCTATTGTAAAAGCAAAAGAAAGGGCATACAACAAAGCAAAGCAAAAATTAGTCGGAAGATAGAGGATTGGGAAATTTTTAAAATCCTGCAGAGAGCAAGTAAAACAATCACTAGAATGGAAAAGATGAAATATGAAAGCAAGTTTGCAAATAATATCAGTGGATAGTAAAGGTTTTTTTCAAGTATGTTAAAAATAAAGGAGAAATGATAGTGGATATTGGACCACTAGAAAATGAGGCAGGAGAAATAATAATCTTTCAAAAATCATTGGACTCTGGCATGGTGCCAGAGGACTAGAAAATTTCAAGTGTTACTCCACTCTTTAAGAAAGGAGTGAAGGCAGAAGAAAGGAAATTATAGACCAGTTAGCCTGACCTCAGTGGTTAGGAAGATGCTAGAGTCAGTTGTTAAAGATGAGGTGATGCAGTACTTAGTGACGCAGGTCAAGATAGTACAAAAGTCAGCATGGTTTCCTTCAGGGAAAATCCTGCCTTACAAACCTGTAGAAATTCTGGGATGCAGTGGATGTTGTATATTTGGACTTTCAGAAGGCCTTTGACTAGGTGCCACACATGAGGCTGCTTAACAGGTTAAGAGCCCCTGGTATTACAGGAAAGTTACTAACATGGTTAGAGCACTGGCTGATCGGTAGGAGGTAGCAAGTGGGAATAAAAGGATCCTTTTCTGGTTGGCTGCCAGTGAATATTAGTGTTCCACCGAGGTCAGTGTTGGGACCACTTCTTTTTATTCTGTATATAAATGATTTAGATGATAGAATAGATGGCTTTGCTGCCAAGTTTGCAGATGATATGAAGATTGTTGGAGGGGCAGGTAGTGTCGAGGAAATAGGTAGGATGCAGAAGGACATAGACAGATTAGGAGGATGGGCAAGGAAGTGGCAAATGAAATGCGAGGGGGCTCTGTCCACCAGAGAAAGCAGGATCTCCCAGTGGCCACACATTTTAATTCCACATCCCATTCCCATTCTGATATGTCTATCCATGGCCTCCTCTACTATCAAGATGAAGCCACACTCAGGTTGAAGGAACACCTTATATACCGGCTGGGTAGCCTCTAACCTGATGGCATGAACAATGATATCTCTAACTTCCGTTAATGCCCCTCCTCCCTTTCTTACCCTATCCCTGATTTATTTATTTTCCCCCCTCCCTTTTTTTTCTCTCTTTGCCCATTACTCTTTACCTGTTCTCCATCTCCCTCTGGTGCTCCCCTCCCTCTTTCTTCCTCCCTAGGGCTCCCGTCCCATGATCCTTTCCTTTCTCCAGTACTGTATCCCTTTTGCCAATCACTTTTCCAGCTCTTAGCTTCACCCCACCCCCTCTGGTCTTCTCCTATTATTTCGGATTTCCCCCTCCTACTTTCAAATCTCTTACTATCTTTTCTTTCAGTTCCCGTCGAAGGGTCCCGGCCCGATCATCGACAGCGCTTCTCCCTATAGATGCTTCCTGGCCTGCTGTGTTCCACCAGCATTTTGTGTCTGTTGCTTAAATTTCCAGCATCTGCAGATTTCCTCGTGTTGAAGTTTCGTTGGGAGTCAATTTCTTTTGAGCCAATAAGAAGGGAGGTGCAAGCCAAGCAGCAATTGTTGAAGCGGGCCAATGTTAAGAGTGGGAGGCTTTGGCTTAACAGGTCTCAGCAAGAGCAGGCAAGAGAAGTTTCCAGTAAGTTTGTGTTCTCCTTTTTGTCTGTTAGCTAACGTGCTGAGAATGGGTCACAGTTTCTGGTATTTTCTTTGTGTAAGATGTGTGAACTTTGGGATACCTCCAGTCTCCTTGAAGACTATATCTGTGTGAAATGCATCAAGCTTCAGCTCCTTAGAGACTGTGTTAAGAAACTGCAGCTCAATGACCTTCAGATCATATGGGAAAATGCGGAGGCGATAAGTAGAGCTAGAGGGAGTAGTCACCCTTAAGTTGCAGGAGGCAGGTACCTGGTACATATTGGCATCAATGACATAAGTAGGAGTTAGGTACAAAACTGAAATGCAGGATCTCCCGGATAGTAATTTCTGAATTGCTGCCTGTGCTATGTGACAGTGAGAGTAACAATAGGGTGATTTGGCAGATGAATGTGTGGCTGAGGAGTTGATGCAGGGCAAACACGAGGAAATCTGCAGATGCTGGAAATTCAAGCAACATACACAAAATGCTGGTGGAACGCAGCAGGCCAGGCAGCATCTATAGGGAGAAGCAGTGTCGACGTTTCGGGCCGAGACCCTTCGTCAGGACTAACTGAAAGAAAAGATGATCTCTTACTATCTTTCTTTTCAGTCAGTCCTGACGAAGGGTCTCGGCCCGAAACGTCGACAGTGCTTCTCCCTATAGATGCTGCCTGGCCTGTTGTGTTCCACCAGCATTTTGTGTGTGAATTGATGCAAGCATCAGGATTCAGATTCCTGGATCATTGGGATCTCTTCTGCGGAATGTATGAACTTAACAAAGAGGATGGGTTACACCTGAACCCGAGGGGGTCCAATATCCTTGCAGGCAGGTTTGCTTGAGCTGTTGGGGACGGCTTAATATAATTTGGCAGGAAGATAGGAACTGTAGTGATGGGGTTGAGGAAGGGGCAGTTGGTGTATAAGTAGAGGCAGTGTATAGGCGACTGTAAGGACTGGCAGATGATAGGTCAAAATTGCAGACCATGGGATGAGTTGAAGTGTAACAGGGGCAAAATCAAAAACAGTGATGACCACAGGACTGTGGGTGTTATGTTTGAATGCATGCAGTATAGATAGTAAGGTAGATGATTTTGTAGTGCAGTTTTAGCTTAGCAGGTATGACAATGTGGATGTCACTGAGTCGTGACTGAAAAAATATCATAATTGGGACTTAGCATTCAAGGATCCATATTGTATCAAAAGCACAGGGAGGTACGCAGGTGTGGGGTGGCTCTGTTTGGTAAAATATCAAATCAAATCCTTAAAGAGAGGTGACAGAGCACAGTAAGATGGAGAAATCTTGAAGATAGAGCTAAGGAAATGTAAGAGTAAAAATGCCCTGATGGGGGTTATATACAGGTCTCCAAGCAGTAGCCAGGATGTGGTCTACAAGACCATAGGACATAGGAACAGAATTAGGCCATTTGGCCCATCGAGTCTGCACCGCCATTCAATCACGGCTGATCCTTTTGTTTTTCTCTTCCTTAACCCCAGTTCCAGGCCCTCTCCTTGCAACCTTTAATACCACGTCCAATCAAGAACCTATCAATCTCTGCCTTAAATACACCCAAAGACCTAGCCTCTACAGCTGTATGTGGCAACAAATTCCACAAATTCACCACCATTTGGCTAAAGGAATTTCTCTGCATCTCTGTTTTGAAGTCTGTGCCCTCTTGTCCTAGACTCTCCCACCATGGGAAACATCCTTTCTACATCTACTTTGTCTCAGCTTTTCAACATTTGAAGGGTTTCAATGAAATCCCCCCCCATCCTTCTGAATTCCAGTGAGTACAGACCCAGAGCCATCAAATGTTCCTTGGATGATAACCCTTTCATTCCTGCAATCAGCCTTGTGAACTTCCTCTGGACCCTCTCCAATGCCAGCACGTCTTTTCTAAGATGAGAGACTCAAAACTGTTCACAATACTCAAGGTCAGGTCTCACCAGTACCCTATAAAGCCTCAGCATCACATCCTTGCTCTTGTATTCTAGACCTCTTGAAATGAATGCTAACATTGCATCTGCTTTCCTCACCACCAGCTCGACCTGCAAATTAATCTTTAAGTTGTTCAGCAGAAGGACTCCCAAGTCTCTTAGCATCTCAGATTTTTGGATTTTCTCCCCATTCAGAAAATAGTCCGCACATATATTTCGACTACCAAAGTGCATGACCACCTATGTTCAAATCTTTTACTATCTTTTCTTTCAGTTAGTCCTGACGAAGGTTCTCAGCCCAAAACATCGACAGTGCTTCTCCTATAGATATGCCTGGCCTGCTGTGTTCCACCAGCATTTTCTGTGGGTTGTCTGAATGAAACTTGTTCTTTTTAAACCGCTCCCGCCTTGCACTCTCTACTTCAAATTATGAATTACTCAGAATGAGATGTGTTCTTTTCAAATGGTTCACACCCTGCAATGTGCTTTGGCCATTGTTTCAAATATACTGATATATTGGAGGTACGTTTCCTTTGTTGGTAGTTCAAGAGGTTGTATAATTCCAATGCAGGACCAGCATCTCACTAGCAGGAGGCTTAGCATGACTGACAGTCACCATGAAATAATCACCATTATTTCAAATGCAAATAGATGTTTGAGGGCAACCACAGCGCAAGTTATAAAAAAAAAGGGTTCTTAAAGATATATTAAGATACTTTTTAATGTATGCCAAAAGTCATAAAATAGTGTAATGAAATATGATATTGAATTGAACATATACAGTATGTTATTGAATTGAGCATGTTTTCAGTATCAATGAAGGTTGGCATAATACCCCAAATAATGCTCTTCATTATGATTTTCTGTATTGAAATGGAGGCAATGCAGACAAATTCTGCCCTCATCCCTACTGAATGTGTACGGACTTCCATATCAATCCAATAATCAGTGATACTGATGCACCAATAGGGCAGCACTTGAATATCTACTGCATATCCTGAACTGGTGTAGGTACAATCTGAACAGAGAGTTGCAGATCAACGTATACATTGAAATTGTTCCCACTTGGGATTAAGCTAAAAAAGAAGAGAGAACCATTGGAACACTGACCCTCTGCTAGCAAAAGGGTAGAGGGCAGGTTGAGGAGACTGAAGGCGTCAGCATTATTTTGAAACAGTCTGAATGGTTTGGGGGTTTAGTAGTTGGTGGGGGATGGGGAGGTTGTGAGACTAGGTGGAGTAGTGATGAAAAGAAAAGGTGGGTTTAGGATCCATGACATATCAGTCGATGGCCCCAGAGAAAGAATTTCAAGCTTCCAGCTGGGTTTTGCTTTACTCACTTAATTCCTGTGCAATTAGTCAACGTGCACTCCACAGCTAGCTTCTACAAAAATAGCAAGTGCATTAGTGGAATCCGATTATGCACCTAATTTTGCATTTTAAAAGAATTTATCATAGGAAACAGGTGCTTTGGTGATGGGCAATCAGTCACTTCAAAATGGTGGAGGTTATCTTTCAGAGGAAGGGAAAATTGCAAATGTCACTCCACTCTTTCAGAAGGGAGGGAGGTCGAAGAATGGGAATTATAGGCCATTTAGCCTGACTTTAGTGGTTGGGAAGATGTTGGAATCCATTACTAAATATTAGATTTCAGGGACTTAATAGTAGGCCAAAGTCAGCATTGCTTCCAAAAGGAAAAATCTTGCCTGACCAATCATTTGGAATTCTTTGAGGAAATAACAAGCAGGATATAAAAAGGAGAGTCTGTGGATGTTGTTTACTTGGATTTTCAGTAGACCTTTGACAAAGTGCTGCATATGAGAGTGTTAAACAAGATAAGAAGACATGGCATTATAGGAAAAATACTAGCATGGATAGAAGATCGGTTGACTGGCAGGTGGCAAAGAGTATGAATAAAGGGGGCCTTTTCTGGTTGGCTGCTGGTATCTAGTGGTGTTCCGCAGAGTTGGTGTTGGGACTGCTTCTTTTCATATTATATGGCAATAATTTGGATGTCAGAATTGTTGGCTTTATGGTCTAGTTTGCAGGTGATACAAAGATAGACGGAGGGGCAGGGAGTGTTGAGGAAGCAGGGAGTCTGCAAAAGGACTGAGACAGATGAGGAGAATGTGCAAAGAAGTGGTAGATGGAATAGGGAAGTGTACAGTCATGCAATTTAGTAGAAGGAATGAAGGTATAGGCTATTTCCTAAAGAGGGAGAAAATTCAGAAATCAGAAGTGCAAAAGGACTTGGGAGTCCTTGTTGCAGGATTCCCTAAAGGTTAAGTTCCAAGTTGAGTTTGTGGCAAGGAAGGTAAATGCAATGCTAGCATTAATTTCCAGAGGATTAAAATATAAGAACAAGGATATAATGCTAAGGCTTTATAAGGCATTGGTCAGACCACACTCGCTGTATTGTGAGCAGTTTTGGGCCTCTTATCTAAGGAAGGATGTCCTGGCATTGGAGAGGGTCCAGAGAAAATTCATGAGAATGATCTGGAAATAACAGGGTTAATCTTTGAGGAGTGTTGGATGGCCCTGTACTCACGAGTGCTTACAAGAATGGGACGGGGGGGGGGGGGAGGGGAGGGGGAAGGGCCCCAATGAAATCTATCAAATATTAGTTAAGACTGGATAAGCTGGATGTGGAGCGGATGAATCTAGGACCAGAGAGCACAGCCATAGGATAGAACAACATCCATTTAGAACAGAGATGAGGAGGAATTTCTTTAGCCAAAGGGTGGTAAATCTGTGGACTTCATTTCCACAGAAAGCTGTGGAGGCCAGGTCATTGAATATATTTAAAGTAGAGGTTGATAGTTTCTTGATTAGTTAGGGCATCAAACGCTTTAGGGGTTGAGAATAATAATAAATCACCCATAATGGAATTGTGGAACAATCTTAATGGGCTGAATGTCCTAATTCTGCTGCTAAGTCTTAAGGCCTTATCATTTAATTGCTCTGTATTCACAAATTAAAGCAACACTAAACGTTATATTTGGGCTCATGAACTATTTAACATTATATAATATTGATTTGCCTACTGAACTTATTCTGGTATAAAGGATCTAGTGTTTTCCTGGCATATATGATGAATAAACTCTTCTTGCAAAAGATGGCAGATTATGTTGTTTATAATCGAAATCTGTACCCGAGTGGAAGCTTGAGAAGAATTTATTTGTTATTCTGGTATGTTTTTTATTTCTCAGCTGCAGAGACATGATTCAAGTTTTGATTTATACACAAATATAAAGTATTAAGGTACAGTACCTGCTGTGAATTGTTAAAGCCTGCAGAATGTGCAAGTGAATTGCTTCCTGTGTAAAGTCCAGATCCCGATGTAAAACTTCCCCCTGTAAAAGAAAACTTGTGTCAGATTTTTATTTCCTTTAACATGATCTAATTCCTATATTTTTGGGTAAATGATGAACAATATGAATATGACATATAAATACCATATTGTTCAATAGTTGCATTGTTCCCCAATTATTATCTCTGAATTCTTGCACCTCTGATTCATGAGTATATATTCCAGACATTGTAATATTTCCCTCATTAAAAAAGCAAATATTGTAAATATATAAATATAATAGTATATCATAGCTATATAAACAATTTTGAAAGCAGAGAAGTCTTTCTAAGGTGCTAACATCACTTTGAATTCAGGTGATTCTACTGCTTCCAGATATCATATTAATTTTGAGACTTCACTATGCTCCCAAGTGTTAAGAAAAGTCAACATCACTTGAACTGCAATTATAATGGCTGAGTCACCCCTGAAAGGCAATTTTTATTATCAAGCACCACAATAGAACAATGATTCCTCACTCCTTAGAATCAATGGATCAGATGAGGTACCTTCAAAAGACAGTACAGAGCTATAAATGTTTGCAACAGTTAAGCTCTCATCTTTAGCTCATTCCTTAGAAGCACAAGGCCTGAATGATAGAAGAGCCCATAGCTAATTTTAGCTATTCCCTCTACACCTCAAGCCCTAATAATTTATATACTTAGCCTTCTGTCAGAGGACAGGAAATACCAACAATAAATTTAGATAACCCTTACTGTTTACAAGGAGGAAAATCCTACTTCAGTGGTGATTTAACTGTAGCCTTTTCCTAAAACCATACCCTGATGTGGTGCACAACAACAACCTGTATCTCAAATTGAACAAGACAAAAGAGATAATTGTGGACTTCAAGAAGGCACAGTTTGACGAATCTCCATCCCACATCAATGGCTCTGCAGTGGAGAGCACTGTTCCTTTTGTGTGCATGTAGTGGTCAATCTAACCTGGACCAGTTCCTTGGTGTGTGCATAATGGATACTTGAAGTTGGAGTCACAATACCTCCTCACTAGTCAAGAAGGCACAGCAGTATCTCCACTTTCTGAAGAGATTGAGGCATGCAAGGTTCCCTGCCCCCATTCAAACAACCTTTTACAGGAGCACATTGAGAGCCCCTGTCTGCATGCATCATTATGTGGTAAGGAAACTGCAAGACATTGGATCTCAAGGCTCTACAGAGGACAGTAAGAACAATCACGAGTATCATCGGGGTTTCTCTTCCTCATATTTGTGTCATTTACCAGGAACATGGCAGGCAAAGGCCCCAAACCACTGCAGAGGATCTCTACCTTCTCCCACAATTTCTTTGACCCAGGAGGTACACAAGCATCAGGACTCGGACTGCCAGACTGGGTAACAACTTATGCCCTCAGGCTGTGAGGCTTGTGAATAGCCTGCCACCACTGTTTCCCATCACTAGCACAGCGAGTGGTTTACTGTTTACCTGGGCTGTGCTTTACTTGAATTATATTATATTAAGTTAGTTATGCTATTATATTTTGGTTTATGTGCGCTGTGTGTGATATACGTTGTGTGAGTGTACCATGGTCCGGAGCAATGTTGATTCATTTGTTTGTATCTATCTACAATTAGATGACAACAAACTTGAACCTGAATTTAAGAACATTTCACAGTCCAGTTATATAAGGACTGAAAATCTTTAATCAAATTAGCAACAAAAAGTGTGTATCATTTTTTTACAGGTTCATTTAAATCTCATAGATGAAACCTTAAACTTTCTAATGAACAATGCAACCTGACTGTGTATAACCACCTGTATGAGGCATGTTGGCAGCAAATTTCCAAGGATTAATGTTAGTTGTCTATGTGGACTGCACGTTCTCCCTTTGTCTGCAAGTGCTCCAGTTTCCTTTGACATCCCAAAGACATGTAAAATGATTGAATAATTGACCACTGTAAATTGACCTGTGTACTTGAGTGATAGAATTTGGGGAAAGGAGAGTCTAAAATGGGATTGGTCTAAATGGGTGCTTAATCAACAGCACAGAGATGATGGGCTGAAAGGCCCATTTCTGTGGTGTATATATCTTATGAATGATTTAGTATTTTAACACTGTTCACTTGGCAGGCAGCGCAACTTAGCGGCCGAGGTCCTACTGTTACCTCACACATTACCAGTTTTCCTTAGTAGATGACGGGAGCACCCATCAGTACCACTGAAAATGCACAGCAAGCTACGATGTCAACAATTAGGACTAATGGTTATTTTAACTGCATGTCTACACTGCTAGCTTTTCCTTGCCAGATAGATATTACAGGAAGTAGGCCAAAAGGACATACATTTGGCTTTACTGCAGGGTGACCAGAATACACATGGCCATTTTGCCTTTTATTAAATCCATTGGAAAGGATAATCAGGCAGCTTGCAAAAAAAAAAGTTTGGCTCTGTTAGCAACACAAAGCACTGGAAGAACTCAATGGGTCAGGCAGTAGCTATGGGGTAAATGGACAGTTGACGTTTCGGGTCAAGACCCTTCATCTGGATAGGATATCCAGCCCAGGTAACTCATGAACTAAACACGTTCTAGACCATTCATTAACCAACTAGATGAAGGGTTTCCGCCCAGAATTTCGACTGTTCATTTCCCTCCACAGATGCTGCCTGACCTGTTGAGACCCTTCAGAGCACGTGCATTGTTCCACAGCTTCACATCTCCATTGGATCCTGTAGGCTTCCTTAAAGTTAATTAAATTAATATATTGCCAAGCAAGTACCTGATTTGATGATGGACATATCACATTTCCTTACGATACAGGAAGAGGGCATTTGGAGCACTAAGTCTATGCTGGCTCTCCCATCATTCCCATTTCCTCACAGATTTTGCTGCAACCTATTTTTTCTCACATATCCATGAATTGTATCACCCACCCCCCCCCCACCACCACCACACCCAGAGAGTTTCCTGCTGCCACTAAGGGGTAATTTACAGGAGCCAATTAACCTACCAGCACTTCTTTGAAATATGGGAGGAACCCAGAGCAGTTAAGGGAATCCCCCAAGAACCAGATAAAACGTGCAAGCTCCACACAGAGAGCATCGAGTCAGGACTGAACTCAGTCACTGAAGGCATGTGGCAATGCACGAGCTTTAATGGTGCTTCAGGAGCTGAATGGAAGGAAGATAGGTGTCACTCAAGGTGTTCTGTTCATAAGAGACAATGACAGATGGCATGAAGACACTGGATATCGTTAACTTATGAAGCAGATTAGCTTCTAACAGATGGGGCAGCTTGTCATTGGCTCTACAAACACAGCACTCGGCCTTTTAAGACAAGTTTTCTCATCACTGTTTAGAATGAAGTATCACTGAGGCAGAACTCAAAAAATTGTAAACTGGACAAGAAGGTTTTTCTGCCCTTAAAACCATCAGCATTTTCATTCATTTCAATAGATGGAGAACAGGGTGTAGATGAATAATCCATTATGGACACAAAATCCTCATCAGCTGGGAGATGGTTTATGGTCAAATGTCAAAAAGCCTCCTGTGTAAATAAGTTGTCTCTTCAAATAGACACAATCAATAACAGTATCCTGGGAATATTCTTCCCACAACCATCCCCATTTGGTCATAAATCTGACCTGCTCTTCCCAGTTTATTACTGTGCACACTGTTTATCCAGATACAAGTAACTGTGGCACCAAATTTATCCTTATTACCAGAGTGAGAATAGGACTATTTTGATGAACGTGATACGGGTTCCTTAACATACCTCGGAGTATACAAAACAGCTGCAGCTGCATTATCAGAAGTCAATCTACACCTGTTAATGTCAATGGGTAATGTATATGTGTCATGAGTACCACAACTGTTTTTTCTTATTTATATAGCAAAATTACAAAACCGCAGTTCACAACGTATTCTTTGGAGGTTAGAAGGGACATTAATGCTACCCTTAACAAAGGCCAACATCCAACCTTTTGCACTTCTTTCCCAGCTGGCTACCCATGCCCTGACCTTATCAGGAATGATTGAGCTTTGCTGGTTTGCCATGTCCCTCTCATGCATGTATTTATCTTGCAAAGTCAATGTGAGGGTAGCGAATGACTTCTTTCACTACCCACGACCCTTCCTAAATCAGAAAGCTGCTCTTATGTTTCGACAGCAATTTGATCTATAGCCCTTGGTCCATGCTGAGTAAGATAATACAAGGCCTTATATTTTACAATTCTATATTTCCATTGGAGATTTCTGCTTGGTGAAACATTAGAAATAAAAAATCGTATTTTTTTGGAAAATATGTGATTTTGCCAAGTCATAATTGAATTTCCAATGAATAACAGTTACAATGTATAGTATATTTAACGATAATTCATTATAATTTTTAAACTCTGAGACTATTAGAATTTTATTATCCGAAACACAACTGCCATGGCCCAGTTGTTTTGAACACCAGCTGCTCTCCAGCATAAATTAAAGCAGAATTGAACCATATAACGCTTACATGGGAATAGAAATGTACATTTTCTTGGTCCAAAATATCACTAATTAACACGTACATATACCTGACCATACTGGCTGGCTGTTTAGTAGTTAAATGAAATCTGAGATGCCATCTAGATATATAATAACTTACAGAATGAGTTAAGCAAAAGCAAAGTCTCCATAGGAAATAGCATTATGACTTAGTTTTATTTGGTTCAAAAGATCATGAGATTTAAAAAAGTATCCTGACACATTCTAAATTAATTACTAAAACATAAGTAACAGCTACAAAAAGTGATGCCTGCTCCACTGGACTTCTTTTGGAATTGCCACAAATCTGGGAGATCCCAGTTTGGGGCATAGGAAAATGTGGGGAGGGGCGGGGCAGGAAACGATCTAACCTGGGTCACATCATAGGGTTCAAATTGCTGGAGGTACTACTCACCAGCACAATTAACTAACTGCTGATAAAGAAAATCAAGCCAATCTGTTTTAAGTGGGTTAAATTTGGATCAAAGAATATTTGGTGAAAACGTGCTGATGTATATCACAAGCCGGAAAAGGCTTCAAATGCATCACCTAGCTCAAGCATCTCAACATCTGTTATACAATTTTTGTGTAAGATCAGACAGCGGAAGGTTTAAATCTGAATTATTTTATTTACTTATAGAGTTATTTAATTACATTAATTTGACATTTATTCTCATTATTGTAGATAACTTCAATCACTACTGCTCTGAACTGATTTTTTCACCTAGACTCACTTCCAATGGTTTATAACAACTCAGGTTCCCAGTATTTTTTATTTGCACAGTTTGTCTTCTTCTTTTGTACATTAGCTGTCAGCCTGTCTAGTTTTTCCATTCTTTCTCCCATGGATACTGGCTCTCCCTCCAAAAGCATAGTCCACTCATGAACATTTCAGGTTGCATCATTTGAGACCAGGTGAGCACTAGCATTGTACTTCAAAGTTCAAAGTAAATTTACAACCCTGTCACCATGTACAACCTTGAGATTTGTTTTCTTGCAAGCATACTCAGTAAATTCAAGAAACATAATATTTTCAATGAAAGGTCACACCCAACAGGTCAGACAAACAGACCAATATGCAAAGGACAACAAGCTGTTGAAGTACAAAAGAGAAACATTAATAATAAAAAAGGGAATAAATATCATAGAGTGAAGCAGGTGGGTACCTCAGACTGCCAAAGCGAGAGGTTAAAGATCTCACTGAACACTCATCAGCACAGGTCTTCAGCACTTGGCCAGCTGCCCTTTCTACCCAGATACTTTTCATGGGTTTTTCCTTCTGAAGGCATCAGAGACGGAAATCACAGGGTCATCGGGGCCTTTGGGATCTGTGAAGCTTCCTCTATGCTTTGACAGTCAGAGCACGTATAGAAGGCATGGAGCTCAAAGCTTTGTTGTCACCTATGTGGCTTGGTTTCACTCTGCAGGAGGTAATAGTATTCAAGCCCTGCCACAGCTGTTGAGGATCCACTAGAGACACAAGTTTAGTCCAAAATTGCCACTTCACACCAGGTGGCTTTCTGGAGATTGTTCTTATATTCCATTTCCCGGTCAGAAGCATAATGGATGACATTATTTCTCTATGAATTGCTCTTTTTTGGGATTCCTATTAGGGCAGGTTATCCTACCAGTTCCAAACCCTGAATGTTAACATAGAATTCCACTGCCTCTTCGTCTGCATCATTGGACAGTGCCTCACCCACCCCTCCCTACACTGGCCACCACAGATCTAGACTCAGCTATCCCTTTTCACAGCCACAGTAAAAGCACAGTTGAATCTATGGCCACTGTCTATCCAACTCTCCCAGCTTAGCCTCCAAGTAGTTAAGAAATTATGCAAACAAAGATTTGTAACACTGACTGAAATGGCTATTGACACCAAGCTGCACCACCAATCCCGTATGTCCCATTTGGTTCGCTGAAGTTCCTAGTTTTGTTAATTATTTGTTACCAATGTACACTTGCTGCTCTTACAAAAGGATACATGCCATCCTTTGGAGTATTTTCTAAAGATATCCATTTTATTACTTCCACAACAGTGGTTGAATGTTAGTTCATGCAAGCACCAGGGTTTGGGAGCAGATGGGAGGCTAAATTCACAGGACGTGTTAGTGCTATTGAAAGTGGTTGGCTTCTGCATTTAAACAGAAGCATGTTAACTTACATTTGAGCGATTTCATCAGAGAAGCAGAACACTAATTGTATTTGGATAATGATCTCTAAAAGACAATATTCACTGAAAAAGTCCACGTCCCCACAGCTTCCCAAAATCCACGATGAAGGTATGCTAAAAACACAGAGGCATTGAGGAAATGCTGGAGGAGTTACGCTGACCTATACAAGTAGCACTGTATCTCACAGCTACTCTCTGATCCCTACGCTATTTGCTGAGGTGTTCCTGGCTGACAATGAGACACGAGAGCCAGCCACTGACTGCACTGTAACCACAAGGTAAGATACTGTTCAGGAGGGAGACAATGGATGAGAAGTGGAAGCACTTTGATCAGGGATCCCACTTCCATAAGCCCCTCACTGTCATCCCCTTCGTAGCTTACGCATGCTTCCCTGTCTGCCGGTAGTCACTGATCACTTTGCTGAAAAGCAAATTGGGCTAGAGTGGCCAAGACAATGTTATATACCCTACCATACCCTATTCAAAATGATATTCATGGTGTGCAAGCGCCTGATGAACTCCTGTACATTGAAAGTGGCTTTTCTTTAAACTTTGAGAAAGAGAACACTAAGGCCTGTGAAATAATACAACGAAGTGGTGCACCCTCAATCCCAGTTACTTCAACATTCTCTAATAAATCACACACTCTTTCAAGCTATCTTTCTAGAATTACCCTGTTCATTGATGACCGACTCCAACATGCGGTTATCGCGGTACAGCTGAGGAGAGCTGAGTCAATCTTACACCCTTCAGAGTGGATCTCCACTACTAACCATCTCCATCACACGCTCTGCGAGTCATCAGATGAAAACTAAGCATCTTTTCGAACCACGCGTGTGAAGTGAGCATGTGACGTGGTACATTACTGTCACAAGTTGTGTCATTATGCATTTCCTGAAGTAACCAATTGAGAGATTTTCACCTTCGACATGCTAAATGTCTCAATTACAGGGAAACGACATTAAAGACAATTAGAACCATGATGTTAAGGATTTTAGAGGCTATGGTTTTGCAGTTAATCATTTTTCACTTCCAGACCATGAGTGGGTCACATGCAGTGCGACTGGATATCAGGTTTTGTCACCAATCACCCCCACGCCCCACCATACATTCTAACATCCCAGAAATCTCCAAGTGCTTGTGTAAGAGCTAAATGAAAGTCCACTTGTGGTTCTCTGTTCCTTTTTGGTGGTCTGAGATCCTTCCTTTGCAGAGCAAGAAGATATCTGGGAGCATATGCTGAACAGATGATGGACAACATGATGCCAATGAAATAGACAACGATGTATAAACGTTGCAAGCCAGGTTGAGGTGCAAGCAGCACATAAGCAGAAAGGAAAGGAAGCATTTGAAAGCTGAGTTGCTGCATAAAGTGAGCTTGTGGGAAGACTGTGGGGATTAGGGTATTGCGCACATGAAAATGTGAGTTAATGTGTCGCACTCCCATTTTTCTGTCTGCTGAGATTATTAAACACTCGGACCAAGAACATAAAAAACCACTAATGCTGCTCGTTACCATGGCTACCTCCATCTATGTCTTTGTTGGCCATGCCATCAGCCATCTTTTACCCAGCAACGGGAAGCACAAAGTACCCCTGAGTTCTTTCAGTTTCTAGGCGAAACACAGAGAGAAAAACACAAAATCCCAGGCAGTTTGGCTCATTGGTGCCTTCTGCTGTCTCTTCCAGTTACTGTTTTGCCAACTCCCAAATCCACCAAGTGCCAGTTTTTTTTTAATGTCCCTTTACAGTGTGGCGTCAAAATGCAGAAACGTGCTGACAATACACATGCTTAGACTGAGTGGTCAAAAGAATTGCAAGTTCAGTGGCTGGGTTACAAAGTAACAGAATACATGCCCCAGAAACCTCTAGCTTCCCCATGTGCTCCTGAAAAATCAGCCTTCAGCATGCTAGGAGATTAAAATTCAGCTCCAAAGCACTCATACAAAGAATAATATCAGAGAGAAAATATTTCCCAAGATAGATCAAAATTTTCAAATTAATTAAGTGTGAATTCAATTATTTTACTTAGTTTATGTGCAGTTGGTTGATCTCAGCTAAGATTGGGAATACTAAAATTGGTCTTAAGCTTCATGATTTAGGAGGCTTTGAAAAAAAGGCCCTTCAATTAGAAAGAAAGCATGCTTTCAATCAAAATCACAGCAATTCCTGCTTATGTCTCCTTATGGATATTAATTGTGAACAGAAAGAAGTATAACTTTGCAACATTCCCATGCTCCAACAGTCTGTCAACATAGTTATTTAAACTCACAAATAAAGAATAAGTTCTCCAGGGTGAAATATTAGAGAGTTGAAGGTATGGACAGCATCAGTGAGAAAGTAGAAATAATTAAATTGCATTACACCGTGATTTAAGGAATGCATACAGGAAAACCATTATAACTTAAGCAATAGAATTAGTGCAAAATGAACATGATAAGTATTTCCTTTTTCGTAACTCCTAAACAGAAAGAATCTCATTTGTAATTTAGTAGAAAAATCATGAATTAAAAGAAGTCTGTGCACATATTTAATATCCTATCACCACCAAAGAAAGAGTCCCATGAGAAACCTTAGCTCCCTTATAGTTTCAAAGCTCTTCAATATAGCCAGCTTTCGTAAAAATAACACAGGAGATTAATTTACAGCAGTCGGCAGAAAAAGTAATTACACCTCTGTTAAGGGAAACAAAATGAGCATGGCCCTTTCATCCCGTGGTCATCATCAACTCATGGGGAGGTCTTACAGACCGTAACAAACGTAAAACAGGTTTGATACAAGACGCTGTGTGGGCTAACTAGTACTGCTGACTGTGACATAGCAACTTAATAAGGTAGGATGGGTGAAGATTACTGCAGTGCTTTAATAATAGAAGTTTCATCAACTTTTAGCGTGTAAACTAATACCTTTCACATACAATAATAGAAGGCACTGAGAGTTTTCATTTCTGAGACTGAATCCAATGTTACTCCGTAAAACTTAGACTTTTCTGTAGAACAAATTAGCTAGATAGGAACTTCCAAATACGATAAAAGCTTAAACTTTCAGGTCAAAGGGCAAGTCAGGAGAGAGCAGAGTCCCACATAAAAGCTAAGAACCTTAGCAACGTTTAAAGAATGAAGTCCTGCTGGGACTAGTTTGCAGCTCCCACGTGCAGATTTTTTTCGAATTTCCCATTTTTCTGGACAAGATGTTGGTCTCCCTTGTGGGCTTCTGACAGGAGTCCATTTGCTGTGGTTGATCAGCTCCTTGCCATGGGCTATGTCTATCATCAGTGCACAATATATGTGGCAGAAGTTAGTTGATCTCTCGAGGGACATGCCTATGAAGTCCAGATGGGCTCTTTAAATCTAAGAATTTCACTCCCTGATTTATTCTTCACTTTTTTACAAGATCAGTTAGCTTGTACTCCAGCATAGTGGATTAGCAATAACTTGTGCATCTACATTTAAACATTTTACATATGTCAGAATGAAATGCTTCAATTTTCAATGTTTGTTACAGAAAACGTAAATTTTTATCCATGGGACTGCCACTAGAAATAAAATAATTAATTAAGCAGCAATTATACTGCATCTTGCAGGAGGGAGAAAGCGCATGTCGGTGATCAGAAGGGTGCACTTTGCATTGCTTAAATATTCTTTACGCCAAATACCTGAACTGCATAAATAGCAGATCAACTACAGAAATGTCAAATGCTTGAAATTTTCTAGGCTTCAGTCCAAAAGACGGTAGTGCAAACCTGTGAGGAGGGAGGATAAATGTAAAAATGAAATACTTCAATGCACAATGTCATACATTGAAAATCTCTCATGTTTGACATTTAAGAGAGTATAACAGCTGGCCAAAAATGAAGGCATTTATGTTGATATTTACAGGAAAGTCATACGTACCTTACAAATATTTTTCCTACTTTTATTATTGCAATTTATTTGATAATTAATTTATTCTTCAGTTATATTACTACATTCAGTTGTTCAAAAATTCTGCAGAGTGCTGAGAAATATTAGATGTGCTTTTTAGTCTGCAGCTAAGAGGAAGACAGGCTCCCAGCTTAAAATTTGATAACCACACAGCAAAATAAAATCTGCCGAGCCAAATCCTGCTCATTTCGGCTTTCCTGCAGAACTCATCCTTACATTCCCTTCTACTTCCATCATAACCTGGTATGGATATGTGAGTCCAAAACCCCAATAGCTCTTTTCCATGGAATGTTCTCCGTCTTCCTGCCCACTACTCTGCAATGAAGGTCCTCCATCTCTGTCGTTCCATACTGTCACACACAGACATAGAATTCTTCTCTGCTGTTTCCGTAACAATGGTGTTTGACCAATCAGGGTTGGTAGCTGGAGCCCGGAACCTGGAGGACTGGCAGAGCACTTTCAGTCTGGCCTCCTCCCTTTGACCTGTTTGGCATGGGTGACCCTACCAAGAGCCAAAGCACAAGGCCCTGACTCCTGCCAACATAGCTCTCCAGATGATTGAGGCAGGGTAGCCTCCAAACCCTACAACAAAGTCATGGAATGTAGGATGAGGCCAATGGAGACTATACCTCATCTGGCATATTGCAGAGTGTCTTAAGAGGAGCAGGACTGGGAATGGCTGATTTTGACAAGATCTGTGAGGCATTGTAAGAGCTCATAAATGTCCCCAACTTCTAAATACATCTTTACTTGAAAAGTTTGTACTAAAATTGTTTATTAAAATCAGTTGAGGCATAAAAAGTTAAGAGCCAAATACAAGAAAAAACTAATCACCTTTCTTGTTTCTAAATCAGGAATTCCCATTCAATTCAATTGGGATTCTCCAAAAGAATTCCCATTAAATTGAATGGGATATCTTGCCCCACAGCTGGTCTGACTGGTGTATGATCACAGAAGCAGATTCCCCTCTAATGCTGGAGAACTCCTGCATAATTAGGCATCATGACAACTCCACTTACATTCCAGAAAATAACTAGACTGATGGATGCACTTGGTTAATGCAGGACCTGGATTATTTACCTGGGAGTGTGTGAAGCCTGGTGGTTCTAAAGCTAACTTGGCCCACAAATTAGAAAAAGAAAACTGAAGCCATAGATAAACAGAGGAAATTCAAAGGAGGGCAGTGCAAATCCAAACTTTCCAGGGCTCACTTGTTGAGTTATCCATCTATAATTCCATTTATTCATAAAATCATTGAATTACAGGAGACTGCCATTTCATCCATCCTCCATACGTTGACTTCTGTTGTGAAAAAATTGTTTTGAAATGACATTTCTAAGTTGACTTCATGTACTCCGACTTGATTGTAATGCTCAAATTGATTCAAATTCCATTACCATGTGAATTATGACAGGTCAATAAATTTCATCCTGATCCAAGAATAACCTGTGCTGTTCATTCAAGGCTAGAAGTTCAGAAGTAATATGCATGTAAACACAATTATTAAGGTAATTTCAACTTTTAATACATATTTCAACTTGACGTTAATAAATAGTTCAAAATCCATTCTAATCATATAAAAGGGGTGTGAACCTCATAATCGTGAGATTAGTTTATTATTGGCCACACTAAAATTAACATCCAAATTGGAAAAATAACTTCAGAAACACAAGTATAAATATTCAAAACAAATATTCTTGTTTCATTTTGGCTGCTATGTTACAAATCTCTCAAAATATTGCCATTCAACTTGCATTGCAACAATGCTACCTGTTAACTTAAGACCTTAAGACCATGAGAATTAGGCCATTTGGCCCATCGAGTCTGCTCCATCATTTCATTATGGCTGATCCATTTTCCTCTTAGCCCCAGTCTCCTGCCTTCTCCCCATAACCCTTCATGCCCTGACTCATCAAGAAACTATCAACTTCTGTCTTAAATATAAGTAAAGACTTGGCTTCCACAGCTGCTTGTGGCAACAGATTCCACAGATCCACCATTTTCTAGATAAATATATTCCTCCTTATCTCCGTTGTAAATGGACACCCTTCTTTTCCAAGGCTGTATCCTCTGATTGTAGACTCCTCCACCATAGGAAACATCCTCTCCACATCCACTCTATCAAGGCTTTTCACCATTTGATCCTCCTCATTCTAATGAATTCTAATGAGTACAGGCCCAGAGCCATCAAGCACTCCTAATACAATAAGCCTTTCATCCCAGAATTTTTTTCTGGAACCTCCATTGAACCCTCTCCAGCATCAGCACATCCTTTCTTAAATGAGGGGCCCAAAACTGCTCACTAAGTGAGGCCTACCAGTGCCTTATAAAGTCGCAACATAATATCCCTGATTTTATATTCTAGTCCTCTCAAAATGAATGTTAACATCGCACTTGCCTTCCTCAAACCAAATCTAACTGCATATTAACCTTTTGGGAACCCTGCACAAGGACTTCCAAGACCCTTTGCACTTTAGATTTTTGAATTTTCTCTCAACTTAGGAAATTGTCCATGCTTTTATTTCTTCTACCCAAGTGCATGACCATACACTTCCTGACACTGTATTCCATCTGTCAATTCTTTGCCGATTCTTCTAATCTGTCTGTTCTTCTTTAGACTCTCTACTTCCTCAACATTACCTGACCCTCCCCCTATCTTCGTAGCACTGTGAGGACCATAGTTTTTGATTTCTCAAGGTCCTTCAATACCATGCAGCCCTCATTGCTGAGGGAAAGCTCTGTTCAATGCAGGTTGACATTTCCATTGTATCCTGGATAATGGACTACCTGATTGGCAGACCACAGTTTGTGCAGCTTCAGAGTTGTGTGTCAGACATGGTAATAATCAGCACTGGGGCCCCACAGTGGACTGTATTGGCTCCCTTCCTGTTTACCCTGTATACCTCGGACTTTAGATACAACACGGAGTCATGTCATCCGCAGAAATTCTCTGATGACTCAGCAAAAGTTGGGTGTATAAAGGGAGGATGGGTGGATGAATACAGGGCCCTGGTAGAGAACTCCATCAGACGGTGCAAGCTGAATCATCTGTAGCTCAACATCAGTAAGAGAAAGAAGATGGTGATGGACTTCAGGAAGACCAAGCCTGCACTGCTCCTTGTTACTATTAATGGTGAGGACATGGATGTGGTCAGGATCTACAAGTACTTGTGGGTGCATCTGGATGACAGACTTGAGTGGAGCACTAACACAGAGGGTGTGTACCAGAAGGGCCAGAGTCAACTCTACTTCTTGAGGAGACTGAGGTCCTTTGGAGTATACAGACCTCTCTTTCACATGTTCTACCAGTCTGTTGTCGCCAGTACAGTCTTCTACATGGTGTAGTGTTGGAGCAATGGCATCAACAAGGGTGATGCCAACAGGGTCAATAAACTGATTAGAAAGGCTGGCTCTGTTATTGGAGTCAAACTGGACACACTGGAATCTGTTGGAGAACAAAGGACCCTACAGAAAATCCTGGCTTTTCTGAGCAATGTTCTCTCTCTATTCATGCCACCTTGGCTGAATAGAGGAGCACAATTAGGAAAAAGTCTGTGATAATTACGCTTCTCCAAAGAGCGTGACATGAGGTTATTCTAACCTTCAGCCATTAGGGTCTACAATGAGTCAACCTATAGCTGGGGAAGTGATGAACCCCTCCTATTAAACTGCTCAAGGTAACTTTTTTTAAGTTCTCTATTATTTCCCTTCTAATGTTTGTATATCTATGCATTTGTAATGTTACTATGACACTGTAATTTCCTTTGGAATCAATAAAGTATAATCTATCTATCGTCTACATTCCCAGTCACAAAGCCATCAATCCTGTCATTCAAATTATTGACATAAAATGTAAAAAGATGTGGTCCTAACATAGACCACTAGTCACCAGCTGCCAACCAGAAAGAGCTCCCTTTATTCCCACTCTTTGCCTCCTGCCAATCAGCCAATGTTCTAACCAGCTAGAATCTTTCCTGTAATACCATAGGCTCTTAACCTGTTAAGCAACCTCATGTGTGGCACCTTATCAAAAGCCTTCTGGAAATCTAAGTACACAACATCCACTGATTCTCCTTTGTCTATCCTGCTTGTTGCTTCTTCAAAGAATTCTAACAGATTTGTCAGACAAGATTTTCCCTGAAGTTGGCTTTGGCTTATTTTACCATGTGCCTCCAAGTGTCCTGAAACCACATCCTTAACAATTGACTCTAAAATCTTTCCAACCACTGAAGACAGGCTAACTGGTCTATTATTTCCTTCCCTTATTGAATAATTGAGATAATTTCTAATGCCTCCACAATCTCTTCAGTTATCTTTTTCAGAACCCTGGGGTGTATATCATCAGGTCCAGGTGATTTATCTACCTTCATACCTTTCAGTTTCTCAAGCACTTTCTCCCTAATCATGGCAACCATTACTCAATAATGTTCCCTGACACTCTCGAACTTCTGGCATACTGCTCGTGTCTTCCAAAGTGAAGACTGATGCAAAATACTTATTTATTCCTCCATTATTTTGTTGTCCCCCATTACTACCTCTCCAGTATTATTTCCCAGTGGTCTGATATAATAGACAATAGGGGCAGGAGTAGGCCATTCGGCCCTTTGAACCAGCACCACCATTCAATGTGATCATGGCTGATCATCCACAATCAGTACCTCGTTCCTGCCCTCTCCCCATATCCCTTGACTCCGCCAACTTTAAGAGCTCTATCTAATTCTTTCTTGAAAGCATCCAGAGAATTGGCCTCCACTGCCTTCTGAGGCAGAGCATTCCATAGATCCACAACTCTCTGGGTGAAAAATTTTATCCTCAACTCTGTTCTAAATGGCCTACCCCTTATTCTTAAACTATGGCCTCTGGTTCTGGACTCACCCAACATCAGGAACATGCTTCCTGCCTCTAGCGTGTCCAATTCCTGTATGCACTCTACTAATTCCCCCTCTTGGATCCGGCACCGACCTGATTTTTCTGATCTGCCTTCATATTAAAACCCCCCATGACTATCATGACATTGCTCTTTTGACATGCCTTTTCCACCTCCATTGTAATTTGTAGCCCACATATTTGCTACTGTTCAGAGGACTGTCTATAACTCCCATCAGGAATCAGGATCTTTATACATTTGCAGTTTCTTAGCCCTACCCACAATGATTCTACACCTCCCAATCCTGAGTCACCTCTTTCACCTCCCAATCCCGAGTCACCTCTTTCACCTCCCAATCCCGTGTCACCTCTTTCACCTCCCAATCCCGTGTCACCTCTTTCACCTCCCAATCCCGAGTCACCTCTTTCACCTCCCAATCCCGAGTCACCTCTTTCACCTCCCAATCCCATGTCACCTCTTTCTAAGGACTTGGTTTCGTTTCTTAACCAAAAGAGCCTACCTGCCTGTAATTTCAATACAATGTGTGACCTTGGATGTAAAGAAATTTACATGAAGAAAGTGGTATTTCTAGTTCTCATGGATAAAGGGAGCATCATTACTTAACCCTTTGACAGTCTTCTACTCCAAATGATCATCCTGAACCTTTGTAGAAAGTGACTACCTGGCTGCCTTTTAAGTTACTCATGGAGTAAAACTTGACCGTAATCATATTATTATTATGTTGTGCAGCACAGAACCAGGTCCTTCAGCCATGGCGTTCATTCCAACTATTATGCTAATCGCACTTAACTGCTTTAATTCCATATACTTTTTTATGCCTGGCTCATTCAAGAACTGGCACTGCAAAGATGATTTCCACCTTTGCCTACCATCTCAGTCAATGTTGGCATTAGTTACTCCATTTCTGAAATCTAAGTTTATGGAAACAAATTTCAGAAGTGCAGCACAAGTGCTGTTATGTTGCACATTTAGTGCTGCTGACCTGAGAGAGACTCCAAGCAAATGAAATGTTGCATCCCCTTGAGCTCTTTATAATGCATGCTGCTTCATTAATGAAACTCTCCAAAACAAAACAAAAAAGAAAACTACCACAGTTTAAAGTTTTTATTTTATTGGAAATTGTGTTCCAAGCAGAAATCTTTCAGGAATTTTACTGGAAAGATTTGGTCATGGATCAACGCATTTTAAACCAACATGCATCACTTCATCTAGCTGCCACAAAACAATACATTTCATGTCATATAAGCCAGTGATAATAAACCTGATTCTGATTCCTACCATCTCCTGTTGGATGGTAACCCCTCACCGGGCTCGTATACAAACTCAGATCACTAGCTACCTCTGCTAACAGTGACTCAGTGGTGAAAAGGCCATCATTCATGAACAATATACGTCTAGGGTTCAACCAAACAGGAACATCACGATGTTCCGATTAAAGAAACCTCAATTTGAACGAATGCTGTGTAAATACGCCACACACACAATTATTACTCCACAAGAAATAACAGATCGTACACCACATAAAATTATAAAGAAAGTATATTTACTAATTTCAGCTTTATCAGTTATTAGGAAAAAAAGAAAAGGGCCCATTACAGTTAAACCAGTCCAATGTGTGCATAACCATTGGAGCTCGTCTCTTTCAAAATTGTGTATTCGGGGAAGTATACCTTACTCAAGCACTGGGCCCATGGTCTGTGTGAAAACACCCATCACATTTTTTAACCCCTCAAAGTCTGTCTGTCTGTCTCTCTCTCTTTCTCACTCTCTCTCTACCTCTCTCTCTCTATCTCTCCCTCTACCTCTCTACCTCCGACAAGTCATCAGCACAAAGCACCTCTTGCAATGGGGCTCTCCTTCCAATGGCATTCTGCAGCATCGTCCTCATCTTCCCTTCAGTTTGCTCTGCAGCTCCTACCAAAAGACCCCAAACCGGACAGCTGTCCATCACAAAATTCTGTCCGTCCCACACTCTCTGGAACTTTCTCCAGATCTCACCATCCTGATCGGCTGACACCACATTCCTAAATTGAACATCAGGGCTTCCTTTCTTTAGCCAAAAGCAAACATTCGAGCAGCAGGACACACTGCTTTTACAGAGAACTGCTAATATAAACTACCTCACAACAGCATAGCAGTAGAAATCTTACCAGGGCATTACACTATTATAAAACGAACTCCCATTTTTATGAAATAAGTAGTCAGCTCCTTGAAGCAGTAGCAGAGAAAGTTAACATTGAAGCATTAAAGAGGAAATCCAACATTTGTCAATAGTTAGTTTTGCTTCTCCTAGTTGGCAAGTTGCCTGTATAAACATACCCGCAACTGTCAATGATTAGAGAGAAGTATTTACCATGCTGAAGGATCACAGTGATTAGGCAGCATCTATGGCCCTTGCTCTACATTTCGGTACTGGCCATCTCCCCTCTACCCTACAGACCAGATGAAAGGTCTGAACGGTCAACTGTCCATTTCCTTCCATAGATCATGCCTGACCTACTTGAGATCCTACAGCTTTTTGTGTGTTGTCCAGATTCATAGTCTTTTATCTCCAATATGTACCATGCATTAGTCTACTGATATTCTTTGTTCATCTCCTCCCTGCCTCCTGAAATTCCTGTATTCAGCTCCTGTAGGTTTCAATTCCAGCTCCTTTTGGAGGTCCACTCCTTAATTCCAACATCCTTACTTTTAATGTCTTTTACAGTATTTATATTTTACTTAAGAACTTTTTCATTCGACCGCTGAATGCTTGGCTCCCAGATTCATCTGGAGTCCCAATTTTTCCCGGAAATGATCCACGGGAGGACCATGTAAGATCATTCTTCTCACATCACAAGGTGCCACAGCATGAGGGACGCTTAAAATCCTGAGGAGTGTATGCTAACCGACATCCAGTTTATACCCCTGCTGCCTCTGGCACCGTGTTTGTTCAAGTAAACATTTTAATTCCTTTACATAGGAGGATTTCTTGGCAGCTGCCGAGGTAATAAAGCATTAGCAGCAAGTCAGACGCATATGAACGCTTACTGAAAATGGACAGGAAAGAACTAGCTGCTCTGCTGACCTGATATTAATTCATCTTCAAAATATCAACCACATTTCTATCATGGTGGGTTCAGCTGGAGACCACATCTACGTGAGCTCCAACGTAACACATTTGGTCATTTTCGGATGACACCTGAAAAATGCTCACTGGCATATTAAGGCAATCAAGGAAACTCCAAGAAGCTATGGTGAGCAAGACGACCCAGGCCAATACCATATATCATGTTCTGACTGCAAATGTTTTCCTCTTCCAGCAATTTTCTCATCGCTCTTCTGAATGCTTGCAACGAATCTGCACTTGCTGCATAAGCTTGCAACTTATTCCAGAGACAAACATTTAACCTAATTCCATGCTCTACAAGGCAAAGAAAGAGAGGCAAGCAGGAATAAGATGTTATTCAGCACACTTTTCATTACCAGTAGCCTTCGAAAAGGGTGAGTTTTCATTGAAGCACAGCTTTAAAAAACATTGAGTAAGATAAATTTCTCATATTTATGGCTAGAATTGAATGCCAGGTGATGGTTGTTAAAAAGTGGAAGTAGTCTTTCTTCAAACATCAAATTTTGCTCCAACGAACATTATTGTGCCCTACTTTCTTCAGTGTGCTATGGAATTTCATCTTCACTTTAAAATTCATACTAAGTTCTTATGCTATCATTATATGAAGATTATTATTGTCATTAAGCACTTGACTGGGAACTGGTTTAATGGTTACAGACTTTAGTATAAGCGGAGATGATTAATTGCCCCGCTACAGGAAGTGTCTGCTGGACATTAGCGTAATCAGGATGTGAAGATGGATAATTCATAATAAGGAATCATGGACATTACTTCAGGCCTCGTGGTATTTTGTGATTGTGCATAACGTCACAAACTGGTGGAAGACCTAAAGCATAAAGACCAAAATGGTCCAGTTTTTAACTCTAATCTCAACAGAATTAGGCAATTAAGGTGGGGCATCTACAGACTGGGGTTAACACCACTGGAGTAGGGAGAGGAAAGTCAGTCATGGTTCCCTTTCCAGATTGCTGTCCAGTGATTCCTGCTGGAAAGTGCTCATGTGGACGTCAGGCTCACCTGTGATGGTCCCATGGTCAAAGCCTGCGGGCTCTCACCCTCTAGGCTCATGCATGAAGAATGGCCACGTGGGTGAGATACTGAAGGTCTGCTGGTGCCCAAGGAACTCTACCCAACAACGGTCAGCACCTTCAGGAGATGAGGGGAGAAAAAAGAATTCTTTTTAAAAAAAACTCCCCAAAAATTCCAGTGGATTAATGAGCTAGAAGGTATATTTTGGATACACTGTTCTTTCTCATCTTTTGCTCCATACTACTGTTTTTCTAACACTCCCCTCTGAAGTAAGGGAAAAAAATTATCAATTTTTTTTCAATACGGTTCAGCTAAATTATTAACAAATAGGAGTCAGAATTCCTCTGTGGAAAAATATAAACATCCACAAAGGAATTAGCTCACATTGCCAAACTTAATTTAGGATAGAACAGGTAAAATATTTGGCAGGTACTTTATTCCACGTGGATTCTGTTTCATTCCTCATATTACAGATTTAATTTGTTACTGATTGGAGAAAACTATAAGAGTTCAAACTGAACACCTGGTCTCGAATACACCACACACGTTTAGTTTATTCAGCTGAGTTTTGAACTGCTGGTGATATATTTTATTTTCTTCTATGGGAAATAAAAAAAAAGAAATCAGAGATTGGATGTTTAAAATTCGCAACTGCCAAGAAAACAAGCTCTAATAAAATTAAATCAAATTTTAAGATGAATTATTCTCTGGTTATGCTCAAGTTCATAAATTTATACACAACAACTTTATGACAGAAAAATACCCTGCAGAGGCAAATTAAAAACATTTTAACATTTACAATTTTACTTTCAAAAACATGAACTTTTAAATCTAACTCACTTAATAGGTGCATACAATTTTAAGGAATCTGTTATAAAAGTTCATTATTTTTCTACCCTGTGGAACTGGAAATGGTTTGGCACAAACTAGCTGTGCTGTAGGACCTGGTCCAGTGCTATATTTTTCTATAACTTTATTACTCTATAGTAATGGCTAGATTAGTAGCAATATCACATGAGATTTGTGGATGTGCAAAATCACACAAGTCTTAGTTTGCTCAAGCAAACCCAATGTAATCTTATAAAGTTTTATTCTGTGCAAAAGTACAACACATTATTCAATCTTCCTAAAAAGATAACAAATAGTTTTTTTTTAAAGTAGGGAAAAACATTATAGCACATAATATGCATGTTTTGTGCAAGAGAAATAAAACCTCCAAAATGAAGAATCTGAGCAGGTAGTTAACCTACTTCAAGACGATTCTTAGACATACTGTAGCTGCACAACCATTACGTTCCTGTTAAAAGTCACATTGCTTGAACATCTGATAGTGTTACTTGATCTTGTTAGGAAAGTGTGATTGGAAAATAACCTAAGCCAAAGCACCTCGGTCAAGCAAATGTCTACCAGTCATGATACACTGTCAAGTCTTCATCCACCATCTCCTCAAGGATGTGGAGAATGTCAATTGAAAATGTACACTAGTACCATTGCTAATTTGCGTCAAGCTATCTTGAATGATTAAGAAAAAAGTTAAAATTAAACCAAAAGGAAACAACATATTAAACATGCAATCTAAACATTAAGAAATAATGTGCAATGCAAAATTATTTAACCGCAAGAAAAATTATAAGAGTGCTTCTGCCGGTGTTCCAGATTATACAGGCATACAATAATGCTATCGTGATAAAGTAACTTGTCAGAAAGCTCAGTCAACTAAGAACTCAAAGCTCAACTATGTCATAGCCTCCCAGAATGGTTTATTCCATTGAATAACAAGTCTACTGCATTCCCAACACAAACATGTCAGAAAACATTCTAGATTAGAATCAGAACCAGTTTTACTATCATTGGCATATGTTATTAAATGTGTTGCTTTGTGGCAGCAGTACATTGCAATACATAATAAAAACTGAAAATTACGAAGTGTATATATAAAATTAAAGTTAAATAAGTAGTGCAAAAGCAGAGGGAAAATTACTGCGGTAGTGTTTCTGGCTTAACTGTCCATACAGAGGCTCCTGTACCTCCTCCTTGATGGGAGCAATGAGAAGAAAGCATGTTCTGGTGATGGGGGTCCTTAATATTGTATGATGCCTTTTGAAGGTGTCCTAGATGCTGGGGAAGCTAGTGCCCATGATGGTGCTGGCTGAATTCACAACTTTCTTTTTTTTCTTACTTTTTCAATCTTTTTATTAGTTTTTTAAAAAAAACATAACATAATATTATATTACATATGTTATGAATACAATAGATTTGAAATTGAGTTGATAACAAGATAACAATATCTTATTAAACTATCAGCGAAAGAGGATCATACAATATCACAACTTTCTGCAGCTTCTTCCGATCCTGTTGAGTGGTATCATAGCAATAACCTTACACTCAACGTTACCAAGACCAAAGTGCTGATTGTGGACTGCAGAAAGGGTACAAAGAGGGAACACAACCCAATCCTTATAGAGGGATCAGAATTGGAGAGAGTGAGCAGTTTCAAGTTCCTGTGTATCAATATCTCTGTGGACCTAAACAGGAAGCAACATATTGATGCAGCTATAACAAAGGCAAGATAGCACTATATTTCATTAGAAGTTTGAGGAGGTTTGGTTTGTCAACTAAAATACTTGAAAACTTCTACAAATGTACAATGGAGAGCATTCTGACTGGCTGCATCACTGTCTGGTATATGGGGGGCTTCTGCACAAGATCGAAGTAAGTTCAGAAACTTGTCAGCTCTGTCATGGTTACGAGCCCCTGTACTATCCAAGACATCTTCAAGGAGTGGTGCCTTAGGAAGGAGGCATCCATCATTAAGGACCCCACCACCCAGGGCACGTCCTCTTCTCATTGTTACTGTTGGGAAGGAGATACTGAAGTCTGAAGGCAGACACTCAGTGATTCAGGAACAGCTTCTTCCCCTCTGCCATCTGATTCCTAAATGGACATTGAACCCACGTTATTTCTGGGTTTTTTTGCACTACTTATTTTAACTTAACTATTGAATAGACATGTATATACTTAATGCAGCTCAGTTTTTTTTCTCTATTTATCTATCATTTATTTCATTGCACCACTACTGCAAAGTTAACAAATTTCACAATATATGCTGGTGATATTAAATCTGATTCTGATCCCCGTGAAGTGGCCCCTCCATACCAGATGATGATGCAAACAGTTACAATGCTTCTCATGGTACATTTGTAGAAATTAGTAAGTGTCTTTGGTGACGTACCAATTCTCCTCAAACCCCTAATGAAGTATAGCAGGTGTCATGCTTTCTTTATGATTGCAGCAATATGTTGGGCCCAGGATAGATGTTTTGGCCTCTTATCTTAGAAAGGATGTGCTGAAACTGGAAATGGTTTAAAGCAGGTTCACAAAAATGATAATGCGAGGAAATCTGCAGATGCTGGAAATTCAAGCAACATACACAAAGCGCTGGTGGAACGCAGCAGGCCAGGGAGCATCTATAGGAAGAAGCACTGTCGAGTTAGTCCTGACAAAGGGTCTCGGCCCAAAATGCCGTCCTGACAAAGGCTCTCGGCCCAAAATGTCGACAGTGCTTCTTCCTATAGATGCTGCCTGGCCTGCTGTGTTCCACCAGCATTTCGTGTGTGTCACAAAAATGAATCCGGGATTGAATGGCTCGTCATCTGAAGAGCTTTTGAAGACTCTGGGCCCATATTCACCGGAATTCAGAAGAATGAGAGGCAACCTAATTGGAACTTATCGAATGTTGAAAGGTCCTGATAGAGTGGAAGTAGTGAGGATATTTCCTATGGTGGGGGATTCAAAGACCAGAGGGTACAGCCTCAAAACACAAGGGCATTCTTTTAGAATGGAGAAGAGGAGAGTGGTGAATCTGTGGAATTTGTTGCCACACGCAGCTGTGGAGGCCAAGTCTTTGTGTACATTTAAGGCAGAGGTTGATAGACGCTTGATTGGTCAGGGCATGAAGGGATACGGGGAGAAGGCAGAGATTGGGGCTGAGAGGAAAATTGGATCAACCATGATGAAATGGTGGAACAGACTCAATGGGCCACATGGCGTCATTCTGCTCCGATATCTTACAGACTTATGGTATGATTGTTGCCCTTTGGACTGCATCAGAGAGAGACCGAAGATGTTCTTGAGCATTTCCACCAGTTAATTGGCACAATTTTTCAGAGCTCTGCCAGGTATAGCACCAGGGCCTGACATCTTGCGAGGCTTCATCTTCTTGAAAGACGTTCTGAAGTAGGTCTCTGAGACTGTGATCACAGAATAACCAGATGCTGTTGACTATTGATCTGCTAATGCAAACCAATAAATTATCTCAGGCTTTCATCATCACACTGTCTAATATGCCTCTTCGCTTTGCTGCAAATCTGATCATCCACATTAATTTCTGTTGAACTACAGAGTCAACTTTTTTTTAGAGAAAAATAAACAGCATTGCCACTATGGCAATAGACATCACGCAACATAAATTCTACCAGGTCCACAGAGGGTGGACATCTGAAAACGTTAACAGTGGTTCAGCAATTGAGCATAACTGCAGTGATTCTGCAGGATATGAATGGAAGTCTACATAAACACCAACCTACCATGTGGGTGTTCTTCTATTCTTTTCAGTGCAGGGAACAGCAACAAATGATTTTGAGAACTATCAGTTAATTTTTCCGTTATTAAACAACATTTCAGTGTTTTGGGAATTTTCAGTTTTTTAAAGTTTTATTTTAATAGTACTTGCCGAATTTTGAATGTCAGAATTATTCAGAGTGTTTGACAACTTGGAGAGTTCTGTATTAAGATGGAGGCATGGTTTAACTGAGTTGTCAAAGCTTATTTCACCTCTCTCATGGGTGGGCTGGTTGAAGTCTCACTGTACCGCTGCACACCCTTTTGATTCGCAAGTCTTTGCCGCAAGGCGTTCAGCTGACTTTCCAGTACACATTCTGCTTCCAGGATTGTTCCAGATCAGTTCAAAATGGATTTGGAAGTCAGCAGAGAGTGGGGCAGCTGACAGCAGAGAGTAAATTCGGCCTCAGTTTGTTCTGTGACTATGGCATCCTCAGTTAAAAATACCTCACTAATTTCTTAACACCATTTAGTAATTTATTGTTACAGTCAAACTACGTGACCTGAAACAGATTTTTTAAAAACATTGCTCCTTTCATTTATTCCCTATCACTTCAATCCACACTGTAATTATCATGTTCCTATTAAGTCCAGACGTTGCTATTTCCCTTATCATTATATTATTGTTTCAAATAAAATAATACCTCCCTGTGGTCTATTTTCTCTTTCTTTACATATTAATCCATGTGGTAGATATTTTTAGGCTTGTTTTTAAATCTGCTTTCTGTGCTTTTCATGTGCAGCAGAACTTGATGCCCAAGGCTCTCTGAGATTGGGCCTCATCCTTATTAGCATAAATCTGCTGAACTGTGGGTGCCAGTCAGGCAGCCAAAGTTTTCTGCTCTCCACCACGGAAATTTGCTTTCTCCGCATCATTGGCTGTCATGCTTGGGTAGATCCATGGAGGTTGCAGGGAGAACGAGAGGCAGATGACATAGTGAGGCAATGACCCATGGAACTAGTATGGAGTACTTGTCTTCAGATTCTGACATGTCCAGTCTGGCCTTTGTTGGAAGTTCTCTAAAGGACTGTGGGTTAGGCAGTAGCAAGAGCATGGAAAGCCAAGGGATCAGCACCCCTTGGTGCTAACACATATACAAGAAATAATGACGTTAATCATGCAAAATGCTGAATGGCCATTCCAAGTAGATGTTAGCAAGTGACAAACACCCGCTCAAACTGAAGTGACCATTGATTGTAATTAAGCAACCCTAAATACAGGACAGAAAACACTCTTACTGGTTTTCTTTTACACATTAAAGTAAGTGAAAGGGCTCAATGTTTTCTTCCCCACCGTGTCTTTTGCTATGCAGTCTTTCTTTGCTATAATTCTACATAGCTTGTATCATAATATTTTCACTCCCAGTAATGAATCAACTATTCTTCCTATCACCTTTTGCACTAATCTCTGTTGCCTTGACTTTTGTCTGTAACCCATTATCTATTGGAATTCACAGTCATGATCTTCCCTCATTGCACTCAACCTTGCACTCAACGTCAGTAAGAGCAAAGACTGTGGACATCAGAAACGGTAGAACAAGGAAACACACAGTCGTCAAGAAGGGATCAGAAGTGGAAAGAGTGAACAATTTCAAGTTCCTGGGAGTCAACACCCTGAGCCCAAGTTACAAAAGCAGTTACAAAGTAGACACAGCGGCAGCTATATTTCATTGGGTGTTTGAGCAGGTACGCATTGGAGACACTCACCAAAGACACTTGCAGATCTCTACAGATGTGCCATGGAGAACATTCTGACTGGCTGCATCACCATCTGGTATGGGGTAGTGGTGGTGGGTAGGGGGCTACTGCATAGGATCAAAACGAGCTGCAGTGAGTTGAAAACTTAGCTCCATTTGTCACAGAATTCACTAAGATGGAAGTTTATCACGGGTAGGGAGAATGAGGCAGGTCTTCCATGTAACTGCTGTTTAAGAGACTTAAACTAAAGAGGTATGTTAATTCTGTTGTGAAATGGAAATTTCATGGTCTGGAGTAGTTGAATCTTTCACTCCATAATTATAAGAATTTGCCGTGGTCTGTTTATGATGTAGTTCATCCACCATAGATATGCTACACAGTACAGAACTGATAGACTTTGATTTAGAATGAAACTATGTCAAAGTCTATTACTGAATATGTCTATCCCTGCTATTTCCAGTGAAAACTCCTGAAAGTGGTGGAAGGGATGGAAATTTGAGTGTGTTTGGAGTAAGGGTGCAGAGCAGGTGATTGGAATCAGAAATTAGCACAGCTTTTCAAAGGATTCTGTCCTGGAAATTCATCCACACTGGGATTTGCACTAATTGTACTGTATAGTGATAGCTGTGCATTAAACTTGACTTCTGAAATTCAATTTCATTTAAGCAATGGAGTGCAATTTCAGAAAGTCCACCAGAAAGCTCGAGCTACAGCTTTGCCCAATAATAGCTGATTCACTGGTTTACACTGCAGGTGTAGATGTAAAAGTACCAAGGGAAGAGAGAAGAAATAATCTTTAGGTGCTATTCTGTCTTTTAACACGGCTAATTTTATTGTTGCTGCATAACCAAAGAACGCAGACGAGTCTGCTCTACCAACTTAAAGCTGAAATCATAATTGATAGCCATATTACTAATGATCCAGTGGTTCTATCTGATGAGAGACAGATTGTTTTCAAAGTCACAGTATGGTCTATTCACTTAGGCAAATCAACACAACACAGGTCTCTGCTTACAGCAATATTTGCTCTCTTTTTGAAGATTAACAGGCTAATTGAACTGAAACGATTTTGCTTTATATCAGATTATGACTCAATTGCATACTTTGAAAATAAAGAAAATACTGCCACTTTTTGTACCTGGAACCCATCACAGAAAAGGCTCCATACAGAGTATTTATTTCATGGCATTTAATACTGAAATCGATGGCCTGTCGGTACTGCACACCAATAACATTATCCTTCCATTCAGTCTCAAACTATGAGATTTTGAACATAAAGGTACCTTAAAAGTTTATTCAGATGTAGGTTCCATGTACACCCATACAACTGTAGGTGGCAAGCTTGATCTTTAAAGTTGGCATGCATTGGTTAAACAACACTTCACAATGAAATTGGATAAATGACATGAGATGGCACAGACCTTGCATTTGGTAACTGTAAGGGCCGTGGCCTGGTTGAGGTGCATTAAAGCTTGAACCATAATTTAGAAATCCCGTTGGGCCAGGAGACTGTGTTTGAGTCAATCCACCTTCAGTCTTGATGCCTGCCCATAATGCACCTATATCGGTTAATGTCATCAGATCTGTAGATTCTCATTTAAGTATATTAGAAACAGAAGTGTTATCATTTGATGTAAACAATGTTTAACGTCAAGCAAATTAGAAAATCTGTTGTTAGCTGTTGAAGTCATTCTGTGCAGTAACTGACAAGGCAGAGAAATATATTTTTTATCTAAACAACTTGTCTGCTTACCGTAAGATGGTATTCCATAATGTTGGCCGGGCTGTGGGTAAGTTGCATAAGTTGCTGTTTGCTGCATTCCTGTGACATATGGAGACTGTCCATATGATGCCATGCTTTGTGAAGGTGGAGTTGGGAGAATGTGTGGATACGACCTGTGATATAGAATTAGAAGAAAATGGTATTAATGCATAAAGCAATTCTTTTAATAGCTAATTCTGCCACTTAGAGTATTGAATAAGATAGAAAACCATTTTTCTCCTGAAGAATGATAAATCTGCAAAGGAATGCATTGTAGAAAATTGTTGTGTTGGGGTTCAGGACATGCAAGTAAATATGATAAAATAAAAGGTGCTGACCAGGAGTCTAAAATGTCCTAATTTTAAAATTTTAAAAGAAAACTTACTTGGAAGGATAAATATGTGGAGAGAAGTGATGTGTTTCCCTTGGGCTAAAACCACCACCAATTCCTGAAAAGAATTTAAAAACAAAATAAATCGCACAATCCATTCAGAACATTTATGTATTTCAGAAATTATTTGATAATATAATTTAATATGATATGATTTGATAATATTTGATAATTTGATAATATAATATAATTTGATAATAATGCAATATTATATGCATGTTTAGATAAAAATGTAAGAACAATATTTTTGATTTCTAATCATGCTCAATTGTTAAATTTATTCCACTATACCACTAATATATATAACATACAACTAAAGACTTTTTAAAAAAATCCCCATTTTCTTCATTCCTTTACCGAGAGCAGATACGTGTGCACTTCAACATGCTATTAAATGGCTATCAGCTTTATCCAAAAACCTTTACCTTCACCAAGAATGCAAAAAATATATGAAGGTTTATGTATCAAAACATATTATTCGTAACAAAAACAATTACTTATAAGAACACGCTGTGCGATGTTTCTTCAATCTTAGATTCATAATCAATGTACAGCATTCAGTTAGATTCCTTAAAACCAAATGAGATCTGTTGCCACTCATTTAGTCCCAGGAGTGATAATTGAGGGCTTTCCTCCCTCAGAGGAAGAGGGAGAACCCCCTGCATGGGCAACAGCCGGTTCTTCAACTCTTCCCACCCAGGCTTGAGCCCTGGATAGGCCACACTGGCTTTTTCTTGTCCAGCAGCGGAACGACTCTATACGGTGGTCCTTCCCCACCAAACCCGTGCGGTGGCTGCACCAAGCTTCAGTGCATTGCTCAGCATGTGTTCCTGCAGCCAATCGGCTGCAATCCTCCATGGACATCTCGATGCAGACACCATGTCCTATTTTATTTCCACTGAGTACACTTTAAAAAGGGCAAGTGATTAAAGGCGACCATTCTACAGCAAGTTTGGCTTGCTTTTTTAAAAATTGCTTAGATACTGCAATTAACTTCAGTATCACTACAGCATAGACGAAGCAATTAATTTATAATAACTGAAGTAAGTAGATTTACAAGGATGTTGCCTGGATTGGGGAGCATGCCTTATGAGAATGGGTTGAGTGAACTCAGCCATTTTACCTTGGAGCGACGGAGTATGAGAGGTGATCTGATAGAGGTGTATAAGATGATGAGATGATCATGTGGATAGTCAGAGGCTTTTTCCCAGGGCTGAAATGGCTAGCACGAGAGGGCACAGTTTTAAGGTATTTGGAAGTAGGTATAGAGGAGATGTCAGGGGTAAGTGTTTTTTAAAAGCGCAGAAAGTGGTAAGTGCGTGGAATGGGCTGCTGGCGGATACAATAGGGTCTTTTCAGAGACTCCTGGACAGGTACATGGAGCTTAGAACAATAGAGGGCTGTGGGTAACCCTAGGAAATTTCTAAGGTAAGGACGTGTTCGGCACAGCTTTGTGGGCCAAAGGGCCTGTATTGCGTTGTAGGCTATCTATGTTTCTATGAGGAACTCTATGATATAAGAGGGCGTGACATCTGCAGGGAGCACATTGTGGCAAATTTCAAGTGTGCAGCACATATCTTTAGCTCATTAAACCAAATGAAGGTTATTTTTACCTCCATTTTAGGAGATAATCTGCCAAACAGGTTGCTGGCTGTTGCAGAACCTGCTTGGTTTTCCCTGAAATGGATGAAAAAGGGAATCAGATGGTGTCAGCAAGAAAGACAAATTTGACCCCAATGCACAGAAAAACATGAAGTACATTCCCACAATGTGCTGCACAATACTGTATTTGCGAACATGGAGCGGAGAGAGAGCTTGTAGATCTAGTGGGAGTAAAAGATGTTGGGAATAGTGTGAGTAGAGCACTGCCCGGGGGGTGGGGGGTGTTGTGGGACAGGTGGCAGAGTAGGAATGACAAGGACAGGAGGTGGTGTGGGTGCAGACACACCCAGCCTTGAGACACCAGGCAGGATATTTCATTCCAACCTATTGGTTTATTGATCATAACAAAATGTCTCTGGTGCTCCCTGCTCCCTCCCCTCTCCCTTCCCTTTTTGCCAACCATGATTCCATTCCCCTTCCCCTTCCCACTCTCAGTCCACAATGAGACCAATATCAGAATCAGATTTATCATCACTCACTTATGTCATGAAATTTGTTTATTTTTGCAGCAGCAGTACAGTACAATACATAAAATTACTACAGTACTATGCAAAAGTCTTAGGCACCATCACAACTGTATATATGCATGTCTGTACATAGTCTAACCAAGGTGGAACATACAAGGTAAATGGTAGGACACTGAGGAGTGCAGTAGAACAGAGGGATCTGGGAGTACAGATATATAATTCCCTAAAAGTGGCGTCACAGGTAGATAGGGTCATAAAGAGAGCTTTTGGTACATAGGCCTTTATAAATCAAAGTATTGAGTATAAGAGTTGGAATGTAATGGTGAGGTTGTATAAGACATTGGTGAGACTGAATTTGGAGTATTGCGTGCAGTTTTGGTCACCTAATTACAGGAAGGATATTAATAAGGTTGAAAGAGTGCACAGAAGGTTTACAAGGATGTTGCCAGGACTTGAGAAACTGAGTTACAGAGAAAGGTTGAATAGGTTAGGACTTCATTCCCTGGAGTGTAGGAGAATGGGAGATTTGATAGAGGTGTATATAATTATGGGTATAGATAGAGCGAATGCAAGCAGGTTTTTTCCACTGAGGCCAAGGGAAAAAAAACAGAGGTCATGGGTTAAGGGTGAAGAGGGAAAAGTTTAAAGGGAAAATTGGGGGGGGCTTCTTTACGCGGAGAGTGGTGGGAATGTGGAATGAGCTGCCAGATGAAGTGGTGAATGCGGACTCATTTTTGACATTTAAGAAAAACTTGGACAGGTATATGGATGAGAGGGGTTTGGAGGGATATGGCCCAGGTGCAGGTCAGTGGGACTAGGCAGAAAAATGGTTCTGCACAGCCAAGAAGGGCCAAAAGGCCTGTTTCTGTGCTGTAATGTTCTATGGTTCTATGGTTCTATAGACTCCACAGCTGCCTGTGGCAAAGAGTTCCACAGATACACCACTCTCTGGCTAAAGAAATTCCTCCATATCTTCATTCTAAAAGGATGTCCCTCTATTCTGTGTCCTCTGGTCTTAGACTCTCCTGCCATAGGAAACATCCTCCCCACATCCACTCTATCTTACACCATTTGATAGATTTCAATGAGGTCACCCCTCATTCTTCTGAATTCTAGAATACAAGCCGAGAGCCATCAATCACTCTTCAAATAACAAGCGATTCAATCCTGGAATCATTTTCATGACCTCTGAACCCTCTCCACTTTTAGTACATCCTTTCCAAGATAAGAGGACCAAATCTGCTCAGAATACGCCAAGTGAGGCCTCACCAATGCTTTATAAAATCTCAACATTACTTCCTTGCTTCTATTATATTCCTCTTGAAATGAATGTTAACATTGCATTTGCCTTCTTCATCACAGACTCAACCTGCAAATCAACCTTTAGAGAATCCTGCACAAGGATTCCCAAGTCCCAAAATCCTGCACATCATTTTTTTTGTATTTCCTCTACATTTTGAAAATAGTCAACATTTTCATTTTTCTACCAAAGTGCATGAAATGGTATTCCATCTGCCATTTCTTTGCCCATTCTTCTTACCTGTCTAAGGACTTCTATAGCCATTCTACTCCCTCAAAATGACCTGCCCCTCCACCTACCTTCATATTGTCTGCAAACTTTGCAACAAAGTCACCAATTCCATCATCCAAATCATTGACATACAAGGTAAAAAGAATCGGTCCCAACCCAGACCCCTGAGGAACACCACTAGTCACCGACAGCCAGTCAGAAAAGGCTCCCTTTATTTCTACTCTTTGCCTCCTACCAATCAGCCACTGTTTTATCCATGCTAGTATCTTTCCTGTATTAAGCTTGTTAAAGTGCCACACATAAGGCTGTTACGCAGCCTCGCGTGTGGCACTTTGTCAAAGGCCTTCTGAAAATCCAAGTACACAACATCCACTGATTCTCCTTTGTCCATCCTGCTTGTTAACTCTTGAAAGAATTCCACCAGATTTGTCAGGCAAGATTTTCCATTCAGGAAACCATGCTGACTACAGCCTATTTTATCATGTGCCTCCAAGTATCCTGACACCTTCTCCTGAATAATCAACTCCAACATCTTCCCAACCACTGAGGTGTGACTAACTAACATATAGTTTCCTTTCTTCTACCTCTCTCCCTTTTTGGACTGACATTTGCAATTTTCCAGTCTTCATGAACCATTTGAGAATCTAGTGATTCTTGAAAGATCATTACTAATGCCACCATGATCTCTTCAGCCACCTCTTTCAGAACACAGTGGTGTTCACCATCTAGTCCAGGTGACATCAGATCTTTCAGTTTCCCAAGAAGTAATAAATATCTCTAATTATTTGATATTGGACAACAGTTAAAGGTCTTTGACAGCAATGAGTTATCAAATACCTTCAGGGTGGGTGGAGTCTTAGGATCTGCTGGCTGAGGTCTAGTTTCCACTTACTCCACTTTGCTGCAGAACTAAAATGCTGTCTACAAGAAGGGTCAGAGCCGTCTCTACTTGCTGAGGAGACTGAGGTCCTTTAACATCTGCTGGACAATGCTGAGGATGTTTTACAAGGCTGTGGTGGCCAGTGCTATCATGTTTGGTGTTATGTCCTGGGGCAGCAGGCTGAGGGTAGCAGACACCAACAGAATCAACAAACTCATTCGTAAGGCCAGTGATGTTGTGGGGGTGGAACTGGACTCTCTGACGGTGGTGTCTGAAAAGAGGATGCTGTCCAAGTTGCATGCCATCTTGGACAATGACTCCCATCCATTCCTAATGTTCTGGTTAGGCACAGGAGTACATTCAGCCAGAGACTCATTCCACTGAGATGTAACACTGAGCAGCATAGGAAGTCATTCCTACCTGAGGCCATCAAACTTTACAACTCCTCCCTCAGTGTCAGATACCCTGAGCCAATAGGCTGGTCCTGGACTTATTTCCACTTGGCATGATTAACTTATTATTATTTAATTATTTATGGTTTTCTATTGCTATATTTCTTCACTATTCTTGGTTGGTGCAGCTGTAACGAAACCCAATTTCCCTCAGGATCAATGAAGTATGTCTGTCTGCAAAAGGCAAATGTGGCTGCAGAAACGGGTGTGGCAAGTTCAGGCAACAGGCCTGATCAGGCATATCCCACCAAATGACAGAAGGATAGAAACAGAATTCATTGAAATGCAGTGCATATCGGACTTGTGGTCACGCAAATGCAGACTAATTTGTCTTAAAAAAAAATCGAAGCTGGCAAAAAATAAAAGCAAATGCTAAATACAAACACATTCTCTTCTCCAGCAAGCCAACCCCCTGCCAGGCTCTCCTCAGCCTAGGCCTGATCCCATACATCTCTACAATTTTCCACATTTCCCCTTTATCATCAGAATTTGATCCTGTTTCTATTAAACTCCTGACATCATCAATAGGAGCTTTCCTTGGTTTTGACCCACAAGTTATGTTTAAAAGTCTCATGGAAGGTAGAAAAGTGTGGAGGTCAAAACGTCAAAGCATTCTCATTATTAGGCAGCATCTACCAAAATACATACAGGTGAGGTTTGCTCTATGGGGAGGGGATGTGGGACTGCATTCCTGGATAACAGGAGGTTTCTTAATTTTCTATAAAGCAAAGCTGCGTCATCAATGCACACAATAAGAAAGGCAAATTGGAAATAATGGGTTAATTTCACACACACACACACACACACACACACACACACACACACACACACTTTCTAACCTAAACAGCGCTATCATGGGAGTCACTTGCACGCGGAATTAAAGTTGTTTACTTTTTACAACAGGATAACGGGTCCTTCTGGCCCAGTGAGGCTGGGTTACCCATTTGCACTCAGGAGACCAATTTACTTACTAACCTGTACATTTTGGGAATGGGGAGGAAACCAGTGTTCCGAAAGAAAACCCACATAGTTACAGTGAGAATGTAGAAACACTTACAGACAGCAGCAAGAATTGAACCCACGTCTACAGCGCTATAAAGCAATTACACTAACTGCTATGCTACTGTGCTGCCCCCAAGTAATGCTACAATCATGCATTTTCAAAACTAATGGCTAAGGTTTTTCAGAAATTCATGGGCATGATCTCTTTATGTTGACAACAATCAAGGCTTTGGTTACATTCTCAATCAGAATCAGAATCAAGTTTATTATCACTGGCGTGTGACGCGAAATTTGTTAACTTAGCAGCAGCAGTTCAATGCAATACATAATCTTGCAGAGAGAAAAAATAAATAAAATGAAACAATAATAATAAATAAACAAGCAAATCAATTACATATATTGAATAGATTTTTAAGAAATGTTTAAAAATTAGAAATACTGCATATTAAAAAAAAAGTGAGGTAGTGTCCAAAGCTTCAATGTCCATTTAGGAATCAGATGACAGGGGGGAAGAAGCTGTCCCTGAATCGCTGAGTGTGTGCCTTCAGGCTTCTGTATCTCCTACCTGATGGTAACAGTGAGAAAAGGACATGCCCTGGGTGCTGGAGGTCCTTAATAATGAACGCTGTCTTTCTGAGACACCACTCCCTAAAGGTGTCCTGGATACTTTGTAGCTAGTGCCCAAGATGTAGCCAACTAGATTTACCACCTTCTGCAGCTTCTTCCGGTCCTGTGCAGTAGCCCCTCCATACCAGACAGTGATGCAGCCTGACAGAATGCTCTCCACGGTACAACTATAGAAGTTTTTGAGTATATTTGTGGATATGCCAAATCTCTTCAAACTCCTAAAAAATATAGCTGCTGTCTTGCCTCCTTTATAACTACATCGATATGTTGAGACCAGGTTAAATCCTCAGAGATCCTGACACCCAGGAACTTGAAGCTGCTCACTCTCTCCACTGCTGATCCCTCTATGAGAATTAGTATTCAACATAGAAATGTGCTTGCCATGTAGTGATGATATAAGATATTAGAACAAAGTTTCAGATTTTGTTGGTGGTGAGACATGAAATTCCTTTTAATAAAATGTTGCACCTCACCAACTTGTCAAATATTGTGGCCATGTAATTGTTGGATCTTTAGTGATGTAGCTTAGAAAGTAACATTCTTAAAGCCTGGAGGAACTCCGCAGGCCAGGCAGCATCAATGGAAAAAAAAAGAGCATTTTGGGCCAAGGCCCTGTCTGGCCTGCTGAGATCCTCCAACATTTTGTGTGTGTTGCTTTGGATTTCCAGCATCTGAGAACTTCCTGGTGTTTGTTTTCATAAAGCCTTCCAGCCTTCATATATTCTGAGAGCAGCAATTGTGTTGGGTATGATAAGTTAATCACAGTGCTTCCCAATAATGATCCTTAAAGAAAGCACTTAATTGAATTCATGATCCTTTGAAATCTTCCTGAGCACAACCCTCTGCTGAAGTAATCACTATAGTGCCTTTCATTCACTCAGAATCATTGGGACTTACCAGCTACTCGGAGCAATGAATCTATTTTTAATTAAGAATTGTCATTTTTTCTGTTCGACCTTGTTACTGTTGCAGCAGTTCACTGAAGAGTCTCCTGTCAGTTGGCACAAACCAGTCAATGCCAATGGTCAACTTTGTGCAAAGGTTTGAAAATGATTTCATTGAAGTCCATAGTTAAGGTTTGTTGAAGCCACAGTTGAAGTGCAGAGCATGCTTCAGATGGTAATCTCTCATCATGGAATGACTGCAACTCAACACCAATTACAGCGATCTGAGAATGGCCTGTCATTTGCCCACATTAAATCCTCGTCTCCGTGCCCATGAAATGGAATCCTTGCGAATCTCAACAAATTCAATTGGCTGACAGCACATCTAATGACCTCATATTGCCAACCTCTGCCAGAACCCTGTTCCACTGGTATCTGTCGTACCTATTCCTCCACTTCCTCCCGCGGAAGTAAGGAAGATGATTCCCTGATGGCAAGTTGTGCATGAGGCAGTAGGTGTAAGTAAATACCCTCGGGAAGCTATTGAAGGGTTAACTTGTAGCTGTACAACCCTGGAACTCCTGGGAAAATCACTGTATGAGAGCTGCAGTGCAGATCGGAGTCAGGAGCCAATAGGTAGTGGTGACAGGGCTGTCCCAAAAAAAAAATTGCAGCTAAAATACTCCACCCCAAAACTCCACTGTGTGGATGGTCAGTTGAAATATTGGAGACAATGTATACTGACCAAGATACATGACAACGACTGTGGTTATTGTTCTCATTGTTAACAAGGAATTAGTTGATCAGTGGTTGGTTGGGGAAGGGTAACAGCCTCACAAGTTCTTAATGAGGGTTTGAATCAATTCTGGCAGAAATTATCACGCTCTGAACCTTGAGTTGCCTCAAATAAGTGGATGTCCCAATTAACCAATAGTCCAGTTAACTGAAATCCACTACAAACAAATAAAAAGTGCAAGGGGGCATATATACATGGTCATTACATTCAGCAGTATGAACTCTTAATAAAATACAAACAAACAAGGCACCATTGCCACTCTTGTGGGTTTCGGAGGTGAGACCCTGTCCAATATTGAATAGGGAATGCTGCTGACTGGCACAGGACAATGTGCTGAAGCTCAGTGCAGCCAATGCTAACACTCTGTGGAGAAACACACCTTCGCTATTGAACATGGAGGGGTGGGTGGAGTTGGGTAGGGAAGCCCCTCAAACCAGGAGTTTAGTAAAAGGTTGATCATCACTCTTCTAGGATGCCCTGTGTAGCTCAATCAGCAACATTCATAGAAAAGTTAGAGGTATTGTGAAGAAGTGGTGGCACACTCACCCAAGTTGACTGCTTGACGACACAAGTATAGCAGCAAACTACAACGTTGCCAGCAGCATCAGTGAGTTAGTCAGTTAAAAGCACAGCTGCAGTAAATTGATTGCAAAGATAAGATGGTTTTCTTTGAATGGCCAATGATCTTTCAAAATCAGATAAACTTTGCCCAAATTTACCTGGCGACAGTCCAAATGAATTCTTCTGGACAGATGCAACTAATGTTGTCTGCACCAAATATCTGCAGCTGCTTTAACATACACTGTAACCACAAATGCTGGGTCAAATTTCACAATTCTCAGAGTCTGAGCATGTTTTTGTGATTGATTACTCAGAATCAATATTCAGTCACATAATGCTTAGAAACAGAGCACGGTGTGATCCAATTTTTTGACAATCACTTTGGTCATATTCCCAGCACATATCAACCATTTACATTAAATGTTCTGCTCCCATCCTCACCGCATCTCTATTCTTCCCTGCAATCATCGCCAGAAGTCATTTGTTGGTGAGGCAGCAAGAGGCTTAAAATTAATTCGGGGCCTTTCAGATCTTTTCAGCGGGTTGCAATCATAATGATCTCTTAGGTACTTGGGAGGGACCAACACAAGAAGTGAGGTGTAAACAGAGCGGCCATTGTTGGAGTGGATAGTGTTAGAGGGGCCAGGCTTTGCCTGAAAGGGCTTGGGCAAGAGCTGGGACAAGCTAGAACTTAACCTTGAGAAGTTATATGTATATCAAGTGTTAGGCAGGATGGTAGTGAAGGCACTGAAATGCTCTTCCTGGGAGGTGTACGCATTCAAGGTACCTAGGGGTCTTCCTAATGACTACATTTGCAGGAAGTGCATCCAACCTCAGCTCCTGACTGACAAAGTCTAGGAACTGGAGCTGGATGTACTCTAGGACCATGCAAGAGGCTGAGAACTCATTAATGAGACACTTACTGAGGTGATCACACCCAAAGTCAGGCCTCAGAGAGTAGATGGGTGACCACTAGGCGAAGTAAGAGGAATAAACAGTCAGTGTAGGGTTCCCCTGTGTCCATTCCCCTCAGAAACAAGTGTACCCATTTACATACTGCTGGAAGGGGTATCAGGGCACAGCAGCAGCAGCCAGCATAGTGGCAGTGTGTTTGGTAATGTCAAGCAGAGCAACAGTCAGGGGGAGGGACAGGAGATTCTGTGGCCATGAAAGAGATGCCAGGATGATGGTTGCCTCCCATGTTCAGGGTATGTCAGAGCTGCTGCACCAGATTCTCTCGAGGAAGGATAAGAGGCAGAGGTCATGGTGCACATTGGCACAAATGACATGGGTAGAAAGGAGGATGAAGACCTGTGTGCTGGGTATAGGGAGTTAGAGAAGAGGCTGAAGAACAGGACCTCCAGGGTAGTAATACCTAGATCATTCTCAGTACCTTGTGCTACCCAGGGCTGAAATAGGATGATAGTACAGATGAATGAGTGGCTGAGGGACTGGTGTAGAGGTTTCAGATTTTTGGACCACTGAGATCTCTTCTGTGGAAGGTATGATCACTACTAAAAGGACCGTTTACACCTAAACCCGAGAGGGAACCAATATCCTTGCAAGCAGGTTTGCTAGAGCTGTTAGGGAGAGTTTAAAGTAATTGGCAGGGGGATGGGAACAGGAGTGATGTAAGTATATGCAAGTTGGTATACAAGTCGATGCAGTGTGCAGTGAGACTTTGAGGAAGGACAGGAGGGTGATAGGGCAAAATTGCAGTCAGTGGGATGAGTTAATGTGTAACATGGGGACAAAAATCGAAAAGGGTGATGAATACAGGTCTGAAGGTATTATATTTGAATGCATGCAGTATACCGAAAGCAAGAGATGATATTTTAGCACAGTTAGAGTTCGGAAGGTATTTCGTTGTGGGTATCACTGAATTGTGCCTGAAAGATCATAGTTGGAAGCTTAACATCCAAGGATACACATTGTATCAAAAGGACAGGTAGGGAGGAAGAGGGAGTGGGGTGGCTCTGTTGGTAAAAAAATGAAATCAAATTCCTAAAAAGAAGTGACACAGGATTGGAAGATGTAGAATTCTTGTAGGTAGAGTTAAGAACCTGCAAGGGTAAAAAGTACCCTGATGGGAGTTTCGTATAGGCCTCCAAACAGTAGCCAGGATGTGGGATGTAAATTACAATGGGAAATAGAAAAGGCTTGTAAAAAGGGCAATGTTACAAAAGTCATGGAGGACTTTAACATGCAAGTAGATTGGGGAATCAGGTTGGTGTGGGATCCCAAGAGATGAAATAACTGGCAGGATAGATAAAGGACAGTCAGTGGATGCTTACTTGGATTTTCAGAAGGCCTTTGACAAGGTGCCGCACATGAGACTGTTTAACAAGTGTCCATGGTATTACAGGAAAGGTACTAGATTGGATAGAAGATTGGCTGACTAACAGGAGGCAAAGTTTGGGTATAAAGGCTGCCTTTTCTGTTTGGCTGTTGGTGACTAGTGGTGTTCCACAGGGGTTGATATTGAGCCTGCTTCTTTTTCCATTATATGTCAATGATTTGAATGACAGAATTGATGGCTTTGTAGCCAAGTTTGCAGACAATGCAAAGAAAGATGGAGGAGCAGGTAGTGTTGAGGATGTAGGGAGACTGCAGAAGGACATAGATGGATTGGGGGAATGGTCAAAGAAGTGACAGATGGAACATAGTTTCAGGAATTGTATGGTCTTGCACTTTGGAAGAAGGAATAAAAACTTAGGATATTTTCTAAATGGGGAAAATATTCAAACATCAGAACTGCAAAAGTACTTGAGAATTCTTGTGCAGGATTCCCTAAAAGTTAACTTTCAGAGTGAGTTAGCGGTAAGGAAAGCAAATGCAATGTTAACATTCATTTTGAGAGGACTTGAATACAAGAGCAAGGATGTAACGCTGAGGCTTTATAATTAGTTAGTTAGACTGCACTTGGAGTATTGTGAGAAGTTTAGGCCCCTTATCTAGGAAAAGATGTACTGGCAGAGGAGAGTGTCCAGAGGGGATTCACAATGATGATCTTCGGAATAAAAGGGTTAACCTTTGATGGCTCTGGGCCTATACTCACGAGAGGTTAGAAGAATGAGAGGGGGGATCCCATTGAAATTTATGGAATATTGAAAGGCCGAGATAAAGCAAAAGTGGAGAGAATGTTTCCTATAGTCGATGAGTCTAGAATCAGAGGGCACAGCCTCAGAATACAGGGACTTCCATTTAGAAGAGAGATTAGGAGGAATTCAATTAGTGAGAGCATGGTGAACCTGTGGAATTCATTGCTACAGATGGCTGTGGAGGCTAAATCAGTGAGTAATTTAAAACAGAGGTTAATAGGTTCTTGATTAGTCAGGATGCCAAAGGATGAAAGCAGGAGAATGGGCTTGAGGGAGATAGTAAATCAGCCAGTATGGAATGGCAGAGCAGATTCGATAGGCTGAATAGCTTAATTCTATGTTTCCTGGTCTTCCACTAACCACTTTCTAAATTTGCAGAATCGGCAGGTTTGTGTTAGTTCCACCAGTCTTTAACTCACCACCATTATAAACACAAAAGGGTATGTTTGACGGCACTTTAAGTGCATTACACCTTTACAACTGTAGAGTTATAGACACAGCTCAGCACTTCACAGAAGCTGGCCTCCTCACCACAGACTCTGTTATATCTTCTCATTGTCTCCATAAAGCAGCCAACTTAAATCAAAGGCCTCGCCTAGCCTGGACAGTCTTCAACCTCCTCCCATCAGGCATACCATACAAAAGCCTGAGAGCATATAACATCAACTCAAAGGATGCTTCTATCCCATTGCTGTAAGACTATGAACAGTCTCCTTCTACAACAAGATGGACTCCAGACCACACGATCTATTTCATTATAACCTTACATTTTATTGCCTGCCTGCACTGCATGTTTTCTGTATTCATAACACTATATTCTGCATTCTGTAATAGCTTTTCCCATCAATGCACTGTCGTGATGAAATGGCCTGTATGGGTGAAATACAAGGCAATGTTTCTCAATGCACCTCAGCAGTGTGATAATAAAAAATCAATTCACCAATATTGTACTTCAGTAATACACAAAATGCTGGAGGAACTCAGCAAGTCAGGCTGCATTGCTGCTCTTCTCTCTGTTTCCGCAGCAGTCTCAACCTTACCCTCAAACTCGCTGACAAGAGAGATGCTGTTGTAGTCTGATGGACTGATCTCATCGAGGCCAGAGAGCAGGTCTCAGACACCTCCTCTTTCTTACCCCTTGAACAGGACCCTACTAAGGAGCATCAGGCCATTGTCACCCATGACATCATCAACGCCATCACCTTTGGAAATCTCCCATCCACTAACACCGAATTCCAGTGCACAGTGCCCTGTCTGCACTTCTATTCTTTGATGCTGCCTATTCTTTTGTCCTTCTTCAGAACATCTTCTCAAGGTATGTGATATGGGGAATTAAAGCCTAATACTGTGATTTTAAATGTATATTTAACGCATTATTAACGTAAAACACATGGAGCTTCTTCGTGAATTTAAGTCATACTTCTACCTTGTGCTTGCAAGCCATTTCTTTGTTTAAAGGTAACAAAGTAAAGCAATGCTTGTAATTGCATACAATTGTTCCAGAGCAGATAAAGAAAACCTAGTTAAAAGTACAACATGAAGCAGGATTACCAATGTCACAAAAATCTTTTTCTTCTCAATAGCAATTCACGAGTAGAATTTCATCAAGGGCTGGATTAGGGAGATGAAACTGATAAATTCTATCCTTCATCTGCATTGGCTTTTCTTAATTATATGGACGAAGTGACATTTTGTCACTCATACCTGAGAAACCGTCTAAAGACTCCTCCGCTGCTGTTGTAGCAATGCCACTACTGCTCATTGGTTCCGTTTTGACTGCAAAACATAAACAGGAATATTAAACCATTTTAATAAATTAAAATTAGATTTGATATTGTGTAGCATTAAATATACACATAAAACAAAATATTAAGCTTTAGTTCCCATATCACACATGTAAAGAATTACTTATAAAGACATCTGAAAGAGGGACGAAAGAGCAGACAGCAGAACCGGCAGATAGGGCACTGTGCACTACAATTTGTACATTTTTTCCATTTGATTCTGCATTTAGAACGTTTTAAAAATTAATTGACTCAATACTTGAAGTCTTAGCTTTACTTCATCCCTTATACTTCTGGTTTTTTGAAGTTTACAATTTCTGGTAATGACAATGCATGTTACATTTCCAAAAGCTGGAAGCTTTCTAACTGAGAAATGCACTTCATATTTAAAATTCAGAAGGGCTTTCCTCAAGATCACGTCAAGATCTGCTGGTTAAGTGCACTAGCATGAAGTTGAATGCTTAGCTCTGTGACCAACTAACGAGTGAAAACGGGGCAGTAGCCAGTTACAAGAAAAAAAATCATATTCCTACTTTTTCAAGAATCTGCCACTGGCTAACTAACAAATCAATCTGTGTAAGGGAGTGTAAATTAGAATCTCATGTGTTTTCAAAGATCCTGAATGCCACCTTATAACATAGCCCAGCTTGACAGGCACCAGATCTAACTCATATAAACACATAGCTCTCTAAAACCACATGGAAGGACTCCTTACTCTCTATAAACAAGATGCATCCCAATTCATTTCTGGTATTTCTTAAGTTATTTGACTCAAGGTAGGAAAGAATGATGATTGTACAGTTGCCCTCATCTTGTTTACTATTGATACAACAAAATGGAGCGCTTTGGGGAGAGTGATGGACAGTGAAACCTATGGGAGCTTTCTTGCATATAGCCATTGTGGACATTAAGGCCAAATGTGATTCTGGTATGAAATGATCTTCCAAGGCTCACATAAAAGCACCAGAGAATTCCCAGAACTATGCTGCCAGAACGCGAGTTATTGCTCCCAGACACCAGAGCAATAACAGAACAATAGATGTCCCAACATTACTTTCTGTAAATTTAATGGACACATTGCTGAATTCTGCTCTTGCAGTAGACTCTTGGAACCTACTGGGGCTCCACGATAGCAGAGCAGTTAGCACGATGTTATTAGAGCTCAGGGTGTCGGAACTGGGAATCCAACTCCGTCATCCTCTGTAGGGAGTCTCCATAATTCTGCCTCGTGGAATACATAGGTTTTCTCTGAGCCCTCCAGTTTCCTCCCACAGTTCATACTAAGAAGGTTAACTGATTTTTGTAAATTGTCACATGATTAAGTTAGGGTTAATAATCGGGGTTATCGGGTGCCGCAGCTTTCCACGCTAAATAAATAAAACAACGTTCAGAAGATCACTTCTCTTCTTGTGTCCACTCCAGAAGCTGGTGTATGAACTATGGACTTGATGGATTAGTTCACATCTATCACTAAGCCAAGAATTCAAAGCCTATAAATCAAATGTTCATTTACTTTAATTCAAAGATCTTAATAAATAATAACTTAAGAGCTCTATAGCTTCTTCCCTCAGGAATTGTGCTTAAATGCTTGTAAGAGCATCACCCTGTCCTCATTCTGCAGAAGATTATTTTTAAAATGATGGTTTTGTTCTACTCTTATGTGCTTACATCAAGTGAAATGAAGTCAAAAATAGAATGAGGTTTTATGGATTTCATTAATAAGGAAATTGATATATTTTGTGCATCAGAAGATACTCTAATGCCATTTAATGAACTGAGATGTTATGAGTCTCATCCTTTAATTTGATAAAAATAAAACTAGAGTCATAGGAAAGTACACCACAATAAAGAGGCCCTTCAGCCCATCTATTCCATGCCAAACCATTTAAACTGCCTACTCACATCAGCCTGCTCCAGGACCATAGCCTTACTATCCATGTACCTATCTAAACTTCTCTTAAACATTTAAAGTGAGCTTGCCAGCAGTTGTGCTAGGAGCCCATTCCACACTCCCATGGTCCATTTTTGTTTAAAATAAAACTGTTTTAAACAAAAAGTGATTTCTGCCTTGTAAGCTTAAATATTACATTTAAATGGCTCCACAGTTCATGCAGAAGAAAAAAAAATTGTTTTCCTTTGCACATAATGGCTCTGATTCTAGTGTTTCAGACAGCATTGTGAAATACTTACTCCTAACCAAAATTTCAGTAAGAGTTTTAATTCAATTGATGCTCAAAAGAAAAATCTAGACTGCATAACTTGCTAAAATACAAAAGGTAAAATTTTCATCAATCTGACTACCCACACTGAAGAAAAACAACATAATTTTTTTACTGGTAATTCCAGACACAATTCTAATCTAGAAATCTAATGTAAATTAGAGCCTGGAACAGTTTCTGCTAAAACAAAACACAGCACAGACCACTACATAACTTCTTGCCAAAAATATTAGATTTTTATCCGGTTTTTAATTAAAATCCGGACAAGGCCAAAATGCCAGCAGAAAACCACACCCAAAGGGCACTTCAGAGAGCACAAAAAATTAACTGGAATTGTGGTTTTGTTCCTGAGCCAGACCAACCTGCAGTCGTCTAGCAACCCCTCAACTAGGCTGAACATAGTGAAGATGTCACCTAAAGGGAAACTGTAAATAAGAGATTTAAGCAAGCCAACATTGATGTTGAAATATAGTAAGGAGATAGAGAGCCCAGTGACATACAACAACCTTTCTCCTCAATGTCAGCCAAACTAAAGAGCTGGTCATTGACTCCAGGAAGGGCCCAGTGCACATGGCCCCTTTTTCCTAGAAGTGAACTTCAACAATAGCCTTATCTTGGTACTGCTACACAGCTGCCACTGCCATGGCTCACCAGTACCTCCATGTCCTCAGGAGGCTAAAGAAATGTTCTTGTCCCCCCCTTTGACCCTCACCAATTTTTATGGATGCACCATAGAAAACAACATCTGACACATGGGAAATTTGCTATGGCAAATTCTCTGCCTCTGACCATAAGAAACCACAGAGAATTGTGGGTACAGCTCAACACATCAGAAGAAACTAGCCTTCCCATCACGGACTCTGTCTACACTTCTTGCCGCCTCGGTTATGCAGCCATCGCAATCAAAGACCAAACCCACCCTGGAAGTTCTCTCCTCTTCCCCCACCCCTCAAATCAGGCAATGGATACAAAAGCCTGAAAGACCACTCTCAAGAATAAAAGAAAACCTCCACCTTCTCCTTCTATTCTCCACTCTGGCTTCTACTTCTTCTCCTCACCTGCCTATCAACTCCCCATTCTCCCTCCTTCTTCCCTTTCTCCCATGGCCCACTCTCTTTCCTATCAGATTCCTTCCTCTCCAGCTCTTTACCTTTCCTACCTACCAGGCTTCACCTATCACCTTTTAGCTATCCTCCTTCCCCTCCTCCCCACCCACCTTTTTATTCTGGCATCTTTCCCCTTCCTTTTCAGCCTTGAACACCATAAACTATAAGACCACAAGACATAGGGGCAGAATTAGGCCATGTGGCCCATCGAATCTGCTCCGCCTTTTCATCATACCTGATCTAGTTTTGCTCTCGGGCCCAGTCTCCTGCCTTCTTTCCATATCCCTTCATGCCCTGACCAATCAAGAATCTATCAACCTCTGCATTAAATAGACAAAGACTTGTGCTCCACAACTGCCTGTGGCAGAGAAATCCACAGATCCACCACTCTCTGGCTAAAGAAGAAGGGTCTCAAACTGAAATGTTAACCATTTTATTCATTTCCATAGATGCTTCCCGATCTGTTGAGTTCCTCCAACTCAAGAGCAGCTTCTATCTGTTCAACACTATTGTACTCTTGTATAATGAGATGGATTCTTGACTTTACAGTCTATCTTACATGGCCTTGCATCTTATTGTCTGCATGCACTAGACTTTCTCTGTAATTGTAACACTTCATTTTGCATTCTAATACTGATTTCCTTGTACAAGGCAAAACAAAATTTTACACTGTACCACCATAAATTTGACACCAATTTACCAATTTTAGATAAATTGAACTGAAAGACTGGGGGGAGCCAACCTGTAAAAGGATGGAATGGAATAAGAGTTAGAAGGGTGAGTGATAGACTAGGCAAAGAGGGATGATAGGTAGATGCTGCGGGGAAGAGTAGAAATCGTGATAGAGATTCGGAGGAGATAGGTGAAGGCGTCAAAAAACTGCAGACGAGGAAATCTGATAGGAAAGGAAGATGGAGCATAGAATCAAGTGAGGGAGGTGGAATGGCAGATTGGACTGGGGGGTTGGAGTGAGGGATCAGAGGAGGAGTGTATGGGTGATGAGGAGATAGAATGGATAGTTGAAGAGAAAGGTGCACATAGCAGGACCACAATCATATGGATAGGATCACTACACTTCTTCTTAACGAGTTTTTAAAATTATAGTGTATTTCAGTTATTTGGGTCATCGGTTAATTAGGGCAGCCATTTATTTGGGACAACACTAAAGAACAAAATCTAATCGAGATAATTGCTGAGATTCTCTTTCTTTATTTGGGATGCTGCCACTTAATCAGGGCAGGAGACTGTTGCCAAACACATTCTGACTAGCATCAGTTGCAAGCACTTGTGCGGCCGTTAGATGCTACACCGTGCTTAAGTGTGGACAGTTTCTAAATAGTTGTATGTGTGTGTTCAAAAAGCAGGAATCTTTGTCACTGATAGTTGGCAAGAAGTAAGCAGTAGGACAATTCAGAACTGTTTACTGTGGTTTCAAGCATTCAGGCTTGGAGATGCAAGAGTCACCCTGAGTAAAAATGAAATGATTTAATACTTCAACAAGTTAGGAACTACAAAGAAATTGGAGGATGCAAATCATTAATAGCAGTGTGCGAAGGCAGTCCATTATCTGCACTCAGAGTCTGCACTGATTTTGTTCATTGTGTACACTGGATGAATCCCTCCATTAGGAACTAATACACAGTTTTATAGTATTGTAGCACTATTGGCAATGTTCTAATTTGTTGTGTATTTCATTTAAGTACATTACTTGTTACTCAGTTTTGCTTTTTTCCTACCTTTTTAACTATTTCCATGAAACTTCGGCTAATTATGCCAGTCGCTTAATTGGGCCAAAATGTTTTGGTCCGATGTGTCCCAATTAAGCAAACTTACTGTATTTCTAGCAACCTCAAAGGTTTCATTATTAACTCATTCAGCAAATGATTGGAAGGCATGATCCTGTGATGTACTGTTCTATATATATTATATTTTTAAATATTTAAATACATTTGACTATTAGTGATATAGGCAAATGTATTTAAACAACTTTGACAGAGCCAAAGGATAAAGAGCTCACCACAATCTTCTGGAGGCAAGGCCTCACAAAATCCCCTCAGAGGCCTTGCCATCACTCACAGCCAGCTCCACATGGAGGATTGATTGAGGCAACAGTTCCTGGAGGGGGGGGGGATGACTGTCCCCACAGGAATACATAAAGTAAGTGAGGCCAAAGAGAAAATGGGAGATGCAAGCACAGGCAGAGTACTGGACTGAACATGGATCGTGACAATAACAATAGTTTGCGTACACATGGAAACCAGAATTAAATGTGTTAGATTCTCACAATTAGAGGACATCAAAATGAGCAATATTTAAAGCATTTAAAACAGAGAACACTACAAATGACATCTTAAATTGACAGAAAATGCATTATAAAATTTCAATGTAAATTATTTTAACTTCACATCTGGTCCCTTGCCTTTACACCAGCCTAACATCTGGAGTACAAACTCATTCATGTGAAATATGCATTTTATACTTCCTTTGTAAACGGAGTTAAAATTACCTCAAAGAATGGTAAGTAATCTCAAGTGTGCAAATCAGGACTTGTCAATTTGAGAAGATGAAAACAATTCTTAACTTCCTAGAGCCAAACTAATATTTCCTAGAACCACAAGAAACCTTTTTTTCTAGTTGCATAAAAAGGATGATTTCATGCCTGAGCACAATACACAATTATTTATTTAACCTTTGATTAGCTATAATGTACAGTGGTACAGTGAAAGTGACATTTCCATTTGGATGTTATCATTTTGCTGCATGCCGCACACTAACTTACTGAACTCTGAATTGAAAAATAAATGTACTAGTTAGGAAATTCCTTAATCTTCCTGCATCAAAGGCATTTTGTACTTATAATTGAGAGAGCAGCTTTACGAACTGTTCCCAGACTTCCAACCGTACCACTCTAGCTGGTTTCTGGGATTGGCCAGGGATTACTGTCATAGCTTCTGCTGTGTAACCATCCATATGGATTCTGCAAAATTATTCTGTATTGCTCCCACAACCTAAATATGCATACAATTCAGATATGGATACCACATAATCTGCTTGTGATAGATGATGTCAGTCGAGCAATATAAGCAATTGTAACTGCAAGAAAGGAATATTAAAAGATTCTGATGATGATGCTAGATCTATTGTAACCATAAAGTTTTTTCAAGAGCTTTCCACAGGGAAGGTACAGAGCAGCAGCAGGCTCAGCAAGCTTACTACTTTGCAAAGAATAAAATGGAGGAACAGAACAGTTATAAACACAGAACTTATAGAATATATTATGGTTGCAATTGTGTTATTACTCTACAAATGAGAATTAAAAACAATGATGTGGACAATTGGTGCAGTTGAATTTTGCTTCACTAAGGTATGACATATTCCATTTTCTCATTAATTAGACAGTAGACTCTACTTCCATTTCCCCTACATTGTTTATCATAGCTCCTGAATTTACTTTAATACCTTTGGGTGATGGTCACAGCACGCATTCATGGTGGTGAGCACTTGGGATACACAACATCTTGTTCTGATACCATCTCTGCTGTCATGTTGCAATGTTATGTTTCAAAATGTCTAAAATGCTATCAGAAAGTGTACAATTAATATGTAGAATAAAGTGTGTCTGTAAAAGGAATCAATTCTGCTTATTCAGACTGGACTCAATCGACATAGAATTGGACTGAAATTCTCACTTCTATCTTTGCTTTTGTCTCCTTGCCAAATGAAGGAGATGTATTACTTCCATCAGATAATTTACCCCCATCTGTTTCTAAGAGTCTGATCAAAGGGCACTTGGATGAAAGTAAACAAATTTTTCAAAAGTCACTTATAAAATAATTGCACATGAAAGTTGAAAGCAACTATCAAATGAATGAATGTCTGATACCCAATTTCATAACAAGTACTTCAAACATAATTAAACACACTCACCTTCTGTGCCATTTGGTGTCATAGAATTGTTATTAATACAAGAGTTGTCAAGTTTTGGACCATTGGGAGACTCACTACTTCCACTTATTCGACCTTGTGGGCTTGCTAGATCCTGCATTTCCATAGACCTATAAGTAAGAAATACACTTAGTGGCCACGTTATTAGGGATGCCTGTATACCTATTTGTTAATGCAAATATCTAATCAGCCAATCATGTGACAGCAATTTAATACAAAAAAGCATACAGGCATGGTCAAGAGATTCTTTTGATGTTTAGATCAAACATCAGAGTGGAGAAGAAATATGATCTAAGTGACTTTGAGCATGGAATGATTGTTGGTGCTAGATAGGGTGATTTCAGTATGTCAAAAACTGCTGATCTCCTGTGATTTTCATGCATAGCAGTCTACAGAGTTTACAGAGAATGGTGTGCGAAACAGAACATCAAATGAGCAACAGTTCTGCGGCGACACACGGTGACGTTTTTGGGCTGCGCACAAACTTCTAGATATATCTCTTCTGAACTACTATTGCTGCAATCTGCAGCCTGTATTTTCACTTTAGGTAATGTCCTTTTAAACTAGCTTAACGAACTAGTAATTTCACTATTTTCTGAAGGACTTGCAGATTTAACTCTCAAGCATGCAGGTATAGCACTTTAAGCAGAAGAATGCATTTTGCCATGATCAGAAGAGGGGAGAAGGGGAGTACTCTAATCCAGACTGAAACACTGAGGTATAAGACTTCCTCTACTCAATATCTTGATAGCAAATGTATAATCGTTAGAGACCAGGAATGAGGACTTAGGGCAAGATTGGAGGAAAATGAGAGATTGCTGCATTCTGTGTTTCACAGAGACATGGTTAACAAGCTGGGTTCAGTGATCGGACCAGAAGCTTCTTGATATACTGGATGGACCGGACTGTTGATTCAGTGGGGGTCTATGTTTCGTGATAAACTCTCTGTGGTGCTCAGTCTTGTCGTACTCTTCTTCTCCTGACCTGGAACAGCCAATAATTTAAGTCCCAACCATTTTACCTACTAAGAGAGTTCTCCTTCATGATCCTGACTGCAGTTTGCAAACAGCCAAGGGCAATGTTAAGCTTCCTTGAGAGGTACTGAGTGCCGCCATCAGCAAATGAGAAACGGTCTACCCTGATTCCTTTCAAATCATTGTCGGAGACTTCAATCAGGTTGCTTTGAGGAAATCTTGCCATAACAATCATCTACGTATGACCTGCAGTCCAAACAAGCTAAACCACTACTATACTACCATAAGGAATGCCTGCTCTTCGATCCCTAGACTGCATTTTGGGAATCTGATCATTTGGCAGTCCTCCTCCTAACTGCATACAGGCACAGGCTAAAGACCAAACCTCCAGAGACAAGGACAACAAAGAGGAGCAGAGGAGTGGCTATGCAATTGCTTTGAGTTGGAGGTTTAGGTCTCAAGAGCTCAGAGGATCTGAAAGAATACGCCATAGACTTTATTAAATTGTGTATGAGTGCATCGCCACCAAGTCATTCAGTCTTCCCCAACCAGAAGCCCTTGATTGACCATGATCCCTAATCTGCTGAGGGCCAGGTCAGTGGCGTTCGGGTCAAGTAAAACATAGCAGGTCCAGGTAGAATCTCCGGAAAGCGGCAATTCTGGGCTAAACTGGAATCACTGAAGAATATTCATCAGCTACAGCAGGACTCGAATGCCATTACCTCCTACAAAATGAAACCAAGTGACATAGGTGTCAACAAGGATTTGCTCCCAAGTGAGCTCAATGCCTTTTATGCTGGAGGAACTCAGCAGGCCAGGCAGCATCTAGAAGAAGATTCCAGTCGATGTTTTGGGCTAAAACCCTTCGGCAGGACTGGAGAAAAAAAGCTGAGGAGTAGATTTAAAAGGTGGGGCGGAGGGCAAGAGAAACACAAGGTGATAGGTGAAATCTGGAGGGGGAAGGATGAAGTAAAGAGAGTAAAGTAGATTGGTGAGAGAGACAGAAGGCCATGGAATAAAGAAAAAGTGGGGGGGGCGGTGTGGACTACCAGATGGAGGCAATGAGTGGACAAGAAGGTGAGAGATGGAAAAGTGGATGGGAAATGGTAAAGAGGGGGTGGGAGCATCACTGGAAGTTTGAGAAATTAATGTTCAAGCCATCAGCTTGGGGGCTACCAAACGAAATATAAGTGTTACTCCTCCAACCTAGGTGTGGCCTCATCATGACAGTGGAGAAGGCCGTAGATGGACGTATCGGAATGGGAACGGGAAGTGGAATTAAAATGGGTGACCACTGGGAGATCCCGCTTTGCCTGGTGGACGGAGGGTAGATGCTCGGTGAAGCTGTCTCCCAATCTACAGCGGGTCTCACTGATATACAGGAGGCCACTCCGGGAGCACCGAACACAGTTAATGACCCCAACAGACTGACAACTGAAGTGTCGCCTTTTCTGGAAGGACTGTTTAGGGCTTTGAACGGTATTGAGGAAGGACATATAGGCGCCGATTTTCTCTTGTCTCCAAAACATCAACTATTTATTCCTCTTCACAGATGCTGACTGACTTGTTGAGTTCCTCCAGAATTTTGTATAAGCTGCTCAAGGTTTTCAGCATCTACATCACAACTGCAATATCTTCTTTCTTCCCCCTTGCTTCACCTTGATTTCCCCAACACATTCCATGTGCCCATTATCCCTCCTTACTTGGCTCCACATATTACCCATCAGTCTCTGTCTCCTCCTCTCCCACCAATTCCATCTGCCTATTTTTTCCTCCTTACGTTTCCATTTTCCCACCCATCACCTTCCAGCCTCGTCTCACCATTCCCCTCCCCCGCCTGGCTCCATCTGCCTTTCATTTGTATCCCTTCCCCCTGCCCCACCTAATCTGCCTCTACTCTATCACTGTTTCAGTCCTCCCTCTCGGTCCTATGCTTTAAACAGCAAGGAAGTGACAGAGCACAATTTCCAGACAGACTGTGAGTCTGAAACTGCATTCAAATGCTGCACAGCTAAAATGCTTTAAAGTTATTGCTGTGCTCATCATCCATGTCAGGTTTTATATTCATTAGAAAATAATTTTAGCAAAGAGTAGAGAGGCAGTAATCTTTCATCAAGATTTGAATATAAATACCCCACACACACAATGTGATGAAGGAGCTCAGTCTTGACAAAGGATCTGGGCCCAAAACATCGACTATTTATACCCATCTGTAGATGTGCTGCCTGACCTGCACACGTTGTGCGTGTTGCCCTAGACATCCAGCATCTGCAGAACTTCTTGCGTCTATAAATACCCAATCCATGAATCAGGATTTCAGGACATTACCCAGAACAGAAAATATTCAAAACTTAATATCATTGTGATGTGTCACAAACTGACAATATTTCACCACCTCTTGTTTGAGATTTCTTTTCCAACATTTCTATTTTATGCTTAGTTTAAAATACCAGTTCTGGAAATGTTACAATCTTGCAACACTCTTATGAATAATTTCATTTTGAATCTCATTTTAACTTCAAAATTAATTTATTTTATTTAAGACCAATAGTATACCAGTAATTAAACATTCTATGAAGTGTAAACTTTCTATAATTACTTTTAATTGAATGAATCACACATATTAATTTAGTACAACAAATAACAAGAAAAATACAGAATAAGCGTACAAGCAATGAAGCACTCGTGTATGTTTACACTGGCAAACGAATTGCTCCTCTGTTTTTGTTAATGCACGGCATACTAAAGCTCATTGTGCTTTTTCATTTGTTTGTTGTTGGGATTGTATAAAGCCCAACCAATTGAAATGGGATAAGATTTGTACTCATTCCGTTTACAAATGAATTAGACTAGTACTTAGGAATATTAAACTTGTCATTTGATTTCAGAAATCATACAGTACTGAACGTTTCATCTGAATATTTTATTTATGATTGGGCCACGTAATGCTGAAACAATGGAGTAGTTTAGTCCGTGAGGTAAACACTTTGCATGATTTTAATTCTGTATTACAAAAAAGTGGTGGCATTCTCAGCTCTGAGTCAGAGGTTCCACTCTAGAATTTGGTATAGGAAAATCTAAGTTTAACCTTTTAACTTTTTCACGTATCGGGGAGTGCTACATTATCAGAACTGTTACATTTTGAATGCAAAATTAAACCAACCTCAATCCTGTGTTTCGGATAGGTTTGCAAAATTCAATGGACTTTTCAGAAAGGGAGTAGTGGGGACGGGGGTAGGGGGGAGATAGTGGCCTACCAAATGTTTAGCCCTTCTATTAAAATCATGAAAAATGCAACTTTATTTTTTGTTGAGATTTGTTGTATTTCTGTCATTAACAATACTACATTTCTGATGTACTTCATTAGGTTCAAAGTGCTTTGGAATGCTTTGAGATCATCAAAGTTGCTGTTTTTTAAAATTCCTTTGCAGAAGCTAGAGACCTGCATTAATACTGAGAAAGCAGTGCTGGCAAATTAAAATAATACTTTTCATCTTCAGACAACCAGTATTTGCACAAACTAAAATCCATAGTCACCTCGAAAATTCATGGACTGCTTCTCATACCAGTTTATGAATCCATATTGCAGAGAATAACATCATTCAGTAGGCTTATTACTGCTATTCTGAGCTTTTACCAATGCATATTTAGATAAACAGCATAACTGTTAATAGAAAATGATTATCAACTGTTTATAAGTGAAAATACTTCACCATTGTACAAAATTCTGATTAATAATATGAAACAGATTTTTTATAGTTGAGTAATTGACAGAATATGTACTTGAAATCTCAATTTATCATTACATATTTTGACAAATAAAGGTTCGAACAAGCAGAAACAATGTCTAAGCATACTATACTTGTGAACTTTCAACACAGCCCTTACCTGGAACCTGGAGGATCTGAAGCATCAGAATGGGATTGAGCTTTTTTTTTCACCTGTCAGTCAAGAACAAAATAGCTCCTTGTTACTCAAGTGTCAGGGCTCAGTACAGTTCCGAACAATAGGCTTCAACTTGAAAAGAAACATTCTTTCCCTTTATCAGAAAGGAAGAAAGGGAGACAGGGTAACAGAGAGTCAAATTGTCTTTTAGCTGATCTTTGCTGTTGTTTCCGCCTAAAGGTTTTTTTTTGTTCTCTTCCCCATGTTCGGAAAGCAGCCAAATGATGGGAAGGTGATTCACCGCAGGGAGAGACAACTGCTAACTAGATTAATCACTCTGCACTCGACCCCCTCACCCCACAAGTCAACATGCAATATGCTTAGCCAAGGTAAGCAAGAAAAACTGACAGAAAACAGGTATTGATTGGAAACCAGACTTGTTGAACAGATGCAACTGAAGCATTACACCTCCAGCATCTTTAGATCTTTCATCTTCCAGTCATAAAAATGAAATAGAGCTTTGTTTCTCCCATCATCTATCATGCTGGTTATTTTACTCAGCTCAGCATATGCACTTCATATTATCGTTCAGATCACAGCTTTAGCTTCATTAACTGATAATAAACCAAACAGATTTCATATCACTTGAGAACCCATCTCCAAAATTTGCTATCTACTGGAAGATCCTCACAGTTCAATAAGCTAACATTACCATTTCTGCAGTAATTTGGTTATTTAGTTTTAATGCTACAGAACCTATGAACACCTAACACCAAAACTAAGCAACACAGAGCATTAAGAATTCATACCAACCAAGGGCAATTCTGTCTATAAATAATGTTCTAGTGATCTACTGCCTGCACCATAATAAACAACCTGATAGGAATAACTACCAAACTCTTTTTTATTGTTTATTGCTGAGAACCAGAGTCTACACTCTATGTTAAAGAGTAAATACAGAAAACTGTTCAGAGGAAATTGTTTGGCAAAGGTTTAATTAGAAATCAGTGAAAAGAAACTGTATTTGCTTGGCACAAAAATATATTTGCTTGCAAACCTTAATCAGACATGTAACAAAAACTTAGCCTATCATTTTATGCAAGGTCCTTTCACATAAATATTTGAAGTAATGCCTGGTAGATTTTCCAATCCCATACCAGAATCATAGCATATTGGTTTTAACAAAATAATACTGTACAATAATTTCAAACAACAAAGTAATTAAATTGCTTGGATTCATCTAAATCTCAACACTTTTGTTTTCATATTTCCTATTCAAATCCAATCTCATTTTGTACTCTAAAATGTAGAATGTTATTGTAGGAAATACTAAATTATTCATTTAATTGAGCGTAAAGCTGGCTCAGGTCCTGCTTTCTGCACCTTCATAATTTAACTTAAAATGTCCACTCATCGATGAGTGAATAGCTGGTAGGAAAAAGAATGAGTGATGATTTAGTCAACAGATTCAGAATTGACAGGAAGGAATACAGTTATATTTAAAAATGAGTAATTGTTTTGCTTCTAATGAGCATATATTCTTACTACGGTGTGTATAAACTTTCAGAAATCTATTATGTTTATTACTCAACCATTTATTGTTTTGAAGTCTTAAAGACCAGACAATGAATACAAATAGAAAATAAGCAAGATTTGAGATAATAATTGATTATTGGCCAAAAGTAATTAAGTAAATGTCACTGTACTACCTAAATTAAAATTAGTAAAGTTCAGTTGCTTCTACACTTTACACTTCACTTAATCAAAGCAAATAAACTTGAGAGATTAGAGTTGGAATATAGTTCTGAAAAGTTCAATAATTGATCATAGAAGCTTATTTCAAATTCACGAGAGGAGATTGACATATAAATCTGTACAGCTATTAATAAGCAAATTAATTACACTTAATTGACATCATTATTTAGAGAATTCTAATAGTTGTTTTATAAGTAATGACACTTGGAAGAAATGGTGATGTACTTTTATCCAATTTCCAAGTTATTGACAAAAGGTTTTTCATGTAATATAATTACGAGAGAATACACAGTGACAAGGACCACAGAATTGTGACAGGCTCTCCAATTTGGACATTGTTGCAAAATAAATGTTATTTATTTTAATTTATCCTGATAACACAAACTACTCTCTAGCTAGATGAACTCAAATTTTTGCACTAAAAAATGTATGAATTAGGAGAAGGAAAGGGCCATTCGGCCCCTCAAGTCTGCAAATGCCATTTAATATAAACTTGACTGATCTGACAATAATCAAAATTTTGTACATCAATCTACTCAGCATAACTTTTTTGCACTTTTGGGTATCAAGAATCTATCTATCTATGGCTTAAAAAGACTTCTTCCTGCACCATTCAGGGAAGAAAGCTCCAAAAAACTTACAAGGATTAATTTTTTTCATCTCACCTCTGCCTTATTCGAGCAACCCCTTAATTCTCCCACAAGGAGAAACATCCTCTATACATCCACCCTGTCAAGACTAGTTAGGATAAAGTACATTTCAGTTAAGTCCTCTCCAACTCTTCCAAACTCCAGTAAAAGTACGAGCCTAACCTATCTAACCTTTCATCATAACACAACCTGCCCTTTCTAGATTATACTGATTAAAAGATAATTTAGCTGGTTGAGTCAGAGGCAAAGAGCTTTGCAGTAAATCAACCAAAATCTGATAATTTGCATTAGTTACCAAAAGTAGATTTGAATGCACTAAATTTAAAAATAAAGGAAATTATATATTTGCAATTTTTCTGTAACAGATAGTTGTTTGAAATATACATTCCAACTGTAATCAAATACATTATTTTATGCTTCCAGTGGAAATCATATATCAGATAAATCTGTTTATACTTGTGCATTTAACTACAAATCTTAAGATGACTCATGTATGTTGTCATGCACCATAATAATAAAATGCAGTTAGCTACAGCTAATGATACCCATACTTCTGTGATAACAAATACAGATCTCCAACCAGTGCTATGGTCCAGGTGAGTGGAATATTTTTGACTCTAAAATACAGAGAGGTCAATCCCATGCTAAAAGTCTCTGAGAGACAAGCATTTAGCAAATTTGATGTGCATTTCAATTCAACCCAAACCCAGCATATCTTTGATGTTCCCAGAACAAAGCTAAAGGAGTTGAAACATTCTGAGTGGTCAGATCTTATGAAGCAACTCCTAAACATTCATCTCTTCACTAATTATTTTGAATTCTTAACTCTAACTAGATCAGCTTCTGAATTAACTGAATTTATAGACTGAACTATATTTCCTCTGATTTTGGTTGTAATCATATCAATATTTTAAGCTTTTTCTTTTAAGGAATTATTTTTATGTTTATTTAGGAAAATACTTGTGTGATACCACATATTTTCTTGAAACAATTCCTTGGAGCTTTGAATACTTTAAAATTAAATGCATTCTAATTATGAAGATAAAATCAACAGCAGCTTTCATAATGTAGGCAAATAACCCAAAATGTGTAATATTAGAAAGGGTTTAAGCAATTGTACCACAGTATTGGCAGAAATATCAACTGAGTTTTAGAAATCTTTTTAACATTGTTGGCTTCAGGCATGGTCAGTACAATTGTATATAAGCTTAGTTATATTGATCAGGAGAGCAACAATTAATTTTACGACAAAGCATCAATTAAAATGACTCATGAAGAATGAAGAAAATTTAATAAAATATCACAGAGTCCTTTTTGATTTTGTCATATTATAACAAAATTTATTCTGTTATAATCATATGTCTGTATGGCTCTGAAAGGGGTTCTGTTTTTTTCTCCAAAAGTGAGACTTTTTTCAGTCTAGCTAAGTAGATTCTCTACCTTTAACTTTCCATTGGTAAATATGCATTGCCCTTCTTATACATTGTTGTATAACAGATTCAACAGTGAATTCACAATAGTTTTATTCAAATAGTGTTTCATGGAAAAGATACAATGTAATTATACTTATGAACTGATCTTCCACCTGGTTTGTCCATAAATGAACCTAGATCATACATGTTGGATCAGTGATATGTACCTCCCACATTGATTGTACTTGATTGAATTTGGAAAAAAAATGATAAAATCAAAGTGTTTGTTCTACTTTCAAAGCAAGAAAACTGCATCAGCCTGGTGATTATATAACAGACTACAGAAATGTACTGCCAGAGATAATTCAGCTTTACATCAAAGGTAACAATAAATGCAAAGTGAATGTATCACAGTTTTCAAAATAAATCAAAAGCATTAATTTGATTTATAATTTAAACCCAAAATTATAGTCTACGTGTTTATACGTATTACAAATGATCTCCAATATTTCTCAACACTGAAGAAATTAATTAGGTATTTGCAACCAGCAGCTGGTTAATATTTGTCACCAGTAGTTGGTTAGTATTTATCACCAGCAGAAGGTTAATAATTGCAACTAGCAGCTGGGTGATGTTTGTATCTCAGTACATGTAACTAAGATAATCCAATTAGAATAAACCATTTCCAATTCTGATTGGTATATAAACATACCAAAAATCTCCATGATCATTTTTTGTAAAATGTCTTTTTCTGTAAAATAGCAAAAACTAATTTAAAAACAAATGTTTTCTTTAACCCTATATTTGGCATTGAAAATATATTTTACTGTTGGACGTTAATTGATATCAATAAAGAATTTCATATTCCCATTCCTCCATAATTTAAAATGCCAACTGCAGACAGGAGGCAGAATAAACAGCATTTGTAAAATAAACAATTCATTAGCTTATTTGCAATTATTTTAATTAAAGTATTATTTTACTTCGAATAGTAGTATGTCGTAGACTCACAGCCATGAAAATTCATAATTTGTTTCTCGTGTCTTGTTGAATTTGACGTTCTGTTGTAGCCATCTTACTGAACTGCTACATTAAATCTGTTAATGCTGTGCTCTTCAACCCCAGAAATTATTTCCAGAAGGGAAAGTCTTTGAGAGATGATCAAACAAGATTTAAGGTAGTCATTTTATCACATTTTCCCTACCGCAGAGTTAGGCAAAAATGAAAATGCATTCTTTCACAATTCACATTTGGACTCCAAAAAAACCTACAAGCAATTATATTCTACTAGTAGAATGCAACATATAAACCCAACAGCCCTAGAAATACAAGCTTAAGATAATTAGAAATATAATTATCTTCTGAATTTTGATCACCTATTTGATTTCAATTTTCCAAATGATTAACTTTTGGGATCTTTAAAAAGTCATCATTATTATTTAGATTTATTTTACCTTTTCTTTTAAAGAGACACAAAAATACACAACTCATCCTGATCAAAAAACTCCTTCAGTCTTTTACCATACAGAATAAATTGAAAGATATACTTTTGAAAAATAATAATTAAAATGAAGAGAGTTAAGCTAAACATAAACATCCACTTTTATAAATCATTTTAAGTGGATTCTAAGAAATCTGCACAGAAGGAGTAAATTACTTTTAACCCCTGGCAGCAGTCAGGGCACAACAGGGTGCCAGCACCCCAACACATCCAGCTGCCAGTAATTTTTCTGCTACAATCCCACAGCATTTATTTCTTCCACATCCACCACATAAGGACCTTGTAGTTGTTGATATGTTTGTAAAAGCAATTTTACAGAAACTAATTTATAAAGACTTAAATTAGTCAAGAAATGAAATGCAGACACAGTAGATCTTTTCCTTCTCTGAATGGAATCACAGTTTCCAGCTATGCACTGAAGCCGAGATGAATAAAGCATATGCTGTCAAACAAACCATTAAACGGGAGATATAATTCAAACAAATTAACTAAAATAATAACAGTAATTATCCCAAAATTAAGGCATTTAAAAACGAAAATGCAACATTTCTAATATAACCATAATTCAAGCAGTTTTCACTTGAAATATTTCATGGATCTATTGAATCAGAATATCTATCATCTCATATGGCAGCAACTTTATATCAAAAGTCCATTTATACATTAAGGAAAGAAAATGCTTGTGTTAGTATTTTCTCGTGCAACTGCGCACATGTCACAGTTGGCCTGAATCAGTTACTGTTACAGCTACAAGAATGAAAAATTCTACATGGGGAGAAATTATTTCTTTTTCACATGTTACAGCCATGCACGAAATGGGGCAGCTTTGTGAAGGACTGTGACGTTACTTTACAACAAACACACACCATCAGTCTAATGTCAAATAATATTTTAGCCAGAACAATAAAATTGCGACAGTGATAAATAATCCAAATTATGATTTCCTACTAAAGCAAAGAAGCTTTAATAGAAATGTAATACTTGAAATATTATGAAAAAAGTTCTACTTGGTAGACCATATCAGAAAATGCACACCACACAAACATTGCTATTAAGTTTTACGCAAGTATTTTAAAATATATTCAGCATTACACAAATGAAACATCAAACACCAAACAGTTTGACTTGGTGTATTCAGTTTACTTTCCAGGCCTAAGGTACAAAGATTGAATCTTCCTATAGTTGCAAGCAAAATTTAAAACTTTTATAACAGGAAGCACTTCCTAGCTCAACAAAGCCATCAAAAGTCCCCAGGCTCAATTTGCCATATTCTATTTAAAGGTAAAATATTCTTTTAAAATCTTATTGAGATTAAAGTAGTGAGCATTTTAGTTTAATTAATCATGGACAAAAAAAAACAGCAAAGATCAACTCAGAATCTACTCATTTTGCAGGAATTCACCCAAACTGCAGCATTCACCTGCTACAAAGCACCAGTCAAACTGGCAAATTCTGATCAGAATGTGTGAAATTAAATTTTATTCAGAAACTTAATTAACAGGCTATATAATATGCAATCATTCTTTCTACTGCATGCATGTAATATTCTGTCCAGCTTAGGAATATTCAGCGTGGACTCTCATCACCCAATATTAAGGTTTAAAATCACAAACAATAACTACACTCCTGAAACAGTTACTATCTCTCAGGTTTCTGCTTAATCTCCAAATAAGGAAAATGCGGAGAAAATTTTACTGATGCCTCACCCTTGGACATCGGAGGAACACTGACATTCCAAGTGCTCTTCCATGCAATTTGATAGAATTAAACTTGTACTTACAACACTTAGAATTCTCCCTGAACTCTGCCGTGTTCCCTTAAAGGTTTTGAATTCAGTCAGCCGTCATCGCATCGTACAATCCCGTCCCTGTTCAACAGAAAGGTCCGCATTCAGTGCACCAATTGTCCGAATTACAGGCAAATTATCATAGCAGTGGTTGTGGAAATCGAGGTAGAGCTGAGCGAGTGCAGTCCAGTCACCGCTTCAGAGTGGCGAACGTCCCGTAGTTGCTTCACACACAAAACACACACACAAAAAAAAGCCACTGTGCGCTTTGACAGGAAGACTTAGAATCGGAAATGACACTTCGGAGTATGCAGCAGCAGCGAACTGAAGCACCGAACTCTCTCATGTGTCGCTAAGTCACTGCTCTAAGCGATGCACCTTTCCCCATTAAACAGCAGCAGATAACATCAGCGATCCATAGACAAAGAAACGGCAGAACCTTCATCCGTCCCTATTTGTTTGCTCAATCTTGTGGTTCTGCCTAAACTGCCTCGGGGCTTTTATTTTTTGTAATGCAAACCACAGTTTTTCTCCTCCATCCAGCCCCCACCGGCTAAAACGCAACAATGGGAATCAGCCCCGTGTTATCCTAGTACCCCCCCCCCCCAAGTAGTTTAAATAAATTCATTATGTAAATGAGCAAGTCCGCAGTTTCTGAACAAACATCTGTGTGTCTGACCTAATTCAAGTACTCCATCAGCAGGCATATGTTTCTCCGGCAACTGTTCTAATATTGTCTAAAAGCTACCGGCAGTTTCACACACCTAGACATTACCAGAGCAGAAATATGGGGGGGAAAATCTGACCTCCTTACGGATCAGCATGCAAATAAGTTTATGTTAAACTACATTAAACCATGTGCACTAAAAGAGAGCTGAATTATATTTGACAACGGATTTTAGTTCCACGTGTGCTCTATTTAGGGCCGATGTTTCGGTAACTCAGACTTCGGCGGTCGTTTGCGTAAGTACCCGAATATCTTCGTCCTCCATTGAGAAATAAACGCGACCGATTTAAAATTCCACTTAAACGTTGTTGCTGTAATAATTAATAGTAGTTCACTTTTTGTCGTTTACCAAATTATTATTTCACGGAAATGAAATAAACATTACGGTACAATATGTTATATTTTCCTTTAAATCGAAAAATGCACTATAAAGAAATGAAACCAAAAGTATATCTAAGTTTTAAAAACGCAGTCTTCTAGGTACATAAAGACAGTTACATAAATTACGAAAATTTAAACATAGACATTTTATTAAACCAAGTACGTTGAGAATTTCGTGGTATACGAAATTTTAAAACCATAATTTTTATCCCTAAAGTATTCCACTCCTCACGCTTTAGTTCATATATTGGAAAACTGTTTTGGACGATCATTGGAATTTTTGAATTTTGTAAAATACTTCTGTTTATCTCCATCTTCCAATTCAATGCCAGTGCATTCCCATGTGCGGGCTACGAGAGGAAATTCTTTGTTTTTCTAAGTAAACTTGCATAGGTGGGATTGCAGAGTGGCAGATGCAGTGCGTGCCACCGTCACAACATCGCTATGACATGAGGTGACACCGGAGCTCTCTGAGTGGTCTGAAAAAAAGATGTTACTAATAACTTTGAAACTTAACGTCGGACTTTCTATGCATATTATGCAAGACACATTTAGAAACAAAAGTAACTTCAGTTGTTAGAAAGTAGCTTAAAAAAAAGCGAATGAACAGGAAATCACTTCGAAATCTGTCATTCTCCCACTTCTTACCTTTTACAAAACTCAGTAGCGCTAAGAGACCTGACGCGGAAATATTGTCACACAAGACCCAGTTCCTGTTAGGTGCCTTTCAATGTGACACCCGCCTCTTTGCGCTCGTTGAGTAAACACACTAGAAATCCCACAATAGAAGAATGTTTTGCCAAAGTTGCTTCAAGTTGCACACACCTAAGATTTTGTTTTGCTTGTGTGCAGCCGAGGAACGCTGGGATTGTCACCAAGCCATATATGGCGAAGCAGGTCAAAACGACTAAACCTGCAGGGCTAGTCTATCGAAATGACAATCCCAGAAAGCTACGGTCTCCACTGAATGACAACGGTGATTCCAAATTGTATTGCGCCATCAGTTCAATAATGTTTCTTTGGTTGTTGTATTTTATTTTAAGGTGGAGCCTTAATTTAAAATCAAGTTAAGCGAGTCAGGAGTAACCAAAGCTCTGTCACTACAGGGAGAAAAACGGAGTCTGTGATTTCTACGACAGTAATTCTGATAAAATAAATTGAGACTTTTTACAATTGAAGTGGGATAAAATGGTAAGGCAAAAAATCGAAGAACCTGTTGCACTGATAAAAGCGATTAAAACATCAAATGACACTATGGTTTTGCCTTTAGTGTCATGAGTGTAACCACTTCTTAAATCAATCAAAAAAAACCGAGAAAACAATTGAACCACTACAGCTTTATTTGCTTTCACTAATGTCTGGTCCATTACATGAACAGCAAAGATCAGTGAGAGGGCAACATCCACCTACACCCACCTTCTTTGAAGTTCACTGTTCAAACAAAGTCAATATTTTCCCGCAATCACGAAAGTGGAAAAACAAAAGCTACAAGAGTGAAAACCATGTTATGGTTGATGTCTCTTTGGAACGAAGGTCAAAATTCACCCCTTTCTCAAAGAACTAGTAACTTAATCCAGAGACAATTAAGTTCCTTGACCAAGCTGGGTAAAGACATCAATGTCAATGAAAGACAAGATGATCCATCTTCCTGTAACTTCTGTTCTACACAACAGCCAGGCAAATCATGTCTAGATTATGGGAGTGTAAATATCAGGGACTTGAAGATTTGATTTTAATAGCAATAATATTATTATGCTGATGTATTCTTGTTGAGCTTGTTACTTCCTTTGCAAATGCATTACTCTGTAAATACACTATGTAGATAGAAATCTGTGCCACCAGCCCTAAAACAAAAACTCCCTTTTATGTTAATTCATACAGGACCTTAACACCTCTATAGTTTACAATTAAGCAAAACCATTCTCTCACTACCACTGTACACATCCCATAAGCTGTTCATTTAAATATTGAGCTGCTGAAAATGCAAATGTATCAATAAATAATGATCATTATACACTTAATACTAGATTTATGGGTCTATATTTTAAAATGTAGAACTGTATATATTGAATGCTACGTTTGTCTTTATCATAGTACTGTTTTGGATAGACAAAATTATCTATTTTGGATAGATAAATAGATTTTGCATTGTTTCACTATTTGTAAAAAGTTGAGGTGCAAAATCAAATTTATTGTCATATGCACAAATACTTGCATCCATTGATGCAGTGACAAACATACTTACAGCAGCATCAAAAAGAACATTCACAAGAAAAACACAGATTAAACATAAATTATACAAGGAAGCACAAAATTAGAACAAAAATTACACTATAGCAAAGTGGCCAGGATTAGGGTTGCAACACACACAGAATGCTAGAGGAACTCGGCAGGCCAGGCAGTGTCTATGGAACTAAATACATCGACATCTTGGGCCACCGGGACTCATCCAGGATTCCAGTTGTGCAGGGCTGTCCAAGAGCCGAATGGATGAAGGGAAGTATGTGCCTATACCTGGTGGTGTGGGACCTCAAGCTTCTGTCCTATGGTAGCTGCAAGAAGATGGTATGGCCTTTGATGATAAATGTTGTATTCTGAGGCAGCAGCTCATGCAGATATGACCAATGGTGGGGAGGGTTGTGTCTGTAACACATCGGGCTGAGCCCACTACTCTGTATGGTTTCTTAAATCCCTGTGCATTTGAATACCACATAAACTATTTAAATAAAAATCTACTTTTATAAGAGGTTGTAATAATAACAAAGGAAATCTCGGGGAATTAACACTTGAAGAGAATATTTATTAGTGCTATAGTGGCTTTCTTTCTATCCAAAGTAATGAAATATATGCTTAGGGGTTACATAAACAATATTGTAGAAAGGTATGTTCTTTTTAAGAAGAAACCACTTAATATTTTCAATAATTTTGAGCTTTGCAAAGTATTGTTTGAAAACTTAATGACAGAAATATAAAGTAATATAGGCAAATGTCCTGATGAAGGGTCTCAGTCCAAAATATCAACCCACCAATCCCCACCATAGATGTTGCCTGACTTGCAGAGTTCCCCTAGCATTTTGTGTGTATTGCAAAAGATTTCCAGAATCTGCAGAATTTCTTGCGTTGATGTAAGAAATATAAAATTATGTGTCTACATCGGATGTTTATGGAATATGGCATATTAACTGTACATTTTAATGATTGTATCATCATGAAAAATAAGAATTATTTGTCATGGTAAATTTATCAGAAGTCTTGATTGCCATTATTAATAATTTAAATTTCAACACCTGGAGGTGTGGAACCTCAGGCTTCTGCACCTCCTGCCCTATGGTAGCTGTGAGATTCATATTTTGCATGCAATGACAGGAAAAAAGGAAGTCAATAGAATTTTACAAAAAAAACTATACATAAATAAAGACTAACAAACAAAAGGAGACCAACTGTGAAAACAAACATAATACTCAGAACGTGAGTTGTGAAGAGTCCTTGGACGTGCAGCCATAGGTCATAGAATCAGTTCCTGGTGGTGGTGAATGAAGGTGTCCATTCATCATCATTGCACGTCCAGATATTTCGCCGAAAGAACAACAAGAATAGTGGTCACCATTATTCGTGGTAAAGTAAAACAGCAAGTTAAAGCTACTTGAATATATGGGGATATCTGAGCACTTCTGTCCAAATTGCTGCATTAGTCCACAAATGCATCAGGAACACAGATGTTTTTCCTTACCTTCCCATTCTTTTTCATTAGAATAGTTGCCAAATCATTTTGAATTCACCACAGATAATTTAGTCTTATTACAAGCAGGATTGTCCTCTTCTGTAAATTTAAAATTAATCACTATATTTAGTCAAAACCACAGAGTTCAATAGCACTTTTTAGCATAAACACTAAATATAGAAATTCCGCAGTGCAAATGTACAACACACAATTAAATCTTTCCCTGTGAAATTATATACAACTGCCACCCCTAAGAATAATAGCCCTCCACTTGCAATATTTGGAGAGATCATCAATTACACTGGACAACAAAGAATTTGCTTCCTGAATACAAGGATCTTGCATTCTGGATTTTGCAATGCTGATTATGAAAATCACCGGAAATTTCCTGATCGTGCATCATTTTTTTTGAAGTTGTCTATATTTGTTATTTCAATTTATAATTCAAGTCAGTATAACCGATGTCAGCTTTTCAGCTGGTCCACAATTCAAACAGGTCATCAATTCAAAGAACTTCTTTTGGGACTGGAGAAAATCGCATGGAAAGCAAGGTGGTTGAAAATTTTCTTGGCAACTACAGAACACTTAAATTACACGCAGCTGGTTGACATCGTGCTTTAAGCATACAAAACCATAAAGTGCAAAATGTCATTAAGAATTCTTTTCTGCATTCCCATTTAGACTTCTTCCCTGCAAATGTTGGCACTGACAAGCATGGTGAAAGGTTTCACAGGACATTGCGGTCATGGAGAAACAGTATCAGGACAGCTGGAATCAATCAATGTTGACTGATTGTTATTGGACACTGAAGTGAGAAGACTCATATACTGAATACAAATGAAAATTATCAACAAAACATTTTTAGCAATTGAACTATTGCAAAGCATCAGCACCATTATGCTATTAAACACATTATATTGAAAAAAAGTTAATTTCTTGTTCCTCCAAATTCCTATGTAATACAAATAGTCTGAAATTATATTTGTGTTCAGCTTCAAGCGGTCGGTCATAAACAATAAAAATTCTGAGGAAGCAACACTTTTGAAAAAAATATGTTGTCCAGGTTTCAGGAGGAATAAATTGATGGTGTCCTGCGAAAGGATTTCAGCTCGAAACGTCAACTGTACTTTTTTCTATAGATGCTGCCTGGCCTGCTGAGTCTGTTCAGCATTTTGCGTGTGCTGCTCAGATTTCCAGTATCTGCAGATTTTCTCTAGTTTGTGAAGAGAAGTTCCTTGCTTTGAATGGAGCTGAAGAATGGAATTCAAAGCTATCTGTCACTGAATGTTGAGTCATTTTATCAACACCCATGGTGAGGAAATTTGCACGCAGCTTTCATCCTAAACTCTTCTGTCTCTGTGATATTTCATCCACCATACCAGATAAGTGAGTGGCTCTTAAAAGGATTGGGATTATCCCTAAGTAGCTCCTCAAATGGAAGTTCATCATGTTCATAGCCACATGATCATAAATACCTAGGAAAGAGTAGTGATTGGATCCTCACAATGTGATGCTGCTGCCTGTACTGCTGAAAGGAATCTTCTGCTGCTTCATCATTGTTGTGGATGTACAAACCTTTACAATAGCAGGAAGGCTGCACTCAGTGATGATGACAGACCGCTTGGACGCGCTGACTACTCTTGCCTTGTAGAGGTTAAGAATGTGGAACCAAGAACAGTACATCATGGGACAGGCCATTCGGCCCACAATGTTGTGCTGATCTTGATGCCAATTTATACTAAATGTCCCCCTCATATTTATCATCCATATCCCTCCATTCCCTTCATATTTAGGTGTCTATTGAAAACCCTCTCAAACTCCACCAAACTATCTACTTCTGTTACTACTTTGGTACCTAGTTCAGGCACCTACCACACTGCATATAGAACTTGCCCTCACATCACTTTTAAACTCCACCCCCCGCAACCTTAAACATATGTCCTCTGGTGTTTGGCATTTCCACCCTGGGGAACTGCCTATTAGGGAACTGCTCTATTAGGTCTCGCCTCAGCCATTGGTACGCAAGGAGAACAACCCAACTTTGCCCAATCTGTCCTTAAAGCTCATACTTAAAGCAATGCCAGCAGTGCTCAGGTAAACCTCTTATGCACTTTTCCATAGTCCTCACATCCTCCCTCTCTTTGGGTGATCAGAACTGCATGCAATACTCTATGTGCGGTCTGACTAATCTTTTGTATAACTGCAGCATGACTTCCTTACTCAATACCCATACCAATGGGCAGTGTACCATGCACCTTTCTTACCACGTAATCCACTCAGTCGGTTCATCTGAGGATCCAGACTTCCAGCTCAAGCCACAGAAATAGACCACACAATTCTGTCATTTGGAAATAAATTAAAATAGCAAGTTGTTATTGTACTAGACTGACAATAATTGTCCACAGCAACTGAAAGACTTATGGAGCATTATGGCACAGAAACAAGCTCTTCTGTCCATCTAGTTCCTATCTTTCCCCCCCATGTCATTCAACAACATTATCAATGCCCACTTCCTTAATGGCAACTATTGTTGCTTGACCAAAGTCACCGGAGAAAATTACTGGTCGATACAAAGTAACTGCTTTATTTGACAAAACAAGGTACAGCAGGCCTCATATGGAAACACTTTCGGTGGAAAGGTCTGCTGGCCTAACACGAGACTCGGTATTTGGGGTGCCAAACATCAAAGGACAACTCCATATTTATAATGTATGGACAATGCTTTCTTTGAAGCTACAGACAACCTTCACACCTCCTGATTCACATCCACACCATAGACATCAGCATTGCCTGGACTGGGATTCAGAGCCTTTAGGAACCCATTGTACGGAGCTGCACTCCAAATAATATGCACAATACACTTTCAGAAGTGAAGACTGGTAGCCAAAGTCAATTGTTAAGTGTATATGCCTTAAACCCAAAAATCACTCTATTGGCAACAACCAGGTGAGTACTGGTGATCAGCCATAATTTGAATTATATCCTCAATTACTTGGCTCCAATTGTTTGCCGGAGGGTTTGGAGACAGCAGTAAAGAAGTCATTTCACAATGATGGTGTGCAAAGTGCCTGCCTCATGCTCAGCTTTGGAGGGTGTCCGGGGTGGTGGAGGAGAAGCTCTATATCACTCCAAAGACAATAAAGAATGAATCATTTCATTAAGTACAAGGTTACCCACTGCACTGCTACCCACCATAGTTTCTAACTCACTCTAACTTTATTAAATGTCTGCTGTGTGCGTCATTATTTTCTACATTGATAGCAATAACTGATAAAAGCTTGCTGTCAGTCACAAAAGGAAGCATGACCAAGAAAGGAAAGGTCAACAGTCACACAAAATACTGGAGGAGCTCAGCAGACCAGGCTGCATCTAGGAAAAAAGTACAGTCGATGGAAACGTTGACTGTACTTGTTTCCATAGCTGCTGCCCGGCCTGCTGTGTTCCTCCAGCATTCTGTGTGTGTCGCTTGGATTTCCAGCATCTGCAGACTTTCTCCTGTTTGTGAAAAGTCAGCTCGAACTTGGGCACTTGTAACACCTGCAAGATGGAACTCATGTGACAAAAAATGGGTACTTGGAACTATTTCTTTGTTTCGTTATTTTTGTTCCCTCGTTATGCTGTCGCTCCACAGAAACAGAAGTGCCAGAGTTTCCTCGCTGCACGCTCTGAGGTAGATTACAAAGCCCTGTTCTCACCAGAGGCAAGTAGAGATGAACAACAATGTTCAAGTGATTCAAAGTACATTTATTATCAAAGCAGGTATGCAGTACACAACCCTGGGATTCATCTTCCTCACAGACAGCCACCAAACAAAGAAAACCGTGGAACCTGAACAAAGAAAAATATCAACCCCCCCCCCTCCCACATGCAAAAAAAAGCTGCGTGAACAGCAACAAAAAAAGAATGAGGAAAATACAGAATATAAAACACAAAAACAAAAGAATCCATACTCAGTTCAGCTCAGTGCCACCCTGGTTCAAAATCACCCAAAAATAGCAACAGAAAAAGGAAAGATGAGAGTCAGAAAAGACATTGTAACATGAACTACAGTCCAATCCACGAAGCATGTTGATTAAACCTTGCTCCAGCATGAACAGCATCGAGGGAAAGGGAGATCATTCAAACACAGGGACCTTCTTTTGGGAGCAGTGAGCAAGAGGAAGGGAGAAACTGTCACACACAGACACCTCCTCTGCCTCAGATAGCAAGAAGCTGGTAGACGGCGCTGAACACTCAATCACCTTCTGGGCTCACCTTTATGAGTTCAATCTTCTTCGATGCTTTAATTGGTGAAATCAGTGAAAAATGGAGTTGATCATGGGCTTGCTCTCTGTCTCCAAGCACTCCATACCTCAATTACTGATCACTTTAGTATCGCCTCATGCATAACTGTGAAAGCAGAAGCAGGCAAATCAACAAATCTTTCCACACATTTCAATCAACACTAAACCTATTCAATCATTGATGAATCAATCTTGTCTCTGTCTTCTTTGTGGGGTTGTCCAATGCACAGTCTAGACCAGGGGTCGGCAACGTTTACCACTGAAAGAGCCAATATGGACCCATTTCCCACAGAAAAGAAAACACTGGGAGCCACAAAATGAAATAACACTGCATACAACGGGTTTTTTTTTTGCCTTTATGCTATGTATAAACAAACTATAATGTGTTGCATTTATGAAATTGATGAACTCCTGCAGAGAAAACGAAATTACATTTCTGCATGCAACAAAAACATTTTGAACTCCGAAAAAAAAGACGTTGGGTTGAAGGTTACTCCATAGTTAGCCTACCTTGGATCGAAGAATTAAAAGAAAGCGCGCACTGGCGGGTGTCAGGCATTGGCAGTTGTGATGTATATTAATAGCGATAAAAAAACACGTTGTAGCGGTGTGCTACACGCAGCGCTAAAATAAAGACTGCAGTCAAAGGTAACTTTATACGAACTAAACAGCCTTGCTTTAAAGCCTCCCTCAACCCACCCCCCCGTGGGCGCGGATGCTCCAAAAGACACGTACTCACAAACCCCCGTAGGCTATCTCCCTTAGCCGGAACGGTGGCTAATTGTGAGCCGGTTCGGATGTGCCAGGAAACGGTGTCTCCGCAAAGTTTTCAGATTGTACAAGATCACCATAATCTTCAAATTTCGAATTACATTTCAAAAGCTAACAAACCACGGGGAGCCGCATCACAGAGATGAAAGAGCCGCATGTGGCTCTGGAGCCGGTCTAGACAGTTTCTCCACTTTGGTCGCAGTCAAACAGGAGGATGGGTGCTCCCTTGCAACAGAAGAGATTTTCAGAAGAATGCTGATGGGGAGTGTGTGTGCTCATCAACTGTGGATATCCTGGTTTTGCTCTTTGTCTCCCCACGAGTGGAGGCAGTCTGACCAAGCTGGCTGAAAATAACTCGGATGGATAGTAACGCTCTCTCAAATGTTGAGGTAAGTGAGTAAACAAGATGGATTTAAAACTCAGACATTTTTTCTGATGGCAGAGCTCTGCCTGAAGCATTGACAATTTCTTTCTTCCCACTGATATAGCTCAACTCACTGAGTTCTTCCAGCAGGTATTGTGTTGCTCCAAATTCCAGCATCTGAAGTCTCTTGTGCCTCTAATATAATATCTCTCTTGTTCAAAAAGTTAAATACTCTGCGTAGTCATGCTCACCCACTAGAATGATGAGTATTCTTAACTTTATAACCATATAACCATGTAACAATTACAGCATGGAAACAGGCCATCTTGGTGTTTTCCTCTAACTTTAATTCAGAACCTAGGATAGCACAAAGCAGTGCTAACCATAATCAGTGCTGATCATAGAGCAGGTGCTATAAAGTTTCCCTCACACTTCTCAAATAGTTGCTCCCCTTGTGACTGCCCTTCTGTTCTACCCCGGAAATTGTTTGCAAGCCTCTAAACATCCTTCCTAAGATTCAGCCCGATAGCAAGAAATGTCAGAACTCATTCACATCAAATTGTTTGAGTTTACGCGTCATGAGAAAATAGTGAATGCTTTGTGTTATGCATTTGGCAAGAATCTGATTTTGGCTTTTCCAGAATCTGAACTCATTAAGTGCAAAGCTCAGAATCTTAGCCAGTGGAGAGGAGCCTTCTTCATTGCTATTTAAAAGCCTACAAACTTCAGTAGTTCAAAGCTTTTTTTATTTCGGACAACATTTAAGAGAAGTTTGGATTGGTTCATGAATGGTAGCGATATGGAGGACTATGATCCCGGTGCAGTTCGATGGGAGTAGGCAGTTTAAATGGTTCAGCATGGACTAGACAGGCCAAATGGCCTGTTTCTGTACTGTACTTTTCTATGAGTCTATAACTCTAATTAACTGCTGGGGTTTGTGTGTGTGTGTGTGTGAGAGAGAGAGAGAGAGAGAGAGAGAGAGAGAGAGAGAGAGAGAGAGAGAGAGAGAGAGAGAGAGAGTGTATGCGTGTGTATGTGCGTGTATGTGTGAGAGAGAGATTTTGGGATGATTTGTTTTCACTGGAGAAGAATAAAATATTTGCAGTTATTTATCAATGTCTACATACTACTCTTACTTATGAAATTCTAGAGAACAGGGCAGAATGCCATTTAGTCCAGTGCCACCGTTCATTACTTTCACGGTTCATCCACTGCCTCATTACAATCTATACCTTCTTCCTCTTTGATGTCTTTTGCTTCAAGAAATCTATCCACTCGAAATATTTGGTGACTCCACTGTCATCTATGGTAGAAAATTCATCTCCTTCTGAGCGGTGAATTTCCCTGTCATTGCATTTTTATGTTTTTTCACTTCCTATCCTGACTACCCCATGCACCCCTCATACAATCTCTTCTCCCTCCTGCCGTCTGGGAAAAGGCTCCGAAGCATTCGGGCTCTCACGACCAGACTATGTAACTGTTTCTTCCCCCAAGCTATCAGACTCCTCAATACCCAGAGCCTGGACTGACACCTTGCCCTATTGTCCTGTTTATTATTTATTGTAATGCCTACACTGTTTCTGTGCACTTTACGCAGTCCTGTGTAGGTCTGTAGTCTAGTGTAGCTTTCTCTGTGTTGTTTTTTTTAAGTAGTTCAGTCTAGTTTTTGTACTGTGTCATGTAACACTTAGTCCTGAAAAACATTGTCTCATTTTTACTATGTACTGTACCAGCAGTTATGGTCGAAATGACAATAAAAATAAAAGTGACTTGAAGTGAAGTGACTTCTAGTTGTAAATGTCTAAGCCAGGGAAACTTCTCCACATCCACTGTGTCAAGTCTCATCAGGATTTTGTACATTTCAAAGAAATCCTCTCTAGATTTTCTAATCTCAAGTGATTGCAGCCCTGGTCAGCCTTCGTTATAGTTGTTGAAGAATTGTAGGAATCAATCTGATGTACCTTTGCTGCTAGCCCTCGATGATGAGAGTATCCCTTCGGAGTCATTGTTTACTCATTTGATGTTACATCCCTCTTCACATCACAGGAAAAGGAGCCTGATTATTTTTCAGATTCTTTCTGTGCATCTCCACCAAATGTCACTTTATATCCCATGTGCAAATTCGTTTTCATGATTTCACAAGTGGCTACCACCCTCCAGAATGGCAGACAAACCGAATGTCCTTCAAAAAGTTGAATGGACAGTGAAAGATGGATGTCTCTTGTCAGTGGAGTCCACGACAAGGGAACTCAATCTTATTCACATTACCGTTAGGGATTCTTAGGGGTTCATCTTCAGAATCTAGCACTAATTTTGTATTTCACAATTCAGGCTGAATTATACAAAATTTTAACAACTGAGGTCAATTCACATCTTTAAAATACCAAGCTTTTAGTATAAGCAACCAAAATAAATTTCCACAATGGGGAACTGAAATAGGAACCCTGGCTGGGAATCGTCAGTCTTCATCGGTCTGCGGCACCTTGATGCAGGATTGCTTCTTCAATCAGATAGTCAGTGAAGGAATCCAGGGATGAATCTGCATTTTCCAGCTCGGTACATATACACCCATGTCTAGTTATTAAACATAAAGGGGAGATAAATCTAGATTTCAATTTGTTCCCAATTAAAATCTGGCTACATTTTTGACTATCTTTGTTGTGTCTATGCAATTTTTTTAAAAGGGTTGAAATCCACCTGCTGTTTTTGATAAAAATTTCCTCAAGGGGAATTTTTTTCTGCCGCTACTTTGCAATTCCCTCATATTCATGCCACTTAGGCTGTGGATCTAATACTTAGAAACTGGATTAATTCGAAATCGGAGTGCTAATCCTGTGCTTAGCTGCGTCACAGCTGCCCAGACGTGAGATTTAAGTGAAAGCCGAGTGAAAATATCTTGTTGGGTTTGGAATGAACAGCACTGCCTTAATGGTAATCATTGTCTGTTATGACAATTGAGCACACCTGCCCTTCCTGACATCTGATCAAATTAGAGATTTATGTTCTATTCGGAGTCTGCACTTCCCATTTAAGATGGTGCCAGTGAAGCACAGCGATGACTTGCTGGTAGCAAACTAAACTGTAAACTGTTGAATTAATCACATTTATTCTTGCAAGCAATAGGCTGCAACTTTCCTTGGAAAGTTGAAAACTCCTTAGGAGTTGAGCTTTTGAACTGCCTGTACGATCTGGCACTGTTGCTGTGAGAACTGAAGTCTTGAAGGTTCAGTGTTGCAGCATGGAGTGTATGTGCTGAATCAAGGCGGTGGGGCCTGAGTCCAAGAGTGGGGACTGAGCCAACGTTTGGCCATTGCTGGAGAAGACTCGGAGGTGATTCGATGTGGCCAAACTGAGGGAAGACTGGTCGAGATGGTGGGGCCCAGGCCTAGGCCTGAGACCGAGGAAAGCCCCGATTTGACCAGTTGGAAAGGTTGGGTATGGGCCAAATTGAGGAGGTGGGGTCTGGGCCCAAGAGTGTACCGAAGAGGCAGGGCCCAGGTCTGAGAGTGAGGAATGATTTGAGGTTTGGCCAATTTAAGCACCAGGCCAGATAGAAAAAGTCAGGGTGTTGAGGCCAGAGGCAAGGGACTCTGTGAGGCTGACTCATCTCTGTGCTGAACTAAGATTATGGACTGCAACTAATGGGCTCCTGGATCAGCTGCAGTGATGACTGGCCTCGTGGCTGTGGACTCATTCTCGTGAACTTCTGCCCTGAATGTTATTTGCTTACTTTTATTGTTTGCATGATTTGGTTTTTTTTTCTGCACATTGGGTGTTTGATAGCCTTTTTAAAAATGGGTTCTATTGTGATTTTGTTTTTGTTTTGTGGCTGCCCGAAAGGAGATGAATCTCAAGGTTGTATACTATTTGCATACTTTGATAATAAATGTACTTTGAACTTCATAAGTTCTTCCTATCTCAGAATAAACAGTCCTATCTTCCTGTCAGAGCGACCTGTCTGATGCCCTCATGTGTGCTCTCCTAATTCCATTCCCTCTAGCTGGGATGCTGTATTCAGCAGCTGGCCCAGAGCTCTTTGTGGCTATCAATCAAGATCACCCACAGACCTTCAAACCAAAAGAAAGCAATCTCCAGCAGTCTTGCTTTAGCCACAGTGATGATACTGCCCAGAAGTATTAAGATGGGTTAAAAATCTAAAAGAAAGTGCAAACATGATAAGCTAGCATCATAGGGCCAGAGTGTCCATAGCTTACCTGATGCTGGAACCTGCCCTGAGCTCATCCAGCAGCTGCGGTAAGCATCTGCAGCTCTGCAGTTCCTATCTGCCAGGGCCAGACCGTTCCATGGAGTAGAACAAAGCACAAAGTGACAATGAAACACTGGTGCGCAGGATAGTCTAATGGGCGATCCAGCATTGGAGCCAACAAGAGACGGACAATGACGACCTATACAAGGCTGACTGCAAGGAGCTGAAGGAAGAGGGGAAAAGATGGAAGAGAAGAGCCATTCAGTCCACATCCTCATCAAAAGGAATTCCATGACAAACTTTCCCAAAGAAAAGACTTCCCTGGATACGCTAAAAGGCAGTGCTTGGATAGATTTCCCGAAACCCAATCACTTCCTTCCCCTACGTACACACTCATTCTCAAATTACTCAGACACTTGTAGAGCCATTTAAGCCGGTGTAGCATTTTAGCGAAAGTCTTCAGTCAGTGTGATGAATGTGTCCTGCCACCGTCACACTGCAGCTGTGCTGCAACTCTGAACTCATTTCAAGACAGTTACAGTTGATTTCAAGACGCAGACTTTCTCCCAAACAGTTGGTTGAAGTCACCAATTCAGTCACCAGAAAGACTCTGCAACCAAAGTTTACTCAGAAAGACTCTATTTAATAAACCAGTATAATAAATCGTGGTTCAGATTTGTACAAATGTGAAGACCATGCCACATCAACCATACTCCTATCACTTCCCAATCCACCAGCGCTAGTCCTCAGCAGAGTGTCACTGCCCAACTGGCAAGTGTCTTTCACATTTACAGGTTCTCAACCAATAACCCAGTTAAGAACACTTGCTGCCAAGTACACTAATAGACATTTAGGATAGGAACAATATAGGGTGGCAGGGCTGCCCAGAGAGGTCAGAAGAGCACTCGGTAATCTCTCTTGATTCAGTGGAACACTTACACAACAGCTGCAAGTGGTCACTTGACCTAGAAATACTCTCTGTAGATTTATGGTCTCATCTGAAATTTAAGCCAAATCTCTCACACTGTTGCCCATTTGACAAATCAATCGGTACAGTTAGCAGCCTAAGAAAAAATTTAACAGATCCTACTGCTCCCTTAAAGTGCCACTGACAGAAGACCATAAGGCATAGTAGCAGAATTAGGCCATTCAGCCCATTGAGTCGGCTCCATCATGACATCATGGCTGATTTATTATCCCTCTCAACCCCATTATCTTGCCTTCTTCCTGTAACGTCTTTGGAGCTATGCAAAAGTATGGTTCAAGCAGATGCCTTTCTCTTCACCTCCGTCAAGTTCTTTTCCCAGCAATAGTTTTGAGATTCATTCAAGATTCAAGATTGTTTCTTATCATTCTTCAGTACACAAGTGTAAAGGAGAACAAAATGATTGTTACTTCAGATCCAACACATTATGAGAAAAAGCACAATAAACGTAAAGCCCACAATAAAAACAAAATAGATACAAATTAATAAGATTAGCTTATATACATACATAGACTGTATGTACATAAAATGACACAAGGTACAAGAGAATCTGTACATAACGTGACTGACAGGAAATGATAAACTGGCAGTGGGGGAAAAGTTGAGTTTAGAAGCTGCTACTAAGGGGAAGATGCTTGGGAAACTGAAAGATCTGAAGGTAGATGAGTCTGAAGAGATTGTGTAGGCATTTGTAATGATCCTTCAAGAACCCCTAGATTCTGGATTGGTTCTAGAGGACTGGAAAATTGAAAACATCACTCCACTCTTTAAGAAGGGAGGGAGGCAGAAGAAAGGGAAATTATAGGCCAATTAGCCTGACGTCAGTGCTTGGGAAGATTTTGGAATCCATTATTAAGGATAAGGTTTTGCATTACTTGGAGGCACCTGACAAAATAGGCCAAAGTCAGCATGGTTTCCTTAAGGGGATATCCAGCCTGACAAATTTGTTGGAATTCTTTGAGGAAATAACAGGCAGGATAGACAAAGGAGAGTCAGTGGATGTTCTTTACTCGGATTTTCAGAAAACCTTTGATATAATGATGCTCGTGAGGCTGTTTAGCAAGATGGTATTACAGGAAAGGTGCTAGCGTGGATTGAAGATTGGCCGACTGGCAGAAAGCAAAGAATGGGAATAATGGGGGCTTTTTCTGTTTGACCGTCAGTGACTAGTGATGTTCTGCATGAGTCAGTGTTACGATTGTTTTACAACAGTTAAGGAATTGATGGCTTTGTAGTCAAGTTTGGAGATGTTACAAAGACAGGTGGAGAGGGAGGTAGTGTTGAGGTAGCATGGAGTCTGCAGAAGGACTTAGACAGATTAGGAGAATGGGCAAAGAGGTGGCAGATAGAATACAGTTTCAGGAAGTGTATGGACAGGCATTTTGGTAGAAGGAATAGAGGCATAAGCTATTTTCTAAATGGGGAGAAAATTCAGAAATCAGAGGTGCAAAGTGACTTGGGAGCCATGGTGTAGGATTCTCTAAAGGTTAACTTGCAGGTTGAGTCAGTGGTAAGGAACGCAAATTCAATGTTAGCATTCATTTCAAGAGAACTAGAATATAAAATCAAGGATGAAATGCTGAGACTTTATAAGGCATTGGTCAGACTCCACTTGGAGTATTGTGAGCAGTTTTGGGCCCTTATATAAGAAATGATGTGCTGGCATTGGAGAGGGTCCAGAGAAAGTTCCGGAGAATGATCCAGGAAATACTTGCTGGGGTACAGAGGAAACAGGGGGACCTCATTGAAATCTATCAAACATTGAAAAGGGTCCCGATGAAGGGTCTTGGCCCAAAACTTTGACTCTTTGTTCTTTTACATAACTGCTACCTGATCTGCTGAGTTCCTCCAACATTTTGTGTGGGAGACTCTGGATTTCCAGCATCTGCATAATTTCTTATGAACGTTGAAAGGGCTAATTAGAGTGGATGTGGAGAGGATGTTTCTATGGTGTAGGAGTCTAGGACCAGAGGGCACATCCTCAGAATACAAGGACATACCTTTAGAATGGAGATGAGGAGGGATTGCTTTATATGGAATTCATTGCCACCGATGGCTGGGTCATTGGGTGTATTTAAAGTGGAGATTTCTAGGTTCTAGACAGGTAAGGGCATCAAAGGTTATGGGGAAAGGCAGCAGAACGGGGTTGAGAAGGATAATAAATCACCCATGCTGGAATGCCAGAGCAGACTCAATGGACCGAATGGTGTAATTCTGCTTCTATGTCTTATGATCTTATAGTCAAAACCAAATGCATCGAACTGCTTTACATAATTATACGTTCAACTTAAAGGAAAGCCATAAAAGCTTGACTAATTGCCTTTATGCTTCCTGTCTTTTGTATTGTATTGTCTGCTCTGCTACTTCTATGCAGGGCTCTCTCATCTTTGGCTCCAGACAAGCTGATTCTAGTAGTTTCTTTAAACTGTAAGATGCCACAAATAACTGAGAAATTAATGAATTGATGACGATCCAAGAGTAGTGCTGGGAAACTTGCTGATAATGCACAAGGACACAAGAATATAGGAACAAGCGTAGGTCATCAGATCTCTTAAGCCTGTCCAGCCATTCTATATGATAATGGCAGACCTGTTCTCTCCTCAACTCTTCTGTGCGAGTTCCTCATAAAACTCACTTTCTTGATCATTCAGATATTCCTCTGTCTCCTCTTTAAATACTATATATTTAATTATCTGTCCTGCTAAATTCCTGCAATTCATGCATAAGAAATTGCAGATCCCCCTGAATTCAATCACTTGCAGTCTCTCTCCATTTAGAAAACAGTTTGCCTTCTGATTCCCCCACTAAAGTGGATCACCTCACACTTCCCCTCGTTAAACTTCGTTCACCAGAATTTTTCCCAATCACACAAGGAATCTACAGTATATCCCATTGCAGAATCACAATGTCACATTACCAGATGCCGATGCATCTATTTTTGAATCATTGGCCAATTTAGAAACCTCATGCTTGGTTCCTTCTTCCAGGTCATTAATGTAAATTGTAAACATGCAAAATATGCTGCAAAAATAAGTGGGTTAGCAAACTGCGAGGAGGTGCAAAGGAAAATAGATGGATAAAGTGCTTAAGGCAAGGAATTGACAGACGGAGTATAGTTTAGGAAATGATATTTTATCCACTTTGGAAGGAGAATGAAAATGTAAACTTTCATTTAAATGGAGTGCCCACAAATGTTACAGTACATAGGTATCTGAAGGTTTAAGTGCAAAAAAACACAGATATTAAGTAGTCAGGTAGAGCAGAGAATGCTACCAGAAGGCTAAATGAAAATTGAACTTCATTGCAAAGAATAGTATGAAGTTTCGATGCAATGTTACTGGACCCTGTTGAAGCCTCACCTGGAATAGTACATCCAATTTTTGCACTCGGGGACAGCTCAAGAAGGTTCACTAGATTGATTTCAGGGATTGAAAGGTTGGTGTATGAGGAAAAAATTGAGCATGTTAGACTATATTTATTGAAGTTTAGAAGTAAAGTGGATCTAACTGAAACATGAGATTAACAGAGCGATCTCTGAGTAACTATTTCCTGTATTGGCAGTATCAAAATCTAGGAGGCTCAATCTCAGAATAATGGATGGCTGATTGAACACAGAGATGAGGAGGAATTTATTTTCTCAGAGAGTTATAATTCTTTGGGATTCTCTACCCTGGGAAGCCGTGGAGACAAGCGCATTGAACATATTCAAGTGGCAGATTGACAGATGTTTTAATAAAGTGGGAGTAAAGAGGTATGGGGAAAATTCTAGAGTATGAGTTAAGACCAAGATTGAATCAGTCATGACCATTGCTGGTGTTTTTATTGGCTGTATTCCAAACCTTCTCTGGTACCATTCCCCAAATCTCTTTCTGTTATATTGACGGTTGTATTGGTATTGCTTCCTTACTTCCAGATTTGAGACATTGACTGGACTAATTTTGCTCTTGTTTCTCATATTGTTACACCAATAATTTAGAAACTATGGCCATTGACAGTAGACAATAGGTGCAGGAGTAGGCCATTCAGCCCTTTGAGCCAGCACCGCCATTCAATGTGATCATGGCTGATCATCCACAATCAGTACCCTGTTCCTGCCTTCTCCCCATATCCCTTGACTCAGCTATCTTTAAGAGCTCTATCTAACTCTTTCTTGAAAGCATCCAGAGAATTGGCCTCCACTTCCTTCTGAGGCAGAGCATTCCATAGATCTACAACTCCCTGCGTGAAAAAGTTTTTCCTGAACTCCATTCTACCGTCTGTAAATGGCCTACCCCTTATTCTTAAACTGTGGCCTCTGCTTCTGGACTCACCCAAACATCGGGAACATGAATAGTTACAAAGATCTTTGCTCCACCATTTGGTATGAGTAAAGGCAAGACTGAGCTTGTTTTATAAATCATGTCCTCATTCAACACCAATATTTTTTCCTGTAAGCATCAGGTATCATTCCAGCTGTAAATTCTTTTGACTTTGCCTCCTTTTCAAATTGAGACTTAACTTTGCCGGACAAAATTTCAGTCTAAGTAAGGATGTATGCATTTTACTAAGAATGTCATTAGAATTTTGAGAGGTAAAAAAAATATAGTGAATTTCACCATTACCTAAAATTTAAAGATTTTTTTTGTTCTTGTTTAATTTTACATCTACATGCATTTCCCTAAGAATTGGGTTGTTAGAGTAACAAACTACGTACTTTGTTTTGTTAAGAAGTTTTCCCTCAAAGGCCTTTTAATGATTTTTAAAAAGGCAGACAGACTGTTGATAGGCTAATGGGTGAAAGGTTACCGTGGGTAAACAGGAGTGCAGAACTGAGCTTGCAATCAAATCAACCATGATCTTATTAAACGATGTAGATTTGAGGATTTGAGAAGCCTGCTCCCCCCACTCTTAATCTGTATGTTCCTGTGCCTGTGTAACCATAATTTACAACAATGTGTAACGCAAAATCACATTTAATGCCTGTCCTCCAGTTGAGAAGCTGCAATTTTCTATTTTTCTGTTTTCTATATCAGAATAGCTAGGGCAATATGTCACACAAGGCATTTTATTTCATGCTTTTTTCTTTATGTTCCAAATTAGACTGAACACTTGAGTAACAGTGAAATCTGGGCTTTGCTCCTGTTAATCCCTTATGGCACTGCAATGCTGCCAGGTGGCTTCTTGCCTTTCTGTGCCTCAACTGCAGTAGCACATATGGTGATATGAAACATTGAAGTTAACAAGATTAAGCTAATAGGCTAGTTCAATGCCACAGGGCAATTAGTATTACTCAAGGACAGTTAGGCCAATTAACCATAGGTAGGAAGGAACATCAGATGGATTCTAATGTCAGTGTAAATGGAGGTATTGCATACCAAACTAGGAAATGGCAATCAATCATTGGTAAAGTGAAGGTGGTACTGGTTGTAATTGCAAGACATTCATTTAAAAGCTGAGGTTAATAAAAAGGTTGTCAAAAAAGATATTGAAGACATAAGGGGAGACACCTTCATAGAATACATAAAACTGTTGGGTTTATAGGAGAAAGGTGTTGAAACAAGAAGGGAAGGAATTGTTTTGACACGACTTAGAATTAGACATATTATGCTTAACTATACCTTATATCTTTTTGGAAAACATAATTCTGGGTTGTGTAAGTTTTGTCATAATTATGAAACAGTTGAACATATTGTATATTATTACAGTGTGAAGCATATAAGGATGAAATAAATTAAATGCAGTCTTCATTACAATCTTTGGAGGATTGATAGTTTTCATTTAAAAACTTTGTTAAGTTATGGGAGTGACATTAATTTGATTCACAGTATTAATATTTCAATTAGATCCATCATTTGAACAAACACTAAAAGAAATTCATCTAAAAGGGTAATTAATTTAATCTTCTGCATACTGATGTAGGCGAGGGGGAAGTTAATCCTTAATTTTGATTTATTCAAATTCATATACTCAGCCCATCTTGCTGGAAATGGTGTAATTGACAATACATAAAACTGGCTTTTGAAGTGGACCATCAATTAAAAAGTTGCTGCAGAAAAATTTGAATCAATAATTACTTGTAACCCTGTTGTCTGATAAATTGTGTGTGACTGGGTCCAGGGCAACTGCTGACCTGACCATTTTCCTCAGTTTCTACCCTAAACCTGTCCCAATAACTACAGACTACATGCATGCTTAAGAATGGTAACAAACCCTGTAAGAAAGTTGTATGATTGGTATCTATCCTAAAATACACACTGTTTCATTATACCCAGACAAGGTCCAGTGGTCCTTGTGCAGAAGCACCTTATACACATGGAATTCTACTACAATTTCTGAGACACTGAGGTCCTAACTTCATTTTGCATTTAGGTATTAAAATTGTTTCCATCACTGAGTACATAAAAAACATTACATAATGTGATAGAAATTCTGGATGTTGATAATGTTGGTACTGGTAAGGACATAGTCTAGCTGTGAATATGGTGGCTAGCAAATGAGTGTTTCATTCAGTGCAACATATTTTCTGTGTGTGTACTTGTTAAGTTGTATTGTTGCAATATACGTACCGAATTGCTTCTGTTGATGCTAATCTTAACATATAACTAAATGAAACCTTTAGCAAAGTGTTGGTGATTTATATAGTGTGTTTTATTTACTCCTCCTTTGGTTAAAAAAACCGATGTTAAAACTTGCAGAAGTGATGCCTGAAACCATATGAAGCTCATACATACATAATTAATTAATGGCTGCATAGGGATTTTAAAAAAAATTGCACAAGATTAGTAACACATATGGTTTCATTCTGATTACTATAACAGGGATCAAACATTTAATATATCTTTATAGCTAGTTTATCATAGTTAAGGGAATAAAACTGATCAAAGGATTAATTAAAAACTGAAAACACAAATCAATATTGGGTCTTCCACGCGTGCAATGTCCAAGAACTGAAGTATTGGAATCTTGTTTGTGGATCGTGCTGCTGGACTCCAGATAGGAGTGAAGCTTAACCTTCTGAGCTTTCATCCCGTTTACACTGGGGATCAGCTGTAGATCATTGGCACAGAGCTACATTAACTTCAGCGAGGACCAGAGAGATACAGTGGAGAAAAATACAGGAAAAAGCAAGTGATTGTTTACCCAAATACTTGTTTTGTTTAATGTTTTTAATATTTCTGAGTGTTTGAAGTGCTTTTAATTTTTATAAATTTATAAAAATGATTGTTTACTTTAATTTTCAATGACTTTAAATGTTATCAAAATTAGCAATTCCCTGACGGCATAGCTGGGGTTTGTTCTCAAAGTTTTCTGGAATGTTTCAAAGTGGCACTTGTTCAGCTCATATTTGTTTGTTTATTTATTTATTTATCTAGACATACTGAACAGAACAGGCCTTTCTGGCTCAATGAGTCACACCACCCAGCTACCCACCTATTTAACCCTAGCCTAATCACAGGACAATTTACAATGACCGATTAACTTACTAACTGCTATGTCTTTGAACTGTGGGAGGAAACTGGAGCACACGGACGAAACCCATGCACACACAGGAAGAGTTTAGAAACTTCCTTACAGAGGATGCGGGAATTGAACTCTGTACTCTGATGCCCCATGCTCTAATAGTGTCGCACTAACGGCTGTGCCCTCTTGGCGCCCCTGTGTTGGAAGACTTACTGCCATTGGTGAAACCTGTGATTCTTCAGGCCAGCAAGGACTAGATCCTTTGAAGTGGCTAAATGCTAGAGAAGGGCTGCAATGGACAGTGACTGCAGCCGGCGAACCCATGGCAGCAATTACTTTAGGCATAATTTATTCTACCCGTAAATATTTTGGATTATAATTTATAATTTTTTATTTGAAAAAAATTATAAATTATAAACCAAAATATTTACAGAGGAAAATAATTCTATTTTTGAAACAGGAGAAGGAAACCTTTGTTGCCTTGTGGTCATGGAGAAATGGTACCAGGGCAACTGGAATCCATCAATGTTGGCTGATTATTGTTGGACACTTAAGCTAGAAGCCTCAGACGCTGAGTACAAATGAAAATCATCAAGGAAACATTTTTTTTGCTTTGTTGAACTATTGCAAAGCATCAGCACCCTTATGCAATTAAACACATTATATTCAATTAAAGTTTATTTCTTATTTCTCCAAATTCCTATGTGATGCAAATAGTCTGAAATTATATTTATGTTCTGCTTCTTGCAGTCTATTGGAAACAAAAAGAAAAATATTCTGAGAAAGCAACACTTTGAAAAAATTGTTATCCAGTGTAATCAGTACTATATTGCCCAATTTGTATTAATTTTCTAATGACCAAAATCTATTAAATATTAGCCAAAATATGGAAAGTATACATGTGATTATTGACTACAGAAGGAAGAAGTTGGAGGTCTGTTAATCAATCTGTATTAGGGTATTGGAGGTGTGAGGGGTCAGGATCTTTAAATCTTTTGGCAATATTATGTTGGAAGCTTTGTCCTGGGACCAGTATGTAAGAGCCATCACAGAGAAGGCACGACAGCACCTCTACTTTGATAATAATTTACTTCTGACTTTCTTAGAGTCATAGAAAGCTATAGCACAGAAATAGGGTCTTTGGCCATTTAGTCTATGTTGAAGCATGTAAACTGCCTAGTGCCATCCTCCAGTACAACAGCCACCATACTTCTCCTATCCGTGCACCTGTCCAAACTTATCTTAAACATTGACATCAACTCCGTATCCCACCGCTTGTTCTAGCAGCTCATTCCACACTCTCACCGCCTTCTGAGTGAAGAAATCTTCCCTCATGTTCCCCTTAAACATTTCAGCTTTCAACCTTAACCCATGACATCTAGCTGTAGTCCACCCAATCTCAGTGTAATGATCCTTTCTACACCCCTTCTAATTTTGTATACAGTACTTTATCAAATCCCTCCATCTTCTACATTTTTGCAAGCTATCACATTTCATACAGCATAGGTGGCCATTTAGTTTATTAAGTCCATGGCGGCTCTGTGAGTAATTGCAGCAATCCCACTGCCTGTTAATTTCCCTGATTTCTATACTCCCATAGTTGCCTATTAACACCCTCAACACACACAAAATGCTGGTGGACACAGAAGGCCATGTGGCATCTATAGGGAGAAATACAGTCGATGTTTCGGGCCGAGACCCTTCGTCAGGACTCACCCGAAACGTCGACTGTACTTCTCCCTATAGAAGCTGCCTGGCCTGCTGCGTTCCACCAGCATTTTGTGTGTGTTAATTGAATTTCCAGCATTTGCAGATTTCTTCATGTCTGTGCTATTAACACCCAATTGTTTATCCCCCTACAGTGGGGCAATGTATAGCAGACAAATAGTCTACCAACCAACACATCTTTAGGGTGTGGGAGGAAACTAGAATCCTCTAGGGAGAACGTGCAAACTCTGTACTTAGCATTCAGGGTCAGGACCAATCCAAGATCTCTGGAACTGTGGGACAACAGCAACAACTCCTGCATCCCTATGTTGTCCCCTGGGATTCAAACTTTTTGACCAAAGTCGCAATAGAAAAAATTCCATCATAGTAAATGGCACTGTTCACCAACATACCTTCCTATAATTAATGGATATAACTTTGAAGAAATGAGCCATAATACGAAAGATTACACTTCAGTGTTTTTGGAAGTCATGGCTATTGACTTTTATAGACATGCGTCACTGTAAACTTATACTGGCAATCTAAGTTCATGCAATAAATTGCATACTTATGAAAAGACTGATGGATTGATATCTTTTAGCAGGGTTAAACATAATTGAAGGTTGCTTATTGCATAGACCCTAAATAATTAAAATTAATCTCATTATAGATGTCTTCTTTGGAGCATAATTTAATCAAATAACAGCTAAATGGTATTGCTAGGACACATTATTAATGGTTAAACAATCGTGGAGTGCTGTAATGCACAAAGGTCCATGCATTATTTAATGGCTGTTCTGAGACAGGACGAAAAGGCTGATCAATGCTAACATGTTATCTCATCAATAGGAGCAGAACATTTTCAAATAAGTTATTAAATCCAAAACAGCTTTTGGATGTAATACTGAACCATGTAGTATCATCTTTTTCCACGTTCTGAGAAACAATTTCTTGCAGAATTTTAGTTACTTATTTTACTTTATTTTATTCATCTAGAGATACAAATGCACACAAGAAGAGCTGTATGGAAACTTTGCTCCGAAGAGTGGAGACCACTGCAGTGCAGCAGAACTAAAGGATAGAGAGCAAACATCTCTTTGAAGTATTCGCATGAAACGGTTAGCCATGGAACTTCGTGTGAAAATGCCCACAAGGTTAACAACTCACCAACCAAGAAGTGACCAAATGGGTTGTCCTTCCATACACTCAAAGTATCTTGGAAATGACAGCCCAACTGCTCCAATAACATAATATTTTAGTCGCACACAAGCCAAGAGCAATGTTGAAAAGAGTACTTTGCAGACCCATGTTAGACAAGGCCAATGCGGTTTACAAAGTCGAAAGCAGGGACTGCAGGAAATACTACATCAGCCAGACAGGGAGAAAACGATTCACAGGGATCCATGAGCATCACCTGGCTGTAAAGCAGCGTTACCAATTCTCCCAGGCGTCCGCTGATGAAGTCCTGGCACAAGCGAACACACAGCACGTAAGAGAATTCTTAGAAGCGTGATATTTCCCAAGCAGCTCTGTAAACAAACATGCAGACCTCTGTGCCGATGCAGGTAGAATTCCAGACGACAACAAACAAAGTTTGCTCACAGCCAATCAACACCGATATTTCCTCCCCATATCAGAACTAAGTTTCCGAAATGACGTCCAATTAGCTGATTGTAAAGTCCAAGCAATCGGAGGACACACCATAAATAACAGCACACTGTCGATGGCTCTTTGCATGGTGATGAAACGTTTGCAAGTAAATTGCCAAAATCAGAGAACACCCCTGCCCAACCATTGAGAGATACAGTGTGGAATAGGCCCTTCCTGATCTTTGAGCCGCACCACCTAACAACCACGATTTAACCCCAACCTAATCACTGGACAATTTACAATGACCAGTCGACCTAACTGGTATGTCTTTGGACCGTGGAAGGAAACCGGAGAGCTCAGAGAAAACTCATGCATTCCACGTTGAGGACGTACAGAGGAAGCCGGGAACTCTGGACTCCAATGCCAACGAGCTGTAATAGAATCGCACTAACCACCACGTCCGTGAGGCTCTCTAACTTTAACTTGAATCAAGACAGCACGTGCTTGAGATGAAGCTCACCATTTGGGGGGCATGGTCGTGATCACCGTACTGAGTGAGAAGAGGAAAGCGCCCCCCCCCCTCAGCTTTCACCACACCATCATTACTCTTTACCACAGTGTGTAGCTTCTACAAAATGGATGCCTGCAACTTACCAAGGGTTATAGGAAAGCCTATAATGCCTAGTATTAGGTAGAGTAGGTTAATAATGATCACACAGGTGCACCACCATGTACAAGTCTGTCACTATGGCATAAGCCTTCTTATTTGGAAATATATACACCTCCCAAGTCACTGGGTCAAGATCCTATATTCCCTTGCCTAAGCCTATTGCCTGATTCTTTTCTCTGCTATCATCTTCTTGAAAGCAAATATCCATGGACAATCCATTGCAACTGCCATTCCAGTAACATTCTCATTGTACAAATGAATAAAATCAAAAAATAAATTTCCCACCTCAGTTTAAGCGTTACTTTCCCTCTGTTACTGATCATCTTAGTGTCAGCTTAGCCACGGTTTATGAATACAATATCCAACCAAATCATCGGTCCAATGAAAATCTGATTGTTCATTCTAAATTATTTAGTCCAGCTGTATAAATAATTGCTTAGGTAAATGTTCAGATTGCCGTCTTCTGTCAGAGGAGCTAATATTCAGTATATCAAATTTACAATGATACAGAGGTAAGGCTTGCATCTCAGGGAGAATGAAATGCCAAAGGGAAGAGGACTGGACACAAGGAGGAATGTAGATACAGGAGAGATTCCAGTGCAATTAAAACCATCTCCACCATTGGTTTATACTTGGGCTGTTTGCAGGAGATGTTGGCCATCTATATTGATGTATGTTAGCAATATTTCAGCACAGTTTTCCCAGGCTCCTTGAATCTTGGCATTGAAAGTAAGGCAAGAACACAAGGGCAATTATTAAGTATAATGAAAAACACTGCAACTACTCAGTGTGCACAGCTGCTTTCTTATATATGAGTGGGAAAATAGTTTGTTCATGGTACTTATGCTTAGAGTATATTTTTTTATCCTTCTGAAGCTTTCCTAACCAGATTAGGATGGTGTGAAGTATGCGTGCTCAACATGATCTTAACCTCTAATGAAGTCTGTTGCAAAATGAGAGAATTATCCATGTGAATAACAAGGGCTCGAGAGAAGTATTTGTAAATAGTAGAAGTGCGCTTCACAGACTGTCCCTGAAACGTTCTAAAACCATCAATGCAAGCTCCAACAGCCATTAACCACAAGTCTAAATTCTGAAAGACAATCACCCTGCAAACAGTATGTTTCTAACTTATTAGAAATATTACATTTCTTCTCTTTATAAAACTGATTACATTTACTTTCAAGATATACAGACTTAACAAAGTATTAAACTTCCACTCTCTGATCATTGCACTAGTCTTGGTTTTATGCTTTTTGAACATACTTTACTGAATCCATTTCTGAACTCAACGATATTGTTAAAACTTGTTCCTGTCATAAGTGCTACACAGTTATCTTGAATATGTTATCACAGAAGTTCTAACCGCAAACTGTCTGCCTCAATTTTTGCAATCCTAAATAATCTACTCGGATGACACACTTATTTATAGTGTGTTATTTGATGTTTTTCAATAATTATCTTTCCACAGATAATCTGGAAAATCACATCCCTTGGGGAGAACAATGACTTCTAATGTTGACTCTGCACAACGATCTTTACCACCCTGACTGATCCTATTCACTTATGGCATGCAAGCTACCAGGGAAAATTTAAATTACCTCTCCAAATGGTGCCAGTAAAGTGCAAATACTTAAGCTGGTTCTTTTTAAGAGGCTTGTGAATGTGCTTTTTCTGGGGAAACCTGCAGCCCATTTGTCATACACTGACATCAAGAGCCTGACACATAGAACAGCTGTATTTGCAATGGCAAAGCAGCACACTTTGTGATGGAGAACTATGACACACCTTATGAGTGTCAGTCACAGAGCTGACATCGAAACATACCCGAGGACCTTGTGGCCTTGGTCAGAGACGCTGACATGGAGTATACTTCAGAAGGATGAACATTTTTAAGGCATCGGGGCATTTTGACATACCTGGTCAAGTGCTAAAACCCTGAACTGATCACCTGGATGAGGTGTTCAGTAACATGTTCAACCTCATAGTTCTGAGGTCTGAGGCTCCCAACTGCTTCAAGTCAAGTCAAGTCAAGTTTATTGTCATTTCGACCATAATCTGCTGGTGCAGTACATAGTAAAAACAAAACAACGTTCCTCCAGGACCCTGATGCTACATGAAACAACTCAAAATTACACTAGACTATGTGAGACAGCACAAGGCTACACTAGACTACGTAAAACAACATAAAACTACACTAGACTACAGACCTGCACAGGCCTACATAAAGTGCACAAAACAGTCCAGGGCAGTACAATAATTAATAAGCAAGATGATAAGCACAGTAGAGGACAAATTACAATATAATAATAAATGATGTGGATGTCAGTCTAGACTCTGCTTATTGAGGAATCTGATAGCTTGGGGAAAGAAACTATTGCACAGTCCGGTCGTGAGAGCCCGAATGTTTCGGTACCTTTTGCCAGATGGCAGGAGGGAGAAGAGCTTATGTGAGGGGTGTGTGGGGTCCTTCACAATACTGATGCTCAAGAGGGCATCAGCTGTACTGGGACCCAAGAAGAGCATGGAGGCCTGTATTCACAAATGTCGACTGGTAGCACTTAGCTCCATTATAAAGAAGTGCTTTATGAATGTAATATACTGAGTGGCTGCAATGCACCATGCCCTTTGAACCACGCTGCCCAGCAATCCCTGAGTGAACCCTAGCCTAATCATGGGACAATTTACAATGACCAGTCAACCTACCAACTGATACGTCTTTGGACTGTTGGAGGAAACCCGAGCACCTGGGGAAAACCCACGTAGTCATGTGGAGAAAATACAGGCGGGGTGGGAATTGAACCTGGGTTGCCTGTACCATAAAGCGTTGTGCTAACCAGTATGCTACTGTGTACTGTGTTGCTGCTGCAAATACCTAACTTTAATGGCACTTATACCTGGATATACATACCTAAGACAATAAACTTAAATTGAAAACAAAACTTAGAAAATTTAAATACGATAGAAGCTATAATTTTGAAGATTATGCTATTTCATTCATTGCTGTGATCAAGAAAATTAGACTAATATATTTGCATGCATTGTAATATACTCTGCCGCCAATAGGTTAGAGGCCTTCTCCTTTCCACCTTTGGCATGTTTTCCCTTCCAGATTAGTTCTGAGATGCATGAAGACTACATTCTGTACAGAATTATGATGGAGGTAGAAAGGGTAGGAAACTTTTGCCCCTGTGGATGTTTTGTAAACAAGAGGGTATAGGAATAAGGTGAGAGGTAGAATTTTTCACAGAGCGAATGGATGACATCTGGAACATGATACAGGCCATCTCACAAGATTTAAGATGCCTGGAAGGTTACAGATCAAATGTGGATAAATGAGGCTAGTATTATAAGTAAAATAGTTACCATGAACATAGGGAGGGGGGGATCCTTTCCCTCTTAAAAATACTTTCAAATGGCTGAAATGACATGTGTTGATCAATTAATGTAGTTCATCAAATTGTACTAGAATGGGAAAAATCCAGAGAAAGAGGAGGAGGAATGAGTACAGTCATTGAGCATGAGGAATAATGCAATGTGTCAATGTAAGGAAGAGTTGGGTTATGGAGGTTTGCTGTGCAGAGCAGGATCTGTAACTGTAATGGTCAGGCTTGTGGCTCGATGCTCCCAGTGCAAGCTTCCTGAATTATCTTACGCATGCTCCTACTCATCGTCATGGAAGCATATCTACCTGCATCATCTCATTGACCTAGCAAGACTTTCTGTGATAGATAGGAGCTGCAGGAAGGTAGTTACCTTAGTTTACAGGGCTCAGGTAGCTGGGTGACTGGAGAAAGAGGGGAAATGCACAGCCAGTGCAGAGTATACCTGTAGTCATCCTCTCAATAATAAGTATAGGACTTTTGGTGCTGTTGAGGGGAACTTGAGGAAGGATATACTGGCTTTGGAGGCAGTGCAGAGGAGGTTCACCAGGTTGATTCCAGGGATGAAGGGGTTAACCTATGAGGAGAGATTGAGTCGCCTGGGACTATACTCTTGAGTTCAGAAGAATGAGAGAGGATCTTATAGAAACATACACTATTTTGAAAAAGAATAGGTAAGATAGAAGTAGGAAAGTTGTTTCCATTGGTAGGTGAGATTAGAACTAGGGGATATTGCCTCAAGATTCAGGAGAGAAGACTTAGAACAGAGATGATGAGAAACAGTTTTTCCCAGAGAGTGGTGAATCTGTGGAATTCTCTGCCCAGGGAAACAGTCGAGGCTTCCTCACTAAATATACTTAAGATACAGTTAGATAGATTTTTACATAGTAAGGAAATTAAGGGTTATGGGGAAAAGGTAGGTAGATAGGGCTGAGTTTACGGACAGATCAGCCATGATCTTATTGAATGGTGGGGCAGGCTCGATGGGCTGGATGGCCTACTCCTGCTCCTATTTCTTATGTTCTTATGACAACCTACCAGGGCTGAGCCACAGTGCCTGGCTCTCTGGGACTGAGTCTGGTGCTGTGGTTCAAAAGAGCAGAGAGAGGACTGCAGTGTTTATTGCAGATTCTTTAATCAGAGGAACAGAGACGAGGTTCCATGGGTGTGATAGAGACACCCAGATGGTACGTTGCCTCCCTGGTGCCAGGATCAGAGATGTCTCAGATCTGGTCCATTGCACTCTCAAGGGTGAGGGTAAGGAGCCAGAGGTCTTGGTACATATTGGCACCAATGACATAGGTAGACAAAGTGAGAAGGTCCTGAAGAGAGGTATTAGGGAGCTAGGTAGAAAGCTGAGAAGCAGGTCCTCCAGGACAGTAATCTCTGAATTTCTGTCTGTGCCATGTGCCAGTGAGGGTAAGAATAGAATGATTGGCAGGTAAATGAGTATCTGAGGAACTGGTGCACAGGACGGGGGTTCAGATTTATGGATCACTGTGATCTCTTCAGGGTACAAAATGGACAGGTTACACCTGAAGCAGAGGGGGCCCAACATCCTTTCAGCAGGTTGGCTAGAGTTGTTCAGGTGGGTTTAAACTAATTTGGCAGAGAGATGGGAACCAGAGTGATAGTTCTGAAGATGAGGAAGCTGGGTTACAAACAGAGGCAATGTGTAGTGAGACTCCGGGCAAGGAGAGGCTTGTTTATGGAATAAGGGAGACCAGTGGTGTCTGTGCAGGCTTCTCAAATTTGACAATCCTCATCATAAGTGTGTTATTACTAGATTTTTACCTGCTGCTATCAAAATTAAGATCTGTTGCAACAGACAACAGCAGACCTAATTTCATTGGCTCTTCTCTCAACGCTGGAACATCTGAGCAGTGAAGAGGCATGCATCAGGATGATCTTCATTGACAAAAGCTCTGCATTTAATACTATCATCCCCTCAAAATTAATCAATAAGCTCCAAGACCCAGGCCTCATTAACTCCTTGTGCAACAGGATCCTTGATTTCCTCACTTGCAGACCTCAGTCAGTTTGGATTGGCAACAACATCTCCTCCACAATCATGATCAGCATACATACACAACGAGGCTGTGTGATTAGCCCCATTCTCTACATGCTTTATACTTACGACTATGAGTCTAAGCACAGCTCCAAAGCCATATTTTAGTTTGCTGTTGACACTGCAGTCAACTGGCCAAATCAAGGTTGCGATGAATCAGCAAGCAGGAGGGAGATTGAAAATCTGGCTGAGTAGCGCCACAGCAGCAGCCTCTCACTAAACATCAGCAAGGCCAAGAGGAAGAAGCTGGAGGTCCATGAGCCAGTCCTCATCAGAGGATCAGAGATGGAGAGGATCAGCAAATTTCAATTCCTTGATGTTGTCACTTCAGAGGATCTGGCCTGGGGTCAGCACACCAAGTGAGTGCTATTACAAAGAAAGCACAGCAGCGCCTCTGGCTTCTTAGAAGTTTGTGAAGATTTGGCATGTCTTCTAAAATGTTGGCAAACTTCTATACATGTGCAGCTGAGAGTATACATACTGGTTGCATCACAGATTGGTACTGACACGCCTGCAAAGAGTAACGGATATGGCACAGTCCAGCACATGGGAAGCACACCACACTATAGAGTACACCTCCAAAGAGCGGTGTTGCAAGAAAGCAGCATGCATCGTCATGGACCCCCACCATCCAGGTCACAATCTCTCTCACAGTTATCAGGAAAGAGATACAAAAGCCACCCCACCAAGTTCAGGAACAGTTATTACCCCTCAAATGCCAGGCTCTTGAATCAGAGGGGATATGTCACTTAACTTCACTGATCCTAACACTGAACAGTCCTCACAATCTATGGACTCACTTTCAGGGATTCTTCATCTCATATTCTCAATATTTATTTCTTATTTATTTATCTGTCTATCTATCTATTTATTTATTTATTTATTATTTTTACTTTGTGTATTTTCAATTTGTTGTCTTTTACACACGAGTTGTTTGTCTGTCTTGGTGTGTGCATCTTTCATTGATTCTATGCTGTTTCTTTATATCTAATTTGAATGCCTGCAAGAAAATGAACTTCAGGGTTGTATGTGGTGACATTGCTAAATAGTAAAGGATAGCCCCAACAAGCAATTAAATTGATCTAAATATCAGGGTTCGGCTATCATTTGCAGTATGAGGATCAGAACTTGGATATGGACTAAATTTGTTTCTGCACGAGCTTCCTCTGTTTCAGATTAATGTCAGCATAGAGGTATAGTTTAGTGGTTTGTAAATTACTTTACAATGCTAGCTGTAAGATCAGGGTTCATTTCCCGTTGCTGTCTGTAAGGGGTTTGTACGTTCTCTCCTGACTACATGAGATTCCTCCCACATTCCAAAGACACACGGGCTAGTGTTAGAGAGTTCTGGGCAAGGTACATTGGCACTGGAGACATGGTGACACTTGTGTGCTGACCCCAGCACATCCTCAGACTGCGTTAAGTCATCGACGCAACACAATGTATTTCACTCCATCTTTTGACAAATAAAGCTAATCTCTAATCTTTTTTTTGCATACTCCCCTTTGTCTGAGAGTCTCTGGTATAAGGTGTGGATGACGTGGGTTTCTGTTTATGAGGTCGTGCTTCATTTAAACCTGGTGTAGCAGTAACTCATACTGCTGGCGAAGCCATGGGGTGCTACCTTGCATGGCGCGCCCTCCGATCAATTCAGTAATACTGTTCCACATCATTGAAGAACTGTAGTTGATCCTTTATTAGCAGCTAGCCAAACAATCTTGAAGCAAATAAGCAAATGTAAGTGTAATTAAGCAATGTAATTAAGCTGTCAACAGAAGATATGACATCCGTCAATCAACCATTCTAAAGCTGCCCAGAATAATGCATAAACATGCAATTTATCTCCATTGCTTTTAACACGTCCCTACTCATGTGACGTTACTATAATAAACATAATAAATGTGCAACACAGAATGTAATGCAGACAGAAAACAGATGCATAGTTCCTAAAACTTTGACAAACTTCTTTACATGAGCAGTCGAGAGTATACTGGCAGGTTGCATCACAGACCGGCGTTGAAACATCAATGTTCTTGAATGGAAAATCCTGCAAAAAGTAGTGAATACAGCCTTGGGATTTGAAGGAATCTCATAATTAGGGCTGCAGAGAGAAATGTAGCTTCATAAAAATATGTTGGTCCAATTTCCAAAGTATTTCAGAAGTGTGTTCTACTGATGTTGATTCTTCACTGAATCAATGGTGTCTATCAAAATTTGATCTGCCACTCCTCATCATCCTTTTTACAAGCACAAATGCTTTATGGAGATAATTAGAATCAATAGAAGAGTCTTTATTTGGTTTTAACTATCTTTGCTGCAACATTTGTTGGAATCTTTTTATGTTAACTTTTATCCAAAGTTTAAGAGAGTGTACATTTCTGTCCATGCTGACTCATTGTTTGTCCAGGCACACAAATCAACTGGATTTATGCTTGCAGGTGGTTGTGACATTTTGACATTATACTGGTATAATGCTGAGGATTATTAATGGTATTGCTCATGTGTGCTATGAATCAATAAAATAAATGAAACCAAGGTTTTCTATCATAAATTCCTTTCCCGCAAATATTTCATGGGTTTTAGATTGAATTTATGTGAAAAATGCATAACTGAAATAAGCAATAAACCATTCTTTAAAAAGAAAAACTTTGGAAACCGTATAAAGTGTGATTTTGCAATTTAAGAAAATTGCTCCTAATTGCACTATAAGTCCAGCCACAAGCTCCCCAGGAATCCAAAAAGGACACTGCTATTTTAAGTTATTGTCCCTTTTCATTTATTTCAGTACTTTAGCCTGCATGTTGTCATACTTAATGTTTACAGCTCAACTGAGATGAATGGATTTATTACATTAGCACAAACAAAGTATACTGTATTATAATATTTATAACTTGAGGTTAGAGAAGATAGACAGGATTTTATTTTGTTTAGATTCAGTGATATTAGGCTTTCTTGGTCACAACTTTCTTCATTTAGATTGAAAAAATAAGCAAGAACCACTTTGATATCATGGAGTAGATAGATTTCCAATAAAAAAATAAAAAGAACATCTGTTTTCCATTTAGGTTGCATTCATTCAACTGGTCATTAAAAACTATTGACTGATTATTTTAGATCTCTTTTCCAACAAATACTCAGACACCTTTCTCAGTATTATACCAACTCAAGCATGCAGCTTTAAGTACATAAAAGCCAATTTGGCATTCCAGTGAAAGAAACAAAAAAAATAGTTGTAAATCAGGGCATCCAATTTCTTCTGAATTTTATTTGAGATACTCTTCATCAGGCTAGTCTAATGTAAATGTCTTACAGCTATTGTAGATGTTTCAACCACGTTGAAAGTAACAATACATGAATTGAATTAAATAGAACAGACTATGATCCTGGATGCAAAGTCCTCAGGAAATAAACAATGTTCAGAGTCATAAATATTAATTTAGATTTTCTTTTATAAAACATGCTTGGTTTCCACAGCAGGTTTGATTATGCCAAATAAATGAGAGAATATTGTACAAATTGATCTACCATGCCGTTCCACTTGAATTGCATTTATAACTCACCAGCATTTTTATGTTGCCTGTAACTAATCCATATGGCCATTGCAGAACAGTACAAGGGAGTCATTGAAAATGCAATTTTTATTTTTTAAAGAAATAATTTAATAACATTGGAATGCCACAGATTTGTGGACACAAATTCTCTAAACCCAGCTCTGTCATAAGTAAAGCCAAAATACATTCATTAATGGTCAATGATATAACTGCAGAAACAGAGCATTATCATGGTCAGGCAGATGACCTGTTCCATACAGGAAAATTGGAAGCATCTATCTGAAAACAGTCCAGAAACTTAGAACAATGGTCCTCCAGCAGAGGACACAAACATTAAAACATAAAAATAAACTAAATTATCTTCTATCTGTAGAGATTAATTGGATGGAGCAGAGAAATGAGCAGAGAAAGTCCCATCTGGGATTAATTACTTTCCTTGAATACAGATCATTTGGTCCTTTTCTATACACAAACCTAACCTCGAATCATTTCTCAGCTGGCAAGAGTTCCATTGCACCAAACAAATAGTTAATTGCTGCAAACTATAAACATAAGAAATACCTGCATTATTTGGCCACTTTGCCCTTTGAATCTGCTCCACCATTCAAAAAGATAATGGTTGATCTTCTTCTTCACATTTCATGTGCTTCCTAATCCCTCCTGACTTTATTTTACCATTTTAACTATGAATATACACAATATCTGCAGGTCCATGGCTTTCTGAGATCCATTTTAACTATGAATAGACACAATATCTGCAGGTCCATGGCTTTCTGAGATCCATTTTAACTATGAATAGACACAATATCTGCAGGTCCATGGCTTTCTGAGATCCATTTTAACTATGAATAGACACAATATCTGCAGGTCCATGGCTCTCTGAGATCTATTTTAACTATGAATAGACACAATATCTGCAGGTCCATGGCTTTCTGAGATCTATTTTAACTATGAATATTCTCAATATCTGCAGGTCCATGGCTTTCTGGGATTCTCTAGGATCATGAGCCTTTGCATGAAGACATTTTTTTTTTGAGATCAATTCTGCAGTAAATATCCATTCCCTAAACCCGAGATTTAACTCCAGACTTATAGTAAAACAACAAGTCAGCATCCAGCCTGTGAAGATCTTGCAGAATTGTATGTGGTTCAATGAGATTACCTCTCAGTTATCTAATCACAGGAGAATGTAGCCCTATTCTACTATTTCTTTTGAAATCATTGGACTCCCTATAATATGAGGACAACTGTGTTCCACAAACACAAAGCCAAATATAACCTTTCTGAAAAGAGACCAATACTTTTCCCATTACAATAATGATTTCATCATATTCTTTGTAATTATAGAGACTTTAAAGATCAAAGTAAATTTATTATCAAAGTACATATATCACCATATATTATCCTGAGATTTATTTTCTTGACAGTATTCACAGTAAATACAAACAACACAATAGAATCAATGAAAAAACACACCCAACAGTCAGATAAATAACCAATATGCAAAATATAAACTGTGCAAATACAAAAAAGAAAAACTGATATTAATAATAAATTAGCAATAAATATCAAGAATGAATTGTAGAGTTCTTAAAAGTGAGTCCCTAGGTTGTGGGATCAGTTCAATGTTGGGGTGAGAGAAGTTATACCACCCTCTGGATCAAGGGCCTCATGGCTGCAGGGTAAGAACTGGTCCTGAACCTGATGATGTGGGACTTCAGGCAGCTGAATCTCCTTCCAAATGGCAGCAACATGAAGAAAGCATGGCCTGGATGATGGGTGTCATTGATACCATCTACAACCCCGTAAGGAAGCTCAAATCTCAGCGTAAGCAGATCAAAGATGACCTGGGACTCAGGATGGCTGGGGTTTTGTGGTAAACTATGTGTATACCTGTCTGGACACGCCCCTCTGCTGACTGCTCCCGCGGCTCCTCCCACAGACCCCTGCATAAAGGCGGTTGGAGGCACTGCTCCCCCCTCAGTCTCCGAGTCACTGTGCTCTGTTTTGCTGCTAATAAAAGCCTATCGTTTGCCTCCCGTCTCCGAGAGTTATTGATGGTGCATCAGGTTTACAGGATTCCCTGTGAACGTGGAGCAGTGTATATCAGCCGGATGGGATGCATGGTGGAAACCCACCTCAAGGAGCACAGGAGGTGCATCCTTTTGTGTTACCTAGAGAAATTGACAGCAGCAGAACATTGCATTTGCAATGGTCACAGGATAGACTTTGACAGAAGAAAACTACTGTGCCACACCAATGGCTTTTGGGACTGCCTGGTGAGGGAAGCCATTGAAATACAACTAGAGGAAAAGAATTTTAACAACGATGGAAGTCTCACTGTAAGTAAGAACTGGAATTTGAATGCATTCCCATTTGGATAAGCAGTGCAGCAGAGTGAGGATCATGTTTTCTGATTTTTCAACTTTGTCAAATGGTGCAAGCTGAATCATTTGCAGTTCAACATCAGTAAGACAAAGGAGATGGTGATGGACTTTCGGAAGGCTAAACTCTTCACTGTTACTATTTATGATGAGGACGTGGATGTGATGAGGACCTACAAGTACCAGGGGGTGCACCTGGATGAGACTTGAGTGAAGCACCAACACAGAGGTTGTGTACAAGAAGGGCCAGAGTCACCTCTATTTCCTGAGGAGACTGAGGTCCTTTGGAGTCTGCAGGCCTCTCCTTCACGTGTTCTATTAGTCTGTGGTTGACAATATAATCTATGTGGTGATGTGCTGGGGCAATGGTTGATGCCTACAGACTCAATAAACTGATTAGAAAGGCTGACTCTGTTATAGGAGTCAAACTGGAGGCTTTGGTAGAACAAAGGACCCTACAGTAAACCTTAGCAATTCTGAACAATGTTTCTCACCCTCTGCACGCCACCTTGGCTGAACAGAGGAGAACTTTTAGTAATAGACTAAGACACCTCCACTGCTCCAAAGAGTGCTATATGGGTTCATTCTTACCCCGGCCACTAGGCTCTATAATGAATCAACCTATTGCCTGGGAAATCATGACCCCCCCACCTCTTGTTAGACTGTTTGAAGTTACTTATTACCATGTAACAATTACAGCACGGAAACAGGCCATCTCGGCCCTTTTAGTCTGTGCCGAATGCTTACTCTCACTTATTTTTTATATATTTTTTTGCGTCTCTTCTATAATTTGTATATTTGTATACCTGTGCATTTGTAATGCTACTATGACTCTGTAATTTCCTTTGGGATCAATAAAGTATCTATGCATCTATCTCTCTATCTATCTAAACAAGGAGAGACACCAGAACCTGATTGGATGAAAACAAATCAGTCAGGAGGGATGGATGATAGGGTTATAAATACTATCAGACTAGACATGCCCAGGCATCATCTCTGATGAAGATGGCAGAGTTTGTCATTGAAACGTCAGTTAAAATTGATACCTGTATCTAGCTGGAAGCCGGAGAAGAGTTTATTTGTCATATACGCCAGGAAAACACTAGATCCTTGTTGATTTTATAACCTGGGGTTATGAATTAATCTGAAACACTGTAGCAAGCATATAAATGTGATAAGCCTTAAATTTGCCCATTGAAATTGAAGAATTCTAGCGTTAATATTGACAGATAGTAACAGTAACTGCAGGCCTCTAGAAGTCAATAAAATTATTGGAATATGGCATTTACAGACTGAAACTAAAACATGAATACTTAGAAAAATGTGAACTTCTGATTTTTTTGAAAGGTTATGTACAGATGTTCCTACTATAAATAAGAACAGGGGAGGAAAATCAGTACTGGAATGTTAGTGAAAAGACCGTTTGTATGCAGTTGTTTGTGCCAAAGAGGAGTTAGCTATGACTGTGAAACTTTTACAAACTATAAAATTCTGTGCAGTGGCTGAAGGAATTTAATGAGCTTACTGAGACAGCAAAGGTAGGTGTGTTTTAATATTAGTTGACTAATTCACAGTGAAACAAAAAAGTACCAGGCCAACAAATGGAATAGCTACAAGGGAAGGTCACAGAAGTTTGGTACTCTAAAGCGGGTGGCCATCTTCCTGATTCCCCAATGCCCTTCCGCAAAGCACATTAGGAGTGGAATGGACTACTCTAACACCACACAACGCATTCGACGTCTTTCGGGATAAATCTGGCTAGTGATCAACTTATTCCTTTCATAATCTATGTACAGTGATGTGATGCCTCACATGAAATGGGGTTTGTTGAGCACGTCTGTGGATGCCTTGCATAAGTACTGAGCAAAAGCAGAAGAAGGCCATTAAGCCCTTCAATCCTGTTCTGCTGTTCAGCAAAATTATGGCTGATCCGTTTCAAAAGCATTTCCCTTCACTATCCAATGATTCGTTTTAAATGTAATCATGAATCACCCTCCACAGCTCTCTGGGGTAAAGAATCCCAAGGAATCATCTTCTGATGGAAGAAATCTCCTCTCATTTGATTGTTTAAATGGCCTACCTTTTATTTTGAGACCGAAACTTCTCAGGCAGGGAAACAGTTTAAAATATTGGATTCTTCTAAACACAATCTTTCCTCTTAAGAGGGATTCCACCATCCCAGGAAGCTGTCTGGTGAATTTTTGTGTTACTTTGTTATACACAAACAGACAAAGAAACATAGGTGCTTCTAACTATTACTTTAGCTGCCCATTATTAGCCCACTTGGACTCATCCTATCACAGAAATTCCCTTTGTCCTGCTCATCCTTTTGCAAACTTTTTTTTGCCACTGTAAAGCAAACTTGTTTTTCTTTCTTTCTCAGTTCTGCAGAAAGGGCCATGGATCTGACATAATCAACAATTTCCCTTTGCACAGATGCTCCCTGACCCACTGTGTTTGGAGTGATTTCTATTTTTATTCCAAATAATGGTCTTCAATTGAACTAAATGTAAGCAGGAAAGAGTGAAAGGTTATCTCTTAAGAAATCTTTACAATCTTCATTCTTTTCAACCCTTCCTTTTGATGTAGTTCAGAGGCAACCTTCAACCATCAGCTCCTTCACCGGAAATTTACTAAGTGCAAAAAAGTAGCCAGTGACTGGTATTTTTGATCTCTGCTTTGTTTTCCAACGAATCACTGCCAATAGTAAGTGTTATTAAATAATAATTTCTATCATTATTAAAGTGCAGTCAGCCAAAATGGATACAATCATGTATTTTTGTCATCATTTGCAACAACAAATAAAATTGGACAGGAGAAAAACCCTGGATATTGAGCAATCATTTCCTAAGAGATGGTATATTTTCCTTCTGAGTGAGCGAGCATTACCTGATAAAATCTTTTGATGTGTAGGTTTATGTGGTAAGATATATGTGCAATGTAAATAAGAAACAGCAGATGGAGTACTGAATCACTGGAAAGGTGGAACCATGAATATAAACCCATTTTGGATAGAGTCTCTGGAAGATTTGTTGACAGTCTTGGAAGGTCCTGCAAAACAAATGAAAACTTACCCCAGTTATGAATTTAGTCTGTTATATCACTTTATAGTCACTTGAATTGTTGTAGAACAATCCTGAGAGTTGTGCACAATCACAGTATCCACTAAAGATATGCACAGGAGTCATCTTCTGGTGCTTTTACACATGAATTATGAGTTAATTATTATTTAGTAAAGGCTTCTTTTCATGATTTATAATTAAGAATGCACAAAGACAGGGGTATCCCAACCTTTTTTATGCCATGGACCAATACCATTAAGCAAGAGGACCCCCAGGATGGGAACCCCTGCACTAAGATGATCACAGAAAGAGGGAGTATAAGATGAGAAGAGTGGTGTATTATTATTATTCATGTGTGAGACATAGGGTTTGTTGGCAGAAAGTCTTCAATGATCTTTTCAAATTGTCTGTCACAGTCCCAGCCCTTAATTCCTCTTATTCCCCGTGTTCTCCTGGGCTCCTTGATTACGGCACCTGATTCCCATCTAAACCTGTGGCATAAAAACCCCAGCTTTGTATCCACTCATTGTTAGACCATTGCTTCAGTCAGTGTGGTAATTAATGTTCCTGGTTGCTTAGGGTTGTATATTTACCTCAGTACTGAGGTTTACCTGTGTAACTCAGTCTCTCCGTGACTGCCGCTTGCCTTTCTACACTCCGTGTCAAAATAAGTGTTGCCTGCCGCCTGTCTCCTGTTTGACGTTCAGCTCCAGCAACGCCCTGTGACGGAAAAGTTTTGCCTGCCTCTTGTTCCTCTGTTTGCCTGTGTTAATTCTGTCTCTCGACTGCTTAGAATTGTGTATTCTAAGTTCTGTTCCTGTGCTTCATGCCTGTGTTAACTCTGCCTCTCCGTGTTAACAGGAGCATGGCATGCCGCCTGTCTTCCCGTCCGTCCTTCTGCCTGCTGTTCTCCCAAAGCCACGCTCGCACCCTGGTCCGCATCCCTGCACTGCCTCATTCCGCCGCCCGCCTACACTCTCCATTGGCTCACTGGTTAAACACCGAGTTCCCACCGTAGTGACCTGGGTTCGATCCCCGGTCAAGCCTTCCTTGCTCCTCGGCTTTCCTCACTCCCCGGCCTTCCCTGTAACTGTTAATAAACACTTTTGATTACTCTACCTCCGTGTCTGTGTCCTGTGCTTGGGTTCGTCCCATTCCATTGCAACATTGTCATTACAAAGCCAGTAAGGTGCTTTCTTCAAGTCTTAATACATTTACCTACATTGAAATCCTTTTACCAATTTGCCAATACACTATTCATAAATTTTATTTTACTTTACTGATTGTATCTCCGCACAGGACTGTACATTTTGACACCATTAGTACAGTTGGCTACATTGTTTCAAATTCCATCATACTGACTCATGTATAACTAACAACAACACACACAAAATGCTGGCGGAACACAGCAGGCCAGGCAGCATCTATAGGGAGAAGCACTGTCGACGTTTCAGGCCGAGACCCTTCATCACATATAACTACTTTGCTCCCCTCAGATCTCTAAAGGACTCGAATATTCGTATTCTGATTACACACTCACTGTTCTCTTAAAAGTTAGACCAGTTTCATCAGGCTTTCTTTTACAAATCCTTGCTTGTTTTCTCACTACTGAAATTTTAAAGTCTTTAGGCACTCCACCTTTCGTAATTTCCTGACAACAAATATTAGGCTAATTGGACCAGAATTCTTAGATTCTCTCTAAATATTCATAGGTAGCAGAAGAAAATACACATTTTTTTAAATCTAAAAGAACCTTGGAAAATGACAGTGAGGGTAATCTGTCCCATTTCTACTTTTACCTTTAAAACAAAGTGGTTAGAAATTATCAGCTCATAGCTCGCTCTTTAAAGCTGTTATTTTATTGTAGCTGTTACTTTGCTGAACATGACTTTGGTGGGTTCCTGTGTAAGTATTCAGTAATAGTTTTTAAAATTCTTAAACAAATCAAAAATGTTGGTCTCTTCCTTCATTGCAAATATTGACATAAAGTAATCATTCAACAGGGCTGCTATTTTCTTATTTATTGTTCTACTGGGAGAAATGCAAAAACTCTCATGGTACTCTGCCGAGTGTTTCTAGACCACCAACACTACAAACTCATTGAAATTCTACTACCTATGGGCTGAAGGTATTATGCATAACAGAACAGGCATTGTATCCTTGCCTTTCCTCCACTGCCCTAATATAAGTTTGCAGGGAGGATCATGCCAGAGTAAATGAGAAGAGATAGAAAGATAGAAGGGTGAAAGGTTGAGTGTAGGGGAAATTTGAGCACTTAAAGGCATTGAAAATAAGGGAAGCTGGTCACAAATAGGATCCGAAAGCTGATGGTCTAGATAGAGATAAGGTTAGAAAGATAGAGGTTACTTAGTGAAAGGGTGGAAGTTTCGCTATGGAAGTCGGTCAGGCACATTATATGATTATCGATAGGAAGTGTTACTCAGAGTGATTGGGGGCTCAGAAGGCCCTGGCAGCTAAGAGGAGGGTGTGGTGGGAATGAATACTCATAGAAGCTGTTTGAGAACAAGCACATCCGAAGGAAGGCAGCATATACTTACGAGACAATGCATATTATACTGCAGAAATGCACCATGCACAAACAAGTATTTAATCATGTTCCATTTACTCAGGGAGTACGTTTAAATATGCAATAAGATTTCTAAGCCGGTACTATTGTGCTCCAACACAACAACCTTTTCAATTCACAGCAAGAAGCTGCATCACAAATCTCACAAATAAAGGAGAAACAATATCATCATCTCTTTTTAAGGAGGGCACTATGCTCCTGACTCTCATCTTATAGAGAGATAATTGTGTTTGTGTGATGATTTTAATATCTCTCATGAAAACTTCCAGTACTCTCTCTCCTCTTCACAGCAGCAGCACAGCAGTGGAAACTGCAAGTAGCTTCAAACTTCTGAGAGTGCACGTCTTGAACAACCACTCTTCGTCCCAGAACACAATCAGGAAAGCTCACCAATGCCTCCACCTTCTGAGGAGTTCTGCAGAGAGCTGGACTGTGCACATTAATACTTGTGACCTTCTACAGGTGTGCGGCCGAGAGCGCCCTAATACGCTGCATCACTGTGTTGTGTGAATCGGACAGGAGAGCTCTTACAAGAGGCGGTTAAAACTGACACCAGTCTACCTGCCACAAAGGACGATAAAACCATAAAACAAAGGAACAGAATTAGGCCATTTGGTGGATCGAATCTGCTCCGCCATTCAATCAGGGCTGATTTATTACCCCTCACCCATTCTCCTGCTTTCTCACCGTAACCTTTGACGTCCTTACTAATCAAAAATCCATCAACCTCTGCTTTAAATATACCCAGTAGCTCCACAGCTGTCTCTGGCAATGGATTCCACAGACCTACCAGCATCTGACTAAAGAAGTTCCTCCTCATCTCTGTTGTAAAGGGACACCCATCTGCTCTGAGGATGTGTCCTCTGGTTGGAGACTCCTTAATTCTCATGGCCACTCTGTCTCAGCCTTTCAATGTTCAATTAAGTTTCACTGAGAACCCAGCTCATTCTTCTAAGCTGCAGTGAGATCAGGTCCAGAGCCACCAGATGGTCCTCACATGTTAACCCTTTTATTCCCAGAGTCATTCTCGTGACCCTCCTCTTTGACCCTCTTCATAACGGCAAATCTTTTCTCACAGTACTCCAAGTGCAGTCCGACCGATGCCTTATATAGTCTCAGCATTACATCCTTGCTTTTATATTCTAGTCCTTTTGAAATGAATGCTAACATTGCATTTTCCTTCTTTCCTACCGAGTCAACGTTTAAAGAGTCCCTTTGGACCTCAGATTTCTGAATTTTCTCCTCATTTAGAAAATAGACTATACCTTTATTTCTTCTACCAAAGTACATGAGCATGCACTTCCTTACAATATATTTTATCTGCCTCTTCTTTGTCTATTCTCCGTATCTGGATAAAGCAGTGGATGACTGACAAAAGGCAAAGAGTGGGGATAAAGGGAGCCTTTCCCGGTTGGTCGCCAGTGATTAGTGGTTTTTCACAGAGGTCTGCATTGGGACTGATTCTTTTTACATTATAGATTAACAATTTGGATGATGGAATTGATGGTTTTGTTGTAAAGTTTGCAGATGAGGAAGGGCAGGTAGTTTTGAGGAAATTTTTGAGGATACAGAAGGATTTAGTCAGATTAGGAGAATAGGCAAAGAAATGGCAGATGGAATACAATGTCAGGAAGTGTATGGCCATGCAATTTGGTTGCAGGTATGAAAGGGTTGACTATTTTCTAAATGAAAAGAAAATACAAAAATCTGAGGCATTTCTGCCTCAGATTTGGGAGTCTATGTGCAGGATTCCCTAAGGGTTAATTCGCATGTTGAGTCTGTGGTGAGGAAGGCAAATGCAATGTTAGCATTCATTTCAAGAGGACCAGAATATAGAAGCGAGGATGTAATGTTGAGACATCATAAAGCACTGGCGATACATCACTTGGAATATTGTGAGCAGTGCTTGTCCCCTTACCTGAGAAAAGATGTACTGAAACTGGAAAGAGTTCAAAGCAGGTTCACAAAAGTGATTCCAGGATTAAATCACTTATTGTATGAAGGCTGTTTGATAGCTCTGTGCCTGTTTTCACTGAAATTTAGTAGAATGAGGGGATGACCTAATTGAGACCTTTCAAATGGTGAAAGGCCTTGATAGAGTGGATGTAGCGAGGATATTTTGTATAGAGAGGTGCTTAAGACTAGAAGGTATGGCCTCAAAACAGAGGGGCATCCGTTTAGAACAGAGATGAGGAGGAATTTCTTTAGCCAGACAGTGGTGAATCTGTGGAATTTGTATACTTAAGGCAGAGGTTTGCAGATTTTGATTGGTCAAGGCATGACGGGTATGGGAAGAAAACTGGAGAATGGGTTGAAGAAAATTGGATCAACCATGATGAAGTGATGGAGTGGACTCGATAGGCCAAGTGGCCTAATACTGCTCCTATACCTTATGGTCTTATGAGCTTATAATCACTAAACCTCTTTTAGTACTGGACTAATGTATTAAGACATTAACCCTGTTGCTTTCCATGAAATCCCCCTAAAACTGGTGCTATGTTTTGTAGCTCCAAAAACTAATCAAAGGAAACTATGGGAGACAGGATGCATGTGTTTAGATTCTTCTAGTGAGATGCTCTCTTACGACATGCTGGCATAATGACGCATGTCATTCACTACTTCTTGCATACGACCCATAACAAATTATATAAACAACAAAGAAAGCTGAATCAAATATGCTTACTATATTACTCAAATATTGTGGTTAGCATCCATCTGTCTCAAAGGACAATGGGTAATGATGATCATAATCACAAGCCTAGTAAGAAGGTATGGAGGTCATGAGATGCCCAGACATCAAGATCCCCCTCTCAGCCTCACCAGTGTAGTCCAAAGGAAAACTTATGAAGCAATATGTCTGGCACCTTCTTGGCTGCAGGAGTTGGAGGAAGGAGGTTCAGTGATGTCCAGCCACCTTAGGGACTTCACTCCGGATTTGCTGTCGGGGTTTACTCCTGTAGTCATCGACTCTCCTGAGGCTGCCCACACAGCACTGGGCTATTTACCCATAACTGGGGATCTGGTTCATGAATACCAGGGCGTGCCCACAAACCAGTGGGCCTGCACACTACCTGTACAGGGACCAGGCTAAAGTATTATTGAAATATTAAATGCACACTGCTGGCACTGTTTGAACCTGAAGAACCCCCGGGGCATGAAAGATTGCTCTTCTGACATCTCTATTCGATAATTACTGTGCGCTATTAAATGCTGTGAATTGGTGCTTGGTAACATTAATTACTTGGAACTTGATTCCAAATGTTCAATCATCTAGTAGTTTACTAACAATATTCAATAAACTAACTGTATTGTTATTAGTGACAAAATAAGTTATAAAAATGCATTACGTTTATATCCATCAACATGCCAAATTTGAAGTTAATGTCACACAAAATCAGAGTAAATTAATGTTTAGAGGTAGCAATGCTTATAATTATTAATGCTGTCAATAAAACTATTAATTTCAACATGCACGTTAATTAAAATTGGTGAGAAATTGAATGAATTATTGTATTTATTGCCTTAATTACTTAGTGAACAGAGTGATTGTATTTGATCAGCTATTGCAGGATGAGAGTACAGGAATTTGCTTGCAAATTTGCTGCTTTCAACTGGATCTTACTAGGAATAAAATGCTACAGCTCTATTCAGTGCAGTGGTGGTGGCATCCATCTGTCTCAAGAGACCATGGATCTGCGCCTGGAGTTTCCAGGGCACAGGCCTGGACAGGGTTGTATCGGAGACCGGCAGTTGCCCAAGCTGCAGGCCTTCCCCTCTCCATGCTACCGATGTTGTCCAAGGGAAGGGCACTAGGACCCATAACATCACAGAGCATTGTGTTGTTAAGTGCCTTGCTCAAGGACACAAACACACTGCCTCAGCTGAGGCTCGAACCAGTGACCTTCAGGTTACTAGTCTGATGCCTTGCCCACTAGGGCACGTGCCAACGCAGTGCAGTACTGTATGGGGATAACTGCACATTACCTGTGTACCACAAAGGGCAAATTTCATACAAGCAAAGAATCTGGAAAAGCAACAATAAAATCATATTTTCTGCTTATTTCAACAGAATAATGAAGGTAAAAGGACACCAGTAATGCTCTTTATTGCCAAATTTCAGTGAGCCAATGATGATATTCTGTACTCAGATTTTTTCTTTGTGACTACTTAATACTTTTGCACCCTTGCACATATATTTGCTGACGTTAAACTTTCAATTACATAAAGTCATCAATACGTAGATCTTACACACATTCACTGTTTATAGCATTTATGAATGAATATGGATATTATACATTAAAATGTTTTATTTTTGATACTTGTTTTATGTAAACTCTTCAAGTCCAAAAATCTAAATATTAAAGTATAATCTGATAGTAATCTTACACGTACAAGCAAGGAACTTTGCTAGCATTTCCTATTATTCTTGAAGTCTGTACATGATTTATCCAAAGAAATGATTACATCATGCATTAGTTATATTGCCCATTATTTAATCACAAATATACACGCTCTCCATTTAAAACATACCAGTCTGCTGCTTAAACACTCCAATTCCTTATAAACAACAGAGTAATTTGTTTAGCTGTGTAAGCTGCAGTAAGACTGCTTACAATAAAATAATGCATTCTGTTTTTAAAATGAATAAAAATTGATTGTGTCCCAATAAGATCTAAATTGGCAGAGTGATAATTGAATTTCACATAAACATCTGTAGAAGTCGGTGACTTTATATTGTGTGGTAATGTAATATAGGACACTTAGGAATAAATGCATCCTCCAGTTGATTTCACAGAGAATTTCTAATGCTGCCTGATGAAATTGTAAAAATGTGATTATAAGGATGTGCTAATGATTCTTAAAACAAAGATGAAAAAAAATAACCATGGGAATAATTTCCTCCTACTGTTTGCAAGATAAATTCTATGTAAATTAGTTATTTGTAAAGTATTGCCCTGAAAGCATAGACATCAATCAAAACAGACAAAAGTATATTGCTATCTAAAAAGAGTAGTTGGCATCAATGAAATAATCATGCTCTAGCAACTTTACTCATTTAGTATAAATCGTTCTCTTCCTGGGTGACATTAACAAATTAGGTTGGTATCTCCTCATTAATACTTTCTTAAATTGCTTTATCCTATTTTTCTTTTGAAATTCCTTTTGGGAAAAAAAAGGAAGAACTCCCCCCCCCCCCAGGGTCTTTGTGTATGTTGTGGGAGCAGGGGGGGGGGAGGTGAGGAGGAGTGGAAAGCATTGTAGGAAAGATGATGGAGGGTGTGCCTTCAGTGAGGTTATTAGAAGGGAGGGAATATCTTTCCTGAGGATCTTAGGAGGCTGATATGGCTCTCTGAAGAGAATAGTAGATTGTGAAAATCTGGCAATGTTGGGATGAAGTGTAATGCTGAAAGGTACTTATCCCCTGTGCACTCAAGCAGGGGATGGGAATGATACTAAAGAGATATAGAAGAGGAACTGCTAGAACAAATATAAATTCACTAAAGTCTCCTTAGAATAATCAGACATTAACCCTAATCATTATCTGGTCTGTTTACATCTTTTTAACCTTTAGCCTCATGTCATGCTCCTCTGCTTTGCCAAATCCTATGGAATCAGAAAGCTTCTATCTTTATGTTGTTTTAAAGAGCACAATTTTGGACACAATTTTGCCAGATTATTGGTCATAGACTTTCCCTCCATATGGCACATAAATTCAGGTTGTTTTAATGGTTTTAACAAGCAAACCCTCTTCTACTCATCCTTAAATGATGGCCTGTATTTTATTATTGGTGATGACCTAGAGGAAGAGCTCCCACATTGTGATCTCTATGGTGAAATTTACCCTTCTGCCAAAACTTATTTCTGTCAGACTATGAATGTTTTCATTTAAAATAATTGTTAATAGTAATAGTTTAATAGTGACATCAGTTGGTACTGGTCACATTCAACAAATCAAAAGTTGGATTTTACAGAAAGTGATGTTTGCAGTTATTACCTCATGAAACGGGGGTGGGGGAGCGGGGAGAGTCCCTTTCTCTGGAGAAGGAGGACATGTCCTTCCTTCTGGAATGCAAAGTCTCATCCTGAGAGAAGATGTGGCAGAGATAGAGGAACTGAAAGAAGGTGATGGCATTATTACAAGTAACAGGGTGGGAAGGGGTGTAGTCCAGGTAGCTGTGAGAGTCAGTGGGTTTATAACAGACATCAGTGGGTAAGTTGTCTCCAAGAGATAGAGAAAAGTGAGCAAGGTGTCAGAAATGGACTAGGTAAATTTGAAGGCAGAGTCAAAGTTGGAGGCAAAGTTGATGAAGTCAACGAGCTTGGCTTGGGTGCAGGAAGCAGCACCAATGCAGCCATCGATGTAGCAGAGGAAAATTGGGGGAGTGACACCGGTATAGACTTGGAACATACACTGTTCCATGTTGCCGACAAAAAGGCAGGCATAGCTGGGACCCATGTGGGTACCCATGGTTACACCTTTTTGTTTGAAGAAAGTGGGAGGAACTAATGGAGAAATTATTGAGAGCGAGGACAAGTTCTGCTAAACGGAGGAGCTGGTTGAGTCTGGTGTCTAGAAAGAAATGGAGAGCTTTGGGGCCTTCCTGGTGGGGTATGGAGGTGTATGGGGACTGGATGCCCATGGTAAAAATAAGATGCTGGGGCCCAAGGAACTTGAAATCATTGGTCAAAGTTCAGCATTTCCTGCATTATGGTGGGAAGTTAGATGACCTTTGCAAAGGGATGCTACTGATGGCAAATAACCTCTGTTCATGCTGTGACTTTGAGATTCTTTATGATTCTTAGATAGGTCATTGTCTCAGTCCTTGGTCATTTTTGTTACAATTGCACTCTGAACGTAGTGATCTCTGGTACTGATATAGGCCTAGAATAATTTACCCTAACTTCAAGCAAATGTAGCATACTTCGGATGAATAAGTAAATTCTTAGGACGAATAAGCGTTTCCAACAAAATAAAATGTTTTTTAACAGATCACATTTTGGTTCACTCCAGAATGAGGAAAAGAAGAATTTTTGATGGGCTGAAAGGAAAAATAATAATAATCAAATTCTCAATCCATTGTTATTCTTATATTTGTTATTTTAAAATATACAATAGAATAAAGGTACTTACTTTGGCCTTACTCAGTAGATCGATATATGTATAATTATTTAAGTATCTGACATACCCATAACTCTCTCAGCAGAAGGATTATTTTACATTCCCTAAAATGAGTAACAGTGAGTAAATGCTTCTTTAAAGTACTGTCATTGACAGTTTCCATAACTTTGCTTGCCTACAAATGGTACCACTCAGAAAAAAAATCTATTTAGTTATATAAAAAGTACTTAAGGAAAAACTTAAGGGTTTTTATCTTAAAAGAATCATATGAGTAAATATTAGTAAGTGCTTATATAATACCTTTCTCCTTTTGTTGCCACCTTGATAAAAATAATACTAACAATGTTTATGTTATTTCCAAAATATATTGTAATCAAAAGAGTATCTATTAAATAAATTATAATTTAAAATAATTTCAGTAAGTTTGCTCACATTTTCAATTCTTTTAAAACTGGCTTCAGGCTGAAAAACTGAGCAAATAAAATTATGATTATATCTTGCTAAACAATTTTGTTCACACAAAATTACAAATTCTTATCTGAGGAACCATGTAAAGAACCAATAGTTTAGATATAATAATTTTAACCTGTAATCAATTAGGTTTCAGTAGGAAGCAGTTTAAAGTCTTTGCACTGTCATTGAACCTAATCTCCTCAGGTGGCTTTAATTTCATTTTCCTCAAGTTGAACTCCTAGTGTTCAACAAATGTCTGACATTCAATCAATCTGCCTTTATGACTTATTCTTCTCTACACTGTTGGACCAACATTATTAATAAATTTACATCCCAATTACTGCATTTTCAGTATATAGTATAATACCAACATATTTCAAGTATAATACCAACAATGCTGGAGTACCAAAACAGAATTTGTTGCCATGTGGTCCTTTCAGACGGCTGCATCTTACAATTTGCAATACCCACCTGCATTAAGCAGAGGATCATGGGAATGTCAATGAGGCATTCATCCTCTGGAGTCCTTTTAACAACTCACATTGCATGTACTTTAGCTGCATTTATCAAATTTAATTCACATATCTCAATACCATCACCGAATAAAAGCTGTTGATATTCTAGCTTGAAAAATTTAATTGACCATAACATTCTAGGAAAGCGATTACTACTTTAATTTGCCAGAGAGAAAAACTTCTGACATAATTTCTATGAGCACGGACTATACCCTTAAGGTGGTGCAAGGTTTTATTTGTCCCGCAGAACTGACAACCCACCTTACAGATATCAGCAGTCAACGAGCCAGAGCAAAGGGGGTAGGGAGTAGGGGTTATGGGGTAGGGGGTAGGGGGTTATGGGCTGGGGTAGGGGCTAAGGGGTTGAAGGTGATGGGAAGGCAGTAGCTGAACCCTTTTGTATGTAAGTATTGTCTTTTGCAGGTAAGGTGACAACTTAATATGGACCATGAATTACCAGATGTTCATTAATCAAAAATTTGCCACCCCTTGAAGGTTTGACAGATAAGCTCCAGTCTCCTTTCAAATGTATTTTATTTATTTTATTTAGAGATACAATATTGAAAAATGTAGTTGCTAAGGTGGAACTTTTCATACCTATGTTTCAATTATATGATTGAAATAGTTTTTCTGGAAAAGAGTAAAATTTGCTTATGCTTTTTACTCAGTTTTGTCCCACAACCCTAAATGAAACTTGCCTACTGACCTTCGTAAATTTACTATAGTTTGATTATAGTAAAGATTACTTTTCCAATCTTGGCTGTCTTACCTGCAAATTCAGCTGCAGTTTTTAAAATGTATCCTGCATTTTAGGTCAGGCCATTCATTAGATAGGCTATACACTACTCGGAGGTATCTCAAAAGGTATTTACAAAGGCAGACTTTTTCACCAATGAATTATTCTGTTCCACTCAATAGCCCTTCTCTCAATATGGGGAAGGCCCTGCTCCCCTGGCCTGGAGAATGCTTTGGGAAGAAAATTCTACCATTTCTGTGAGAATCAGTGGTTTCTTGTGACTCTATCCTGAAAGGCAAAAAAACCCGAAATTAATACCAGAGAGGGAGTGAATGCTTCCAGACTGCTTTTGCCAACTAGAGGTGGAGTAGAAGAACTAAACCTTAAAGTGAGTGAGATCTTGAGATATTTTTAGACATTGGCCCCAAATTCCTCATGGTTTACTCTTTGTTGCAATTTCTCTGTTGCCACGGACACTTCATTATTGGTCAAGAAATCCTGGCACATCTCATGAAGTGCAACTTACTCCTACTTGTCACCTTTTTCACAAGGATGCCGAGATCCGGATTGGTGGATCACTGGAGTCCTCTCTCTGCCCTACTTAACAGGTCAAACAGTGCTCATCTGCCTCTTTAAACACTAGTGCCCTGAAGTCAGTGTGGGTGTGTGGTATAGCTCACCACACTGCTAAAACTAAAGGAGGTATTGCATAACGACACATGCTTTAATCCTTTATTCAGGATTGCGATTGGAAAGTGTATCATGACGACCAAATACAGATTCCTGTGACTAATTGTAAATAGACAGGAGCTCTTCTGTATAGGTGAAGGAGGGAAACAGAAATGGGGAATGGTGAAGGGTGGGGGGGGGGGGGTGGAAAGCAATTACCAGAAGTTTGAGAAATCAATGTTCATGCCATCAGGTTGGAGGTTACCCAGATGGAACATGAGGTGCTGCTCCTCCACCCTGATGGCATGAACATTGATTTCATGAACTTCTGGTATTTTCCCCCCTCCTCCTTTGCTATTTCCCATTCCCATTTCCCTCTTTCACCTTATCTTCTTATCTGCCTATCACCTTCCTCTGGTGTTCCTCCAACTTCTCTTTCTTCCATGGTCTTCTGTCCTGTCCTATTAGATTACCATTTCTCCAGCCCTTTATCTCTCTTACCTATCAACTTCCTAACTCTGTACTTCACCCCCGCCTCCATGTTTCACCTATCACATGCCACCTTGTACTTCTTCCTTATTTTCTCCCTACTTTTTTAGTCTGACTCCTTGCCCCTTTCTTTCCAGTCCTGATGAAGGGTCTCTGACTGAAACATTGATAGTGATGGGAATCTTTAACATGCAGGTCGATTGGGGAAAATCAGGTTGGTAATGGATCTCAAGAGTGAGTTTGCTGAATGCCTAAGAGATGGCTTTTTAGAGCAGTTTGTTGTTGAGCCTACTAGGGGATGGGTGTTGTGTAATGAACCAGAGGTGATTATTGAGTTTAAGGTAAAAGAACCTTTAGGAACCAGTGATCACAATGTGATTGAGTTCAACTTGAAATTTGACAGGGAGAAAGTAAAGTCTGCTGTAGCAATATTTCAGTGGAGTAAGAGAAATTACAGTGGTATGAGAGAGGAGATGGCCGAAGTAAATTAGAAGGAGCTGCTGGCAGGGATGTCAGCAGAGCAGCAATGGTGTGTGTTTCTGGGAAAAATGAGGAAGGTGCAGGACAAGTGTATTCCAAAAATGAAGAAATACTCAAATGGCAAAATAGTACAACCATGGCTGACAAGGGAATTCAAAGCTAATGTAAAAACCAAAGAGCGGGCATACAACAAAGCAAAAATTAGTGGGAGGATAGAGGATTGGGAAGTTTTAAAATACTTACAGAGAGCAGCTAAAAGAATCATTAGAAGGGAAAAGACAAAATATGAAAGCAAACTAGCAAGTAATATTAAAATGGATAGTAAAAGCTTATTCAAGTATGTAAAAAATAAAAGAGAAATGTGTGTGGATATAGGACCGCTAGAAAATGAGGCAGGAGAAATAATAACAGGGGACAAGGAGATGACAGATGAACTAAATGAGTATTTTGCATCAATCTTCATTGTGGAAGACATTAGCAGTATGCCTGATGTTGTAGTGTGTGAAGGAAGAGAAGTGAGTGCAGTTACTATTAGAAGGGAGAAGGTGCTCAAAAAGCTGAACGTCTCAAAGCTACATAAGCCACTCAGACCAAAGGAACTGCACCCTAGGGTTCTGAAAGAGGTAGTGTTAGAGATTGTGGCAGCATTAGCAATGATCTTTCAAAAATCATAGGACTCTGGCATGGTGCCAGAGGACTGGAAAATTGCAAACGTCACTCCACTCTTTAAGAAAGGAGGAAGGCAGCAGAAAGAAAATTATAGACCAGTTAGTCTGACCTCAGTGGTTGGGAAAATGCTGGAGTCAGTTGTTAAGGATGAGTTGATGGAGTACTTGGTGATATAGGACAAGATAGTATAAAGTCAGCATGGTTTTCTTCAGGGAAAATCCTGCCTGACAAACCTGTTTAAATTTGTTGAGGAGATTACAAGTAGAATAGATAAAAGGGATGCGATGGATATTGTATATTTGGACTTTCAGAAGGCCTTTGACAAAGTGTCACACATGAAGCCACTTACCAAGTTAAGAGCCCATGGTATTATAGTAAAGTTACTAACATTGTTTAGAGCATTTGCTGATTTGTAGGAGGCAGCAACTGGGAATAAAAGAATCCTTTTCTGGTTGGCTGCCAGTGACTAGTGGTGTTCTGCAGGGGTCAATGTTGGGACCATTTATTTTTACGCTGCGTATAAATGATTTAGATGATGGAATAGATGGCTTGTTGCCAAGTTTACAGATGATACACAGATTGGTGAAGGGGCAGGTAGTGTTGAGGAAACAGGTAGGATGCAGAAGGACTTAGACAGATTAGAAGAATGGGCAAGAGAGTGTCAAATGAAGATAATGTTGGAAAATGCACTTTGGTAGTAGAAACAAATGTGTGGTCTATTTTCCAACTGGGGAGAAAATCCAAAAATCTGAGATGCAAAGGGGCCTCGGAGTCCTTGTGCAGAATACCCTGAAGGTTTACTTGCTGGTTGAGTCGGTGGTGAGGAAGGCAAAAGCAATGTTAACATTCATTTCAGGACATCTAGAATACAAGAGCAGGGATGTGATGCTGAGGCTTTATAAGGCACTGGTGTGGCCTCACCTTGAGTATTGTGAACAGTTCTGGGCTCCTCATCTTAGAAGAGATGTGCTGGATTTGGAAAGAGTCCAGAGGAGGTTCACAAGGATGATTTCAGGAATGAAAGGGTTATCATATGAGGAACATTTGATGGCTCTGGGTCTGTATTCACTGGAACTCAAAGATGAGGGCGGATTTCATTGAATGGTCTAGGCAGAGTAGATGTAAAAAGGATGTTTTCCATGGTAGGAGAGTCTAGGACAAGAGGGCACAGCCTCAGGATAGGGGCCACTTATTCAAAACAGAGATGCGGAGAAATTTCTATAGCCAGAAAGTGGTGAATTTGTGGAATTTGTTGCCACGTGCAGCTGTGGGGGCCAGGTCATTGGGTGTATTTAAGGCCGAGATTGATAGGTTCTTGATTGGACATGGCATCAAAGGTTACAGGAAGAAGGGTGGGAAATAAGGTTGAGGAGGAGATAGAAAAAAGGATCAGCCATGATTGAATGATGGAACAGACTCAATGAGTTAGATGGCCTAATCCTGCTCCTATGTCTTATGGTCTTCTGGTTTACTTTTCCATAGATGCTGCCGGGCCTGCTGATTTTCTGCTGTATTTTGTGTGTTGCTCAGTATTAACCTCTTTGGGAAACATTCCTAATGGATTTTCCCCTCCCAGCTCTCCTCCTAGTTCTTGATCCCCAAACATTGGGGAAAAGATTACATGCATTCACCCTAGCTATGCCCCTCATGATTTTATATACATCTATAAAATTACCCCTCAGTATCCGAGAATTGAAGGAATAAAGTCTTGGCCTACCCATCCTGTCCATATAACCCAGTACTGGCAACGTCTTCTGCATAATTTCCAGCTTAATAGCATTTTTTCAATAGTAGATAGGCCAGATGGTGTTTTAAATAAATGTAACATTTCTTAAAGCTTGTATGATATTCAGTTAAGTTAATTTTCAATTTTGTTTTGAAAAGAGGAATATTCTAGACTAAGTAACAAACAAAATGCTGGAGAACTTCAACAAGTCAGGCAGATCTGTGGCGGAAATGGATAGTCAACATTTCAAGTAGCCATTTCTTCATTTGGACAGAGATATTTATAAAACTCTATCTGTCCTGCCCATGCCTATTTATGCACAAATCAAATTTCTGTGCTAATATCCCTGAAATGATGGTCGTGAGGTGACAATTGACCTATTTAATAGAAGCTCTGGTATTGTGCTGGCAGACAACCACCCTTAATACAGGTGTAGATTGCCTCATATGCAGAATATTGTATTTACACACATGTTGGTGTCATTTAGGGTTGACTGGATATGGCCTACCTACAAGAAACTACATTTATGTAGCTATGTATTGCAAATTCCCTCCCATGCATCATACATTATAAATTTATTCAAACCTGTGCAAAGATTTTCAAACTTTCAAACAGTGTTTGGATAACAATAAATGAGTTGCCATGGTTTCTTTTAAACATAAATGCCTCAACCATTTTATTTGTGAAAATCTACATTAGTGACCCTGATGCTCCAGGACGATTCCAGTGTTTTTTAGCATGTCGGCCAATGCAGTCGCATTGAAGCTACCAGAGTCTAGAGAGCAAAATGTCCTTGCTTGGTTCGAATATGCCGAGGCCCAATTCTACGAGAAATCTCCAACAACAATACCAAATATTTCTATGTGGTAGCAGCACTCAGCAACTCTACGGCTGCAAGAGCAGTGAGTCTGCTAGAACACCCGCCTGAATACGATAAATACTGATTGCTGGAAGCTCACCTTTTACAGACTTCTGAACTATCGGAGTCTGAGCTCACCAAACAGCTGCTCTGCTTGCCCAGCCTCAGCAATGCTAAGCCATCAGAGCTAATGGACCAAATACTCTACCTCCTGGGTAACTGCCTCATTGTCTTATTTTTACAGAACTCTTCAATGCAGCAAATGTCTGATCAAGTTCACATAGCCCTCTCTAATGCACCCATGAAGGACAATAGGGAGCTTGCTAAAATGGCTGATAGTCATTACTCACCATTCTTTCTCTTTTCCTTACTTCAATAAGCCCAGTCAGCAAGGCCCCCTACATAAGGACGCCTATGGCTGCAGAAGAGATGAAGACGGGTAGCACAGACTACCCAGCGGCTGATGGGCTCTGTATTAAAAGACTTAGATTTTCTTTTTGTTTACCTGGATAACCTACTTATCACCAGTGCATCCAAATCCGAACACCTATCTCCTCTCCACATGCTTTTTGAGCGCTGAAGACAGCATGGGTTGATTATTAACCCTGCTAAATTCCAGTTTGGGTTGTCAACCATTGACTTTCTCAGTCATCACATCACCGTAGACGGTGCAAAACCCCTCCCATCAAAAGTAGCCACTATTATGGATTTTCCACTGCCACAGAGAGCTGAAAAAGTACAGGATTTTTTAGGTATGGTAAATTTCTATCACTGCTTCATTTCACAAGCTGCTGAACTTGTGCTTCCCTTGTATAGTGTGCTTAAAGGCAATACTGCTAATCATGTGCTTGGCTGGTCAGTGGAGGTGACCAAGGCATTTGGTGATACCAAACAAGCTCTTTCCAACACAACCCTATTGGTGTATCCTCTCCATTACACACCTGTGGCCATTACTACATGCGCTTCAGACTGCACTGTGGGTGCTGTTCAGGAACAGCTGGTCAGAGGCAAGTGGCAGCTTCTTACCTTCAGCCAGCATCTCCATTCACCCTGAAAGGAGCTACAGCACATTTGACTGTGAGCTTCTTGGTCTCTTTCTGGCTGTCTGCCATTTTTGTTTTCTTCTAGAGGGTCGCCACTTCATAGCATTCATTGACCACAAATCCCTTGTGTACGCGATGCCCAAAATATCAGACACTTGGTCTGCATGGCAGCAACGTCCGCTGGACTACATAACAGAGTTCACAACTGATACACAACATATCAAGGAAAAAAATAATGCCGTGGCTGATTACCTCTCACAGCCAGCCATTGAGGCCATACACATAGGGGCTGACTATGCTGACATGGCAACCAACTAAGCTATTGATCCAGAGGTCCAGGCTTACCGAACAGCAATCTCGGGTCTGTGGCTGACATTAAGTTTGGGGTGTTATATACCCCCAGGGTTCATTTTTTTCTGTGGACTGTCACTTTAAAATACTGAGAGAATGAGACTGACTTTTAGATACTGTTGGATTTCTGCTGACTACAAAAAATTGCTTGGTTACTATGGTGAGAGAGGTGGAGTTATTTGATGGGCAATCGGGGTTATGATTTTCTGCAGCTTGTGTACTTTTTACAAGGACAGTCACAGACTCACACAGCTCAGAGTCAAGATGGATTCGGTTAATGGAAGACAGCAGTGAGTCGGTCGCTGGTTTAAACTTTCAGTAGCCCAAAAGGGGTGAGTTGAGATCGATCCAGAGTATTGATAAATGGGTCTCAGAAGTTTGTGCAACTAGAAAAAGTTTGCAGAGAGGAGAGGAAGGTTCGAAACAGAATAAACCTAGTGACAAAGAGATCGCTGCTTGCGCTCTCTCTAAATAGCCCGTGAGGGTGAGTTTGTTTCCATTTGGATACGAAAGTGTGTTTGTCAGGGTTAATCCGCAGGAGTGGGTTCTCTGGTGAGGGGAAAACCTTTGTGAATAACACGTGTTTGTTTTCCCTTTGTCTGGGTGTGGTAGTTCACTGAAGAAAGGTACCCCTGTGGCAAATCACCGTTGGAGTTACTTCATATGTTGTGGAACTGGATAAGTGACTATGACGATGCGCGTGATTGGGGTAACCTTGTGGAATCTACCATTGTGTCAATCCTTGCCTGGGTGGTGGTTCTCTTGAAGATGGTTCCCTTTGTGATAAGCTACTGTTTGTGATACTTTGTGTGAAGGATTTGGAGGACAACTGGAAGGTCGATGACACCTGTTTGTTTGGATTACAAATATCTCTCTCACTTCAAATCCCATGGATTGAACTGAATAGAACTTTCTTACATACCATCGTAAGACTGTATCACTTACCACCTAAGCTTGAAGAAGTTTTGCGGATTTATAATATTTACCCCTATATGTGCATAACATCATTAACTCTTGAGTTAATAAAAACACAAAATGCTGTCAGAACTCAGCAGGCCAGACAGCATCTATGGGAGGAGGTAGTGACGACGTTTCGGCCCGAAACATCATCACTACCTCCTCCCGTAGATGCTGTCTGGTCTGCTGAGTTCTGCCAGCATTTTGTGTTTTTATTTAATTCCAGCATCTGCAGATTCACTCGTGTTAACTCTTGAGTTACCTGGTTTAAGTTACTATATGATGTAGTTACTGATAAAATAGTGTTTTGTTATCAGCTGTGTTCTATTGCTGCAGGGTTGCGTGTCTGTAACAGTGGAATCTGGGGTTTCTCTCCTGTGCGATGTTTCAACTGGTTGCTCACGCCCTGTAGTGCCTGCAGACTGGAGGTGGATGTTTTTGGCTTCATACATGACCACTTGCATCTGGGCCATGAGGCCTCACAGAAATTGGTTGCACTGAAGTTTGGGTGGCATGGCCTAAGAAAGGATGTGCATAAATGGAATGCAGCCTACGTGGAATGCCAGCAGGCAAATGTTAACCATCATGTCCAGGTGCCATTGGCACCCTTTGAGGTCCCTGACCAACAGTCAATCTGACTATGTCAATGTGGTCCTTGTTGGTCCTCTTCCCACAGTTTCACCATGGTGGACTGTACCACCAGCTAGCCAGAAGTTGTCGCTCTAGCATCGATGACACCTCAGAGGTGGTTTGGACATTCTTCAACATCTCAGTTTTCCACCCCATCTGATCATGATCCTCCAATTCATATCAGACATCTAGGCTGTGATGGCCCAGAACCTTGGTACTAGGCTACATTACACCCAGTGAATCACCCGCAGTCCAATGACGGCTTTCTTGATGGATGAGTGTTGGCATGATCATCTTCCGTGGGTCCTGCTGGGGCTCGGAACAGCTCCAAAATGAACCTGCAATCATCTGTAGCTGAACTGGTATACGGGCAGCCGTTACAAGTGCCAGGTGATTTTATTCCTGATGACACAACTGCCTGGTTGGCCTCTGAGCATCATTCCACCCTCTTCAGTAAACTTAATTCCTTTGTACATATTTGTACTACTCATCATGGCATACAGCACTCTTGGGTCCCTATTGACCTACATTCCACCTTGTTTGTTTTTGTCTGGCATGATGCACACCAACATCCCCTTAGGCCCCTTTACAATGACCCGTTCCACATTTTGGAACAGAAAGAAAAGACTTTGATCATAGACAAGAAGGGTAAACCTGAATGTATTTTGGTCAATCGCCTTAAACCACCCCACCAAGATTTGGAGTATTCTGCTGTCATGCCCCCTGCTGTCACAACATGATCATGAGCATGTCAACACACTTCTGGACAAGCCAGAGGTCTCTGCTGTTCCTCCACCCATGGAACATGGGACCCGAGCTGGGCAGCTCATCAGAACCCCAGACAGACTCCCAATGCCAGTTTTAGAATGTAGGGTAATGTAATTGGTGGAAATGAACATAATTCAAAGCCACCAACATTGAGTTGGGTTCCTTTTACGAGGCTGTTCTGATGTGATTACGTAAAGTACTTTGTGTTGAATGTCTGGATTGCAATAAATGAGTTGCTAAGGTTTTTTTTTAATATACCTCTACATAAAACACCTCTGCCATTTTATTTCTGAAAACCTACAGCAGGGCCTGGGCCGGGGTCTGAAAGCATATCAAAACAGCAAGGCCCAGGTCCAAGAGCATGGAACGACTTAAGTTTTGGCCAATTTAAGCATAGGGCCAGACTAAAAATGTCAGGGTGTCAGAGCCAAAGGAGAGGGAGAGGCTCAACTCACTGTGAATACAGCTCACTGCTCCGCACGGTTTACTCATCCTTGCATTGAACTGAGGCTGTGGCCTGTAACTAACAGGTCCTGGATCTGCTGCAGTGATGACTAATTTCATGGCTGTGGACTCACTTTCAAGAAGTTCAGTTGTGAACGTTATGTGCTCACTTTTATTGTTTGTACAGTTTGTTTTATTTTCAACACATTGCGCATTTGACTGTCTTTTTTTAATAGGTTGTATTGGGTTTCTTTGTTTTGTGCCTGCCTGTAAAAATCCCAAGGTTGTATATCGTATACATACTTTGATAATAAATGTACTTTTAACTTTGAGTATTAGATGTTCAAAAGTGGTTTGCTTTTAAATGCTCAGCCATGGAAATTAGAACTTTTCCTGCTTTTGGTATTGTGCAGAAACACGATCTTACTTTGGTCACTTGTGACTATTTGCCTTGTCTCACCACTATACGCTCCCACCTGCTCAAATGACAGCAAATATATTGCCTTCAGCTTCAGTTTTGAAGTGCTTTTTCTTGTTGGTGTTCCTGCATTTGAATTTGAATTTATTTAAATCTTACTCCCTCGTGTTGTGGGTTGGATGTAAAAATATTTGCATTATGACTCATTGCAATGGACAGATACGTGAATTTATAAGTCAAATAGCTTGTAGAATGAAGCTAGCCCATAGCCTGTTGGTCCTGGATTTAATGCTGTGGTACTGCTTGCCAGGTGGAAGCAGCTGAAACAGTTAATGATTGGGGTGACTGCTGTCCCCAATGATCTTCCAGACCTCATTTACGCACCTGCTGCAGTAAATATCCTCTCTGGAGGGACGTTCACATCCACAGATGCGCTGGGTTGTCCACACCACTCTCAGTAGTGCTCTGCAGTCGAGGTTGGTTCCGTACTCATAGCCGGCAGTGATATAGCCAGTCAGGATGCTCTCAATGGTGCTCCTGTTGAAAGTCTTGAGGAATTGGCTCATGCTGAACCTCTTGGGTCGCCTGAGGAGGAAGTGACACAGTGGTGTTGCTTTTAACCACATAACCAATGTGTATAGTCCAGGTGAGTTCTTCAGTGATGGGTATCCTGAAGAACTTCAAACTACTCACCCTCTCAACTGCAGACTCAGTGATGTTGATCGGGGCGAGCCTGTCTCCGTTCCTCCTATAATCCATGATCAGTTTTTTTTCTTTGAACATTGAGGGAGAGGTTATTATTTTGGCACCTCCGTGTCAGGGTGTCAACCCACAGTGAGGCTGATGCTGGGTTATGGGTTGCAGATGTTCCAGATATTTGGTCTCAGCTTCAGAATCTGAATCAGAATCAGTTTTATTATCAGTGGCACATGTTGTAAAATGTGTTGTTTTGTGGCAGGAGTACATTTTGAGGCCCTCCACTGGTCTGGGCCAAAATGTCGCATTTCAGCGGTCTGCGTGTTACACAAACCAGGACTGTGGAAATATGGAGAGCTAGCTGTTGTCCAAATGGCAGGCTCTCCCTCTCTACTTTGAATCCAAAGGAAAGGTGGAGACTAATACAGTTCAGCACCAGTGGCATTACAGAAGTTACCAGTCAGTGTTGAACTCGATGTTGGACTGCTTTAGAGACTCCAGCTCCAGATTTTTCCTCAGGGTTTATTCCCAAAGCCTCATCCACGAGTGGGTATAGCCGCAAGGCAACAGAATTTGAGATCAGACTTTTCCTTCTCCTAGATGAGCTGTCAACTATGGCTGACGAGCCCCATCTGCCCAAAGCAACTGGTTTTAAGGCACCAGTAACCCATCTTTGCCCTTTCTCCTGTCAGGAGGAACAGTTCCGCCAGGCTTAGTAGGTAAGCCACACATGAAGGCCAGGAGCTGGACTTAGTTGTCAGAGGTTATTTGTGACACAGTTAATTGGGAGCATTTACTAGGCAGAAGGAGCTTATCCCACTACCACCCCTGGCTATAAAAACCTTAAGGAACCTGAAGCAGTACATTGTAATAAATAATAATACACAATAACAATTTGTTTCTGGTATCATGTTTACAGAAACACAAGGAGCAGAAGTGTAAACCACGTGTCATCCCAGACTGAAGGAGCAGGTCAGTCTCCCTTCCTGATTATGAATTTGTTGTACAGTGTTCTACCAGAATTATGAGGAACTAAACAGTGTCTGGCAGCTGCAACTATTGATGATTTTAATCTTCTTAATTCCACCTCTCAGTGTTATTTATGGGTTCAAACATGTCACACAAAATTTAGTACTAAGGGGACATGATTTGTTCATTAAGGATGAGAGTGTCATCAATAATCACTGGCTGATACTTAATAGTGAGATGAAGAAGCATAGCCTGCTTAGTACATTCAGTCATTCGCACAAACTGAATGAATTGGCTTTGTCTAAGCACTCAATGAAACTAGCTAGCAATAATCAAACATTAGACTGTGGAGGAAGAGACATTCATTACCTTAAATCACCGTTAGAGGTCACACAGAAAGCTTTGGGAGGTTCATGGAAACTTTGATGGAATAGGTCAGCGAGCAACATTTGGACTTTATATCACAGGTCTGGTTGTTGTGGTCAATGAGATGGAGAAAGAGGGTGGGGAGAGGTCAAATGTCCAGAGGTTCAGGAAGCCATTAATTTCTGTTATGAAGTGACAGTGGGAAAGAGGTCAACATCAACAATGAAGCAATTACCCAACCATTACCTTCACAACTGCATCTCAATCTTTACATCAATATGCCTCACTGTATCTTTATACATACAAGTATAAAGTTGTTGACAAACAGGAGTTGTTCATGTATTCATTAAACATTTTTATTCTACATTTATACATACATTTACCAATTGTTGAGATACAGGAGTTGTTGATGTATTCATTAAACATTTTTATTCTACACTTACACCATCTTAGTGGTTTACTCTTGTCATTAATAATTCTCACTGATCTCCCATTATGGAAGTGATTGGCTTCCAAGACTCCCTTTAGTATTCTAGAGGACAGAGTGCTGCCCATTATAAGAATAGCTGCTATAGAACTTATGGCCATCAAAGGGATGGAGGTCACAGAAAATGACAGTGTTCATTTCTAGTTTTCTTTCCATGGACTCATCAGATAATTTCTTCTGATTTCCAAAATCTAGATGGTATTATCTTTCATTTGTTTTGTTCTTTCAAATATTTCTTCTTTCCAATGTCCAAGAACTCCCATCTGGCCAAGCCCTGGATCTTAAGCAATAATGGACTGATGCTCATGGGAACTGCTCCTATGATAGATTTCTGCTTACTGAAGAATGTAGCTGGGTTGTGGGATTAGCACCTGGGGAGCAACTGCATCTGTGGGGAATGGACAAGATTGATCCAGATGCCACGTCCTAAGATTGTTACATGCACCATCTGTTCCTCAGGACTCATGAGGATTCAGATAATGTGCCATATAGGCAGAGTGATGATTGTAAGCATTGAATAGTTGGAGGCATTAACAGCCTGCTTAAAAGCCTGTGTGAAAATTTCAGGAAGAATAGAAGGGTGTACTTCTCACATTGAACCTCTCATGCGAGCTTCTCACGTTGAAGCTCTTATTTTTTGCAGCTTGGAAATGATAGGTAACTCTATTTCAACATTTTCGGGTTGGGCAATTTATAAATCCTGTACTCCAGGCTCATTTTAACTGCTGCGTTTCCAGGATAATTCGTAGTCATTGCTGGAGCTGGTCGCAGTCTAATTCTCTTGCCTGGAAGAACTCCATGCACTGCTACAGAGTGAGCAATCCAGGAATGACTGTACAGTTGTTCTCTTTCTGAAGCAGGTGAAAGGATTTGTTGACTACACCCTTAGAGAGGTTTAGTCTCTGTACATATTTCTCTCCAGAGATGCATAAATGGCCTTCCAGAACTATTGAATCATCGAGAAGTACAGCACAGAACAGAACTGGATCCTTGCCAAGGATGAGGTGATGGAGTACTTGGTGACACAGGACAAGAAAGGACAAAGTCAGCATGGGAAAATCTTGCCTGACAAACTCATTGGAATTCTTTGAGGAGATTACAAGTAGAATAGATAAAGGGAATGTAATGGAGGTTGTATATTTGGACTTTCAGAAGGCCTTTGACAAGGTGCCACACATGAGGCTGCTTAACAGGTTAAGTATCCATGGTATTACAGGAAAGTTACCAACATGGTTAGAGCATTGGCTGGTTGGTAGAAGGCAGTGAGTGGGAATAAAGGATCCTTTTCTGGTTGGCTGCCAGTGACTAGTGTTCCTCAGGGATTAGTTTTGGGACAGCTACTTTTTAACGCTGTATATAAATTACTTAGATGATGGAATAGATGACTTTGTTGCTAAGTTTGCAGATAATACAAAGATTGGTGGAGGGGCAGGTTGTGTTGAGGAATCTGGTAGGCTGCAGAAGGACCTAGACAGAATAGGAGAATGGGCAAGAAATTGTTAAATGAAATACAATGTTGGAAAATGAATGGTCATGCACTTTGGTAGTAGAGATAAACGTGCAGAAAATCCAAAAATCTGAGAAGCAAAGGAACTTGGGAGCCCTTATGCAGAACACCCTGAAGGTTTACTTGCTGGTTGAGTTGGTGGTGAGGAAGGCAAATGAAATGTTAGCATTCATTTCAATAAGTCTTGAATACAAGAGCAGGGATGTGATACTCAGGTTTTAGAAAGCACTGGTGAGGCCTCACCTTGAGTATTGCAAACAGTATTGGGCTCCTGATCTAAGAAAAGATGTACTGACATTGGAGAGGGTTTAGAGGCAGCTCACAGGACAATTTCAGGATTTCCAGGGTTATCATATGAGGAATGTTTGAATGCTCTGGGTCTGTACTCGCTGGAATTTAGAAAGATGAGGGGGGGGGGGATCTCATTGAAACCTTTCAAATGCTGAAAGGCATAGAGTAGATGTGAAAAGGATGTTTTACATGATGGGGGATTCTAGGACTAGAGGGCACGGCCTCAGGATAGAGAGTGTCCATTTAAAACAGATGTGGAGAAATTTCTTTAGCCAGAGGGTGGTGAATTTGTGAAATTTGTTACCACCTGTAGCTGTGGAGGCGTATTTAAGGGAGAGATTGATAGGTTCTTGATTGGACATGGCATCAAAAGTTACGGGAAACGGGGTTGAGAAAGGGGACAAAGGATCAGCCCTGACTGAATGGCAGAGAAGACTCGATGGGCCTTTAATCCTTGTCGCTCCTTATGGAGCATAGGGCCTCAACAAAAGTCCTCCACTTCCTGCGATTTCCAGCAGATGTTTTTGCAGTCTCCCAAGTTTGGCCGGCGGCTTTCAGTTCATCCAAAAGCCTACGCCTCCAGGTTTGCTTTGGGCGACCTCTTCTTCCCTTCCCATGTGGATTCCATTCGAGTGATTGTCGAGTGACATTCGACTGCCTCTTCCTCAAGGTGTGGCTGACCCATCTCCACTTCCTCCTCCTTATCTGGAATACAATGGGCTCTTGGTTTGCTCTCTTCCATAGGTCTAGGTTTGACGCTCTGTCGTACCACTTGAGGCGGAGGATCTGCCGGAGGCATTTGTTGAGAAAGGTCTGGATCTTGTTGCAGCTGGTGTTAGTGATTCTCCATGTTTCAGATCCATATAGCAGGATGGCTTTCACATTGGAGCTGAATATACGAAGCTTAGTTTTGACAGAGATGGCTGTAGATCTCCAAACAGGTCGCAGGGTTATGAAGGCATGTTGGACTTTTCTGATCCTTGCTCTGATGTCCTCATCTGTACCTCCTGATTTACTGATTTTGCTTCCGAGGTAGGTGAATTTGTCTATATCTTCAACTATTTGTCCTTCAATCCGTAATGGCTCCTCATGTTTGTTATTAATGTGTAGAACTTTGGTCTTTTCCTGACTGATCTTAAGGCCTACTCGCTGTGAGGTCTCTCCCAAGGAATCTACTTTCTTCTGCATATCTTGAAGCCAGTGTGAGAGAAGAGCGAGATCATCTGCAAGTGCCAGGTCTTCCAATTTCCCTGTTAGCATCCACTGGATGCCTCTCTCTAAGCCAACATAAGCTGTTCTTGTAGCCCAGTCGAGTACCACAAGAAAAAGTAGAGGCGACAGCAGGCATCCCTGTCTGACTCCAGTGGTGACCAGGAAATCTTCGGACAGTCTCCCATCGTGGATGACCCTGCATGAGAAGCCATCATAAAGCTGCTTGATGATATTCATCATCTCTTCCGGTACACCATAGTGTCATAAGATGCTCCACATTGACTTTCTGTCCAGGCTGTCAAATGCCTTCTCAAAAATCAATAAAACACACATATAGTGGAGTTTGCCATTCTATTGCCTGCTCCACAATGACTCTAAGTGTAGCTATCTGGTCAATGCATGATCTCTCTTTCCTGAACCCTGCCTGCTCATCTCCAAGTCTCTGGTCAATGGCGCCTTTCACCCGCTCCAAGATGTCCCTGAAGAACTTTACTAGGAATGGACATCAAGGTGATCCCCCTCCACTTGCCACACAGTGAAAGATCTCCAGATTTTGGCAGCTTCACAAGGAGGCCCTTCTTCCAATCTGATGGGATCTTGGTGGGCCAAAGTGCTTAATTCTGCTCCTATGTCTTAGGGTCTTATCAGCTTATGATTCATCCCCTCCATGTTGACCATAATGCTGATATACACTAATACCAATTTTCCTTCTCATGCCGTCCTGGCCAAATGCCTTGCTTAACTTTCTCCTCTCTCACCATCAATCTATGCCCTCTGGTTCTAAACAGCCCTACACTGGGAGAAATATTCTGACTGTCTTTTCTATCCATATCCCTCTAAAATGTCATATATTTGCCTCCTGTGTTCTAGTGAGAATAAACCTATCCAATCTCTCCTTAAGATTTTCCAATCGATCCCAAATGTGTCAGATCCAGATGTTCTGTAAGTTCGTGAAGCATGCACTGCAACATCTATTGAAATGGCCACCATCACTGTGCTGGCCAGAGTACAGCCTCTAAGTGCTGATCGGTTGCAAGTCCCACACTTTACTGCTCAACACCAGCCCTCACATGCAACCGCTCAGCAAAAAGACATGAGGACATTCACCATTGTGAAGCACCTGTGGAAGGCAGGGATTACCACTGGGATCCCAACACAGTGGGGCATGTGTCTATGAATATTTGGACTGGAGGACCAGGTGTGCTGTTCCAGGGAACCAGCACAGCAATATCCAGCTTGTAAAAAATGGATCCCACCTGGAACTGCTGACAAAACCCAACAAAAATCTGAATTACTGTCCCTGATCATTATCATGATATCTTTAAACTTCTCTTTGATGATTAATTTCTTTCAATCTCTGTCACAGCTCTTGCTATTGTCTTCTGAGCATGTGTCTCAACAGCTTTCAACCTCGAGCACTCAGGACATCTTTCCAACTCTTCTGCCATCAAAATCCTTGATGCCCACCCTCTCCTAAGGATGACTCATTAACTGATCTGCAGCAACATTTCAGAATAATCTCATCTCTACTGCCAAATATAATATCCCTCTTATTTTTTTCCAACATGAATTTGACAACTTCCCATGTTGGAATCCAAAGATGCAAGTGAGATGGACATCACAAATATGCACCCACTTACAGTTCTTCAATTTAACACCATCTCACGTCCCCACCCCCATCCTGCCACCTATTCACTGTGCAAACTAAATTTAAAATGGTCTGTTTTGTTAATCACAAAATAATTGCTTGTTTTAAACAAAATAATCTTTGGAACTAGGTCAGATGTTTATTACACAAAACATTTTGGGATTGTTGTATGGTTCAATGGGCAACAGCATGGCTCAGCAATTACTGCTGCTGCTTCATAGCTCTTGTAATCTGAGTTCAATCCTTACTCCGCCCAAATGGAGTTGGCATATTCTCCCCATGACTACATAGGTTTTCTCCAGGTGCTCCAGTTTCCTCCCCTGTCCTAGAAACATGCTGTTGATTGGTCAGTCAAGCAGTTGCCGAAAATGATCCCTAATGAAGACAGAGGAGAGTACATGGACACGAGAAGGAGAATAGGTTACAGGAGAAACTAAAAGTGGTGTGGGATTTGTTGGGATTGCTCTGAAAACCAGCAAAGACTCAAATGGCAAAATGGACTCCTTCTGTTCGGTATAGAAATATGAGCAACGGAGAAGCACTGATGATCATTACCAAGATTTCATCTGCACACCCCTGTTCTAATTTAAATCAGTTCTGAGTGGTGCACAATCAAGTATCAAATCCCCATCATGTTTTTTTCTGATGACGTTCCAGCTTTCTGCAAGCACCAGTGATATTTATGAAACATCACAAGTAGGTTTAAGCAGAAATATTAGGCAGAATTAACTTACAAACACAAGAAAGTCTGTAGATGCTAGACATCCAAAGCAGCACACACAAAATGCTGGAGGAACTCAACAAGTCAGGCAGCATCTATGGAAATGAATAGACAGTTGATGTTTTGGGCTGAAGCTCTTTTTCAGGACTAATTAAGTTAACCTATCATCTTTGTGACCTTTAAACCACAAAGAACAGCACATTTGCAGGTTTCTGTACCTATGTAGGCTGGTGAGCACTGGGTAAGAGGGTGCTTTGGCCAGCCAACATCAATAGTTTACTTCATGTGTTTTTAATGCAACCAGCTGTGTGAATTTGTGTGAAAGTAATCCAGCTTACTTGTAAAGGCTTCATGAACTTTGTGTTCATTTCTTAGATGTATCAAAACACATCATGCACGGAGTTTATTTTCTTTCGTAATAAGTTTTCAAAGCCATTGTTCAGCTTAAGGAGCCATGTTTGTTGATTTTGGCCCTTTTTCTCTCCTCTTCCCTGAAGTTAACTTATCCTTAGGCACTAACCCAAGCAATGGAGATCATTCGGCACTTTTGCACTGGTGAAATTTGGCTGTGGATTTCCTGGCTAAGGGTTTGTACCTGTTATATAAATACCTAGTTGATAGTGGAGTAAGTAACAAAAGAGTGCAATAAGTAACACAAGAATGCAAAATTTTATTATAAATATAAATCATAACATATGCCCAATGAGCAGTTTAACATTGACCTGTTTCTTTACACACAGAAACATATTATGACATTTTTAGTACTTTGAAGAGTTTTTCAGCTATTTTCAAAATATTCTACACTGTCTATATAGTATTGTTTTCAGTCATATAAAAACTCATGCCTCAGATACTAATAGTCAGGATTATTACTTTTTTGTCAATGGGAACTGTAAACTACATTAACATGTCAGAATGAAAAATTTATGTCTTATTTTCCAAGAAAATATAACTCCTTAATATTCTAATGTTTAGAATAGAAGTAATTTGTGTGATTAGTTTGATCTGTTCATACCTGTGAATTTGTAGGTCTGTTATATTTAAAGCAAACATATGTTCCAGAAATTTTGTATCTAGAGTGGATTAAATACAAGATTTATAAAATTACACTATTTCAATAGAAATAAGTAACACTAATTTATTTAAAATGTTTCTTTTCCTTGCATTTGTTAATGTGTAATTTGAGGAAAAATTAGAGAAAGAATGACAGTTGGAGATTTGAAGATTCCATTTAACTGGAACCATGCTACTAATAGGCAGACATTATAAATGTGTTTCTTTAGGTGTATGCAAAGATTTGTATATATCTGTAGTGGAACTAATTTGGTGTCAGACACTGGTGCCTTCTGGAAATCAAACAGGCTCCAGAAATTAATTTATCCAAATAACCAGCCTTTTATAGCCCAACTGTATGGGGAGGCCAAAATGGTATAAGCAGGCAAAGCCCTCGTTTGAAGTCTGGAATGTTTTGACTGACTTAAAACAGGCGGCAGGAATGAAAGGATAATTTTCAGTAACCCATGGGATTTTGCACAATTTTTGGATATGAGGTATAAAACTTTGATTGATCTACATTAAAAAAAGATATAGCCGCACAGGACACAGATTTTGAGTGTTGAACTTCATTAGAATAAAAGCTAAAATTACTGTCTAAGTTTTCACAGATTAGTCAACCTATCCATAAGAGCAAATGGCAGTGTTCATCCAATTCTTGCCTTTTGCATTAGTTTGTAGTTAAGTTTCTACAATAGCTAACACACGTAATGTATTTTTTTCCCCAATATATTTTATTTCCAATTTTAGTGCAGAGTTGGGAAATTGCAGCTTAAGTTCAGCTAGTCAGCTTTGGACTATTCTACTTTGGGACTATTGCCGAGAAAAACTCAACACTTGGTGCAGAATAATCAATATTTACAAACAAGTTCAGCAAGGAACCACACGGTAGGGTAGTGGTTAACACAACCCCTTTGAGTACCTGTGACCGGGTTTCAGCTCCCACTGCTGCCAGTGAGGAGTTTGTATTGTCTCTCCGTGATTGTGTGGGTTTCCTTTGGGTGCTCTGGGTGGTAGGTTAACTTCTCCTGTGATTAGGCTAGGATTAGATCAGGGGACTGCTGAGTGACGCAGCTCAAATGCCTGGAAGGGCTTATTCCATGCTATATCTCAATAAATAAAAAATAAGTAAATTATAGAGATTTGATTCAATTATGTGTCTTACTATCATGTGTTCACTTTAGCAAATATTGGAACTGAACTTGCTTGCAAATGATGATTGTTGCCTGCCAAACATTCTCAGCAATAATCCCAATAATTCCAATACTCACTGGCTGACTTTAAGCAGCAATTTCTCAACTATGCTCTGAAGTTGAACTCCGCCATGAAGTGTGAACTTTCTGAATTTGAATAGGACTGTGACATGGCCGCAAACAGTTTATTCATTTCAATGGAGAGGAACGGCTGCAAGGGAAAAGTTTAAGGAGGGTCCTGATGAAGGGTCTTGGACTCAAAACGTCTATTGTTTACTCTTTTCTGTATACGCTGCCTGGTCTGCTAAGTTCCTCCAGTATTTTGTGTGTGTGTTACTTTGGATGTCCAGGATCTGCAGATGCTTGTGTGTTTTTGAAATAATTGGGTTTACTTTTTTTGTCTGTCTTGAGGATGTCTGGAGAGTAAGAATTTCAGGCTATATACTCTGTATGCTCTCTGACATTAAATTGGACCATTGATACCAGCAATTTTAACTTTCTATAAAAGAGTCTACAAGTTAATTTATGTTGGTTTAATTTCTAATAATTCCAGCTTTTTGAATTTTTTAATTGAATTCTTGTAAATTTTTAATGTTTCTGAATCTAGTAATGTTCAAAAGCAGTAAAATCTTTCATAATTTTGACAACAGTTTTAGATTACATTTTACAGTCGATCTCAGAATACAGTTGAATCAGAATCAGGTTTAACATCACCGGCATAAGTCAGTGAAATCTGTTGACTTAAGACAGTAGTACAATACAATACACAATAAATATAGAAATAAAGCTAATTACATTATGTGTATACACATATATTAAATGGTTAGAGCCTGAGTGTGGGCTTTGGCAAGGAGGGTGCTCAGTGAGTAGCCGATCTTTCTGAACTGATTCACTTCTCAAAATAAAGGTATGGATTTTAGATAGAAGGATGTAGTTAGAGTGGAACAAAGACCCCAAAGTACTTTCTTACTCCCTTTCAAATACAGTCATAATGTAGTTCAAGGGTAATCCTTGGCAGGATAACTTGGCCCCATGAGTGACTACCAGATGGAGACTTAGGTTCGGGTAAGTAATGCAGAAATTCCTTGTGGCCATTGCCCGTTCAAAAAAAAAAAATTCTATTTTGAATACTGTTAGGGAATCATGGATGAGGTGGGGGAGATCCTGTTGGACGGGCAACAACAGCAAAGCGAATGCCAACAAGGTGGTTCTGCTGTACAGGAGGGAGCAAAAGATTAGGAGAGCTGTAATGGCAGGGATTTCAGTTGTTTGGGGGAGCAGTCAGATAATTTGGCAGCAATAAGATTCTCAGGCAGGATGGTTCACATTGGTATTAGCTATAAAGGTGGATGAGGTACTGTGGCAGAAGAGATCTAGGTCCGGGTCTAAAGAGGAGCAGCTCTGGATTACGTCTAGTATCTCACCTTGGTGAATGTAGTAACGGGAGGATTCACCTGCTGAATGTGTGGTTGAAGGGGAGGTGCAAGAAGTGGGGAGCAGCTTAGCTTTCTGGATCACTGATAGTTTCTGAGGAAAGTGACACCTATACGGGCTGAATCAAAATGAGACTAACACCCTTCCAAGGGTATTTGCCAATACATTTGGAGGAGGGTTTAAATTGAGTTGAAAAGTGAATGGAGCACAGAAAGATGTGTGAGCTATGATAAATAAGCTGACATGAAAATTAGGTCTGATGATGATAGTGAGAAGGATCATCTTGGGTTACAGGAAGATATCGATCAGTTGGTAAAATGGGCAGGGCAATGGTGGATAGATTTAATCCTGACAGGCATGACATGACACTCTTTGGGAGGACTAATGAGGATTAGCTTCATCTAATATTTCTCCTTCAATCTATTCATAAATTTGGTTCTATATAGTAAATGGTATAAAATAATGACAGTAAGTTATACAACCATATTTAAACTTGGTGTACAATATATTTTATGGCAATAATTATCATTAGTATAATAAATAAAGCAAAATTAAGCATAGACTCAATTTAAGATCACTGATAAATTAGCCATCACAGGGGTCACGGCAAGAATTAAGCATACTTAGAAGCTAATATTTTAGACTATTTGATATTCAGAAAATGTGGGCAAGTTAGCAAAGGGTTGGATTAATTGTAATATTCCTCATAGAAGACAGAATCCCCATGGAATGCAGTCCTTCTGAGGCAAGTTCTTATACACTGCCTGATGGTGGTAATGCTGTTACAGTGGCATAAATATGGCCAAGGAAACAGAATGCAAATTAATTTATTTACTAGGTGAGTTTATAGCTTTTTTGGGGGGGATTGGGAGATGCAGATCAAGTTAAGTTCTATATATAAAAAATTTTCCCACCCTTTCTGAATATCAAACAGTCTAAAATATTAGCTTCTAACTATGCTTAATTCTTGCCGTGACCCATTCTATATAACAAATTTAAACAATTGTTTAAATTTTGCAGTCAATGGTGATAGTATTTACCATTTACACAGTGACACTTGCCCCAGAGGTGTTTATAGACTTTTGAATGGAGGCTGGTTAATTGGTAAATACGTATATTGAACATAAAATGGTTATCAAGGCATTGTGGTGTCAATAGGCAGGCAGGAAGAAACGTCAAGGCTCTGCTATCAATCAGTCTGAACATTCCTCATTGAGCTTCTCGGAGGTTAACATTGATCTCAGCTGTTTGGAGTATGTATGCAAAGAAATTACAGTAAAACTCTTTATTGTAAACTTCATGAATGTCAGGAAATGTTCATGAAGTTTCAATGAATTCATTAGCTGTTCTTCTGCAAAGCTTTCACAGACTGGAGTATATCCCTGTCCCTTCCTGTGGTGCATTTTAAGAATTATTTAAGTCATAATTCTTATATTTCAAAGGTCCTCCTTCCTTTTCTGTAAACTTTGAGCTAAGTAGTTGTGCACAGTTATTGTAAAAAGTTTTTAGGAGTCAGTTGGTGGGCAACTTTGCACCTCCAATGATTTTGCATCAGATATCTGTATAAATAAGGTGGTTGGACAGGTGGACAAGTGTAGAGACATTAAATTATTCTAATATGCCTTTCATTGAAATGCGAGTAAGATGAGGATGGGTTTGGTTGTTCCAAATTAATGCTGGATTATAGAATCTTTAGCAAAGGTGCTGCACTCTGAAACTGTGAGGAATCTTAAAAAGAAAGTTCGACTGCAGCGGAGGTTCTAGAATGCTTGCAAAATAAATTAGTATATTTTAGAATTTATCTGGAAAAGAATAAAGATTCCTTCAATGGCTAGCTTTTTTTGTCCCCCCTCTTTTTCCTGTCAATCCGCTGGTGCTTGGGGCAGCAATGAAGGTCTTCCCTGTCTGGTGGTGATCACAGCTTCTTTCATTGTGTCAGTAGCTTCCTTCTTGGATTTCCACTGTCAATCATCCAAGTCCTGGGTGGAGACCGAGGAATACTGTCACACTCAGATGTAGGATTCTTCATTGCTGTTTCCCAGATGATTTTGTTTTAACAGTCAGGGTTTTTAGCCCTGAGCTGAACCCCTGAACCTTGAGGATTATTGGGCCACTGTTAGACTGGTCTTTACCCTTTGACCTGTTTGGCATGAGTAACCCCATCAAAGACGCATCATAACCATCCAGGTGACTGAGGCACACAAGCCTCCAGACCATGCAAGGTCGTGGCCCTCTTGGAGAACATTATTCTGTCCATGTAGCCTCCAATTTGATGACATGAACATCAATTTCTACAACTCTGAGCAATTTCTCCTCTCTCTCCCCTTCTCTCCAGATTCATATTTATTTATAACATCCTGCTAAAGGGTCCTGGCTTGAACCATTGTCTGTGAGACCTGCTGAGGGCTCTCAGCCCAAAATGTCAACCTTACACTTTTCCATGGATACTGCCTGACCTGCTGAGTTCCTCCAGCATTCTGTGTGTGTTGCTTGGATTTCCAGCATCTGCAGATTTTCTCTTGTTAGTTAAACGTGTCATTTGTGTTAACAACCAACACGCTGAAGAATGTGCTGAGGGCAGCCTGGAAGTGTCGCACATATTCCAGCGCCAACATAGCACGCCCATAACGCTTAGTAGAACAACAGAGAACGCAACAAAACAGAACATTAAAGCATCTACGCCCCTTTCTCCCTCTCTTCTACTTACCCACTCATGCACACACATACGCTGACTTCAGGCCCTAGGACAGGCTATCTTCCGGCCCCAGCAGACTCATGGCTTTGCAGACATTGCTCTGACTTCCCCAGTGAACTCTCAGAGATTTGCAGACTTGGGGCTTGGCCCATCAGGCCTCAACTCCTGGACCTCCAATTGGTCTTCAGGATTCTATCTGGACTTCCATTTGGCCATCTGGGTTCAACCTGGACCTACAATCAGCCCTGGCACTTCAATCTGGATCCTCGATTGGGCTTTGATCCAGAACTCCGATAGACCTTCGTGCTTTGATCCGCAGTGTTGACCCAGGACTCTCAATGCCTCGCACACCAGACTTGCTGATGATGGGACCCTGAAAACTAGGTCTACATCTTTGGTCTCACTGATGATGTGTTCCCAAAATCCAACCACACCCACACTGCTGCTTTTGAATGCAGTACAGAGGCTTCAACTTGAGACTTTGGTCTGTCCTCCGATTCCCCCACATCCCCATTCCTAAATCCTAACACCCCTCTCTGTTGCCAAATCTATTACTATGAACCTAAAACAAACCCTAACAACTACCTAAATCAGAGCCTTTTCCATTCTGGTTACCATTTCACCCTTTCTGTTCTCCGGAACTGCTCAACACCTCATCATGACCTCTTTCATCCATTCCCAGGATAAAATAATATTGAAATTCAGAGACTGGAAACTAGTATAAACTGGCAAAGCTATGATCATTGGATGAATACGCCTCACCATTGGTTAACGTGTAAAAAGAACCATGTTGGATCAGCTTACATTTAACGTGAATGGAACTTGGTAGGCCAGCTAGGAGTGCATAGGAGCAATTGTGTCAAGAGATGTCTAGATAAGGCAAAGAAGGTGATGTTACACATCTATTTGATGAACCTGATCTGGAATCGCTGGTCAACCCAGAGCAATTAAAGTGCAAACTGTGTCTCAATATGCTGCAAACTGTCACATTCAACCTGTGATGTGGAGAAGGACGGAATCAAAGCAAGGACATAATTATTACACTTAGGAAATTGTGCCTCATATTAGAGCAAGTGGCAACTAAGCAGTCAGCCAAGATATCGAGAGAGCTGACAGAGGATAGAACTAAATTTCATCATCTACAATCTGATTCTACGCCTATGCCTCATATCAACAAAGGATGGTAATTAGGTTAGGAAGAGAAGGGGTGTGGGGCAGATTCTTGGTCATTTTCAGGATAATGGTACAGATTTGGATAAGAACCCAAAGCTAAAGTTGCTGTGTCTACAATTCAATGAGTGTAAGTGAAAGGAATGAAGAAAAGCCAAGGACAAAACGACATGTTCCAGCTGCTTCCCTGAAAGGTCATTTGAGATAAATTGGAGTCCCACTAAGGTGGAGAATGGAAAAGGGAAATTAAAGTAGTCTAGTCACTATATCATGTAGACGAGGTGCAATGAAACTCTATAGTAGCATGGGCCCTTATATGTCTTGAAAGCACTAAACGCATCATGTTTAAAGACATTTTGAGAGGGATGGTTAGCTCCTTAAATTAGGGAATTTAGAAAAAGATGGGAGAAGTTCTAGAAGACATCAATACAAAGACTTGGGAAAAGAATTAAAACTTTTTGAGACAATAGTTTGTAATTACAAGACAGAATAATTTTGAAAATGAAAAACAAGGACCTACAATTGAAGACAGATGAAAGAATGGATAGTTCCTCATGATCATACGAAAAACATATTATTGAAAAATCCTTTCAGAATTTGTGAAAGTCCAATTTATCTTCACCTGCCAGAACAAAGGAGACTTGCTGAGAAGCCATTGACAGCTGGTTATATCATGGGTGGTTTTACTTTAGAAAACATAATTGTTACCATCATTCAGCAAAGTTACTGTTTCATTATAATCTGAACATGTCTGACAGCGAAAACTGCTCTTTGTAACATTGCTAAGAATTGTTATGTGGTGCTAAGACTTCAACAGGGATTTTTCATAATTCTCTAGGAAAACAAGCCTTCAAATACGATGATGGCTTGCTGGACTGCTGCCTGAATTGCCTCTTGACACAAAACTCTAATGAGCCAACTGTGTAAATAAGAATGTACTTAAAAAGATCTGCAATCCAAGTGGTCTGTAATAATGAACAGACATTTTATATATACTCTGACGACTCATGAAAGGCTGCAGAGAATCATTCCACACTGACAATTGTGTACTTTGAAGACATTTCATCCAGCTAAGTAACAATAATTAAACTTAAGGTGTTCCTTGTATAGTCAGCATCATAGGTAAATGATTGATGCAAAGATGATATACTGTTTTGAAGTTACTGTGTGGTTCTATTTAGGAATCTGGGAAGTAAAATAGGATGGAAATGCTGACAACAAATTTGCTTAAAGCTTCTTATCACACTATAATTTCAGTGAAAATCCACAATAGAGGTGTATAAGGTGATAAGAGGCTTTGATAGATTAGGCATACCAGAAGCAGCCAATACAAGAGGGCAAAATTTTAAGGTGATTAGAAGAAAGCATAGGAGAGGTGTTGGAGGTAAATCTTTAGACAGAGAGTGGTAGGTGTATGGAATGCACACCAGGGGTGGTGGTAGAAGCAGATACTCTAGGGGCATTTAATTGATTCTTAGACAGGCACACAGATGAAAGAAAAATGGAGGGCAATGTTGGAGTAAGGTATTAGATTGATCTTGGAACAGGCTCAAAAGTCCGCACAGCATTTTGGGATGAAGGGGCTGCACTGTGCCCATAATTTCTATGTTCTTAATCTCATGAAGTAGAAAACCTAATTTCCTGATCAACCTTAATTTCTTCTAACACTCTAAAAGATTGACTGGCATGAATTAATTTACAAAAGGATACATACTTTGGCTTTGAAATATCACAAAACTAGTTAAAAATATTGTTAATGGTTGTTCACATAATTTTTCCTAATCTAGTAATTTTCCTAACCTACTAATGTATTCCTCTCCAAATTTCCCACAAAGTATAGTTCTCAACTCCACCATGGATGGTTCCAAGTGCGGCTGCAAAAGGAGGGGCACGGGGCTAGCAACTCAGAGCTGCAGAAACATCAACAGAAGCTCCAAAGACCCCATCACTGGGAGAGGAATGATCTGTTAGCAGCCTGTGCCCCGGTATGGGTGTTGGGCTTAAGAAAAGAAAGATATTTACAGGGTTTGACTGGCATTTGGTCAAAGAGTTGCTGGAAATGATTAGTGACCCAAAATTTGTTGCTTCAAGGAAAGCTAGTTTCTGGTTTGGATCCTGCAGAGATGGGACAGATAGGACGAAGGGACCATCTATGACAGGGTGAAGCTAGTGTTGCCATTGCATTATCCCCTTTGCACTGCACTGCAGCCTTTACCATATTACCAGTCAATAAACCTGTTGTACTACAACATGGCCACAGTATCAACACATCAAGGATGATACCTGAAATAGGCATTAGATCCCTTATAATATGGATCATAGAACAGTAAAGCACAATACAATCCCTTTGGTCCGTGGTATTGCATAGATCTTTTAACTTTCTCTAAAATCAATCCAATCACTCACTCCCATGCAGCTCCATCTAGCACCGACCACTCTGTGTTAGGAAACCTACCACTGGCACCACCCCTACTCTTTCCTCCTATCTCCATTAAAGATTGTCCTCCCGTATTAGTCACTGCCACCCTAGCTATTTGCTCTATGGCTCTTATCAACTTAATCACTTCTATCAACTCCATTTTTAAAAAAAATTCTGCTTCACACAATTAGGCTGATCTGAATGTAGTTCAGAATTATCAGTTTGTGTCTTAGATAATTATGTTTAAAGGCAACCTAACCAATTATCCTTAAAGGATAATTGTCTTTTGTCACAATAATTGTCACAAAAGACAAAATAAAAATCCGCCTTAAATATTACATTGACAGGAGACTGATTGTTGATATCCAATGCTTAATCCCTTCATGATAGGCAAGTATGTCATGTATGTTCATTGAGATACCTGAAGGACTGACACATATGCCCACCCTATGTGATACTGAATGATGGTGACAACGAAGATGCTGAACACTGACATTTCACACCACGAGCTCCTGTGACCAATTCACCAAAAACCATCTCACTGGTATGTTTTATGCACAAATATCAAGTCCACAATAAATTATTTTGTTTAGGACAAACAAACAAATGACATTTGTGATGAGTCTAAAATCCAGTTAGCAACTTAACAGAAGATGTGATAAAGTCAGTTAATCAACAGTGTTTGGCAATGGTGCTGGAGAGGTGGCTGAAGTGTGAATGGAAACTCTTCCTATGGTGATTACAGATACACCTTCTAGAAGAAGGTTGGAGCCATCTCCTCTTTCCTAGCTCAGCTGCCAACCTCAGGCTGGACATCATCGGCTTGCTGAGGAGCTTGTAACTTCTTTGACAGGATTTTCTACATCTGAGCAATTAAGGTTAAAGTTTTCCCAGTTGTGCAAGAGTGTTAAATTTCTTGAGATTTTGCTTGATCTTGCTGCTGTATCACAGTTTTTTCCTGCCACTTGATTGGTCAGGTACAGTATGCATATCATATATGTACACGGTAACCAACTAAGAAGTTCTACAGAGAACAAAAACAAAATGTACACTACTTTAAAAAAAATCAGGAAACAACAATCAAAATTCTTTGGACACATCATGTGGAGAGAGACATTAGAACATTTAGTTACAACTGGAAAGCTGGAAGGAAAGAGAAGCAGAGGCTGACAGAGAATGAGAATGATAGATGGATTAACATCATGGTTAGAAACGGGGGAGGCAACAACTACAATTCGGAGGGTCAGGGATCGTGATGGATGGAGAGACATGATCACCCACGTCAAATGGCAAGGCACCTGAACTGAACTACAGTATGTCCCCAAGCCTGAGGGATGTTAACATTCTCTAAAGGATTTTGGTTGTTGGTTCCAAATGATACCATGGGTTTTTCTGAGATTTCACAGTTTAATCTCCATCCCAGTTTATAGTGCACGGCACCATTTTCACAGCTTAAAGCACATCGAGGATACACACATGGAGAGCCATTTCAAAGTTTACCCTTAGCAGCTTAATGTTTCGGACAACGCATACAAAATGCAGGAGGATTTCAAAGGTCAGGTAGCACTTATAGAGGGAAATGAGCGGTTGATGTTTCTAGCTGAGGTCCTTTATCAGGATTGGAAACAAATAGAGCAGATGCCAGAATGAAAGGATAAGTGGAAGGGTTGGAGTACAAACTGGTAGGTGATAAGGAGCCTGGATGAGTATATAGTTGAACATCCTCTATCAATGCTAACTTCCTCCAGCATTTTGTGTGTGTTGCTCGCGATATCCAACATTGAGAATCTTTTGTGCCTTTGTTAATGCATCAGACACAAACAAATTGAAAGGGGATTTGTCAGGTTTTTACATTGTTCATCAGGGCTAGTGAGTTAAGCAAGAGAACAGAAGTGTTTTATTGTCCACCCCGTCATTATTAATGAGTGAGTATTATTATTCAGTGAGAAATGGAAACCCTAAGATATGGCGGTTCTTTTCAGATTGAGAAAATCCTGTCAAAGAACTTTGCTGTCAATCCTCAATTCAATTAGTATGTCAGAATGATGTTTCAAAATAAACATACTCAAGATGAATTTAGAAGATACCAAAACCTACAATATACAGCCATACTTAATAATAGTATCATTACCGAACTTAGTTTATGATTTGTTCTTGACAAGGGTGCTTACCTCATTAAAGAAATTCCCGGAATAGGGAGAACATTTCTTCTGAGAAATCAATTTTGAACAGGTTCTCGGAGATAAAATTATTACTAACCAAGTTAAAGACCTTATGTAAAGTAAAATAGTGTTCAAAACTGTAACTTTTCCCAGTTCTCATGGAATATCACTGCTTACCTATTATGTTCTTTATGCTTATTTTTTTAATGTTGCATAGAATCTGGAGCAACAATTATTTTGTTCTCCTTTACACTCGTGTGCTGATGAATGACAATAACCAATCTTGAAATATTAACTCTTTCTCTCATTTTTACTTGATCCACTGGGTATTTTCAGCATTTTCTGTTTTTAGTTTCACATGGAGAAGATCAATGTTTGTGTTTATTTTGATGGACCATCAATATTTCAGGTTGGGGCCTTAGAAGGGAGGAGATACCTAGTATAAAATGGTGGAGAAATGGGTAGGTCAAGAGCTGGCAGGTGATAGGGGAAATCGAGTTGAGGAAGGCTGATAGGATGATGATGGAAGGGAGAGCGGGAATAACGCCAGAGGTTGGGGAGTGATAGGTTAAAGTACCATCGGACTGAAGATGATGAAATCTGATAGGGGAAGAGTGTTGAGCATGGAATCAAGGGACGCAGGTGAAGGCAGAAGATGGGAAATAATGGGGGAGAGGAAAGACACACAATAATGAGGCCGTGTAGAGCAAGAAGAGGAAGTAAAGGGATAAGGGTTGAGCAGTTTATTGGAAGTCGGATGTTCTTTTCACCGGAACATAACAGGTGGATTATGACATGCTCAGTGTTTCCTCTAAGCTGCATGGCTTCACAGTAACTGAAATGCATAGTTACTGCACACATAGTCTTTGTTGCCACACATCTGGAATTTTCTTCTATATAATGTTAATATTACGTTAATATAATTTTGAAATCTATAATTATGAAATACCCTGTAATTAATTATGTTAGTGAACATAATCTCTAAACTTCCTAGATAATATTCACATCACAAGCTTTACTTTGAAACATTTTAGAGATTCAATGTAATGACATTGTCAGTGTTTCAAGTTACAACACTGCTTCAAATTGTAACAATAAACACAGAATGGAAGTCAGTAGCTCACATTAATAAGCTGCTGGTCTGCTGAATGCTGATGCCATTTAAAGTGCTGGGCAGTTTTCTAGTCCTGTAAAAATTTCCTGCTCAGAGCAATGGTTGGTTTACGCAACAATAAAAAAAAAAGATTGAATGTCAGACATGAATTTGTGTTTAGGAGGTCAAGGACAGTCATGTTCGTGTGGGGATGGAAGGATGACAACTGAAGATTGAAACAGCTATTGCAGATGGTGTCTAGGTGTTTGGTGAAGTGGGTGCCCTGTCAAATTCTCTTTCACATTTTTGACTCCCTTCCTCCCATCTCTCTGTCCCAATAGAGAGCCTCAATTCAAAATGTCAGCTCTTCATTTCCCTATGTTGATGCTGCCTGACCTACTGAGTTCTTTCAGCTTATTTTTGTTTGTTGATTTAGTTTCCAATCTCTCATGTCTCCATATGGAACAGCGGTATTTCCTGGTAATCCTTTTGGTTTGTGTAGAATAATGAGCTGTGCATATTACAACTTCTGCAATATGTGGCTTTCTGCTCACCCATCTTACAAAAATAATAATTGGTAATGGGTTTATTGTTGTCACATGTATTGTGATACAGCGAGGAAAAAAAACTTTTGAATGCTATCCATATGGATTGTTTCTAAATAAATACATTGAGGTAGTACAATGAGAAAAACAATAACGGAAGGAAGAATATATTGTCACAGTTACAGAGAAAGTGCAGTTCAGGTGGACACTAAGGTGCAATGGCTATAATGAGATAGACTTTTTATCGTACAAGTGGTCCATTTAATAGTGCAATAATTGTAGGATAGAAGCCATCCTTGAGCTTGGCGATTCATGTTTTCAGACTTTTCTTGCTTCTGCCCACTGGAAGAGATGAGAATGTTTCAGAGTGTGTGATTTCCCATCATGGCAGCATTGTAGTGTAACAGTTAGGGTAATGTTTTCCAGCACCAATGATTGCGAACAGGATTCAATCCCCACCACCACTGTCTGTAAAGAGCTTATGCGTTCTCCCCATAACCATATGTGTTTCTTCCAAGAGCTCTGGTTTCCTCCCGCATTCCATAAAGCATACGTGTTAGAGTTAGTAAATAAGGGGCATGCTACATTGGTGCTAGAAGCATGGTGACGCAGGCTATCCCCAGCACAATCCTCAGACTGTGTTAATCATTGACGCAGATTATGCATTCCACTGAACGTTTTGATTGTCTTGTTGTGTGTGACAGTTAAAGCTCATGCTTAATCTTGATCTCTAATCCCACCTCATTTAGAGGATATGACTATATTTGATTAATATCTACAGTTCTGAGAGCATTTTCTAGTTTTTGAGATTGGGATGTGGTCCAGTTTCATGGGAAACTGAGGGGAAATAGCTAGGACAGTATTACAGATAATGGCAATATATGAACAGAGCTTTTGGTACGTACAGTGAATCGGTCAAGTTATTCTTGCAAGTCTTATACTGTCACGTTTGTAGTCTTTTGTGAGTTGAACTAAGTATCACTTTAATTCTCAGTGCCATGGAACTCTCTTTTTCAAAGTAGATAGCCATAGAGCACTAAAGACCATTCATCCCATCTAGTCTATACTGGCCTGGTCTTCTATCCAGTCCAAACTACCTGCACCTGGATCATAGCCCTCCATATTTTTCTCATCCTTATACCCATCCAAGCTCCTCTTGTTACAACTGATCTAATGAATACCACTTTAGCATAAGTGTAGTACCTTTAATTGCATTCTTATCTGGCAATAGTGCTCTTCTTCTTTTTCACGGGTGGGAGCAACGGGACGAATTTCCCATCCCACACCTGACTCCTCCTCCTTGATATCAGCTTAAGCTGAATTTGGCTAATCATATTTAGAAACATTCTCAAGGGCATGCTGAAACTGCAAGTCTCAGCACAGCAAGGAGTTTGTGATTTGCAGTTGCAAAAATGCAAGTTGTCCATTTTGGCTTTGCAAGAAGGATCTCTTTATGGTAGTCAAGACATGGGTGCTATAGGACCAACACCATTGTTCCTGCTGTTGATCAGGATAAATCCACATGATGCCAGTGCACTGAGCAGGGATTCCTTCACATGACCTAGCTGTTTAAGACCAATGCCTCACAAAGGAGGCAATGCTGAAAGAAACTGGCTGTTTTCATAATTCAAAAAGGTATAAAATGCCAGAAAAACTTAATTTCTGTTGAAGGGTCTTTGATCAGAAACAATAACTTTGTTCTCAATAAAGAACACAAAATGCATGGCAGAACCCTCCTGATGAAGAGTTTCAGCCCGAAACGTCGTCACCACCTCCTCCGATAGATGCTGTCAGGCCTGCTGAGTTCTGCCAGCGTTTTGTGTTTTTTTATTTATTTCCAGCACCTGCAGATTCACTGGTGTTGAACTTTGTTCCCAGTTCCACAAGATGCTGCCTGACCTGTTGAGAGTTTCCAATACTTTCTTTCTGTTTTAATTTCATATTTCCAGCATCTGTGGTTTTTTCTATTCCTCTGGCTATTTTCTGTGAGGATTGTCTCTGTGGTTACCTCAGCTTTGAGCATTATTTTGAAGGCTGCCATTTTATATAATTCCACTTCTCCCATGTACATGAAGGTGTAAAGTGGATGAAATTTTTTTATGATTAAGGTGAATTATCCAAAAAATTAAAATAGGTTGATATTAGAATTTTCTGGTCTGGGCTCTTTTACACCAGAAATACAGGTCTAGCTATACATACCAACACTGCTGGTGCTGGTGGTCAGATTACTGATCTATAGTTTGTTACCATCTTTTAGATAATTCCTTGGAATCAAGGATGACCCGTGGCCATTCTGGCTTAAACACATGCAAAATGCTGGAGAAACTCAGCGGGTCATGCAGTATCTAATGTAAGGAATAAACAGTTGACGTTTGGACCGAGACTGTTCACCAGGATTGGGCTTTGATTTATTGGGTTCTAAATTGGTTAGTGAGGCCAACGTGGGAGCTGCAGATTCTTTTACAAATGGGGCAGATGCTGACTGACAGGATGAACAGACGAGGAGATAGAAAAGTGGTCCAGACCTTCTACTGTCAAAATCAAGCATATGGCACATTGTCATATGTGATGACAAGCCTGATACATTGTCTTTGGGTTCTAAATCCACCAAGCACTCCTTGTCCACTGAGTAGTCTTGAGCCTGAGATTCTAAAGAATGGGAACGTTACATTTCTTCAAGGAGGCTTTAAGTCATCCTTAAAACTTTACTAATGCCTTCCCATGATGGAACTTGGAATAAATTGTTTGTTTCATGAACCTGGTGTTAAACATGAGACAACATGGCTAATAAGCAGAATGTCAGGCAATGCATCATATACATCCTCTTAAAATTGTCAACACTAATTTCAAACCAGTTGGTGAGATATTTATATCTGACTTCTTGGTGTTACACCCTATGGGGATACAATGATTTCCTTGCACCTAATTAGTGTTATGTTTTAACCTTTACTGAGCATTTAATTCCAATATAAATTCACAACCATAAGGTAGGAAAGATTAGAATTTGTTGGCTAACAGAAAATAGTCAATAACACTCACGTCAAACCTTTGTTTTCAACCGAATATACAAGTTTGTCACAATTGCAGTAAATGCTCTTAACCTTGGTAGGAGGTTAACTGCTCTCTATTTCATAAGCTTGGTTTGTCTCAAAGGTACAAATATAGAAATAACTACAGTATATTGTTTTAAATTATATAAGCCACTAACTATAGATTTGCTTAATTTTATTTAAATACCTTTCAATTTTTTCCAACATACTGAGACATTATAGTGAACCATACCATTAGAAAACTATGTATATAATTCATCTCAATTATTAAAATGGGCTGGAATGTGCTCTCAAAAACATCTTTGATGTTTTAAAGTGCCAACTGCTTGACAGAGGGCGAGCAAGTTGGGAACAGGGTCTGACTTTCCTGGCCTCGCCATTTGGTTTTAATCCTCCATGTATAAAATGCATTATCCCTCTTGTTCAGTTAATAGCTAGCTTTGCTAGAAGTGCTAAAAGTTAAAATGCAACATGTGTCTTTGGTGCTCAGTGGAATTCAAAAATCTTTCACTAATGAGCTTGCATGGGATTTAGGTTTGATTCAAGTCTAGACCATCGAACAGATGCTGAACTGAGAAGGTGGAAGCATATCCCTAGGTTGGATTAGTTTTCACTGATTTAATTGGGTTAAATATAGACTCATTTTTATTTGTATTCCAGCAATGTGAATTGTATTTTGAATCTTGCACTGTATTCAAAAATGCTAGGATTTAAAATTCATGCAAAAACTATTTTCTGTTTACGTCCCTGCTATGTGATTCATTTTGCCAAAATAAAAAGAAACTACGAAAGAAATAATGTTTAAATGTGTGCCAGATGAAGTTTGCTTTAACTTACCACACTTTGTTTATTAAATTTAACAGACTGGAACCGTTTTGTCCATTTGAAGTCGTTCTGTTTAACTTGGTGATGGTCAGTTTGACTTTCTTTTGCTTTTTTTGAAAGAGATCATGCATTATGTAAGCATCTCTTCTTTGTTTTTGTACTTAGTAACAACTAAAATACACCAACTCATTTCTGTAACTAATTTCAGTGAGGATATGGGAAAAGAGTTTTACAATTCTCCTCTTTGATCCCATCTGAAATCTACCAGACATACCACAGAAAAAGCAAAAACAAAAAAACATGGCATGGTCACTGGCATAATCAAAATTCATACTGTTATTCCACCACAACTGTGATTGACTGACTTTCCTTTCCCCATTCACCACATACAAACAGCCGTGGGCATGGTTTGTTGCTTTCTGGATCAATGCTGAGAAGACAACAAAAACTAAACTTACTGTGCGCAGGAATCATCCATATGTCTAAAGATGATTAATGGCAGACTCGGCTCTAGCCAGAATGCCAGCAAGATTAGACATGCTGAAGAAACCAGTAGGTACAGAAATGTGGTGTGATCAGAGCAGAAATGTCAATCTGAATTGGAAAGTACTGCACTGTGCAAAAGTCTTAAGTATCCAAGACCTGCCGAGTACTGTGGTAATTTTATGTGCTGCACTGCTGCCTCAAAAATCATGACATGTATGTGATGATAAACCTGATTCTGATATGGGTCTCTATTGTAGACAGAATGGGAAGGGGGCAGGGAGAGGGGAATCATAGTAGTGAAAAGGGCAATGGAGAGGGGAGGGAGCAGGAAGCACCAGAGAGACATTCTGTGATGATCAATAAACCAATTGTTTGGAATTAAATGGCCTTGTCTGGTATCTCAGGGCTGGGTGTGTCTGCACCTGTGCCACCCCCCCCCCCCCCAAGCCTCTGGCACTCCTTCTCTGCCACCTGTCCCACACTCTTGCACAGTGAATCACCCACTCCATTTCCAACATCCTTTGCTCTTGCCAGATTTACAAATGATCTCCACTCCACATTGACAAATACTGTACAAAAGTCTTAGGTACCCAAGATATGCATGCCAAAGACTTTTGCACAATACTGTAGATGTACATCTGTTCGTGCTTTGGTGTGAGAGAGGCTATACAGTATGGAGTGACTTTAAGACTAAAGCCAAGATATTCAGGAGGAAGGTATATAGGCATTGAGGTACGTTTCTCTTCTGGTTGGGTTATTCCATTCACTCATTAGCTTATAATAACACAGAAGAAGGCCTTTCCATCTATCAGGTTATTGTGTTTATCAAGGAGCAGTCCCATTTCCCCTTCCTTATTTCCTGGTACTCTGCTACTGATACTCTCTTGTACATGACCATGAACTTGTTGATTCTTGATATGAATTGGTAATTTACAGTAACTGGTAAACAAGCTTCATTTAGCATCCTGGGTTTATTCTTAAGAATTCCAACAAAACACTAGCGGCTTGGCTGAGTGACATTGTGAGATGTAACATTCTCAAAACTAGGACTCCGTGATTGTGCTAATCAGGCATCCCCTTACATAATACTGTGGTGAACTACATATACCTGTCTGGACATGCCCCCCTGCTGACTGCCCCTGTGGCTCCTCCCACTGACCCCTGTATAAAGGCAATTGAGGCCTGAGCCCTGCCCTCAGTCTCCAGGATGTAGTATGGTGGTCAATTACTGCTTGTTCTTTCTTCCAGTCAATAAAAGCCAATATCTCGCTTCACGTCTCGGAGAGTTATTGATGGTGCATCAATATAAACATGGAATCCCTCAGCCTACCAAAATAAACTTAAGTTGAAATAGAAAGTACCAGGAGATCACATTACAAAGAGCAAGTCACATGAGAAAAAAAACAAAAGGAACTCCAAATGATTAATGACTCATTAAACAATTAATAAATTCAGATACTCTAAAAACCTAGTAGCCCAACACACTCTGGCTCCCCACACAAGTTCAACAAGCTCATTATATACCTCCCTACTGATGGGCCAAGAAGACCCAAGAACTCAAGAGGTACCTGGTAAACCTTAAGAGGGACTTGGGAATCTTGAGACAGGGAGAATAGAGAAACAACTCTCTGAAACATTGAATAGTCCTCAGGAAACCTGGAGAACCTTGAGCATACAGGAAAAAAAAACCTTGAATGTAGACTAGAGAAGCTCAGACTACAGACACTCAAGAATGTGAGCTTAGATGGCATTCTCACCTAAGGCAGACCAATGTCAAAGTGCTGCTGTTCAGCCTTCACCGGGTCCATTATTTGGCTGGGTCATTCTATCATGATGTGCGTTGGCAGTGTCAGAACCCAAGTATGGAAGAGAAATAGACTCTGATGTAGAGATAGTGACCAGAATTTATTCATAAGAGTTCCAACAGAATATTGGTGGCAGAGACACAACGTTCTCAAAATGAGGACCCTGTGATTAATGTTAATTGGGCATCCACTTAAATAATACAAGTAACAGAGAATCCCAAGCCTTTCAAAATAATAGAACAATACAGCATAGTAAGGCCCTTCAGCCCACAATGTTGTGCCAACCCTAAACTCTGCCTCCCATATAACCCCCCCCACCACCTTAAATTCCTCCATATACCTGTCTAGTGGTCTCTTAAATTTCACTAGTGTATCTGCTTCCACCACTGACTCAGGCAGTGCATTCCACACACCAACCACTCACCGAGTAAAAACCTTCCTCTAATATCCCCCTTGAACTTCCCACCCCTTACCTTAAAGCCATGTACTGAGCAGTGGTGCCCTGGGGTAGAGGCACTAGCTGTCCATTCTATCTGTTCCTCTTAATAATGTAACAAGTTTAAACAGAAAGCACCAGGTGATGCATTACAAAGAGAGAGTCACTCAGGAAAAAAACACAAGGAGCACTAAATGATTAACAACTCTTATTGAGCAACAATTAACCAATTCAGGTGTCTAAGAACCTTGGAACCCAATGCTCCAGCTCCCCACAGAAACCTGAAGAGATCATTAGAACTAAATTCACCAGCTTGATTCCAGGATGGGAAGATTGAACTCAAAAGAGAAAGAATGACATTGCCATAAAACACAGGATCAGAATTAGGCCATTCAGTCCATCAAGTCTTAACTGTCATTCTATCAGGGCTGATTTATTTTCCCTCTCATTCTTCTGCCTTTTTCTATAACCTTTGATACCCTTACTAATCAAGAACCTATCAAATTCCAGTTAATATATACCCAATGATCTGACCTCCACAACAGTCTGGAAATAAATTCTACAGATTTGTCACCCTCTGAATAGAACATAGAATAGTACAGCACATTACAGGCAATGTTGTGCTGACTCTCAAACTCTGCCTCCCATATAAGCCCCCACCTTAAATTCCCCCATATACTTGTCTAGTAGTCTCTTAAACTTCACTAGTGTGTCTGCCTCCACCACTGACTCAGGCAGTGCATTCCACGCACCAACCACTCTCTGAGTGAAAAACCTTCCTCTAATATCCCCCTTGAACTTCCCTCCCCTTACCTTAAAGCCATGTCCTCTTGTACTGAGCAGTGGTGCCCTGGGGAAGAGGCGCTGGCTGTCCACCCTGTCTATTCCTCTTAATATCTTGTACACCTCAATCATGTCTCCTCTCATTCTCCTTCTCTGTAAAGAGTAAAGCCCTAGCTCCCTTAATCTCTGATCATAATCCTTACTCTCTAAACCAGGCAGCATCCTGGTAAATCTCCTCTGTACCCTTTCCAATGCTTCCACATCCTTCCTACGGTGAGGCGACCAGAACTGGACACAGTACTCCAAGTGTGGCCTAACTAGAGTTTTATAGAGCTGCATCATTACATTGCATCTCTTAAACTCTATCCCTCGACTTATGAAAGCTAACACCCCATAAGCTTTCTTAACTACACTATCTACCTGTGAGGCAACTTTCAGGGATCTGTAGACATGTACCCCCATATCCCTCTGCTCCTCCACACTGCCAAGTATCCTGCTATTTACTTTGTACTCTGCCTTGGAGTTTGTCCTTCCAAAGTGTACCAACTCACACTTCTCCGGGTTGAACTCCATCTACCACTGCTCAGCCACTTCTGCATCCTATCAAAGTCTCTCTGCAATCTTCAACAATCCTCTTACACTATCTACAACACAACCAACCTTTGTGTTGTCTGCAAACTTGCCAACCCACCCTTCTACCCCCACATCCAGGTCATTAATAAAAATCACAAAAAGTACAGGTCCCAGAACAGATCCTTGTAGGACACCACTAGTCACAACCCTCCAATCTGAATGTACTCCCTCCACCACAACCCTCTGCCTTCTGCAGGCAAGCCAATTCTGAATCCACCTGGCCAAACTTCCCTGGATCCCATGCCTTCTGACTCTCTGAATAAGCCCACTGTGTGGAACCTTGTCAAATGCCTTACTAAATTCCATGTAGATCACATCCACTGCACTACCCTCATCTATATGCCTGGTCACCTCCTCAAAGAACTCTATCAGGCTTGTGAGGCATGATCTGTCCTTCACAAAGCCATGCTGACTGTGTCTGATCAGACCATGATTCTCTAAATGCTCATAGATCCTATCTCTAAGAATCTTTTCCAACAGCTTTCCCACCACAGGTGTAAGGCTCACTGGTCTATAATTACCTGGACTATCCCTACTACCTTTTTTGAACAAGGGGACAACATTTGCCTCCCTCCAATCCTCTGGTACCATTCCTGTGGACAACAAGGACATAAAGATCCTAGCCAGAGGCTCAGGAATCTCTTCCCTCACCTCGTGGAGCAGCCTGGGGAATATTCTGTCAGGCCCCAGGGACTTATCCATCCTAATGTATTTTAACAACTCCAACACCTCCTCTCCCTTAATATCAACATGCTCCAGAACATCAACCTCACTCATATTGTCCTCACCATCATCAAGTTCCCTCTCATTGGTGAATACTGAAGAGAAGTATTCATTGAGGACCTCGCTCACTTACACAGCCTCCAGGCACATCTTCCCACTTTTATCTCTAATCGGTCCTACCTTTACTCTTCTTATCCTTTTGTTCTTCACATAATTGAAGAATGCCTTGGGGTTTTCCTTTACCCTACTCGCCAAGGGCTTCTCATGACCCCTTCTTAAGCTCCTTTCTTGCTACCCTATATTCCTCAATAGACCCATCAGATCCTTGTTTCCTAAACCTCATGTATGCTGCCTTCTTCCACCTGACTAGATTTTCCACTTCACTTGTCACCCATGGTTCCTTCACCCTACCATTCTTTATCTTCCTCACCGGGACAAATATATCCCTAACATCCTGCAAGATATCCCTAAACATCAACCACATGTCCATAGTACATTTCCCTGAAAATACATCATCCCAATTCACACCCGCAATTTCTAGCCTGATAGCCTCATAATTTGCCCTTCCCCATTTAAAAATTTTTCTGTCCTCTCTGATTCTATCCTTTTCCATGATAATGTTAAAGGTCAGGGAGCAGTGATCACTGTTCCCCAGATGCTCACCCACTGACAGATCTGTGACCTGACATGGTTCATTACCTAATACTAGATCTAGTATGGCATTCCCCCTAGTCGGCCTGTCAACATACTGTGACAGGAATCAATCCTGGACGCACTTAACAAATTTTGCCCCATCTAAACCCTTGGAACTAATCAAGTGCCAATCAATATTAGGGAAGTTAAAGTCACCCATAATAACAACCCTGTTATTTTTGCACCCTTCCAAAATCTGCCTCCCAATCTCCTCCTCGGTATCTCTGCTGCTACCAGGGGGCCTATAGAATACCCCCAGTAGAGTAACTGCTCCCTTCCTGTTTCTGACTTCTACCCATACTGACTCAAAAAAGGATCCTGCTACATTATCCACCCTTTCTGCAGCTGTAATAGTATCCCTGACTAGTAATGCCACCCCTCCTTCCCTTTCTCCCCCCCCTCAATCCCTTTTACTGAATTTCAAGAATATTGAGAATCCATTCCTGCCCTGGTGCCAGCCAAGTCTCCGTAATGGCCACTACATCATAATTCCATATATGTATCCAAGCTCTCAGTTCATCACCTTTGTTCCTGATGCTTCTTGCATTGAAGTATGCACACTTTAGCTGTTCTACTTTACTACCTTTACAACCTTTATTCTGCTTCTTTTTCATCAAAGCCTCTCTATATGTTACATCTGGCTTTACTCCATGCACTTCTTTCACTGCTCTATCGCTCCAGGTCCCATCTCCCTTGCAAATTAGTTTAAACCCTCCCGAACCATGCTAGCAAACCTACCAGCAAGGATATTGCTCCCCCTCGAGTTCAGGTGCAACCCATCCAATCTGTACAGGTCCCACCTTCCCCAGAAGAGATCCCAATGATCCAAAAATCTAAAACCCTGTCCCCTGCACCAGCTCCTCAGCCTCACATTCAAATGCCATCTCCTCCCATTCTTACCATCACTATCACGTAGTACTGGCAGCAATCCTGAGAACACCACCCTTGAGGTCCTGTTCTTCAGCCTTCTGCCTAGTTCCCGAAACTCACACTTCAGGACCTCATCCCTCTTCCTGCCTATGTCGTTGGTCCCAACATGTATCACGACTTCTGGTTGCTTTCCCTCTCGTACCAGGATGTCATGCATCCGGTCAGAGACTTCCTGGACCCTGGCACCCGGGAGGTGATAAATCATGCGGGTTTCCTTCTCACGTCCACAAAATCTCCTGTCTGCTCCCCTGACTATAGAGTCTCCAAATGACGACAGCTCTCCTCTTCTCCGTCCCACCCTTCTGCACCACAGGGTCAGACTCAGTGCCAGAGGCCCTGCCACCATGGCTCACACCTGGTCGGTCGTCCTCACCAACAGCATCCAGGATGGTAAACTTATTATTCAGGGGAATGGCTACAGGGGTGCTCTGCACTACCTGTCTACTCTCCTTCACTTTCCCCCCTCGGACTGTCACCCAACGACCTGCTTCCGGCAGCCTAGGTGTGACTACCTCCCTGTAGCTCTTGTCTATGACTGCCTCATTCTCCCTTATGAGTCGAAGGTCATCCAGCTGCTGCTCCAGATTCCTCACATGGGCTTCCAGATCACCCAGCCGCAAGCACTTCTGACAGATGTGACTCTGTGGGAGAGGGTAGTTCCCCCAAGACTGCCACATCTCTCAGGAGAGGCACAACACTGTCTCAGGAGACATTGTAAAGACTAACTGGGAACAAGCTCGTCCTCCACCTCTTCTCATCGAAGGCTCTATAGTCAAAACCTCAAATCTCCACTCCTTCACTGGCCCACTCACTCAATGGACACTTTCCACATTGCTTTTCTGGCTAAAGAAATTTTTCCACTGCATGAAGATCACACAGATCTTTTTGCCTTAGCCTTACCAGAGTTTAGAAGACTGAGAGTTGATCTCACTGGCAAATGTGCAACATTCCCTCCGTTTTTTTACAGCTGTGTGGACCAATCAGAATCTGATTAACGTTACTGCAGTACGTGAAACACAACAGGATTGATTTTGGTTTGGTAACAAGCATAAACAGAGCACAATACCATAACGACAACACAACAGCAACCAGCAATTTACAAAACAACAGTGCAAACAGCCACGAGCAATCAACAATTAGCGCAAACATCAAACTTAATTAAATGTGAACCCAAGAGCAGACTAAATAGTTATTAATAAAGAGAGCATGAAAGACCATTTAACAGATACGAGTAACACACACAAAATGCTGGTGGAACGCAGCAGGCCAGACAGCGTCTATAGGAAGAAGTACAGTTGACATTTTGAACATAGGGTCTGGGCCTGAAATGTCGACTGTATTTCTTCCTATAGATGCTGCCTGGCCTGCTGCGTTCCACCAGCATTTTGTGTGTTGTTGCTTGAATTTCCAGCATCTGCAGCTTTCCTGGTGTTAACAGATAGGTATTGTGCAAGGACAGTTTGGTTATTACACCTGAGTGAGTTTGTTGAGAAGCTACAGGAAAGAACCATTGCTTTGAGTAATGATTTTTTATGTGGCCTGAAATATACGTGGCACTTTATATTAATATTATATAAAATGAAATCCCAGCTGCGAGGCAACGACAGCTATATGCGTGGGAGCACCCTAGTTACTGTGCCGCCTCGCAGCTTGGAGGCAACGGTGTAATGTGCACAAGATTCCGAATGGACAGATGCCAAAAGGTTTTTTTCCACCAGAGTAAAGAGTTGGTCATTTGGCATTGAGCTCAAGGGAAATACCTTTCCGCAGGTTTATGAAGTTGCCGAATTCTCTCACCCGAATAACACGGGACTCCACAAATGTTGCATATGTTCAGAACTGACATCAAGTGACTTTTGGTAGTGGGGATGCAGAGGTAATGGAGCGGCTCCAGGGAGTGTACATTTTCATATTTTAAGCTGCAGTGAGCACAATTATACTTTCTGACAGCTAAGCACGGGTGGTTGCAAGGTTCATTTGTATAAACCCACCAATTATATAAGGAAACAGAGTCACTCCGGTCATTACAACTTAGTTGACTGTGGGAGTTAAACTAATCAAGAATCCCTTGGCAGACCATAGCAAGGCCCGGCTCTAATAAATCAAATATTGTGTGGCTATTTTTTTTTACTTTAAAAATATTGGAAACGTTTCAGCCTGAGTTTTCACTTTACAATTTCTGTACTCAAGTAGCGTGCTCTGCATGTGAATACCGCACAGCTGCTGCGGGCACACACCGCGAGGTCGGGACAGGACAAAGTTCGCACACTATTTCCCCAGCACAATTCACGTTGCTGCACTCAAAGCTTCTAGGCTCGCCCACGCAAACTATTCAGAATCGCACGCTGATTGATGCACGGCAGTGAAGCCGGTCGTCGCCACGACTCAACGTCGCACCATTTGCCCGTTCATACTCGCTGATTGTCGCTTTGCACATAAACCTATTCTAATCACGGCCACGATCGTTCTCAGCGAGCATCGCTTGATTCACGAGTTGCACTTTACACAAGGGCATTGACGTTGAATGCGTGCGTTCCTTTGCGGGTGGGTTATCGGCGGAGCTGCGAACTGGGCTCTGTCATCCACGGGAATGATTTGGCGCCCCGCTTTGGAGCAGTCCCTTTGGCGTCGAGTTTACCATGCTTTCCATACGCGTCTGAAGAATACACAGGGCTCATTCCCAGGCATTTCGTTTGGGAAAAAACATCAAGATCCAGAGTGAATTCATTAAAAGATGAATAAACAATTAGATTTTAAATCTCTTGTATATTTAAAAAAACATAGCCAACTGCAATCTTGGCAACCAGCTGACCATTGCCTGATTCAAACAAGCAGATGAAACTTCCTGAGATGAAGAACGATTTAAACTGGATGTGATTTGTTTGAATGATCATAGCATACGCAAAACAGGATATACGAATGAAATATTCTTATGTAGTGTAGGTCGGAAACAGTCGAACAGATCTAGTATTGTTTTAGAATTATTGCAAAGTTTCATTATGGTGCGTTAGAATATTGGTATATTTATTAAAGTTTAAAAATGTTTAATCGTTTGGCTATTTTGAAACTACATTCGCAAAACGATTCAAACACTTCTTCACTATTGTAAACGGTGTGAAGATCACCTGCCTTATCTTTGCCCAAGTTAAACAGTGTTGCGATTATAATTACAACAGTTTCATGTTCTGATCTATAACTACTGTTTCGAATTATTAAGGGCTTCGTGACTGTCACGTCGTCACTGTCGGTCACTTTTGTGAAATCACAAATCAGAGCGCTTTTGCTCTTTCGCATTCTGCACTGCTTATTTCTGCGGCCTCCAGTCAGTTTGGGCAGACAAATTTTCGGCATCTGAGTTGAGAAAATATAGAATATATTACAACTGATTTTAATCACAATCTGTCGCGCTGACGGCATTGTTTCGCTAAATGGCCATATCTTAAACTGTAACAACACTTTATAAAAATCTTGTTCTTTGAGTTTCTATAGATAAAATAGTGAAGTTATGATCTAAATAGGTTTTAATTTAAATAATAAATACCGGTTCTGTCCGCAATAAGTACGTACTTGCCTTGGTTGACGACAACCAATTTAATTAACTCTTTCCAGAGAGTACCTGGTTAAGAGCATCTTGTCTGTTTTGCAATTCATTGCCGATTTTTAACCACTGTTCAAAATTTACTTCGACAGTTTACACCTATAAAATCACATTAATAGGAACCTTTCCTTTCGCTGACGACCTCTGTTATGGTCGAAACGCTGTATGAAGTAACAAACCAGCTTGCCGAAACGATGTTGTATTGATGGTAATTCTTCAGTGGGCTAAAGAATCAAATCACCATGACAACAGTCTTTAAATATTTGAAATCAAATTTTTGTATTTTGTATACTCTAGTCTGGATTTTATAGCATGTTATTTATTTCGTTTCACGTGTTTCAGTTTTTAATATCTCTCGTTCAAACCCAAGTATGTGCTTTTCAGGTATGCGCGGAAGCTCAATTACTAGCATTTGGGACCACCATGTCAAGAGTATAATCTCCTTTCTTACATTCACGCGTTTCTCTGTCTCCGTAAGGCTGCGTTTTCTAACACAATAGTCTCAACACATGATGGTTTTGCAATGTGGAAAATACAGCAAATGTTCAGTAACAGGAAACACCACAACCAAGGCGTTGTTATTTACACGTGATCAGTGATGTGTGCGAAGTATGTTCGAAAACGCCGTTCATCACCCAGTTCTCATGGGATAGAGTTGAGATGTTCGGGCAGAGATAGGGAGGATACGCTCACAATTCACCGTCATTTCCGAAGGAACTCAGTTGTAAACTCCACTTCAGATTTCGGAAGCAATCGGTGACCTCAATCTGATAGCACTGCAGCGCTTCGTTATAAATTAGACTGTTGCCCGTTTTGTGGCGTTAAAGCCGCTGGAAAAGTTGCGGCAGCGGCTGCCATTCCCCCCACCCCCTTGTAATAGCGGTACCTCCGCAATTACCTTTATCTCTCTGGCTGAGCATTGCTTACATTTATAGGGCAGGTGAGATATCATCATATGTGAAGTTTCCGAAAAACTAATTTCTCAATCAAGTGAAGAACGGCTGGCGGATATAAACAATTAAAATGTATTCCTCAAAGCAACACTTTTCTAGATTGTCTGGTAACAATACATGTTCCGGCTGATTCTGTTAAATGATTTCCCCACCTGACAAGTAACTTATTAAAATGCAGCCATTTGTTTAAAATTACATTTATCCTATTTCTAATAGGAAAACACCATTTTGGGAACATATATTTCATTAGATCTCTCAAAGAATATTCATGAGAGTTTCAATATTAATATCTTCGATTCATAACACCATGTGTTTTACATGAAAGAATGATGGACGGTGATCTCTGGCGGTACAGTTAGACTGCCCGTCTAATTAAACGTCTTATGCAAAGCGTTCTCAGCTGACTCTTCCTCTGTGTTATTCGTAGTGAAACATAATACTCAGAGAATTGTCGAAGATGACTTTATAATGTTTAATTTGTGCGTTATGATTGCACGTACTTTGTGCAGACATGGATAATATTATACAGCGTAATATTTAATAACGAGATCCGCTTTTGTGTTAAGAAACGATTACTGTTATCCATTTTTTTTACCAGTTATGTATTAAAAAATTTAAAAAAATAAAAAAAATTAAAAAATTATGTATTTCACAGTTTTATTAGACTTGCGAATTAATGATTAATACAAAATAATCGAAAGCTTTTTTTTTCACTGATTACCGCAATTAATGTTGATAAAATGATTGGGAACAGGTGTATCTTTCCAATTAAAGAACGAGAAAGAAAATCACTCCGAATAGTAGTGAAAATTAATGTTGACAAAATTCGAAAATTCTTCAAATAAACCCCAAAAGAGTGACCTTCTGTATTTCTCGGGAAGGCTTGTATTGAAATAGCGAATCGTTATATTAAGCTGTGTTCGCATCAGCAGAGGCAGCGTCACACGTATTGATTTGAATACGCCACATAATGGCTCATTCATGCCCACAGAACTTTGCACATTTAAAGAAATAATAATTTCATTTTCCTTTTGTTTAGAGCAGATCCAAAGTAATTTAGGATGTGGTAGTGTATTTATTTTACGAAATAGTTAATGTTTGTGGGAGTCAAACTTTGATGAGCCGAAGGAGCATTTCTCGCCGTCTTAATAATTATTTCTTTTACGAATTACTCGAATGCTTTTATATTTACAGGTGATCAACATCCATTTGAAGGAAATGCCGCCGTAATTTTGACAAGTACTCTGGTTGGTTGAAAATATACGGTTTTCACAAAATCAGTTCTGTTAACAGTCCCGCATCCGATTTTCTATCAACTTAGAGGTATAAAAGGTGAAAATTCACAGAGGAATACCTTGTTTATATAATAATCATTCACGCCCAGTAGGCATTTATCTCCGATTGATAAAACCGAAGGCACAATTCTCTGACTTTTTTCAAGCTGGAAGATGACTTGCATCCACTGCAGTTTGGTAGGCTGTGAGCTGACTAACCGGTGGGGTACAGGACCCACAAACTCCTCCTTTGGTGGGACAAGTAGAATTTGAATGATTAGATTACTGTGCTTCACCTGCTGTTAGCACTTTGCCTCTCCATGTTCCCAGTGGAGAGACATAAACTGCTCAGCGCCGAGTCAAAGTTTTCCCATAAACCAGGAAATTTGAGATGAGAATATTATATCTCTCCAAGCAGGATTTAATGATCCTCTGGAAGTTAGTCACTGTGATGGAGCTCAGAATATTATCTTAGCTTCTGGTGTCAGGAGCAGCTTGAAGTGTCCTCAGAGACTCCATTTTCCGGGCGCTGTCCTGGAGGAGATGGGTGACAATCCTGCCATTGCATTTGAAAAATTTTGTGGAAGTTGCATTGGTGGTTTGAAGTGCAGGAGCGCAGGGATTACAGTAGTTTATGAGTTTGGTGCTGGATGTGAGATCCTGGACTTTGAAACCAATTGTTGAAAGGTGGCAGAAGTCTGTCCACTGGAGGTGTGTTAAACTTTGTTGCTGATGTCTGCACTCACCAAGAGGGTTCTCCAAGATATGGGAAATCATCCATGTTGACAAGTGGTGTGGCTTGCTATGGATCTTTGTTGTTAGGCTGGAGTGTTCAGCGGTGGGGGCAGGTTGGTGGAGGGGGTTGGTCATCTGGAGATTTATTGTTTGGCACATTCGCTCTCAGAGAACAGTCAAAGAATCAGAGGTAGTTCAGCTCCCACATGTACATATATAAGCACTGGCTTGATGCATCTCTTCATGAAGGTGATCACAGTTTTATCATCCTTGAGATCAACTGAGAGCTTTCCTCTTTGCTACTAAAGGAAATTAAGTAATGCATTTGGATAGAAATGCTTCTCCATTGACTTCAGTGGGGGTTTTGACTGTACTGGAGTGTCTTATAAAGTTAAATCAAGTGACACAGGCAAAAACAAGGACTCACTTCCAGATAATTCCTTCGATGCTTGCTTTGACCATCAAAACATGAAGGGACCATCAGAAACTCCAACAGCTCCCAATGATATTGTGAGTTTCAGTCTCTGAGGCTGACATGTGAGCAGTGATCAGGAGGGCGAACCCACAAAAAGCATCTGGCCAGGTATTAAAGAACTGTGCTCATCAATTGGCAGGAGAGATCTGTAACCTCTCTTTTCAGTGGTCTCAGGTACCAAACTGCGTCAAACAGGTTCAATTATAACAGTGCCTGAGAAAAACATGGTAACCTGCCCCAATGACAATCATCCAATAACACTTACATCTACAGTGAACAAGTGTTTTGAGATGTTGGTGATAAACATATCAACTCCTCTTCACCCAACCCTGGAACATCTGGGCAGTGAAGATGCATGAATCAGGATGTTCTTCATTGACAAGAGTTCTGCATTTAATATTATCATCCCCTCAAAACTAACTAATAAGCCTCAAGATTATTATCCCATGCAAGGCTTATTGAGAAAGTAAGGAGAGACAGAAAGGGCCATGAGAAGGCCTTGGTGGACAGGATTACAGAAAACCCCAACGCATTCTACAAGTATGTGAAGAGCAAGAGGATAAGACACGAGAGAATAGGACCAATCAAGTGTGACAGTGGAAAAGTGTGTATGGAACTGGAGGTGGTAGCAGAGGTACTTAATGAATACTTTGTTTTAGTATTCACTATCGAAAAGGACCTTGGCAATTGTAGGGATGACTTACAGTGGACTGAAAAGCTTGAACACATAAATATTGAGGAAGAGGATATGCTGGAGCTTTTGGAAAGCATCAAGTTGGATAAGTCACAAGGACTGAATGATATGTACCCCAGGCTACTGTGGGAGGCAAGGGAGGAGATTGCTGAGCCTCTGGTGATGATCTTTGCATCATTGGTGAGGTCAGGAGAGTTTCCGGAGGATTGGAGGGTGGCGGATGTTGTTCCCTTATTCAAGAAAGGGAATAGAGATAGCCCAGGAAGTTATAGACCAGTCAGTCTACTCCAGTAAGTTGATGGAGAAGATCCTGTGAGACAGGATTTATGAACATTTGGAGAGGCATAATATGAGTAGGAATAGTCAGTATGGCTTTGTCAAAGGCAGGTCATGCCTTACGAGCCTGACTGAATGTTTTGAGGATGTGACTAAACACATTGATGAAGGTAGAGCTGTAGATGTAGTGTATATGGATTTCAGCAAGGTATTTGATAAAGTACCCCATACAAGGCTTATTGAGAAAGTAAGGAGGCATGGGATCCAAGGGGACCCTGCTTTGCGGATCCAGAACTAGCTTGCCCACAGAAGGCAAAGAGTGTTTGTAGACGGGTAATATTCTGCATGGAGGTCGGTAACCAGTGGTGTGCCTCAGGGATCTGTTCTGGGACATCTACTCTTCATCATTTTTATAAATGACCTGAATGAGGAAGTGGAGGGATGGGTTAGTAAATTTGCTGATGACACAAAGTTTGGGGGTGTTGTGGAGAGTGTGGAGGGCTGTCAGACGTTACAGCGGGATATTGATAGTATGCAAAACTGGGCTGAGAAGTGGCAGATGGAGTTCAACCCAGATAAGTGTGAGGTGGTTCATTTTGGTAGGTTAAATATGATGGCAGAATATAGTATTAATGGTAAAACTCTTGGCAGTGTGGAGGATCAGAGGGATCTTGTGGTCCAAGCCCATGTGCCACTCAGAGCTGCTGCACAGGTTGACTCTGTGGTTAAGAAGGCATACAGTGCATTGGCCTTCATCAATTGTGGGATTGAGTTTAAGAGCTGGGAGGTAATGTTGCAGCTATATAGGACCCTGGTCAGACCCCACTTGGAGTACTGTGCTCAGTTCTGGTCACCACACTACAGGAAGGATGTGGAAACCATAGAAAGGGTGCACAGGAGATTTACAAGGATGTTGCCTGGTTTGAGGAGCATGCCTTATTAGAATAGGTTAAGTGAACTCAGCCTTTTTTCTTTGTAGCAACAAAGGATGAGAGGGGAACTGATAGAAGTGTACCAGATGATGAGAGGCATTGATCATGTGGATAGTCAGGCTTTTTCCCAGGGCTGAAATGGCTAGCACGAGCAGGCACAGTTCTTAGGTGCTTGGAAGCAGGTACAGAAGAGATGTCAGGGGTAAGTTTCTTAAGCAAAGTGTGATGAGTGCGTGGAATGGGTGTCAGGGACGGCAGTGGAGGCGAATACGATAGGGTCTTTTAAGGGACTCCTGGACAGGTACATGGAGCTTAGAAAAGTAGAGGGCTACGGGTAGCTCTAGGTAATTTCTAAGGTAAGGACATGTTCGGCACAGCTGTGAGCCAAAGGGTCTGTATTGTGCTGTAGGTTTTCTACGTTTCTATGTTTCTAAGATCTTGGCTTCAATACCTCCTTGTGCAATTGGATCCCCAATTTCCTCACTTGCAGACCCCAGTCGGTCTGGATTGGCAATAGCATCTCCTCCACGATCTCCGCCAGCACAGTGCCTCACAAGTCTTTGTGCTTAGTCTCCCGCTCTTCTCGTTTTACGCTTATGACTGTACAGCTCCAATCTCTTATTCAAGTTTACTGATGACACCACTGTTGTAGGCCGAATCAAAAGTGGTAACTAATCAGTATATAGGATGGAGATTGAAAATCTGGTTGAATAGTGCTATAACAACAATGTCAGCAAGACCAAGGAGCTGATTATTGATTTCAGCAGGAGGAAACCAGAGCACATCTACTCAAAGTATTGTCATAGGAAAGCAGTACCCATCATTGGGATCCCACCATCCAGATCATTCTCTCTTCTTACCACTGTCATCAGGAAGAAGGTACAGAAGCCTCAGGACCCACACCTCCAGGTTTGGGAACAGTTATTACCCCTCAGCCATCAGGCTTTTGAACCTAAGGGGATAAATTCACTCAACTTCACGTCACCATGATTGAAATATTTCCACAACCTCAGGGCTCACTTTCAAGGCTTCTTCATCTCATGTTATCAATATTGATTGCATATTTATGATTATTATTACTTCTTTCTTATTGTATTTGCACTTTTTGTTGTCTTTTGCACACTGGTTGAACACCCAAGTTGGTGCAATCTTTTCATTGATTCTATTATGGTTAATATTCTATTATGGATTTATTGAAATGCCCACAAGATAATGAATCTCAGGGTTGTATTTGTGGACATATATGTATTTTGATAATAAATTTACCTTGAACTTTGAAGGTATTTTTCAGTAGCCTTTTTGTTCTTATACTGGCAAAAGTTGTGGCAGAAAACATGAAATGGAGACAATTAAAGACAGAGCATTACTTGAGGAGATTATTACAAAGATCTTTGCAGTTTAATCTGATTTTAATTGTCCCTATCTACCACAACAGGTCATTCAGTCTCAGTCAATCAGAGAAATCACCTGTGATTCACTTATTTTGACCCCCCCCCCCCCCCACCAATTATCTAAACTAACTTGTTTCTCTCTTCTACCTTTCTAATGAAGGGTTCTAGATCTGGAACATTAATTATTTCTTTTTTAACTGATGCTGCCTGACATACTCAGAACCATTGTCCTGAATGCATAGCACATGGCATGTGGATATCACCTGGAAAACCAATATTTATAGCCTATCTCTTATTCCCTTTCTAAAGAAAATGATGAGTCATTTAGATTGAGTACACCGCATGGCAAAAATCCTCTCAAAGTCACCAGAGCCCAGTTTCAGGATGGTGTCTATTTTCTAATATATTGGATATTTAGTAGTTTTAAGTGAGAACAGGTTTCAAACCCAAGGTTTAGCTCATGCAAGGTAATTCCTTACACCAAGTGAAAGTTCCAAGCCTGATTATATATTCCGACAGCTGCCCTATCACCGAATCACACTTTGGTCTTTTCCAGTACTTGACCAATGCCTCTTTCTCATTTGATCTATTTCCTTTGATCACTTTTGTCACCTCTTCTTTAAAATGCAAATATACTCTAGCACCCTTTGCACAGCTCTCCCTCCTTTCTACGTTGAGTACATCTTCATACTCAACGATTTTAATGCTCATGCCAAGTCCTCTGCCAAATCACTCTGCTGTCCTCTGAGTCTCCATATAATCTCTACTTCGGCAGAATCTCTTAACCATTTTCATGTCCATCTTTAATTCTGAGATCATGTATGTTCTCTAAACTCTCATATTTTTAATTACAAACAAAAGCTTTTATCCATAACAGTCAGCGTCACTTCACCCTTTTCCAATCCTACTTCATTTAGCATCCTTCCTGGAATAAGCTCTCTCCAATGGCATTATTAAATTCTTCATACCTGAAGTATCTAATCTTTCATGCTGCACTTGTCATGATAATCTTAGCAATTCCTTCTCTTCCACTTTTGAAGCTAATCTCCAGTAAACACCCCATCTTCAATCTAATATAAATTTTCTCTGAATTCATAGATTTAAAATGCACATTTCATTTCATAATCACTGGAATCCTGGAATCAACTGGTGGTATACATACTTCTCCAGAACCGCAGTGGTTGAAGAAGACAGCCCACTGTCTTCTCAAGGGCAACTGGGACACAATTAAATGTTGACTCAGCTTGCGAATCCCACATCCCTTGAATGATTACATATAACATGATTTCATTTGTGTATCTGGCACACAGCAATTTTTGGCTTACATCAATATGGAGAGAGACACATTTGGATTGTTTCTCTAGAGTGGTGGAGGCTGAATGGAAACCTGATAGAAATGTATTTATTTTTATTTAGAGACAAAGGTTTAAAGGTCCAATTTAATGTTAGAGAAATGTGTACAATATACATCCTGAAATGCTTTTTCCTTTGCAAACATCCACGAAAACAGAGAGTTGCCCCAAAGAATGAACGACAGTCAAACGTAAAAACCCCAAAGTCCCGCCCTCCCCACTCCCCTCCCTCCTGCGTGTACGCGGCAGCGAGCTATAATCCCCCCTCCCCCCAGCAAAAAAAGCAAGCATTGTCACCAAACACTCAAGTGTGAGCAAAGCAATAGCAAAGACACAGACTTGCAGTTACCCCAAAGACTTAGTGTTACACCCAGCATTCGACATCCCTCAGGTTCTCTCTCTCCCTAATAAGGGAGAAAAAGGTGACTCCATTTTCCCAGTGACACAGGCAGAACAGACTCTTCCGGCCCTTTGATCCGCATCGCCCAGCAATCCGTGATTTAACCACAGACTAATCATGCAACAACTTACAATGACCAACTAACCTAATAACCTACACACACAAAATGCTGGAGGAACTCAGCAGGCCAGGCATCATCCATTGAAAAGAGTAAACAGCCGAGAGGAACTCAACAGGCCAGGAAGGCATCTATCGAAAAGAGTAAACAGTAGGCATTTACTCGTTTCCATGGTTGCAGAGTTCCTCCAGCACTTTGTGTGCGTTGCTTGGATTTCCAGCACCTGCAGATTTTCTCATGTTTTGGATTGTCCTGGCCTTTAACCTACTAACCTGCATGACTCTGACTGCGGGGGAGAGGCATAGTGAGGTCTCCGTCGGTCTGAGTTGACCATGGATATTGTCCTAGCTGTCTAGATACACAAACCAGGGCAGTACGATATGGAGAGCCACCTGTGGCCCATGTAGCAAGCTCCCCCTCTCCACGCATCTGATGAACTCCCTCCCCCCACCAAGGAGCAGAATAGACCATTAACAGAGGAACCAATAGAGTAGACATGTCTAGAGGACATGTATTTAAGACTAGAAGGGGTAAGTTCATTGGAGATGTGTGGGGCAAGATTTGTTTTACACGGAGGACTGGGTGCCTGGAACTCACTGCTAGAGGTTTTGGTGGTGGAAGCCGATATGACAGAGATGTTTAAAAGGCTCTTCGATAGACATGAATGTGGAGAAAATGGGAAAATATGGACATGGTGTAGGCTGAAGGTATTAGATTGGATAGGCATATTGTTATCAGTTTATTTAGTTCAGCACAGCATTGTGGGATGTGGAGTCTGTTCCTGTGTTGTACTGTTCTGCATATTACATCACATTATGATTTCTAGCATGCCCGGATGAGATTAGGTGCCATCGCAACTTCAGTCATAACAGAAGTGGCTAGAGGTACTCAGAGACCAGATGGCACCTGAGGAGAGAAGAAGCAGAGTTTGCATTACTTCAGGATGATCCGTTGAAGCTCACTGACCTGAAACTTTTTCTGCTTTCCTGGCCGCAGATTCTGCCTGGCCTCCTGCGCATTGTTAGCTTTTGCAGGATTTCTTTCAAATTTCCAGCATCTGCAGGATTTTGCTATTGATAGTGTTTCATCGGAATCCATGAGCACCCTAACATGTTGTAGCATTGACGTTGGCTGTACAATGTTACAAGTTGCTTCTGCACAGTCTAGGACTTCCTGGCTGAGCTTATCCCTGCTGGAACTGTCCTTCGTTTTATCTTGATGCATGGAATGGAAATTTCAAGCTTTTTGTTTTAAATTAAATACTCTTGATGGAAATAACTTGGATTAGTACTGCTGGGGTGCCCCTGATGCATACTTGGTGCTGAAGTGACCACATGGTGGCTGTGCACTCTCGTGGAGGGGGCAAGCTTGATCGGTGAGGGAAGTCTCGTGCACATGGAGTTCGCGCTGCAAAGGATGCAAGGATGGCCAATAGTGAGGTCAGATCTGCCATTCTGGAATTCAGACCTCCAGCTGACCATCTCTCTTAGACGGATAGGTAAAGCATTTATCAGGAAGGAGCCCACCACCAGCAGGATGTAGAAATGGATTTTCTGTTTATTACAGGTTGATGGCTGATTGATTTCCTGGGCATGTTGCTGCACTACTGTGGTGCGCAGTGCCTCCCGTAGATGTTTCAGATTGTAAAGCCCGCGGATGTGGTGTGACTGCTGCTGAAGGACATTTAGCTGACATCGGGCAAAAACTGATTTCGCATTCGTGAGGGAGCAATAGTAGGCAACCTTAACTGGACAAGTGAGCAGGGGGCATGGAGAGCAACTCAAGCTGAATGAAAGAGGAGGAAAGAGGCTGAATGACTCACTTTGTCCATCCTGGTTATTCAAGGGACAATTCTTCAGTCTGAGTATCAGAGGTGTATAATGTATGACAGGCCAGCACGATTGTTTTATGGGTTCCACATATCAATTAAAATAAAAGGGATTCTATTCCCTCAATTCAAGCTGATGTGTAACCACAGAGTGGATCAAGCAGATCAGTCCCTGATATCTGAGCAAAATAGAAATAAAGAAATATAGAAAACCTACAGCACAATACAGGCCCCTCGGCCCACAAAGTTGTGCTGAACATGTCCCTACCTTAGAAATTACTAGGCTTACCTAAGGCCCTCTATTTTACTAAGCTCCATATACCTATCTAAAAGTCTCTTAAAAGACCCTATTGTATCTGCCTCCACCACCATTACTGGCAGCCCATTCCATGCACTCAACACCCTCTGAGTAAAAAACTTATCCCTGATATCTCCTCTGTACCTACTCCCCAGCATCTTAAACCTGTGTCCTCTGTGTCCTCTCAGAGCAACCATTCCAGCCCTGGGAAAAAGCCTCTGACTATCCACATGATCAATGCCTCTCATCATCTTGTACACCTCTATCAGGTCACCTCTCATCCTCCGTCACTCCAAGGAGAAAAGGCCGAGTCCACTCAACCTATTCTCATAAGGCCTGCTCCAATCCAGGCAACATCCTTGTAAATCTCCTCTGCACCCTTTCTATGGCTTCCATAGAAAAATCTGTGTTGTTTTTAATCAGAGGCAGTGATAGCCTTATTAGAGTGTCAGCAAGGCAAAGGAAGGCCTTCACTCACCAAGGACTGCACTCTGCTTCAATGGCTGATGGGTTAGGGGTCCTACTGACGGAGCAGTGGGTAGCATGAATACAATGGAAGCAATCCTACCACAAAAAAAATGTCAGAACAGAGTGTAAAGGTGCTTGGAATACCCTGGAAGGCACTAGCAGGACTTGCTCGAGGAGACATCGTAAGTCATTGTTGCACACTCATTGCTGACTCATTACTATTGGAAGCAGACATTGTGAATAAAATGATGGAGGGAGGCCTGATGAGCAGGATGTGTTGAAAAGGGCAGATATGCTGAGAATAGATAACTCAACTGTTTGGCTGGTACGCATTCGGAATGGTAAGGAATGGGGATGGAAGCAGCGGAAGGAATTGGTATAATTTTACAATCTTCCTTAGATATGCAGGAAGTGCCAAGTGATTGGTAGGTGACAACTGTGCACCTTTGTTCAAGCAAGACTGTAAATACGAGTCTTGTAGTCCAAGTAGTTTAGCTTAACTGAAATGGTGGGTAAGGCTGGAGCAATATACAGGGAAAAATTGAAGAGGTTTGAGTTACATGCATTTTCAAAAGCAGATTATAATAATGAAGGAATTGCAGTGGACGTTTGTAAGGATTTTATAAAGTACCACATAAAAGACTATTTAACAAAAGTGCAGTTCATGAAATAGTATGACCATTAATAAACTATTAGCTGAAGGACAAAAAACAGTGAGTCATCAATGATTGTTTTACAGACTGGAGGACGGCAGACAGTGATATTCCCCAAGGGTCAGTGCTAGGACCACTGTCTTTTTGTTTGATTTGGAAATGTAGCAGTCAGTGAGAATAGCATAAATTAATTGCAACAAGTCATCAATAAGCTAATGAAATGGGAGAACAAGTGGCAAAAAGGAATGCAAAACAGAGATGCATGTGGTGCTGCACTGTGACAGACGGAGTGGGGTGAGGTCTTATGGCCTAATAGCATCAGCTTAAAGAGACTGCACGAACAAGGAGACCTGAGAGTTCTTGTGCATAGGTGTTTGAAGGTGCACCAAGAACATGATTTCTAAAGTTTTAAGTTTCAAAAATAAATCATGAATACAACAGCTGTAAATCTATAACAAGAGAAAATCTTCAGATGATTGAAATTTAAGCAACACACACAAAATGCTGGAGGAACTCCGCAGGCCAGGCAGCATCTACGGAAAAGAGTATAGTTGACGTTTCAGGCTGAGACCCTTCATCAGGACTGGAGAAAAGAGATGAGGAGTCAGAGGAAGAAGGTGAGGGGAGGGAGGAAGAAATACAAGTTAACAGGTGAAACCGGGGGAGGGGAGGTGGAATAAAGAGCTGGGAAGTTGATTGGTGAAAGAGAGACAGGGCTGGAGAAAGTGGAATCTGACAGGAGAGGACAGAAGGCCATGGAAGAAAGAAAAGGGGGAGGAGCACCAGAGGGAGGTGAAGGGTAGGCAAGGAGATAAGGTGAGAGAGGGAAATCAGAACGGGGACAGGTGAAGGATGGGGGGCATTACCAGAAGTTTGAGAAAACAATCTTCATACCATCAGGTTGGAGGCCAACAACATCGATTCCTCAAACTTCAGTTAACTGACCTGGAGCTAAATGCAGACTATCTGCAGAAAATGGTGTGGAAGTCGAGGTGATCAATGATTTTTTTTGAATGGATTATGCCACTGAGGGAAATAAACTTGAAGTGGAAAAGAGTGAGAATGGGAGAATGGTGCTGTGCATTATGGCTGACTAAATCCAGTCTCATTAAAACAGGAGACAGAAAAGGCCAATGTTATGATTGTCATGGGGGAATTCAATATGCAGTTAGATTGGGAGAATCAGGATCATGCTGGATTCCAAGAGAGGGAATTTGTAAAATGCTTATGAGATGGCTTTGTGGAGAAGCTTGCGGTTGAGCCCAGTGGGAAAGACATTTCTACATTGAGTGTTGTGTAATGAACCAGATCTGAATAGGGAGCTTAAGATAAAGGAACCCTTAGAAGGTAGTGATCGAATTCATTCTGCAGTTTGAGAGGGAGCAGCTGAACTCAGATGTATCAGTATTACATTGGAGTAAAGGGAATTACAAAGGCAGGAGAGAGGAGCTGACCAAAGTTTATTGGAAGCAGACACTAGCAGCAAAAATGGCAGAATAGCAATAACTGGCTAGAGATTCTGGGAGCAATTCAGAAGATGCAGGATAGATACATCTCAAAGATGAAGGAGTATTCTAAAGGGAGGATGATACAACTGAAGCTGATAAGTGAAGTCTAAGAAAGCATAAAACAAAAAGAGAAGATACGTGATATAGCAAAAAATATTGGGAAGTTAGAGGAAGTAGAAAGAAGCTTTTAAAAACTAACAGAAGGTAACTAAAAAAGATAAGGGGAAAATAGATGAAATATGAAGGTAAGCTAGCCAAAAATATAAAAGAAGATACTGAAGGATTTTTCAGATATACAGTACCGTGCAAAAATCTTGGGCACGTATAAATAGCTAAGACCTTTGCACAGAACTGTAGTAATTTTATGTATTGCATTGTACTGCTGCCATAAAAAAATCAAAATTCACGACATATGTGAATGATGATAAACTTGATTCTGATACAGATTTCTATTGTGGACTGTGAGTGGAATGGGGCAGGGAGAGGGACTCATGGTTTGGTAGGGTGTCAAATGACTTTCCATGGTGTCTCAGGGTTGGGTGTGACTGCACCCACACCATCCCCCGCCCCTGGCACTCCTTCTCGGCCATCTGCCCCACACCACTCCCATGCCTCCAATCTCACTATTTCCAACATCCTTTGCTCCCACCAGATTTGCAAACTTACTCTCTGCACCACGTTGACAAATATAGTACCATGCAAAAGCCATAGGCACCCTAGCTGTATATACGTGCCTAAAGGTTTTTGGAAAGTACTGTATAAAAAGTAAAAGAAAGGGAATAGTGGATATCGGACTGCTGGAAAACTACAATAGGGAGGTAGTAAGGTTGTTCAAAGAAATAGGGGACAAACTTCATAAGTATTTTGTGTCACTCTTCACCGGGGAAGACACTAGCAGTTTGCCAGAAACTTGAGAGTGTCATTGTGCAGAGTCAACTTAACTTGAAGTTGTGAAAGCCGGGGGGAGAGGGAAGTGGGGATAAGCTTCCACTACCTATTAAATACTCCCAATGCTGAGGATCTCAAATAGTCTCCGACAACCAAGTCGAGTTCATCTCCTGGCCTTCATGTGTGGCTTAGCTACGAAACCATTTCTACTGACAGGAGAGGGGGCAAAGGCGGGTGAATAGTGCCTTAAAACCAGCTGCTTCAGGAAGATGGGGGCTCATCATCCATGGTTGGCAGCTCATCGAGGAGGAGGAAAACTCTGAACTCAAACCTCCGCTGCCTTTCAGCTATCTCCACTCATGGGGAAGGCTTCGGGGATAAACTCTGAGGAGAAAGCAGGAGCCGGAGGCCCTAAGGCAGTCTTAAGTTGAGTTCAATACTAACTTGCAAATTCTACAATGCCACTTGTGCTGGACTATATCAGTCTCTGTTGTTCATTTGGATTCATCAGCTGCGTGGAGTGAGGGAGCTACTGCATGGGCAACAGCTTGCTTGCCAAGTTGTACTGCCCTGGGTTGCGTACTGGCTTGCATATCAACATAGGCAGCTAGGACGCAACATCTGTGGTCAACCCCGACCAACACAGGCACTTCAAGCAACGTTCCCTTCGAGGTGTGTGCACTCAAAGGAATTTAAACTACACCCCCTCTACCTCATTGGCATGTTAAGTATATATCATGATCGTACACAATCACATTTCCTTTTCCGGTTTCTGAAGTGGTCAGTGTTGACAATATAGAATTTGTGATGATTTGTCTGCAGATTTTAGAAAATGGCTTATTTATAATGCTTTTGTCGAAGAAATTATCAATTCACTCTGTCGAATTCTAAAGAAGCAAAGGGCGTGAAGTGTAAAGGAACTGTTAGTTCATTTAAAGTGGAATGGCTTATTGAAACAGTAGTAACTGCTACACTGAAAGCTCATTAGGTCAGGAACGTGCAGCTATGAGAAATATTTATGTACAATACAGAAACAGGCGTTACCTACACGTATTATTGAGAATTAAAAGTTGCTGGAGAATTTGCAAGTGGGAAGCAGTGGAGTGATATTTGGAAACTTGACTTTTTAAATCATAATTTAGCAAGCAAATCACATAAGGACGGTATGCACAGGCTCCAGTGAGAAAATCCTCTCTCATCCTCCATAGGCCTGTTACTATGTTGTGAGAGTGCAGATGAATGAGGGGGAAAATGGCCAAAGTTCTTATTGACAGTATTTTGCTAGCTGTTAAAATGAGCACCTCTATGTATAAAATTCAGTGCACACATGTTGTAGTCACTGCTAGAGAAGGTGTATGGGAAAAAGAAAGATCTGCAGTACATAAGTCTCCTGGACCAGATGGTACCTGGGTTTTGAAAGAGGTAGCTGAGAGACTGTGGTGGAACCAGAATTTATCTTCCAAGTATCAATAGATTCTGGCATGGTTCCAGAGGACTGGAAAATTGCAAATGCCACTCCACTCTTTAAGAAGAGAAAGAGAAGTAGAAGAAAGGAAATTATAGGCTAGTTAGCCTGACTCAGTAGTTGGAAAAATGTTGTAGTCCATTACTAAGGACAAGTTTTCAGGGTACTTGGAAGCATATGATAAATTAAGCCGAAGTCAGTATGTTTCATTAGGAAGAAATTTTGTCTGACAAATCTATTGGAATTCTTTGAGGAAATAACACACAGGATAGACACGAGAGAGTCAGTGAATGTTGTTTATTTGTATTTTCGGGAGGCCATTGATAAGGTGCCACATAAAAGACCATAAGCCTATAAGATATAGGAGCAGAATTAGGCTATTTGGCCCATCAAGTCTGCTCCACCATTTCGTTAAGGCTGATCCAATTTTCCCCTCAGCCCATCCTCGTGCCTTTTCCCCATATCCCTGCATACTCTGAGTAATCAAGAATCCATCAATCCCTGCCTTAAATATACATAAAGACTTGGCCTCCATAGCTGCTTGAGGCAAAGAATTCCACAGATTCACCACCCTCTGGCTAAAGAAATTCCTACTCATCTCCATTCTAAAAAGACACCCCCTTCTATTCTGAGGTTGTGTCTTCCGGTCTTAGACTCTGCCACCATTGGGAACTTCCTCTCCACATCCACCCTATCAAGGCCTTTCACCATTCAACAGGTTTCAAGGATGTCACTCCTCATTCTTCTAATGAATACAGGTCCAGAGCCATCAGATTCTCTTCATATGACAAGCCATTCCATCCTGGAATCATCTTCGTGAAACTCCTTTTGAAACCTCTCCAGTTTCAGCATATTCTTTCTAAGAGAAGGGGCCCAAACCTATTCACAATACTCCAAGTGAGGCCACACTAGTGCTTTATAAAGTCTCAACATTACATCCTTACTTTTACATTTTAGTCCTCTTGAAGTGAATGCTAACATTGCAATTGCCTTCCTCAATACAGACTCAACCTGAAAATTAACCTTTAGGGAATCCTGCACAAGGACTCCCAACTACCTTTGCATATCAGATTTTTTTTGTATATTCTCTCCATTTAGAAAATCATCAACCCTTTCATTTCTTCAACCGAAGTGCATGACCATACACTTACCAACACTATATTCCATCTGCCATTTATCTGCCCATTTTCCTAATCTGTCAAGTCTTTCCGTATTCTCTCCATTTCCTCAAAAATACCTGCCCCTTCACCTATCTTCATATCACCTGCAAACTTTGCAGAAAATCTATCAATTCCGTCAACCAAATCACTAACATATAGCGTAGAAATAATCATTCTCAATAGAGTGCCCTGTGAAATACCACTAATCACCGGCAGACGGTCAGAAAAGGCTCCCTTTATTTCCACTTTTTGCCTCCTGCCAAACAGCCACTGCTTTATCCATGCTAAAATCTTTACTGAAATACCATGGTCTCATAGCTTGTTACGCAGCCTCATGTGTGGCATCTTGTCAAAGGCCTTCCTAAAATGCAAGTACACAACATCATTCTCCTTTGGCTATCCCGCTTGTTATTTCTTCAAAGAATTTCAACAGATTTGTCAACAGATTTTCTTTCTTTCTTTCTTTCTTTCTTTCTTTCTTTCTTTCTTTCTTTCTTTCTTTCTTTCTTTCTTTCTTTCTTTCTTTCTTTCTTTCTTTCTTTCTTTCTTTCTTTCTTTCTTTCTTTCTTTCTTTCTTTCTTTCTTTCTTTCTTTCTTTCTTCTGCCTTTCTCCCTTCTTGAAGAGTGGAGTGACAATTGCAATTTTCCAGTCTTCTAGAACCATTTCAGAATATAGTGATTCTTGAAAGATCATTAATAATGGCTCCATGATCCCTTCAGCCACCTCTTTCAGAACTCTGGGGTGTACAACATCTGGTCCAGGTGACATTTCCACCTTCAGACCTTCCAGTTTCCGAAGAACCTTCTCTTTAGTTACGGTAACTTCACATACCTCATGCCCCATGACACCTGGAACTTCCACCATACCGCTAGTGCCTTCCACAGTGGAGTCTGATGCAAAATACTTATTCAGTTCATCTGCCATTTCCTCGTCCTCCATTACTACCTCCCCAGCATCTTTTTCCACTCTCACCTCTCTTTTACACTTTATGTATCTGAAGAAAGTTTTGGTATTCTCTTTAATATGATTGGCTAGCTTACTTCGGTATTCCATCTTTACCTGTTGTTATTTAAAAAGCTTCTCAATCCTCTAAATCCCCACTGATTTTTTTTCTCAATTATATGCCCTCTCTTTGGCTTTTATGTTGGATTTGACTTCGGTTGTAACCCATGATCATGTCTTCTTGCCTTTAGAATTGCTTCTTGCTCTTTGGGATGTATATATCAGAAATTCCAGCCATTGCTGTTCTGCCCTCATCCTTGCCAGTGTTCTTTTTGAATTAATTCTGACCAACTCCTCTCTCATGCCTCTATAACTTCCTTCACTCCATTGTAATACTGATACATCTGACTTTAACTTCTTCTCAAACTTCAGGGTGTATTCGACCATATTATGATCACACTCCCCGAAGGGTTCTTTTACCTTAAGCTCTCTAATCAACTCCAGTTCATTGCACAACATCCAATCCAGAATAGCGGATCCCCTAGTGAGCTCAACCATGAGCTGTTCTAAAAAGTCACCTCGTAAGCATTCTAGAAATTCTCCCTCCTGGGATCCAGCACCAACCTGCTTTTCCTAATCTACATGCATATTGAAGTCCCTATGACTATTATAACATTGCCCTTCTGGCATGCAGTTTCTAACAATGTCAAGTAGTTCATAAAAGACATCCCCACTCACCTATTTTCCCCTTACTTGTTTTCACCTACATCTTCCAGCTTGTACTCCTTCCCCTCCCACCACCTTTTTATTTTGGCTTCTTCCTCTTTCCTTTCCAGTCCTGATGAAGGACCTCAGCCCAAAACATCGACACTTTATTCCTGTCCATAGATGCTGCCTGGCCTGCTGAGATTTTCCAGCATTTTGTGTGTGCTGCTCTAGATTTCCAGCAAATGCAGAATCTGTTTATAAAACGTACTAATTGCTTTACCAGCTTCAGTTTTCTGTACGTTGTAAAATGAAGTGCTCTACTTTTGGCATTGCGGAATATTATACAGTAAAAAATATGCTCATTGTAGCATCTAATTGAAAAATCAACTAAAAGTGGCTGAGAGGCTGAGTGAGCGAATTAACATTAGAACATGCTTCCAAATAACTGAGAAAGTTCGATCCTTTATTATGAAACCAGCAAAGATGAGCGACAAAGATGGTCAATCAAAAATACTGATAAAACCTAACAAAACTAGCGTAGCAATAGCAATATTAGTGCTCAACTAAAAGTATCCATTCCCTACTCACCCCCTTCTCTACGAAACCATCACAAAGGGTGAAAATGTGACCATACTCAATTACACCCAAAAGCTTGTGACTAATTACTGTAACACAAAATAAAATACTGACAGATGACAAATAGACGTATGGCTGCTACACCCATAATCCCACCTATTGCAATATTTACTGGTCTTACTTATTTTTCTTCAATATTCCAGTATTTATAATGATGCACAGCTATGTATTTTGGTTGAGTAAAAGCAAAATACTAGCCACTAACTGAAAAAAAGGCGGCCTTATGATGGAAGGATGTTGTTAAAGTGATGACGATATTAGACACAATGAGGCCAATTTTTGGTTTCATTGCCTCAGCAGTAATATTTGAGTGTGGATCAACTAGTATTGTAAAACCCACCTGATTCTCATTTTACTTTAAACAATTAAATAAGAATCATGTGATCTGCTCAATCGGAATAAAACCAAGGCAATAAAAACAACTTAGCTGAATGATACAGTGTATTAAAGCTGGAAATAATTTTTAATAAGATAATTAAAGGCAGACATTTATAAAAAGGTAGCTCAAGAGAAAGTTCTCAATAACTTACTCCCTAATTCAATCTATATATTGATATGAAAGAATCTCAAATATGATATTTAAATTTAAAATTGGGTGTGGTTAATGAGACGTTTCATGCTCGTTGCTCCTGTATAACAATGAGCAGTTACCATAAGCATTAAATTTTAGCCTCACTCTATATCCATATGAGCTAAGAATCCACTTAGTATTTTGATAAGAGTTAAGAAAAGGGAAAACAGGATCTGCTTTTGGTAGCTAAATGAAGTGAAAACAGTAGTTCCTCTGCCACCACCTTACTCAATCCATATGTGAACTTAAAGTACAGGAAATAGCCGCCATTCACTGCATACAGACCAGAGGCCTAGCAATCTATAAGGGCCTTGTGGAACTAATTGGGCCTTATTATGATAGTCCCTAACACAAGAAAGCAGTTTAGAAATATAGAATTTGAAAATCCAGAATATTGAGAACAGACAAGGCAAAAAAAAAGAGTACACCAATCAAAAAATGGAAGATATCCCCCAAGCTATCAGACTCCTTAATACCCAGAGCCTGGACTGACACCTTGCCCTATTGTCCTGTTTATTATTTATTGTAATGTCTGTACTGTTTTTGTGCCCTTTACGCAGTCCTGTGTAGGTCTGTAGTCTAATGTAGCTTTCTCTGTGTTGTTTTTTATGTAGTTCAGTCTAGTTTTTGTACTGTGTCATGTAACACCATGGTCCTGAAAAACGTTGTCTCAATTTTACTATGTACTGTACCAGCAGTTATGGTCAAAATGACAATAAAAGTGACTTGACTTGACTTGATACAAATTGTTTTAAAGATAATTAAACACTTTTTGAGGAAATATTGAAAACTAAAGCTATTGAGCAATTAACAATAAAAATGAATTGTTGTTTTAATCAGAATGTAGAATAAAGACAGAATATGGACATTTTTGTAAGTTCCAGTTAAAAATGCGTTATTGTTAATTATATAATTTTAAGTCTTCACCATTCATCTACAATCTCTTCCAGATCAACAACAGCAAGAGTTCTACATTCCTCAAATTCTGTCTCTTTAAATAAAGAAATTTTTGCTCCACCCATTGTTGAATGGGTGCTTGGTTATCAAATTGGTGATGGACTGCTCTACTCACACAGCAAAAAAAAGCTCTGAATGAAAATTGCAAAGGGTAAGGGATGAGCAGCCCTTTTAGTGGAGTGTAGAGATTCAGAAATTGAACAATGAACCTTCTCTAAATCTAAACATGCGTAACGTCGCATAACCATTGAGCATGAGTAGGAGGAAAAGCATCTTTCCATTTAAACAAAAGCTATTAAAGGCCAAACTATGTAAATCAGATGCCTTCAGCTTAATATCTTGTCCTGCAACAATAACAAATGGGTCCGTCAGAGGGTTAGGCTTAAAATTGACTTTAAAAAGTATGGAAGAAGTTTGAAAAACTTCCGTCCAATATTCTTCAAGATTCAAACAAGTCCAAAACATATGAATTAATGAAGCTTCTCCATTATTACATCTGTCACAGTAGGGAGATATATCTGAATAAAAATGAAATAGCTTACCCTGAGTCATATGAGTGCTACATACCACCTTAAATTGTGTGAGGGAATGACAAGCACATAGCAATGAAGTATTAACCAATTTAAAAATTTCATTCCGAGTTTTCTCAGAAACTCGTCTGCATTGATGTCTGTAAATCTTGTTCCCAAGGATTCTTAATTTTGTCTAAAGAAATATTCCTCGTCTCCAGTAACATACCATAAATATTAGATATTGAACCATTATGAAAAGGTGTCAAACTAAAAATTACGTCTAGTAAGTTCTTATCTGAGCTTATAGGAAATGTGCATCTTAAAAAGTCTCTGATTTGTAAATATCTGAAAAAGTGAGTTTTGGGTAAGCTATATTTAGCTGACAATTGCTCAAATGAAAAAAAGTTTCCTCCAACAAACAGATCCCAAAAACATTTAATACCCAACCTGTCCCATTCTTTAAAAACTAAATTAGTCATGGAGGGTTTAATAAATTAGAATAAATGGAACTTGAAAGGGAAAATCTCAATAAACCAAAGAATTTTCTAAATTGTATCCAGATCCTCAGAGTATGTTTAACTATTAAATTATCAGTTAGTTTACTTACAGATAAAGGAAGTGAGGATCCAAGAAAAGAAATAATAGAACATTTATTAACAGAGTTAGCTTCTAAAGAGACCCATACCGGACAGTTTACACGATTAATATAATATAGCCGAAACGTAAGATATCATATATTAACTGCCCAGTAATAAAACCTAAAATTAGGTAAGGCTAAACCTCCAAACTTTTTAGATTTTTGAAGATGAACTTCATTTAATTGAGGATGTTTATTTTTCCGTAAATAAGAGGATAAAATAGAATCAAGAGAGTCAAAAAAGGATTTAGGAATAAAAATGGGTAAAGCCTGAAACAAACATATAAATTTAGATAGAACATTCATTTTAACAGAATTAGTTCGTCCAATCAACGATATTGAAAGGGGTGACCAATTTAATGATATCTTTTTTACATGATTCAAAAAAGTAAGAAAGTTTTCTTTAAACAGGTGTTTGTAATTCTTAGTGATTGTTACACCCGAATAAGTAAATCGATTCCTTACAACTTTAAAAGGGAGATTAGTGTTAATTGATACCAAATTATTTAAAGGAAATAATTCATTCTTATGTAGGTTTAATTTACATCCTGAAAACTGGCTAAAACAGGAGAGTAAAGAAAGTACGCAAGGTAACAGGGTCTCAACATTAGAGATAAACAGCAATGTATCATCACCATAAAGTGAAATTTTGTGAGTAATATCTCTCCTTAAAATACCACAGATATCATTAGATTCTTGAAAATTCTTTCAAGAATTGATAGATTCTGGCATTGTACTGGGTGACTAGAAAAATGAAAATGTTACTCCGCTATTTAAGAAGGGTGGGAGGCAGCAGAAAGGAAACTATGGACCTGTTAGCCTGACATCAGTGGTTGGGAAATCGTTGGAATCGATTGTTAGGGATGTGATTACAGAGTACCTGGAGGCACATGACAAGATAGGCCAAAGCCAGCATGGTTTCCTGAAAGGAAAACTCTGCCTGACAAACCTACTACAATTCTTTGAGGAAATTACAAGCAGGATAGGCAAAGGAGATGCAATAGACATGGTGTACCTGGATTTTCAGAAGGCCTTTGACAAAGTGCTGCACATGAGGCTGCTCAGCAAGTTAAGAGCCCATGGTATTACAAGGGAGTTATCAACATGGGTGGAGCATTAGCTGATCAGCAGGAAACAGAGAGTGGGAATAAAGGGACATGATACAACACACTGGAGGAACTCAGCAGGTCGGACAGCATCCATGGAAATGAGCAGTCAACATTTTGGGCAAAGACCCTTCATCAGGACTGAAGAGGGAGGGGACAGGGGTCCTATAAAGAAGGTGGGGGGAGGGTGGGAAGGAGAAGACTGGTGGGTGTTAGGTTAAAAACCAATCAGAAGAAAGATCAAGGTGTGGGGGAGGGGAAGCAGGGTGGAGATAGGCAGGAAAGGTGAAGAAGAAATGTAAGGTGAAAGCACTATGTAGCAGAAGAAGGCAGAATCATGAGAGAGGTATAGGCAGCTGGAGGAGGAGGCAGAGTGAAACTGGGATGGGGAAGGGAGGGGGAGACAACTACCAGAAGCTGGAGAATTCAATGTTCATACCAAGGGGCTGGAGACTACCCAGACGGTATATGAGGTGTTGCTCCTCCAACCTGAGTTTGGCCTCATCACGGCAGTAGAGGAGGCCATGTATGGACATATCCGAATGAGAATGTGAAGCAGAGTTGAAGTGGGTGGCAACCAGGAGATCCTGTCCGTTGTGGCGGACTGAGTGGAGATGCTCGACGAAGCGGTCCCCCAGTCTGTGTTGGGTCTCGCTGATGTAGAGGAGGCCGTACCAGGAGCACCGGATGCAATAGATGACCCCAACAGACTCACAAGTGAAGTGTTGCCTCACCTGGAAGGACTGTTTGGGGCCCTGAATGGTGGTAAGAGAGGAGGTATAGGGACAGATGTAGCAGTTAGGCTTGCAGGGATAAGTGCTGGGTGGAAGATCCGTGGGGAGGAACGTGTGGAAAGCGGAGAGGGGTAGAGAGGGAAAGATGTGCTTAGTAGTGGGGTCCTGTTGAAGGTGGCAGAAGTTGCAGAGGATAATATGCTGGATCCAGAGACTGGTGGGGTGGTAAGTGAGGACAAGGGGAACTTGGTCCCTGTTGTGGTAACGGAAGGATGGGGCGAGGGCCGAAGTGCGGGAAATGGAGGAGATGCAGATGAGGGCATCATTGATGACGGCAGAAGGGAAACCATGATCCTTAAAGAAAGAGGACATTTGAGATGTCCTTGAATGGAAAGCCTCATCCTGGGAGCAGATGTGACGGAGACGGAGGAACTGGGAATAGGGATAAAAAGGGATAAAGGGATTCTGTTCTGGCTGGCTGCTGGTTACCAGTAGAGCTCCACAAGGTTCGGTGCTGGGACTGCTGCTTTTTACAATGTATGTCAATGATTAGGACTGTTGGACTAATGGATTTTTGGCTAAATTTGCCAATGATATTAAAATAGGTGGAGGAGCAGATAGTGTTGAGGAAACAGAGAGCCTGCAGAGAGACTTAAATAGTTTAGGGGAATGGGCAAAGAAGTGGCAAATGAAATACAATGTGGGAAAGTGTATGGTCATGCACTTTGGTGGAAGAAATAAACAGGCAGACTATTATTTAGATGGGGAGGAAATTCAAAATGCAAGGGTACAAAGGGACTTGGGAGTCCTTGTGCAAGATACCCTAAAGGTTAATCTCCAGGTTGAGTCGGTGGTGAGGAAGGCAAATGCAATGTTGGCATTCATGTCTAGAGGTATAGAATATAAGAGCAGGGATGTGATATTGAGGCTCTATAAGGCACTCGTGAGACCACACTTGGAGTATTATGTGCAGTTTTGGGCTCCTTATTTTAGAAAGGGTATACTGACATTGGAAAGGGTTCACAGAAGATTCACGAGAATGATTCCAGGAATGAAAGAGTTACTGTCTGAGGAACATCTGTCATCTCTTGGCCTGTATTCCCTGGAGTTCAGGAGAATGAGGGAGGATCTCATAGAAACTATATGAATGTTAAAAGGCCTGAACAGATTAGATATGGAAACGTTATTTCCCATGGTAAGGGAATCCAGGACAAGAGGGCACGACTTCAGGTTTGAAGGACACTCATTTAGAACAGACATGTGGAGAAATTACTATTGTCAGAGCATGGTAAATCTGTGGAATTTGTTGTTATGAGCGGCTGTTGAGGCCAAGTCATTGGGTGTATTTAAGGCAGAGATAGATAGGTTTTTGATTAGCCAGGGCATCAAAGGTTATGGGGAGAAGGCAGGGGAGTGGGATGACTGGAAGAATTGGATCAGCCCATGATTGAATAGTTGGCTGAATGGCCTACTTCTGCTCTATTTTATGGTCTTATGGGCTTATGAAGCTTGCATACATCACTTGTGCTGGCAGCTCGTTCCACACTCTCACAACCCTTTGAGTGAAGAATTTTCCCATCATGCTCCTCTTAAATTTTTAACCTTTCACCTTTAACCAATGACCTCTGGTTGGAATCCCACCCAACATCAGTGGAAATAGCCTGTTTGCATTTATCCTATCTACATAGGTGACCAAAACTATACACGGTACTCCAAGTTACACCTCACCAATATCTTATATAACTTCAACGTAATATGCCATCTCCTGTACTCAACTTTGGTTTTAAAGGCCAATGTGCCTAAAGCTTTATTTACAAACTCATCTACCTGTGAAGCCACTTTCAATGAATTATGGACCTGTACTCCCAGATTCCTTTGTTCCACCACACTCCTCAGTACTCCACCATTCATTGTCTAAGATCTACGCTGGTTGGTCCTATCAAAGTGCAACACCTCACACTTGTCCGCATTAAATTCCAAATATAATTTTTCAACCCATTTTTCCAGCCGGTCCAGATCCCACTGCAAGCCATGATAACCTTCCTCACTGTTCACTACATTGCGAATCTTGGTGTAATCTGCAAATTTGCTAATCCTATTAACCACATTATCATCCAGATTACTGATATAGATGACAAACAACTATGGACTCAGCACCGATCCCTATGGTACTCCATTAGGTCACAGGCCTCCAGCCAGTGAGGCAATCATCTACTACCACTTCCAAGCTTCTCCCACAAAGCCAATGTCTAATACAATTTACTACCTCTTCTTAAATGACTAGTGATTAAACCTTCTTGACCAATCACCCATGTGGGACCTTGCCAAATGCCTTGATATAGTCAATGTAAACAACATCCACTGCCTTGACTTCATCAACTTTCCTGGTAAGTTCTACGAAAAAAGATTGGTTAGACATAAACTACCACACATAAAACCATGCTGACTGTCCTTCATCAGTCCAGGTCTATCGAAATATTTATAAATCTGGTCCCTTAGAATAACTTTCTGCCCACCGATGTCAGGCTCACCGGCCTATAATTTCCTAGTTTATATTTAGAGCCTTCCTTAAACAACAGAACAACTTTCGCTAGCTTGAAATCCTCTGGTGCCTCTTCTGTCACTAAGAATTAATTAAATATCTCTCCTCGGGCCCCGGCAATTTCTGCACTTGCCTCCTGCAGGGTCCGAGGGAACACCTGTCAGGCCCTGGAGATTTATCCACCCTAGTTTGCCTCAGGGCAGCAAACACCTCCTCCTCTGTAACCTGTATTTGCCTCACTTCTATTGACCCTGTAGCCATCTCCGGAGTAAATACAGATGCCAAGGAATCCATTTAAAATCTCCTCCATCTCTTTTAGCTCCACACATGGATTTCCATTCTGATCTTGCAGAGGACCAATTTTGTCCTTTACAATCCTTTTGCTCTTAACATATCTGTAGAATCCCTTAGGATTCTCCTTCACCTTGTCTGCCAGGTTGTTTCATTTAAAGCAGATGTTTTCTATCTGTTCATTTTAATAACGGGACAGACTTTGTTTATGATTCATAGCACAGAAATAGGCCTCGTTGCCATGCCACCATAATCTGTGGTCTTTAATGCTTTGGCAATTCAAGTCCATGTCTAGATGCAGCTTAATATACGTATGAGTAGCTATCTCCATCACCTCTTCAAGCAGCACATTCCAGACTGCAAACACACTCTGTGTGAAAAAAGAATCCCCTTCATATACCCTCTATACCTTCTAACTCTCACCTTAAAACCAGAACCTCTTGCCTTCAGGACCCCAAGTAGGGAAAATGATTTCTATCAGCTATCCTGTCTTTCCCATCTGATAACTGGCAAGTCACACCTTCAGACTCCACACCCGGGGAAAACAGTTTGCCTTTATAAATGTAATGCTCTAAATCTCCTTTGTACCCACTCAGGCACAGTCACATCCAGAAATGTACACGGTACTTCAAAAGTTGCCTAGTGTTATCAAGGATATAGAATGACTTCTCAACTCTTGTATTCTATACCATGACCAATGAAGGCAGGTATCCAACCTAGCTGCCACATTCAGAGAACTATGGACTTGTACTCCAATGTTCTTGGGATCAGCAACACTCCCTAGAGCCCTACTATTTATTATGTATGGTACATTCTTCCCTAATTTGCCTTCCCAGAATGCAACACCTTACATTTGTCAGGATTAAATTCCATCTCCCATTACTCCTCCGGCATAGCACTGTTCACAGAATTTTGAACTCCAACTCCTCAGACTTCAGAGTACCACATAAAACAACATTTCTCTATCTTTCCTGAAGTCATTGGTGCGCAGATGTCTATCAAAATTTATCTAAGCAGGATTCTCAGGCTATCTTAAAGATATGGACAAATGTTCTCCAGTACTGGCTAAGTGAGACAGACTTTGCAAACAGTCATTTTTACTCAAAAAAAAAAGTAGGCCTTGATTTAGGAAATAGGTAGAGCAGATATATAGGATCGAGCACCCTATGATCCAGGTGCTTTGCTACCATAGCGGAAGAGTCCTAACCCTCCGTGGGTAGAACCAAAGGCATCACTTGCCAATATTTGAAGCCATTTAAACTTTAGTCATTTTGACACAGCAGTTACCTTGGGGATGGTTAATAGAGATTGCAGACTAGTCCAAGGATCTGATTTTGTTATCTTTTCAACACTCAACATATGACTGACAACAAGAAGGTGCAAGGTATTATGGTGCTGCCATAGTTAATGGAATTTAATTTTTTAATAAGACAAGTTGAAAATATTATGTTTTCAGAAAATTCTTTAGTGTCTGTCCAATCTGGACGGGGTAGGAAAACTGACCATTAAAATTCAATGATCCTTTCAGTGCCCAGACTTATGAAAGCCCGTGCTAAATGTCAAACTCGTCTGCTGTTGGTGAGACTAATGTTTTTCTGGGGTCAGTGGGCATGGAAGAGGGAGTGAAATTTGCCACTCTGAAGCTGCGTATTGGTGTGAGGTTTTTTTTATTACAGAGGTCAGGAAGGATTGGATTTCAAGGTTCAAATGCATCATGGATAATACCCTGCATGTTATCAACACACTATGTGTCTTCAGGGAGTAGAATTCCTTCCTGTTATTATAACTGAATGATGGTTTATGGGAGTGTGTGCCATTTGTTACAGCCTGGACTGTAGAGAAGCCAGAACCTCCATCAAACTAGATTGCTTGTCTAGCAACTGCCTTGCTATGATGTGAAAGGTGATGCATCACTTTTTAGTAAAGAGTCAGTGATGTGTTGAATCCAAAGCTGGGCCACAGCCTGATCAAAGTTGTGACAAATTGTCTGAGGGCAGAACACACTCCGTGTCAGTAATCTTTGGAAATCGTGGCTATTTTCATATCCATAATCAGAAATGAGCTAGCAAATTAATAAATGAATCTGCTTTTTCACTTATTTATTCAAACATCCCTCCTTCATGCACTGTTGCTCACATTCTTCTTATATCTTGTATTGGCTGTACTTTTTAGTGGCAGTGGCCTTCTGAAGTTAAGCTTCCATTTTGCAGCTCAGTTCTCCTTCCCTACTAATCTGTAACTCGGACATGTGTGTTGAGGATGAAGTAATGCCCCTAGGGTAGAGGCCATGAGGGGAAATGTCTACTATGTCCACTCTAACCTGATAGAAGTCTACATAGATATTTTACAGGCACAATTGCAAAAGGAATCATGTCAGAAGACTCCAGTCTGATGGAATAATCATCAATTTCTCTAACTTCTGGTAGTTTCTCTCCCCCCCCCCCCCCCCGCCCAACATCTCTTTTTCCATTCCCATACTGGCTGCTACTTACCCCTTCTCTTCTCCTCACCTGCCCATCACCTCCCTTGAATCCCCCTCTTCCTTCCCTTTTCCCATCGGTCTACTTTCCTGTCCTATTAGATTCTTTCCTTTTCAACACCTTACCCCTCTTCCACCCATCATCTCCTAGCTTCTCGCTCAACCTCCTAACCCAATCTACCTATCTTCCTAGAGCAAACATGAGGAAATCTGCAAATGCTGGAAATTCAAACAACACACATAAAATGCTGGTGGAACGCAACAGACCAGGCAGCATCTATAGGGAGAAGCGCTGTTGACGTTTTGGCCGAGACCCTTCGTCAACCCTACCTATCTTCCTGCTCACCTGGTCTCATCTAACACTATAGCAGGCGATCAAAACCCCAACCCATCACATACACCAACCTAACTGCCGTCAAATACAGAAAGGTTTTGGAAAAGGGTGGAAACGTCATAAAGGATCCCACATACTGTCTGTCCCACTCTCATCATGGAGAGTGTAGCATCCACACTAGGATCACCAGATTCAAAAACATTTACTTTCCCCAAGCAGTAAGGCTGATCAAAACCTTCACCCAGTAACTCAACCCTCCACATGCCTATATAAAAGCTGTCTTGTGTATTTATACAATACAGTGCTAGGGTGCTGAAAAATTTCACACTGCACTGTATATTATGTCTTTCCGGTTACCAAGTAACAGTTAATACTACTGAGCTAATATTATGCTAAGTACTCTTATTTCTGTTTCCCAACCACCTTCCTATCTTAACCAAAATACAATACTGTTCAAAAGTCTTAGGCACCCTAGCTATATATATATATATATATATAGAACCATAGAACACTACAGCCCTTCAGCCCTCCATGTTGTGCTGACCCATATAATCCTTAAAAAAGTACTAAACCCACACTACCCCATAACCCTCCATTTTTCTTTCATCCATGTGCCTGTCCAAGAGGCTCTTAAATACCCTAATGTTTTAGCCTCCACCACCATCCCTGGCAAGCCATTCCAGGCACTCACAACCCTCTGTGTAAAAAACTTACCCCCGATGTCTCCCCTAAACTTCCTTCCTTTCATTTTGTACATATGCCCTCTGGCGTTTGCTATTGGTGCCCTGGGAAACACGTACTGACTATCCACCCTATCTATGCCTCTCATAATCTTGTAGACCTCTATCAAGTTCCCTCTCATTCTTCTACGCTCCAAAGAGAAAAGTCCCAGCTCTGCTAACCTTGCTTCATATGACTTGTTCTCCAAACCAGGCAACATCCTGGTAAATCTCCTCAGCACCCTCTCCATAGTCTCCACATCCTTCCTATAATGAGGTGACCAGAACTGAACACAATACTCTAAGTGCGGTCTCACCAGAGATTTGTAGAGATTTGCATCTAAGACTTTTGCATAGTACCTTACTTATTGTGCTTTTCTAAATTATTGTGTTTTTTTAACTCTTTTTTTGCGTGGCTGTGGATTTGGAGTGACAATTATTTCATTCTTCTTTATACTTGTGTACAGGAAATGACATTAAACGTTCAACAACAAACAGCAACACTTGCCACTTGTATTCCTTCACCTCTCTCCACCTTCGTATTCTGGCTTTCATTTCCTTTGCAGTCCTGATGAAGTGTCTCAGCCCAAAATGCCAACTGTTTATTCTTCTCCATAGATGCTGCCTGGCCCATTGAGCTCCCCCTCATTTGTTCCTTTGGATTTCCACCCCCCCCCCCACCACCATGCAGAACCCTTGTATGATAACCGAGCTATTAGGAACACTTAAATATTCCAAATTTCTGTAGGATGCTTTCTGTTCAACTGAAGAGTCAGAGGGGGCTTCAGTTTAATATTTTATATCCAGGAATTAATTCCATGAAGTTAAGCCCTAGAACCAACCCCCACCCCCACTAAACTGTGATGCTGTAGGTTAACAAATACAGTTCCATAACCACTGCCATCATTTCCTCCCCCCCCCCCCCCCCACACACACACACAGAGAATACAGGCTCAACTACTTACAGAATTTATTACATGGCAAAAGAAACAATATGGAAGCTACAATGTGTGTGTCAAGAAATTAGCTGCATAATCATTAAGTTTGACAAGAGGTGAGTTGAATGACCATTGAAATTTAAATAGGTTTAGATATTCTCTTCAGTTTATTCTATTTTTTTTCTATCCTCAGCTAAAGCTGGTTGCATTTTATCAACAGATTATTCATTCCTGGCTCTCTGGTTTTGCCACCCACTTTGATGTGCCTGGTAATTATCGTAATCCTTTTGAGGGTTTTCTCTAATTCCTCTCCACTTGGTTAATTTCCTTTTCATTTTGTGTATCTTAAATCTGCAAGCCTAAGCCAACATGCACAGTTGATATTTGCTTTGGTCGAGGATCTTTGACATGCCTTCCCACTTTATGAAAGTAAATTGACCCCCCCCACGCCCCCCGAAATGTCCCGTTTCAATTTGACATCCTCAATCCCGCAGGAATCTTCAATCATTTTGCTTTAAAGTTGTTTCTCAGTAGAAGTAGTCAAATAGTGTTACATTTTGACATACAACAATGCTTGGACTAATTCAACAGCCAGACACCTCTGACACAGAATGGCACTTGGAAGGCACTGGTTAGGGAAACAAGACTGCACAAAAATTAAGCACTTCAGACCTGTGAGTTCTCAGCCAGGGGTCCGTGAACTAGGAGGTATGTACAGCTGTGGAAACAATTTTCATTGTTCTAGACCGGTATTAGCACCAGAATAGAGCTCATTGTCAAAAAGGATTATAAAACTGCAGAAAATAATGCATAGGTTCTGCATTAACAAAACAAATCCTGCTGCTCTCCTGTATCTTGCATTGATTTGAATTACAGGATTTATACTTCACTGACTTGGTGACCAAGGAACAGGGTCAGGCTGAAGGGAGAGGGAGGTGGAAAGTGGGGACTTAATCTTCACGCCTGCCATTCTCCCCAATTACAAAATATATCTTTATCCCAGAACATAAATATGCAGAACAAAAGCCGCTGGTAGCTCCAATGTATATTTTAATATATGTTTTTATAGGTATCCCAATTTCTGCCCCATTACATTTATTTTTATAGTAGTTTAATTGCTGGGTCTCTTCAAAGTGTAGCTAAGAAGCCAGTTTATTTTTCTGAGGCTGGAATCTCAAGTGGCTAGACCAGGTAGTCTGAAAGGCTTTAGTGAACTAGTTGGGAATTGACAACAAACTAGATGTTATTGTGGTTACCATTATTGACAGTAACCTTTTAATATGTTAAATTGAAGTTGATTTGCCCAACTGGTCTGGTGTATTTTAATCCCAATTAATTCAGACATTAAGTTGGTATTGTAACCATTGTACCAAATTAACCACTATTTGTGGATACTTTGCTGGGTTACAATTATAACAGAAATACATATTGTTGTTATGGTAGAAGTTAGGGGTTGTCAGCTTTTTCCCCATCACCAAAACTATTTGACAAATGCGACAACAAAAACATATGTAGCGCCTTCGACGTCCCAAGATATCGCAGAGGGAAGGAATCAGATGAGGAAGAGTTGAGAAAGCTGAAGAAGGTGGTGAGTGAAGTAATCTCTTTGAGGAAGCCACTGCTAAGGAGGGACAGAAGGGTTAAGCAGTAAAACTCTGAGGTCTGAGGTATGATGGCTGAAGGTTCAGTTACCGATTGTACTTCAGAATGAGAAGTACGGGTAGATTTCAGATGAGGACGTGAACCACTTCATATCCAAGATTATATTCTGGTTACATTGCAATGAATGGTACTCAACAAAGCAATAATCTCCAGTTATTCCGTAAGCAGTGGTGAGTGAGCATGGAAACTGATTTGACTTATTGTGGTTTTTGTGTTTATAGCTGCAAGAGATAAAGCATGCTAACCTGCCAGTGATTTGTATTTTGATATCATTTATCCCACATAGAAGAAAAACAAGTAAAATAGGTCAGGTTATTATGATTGCAGTTATAATGTAACTCTAGAATTGTTTGACTGGTCTACAATAAAATCACATAGGTTGCCAAAGGAGATGTTCGATAATAACAGGGCTGCCGCTTAAATTCAGACCTTTTAATTTTGTGTCTGGTGTTAACTTAGCACCAAATGAAAATTAGTGGCAGGAAATGATAATTGTCAAATAACCCCACAAAGTACAAATGGACATTGTACTGTATCCATGAGAAATGCAACACATGTCTGAACATTGAACAATTAGAGGCTGTTCTGCTAATTGTAAACTGCCAGCTGAAAGCATATACAGTGGATTCTAGTTAATTGGGCCATTGGTTAATCAGTACAACTGCTTATTTGGGACAAATATTAAAGAACAATAACCAATTTAGCTGGGATTCCCTTTGATTAATTGGGAAACTGTGTCACTTAATGGAGCAGGAGACTATTAACTGACAGTTTCTAAATAGTGTCAGACGCATGCACTTGTGTGGCTGATAGACACTACATCATGCATAGAGTAAACAGCTTGTAATGAGCGCAGTAGCGTGTGCTTATGTTCAAAAAGCAGTGATTTTTGTCACTGATAGTTGTCGAGAAATAAGTAGCAAGACAATTCAGAACTGTTTTGCTCACTGTGCTTTCAAGTATTCAGGTATGGAGATATCAGAAATGGCCCGTAGTGAAAATTAAATGATTTCATTACTTCAACAAGTTAGGAACTACAAAGAACTTGAATGTATCGACAATCATCTTGAGTGTTACAAGGAGAGTGAAAATTTGAAGGATGTGATCATCAAAAGCATTGTAAAAAGGCAGTCCATTATCTACATAAGATGTTTGTGCAGATTTTGTTCATTTACAGTCAATCAAAAGGCACGTGCACTGGATAAATTCTTCTGTCAATAGCTATTAAGAACTAATATACAGTTTTATAGTGATGTAGTAGTATTGATAGTGTTCTAATTTGTTCTGTATTTCATTTAAATACATAATTTGTTACTCAGTTAAATGGTACTTCGTCTTTTTTATACCTTTTTAACCATTTCCATGAAACTTTGGCTAACTGGGGCAACTGTTTGATTGGGCCAAGATGTGTCCCAATTAACCAGAATCTACTACATTTGACTCACTTTTTTGCTATTGTATTAATAAGCTTTGTAGAGAAATGAAGTAATTTATCACCACTCTCTACACCTGTCAGATCTTTTATTTCAGTGAGCTCCCTGGAATTGAGAGACACCCTTGGAAACCCACGCCTGGGACGGCAAGCCCTCGGCTCTGCCTACTTCCAGTGATGGGGGAGGGCAAGTGCGTGGGATAGGTGTGACGTGGTCCAGGCTGAGGTACAGAATGGCAAGGACAAAAGGCAGTTATCGAAAGCAGTGGTGTTGGGGTCACAGGGCGCCTGGACAAAATGGGATCTTCCCAAGTGCAAGATCACTTGGGCGGAGCTTTGGAGACAGGTAACCTTCCACATTTCTTTCCTCCTGTGGTCCATGTATGACACTCTCCCTGCGCCATCACAGCTGCATACATGGGGGCTGAGAGAGGACCCCAACTGCAAGATCTGTGGTCAGTGAGGTTCACTGGCACACATACTGTCAGGATGCAAAACAGCTTTAACACAAGGACAGTACAGGTGACACCACAAGGTCCTGCTGTCCCTTGCTGACTCACTGGAGTGGGAGAGGTGTAAAGAGAGATCAGCAAGCAGAGGTTAATAGGGCAGTAATTTCATCAAGCCCTCGCCAGTCATATCAATGAGACCTAAATCCACTCTGCTGCAATGATGGGAGAGGAGGGTTGATGTGGGAGGAATTTCCTAGAGGTGGTGCAAACCACACTTCGACCAGAAGTCATATTGTGGTCCACCAAAGACAAGAATGTCATCCTGGCAGAGCTCACAGTGCCATGAGAGAAGGATGTGAAGAGGCTTACAAGAGGAAGGCCCTGAAGTACCAGTCCTTAGTCCAGGATGGCAGATGTGACAATTCGCCATGGAGATCGGCTGTAGAGGGGTCCTGGCAAGGTCAGCATGGAGGTCGTTGTAGCACTGGGCCTTGATGAAAAGAGCAAGAGCCAAACAGCTCACAGGATGGGGGAGAAAGCAGAACGAGCCTCTTGCTGGATATGGAGCAGGCGGGAGGAGTCGAGCTGGAAGTCAGCAGCAGATGGGCAGTGACGGCCACTATTGCCAAACGGACAGTGCGGTGGTTATGGGTTGAAACACTCTTCTGAAAGTTGGGAATCACCTGAAGACATCTGCCCCTGGCCAAAAGCTACGGTTATCTCATCAGGTGACTGAAGAGAGCACCCCCGTGTTTGATGCAAGGATGATATATTTATTATCACTATTGATTTAATCTTTGCCAGATATCTAAAAAATCATAGAACACTAAAGCACAGAAACAAGCTCTTCAACTCAACTGGTCTGCGCCAAAGTGTTAATTCTGACCGTGACAAGAAATAATGCAGAGAATATTATGCTAGCTTTATAAATAAAGACAAGGTAGTAATTTTTACATTGTAAATTCTCATTGCTATGGAAGAAGTTTTTAATTACATATTGCTTCCCTATTTTCTCTTTCTATTATGTTATTTCATTCAGTTATAAATTATATTTTTAAAAACTAGTGAAGCATTTTGTTCAGGGCTTGGTGATAATGGGATATTTAATGAAATTAAATCCAATCATGTATGCAACAGCAAACAAATAATTTGACCAGAAGTCATGCAACTAAAGTCACATGCTTGAAAGTCAGTGATCCAAAGTCATGCTTTTCTGTGCTTGTGAATGAGCTGATTAAATCCCTTGTGATCGAATGTCAGATGATAAAATCTCCAGGAATGTGCCAATTAGGAACAGGGCTCCTATCATTACAACCATTTCTAAATCTCCATTTCATAGCTTTTGTCTGTTTGCACAGTAAGGGATAATATTTCCCAAATCCAAGCACTGGATCCCCAGTGGTAACATTATGACATGCCAGTAAAATACAATGACATTTCTACACTGAAAATAACAGCGTTTAAATTTGCATAGGAGTAATTTCTACCTATCCCAAGCATGGCCTCCCATGTCAGAGGAGATATAGCTGATTGGAGGATGTTCCAACTAAGAATTTTCTCTTTAGTGCTCTCAGTAACAATGTGGGCAACAGGCGTATTACAAACAAGTCTACATCCATATCTCAACCAGGGTTCTCATTAAGAATGTCTATAGCATATACACTACCATTCCCTTCAAATGGAAATCAATAAAATTACTTTGAATTGTTTTTCTAATGATGGCCAACATGCAGCAAGCTGAAATCGTTTTATCTATGCTTTCGCATCTCAGATTTTGCCATTCTGACAACTGCATTCAGGTTTAGGGATTCTTTGTTTGCAACATGATACTTCCACTGGCCATGCCTTTCACCTACCGTCTCCTCTGCACTATTGCACTGATGCTGCCCTAGCAGGGTGAGGGATTCTAAATCACATCTTATATAACTCAGGCATAGTTGAGCTTAGTTCCAACAAGTATCAACAATCCATGCTGTCCCAGTGTCTGGAGAGGTGAGTGGAACAGAAGCCCAGAAGTCACTGAGAGAGAAACAAAGTTGTCTTAAGAGTCATAGGGAAAGATTTTAAACATGATAGGTTTCATGTGCTAACACCACTGAATAAATCTAACATTCATTACTGGGACATCAGAATGAAAGTGGTAGGAAAAGAAATCTCACAAAGATTGAAAATAGAGTGGGAAGTGTACATGTAAATCACATAGTTCCCATGAGGACCAGCCCAGACAGCATTAGAGATATATGATCTTGAGGGGATTTGAGAGTCTGATCCAGGGAGGCTGTGAAACAAACAACACAAAATTCAAACAAAGTGAGCCAAGAAATTCCCAAATAAGCAATGGACATAATGCCAATGAACCAATTCTTCTGAAAGGATCAAAGGCTCTTCAGACCAAACATCAGAATGGGGAAGCAGTGTGATCTAAGTAACTTTGACAGTGGAATGATTGTTGGTGCCAGACGGGGTGATTTGAGTAATTCAGAGACTGCTGATCTCCTGGGATTTTCACGTTAACAGTCTTTAGAGTTTACAGAGTACAATGTGAAAAGCAAAAAAAGAAATCCAGTAAGTGGTAGCACTGTGGGCAAATCTGCCTGGTTAATGAGAGAGGTCAGAGGAGAATGGCCAGACCATTTCAAGCTGACAGGAAGGCAACATTAACTCAAATCAACAGTGTACTGAGGAGTATCTCTGAATGTATAACATGTTGACTGTTGAAGATCACGAACATACACAAACACACAGTGGCATGCAAAAGTTTGGGCACCCCTGGTCAAAATTTCTGTACTGTGAATAGTTAAGTGAGTAGAAGATGAACTGATCTCCAACGGTCATAAAGTTAAAGTTGAAACATTCTTTTCAACATTTTAAGCAAGATTCGTGCATTATTTTTGTTTTGTACAATTTTAGAGTGAAAAAAAAGGAAAGGAGCACCATGCAAAAGTTTGGGCACCCCAAGAGATTTGAGCTCTCAGATAACTTACCAAGGTCTCAGACCTTAACTAGTTTGTTAGGGCTTTGGTTTGTTCACAGTCATCGTTAGGAAAGGCCAGGTGATGGAAATTTCAAGGCTTTATAAATACCCTGACTCCTCAAACTTTGTCCCAACAATTAGCAACTAAGGTCTCCTCTAAGCAGCTGCCTAGCACTCTGAAAATTAAAATAAATAATGCCCACAAAGCAGAAGAAGGCTATAAGAAGATAGCAAAGTGTTTTCAGGTAGCTGTATCCTCAGTTCATAATGTAATTAAGAAATGGCAGTTAACAGGAATGGTGGAGGTCAAGTTGAGGTCAGGAAGACTAAGAAAACCTCCCGAGAGAACTGCTCATAGGATAGCTAGAAAGACAAATCAAAACCCCCATTTGACTGCAAAAGACCTTCAGCAGACTCTGGAGTGGTGGTGCACTGTTCTACTGTGCAGCGACACCTGCACAAATATGACCTTCCTGGAAGAGTCATCAGAAGAAAACCTTTCCTGCATTCAGCATCAGAAGTTTGCAAAGGAGCATCTAAACAAGCCTGATGCATTTTGGAAGGAAGTCCTGTGGACTGATGAAGTTAAAATAGAACTTTTTGGCCACAATTAGCAAAGGTTTGTTTGGAGAAAAAAGGGTGCAGAATTTCATAAAAAGAACACCTCTCCAACTGTTAAGCATGGGGGGGGGGGGGTGGATCGATCATGCTTTGGGCTTGTGTTGCAGCCAATGGCACGGGGAACCTCTCACTGGTAGAGGGAAGAATGAATTCTATTAAGTACCAGCAAATTCTGGAAGCAAACATCACACCATCTGTCAAAAAGCTGAAGATGAGAAAAGCAAACACGAGGAAATCTGCAGGTACTGGAAATTCAAGCAACGCACACAAAATGCTGGTGGAACGCAGCAGGCCAGGTAGCATCTATGGGAAGAAGCACAGAAGCGTTCCAGATAAAAAGAGCAAGGCTTCTACAACAGGATAATGATCCTAAACACACCTCAAAGTCCACAATGGACTACCTCAAGAGGCGCAAGCTGAAGGTTTTGCCATGGCCCTCACTGTCCCCCGATCTAAACGTCATCAAAAACCTGTGGATAGACCTCAAAAGAGCAGTGCATGCAAGACGGCCCAAGAATCTTACAGAACTGGAAGCCTTTTGCAAGGAAGAATGGGTGAAAATCCCCCAAACAAGAATTGAAAGACTCTTAGCTGGCTACAGAAAGCATTTACAAGCTGTGATGCTTGCCAAAGGTGTGTGTGTGTGGGGTTACTAATTGCTGACTATGCAGGGTGCCCAAACTTTTGCTTTGGGCCCTTTTCCTTTTTTGTTATTTTGAAACTGTAAAAGAAGGAAATAAAAAAAATCTTGCTTAAAATATTAAAGAAATGTGTCATCTTTCACTTTATACCTTTTGTAAATCAGGTCATCTTTTACTTGCTGAGCTATTCACAGTAACAGAAATTTTGACCAGGGGTGCCCAAACTTTTGCATGTCACTGTATGCTGAAATTTTTTTAAAAAACATATCAGTTGTCAGTTATACTGATAATGTGTGACTGAAATAGTTACCAATGCATGGCCAGTATTGCAATTGACTGCTAGTTAATATGTAAAGCATGTGTACGAGAACTAAAATTTAAATCAAACTCTAAATCAAACTCAAAATCAAAAGTTAAAAACATGAATTGCATTGATTTTTTACCAGATGTAGGTATGCACATAGACTCCAAGGATGTTTAAAATGAGACGTCTCTATGGATCTAATTTTGATTGATTATACTAAAAAGACTTTAAGAAATGAGGATAAAGCACTTCGTAGCCACCCACACAATGAGTGCAATAACACCAGCTTTCTGATTTTCTTGAAAAAATATTTTTGCAGGAAGTAAAACATTTTCCCAATGGATGAAATAACACAGAATTTTGCCAATCAAAGCAAAACTAGTTTTTGGATTTTATGTATATCCAACTACCCAATCCTTTCAGAAAATGACATGATTCCTGGAAACATTTCAAAATGTAAAGCAGTTCACAGCTTCTGGACACTGGAGTGAATGTATTTCTTGCATGTAAACAACAAACCATTATGTCTCTTACGGAGTTAAAGTTTACAATGCTAAGTGAGGACTGCCCACAATACAAAGGGCTTCCTGTTGTTAGTGTGGATAATCTTGCACAAACCCCCACGTGTTTTGGCAAATCATACCAGATTAATCTTTTAGGTATCTTATTCCATCATCAAATTTCTGCTCCTATCACACTACATGCCTTATCACTTGGTCCATTTTCAATAGTGGGCCCATTCCTAAGATTTCAAGTGCTAGCCTTCTATGCACAGAAAACAGGTGTCCCTACTGTTTTCTGTAGCAAAGGCTCCTGCGCATAGGCATGAGAAAGGGCACAAACAGTGACTGCTGTTCTACTTGAAGGAACGGCTAAAAAAACACTGTTGGTTTGAGATGTATTCACCTTTAATGAATTTCAGTGCGGTTTAGTGGGATTCAAATGCCTTGATTAAATTGAGATTACTTTTGCAATGATTTCTACAGCCGTACCTTTTCTACTTTGGTAGATTTGAAGAGTTGCCAAGGAAGTGGCAACTGTTTTCAAGTTACTTTATGTCACTTGGCGTAAGATCTTCGGACAAGGTTTTAGGTGTCTCAGAATTTAAAAAAAGATCAATTTAAAAAATCACCTGTTAACTTTCCTTTTAAAATTGTGCAAATGGTTTCTACAGTTACCTCTTATCACAAAGTCCAAAAAGGTTGTTTATTTGAATAGTGAATATTTTTATCTACCACTCACTTGCAAAGAAGTCCCCCTATTAAAAATTGGCTACTTGCAAAGTACAGTAATAAAATGAAGTCATTCAGTAAGGCCACCATGGTGACAGCAGGAAGAGCTAGCCTGCTTTCAACTTTGACAGCAGGCAGCCTGAAAAGTGGGATGGGTCCCTGGTTATGCTTCATGAGTGGAAAGTATTTGATAACCGCATAACTTTTCTTCCGGTGCTCCACAGCAAAGCAAAGCTTTGTTTTGCCCACTGATGATTAAATGGTCTGGAGGCCAATCAAGGATGTGGGGGGGGGGGGGGTGGAGGAGAGAGGAACAGCTACTCTCTACAGATTTCCTCAATCAACATGATTGAATTTTACAAAGAGCTGAGGAACCACAATGCATTGAACTTCTATGTCTTCCTTATAGAATGCAGAATATACAAAACAGAAAACCCATATTTAAATAGAATCACAGATTCATAAAAAAATGATCCTATATGTTGAGCATTGATAACTTTTTGTTTTAAAGCATTGCTTCTTTCCACTTCCACATTTAACAGAATTATTAAAAAAAATGCGTGCAAGAAATGGAGATGGAATTTTCATAAAATCCACACAGCCAAAATGCATGATCAAATTCACAAATAATATTTTGAATGTTATGAGGCCTTGATAATAACTGCAGGTGGGAAATAATCAGAATGCTGGCCTCCTAGCAACACTGAAATATGGATCTCTTGCAAATCTTGCCCAAGTTAGCTGGAAGACACATTCAAATTTTTCATGTGGTTTCCTGGCTATTACTGCCAGACAGTTTGAGAGGCTGTCTGGCTGTTAGCTGGTTATGTAGCCTGCTGGGGAGCAGGGCAGAGGTGAGTTGGATATGGGAGACTGGGGATGAAGGGAGTTGGCAAACAAAAATTCAATTATTTTAACCACCAACCTATCCTCAACATGTTTGTTGTTGTGTGTTTAAAACACGACCACATGAGAAGTTTTACTAAGTGTTTCAGATTAAAGACACCGCATTTATTTTACTAATGCTGTAGAAATTTTTCCAACAGATTTATAAGGGAATATAGTTATTTTAATCATATATAATGCATGTTCACTGCATTTAATTTGTGGATCTCATAATAATCATTTGTAGATGCTTGAATCCTTAAAAAAACATTAAGCCATCATTAAAGGAAATGATTTCTTGCTCCTCCAGGATTAATTTTCACTGACCTGGAATTCAGTATTTGCTTAACACAAACAGGGGGTTGCCTTGATCTTATCTGCTTACACAAACAATAATGTGAAGTCCTCTTTCTAACTGAACCTTCTGAGAATTAGCTGTATTAATCATTTTAAAGTCCATGAAGCAGCGCTTAAAATGGTATGTAGCATCACATTCTTATTGGATTCACCATAAATCTTACAATGAATAGACAAAATAGCTAAGTAAATAGATAAACGTTTGTCAATTAATTTTTTTCTGCTAAAGTTTGATTACAGGAAACTGAAGCATAAGTTTTATTCGGTAGAAATGTAACTTTTTGTATTATGTCCCTTTAATTCAAAACATTTTATCTCCATTGTCCTGTGCTTGCTGCACTGTTATCCTCAAGTGGACAACAGTAAAATTGCAAGAATAATCATTACATAATTTTATTATTTGTAAGAATAATGTAAAATATTTGATCATGTTGTCATCATTTCTTTTGATGGACCAGACAGACCAGTAAATAAACAGGCAGACTATTATTTAAATGGGGAGAGAATTCAAAGTCCTGAGATGCAACGGGACTTGGGAGTTCTCCTGCAGGATACCCTTAAGGTTAACCTCCAGGTTGAGTCGGTGGTGAAGAAGGCAAATGCAATGTTGGCATTCATTTCTAGAGGAATAGAGTAGAGGAGCAAGGATGTGATGTTGAAGATCTACAAGGCACTGATAAGACCTCACTTGGAATACTGTGTGCAGTTTTGGGCTCTTTATTTAAGAAAGGATGTGCTGACGTTGGAGAGGGTTCAGAGAAGATTCACTAAAATGATTCCGGGAATGAGAGGGTTAACATATGAGGAACCTTTAACTGCTCTTGGACTGTACTCCTTGGGGTTTAGAAGAATGAGGGGGACCTCATAGAAACATTTTGAATGTTGAAAGGCATGGACAGAGTGGATGTGGCAAAGTTGTTTCCCATGGTGGGGGAGTCTAGTATGAGTGGACATGACTTGAGGATTGCAGGGCGCCCATTCAGAACAGAGATGTGAAAAAATTTTTTTAGCCAGAGGGTGGTGAATCTATGGAATTTGTTGCTGTGGGCGGCAGTGGAAGCCAAGTCATTGGGTGTATTTAAGGCAGAGATTGATAGGTATCTGAGTAGTCAGGGCATCAAAGGTTATGGTGAAAATGTGGGGGAATGGGACCAAAGGGGAGATTGGATCAGCTCATTAATGAATGGCGGAGCAGACTCAATGGGCCGAATGGCCAACTTCTGCTCCTTTGTCTTATGGTCTTATGGACATACGATTATATAAACCACAGCCTCAGATATCTGAGTAATCACTGTTGTCACTGTTGTAATGTAGATAACACTGTAGTCTAATAGGCTCATAAATACCAATGATTGAAAAATCTGTTAAATAATAATAATGGCTCCCAAGACAGGGGGTGTAGCCTTTGTTTTTCGGAGTCTTGTTACTTTTGGAGGGTGGCGTTCAGACCAGGGGCTGGTTAGCAGAGGACCTTTATCCAGAAGACTTTTATTTAGTGTAAGGCTCATTCTCTCATAGGTTTCAATGAATGGGTCAAAGACGACTTGAAACTTGGCTTTCAAATGTGCACAAACACAAACATGTCTACTGCAGCTTGAAGACCCAGTTTCGAATGTCCTTTGTTATGCGGATGAGGTGAAGTTGGTTGAATACTGCTAATTTATTCTGTTGATCATCTTTATTCCAATGGGAAGCCTATTGTATTGACGTGCATTATGCAGTGAAAACAATTGAGAAAAGTGCTGATGTGAAGACACAGGTGGCTCAATGAAGCCAGCAAGGTCCAGGAAAGCATTAAAACTTGGTCGAAGAGAATTTTCAACAAAGTTACAGCCACATTGGAGAAGAGGAGGTCATACTTCAGGCTTTTGCAGACTTCATTATTGTGATCAGCTTCAGGAAAGGAGAACAGTTCCAAGTTCTCCCTACTATCTGCCTGGATCCTCCTCCCAGTGGCTAATACAATGCAGATTCTGCCCTTCCAGAGGCATTAAGGGTGTGATCTTCACTGATCACAAATAGAGGAAAGAGCATCAGCATCTATTGACAGCCTTTTTAATTTCAAGAAAACACTTGTCTGTCAATCCAGAGGAAATGTGGAGTTGGGTTCTCAAAAATAGATGGTTCAGACTTAGCCTGCACCCTTCATCTGCCACATCATGACATTCAGACATTAATCCTAAACAATATCTACAGCAAAATGAACATCGTGAGATTCTACAGTTGCTGGGAATCTTGAGAAACACACACAGAACGTTGGGAAATTCTGCAAGCCAGGCAGCATCTATGGAGGGAAATAAACAGCTGACATTTTGGGCTGAGGAAAAGAAGAGTGTTGAAGGCAGAATAAGAAGGTGAAAGAAGCCAGATTAAGAATGAGTAGATTGGTGTTTACAAGTGTGCAGCCAAGTACTGTGACTATCCTAAACTCAATAAATTGAATTTGATATTAACTCAACCATCAATAAAGTCAATAAAACAGTTATTTCTATCATTGTAGTCTTTCAAGATTTATTTTAAAACAATAATATGTTAATCAAGGAGCAAAGTTTCAATTTTGCTCATTGAATAGGAAGGGAAAATTTCACACACGTGCAGACATCGAGGCTATAGGATCTGTGGGATAATTTAAAAATATAAATTATAGAAAAAGCTATGGTGTGTCTAGCCCTAAACTATAGGGCTCTTGAACCAAAGGTGATAACTTCATTTGAAATGTTCCCACAACCTATAGACTCGCTTTTAAGGACTCTTCATCTCATGTTCTTGTTACTTACTTACTTACTTACTTACTTACTTACTTACTTACTTACTTACTTACTTACTTATTTATTTATCTATCTATCTATCTATCTATTTATTTATTTATTTATTTATCTATTTATTTATTTATTTATTTATTTATTTATTTATTATTTCTTTCTTTTTTGTATAAGCACAGTCTTTGCATATTGGTTGAATGCCTGAGTTGGTGTGGCCTTTCACTAATTCTATTATGGTTATTATCTATTATTCTATTGAGCATTACATTTTGTTAGGAAGCTTCAGGTGAAGGAACTCTTAGGAGGCAGTGATTATAATATGATTGAACTCATACTAACATATGATTGAATTCATGCGAGGGGGAAGCATAAGTCACATGTGCCATAATAGAATAAAGAATTAGAGAGGCACAAGAGAGGATCTTGCCCAGGTGGATTGGAGGTGGATACTTGTCGGGATGATGGCAGAGCAGAGATGGCTGAAGTTTCTGGGAATAATTCACAAGGCACAGGATAAATATGCCTCCAATAGGAAGTTCTCAAATGGCAGGGGTACGTGACCATGGTTGACAAAGAAACTTAAGGACTGCAAAAAAGTTAATGAAATTGAATATAATGTTTCAAAAGTGAGAGGGAATTTGGATTATTGGGAAGTTTATAAAATCAAACAAAAGGCAACTAAAAAGCCGTAAGAGGAGAAAAGATGAAATATGAGGATAAACTAGCCAATAATATAAAGCAAGACGCCAGAAATTTGTTCAGTTATATAAAGAGTAAAAGGGAAATGTGGGTTAATATTGGACCACTGGAAAATGATGCTGGTGAGGTAATATTGGGGGACAAAGAAATGTGAGATGAACTTAATAAGTACTTTGCATCAGTCTTCACTATGGAAGACACTAGCAGTGTGCCAGAGGTCTGTGAGTGTCAGGGAGCAGGAGTGAGTGTCATTGTTAATACAAAGGAAAAAGTGCTAGGCAAGCTCAAATGTCTTAAGGTGGATAAGTCACCTGCTCCAGATGGACTACATCCCAGAATCCTGAGAGAGGTTGCTAAGAAGATAATGGATGCATTGGTCGTAATCTTTCAAGAATCTCTTGATTCTGGCATAGTTCTGGAGTTCTGGAAAATTGCAAATGTCACTCCACTCTTTAAGAAGGGAGGAAAGCAAATCTCAGTGGTTGGGAGAGTGTTGGAGTCCATTATTAAGGATGAGGTTTCAGGGTACTTGGAGACTAATGATAAAATAAGTCAAAGTCGGCATGGTTTCTGTGAAGGGAAATCTTGCCTGACAAATCTGTTTTCCAAGGATGTAATAAGCAGGGTGGACAAAGCAGAGGCCATGGATGTCAATTACTTGGATTTTCAGAAGGCATTTGATAAGTGCCACACATGAGGCTGCTTAACAAGATAAAATCCTATGGCTTTACAGGAAAGATACTGGCATAGGTAGAGGAATGGCTGACAGCTAGGAGGCAACAAATGGAAATTAAAGGGGGGCTTTTCTGGTTGGCTGTCAGCAACCAGGGGTGTTCCTCAGGGGTCTGTATTGGGACCTCTACTTTTCACATTGTTTGTCAATGATTTTGATAATGGAATTGTTGGCTTTGTGGCAAAGCTTTCAGATGATATGAAGATAGGTGGAGGGGGGTAGGGAGTGCTGAGGAAGCAATGTGATTGCAGAGGACTTAGACAAATAGGAAGAATGGGCAAAAAAGTGGCAGATGGGATACACTGTTGGGAAATGTATGATAATGCTTTTTGGTAAAAGGAACAATAGTGCAGACTATTATCTAAATGGGAAGAAGTGCAGAGGTCCAACCATCAGAGGTGCAGAGGGATTTAGGAGTCCTCGTGCAAGACTCCCAGTGGTTAATTTACAGGTTGAGCCTGTGTTAAAGAAGGCAAATGCAATGTTGGCATTCAGTTCAAGGGGAATAGAACATAAAGAAAAGGGGATAATGCTGAGGCTTTATAGGACACCAGTTAGGGCACACTTGGAGAACTGTCAACAGTTTTGGGCCTGATATCTCAGAAAGGATGCGTTGTCATTGGAGAGAGTCCAGAGGAGGTTTAGGCGGATGATTCTGGGAATGTAGGGGTTAACATATGAGGAGTATTTGGCAGCATTGGGCCTGTACTCACTGGAATTCAGAAGAATGCGGGGTGAATCTCATTGAAATCTACCGAACGTTGAGAGGATTAGATAAGGTGGATGTGGAGAGAATGTTTTCTATGGTGTGTGTGTGTGTGTGTGTGTGTCCAGAACCCTTTAGAACAGAAGTAAGGAGGAATTTTTTTTAGCCAGAGATTAGTGAATCTGTGGAATGCTGTGCCACTGACTGCTGTGGAGGCCAAGATCATGGGTATATTTAAAGTGAAAATTGATATTTCTAATTTGGGGCAACAAAAGTTATGGGTATGGGATTGAGTGGGACCTGGAATGGCGGATCAGACTTGATGGGCTGAATGTCCTAGTTCTGCTCCAATGTCTTATGGTCTTTGGTTTTATGAAGTATGCCCAGAAGAAAATGAATCTCGGGGTTGGGTATGGTGACATATATGCACTTTGATAATAAATTCACTTTGAACTTTGAATCTTTTCCTGAAAGCACGTTATTTGATCACTGATGTCTAACTCTAATCATGCCTTTTGTTATGGTTATCTGCATGTGAGTGGGTTATGACTTTTTCCAAGCATTTGCAATTAAATTGCGATGAATGAAAAAATGCATGCATATCCAAGAAAAAAATGTCGTGTTTGATTGGGCCAACACACCAATTTGTCAGTTCATAATCAAACATTGAAAACACTGTACACTCAGTATGTAATCAGCTTGATTCCTCTTTTAGAAAAAGTCCTAGTAGGCCCTATTCAAACAATAGATTTGCTATATATAGTTTATAACTAAACCTTTTGTTAAATAGAGTGTAAAATAATAACGAATAGAAATAATAACACTGAAACTAGATGTAACAAATCTAATTTGAAATGGTTCAGCTTCATCCATTCAGGATCCTCCCTGTCTGCTCTAATTTGTTTCAGAGTTGGCACTTGAAGGACCCCCTTGATAGATTACTTCTTTCCTCCCCCACCACTAATATCTCCAGCATAACACTAGAATAAACATGGAGACCCCGCTCTTTCCTGATCTCCTGTGAGAGCTTGGCTATATCATATTTGTAATGACATTCACTCCCAAGAATTCAAAGCATATCTTCCTACTGGTAAGTACCACACTCTAGCGTAAAATGGCACTAACCCCCCCCCCCCCCCCGCCAAACAAAGATTAGCAAAAGCATCACCCTCACCCTGCTGCTAAAGAATGAATCAATTTAGCAGTGTGACTGCTTCTGTCATCTTAATGAACTGGCAGATAATTAAAAAATACTTATGAGAAAATTGTTGAAGCACGTCAATCAGAAGATCTACAATTCAAACAAAGCATGCTAGTTGCCACACACCGATCAGTTTAGTATCAATTCTGCAAACTTGAGAAGGGACACAGACTCAGTCAGTTACCAATGTTATTTTTCTAGCATTTGACTTATCACATCATTGCTGCTAATTCACTTAATAAAAATAATAATCTTCATCGGAGAATGAAATATCAGGTGGACTTGTGAAAATATGTTCAGTTCTTTTGTCATCCACCAGAGAAAGTATTTATGAATATAGAACGGAATCAGCAAGGAAGATTGCTATTGCGCCTAGGTATTGAATAAACAGCTAATGTACAAGACCTTTTAATGTTGGAGAATTCTAGAACTGAAAATCGTGAACTGAAGACAATTACTATCAGGCTATCTTTTCTTCCTTCTTCTTTGGCAGTAACTGAGAATCAAGGATGACTTGCTTCCACTCCAATTTTGTAGGCTTTCAGGTGACATATGTGAGAATTCTAGACTCTTTCACTAATGGGGCAGGATATGGCTGATCGCTGCTAGGTGTGTCAGTAGCTGAAATGATTGTTTTTATTCTCCAGTGTCTATGACTCCAGCAGTACCTTTGCCATTTTGACTCAGTCAGCCAGACTATACCTAAGATGGTGCAGAATGAATTGGGCTTTCTGATAATGAGGCTGCTCGAGGTGAACCTGCTGGCCAACTTGTGTCCCCCACTGCAGGAAGTTTGCAGTTTTCCATCAGGTGTGCTGAAGCTTCTGGACAAGCAGAGAGACCTGAGGATAGGCAGAGATATGTGGAAAGCACGCAATAATGGTAATAAGAGCAGATGAGTAGTTTGTGAAGTGGTGAGTGTTCTGTTTTATTTATTTATTTAGGGATATCGGACAGTACAGGCCTTTCCAGTCCAATTACACCCATGTGACCAATTAATCTACTAACCTGTGAGTGTTTGTAATGTGGGAGGAAACCCATGTGGTATCGGGGACAACATGCAAAGTCCTTCCCAACAGTAGCAAAACTGCCCCTAGGTCACTAGCACGGTTATAGCATCATACTGACCTCTGTGCTACCTTTGGCTGTTTATGTAGGGGTCCTGTGTAATTATGATGCCTGGTCTCCACGTACTCAATGACATCCTGAATGCTCCTTCACCATGCTGAACCATCATAACTAAGAGCTTCTCAGAAGTCAGTGAGGACATTGTGTCCTTCACATTCTCAAACAACGGCGATCAGAATTGAATAACCGCTGCAGTACCCTGGTATCAGACACACGAGCCCCATGGCCTGGCCAGAATAGCCACTTGACTGTAACTAACATCTCACTGTTATGACTCCTGACCTGGGAGAGGACACTGATGTTGGTTTGCTTATCTATCTGGTGGGCTTGGAGGACTTTGCAGAGGCGGCAGCAATCTAAAGAACAGTCATTTCACTCATCATAATAACTGCTGGTCAGTCAAGGTAATGAACCAGAAAAGGAATGGGAACACTGATCTTTGGATCATAAGATAGATGGCGATAATAAAAAATTACTCTGTAAAACACTTCTCAGTTTGACACTGGTATCTGAAGTAAAGATTCTAAGACAAGAAGGAACACACAGAATCAGAGAGAACTACTGCACAGAGACAGGCCTTTCAGCCCATCTAGTTCATGCCAAATTGTTATTCTACCTAGTCCGATTGACCTGCACCTGAACCATAGCCCATCATACCCCGCTCTTACTTTATTAATCTTTTTATTAGTTAAATAAAAATGTACATATATATATATAAACAAGAAGAGAATTATCACAAATATCTATATCAATAACAGTTCAAATAAAAGGAAAAATAAACATTATCAAGATCAAACATAGTATTAATCTAATAGTATACAATAAAGGGAAAAGTAATTGATTCTCCTGTTATCCATAAAAGGAAAAAAAAAGATAAAGAAACTTTTATAACATCATACCCCTCTCATCCATGTACTGATTAGGAGTAGTCAGCATGGCTTTGTCAAGGTCAGGTCGTGCCTTATGAGCCTGATTGAATTATTTGAGGATGTACCAAAACACATTGATGAAGGTAGAGCAGTGGATGTGGATTTCAGTAAGACATTCCCCATGCAATGCTCCTTCAGGAAGTAAGGAGGCATGGGATCCAAGGAGACCTTGCTTTGTGGATCCAGAATTGGCTGACCCACAGAAGGCAAAGGGTAGTTGTAGATGGTTTGTATTTTGCATGGAGTGACCAGTGGTGTTCCACAGGGGTCTGTTCTGGCACCCCTCCTCTTTGTGATTTTTATAAATGACCTGGATGAAGAAGTAGAAGGATGGTTTAGTAAGTTTGCTGATGACACAAAGCTTGCGGGTGTTGTGGATAGTCTGGAGGGTTGTCAGAAGTTACAGCAGGACATCGAAAGGCTGCAGAACTGGGCTGAGAAGCGGCAGATGGAGTTCAAACCAGATAAATGTGAAGTGGTTCATTTTGGTACGTCCAGTTTGAAGATAGAATATAATATAAATGGTAAGACTCTTGGCAGTGTGGAGGATCTGAGAGATTTTGGGGTCCATGTCAATAGGATACAAAGCTGCTGCACAGGTTGACAGTGCTGTTAAGAAGGCCTATGGTGTGTTGGCATTCATCAACTGTGGGATTGAGTTCAAGAATGGTGAGGTAACATTACAGCTATACAAGACCTGGGTCAGACCCCACTTGGAGTACTGTGCTCAGTTCTGGTCGCCTTACTACAGGAAGAATGTGGATACTATAGAGAGAGTGCAGAGGAGAATTACAAGGATGTTGCTTGGATTGGAGGGTGTATTTTATGAGAATAGGCTGAATGAACTTAGCGTTTTCTCCTTGGAGCAACGGAGGATGAGAGGTGACCTGATTGAGATGTATAAGATGATGTGGGGCATTGATCGTATGGATAGCCAGAGGCTTTTTCCCAGGGCTGAAATGGCTAACATGAGGGAGGGGTCATAGTTTTAAGGTGCTTGGAAATAGGTACTGAGGGATGTCAGGGGTAAGTTTTTCACACAGAGAATGGTGGAGGAGGATACAGTGGGGTCTTTCTAGAGCCTCTTAGATAGGTACACGGAGCTTAGAAAAATAGAGGGCTATGCACTAGGGAAATTCTAGGCAGTTTCTAGAGTAGGCTACATGATTGGCTCAACATTATGGGCTGAAGGGCCTGTAATGTGCTGTAGATTTCTATGTTGTAGTTCAGGCATGGGCAAACTACGGCCCGCGGGCCATTTGCGGCCCGTTAAGCTTTTTAATCCGGCCCGCAGAACTTGATGAAATTATATTAATAAACCTTGTTAACGTTTTTTCCCCCGCAATTCTGGCCTTTTCCCAATAGATGACACACTCTGCATACATTGACCTTTGTTGAGGTGCAGCGTATTACTCCACATTTGTGCT